>NC_045774.1:0-1200000 GCF_008692025.1 Phocoena sinus | reverse complement strand
GCCTAGGAGGCAGCTGCCTGCTTTAGAGAACAAAACGCAGACACCGAGGCTGGAGGCACTGGGGTCGGAGCTGGCTCTGTGCACCGGGCAAGCACACTCAGCCCGTAGCTTCCAGAAGCAGTAGGTCCTGCAGCAACACTGACACCACAGTGTTCGTTACTCAAGCTGTGTCAGCCGGGGACGCCACCTGAAACCCTGAGCGCAGAGGCCTCACCTGGGCCGTGGAACAGCGCCTGCTCCGTGGGCTATGTGTCCCATCCCGCCAGAGCCCTCACCCCCGGAACCTCAGCACGTGGGTGTGTTTAGAGACGGGGCTGCCCCCCAGCTGGCTCTGCACCAGCTGAGCTCCCCGAGGGCGGCACAGGGCGCCCCAGGCCCTCCCTGTGCCGGCCTGGCTGTCGGGCGCCGAGACCCGAGGGCGGGGGACAGGTCCTGGCTGTGGCCCGATCTGCCCTCTCGGCCTTACCCCTCCAGGGTGTCTGCAGCTACTGGCTCATCCCCCATGGGCACACACCAGCCTTGCCCGCCACCAGCACACCTTTGAAAACCCTCCTTTCACGAATACCCATCCCAGACCCTGCTGGGTGTGCAATCGATTTCCAAGGGTCCACGACCGAGAGACAAGCTGAAAACAAAACACCTGCCGGTCCCAAGCCCCCTGTTGGGAAGGCAAAGGGCGCTGACAGCAGAGATGGCGCACGGACTCACGCTCTTGTGGGTGGACGCTCGGCACAGCGAGCTCTGGGGCCACAGGGAGTGGGAACCAAAGGACCACGTGCCTTGTCCACGGGATGCTTGTTTTGGCCCTAAGTATTCCGACTAGGGAGCCCATCGAGAGCACAAAGCAACCCCTGCAGGGCAGGTGCACGTCTGGGACTGGAACGCCCAGGCTCGTGTGTGCTGTCCATGCATCTGCCCATCCTCCTGCCACTTACTGTAATCACCAACGTAGATCCAAAAAAGAATGAGTCTAAAGAGCTGGGTTGTTTCTTTTTCTATTACGAATTCAGCTTCTTAAACAAAGCAGTGCAGATTTCGAATGTCTTTTCCTAAACCCGTCTTTGAGAGGTTAAACAGCATCGCTGTGGCGTTGACAACCAGGGAACAGCTCCCGTGAACCGCGGGGCCAGCAGTCAGCTCTCCACAAGCCTTCGAGCCCTCAGCCAGACGGGGCTGTGAAGAGGAGACGTTGCCTGAAGGACGCGAAGCGACCGGCTGCGCTCCCCGCCACCCCGCTTCCCACCGCTCGCCGACGTTGCGTTCAGATGAACTCTGTGATTCCGGTTCTGAAACCACTTTTCCTCCTTTCTGCTGTTGTACTGTTGTCACCATTATTTTCCTACCGGAAAAGTAGGTCGTTGCCTATATTCTGCCAATCGGGTTTTGGAGAAGTCATTTCCTCCGTCAGAGCGACAGAGAATTGTCAGGAGCCATGCGTTGCCCGCCTCCTGCAGACTGGAGTTACTTTCCAGGACCGTGCGGGCAGCCTTCCCTCTGGAGGGCACGAGGTCGGCCCCACTGAGAACACGCGAGGGCGCAGCACCTACTCGACACCATCACCTGTGACTAAATTAATCAGATGTCCCGTTTCAGAGCCGGCCAGTTGAAATCCCGATAAATCGTAGTGTCAGAGCCCAGATGCCAGGGGAATCTTCCTCCACCGGGGCGTGTTTAAAACTGGCACCAGCGACCTGATAAAGTTCTCGGGGGACACCTGACAGTGACCGCTGCTCCTGTGGCCTGGGGTCTGCCCTCGCCGGGCACCCCGGGGGGTTAGGGCTGGAACCCCACACTGTGCTGGCCCGGGGCAGACCCCCCCCTTGCATCCCGGCACCTTGGGCGGGGATGCTGAGGCGCCACCTGAAATCCCACGTGAAGGGGACTGGCTCCTTTGCCTGCCGGGGGACCCGTGCGGGCACAGGTGGGGGACCCCATACAGGTGCGCTTCCCGCAGGAAGCTCGTACACACCCTAGGTGACGGGCCTGCTGCAAAGGCATGACAGGATGGTGGCCACGGCGGCCTCCCTGCCCGCGCAGTCCGGCCCTGGGCAGGGGCCCAGGCCCCCTCGCAGACACGGCCAGGCTCGTCGGAGTGGGTCCCAGGGGCACCCAGTGCAGGACAGCATTCCTGTTGCCTGATTAAAGGAATTTTCTTTTGTGAATTCAACCACACTACAGAAACCCCAAATTGTGCTGGTACCAGCCACACATGCAGTCGTTCTCAGAATGCTGGGGGCCACGAGGCCGGGCTCGGACCACCCGGGATTTTAGCAGCTTCTGTGCCTCCATGGGGACCACCGCTTCCTGTAGGGGATTCAGAGAATCATGGGAACAGCTACAAGAAAAGCTCCTTTCCCTGCTGTTTTCCATAATTGCCCTTCCTCAACCCGACGTGATTTAAATGGGAAAAAGCAAACACATCCATTGTGGTCAGCCCTTTTCTCTCCTCTCCCTTAATATTTCTTCTTTCGTTTACAGTCCATGAAGGCCGGCTGTAGCTTGTGAGTGAGCGTTGAGGTCCAGTGCACCCGGGGTCCTGGGAGAGGCTGGGTGGGCAGAGGGGGGGCCCTGGGGGACCCGTTCCCGGAGGGAACGGCTCTGAACTGAGAAGTGGGTGCACCACATGGATGCTTCGTGGGGAGCAGATTCCCGGCTCTTCTCCCTTTAAATCAACACTGCAAGTAGCAAGTATCTGTCATCTAAACAGAATTATCCCATCAAATAGGGTCACTGCAACTTGTTAAAAAATAAACATCAGAGAGAGTCCAGCACCTGGTCTCATCTTGAGTGGATGGCCCGGCCCCTTCCCGGCTCAGCAAGGGTGACCCTGGCCTTGGTGAGGCTGGGTGACCTTGCGAAGGTCACGAGGTTTGTTCCTGACGGATGGTCACTCCCGCCTCTCGGAGGAGTGAAGGCCTAGGGTGGGAGCGGTATCTGTAGGGCAGAATCACCTTGAGAAGAGAGTTACAGGGCGTGCTGAGAAAGTGTATTTTCTCACTTCACACAAGAATAGGTGTGCCGGGCACCTAAAATGGGGTCCAGGAGCCCACACACCCTGCGTGTGCTCACAGGCTTCCGAGGGGCTGACCCGGAGCTGGGGCTACAGGATGAGCTTGTATTAAATAGAAGAGGTTGGGGAGGAGGAGGGTGTGTGGCCGCCTGTGGGGAGGGGCGGTGGGCGGTCAGGGCCGCCCCTGAGGAGGGCTGGGGGTACTGCAGCTGCCGAGCCAGGAAGGGCCCTGCACTGGATTTCCTCAGGGAGGAGGATGCTGGGCGCTCCGAGGCCCTGGCTCCACCTGGAAGGGACCCGGGGGGAGACTGGTCAGCACGTCCTCACGCCCGTCCAGGCCGGGAGAGAAGGGGAGGCACTGGCAGTTCTTCGGAACACGATGAGGCTCTGCCAGAGCCGCTACTGAGCCACACAGGTTGAAACACCGTTGTGCAGTGATGTTTATCAGTTAACAAAAGCGAGGCTAATTCCAGCTCCTGTGACTTTCTTTGCCCTTTATCGCTACCTGTCTCTCTGTCTCTGTGTCTCTCTCCAGCCACGAGGACATTTCTTTCCTCCAGGCGTGTGTAAAGAATGGGGAGTGACGACTTACTGTAGGAGCGGTGGAGAGAGGTAGCAGTTCCTGTCATCCTGCATTTCCAGAAAGGGTCACGCCGTGCTGAGCCTCCAGCAGGGGCTGAGCACACCCTCCCAGCACCCAGGTGCTTGTATTGAGGCCTGTCTACTCCTGAAAGCTGTAACTATGGATGACCTGTGGTCACCACGCCGTCTGTTCCGAGTCAGTGGGGCGCGTCGGTCCCGAGGTGATGGGGCAACAAGTCTGGTCTGGCTGTCGCTCTGAGAGGCCACCTGGGGTCGGACCCGCGAGTTCTCTCCTCCTGCCTCGGACCGCCAGGCGTTTTAAAAACCTTCAGATACATTTAAGCGCCTTGTCCTTTGAGAATCTCTGCCTGAAAAATTAGGAGCCCCTTTGGAGCTCTGCCCTGGGCCATCCTTTATGACCACACCATTGTGACACAGCAGACAGTTATCAGAAAGATGTGCTGAAAAGCAGGGAGAAAAAGGGGAAGGAGTGCTTAAAACACTCACAGAAAGCAAACTAGGTGCCTAGAAACTCAGTAGGAAATGAACTACTTCTCAGGGTGTTTGGATGAGCGTAGCTGCTTTTGTCTCTCGTCAGTCTTAGGTAAACATGAGATAAAATGCGGTAGAATATTTTGAAATAACCTCTGGAATTGCTTAGGTCTGACAAGAAAATTTTACAGTTATCTCAAAGGGTATAAAAAAAGAAGACACATTCCCCAATTCTTAGAAGCAAAAGGCCATCGCGTGCCACTACGTTGGTAGGAAATGGAAAGAGAAGAGAATCTGGCGGGAGGACGTGGAGGGAGACCCAGACTCTCGGTGGGGGCAGAGACACCTCTCTTCAGATAGAAGCCTCAGCGCAAGTTGCTCGGGAGACAGAAGCCACATGTCTTCACGGCCCCGAGGAGTTTCCCATCTGGGAGGCTGTGAGTCAGCGGCTCCGACCAAGCTCACTGTGTGGTCGTGCTGCAGGTGCAGGAGGACAGCGCCCGCCCCACCCGGAGCTCCAGCTGGAGGAGCATTTCGGTCACACTCCACTGCCAAGAAGAAGTCCTGCGCTCACCACTTCCCCTTGGCCACTGGTCCTCACCGGGCCTGCTGGGCTCAGAGCCAGCTCCGTCCATCCCTCACCCGCCCACGGCTCAGGCTGGACCTTCGCTGAGCTTCGTCCGCGTGTGGGTCTCAGTGCGCCTGGCCCAGAGCCCGCACTGGTCCAGCCTTCGCTGAGCTTGAGTGACAGCTCAATTCTCATCTGTCTCTGTGGTGGGATCCCAGGACTCCTCTATCATTTCCGAGGGTTTTAGGAGATGGGAACTTGCTATATATATTTTACAGAGATGTCTTGAGATGAGAAAGAGGAGAGATTTCATGGTTAGTATTTTACCGATTTCAAGAAGAGGCGGAGAAGTTAACCTTTTCCCGCTGATCACTGCCGGAACTGGAAACCAGACATCATCCTAGCTCGGCCACTGCTGATCCACCCCACAACATGGTATTCTAAAAATCTCCATCAAATACATGTACTCAGAAGAGAAATATGCCTTGCGTAACCTAAAATAAATGTTCATCGACGAGAAACACTGATTTAGGCTTTAGTGTTAACACGAAGGGGAAAACAATTTCCTGATCGTTTAACTCACATGTACGCTGGAGCCCAGAGGCTGTCAGTCAAGAAATCCTCAGTTTCACTGACTTCACTGGGGCAGGGGTGGAGGGTGGAGGGTGGAGGGTGGCTTAAATTGCCAATCCGATCAAAAAGTACTCCACGTGTGAACCAAAAGTACCCCAACCTCTACTAGTTCAATAAACATTTCTAGCAATTTGTTTAAAAAAAAAAATCCCTTGGTTGACCATTATATGACGCATCATAAAGAGTGATAAGAAGAATTTCTTTTAGCCATCTGGAATGCTCTTAGAACAACATATTTTATTCAATCGAGTGGGGAAAAATCCACATACTTTTTAATGCACATTTAGAATAAAAAGTTAATATATGGGGCTTCCCTGGTGGCGCAGTGGTTGAGAGTCCGCCTGCCGATGCAGGGGACGCGGGTTCGTGCCCCGGTCCGGGAGGATCCCACATGCCACGGAGCGGCTGGGCCCGTGAGCCATGGCCGCTGAGCCTGCGCGTCCGGAACCTGTGCTCCGCAACGGGAGAGGCCACAACAGTGAGAGGCCTGCGTACCGAAAAAAAAAAAAAAAAAGTGAACATAGGTATAGCAAACTACCGATTACTTCACTATTTGAAAATGATCCAGGATGAATACAACGACTCTGTGTATAGAGCATGGAAATTGTGTTCTGCGGGTTGGTGAAGAGGAGAACACAGAGCACTTCTGTTCCTCACAATCCTCTACACCACGTTTGCATCCTGTGTTAGTTTCCTGGGGCTGCCATAACAAAATACCATAAACTGGGTGGTTTAGAGCAACAGAAATTTGTTCCTTTGCAGTTCAGGAGGTGAGAGACGTGAAATTAAGGTGTCACGTTACCTCCGAAGGCTCCAGGGAAAGCTACTTCCTGCCTCTTCCAGCTTCTGGTGGCCCCAGGCATCCCTCGGCCAGGGGCCCCATCACACCATGTCTGCCTGGTCTTCACACAGCTGTCGTCCCTCTGTGCCTGTCTATGTCCTAATCTCTTCCTACGAAGACACGAGTTGTACCAGTTGGTTGCTCACCCCGACGACGTCATCTTGCATCTGCAAAGACCCTACTTCCAGGTAAGGCCACAGTCGCTGGTCCTGGGGGTTAGAACCTGAACATGTCTTTTGGGAGCATAATTCAATCCACAACATCTCAGAGCTCTTGATGCGTTAGTTCACTGATCCCCAGCAGCTTCTACCGCCAACCCAGGGAGTCAGCTTAGTGAGAAAAGCAAAGCGCCTCCTGGACCCTGAGGGACCATCGGCTCCCCTGGAGGGGCTGGGCCTAGAGAAGCACAAATGCAGGAAGGACTGCAGCCTCCTGATGAGAGGACCGCCTTGGCGGGAAGATCCGGCCTCGTGGGAGCCACCGGCTACTGCTGTCCCGTCGGTCAACAACCACAGCTTCACCGCACCCTTTCAGCCCCCCAGAACCAGAGGGAAATTGGCTCCGACCACCAGTTTCACAGGCTGCGGCGGCCTGGGGCCCTGGGCACCCACGTTCTCTCTCCAGCCACCCCGTCTATCAAACCCCGGTGTGAAGCTGGGCCATCCTCCTGCTTTGTACCCAATTAATAAATCTTCCTGTCAAACCTCGTGCAGGTTACGAATATCATTGTCAGTTAAGCAGGGGCAGGAAGTAGTTGTATCAAGAACGATGCAAATTCCTCCTTTCCTTGGCTTCATTCTCCCCTTCTCACCTCACACTCCAATCCCCAAGGGCAATGCATCCTCGCTTTCTTCTCACACAGGAATGTCCACACACACTCAGAACCCCTTACAGACCCACCTTCTCCACCAAAACACCATCCAGATCTGTGTGCACCTGAACACGGCTCTCGTCCACGAAGGGATGCTGGGAGTCCACTGCCATCTGTGAGAAGAGGAAAGATACTGCACATTTCGCACTGCAATGGAAAGACACCCTACACAGGAAAATCATTCAGCTAGTATGTTCTTTAAGATAACATATACATCCAGCTCGCCATCCAGCTGTCTAATCTAAATGAGCAAACACCTATTGCAAAGAATAGAGAAATTGTACCATATGGAAAGGAGTCTAGGGCTTCCGGCATCATGGGCGTGAGGAAGGGGGTGAAGAGGAAGATAAAACTTCAAGTAGGTAAAAGCCAAGTGAAGAACAGTTTAAACATTTATGGTTCCAAAGCATTCCTGAAGGACTGCTTGTTTATTACGCCAAAAAAATCATATTTGTCTTAACCACAAATATTTTCCAGTTCAACCTACATTCCATGGAAGACCAAAAGCAAAACTGATGTCGCTGAATGAAGACGAGCAAGTTTTGGAAAAAAAAAAAAAAAAATTAAATTTACTTCTCCATTTTTACACCAGAAAGTTCTATGAGTGCATCCTTTGAAAACTCGAAGGCTTCGAAATACGTGGGAAATACAACTTTTGGCAAGTTACAAAGATCGAAGTCCAGCCTAGCGGTCACAGAAACAGCCTCCAGAGTGGGCAGGCTCCCCAGATGCCACCACGGCCCTCAGAAATCCCAGCCCCCCCGCCAGGGGTCGCTTTGTCAGCTGTGCAGTTCTCACGGGCAGCAGGCTTGCGATCAGCGATCAGCCATTCCAGACTCTCCATCGGAAGTTAAAATATACTGTGAGTCATTCTAAAATTTCCCTTTCATTCAGAGTCCCAAAATTTTCTCAGTGCCTTTATTAGTTTTTCTATGGATTTAAAAAGTAACAACGTGACTAATGCAAAGTCTAGGTGGAGCCAGGGAATCATGGGACCCAGACTGGCCTTACCAGTGCGTCTGGGTGCCACATGCACGGCCCATCTCGGGGCCATGGCACCAGCGCCCAGGCCAGGTCAGGAGTCTGTCCTGCTGCAGGTGACCCTGTAAAATGGGGCTTTGTCACTGTGAAGAAAGACTCTGCAGTTTCTTCATACGTTAAGGAAATAGGGGAAAAGCCAAGATTTCAAATCCAATAACGTGCCGATTCAGGGACTTATCAAAACTGCCTTTTAGAAGCAAACTAGGTCATTGTAAGGATTTTTTAATGAATCCGTAATCCCGTCAGAGGTGGGTAAATGGATTTAAGAGTTTGATCTTCTGATTAGGAATTTTAGTGGTTACGTGGCGTTCTTGTAAGTGGAGAAGTTGGTTCTACCAAGAAAGTTGTGATTATCTTTTGGAGGATGCTAAAAATACTTTTCTGGAAAACATGGTCGTGATTCAAAGCCAGTGCAGTGATTTGGAGCTCTTCCTCTGGAGAGTTTGAAGATCGTTCCAGGAATGTAGGAATGGGGCTGCATTTTTAAACGTCCGACTCATAGTATAAAAGCATGTATGTATAGTCATTTTTTTTTAGTTCACAGAACGCAGTGGAAATAATAATTATAACATTTGCATTTTGCTAACTAAAATGATATATTGTCCACTGAGATAGACCTTAGTTTGAAATAGGTTATACTGTTAGAATACAGAGATTTCATGGACTCAGAATTTTCTAATAAATTTGAAATTGGCAACATACGGTTGCCGATTCCACGTTTTTATGTATTTGCCAAGTAAACTTTATAAAGAAATTTTTACTACAATCAACTATCATCATCTTTGTCTCATTTTTTTAAAGGCAAAATCAAAAGGAATAGATTCTAAACATTAATGGTAATCTTTTACATTGAATAGATTTAGCATTTCTTGCCTTCATTTTGTCACAGACCAATTAAAATAACACCTATTTGTTCAAGTCAGTGAATTTGAACTTGGGATATTGATTGTAAACCCTGGCTCCACCGTTTAGTACCCAGTATGAACTAAAGTACGTTACTATGTGACATGAATGTCTCTGGGTTTTATTTTGCCTCACAAATTTGGTTTGAAAATCAATTGAAGAAATGTATGTCTGCGTGATCAGCACTTGGTAGGTCTTCAGAAAATGTCATTTCCCTCCTCCTTCGCTCTTGTCTATCAGGGTGGCCCATGTGCCATAGAGCACGGCCCTCATAACAAATATCGTGGAGCTGTTCACTACATGATTACATAATATCTGCTCTTCCCCAAACCAGCTGTGAGACAGAACAAGAGGTGTTCCTCCTGTGTTAGGAATCAAAATAGAATTTATAATTTTAAGTAGTGATCTGTTTAATCTTTCTCTCCTATTATAAAATGCAATCGTTTTACATTTTGAAAAAAGAAAAATTCTTGTTGGTATTGTTTCGTTACGACAAATGTTTATAAAATTTGTTAGAAGATTTTCATTTTTATATGATCTGAAGAGAAGTGCAATTTTCTCATCTCCCCATAGTTTTGAAGCCTCTTATACTTTTCTCTGGCTTTTTATTCAACCCTAAATCAAATGATCTGCTTCTTGCCTCAGATTTTTGAGTGACTGCTTCATAAAAACATAGGTACTGTTATCCACATCTGGGAATTGAATTCAAGCTTCGTAGATACTCTTTAAATGAGGTAGAATAGCTGCTTTGAGTTTTAATTTTAATTAAATGGAATGGATATTTATTTAATTAAGACATGTATCAGTCTTAAGCAGACTCACAGAATGATAATTGGTATAATAATAAACAAATTATTTAATCATAAATGTCAACAGTCCATCGAAAAGGAAGGATGGTATATGCTTCCTGACATCAGAATTAAGCATACTGTTTCACTTGGGCGGTATAGTGTCTCTAAGTTTTCTATTTAATTATGCAAACACTTTTAATCTTCTGGGAACAGTAACATTTAAAATTCACCAGCAAATAAAATGAAATAAAACAAAGCAGTATTTTTTCCAGTAACCAAATTGACATAGGGCAGATGTTTTGTTTCACTATGCAAAGAACATGGGGGGGGGTCTTGTAAATATCATTAACTCTAGTTTTTCAAAAAGGCAGATCTTCTGTGAAAACAAGTCATGGTGTAATAATATCAAAAGCGGCAAAGGCACATCTGTGTGGCGTCCCACGGTGACAAGTGAAGTAAAACGCGTTTTACTACTTGACTGTCTGTGGCTCATCACCTCCCAGCTCCAAGGTGCCAGGAGAGCTACCCATTGGGCCCAGTGGACACACAGAAGAAGCAGCAAACACAAAGGAGGTGAAGGGCCCGGAGTCAGCACACTCCCGCGGGGCAGGCAGCTGTTGTTACTATTAGTTTTGTGTTGGGTAATACTATCTTCCCAGAAAGGAGTTTAAGAACTGCCTGCCCTGATCTTCATTTGGTGACTGAGCTTGGCATTTCTCTGTCTCTCCTGGTGCTTAGACTCGCAATGAAAATCCCTTCAGCAAAGCACTGCTGTCGCTCTGTGAGCAGCGTGAAGAATCCATGTTTTGGGAATGCAAGCTACACTCTCTCATCTTGCAGTTTTGTAGGCATTCTCCAATTAGCTCCCTTTTAACTGTAAATGGAAGGAAGACAGGAAATAGCCCTTCTTGGCACCAGCTGAGGACTCTGCTGAAGGCTCAGTCCTTGGAAATGTTGCTGTGAGGCACCTGAATAATTGGAGCAGGAGGAAACTTTGTCCCCCAGCCTGCGCAGGCAAAGGCTTCTTCACGAAGCCGTCCGTGACTTTGCGATGAGGCGCTCCGTCTACTTACACGCCCTCCACTGTACGGGGCGCATTCCCACGACTCCTGATCTCACTTCTCTGTACCCCATGTTGCAGGGCAAAGAGCATCTCGATCGATTCTCACAACCAGGCTGTCAGTAGGAGGGTTGTTTTATCATCATCGTCCTACCAAGGAGCAAACAGACCTTCTGAGGGGACACGTGGTGCCCCAGGCCTCTGGCGGGAACTGGCAAATCCGCGGCCAGGCTCCAGGTTCAGGACAGCACAGACTGAGCGTCAGAGAAGGTGTCTCATACACACTGATGGTTTTTTTCCCCATTATTTTTATACGAGAAGAAGAAACTCCAGTTTTGCTTGGTTTTACTTCTGCCTTCAGGGTGACAGGACTCTGTGCCTGCTTTCCTGTGCCCAGAGGAATAGACAGGGTACATGTCCTTCTATCCCAGAGCTGCACATGCTGTGTTCCCTTCCTCCCTCCCTCCCTTCCTCCCTTCCTCCCTCCCTCCCTTCCTTCCTTCCTCCCTCCCTTCTTTCCTTCCTTCCTTCCTTCCTTCCTCCCTTCCTTCCTTCCTCCCTCCCTTCCTTCCTTCCTCCCTCCCTTCCTCCCTCCCTTCTTTCCTCCCTTCTTTCCTCCCTCCCTCCCTCCCTCCCTTCCTTCCTTCCTTCCTTCCTTCCTCCCTTCCTTCTTTCCTTCCTTCCTTCCTTCCTTCTTCTCTCCCTTCCTTCCTCCCTCCCTTCCTTCCTTCCTCCCTCCCTTCCTTCCTTCCTTCCTTCCTTCCTCCCTCCCTCCCTTCCTTCCTTCCTTCCTTCCTTCCTTCCTCTCTCCTTCCCTCTCTCTTCCTTCCTTTCTTTTTCTCCTTCCCTTGCTTCTCCCTTTCCTCCTCCACTTCTTCTTCTCCCTCTCCCTCTCTTTCTTCTCCTTCTTCTTCTTTCCTCCCTTCTCCTCCTCTCTCTCTGTGTCTCTCTCTCCCCTGGCACCCCATAGCCTAACTGTAGTTCATAATCACTACACAGTCTTTATATGAGAGGTTTGAAATGTGAGAAAACTTTGCCCCTGCGGCTGTCCAGGGAGTAACCTCTCCTACCAATTACCATAAAAACACCAGCTAAAACCAAGGACTCTGAACTTAGCCAGAGCTGCTGCATTAAGGAGCGAAGTCATAGTTTAAGAAGTCTTCTGCTGGCTGAGTTTCCTCTTTTAGCTCCTGGCTTTGACCTGAAGGCTGCCCAGGCTAGGAACTGCCCAGCTGACATAAACAGTGCATTTTTAGACAAACTCCATCTATCCATCTGAGGACCAGGAAGAGGATCTCCTGCAAGACTAAGAGTGTGGGAGAAAATCCCTTTTCTTTTTTTTTTTTCTTTTTTTGGTTATCTCTTCTCTCTCCTGACCCTGTTCTTTTGGTAATTGAAGTCCCAGGGCTCCGTGAGAACCTAAAAACTTAAGAGAAAACTTGTCTTTCTGGCCAAAGGAAACAAACTTGATAAAAAGGACCTAGTAGTTTAAGAGTATGAAAAATACTCATTATTTATTTTTCCTTCTTTTGCCTCTGGCACACCAAGTGGTCCTTCACAGGCACCTCCAACCCCGAGGGAAAACACAGTGGGGCCCTGGGAACTGGGAAGGATCTCAGGGAAGGGAGCCCTCCAATTCTGTGTGTGAAGTGACACAAATCCTAGGCTCATCTCTAGACTGAACATGTGCAGAGAAGACCCAAAGCATTTTAACAAAGCACCAGACTTTGGGCATCAAACCATGACGTAAACCACAGCCCATGTCCCGGGTAGCAAGGTGGCATGATAGTGAAACTGGGATACTGCCCATAAACGTAAGACACTTTCAACATAACTGAGTTGATTGCTTGTTAAAAGTGATGACGACAACAACAAAATTTAGTATTTTCCAGAAGATTTTAATGGGAGCCAGAATTTCATAACATAATATTTTAAAATGTCCAGGATACAATCCAAGAACATTTGGCATACAATAAACCAGAAAATTAAGACCAATACTCAAAGGAAAAGACAATCAACAGATGCCCATCTCAATATGACCCATATGTTGGAATTGTCAGACAAAGTCTTCAGGTCTTTGTCTTCGATTCAGGTCAATTCAGGTCAGCTACCATAACTATGCCCTTTGAGATCAAGGTAAACACTCTTGAAATGAATAAAAGTGAAGTTCTCAGGAGAGAATGAGAAACTATGAAAAAAAACCAAATGGAAATTTTAGAACTAAGAAATGCAATATAATAAAATTGAAAAATCCCTGGATGGGCTTGCTAGTAGAATGTAGATGGTAGATTGAAAAGTCAGAGAACTTAAATATCGATCAATAGAAATCTGAATGACACAAAGGAAGAAAACAATTGAAAAAATTAACACAGCTTTAGGAAGCTGTGGAATAATATCAAAAGTCTCGCACTCACAACACTGGCGTGCCAGAGTGGGGACAGAAAGAGTGATGCTTGGAGAAAAATTATTTGAAGGAATAATGACTAAAACCTTCCCAAATATGGTTCAAGACAAAAATTTATATATTCAAAAATTCAGTGAACTACAAACAGAATAAACTCAAAGAAAACCGTGCCTAGATGCAACCTACCTGGGATGCTGAAAATTAAACATACAGGAAAATATTTGAAAAGTGAGAAAAATAAAGTTTTTCACTAAACACATATGAACCAAAGTGTTCTCATTAAAAAAAAATCATCTGTTACTGTTTACTTTTGCATAAGACATTTAAATCAACAAATAAAGTGGAAGAAAGGGCATTTTGGCTCTGGAAAAGGATGTGCAAAACATGAAGTAAAATAAAAATTAGTGGGCAAATTATCTAAATATTTGGAACCTCAAGCAAATATTTGGTTTGATTTTGAGGCAAATAAACGACTCAGTTGCTTCTTTTTTTATCCCCTCTGGTTCATCATCTGTGGCGATGACCAACAAACGAAAACATTGTAAGGTGAGTGATGAAATATAATCGGGATGGCTGAAAAAGTTGCCTGTATACTTCTGAAAGCCAGGGGGACTTGGAAGCTTATTTAAAAATGATCATGGCACCAACTGCCTCATTCTCTAACTTATGTGATAATCACGGCATTTCTCAATTGAAACCTATTAACATCCTGGGATGAAATCAAGGCTTAACATTAGTTCATTGTTAACTTGTTCAGCCTGAAAAATGTGTCTATAATACTTAGGATTTGTGTGGTCCCAAATGCAATCTTCTGCTATTGTACGAACGGCCCTACATGTGCTAGAGGACATTGTTTCTTCATGTATCACAAATAGTGATGGTGAAATACCCAGTGATTTAGCCATATGGTCCATCATGTACCTGAAATCAGAACGAATCTGCTAGGTGTGTAGAATAGAACTACCGACTATATGAAATGAGGTTCTCCTTGTTGACTGAAGGCATTTTACTAGCACATATTCTTTATGTCTTTTTGAAATGCCAGTTTCCAAATTCATAAAACTTAGCACAAAAGAGGAAAGTACTATAAAGGTGAAATGTGCATAGAAATTTAAAGAGAACATAGATGAGAGCCTTTATTTGTTGACACGTGGGTAAAATGGAATTTAATTGTATCTTCATTTATACTGGAGTCCATTTAAAATCTCCACAGGCCCCCTTAGCACCTTAGGTCATGTTTTAGAAGGTCATGGTTTGACCTCTAACATATGTAAATCCAAAAGAAATGAAGCAAGTTATAACAATGGTTTACTCTCATCCAAAGAAGAAAGAACAGGTAATTTATGGTCCACTAAATACAGGCTGAGAAGAGAAAGAAAACTATCTCTGTCATCAAAATACAGTTAATATATGTCCTAATTACATCAACTTGAAAAAGCATGTGTTCATAGCTTTGGAGATGGTAAGAGCATTTGATCATTTTATATCCACTTTTGCTGCTTTTAATGGTATTTTAATAATAAAAATAGTAAATGGGTATACTCAAGAATCTTTAAATGTTTTTTATCATATTTTTCCTTTTTAATTCTTATAAAGGAGAGCATCTGAACAAGGACTTAGTGATTTTACCACTGAAATGAGGAGATAAAACTAAGAATTCCATGTTTATTTTGAGGAAAGCAAGAGTGACTAGTAAGTCTGCCTTAACGGTGTCTTAATTTCACTCGGCTGTGTAGGAGAGGATGGTATGGTCCTTGCCCAATGTTTTGCATTACACTGCTGGAAACAAACACAGAAAGCCCTATTTTGAAAATATTTATGCATCAGTTATATTGCTTTTGGAAACTGTGAAATTTATGCCAGTTAGTTATTAAAGAAGGCTCACTTTACTTTTTTTCCCTCTTTTCCCACAGCCCAGAACCAAAATGTGTACAATAATTCACTTCTCTATGCTGCTCACACAAGGAACAAGTGACAGTCTTTGCTCAAAAGGAGTTTTCTCACTCTGTGCAAATACATTTCTAATATTTTAGTCATGTTGTCATTTCTACCAAGTCTGAAATTTCTGAGAAGTCATCTGAGCAATAATCCTTGTTTATATCGAATAAAGTCAAGTTGGAAAGATATATAGCAAAAACAAGGTTGACATTTGATAGGCATTGATTATGACTTTGGTAGCAGTTCATCGTGAAAGAAATCAGAATATTTCTATTTTTGTAGACATGGATATATACGAATCTATATATTTTCAGTTCTTGTACTCAAATTGATCTGTCAGCATTTTTAAAGCTGCTGAACTAGACTTTCAGTAGAGAAAACGACTGGTGAAATCGAGGAGATTGTGTAGAGTACAAAATAATGCTGCTATGTGTGAATTTGAAACCCATATTAAGGTGTTAATAATAATTCACTTGGTTAAATCTCTTCAACCCATAATTACCTCATATTTTGAATCTCATCTGAAATTTCTTTTCTAGCCTAAATTGCAGAACTGCCCAAAGAAAAGCAGAGTAGATCACCCAGCTGTTAGGAGAGTTTCCAGGCCAGGACAGAGGAGCCATCAGAGACCCCTCAATCCAGGAGAATTACAAACTGTGCAGGTCATTCCATAGGCCACAGGGCAAAGAATTATCATACAAATCTGCTTCCAAAGAGATCAATAACAACAGCTGGCATCTGTGCCCAAGAGGGAGCAGCGCGAAGGCTGGTAAAGCTCGCATTCCAGCTGCGATTCACTCCCTAGAATTCTCTTCTCCATCCATTGCCTTTTCTCTCAATGGGTCCCTGGGCTTCACTGAGGGTCTCAGGAAGCATCCACTGAGGGCACAGTATAACTCGACTATAAAATGAAGAGTCGAATTCTTACTTTGTTTTTTGAAGTGTAGCTGATTTACAATGTTGTTAATTTCCGCTGTACAGCAAGGAGATTCAGTTTTATACATACATTATATATATATATATATATATATATATATATATATATATATATACATTCTTTCCTATATTCTTTTCCATTATGGTTTATCACAGGTTACAGAATAGAGTTCCCTGTGCTGTACAGTAGGACCTTGTTGTTTATCCATCTATATATGTAATAGCTTGCATCTGCTGACCCAAACTCCTAATCCATCCCTCCCCCACCCACCTTCCCCCTCAGCAACCGCCAGTCTGATCTCTATGTCTGTGTGTCTCTTTCTGTTTCATAGATAGGTTCATTTATGTCATATTTTAGATTCCACATATAAGCGATATCATATGATATTTGTCTTTCTCTGTCTGAATTACTTCACTTAGTATGATAATCTCCAGGTCCGTCCCTGTTGCTGCAAATGGCATTATTTCATTCTTTTTTATGGCTGAATAATGTTCCATCACACATATGTAACACATCTTCTTTACCCATTCATCTGTTGATGGGCATTTAGGTTGTTTCCACATCTTGGCTGTTGTGAATTCAAATTCTTCCCTTTGAGCTCCAACATAAGCTTCTGAAAACCGTGGTAGGGCAATGACTCTGAAATCCCAAGCTTGAATTTGCAAGAGCTTTACATTCTGAGACTCCATCAGTGAATCCAGGAATAAAGCTCAGCACAGAGCGTAGGTTGTACAGGTTGCAAAGCCAGGCTATCCTGCTATCACACAGTGGACAGATGTCTTCCCAGAGCAGGAAGGAGGGGCCTGGGGGCAGGAAGAGGGCTCGGGACAGGTGAGTCCCTGAGCGGTGGCCCTGCCTGCCCTGTCTAACCTCCAGCCCCATGGCACTCTAGATAGAGGAGCCCTGCCTTAGAGAGGCGGGATGGAAACCGTCTAGCACAGGGCAGCGGGAAGCAAGACTTAGAAGAGACGCCTCTGCCCCCTTGGTGTGGTGGCCACAGCAAAGGAGTGGCCACACAAGGGTCTAGGCAGAAGAGCTGAGATGGTCCTACTGCAGTGGCCCAGAGTCCCAAACCTCCTCAGGCCCTCAGAGGGAGACAACAGAGAATCCCTCCTTGTGTCTGTGACGATGGTGGCCCCAGGACAGTTCACAGCTTTGGCAGAAATGGAGACAGATAACCAAAACCAGAGTGAGAATTCCTCTCAGTGGCTCCAGGATGGTAGCAAACCAGACATTTCTCCCCACTGAAGGCACATAGAAGATATACAAGCCCCTTTGGAACATACAGACCACACCCTGGGCGGAAAAACAGGAGCCAGTCTCTGAATCAGCTAAGTTTAAACTGGAAATGACTCAGGGTTCCATGACTTGGTAGTTTTTACTTGGAAGTGAGTAGGTTAGATTTTCTGCCACAAGAGATTCTGTGACTCAGTTGAAAATCACACTCAGATTTAAAAGAAAATAAAGTTCCTTTTTAAAAAACAAACCTGAGGTTGTAGCTCATGGGTATACTGCACTGGCTACACGTGATGTTCTGTGGCCATCCCCGCGTGGAGCATTCACCAAGGGCTTATTTATTGTACGTAGGGTCAACCAGAAAAGGGAGGAAGCGTTCTCAAAACGTCTCCTGTTGCAGGAACTAGGAAACCCTCCAGAAATCCTGAGTTTATCCTTCTTGATTAGGACGTTAGCCACATGTGCCAGAAATGGTTGCCTCTGGTTTCTGTGAAGCCCTGAGGCAGGATTGTACGGCAGCCCTTTTGGGACGGTAGAGATGCTCCACAGCTGACATACTGAGCATCTGCAATGTGCCCAGTGTACCTGAGAAGCTGAATTTTAAATTGTATTTAATTTTACTTAAGTGAAATATACGTGTGGTGCATTGACCACCATGTTGGCCAGCACGGCAGAGGACTGGGTTCTTATCCGTCACTCCTGTATGAGGCCAAGATTGTGACTGTGTTCCTTTCTTTCCTTGGTAATCTAGTTCTCTCTTCACTGTCAGGTTGATGTAAAGGACGTCAGGTTACCATCTCTGTCTTCTTTCTGGATCCGTCGTGTCTGTGCATCAGTTGCTTGCTGGGCTGATCCCAGTAAGAAGTCTGGACACCTGGGTGGGTGCGCTGATCCAGGGCTGAGCGCTATGGTGTAGACATCTCTGGGGTTGGGCTGGGCTCCAAGACATGAGGCTTAGCAGAGCTGCAGAGGGAAAGCCAAGCACGAGAGAGAATTGCAGTGAAAGTGGTGGTGATGTCTAGTCTGCTGTGTCCTGGAGGCCTGCTTCTCCTTCTGAGCTGCTTGCTCTTGTGTAACTGAAAATATCAAGATAGTTACACAGGCTGGGTATTTACATCATGGTCATTGCTCTCGTTCCTTGAGTCCATTCATGCAGCCGTGATGTGCAGTGTCTTTTTTTTGTGCGGTACGCGGGCCTCTCACTGTCGTGGCCTCTCCCGTTGCGGAGCCCAGGCTCCGGACGCGCAGGCTCAGTGGCCATGGCTCACGGGCCTAGCTGCTCCGCAGCATGTGGGATCTTCCCGGACTGGGGCACGAACCCGTGTCCCCTGCATCAGCAGGCGGACTCTCAACCACTGCGCCACCAGGGAAGCCCTGGAAATTTTTTTAAGATTTGTTTTTTATTTATTCATTTAATCTATTTTTGGCTGTGTCGGGTCTTAGTTGCAGCATGCAGGATCTTCGCTGTGGCATGAGGCTCCAGGGCGTGTGGGCTTTGCAGTTGTGGAGCGCGGGTTCTAGAGTGTGTGGGCTCTGTAGTTTGAGGCACACGGGCTTTAGTTGAGGTGCAAGAGCTCAGTAGTTGTGGTGTGCGAGCTTAGTTGCCCTGTGGCATGTGGGATCTTAGTTCCCTGACCAGGGGTCGAACCCGTGTCCCTTGCATTATAGGCAGATTCTTTACCACTGGACCACCAGGGAAGTCCCTAGCTTTTCAAATTACCCAGGAATAGATGTCTTAATAAATCTCCCTTTATGAGGGAAATAAATATTGTGCCATTGATCACAGCATGATGTCTACAGATGGGATTGTGTTTAAAAGTAGATAAACAAAATCTCAATTAACCACCCCAGCATCTTAAAGGTTTAAGGAATTCTCCAACATCTTCTGTCATGAAGACTTGCAAAGTAGTCTGGTTGTCCCTCTTCTCTTGTCTTCAAGAAAATTCAAGTCAGACTTGAAAAGAATCACAAAAGGCAGACAGTGAGATGGAGGAAGGTTGGTCGCATCCATTTTTTCCCGTATTCAGGATCTTTTGGGGTTGATGGTATAGATGTGAACCTGAGGATACTTTTGACAGTGGATGGAAAAACCAGACTCTGCTTCCCCCTCTCCTACGGCTCCTTTGAGTCACCTACTGGGATGTGGGTGGCACATTTATGGTTCAGGCAGCCTCAGGCCTAATAAGGTCATGGACTTTAGTTTCCCAGTTTTATGCGGAAGGGGGAAAACCACACCTGGGAAGAAACCAGAAATGGAAATTTCAACTCGTTGTGGCCCAAGCATGGAAAGAGTTAGAAGGGAGGAAAAGAGTAGCTATGAATACCATCCACAGGGCAAGAGTCAAGGCTCAGACACATCAGGACATGGCATCAAAGATGATCTGAGTGGGAGGGTTCAGGTAATAGTTCAGGTCAGGGGCCTGAGGCTGAGGCTGAAACCCATTCACCGTAGGATGGAGGTCCATCACTGGGGAACAGAAGGAGCAGAACTCAGTTGTCTACCTGTCTAGACAGGTGGGCAGCAAGTAAAATCCGCATCATTTGGGCGAAGGCTTAACGTTAGGTTCCAGACTCCAACGGGACTGAGCCGACATGATGCTGGTGGGAATCAGTGTTAAGAAAATGCCTTGCAATGAGGGCACAACTTAGCAGTAAATGTATCAGATTAAGTTTCCCATTTAGTGGTGGGACCGTGGCTGACGTGCCCCTTGTTTTGTGTAGAAAAGACTCAGGAACCAGTGGGGTTTGAATATCAGCAGACAGACACCATAAACTCCTTTTTGGAGTGTGGAAAGAGGCTGATACAATTGAACAGGACAATCAGATTACAGAGCTGAGGAAGTGGAGAACCTCATACCTGTGGGTTTGTTCATAAACCCTGACGGGCACTTCATGTCAACTGCACCATCCAAGGTCAAACCACCCCAATGGTTTGTGGCCATTCCGTGGGGTCAGCTGCATACACTGGACATTTTGTCTCCATTAAGATGTTATTCTTCCTGTAATGTTCAACGTGGCAGTAACATCTAAATTTCTAAAAATGAAGTCATGAATCACTGCAGTATGATTTTTTCCTACAAAATAAGTTTCCCAAGTTGTTCTGAAAAATCTTGTACGTTTTCCTTCCTTTTCTACTCGGTCATATTTCTTTGTGTGGTGTTTTTCCATTACATTTTCTACTTCAGATCACTAAAGGAGTGTTGCTTCAATTTAAATAGTAATGTTCTATCAATTTTAGTTGTATTCTTCAGCTTATCTTTTGAGATAAAACTTGCATACAGGTAGGTGAGGACTTGATAAAAAAAATTCACCAGTGTAATCATTACTCCAATCAACATACAGAACCTGTCAATCACCCCAGAAAATTCCTTATTCCTAAATTTAAGTCCATCTCCATCCTCCATGGTCATCCACAATCCAGACTGCTGTCATTGTAGATTAGGTTTCCTTGCTCTTGAACTTCATACAAATGGAAGCACCCAGTATGAACTCTTCTGTGTCTGCCTTTCTCCACTCAATATAATGTTTTAGACGTTCAAACAAGAAGTTATGGGAACTGGTTTATTCTTTTATTGCTGAGTCATGTTCCATTGTGTAATATACCACAACTTGCTTCTCTATTTCGTGGATGTTAGGGTTGTTTCTAGTTTGGGGCTATTATGAATCCCATTTTGTGTAAGTTTTATTTATGGATGGATGTTTTTATTTCATTTGGGTAAAAAAGATAAGAGTGAAATTTCTGCCAGTTTTCCAAAGTGGTACAACCATTGTAGACATCCATCAGCAGTGCATAAGAATTCCAGTTGTCCCACAACCTTGTCAGCATTTGGTATTGCCAGACTTAAATTTTAGCCATACTGAGGTTAGTAGAATGGTATCTCATGGTAATTTTAATTGGATTTTCTCTGTTGATGAGTGATGTTGAACCCCTTTTCAAGTGTTTATTGGCAAATTCTGCATCTTCCTTTGAGAAGTGTCCAAGTCCTTTGCCCATTTTTATTAAGGTTCTTGGTCTTTTTATTATTTATTTTGGAAGCTCAATATATGTTCTAAATATGAAACATCTGTCAGATACCTGCCTTGCAAATATTTTCTCCCAGTCTTTGATTTGCTTTTTCATTTTCTTAATTATGCCATTCAATGCACAGGAGTTTTTTGTTTTGATGAAGTCCAATCTACCAACTTTTACTTTTATGTGTGGTGCTTTTTGAGTTTGCTCTAAGGAACCTTCACTAGTTTGAGGGATAAAAATATATTTCTCTCTTTTTTTCTGGAAACTTTAGTTTCAGCTTTTATGACTCATCTTGAATTCATGTTTGTAGGGATCTAAAGATGGCATGATGGTTAATTTTTTCCATGTTCATCCAGATGGTGAAACACAATTTGTTGAATGGATCCCCTTCTCCTTCGAGCTACTTTAATGGTCATTGTCTCAAATATAGCACCTTTGTAGTAAGTCATGAAATCACATAGTGTGATTCTCCCCACTTTGTTCTTTTTGAAGTTTGCTTTGGCTATTTTATGTCCTTTGAATTGCTAAATAAGATTGAGAATCAACTTATCAATTTCTGAAAAAGTCTATTAGAATTTTCCGGGGATTGTGTTAAATCTATGGATCAATTTGTAGACAGTTGGGATCTTAAAATTATTGAGTCTGAAAATCCATGAATGTGGTATGTCTGTCCATTTATTTAGTTCTCTTCTAATTTCTTTCAACAATGTTTAAAAATTCTCAATGTAAATGATTTACATGTATTTTATTATAAGTACACCTAATTATTTATGTTTTATGATATTGTAAATGGGATTAATTTCATTTTATATTTCAAAAGTTTCACTGTTAATATATTAAAAATATAATTGTATTTTGCCCCTTAGAAGTCGTTTCATTCTAGTAACTATTTTGCTGATTTCTTGGTATTTTATTATTTTATTAAGTATTTTATTCTTAGCATTTTCTACATAAAGTGTTATCTTCTCCAAATAAAAAATTTTTCTTCTTCTTTTTTAATTTTTGTGCTTTTAACTTTTTTCACTGCCTTATTTCAATAGGAAGAGTTTTCAGAATAATGTTGAATAAAAATGACGAGAAAGGATATCCTTGTCTCCCAGATCCTAAGAGGAAGACACTCAGTATCTCATCATTACGTGCAATGGTGTAATGTATCCATTACAAAATATATGTAATGAGAGTTGTAGGTTTCCTGTTGATTTTATATATAATATTGGCATTGTTTTCCTGTATTTCAAGTTTGTTTGTGTTGAGATTTTTATAAGCAACACATTTATATTACTGAACTTATAATTTAATAATAAATCATTGGTGCTGGAGTTGTTAGATGTTTTGATTCTGATAGTGGCAGGATGACAATAATCATTTGCCAAAACACAGAATGATACACAGAGTAAATGTTACTGTATAAAAGTTATTCTTTAACAATAATCATAATAAAGAATGTTAGATTGTAGATTTCTCATTGACGATTTTTATTTCATTGAGGGATTTTTGTCATGAATAGATTGAATTTTGTCAAATGCATTCTCTGAATCTATTGAGATAATCATATATTTAATTAAAAGAATCCAGACATAAAAGAGTAACTACTGAGCTAATATGAAGCTCAAGACTTGAGCAGCTCAAGAGCAAACTCATCTGTGGTACAGAAATCATAAAACTTGTTTACACTGGAGGTGGACTTGACTGGAAATGGGCACAAGGAAACGTTCTGGTTTAATAGAAATGTATACATTGATCTTGGCGATGATTACACAAGTGTGTATATTTGTATACATTTCACTGGGATGAACTCTACTTGGTCATGATGTATTATCTATTTTAGATACTATGGGATTTAACTGTCTGATATTTTGTTAAATTTTTTCACATTTATGTTCCTGAATACAATTAGTCTGTAGTTTCCTCTCTCTCTCTCTCTCTCTCTGTATTATCTTCACCTAGTTTTGATATCAGGATAATGATAACCTCATAAAACAAGTTGAGAAATATTCTCTCCTACTCTATTTCCTGAAATATTTTTTTTTAAGATTGGTATCACTAGACTGATTTCAGCCAAAATTGAGTAACAAGGTCAGGATTTACCCTTTTGCCTGAAACAACCATTAAAAATTCAGACAGACAAACTACATAAAAAATGATTTTCATAACAATGGGCAATGTTTTGAAAACAAGGCAACTCTGCCATGGGAGAGTTTCTAAGCTGTGTCACAGGAACAAAAAACCAGGCAAAACCTGAAAGACCCCTGAATTGAGGAGAAATGGTTGACAGTTTGGTGAGACCAAGGCAACCAGAGTGCACAAGACTCAGTGCTGGAGACACACAGTCAACATATGCAGAGAGAATCCAGAGATCTGCAGAGGCCCCGCTTGAGCATTCCTCAGAGGACTAGTTAGTACATATGCACAAAGTTAAGAATGAACCATCCAAAGGGATTAGAGGAAACAGTTGGTTGAAAGACACACATGGCTAGAAATTGTGCCTATTCCCACCAGCCACACTGGAAAAACTCATAATTCATAAGACATTTGTTAAAGTAGTCAGGGAAGTCTTGTTTCAATCGTGGGTAATAATTATTCTTAGAATAAACACTGCCTCAGACTCACTTAATGAATCATAAAAGTGAGAGTAGAAAGGCTCAAACTGCTTGCAAGTAAATTAACTGCAACCCAGAACAAAGCTCAAGAATATTTACAAGAATTAAAAAGAATCTAACTCCCGATAAGGTAAAAAACACAATGTTTGATATCGAGTCAAAGATTACCAAGCCTGCAAAGAAACAGAAAGACAAGATTTATGATGAATGAAATTATTAATCAATTAAAACTAACCAGTAATGGGCACAGATGGTAGAATTATCAGAGAAGGACATTGAAACAATTACTGTAATAAAATTCAAATATTCAAGAATCTAATAAGAAGCATAAAAGATATAAAAAAGACAAAAGTCAAATTTTAAGAATTGGTAAATACAATGTCTGAAGTGAAAAATACACTAAATCAGATTAATGGCAGATTAGACATTGAAATGTAAAGATTTAGTAAGCTTGAAGAGTTAGAAACTGCTTTCCCCCTCCAAAAAATAAACACACACACAGAGAAAAAAGAATAATAAATAAAAATGGAAAGAACATAAGGGAACTGTGAGACATCTGCAAGCACACTAAAAGAAATGTAATTGGAGTCATCAAAAAAGAAGATGGCTTGGGGGCAGAAAAAGTATTTAAGTAAATAACATCTGAAAATTTTCCAAATTTAATGGAAATTATACACCCACAGATCAAAGACGTTCAACAAATCCCAAGCACAAAAAATATGAAGAAAACTACACTAAGGCACATCATAATCAAATTTCTCAAAACCAGTTAAAAAGAGAAAATCTTAGTAGCAGAGAAAGAATATGTACAGGGGAGTGAGACAAGGATGAAAACAGATTTCTCACCAGTAACAATATTTGAAGAAATGATGGTTGAAAATCTCCCAGATTTGATGAAAAACATTAATTTGATAAGTTAAACTTGATTAATTTGATTAAAAACATTAACACATGCAAGAAGGTAAACAAATTTTGTTACAAAGCAGAAAGATCCCAAATAAATAACCTAACACCTACCTTAAGATACTAGAAAAACCCAAAGCAAGCTTCAAGAAGGAAATAATAAAGATTAGAGCAGACACAAACTACCATAAGTCACTCAAGAAGAAATAGAAAATCTGAATAGATTTTTAAAAAGTAAGAGATTAATTTTATAATCAGAAAATTTCCCACAAAGAAAATCCAAATTAGAGATTAGATCTCATTAGAGCCAAATGGCTCTAATGGTGAGGTCTACAAAATGTTTTAGAAGAATAAACAGAAATCTTTTATAAATTCTTCCAAAAAAATAGAAGACGTCTCATTCGATGAGCCCAGTATTACCTAGATCCCAAATGAGGCAAAGATATAACAAGAAAAGAAATCTACAGACCAATAACAATTATGAATATGAAATCCTCAGTAAAATACTAGCAAACCAAATCCACCAATAAACACCATGACCAACTGGGACTCATCCCAGGAATGCAAGCTTGACATCTAAAAATGTATAAGTATTACACATTATATTAATAGAATAAAGAAATAAAACTACATAATTACCTCAACGCATGCAGAAAACATATTTAACAAAATGCTACACATTTTCATGATAAAAGAACTCACATAACTAGGAATAAAATAAACTTCCTCAACCTGATAAAGAGCATCTATGAAACACCCACAGCTTACATCATAGTTAATGGTGAAAAACTGGATGTTTTCTTCCTAAGATTAGAAACAAGACAAAGCTGTCTACACTTGTCACCTCTATTAAACATTATACTCGAGGTTGTAGCCAGGACAATTAGGCAGAGTAAAAAAGCATCCAGATTGGAAAGGAAGACGTAAACCTGTCTCTACTTGCAGATGACATCAGTTTGTATATGGAAAACCCTACACACACACACACACACACACACACACACACACAAACTATGAGAGCTAATAAATAAGTTCAGCAAAGTGACAGGTTACAAGAGAAAAATATATGTTGGTTGTATTTGTATACACTAGAAATGATAAACCAGAATTGTGAAATTAAGAGAACAGTTATATTTAAAATAGCATTAAAAAGAATAAAATACTTAGGAAAATATTTAACCAAAGAAGTGCAAGACTTGTATATTGAATTCTACAAAACATTTTTGAAAGAAAAGTTTAAAACTTAAATGAAAAGACATCCCATGTTCATGGATTGGAAGGCTTAATCTTTTTAAGAAGATAACAATCCCCAAACTGATCTACAGATTCAATGCAATACATATCAAAATTCCAGCTGCCTTTTTTTTTTACATTAGTGTACAAGCCAATTATAAATTTAATGTGGAAATTAAAGAGACCCAGAATAGCCAAAACAATATTTAAAAAGAACTAACTCAGAGTACTCACACTTCCCAATTCCAAAACTTATTATAAAGCTACAATAATCAAGACAGTGTGGTACCTGCATGAACTTAGACATATAGATCAATAGAATAGAGTCAAGTGTCCAGAAATAAACCCATATATCTAAGGCAAATTGATTTTCAACAACAATGTCAAGACTGTTCATTGGCGGAAAATAGTCTTTTCAACAAATTGTGCTGAGGTAATTGAATATCCATGTGCACGTGAATGAAGTTGGGCCACTTTTCACACCATATATAAAGTTAACTTAAAATTGATCAAAGACATAAATGTAAGAGGTAAAATTATAAAACTCTTGGAAGAAAACTTGGAGATATATTTTTAAAATCTTGGATTAGGCAACAGTTTCTTAGATATGATATCAAAAGCACAAGCAACAAAGAAAAAAATAAATTGGACCCCATCAAAATTAAAAACGTTGTGCTTCAAAGGACAATATCAAGAAAATGAAAAGATAACCCACACAGTGGGAGAAAATATTTGCTATTCACCTATCTGATGAGGGTCTAGTATCCAGAATATATGAGAAAAACTCTTTCAAGTCAACAATAAAAATAAAGAGATCCAATGAAAATAGTTCAAAGGACTTGAATAGATATTGCTTCAAAAAACATACACAAATGGCCAATAAGCTCATGAAAAGAAACTCAACATCATTAGTCATTAAATGCAAATCAAAACCACTGTAAGATATTACATCACTAGGATGGCTATAATTAAAGAAGAAGAAAAATAACGAGGGTTGGCAAGGATGTGGAGAAATTGGAGCTCATACGTTGCTGATGGGAATGTAAAATGATGCAGTCTCTATTTAAGACAGTTGGACAGTTGCTCAGAAATTAATCATAGATTTACCATATGACTCAACAATTTCCCTCCTTGGTATATATATATAGTCCCAAGAGAATAGAAAACATATGAATGAATCCTGGCCTTCCGCCTAGCACAGTGCCCCAAGGCTAATGAGGATTCTCTCTAGCTTGAAGGAGGGCAGGCTGCTGCTTCTCTGTCCCTCAGTCTCTGTGGGTAGGGGGACTTTTCCTTCCCTCTGATCCCTTCATCCTGGGTACTTGGTGTGGGAAGGACAGTCCCAGGCCTCACTTCCCGCCATGTTCTCCTTCTTGATTCCAGCCTCCGTGTCAAGGCCAACGGCAGACAGGGTGATGGGGAGTGACAAGCTGACAACCCAGGACCCTGGCTGGGAGCTCCTTCAGCTATAGTATCCTTTGAGCTGCAGAAAGAAGGCAGAGCTGTATGCATGTAAAATGTAAACGTACATTTTATATAAATGCATATGTAATACACACATGGCACTAAGCCGGGATCACAGGGGGCTGAGATGAAAGGAAATTTTCTCCTCAAACTTAATGGACTAATTTGTACGATAAATATGTATCTATTTCATAATCAGAACAAAATAAATGATAGAATTCTTCTGTTGAGCTGTAAATGCTCCTAGAAGAAGTATCCCGGAGCACGTAGGCCACCAGAGCAAGGGCCACAGGTTATTCTCAAGACCAGGTTTGCCGCTGACTCATTGCAGAGGAAACGCAGGAGGCTTTGTGGCAAGTGCAGGGACACTGTGATCCAACGGCCAGCGGCCTGGTGCAGGTGGCCCGGGATGCCAGGGCGTCCGGATGGTGGCGGGACAGGCTGGGGACTGCTTGGGAGGGAGGGCCTCTGGGGAAGGTCCCTCTGGGCCAGTCCCGCCTGCGGGGACACGCTTCTGGTGGAGGTGCTTTCTGGCAGGGGAATGGCCGGCAACCACTCCTGCCCTTCAGTCTCGGAGGACACGGTCCAGATCTCAACGACTCTGACTGCACTAGAAACACAGTTTACACACACGGCACATTTGGGACAAATTATAAAAGCTCTTCACAACAAGTGCAAAACCTGACTCCTTTTAAATGCAGAGTTTAAACTGAATACAGCTAGCATCCCTTTTGAAAGGCTCCCCGTCTCTGGAACGCCGGGATGTCAGAATATTTATTCCAGGCTGCGTTTTGAAGTGTTTCACAGGATGGAGCATGACTTAGTGTGATTCACTAATGAGAAAACATTTTCCAAGACAAAGGTCATTTCTCTTGACCATCAAAACTCAGAAGAAATGTAGCAGCTATAGAGACACATTTTGGGGGAATAATTAGCAATGAAAGAAGAAAATAATCTGTCTTCTTGCCTCCACAGTTCTTCAATGAGTTAAATTTAAATCCCTTCATGCGACAAGATGGTTATTCAGGAAGAAAGTGAAATGTGGTTTTGTGAACCTGTTATGCATTCTCCTAGGACATTTAAAAGTTAAAAGCCCAGGAGGCCAACAGTCGGAATGAGTCCTCTGGCCTGGGGAGGCCACGCCTGGTCCTCGTGGAGCTGAGACCACACTGGAAAGCTTATTTGGAAGTATCCCTCTGTTGATGCGCGGTGCCTGGAGTGTTCCTGGGAGGAGAAGGGAATTCAGGGCCCATGTCCTCCCATGAGGCTCACACAGGGGCCTGGGGAATGGTGGGGTCGGCTCGCTCAGGGATCCTGCTGTCTCTGTGTCCATCACCCAGCTCAGTGTTCCGTTTCTGGAAGGATGCTGGAAACAGCTAAAACATCTTGAACCTGACAATTAAACTACCCAAATGCCCAGCGCAGAAATGAGGTTGAACTTGGCTGAATTTGTCAAGCGTGCCTTGGCTCACGATAAATGTCAATGCTTTCGTTGTAGGTTGGATGGCGCTTCAACCTAACACCCATGGGTGGACACAAAGCCTGGCCAGGATTGAACTGGAGAGGATGCAACGGAAGTCGCTCTGTTTACGTGACTCAGAGTTGACCACTTTCTTTTGGGTATGTTTTTATAATTTCATCTCTCTTAATATCCACCAAGATATCCCTCATGTTCATTTTGTTTCTGAAAACTTTTGATATTTTGTGTGTTTTCACTTTAAAAAATTACTTAATACCATTTGATATTTACTCTGAATAAACCATCCAATGTAAAGGAGCACTTGATCAAACAAAATACTTGAATATACAGCATTTTTTTCACATGGTTTCCACACACTTTCTTAAAACTGGATATAAGAATTTCCAATATTAAGAGGAGAGGTTTCTTTTCCCCTTTTGGATTTGAAGTTCCTTAAGACCATATGTGGTTTCTGAGATGAAAATCAGACTCAGAGCCTTTTGCTATTGCTGTTGGTGGGGACCAGAGGGCTAAGAAGAAAGGCCAAAATGACTTCTTAGATGTCAAAGAGCCCTAAGAAAACAATTTGATGAGCCCAGTGTAAATGCGTGGGAAGCACATGGATTGCATTTTCTGTAGAACACACAGGGGCTCACTCATCAGGGGAGAATATGCTCGGCCAGGGTCTGAGTACAAAATGTTTGAAGGGCTGGGAGACTTAATAAGATGCGATTGGGCCCAGGTTCACCGAGCTGAGATACGAACACCCCTCTCTGCTAGAACTTATCAGACATCCGTGGGAGCTGACAAGTTATTTGAAGAATGCAAAGTCAGTACATATAAGAGAAAGTTGAGCGAATGTAGGACCTGATCTGTAAGAGAATAAGGAGTAGATCAACACTGCGTGGCGGAAAGTAACCGAGGAGCTTTCCTTCTCCACCGTCTTAGCCCAGGTGTAGTTGGCCTGTAAGCCTGCTCTTTCTTGGCAGAGGCCTGATGAGATGAGGCCGCACATTTATGTAATTTCAGGCATCTATGAATGATTGGAGGAAACAGAATTCTTCACTATGCAATTCTTTTTTTCAGTGATTAGTGTTAGCGGAACGCCAGCCTTGAGCTACATTTTGGTGATTTCTGAGGAAAAGGAGCTGACTGCCCGCTCAGTGAGAGCAAAATAATACTTACAAGTTCTTCAACAGATGGATTAAGTACATTGACCACATTTTTATAATTATAATGACTTTTATTTATGTGGTAAAAGCCCAGCTCGTGTGTGTGTGTGTGTGTGTGTGTGTGTGTTCTGCTTTGCCATTAGACTCTTACACTTTTATGTAAAATAAGAAGACGAAGATAATCTGTGGTCAAAAATGAACAGATTCTGCCCTAAATTACTGGTACCTGTTGAGTTTTTTAAAGGGATGAAACCTTTAAAATAGAGGTAGAGTAAAAGCATTTTATGGTGAAAGCTAGTTACCCCCGAATTTATGAGTGTATGTATACTTTCACCCATTTCAAAAAGGATCTAGATCGTGGTCCTAATATTACCAGCTGTGTGCCTCCAGAAAATCCCACTTTTAATGGGATTATCTGGTAGACAAGTGGTTAACAGGGGTTCTGAGAATGTGCTGTATGTATTTCCATACGTGAACAGCGGGGTCTAGTCAGATAGGTATGAGACTCTGCAGAGCTGTAATAGTTCTTTAAAGCCAACTAGTCTCACATCGGGTAGAAAAGGCATGAGTCTGCCTTCACAGCGTTGTTCCCAGAACACAAGCCAGAAACATCGCTGGTTTTGACGGCTGAAGTGGAGAGATGCCACCAGGAGAGCAGGAAGGCGAGGCACACCACAGCTCACACGATGAGCAGAAAGCTTGCTCTCAGCTCTCTGTTTTTCCAATAACTGATTTTTATTCGTTCTTACTGGCTAGATGCTTCCCTGTGTGTGTGATGGCTTCCTTCCCCACCTCTCAGGAACCGATCATTGTCACCATGGCTTGTAGAGAATCACTGTGAGAACCAGTCTTTATGGGAATGGTTTGGAGTTTTCTAGGGGCACAAAGCCCTAATGACTGGACGATCTGGAGGGTTCCAGTTGTCTGGCCAACGGTGAGTATGGTGTCTATAATCCAAACAAGCTTTGCTACGTATGGGTGTGTTTTCCTCTGTGAGATAAAGCCCTAAAATCGTGTTCCCTGAAGATGGCAGAACTCAGGCCGACGGCGCCAGCGGGTGTCCTTCTGCAGAATCAGGACCAACTGCAGACCAGAACACAACTTGCCCTCTAGAATCTTGTACTCGAAGTACGACAGGGGGACCAGTGGCTCCTGGGAGCTTGTTAGATACGGAATCTGCGCACCCACTCCAGACTACGTCGTGAGACTCTGAGCTTCAAAACTCATCACACATTAAAGTTTGTGAAGCACTGGCCTTCTTCACGATGCTGCTTCGCACGCGATGCAGCTGTGACGCTGTGAGAAGGTTGGGAGCGGCATGTCCCAGGGTGGCATTTTATTTTGAAAGATGCTTGGATCCTACTCCCAGAGGAAGAAAGCAAACTGATATCCAACATTCACGTTGAGAGAAAAGACCTGAGAAAATGTTCATATGATATTTTCTTCGAATCTACTTCTTGAAGTTTCTTCTGTAAGCATAAATCATAACCGTTGGCCACTGACTTTAGAATTCAGGTCTTTTGTTAGAACAAGTGTGAAAGTGAAAGAAATACAACATGACACATCAAAATAGTTCTTAACAAATTAATATGATTAGTCATATATAAATTAGAGGATATATTATTATAAATCAAGTCTAAATAATACACTGAAGACATGTTTTATATGAACATCTGGCTATGTTGAAAGCACTGATATTTGACCTCAGATATTATGCTCGCTTGTACATCCTCTTATGTCAAATCTGGGATGAACATTAACAGGTATTTGGCCATATATGCATTCTAAATATCGGCTGTTATCCAAATCTCCTGTGAAAATGCAGAAAATGAGAAATCTGGAGGATATTTTATAAGACTTCTAGTAGTTTCTGTCTCTAGATAAGATGTGAATGGCAAGAGGCTGAGCCCTTGACATTCTCTCCTTCTAGTTCACTCGTTGATGGGCTCCAGAAGGGCAGGAAGGAAAAGAAACACAAGTTAATTGAATGCATTTAGAACCTCAAAAGGCGCTTCACCCAGACCAATAGATTTTACTGTGCTGGTAGATGGAGTACGTGAGACTTAGCGAGACCGTGGTGTTTCCCAGTAGTGTGTCTGATCTACCCCACATCTAACCCGTTTCCATCCTAGATGTATTATCAGGATTTCTGCCAAGTGCAGGCAAGATTCCTGCCTCAGAACAGCCACTGGGACTAAAACACTTCTCTAGGCGATCCTGATCAACCTATCCACATGCCTCTCCCTTGACCCCTCCCCTGACCACAGCTGCTTTGCCTGGGTTCGGGTTTGACCAGTGGCCCATGCAATGTCCTGATGACAGAACTCTACACACAGTGGTGCTCAATCTGCACGGTGGGGAGGTTCACCCATCCTTCTTTTTCAGGACTTTTGAGTGAAAGAACCTATCAAGAGTCAGCAGTACAGGGGAGACGTACACAGAAGACAGTAAGTAGAAACCGTTTGGGGATAGACCTGAGAACTAAAATGTCACCTGCCGTATCAGTAAACTAAGGATGTCTCAGCCATCAAGCCAGCACGTTATAGCACCCTGACAGTGCCCCTGAGGAAACTCAGGATGAGAAAACACAGGATATGGGCCCCAGGTAGCTGAGGTGCATATCAAAGCAATGATTTCAATGAGCCAAACTCTCGCATCTTCCCATACATAGAAAAGCGCTGAATTCCTTACCTTGAGATGTCTGGTTTTCTCTAATTAACAGTAATCCTTTGATGTTCTGACTACCTGGTCTTTGCTGTAAAATCTCCTCTATATCCTGGCTCCCCCCGTTGCCTCTTCTCAGCCAACCCTCAGAGCTGTCTTCTGGGCTTGAAGTCCTAAGAAAGTCTGCCAAATAAAACATAACTCTCAACTTATGTTGTGCATTTTTTTGTCAGTCAACAGACACAAGAGCTAATCAGAAGCAAGTCTGAAATCAGAGTCAGCTGGTCATAGCAGAATAGAAACAAAAAAATACACGAATCGTCACATGGTGCAGTGTTAGGTTGAGGCTAACTATGGCTGGTTCCAAGGTGCTTCCTGCTAGAGCCCCTGAGGCTGTAAGAACATCAGAAATGCTGTCCTGCTTCATCCCTCTGTCCAACAAACATTGATAAACACCTACTATGTGCAAGGCACAATGGCAAGACAATACTTGGGTACAGTCATTTTTGTGAGATGTGGCCCCAGGAAGTGCCGATGAAGGAGCAAGGGTAATGAGATGGGGAGAGAGAACCACGCCGCGATAGAGGTTAATTATAGAGGGTGCATCCCACCACCTGTTCACATCAGTGCTCTGATCTACATCTTTTATGGGAAAGCATCACATGAATTCACTTTAGCTGGGTTGTTGAAATCTGTGAGGATTCATACGAACTTTTAAATAGTTTATTGAGATATAACTCACATGTCATACAATTCATCCAATTAAAGTGTACAATTCAATGTTTTTCACTACATTCAAAGAGTTGTGTGACCATTCCAGTCAGTTTTAGAACTTTCTTGTCATTACAGAAGGAAACCACGGGTTCTATAGCCATCATCTTCCTTTTCCGCTCCCTTACATGTTTCTGCAGGACTAAACAACCACTAAAATTCATTTAATTGCTCTGGCTAGAACCTCTAGCACAAAATAGAAGTGGTGCATCAGACATACCTGTCATGTTCCTGGTCTTGGGGTGAAAGCATCCAGACTTTCACCGCTAAGTATGCTGTTACCTGTGGGGCTTTCGTGGATTCCCTTTATGAGGCTGAGGTTGTTTCATACTATCCCCTGCATTTTGAGTGGTTTTTATTTTTTTAAGTCATGAAAGAGTGTTGGATTTTTGTCAAATGCTTTTTCTGCATCTATTGCCACGATCATGTGGTTTTTGTTTTTTATTCTATCGATATGATGCATTACATCAATTAACTTTCAGATGTTGAACTAACCTTGTATTCCCGGAACTGATGCCACTTGGTCATGGTATATAATTCTTACATATTGCTGAATTCAATTTTTTAGTACTTTTTGTGTGTGCGTTTTTGCATTCGTATTCATAAAGGATACTGGCCAGTAGTTTTCTTTTGTTGTGATGTCTTTGTCTAGTTTTGATTTCAGGGTAATATTGGCCTCAGGAAGAACCCAAGAAGTGCCCCCTCCTCTCTTATTTTCTGGAAGAGTTTGTATTAATTCTTCTTTAAATGCTCAGTAGAGGTCAGTGGTAAGGCCATCTGAGCCTGAGCTGTTCTTTCTGGGTAGTTTTTTTAAAAATTCTTGTTACTGATTTAACCTCTGTGTTAGGATTATTCAGACTTTGTGTTCCTTCTTGAGTAAGTTTCTGCAGTTTGTATCTCTTTAGATATTGGGTTATTTCATCTAAGTTATCTGATTTGTTTGCACCGCATGTTCATAGTATCCCCTTGGTTTCCTTTTATTTTGTAGGGTTGCTAGATTGCCTCATTCATTCATGATTTTAGCAATTTAAGACTTTTTCTTTTTTCTTTTTCTTAGTCTAGCTACAGGTTTGTCAATTTTATTAATTTTTTTAAAGCACAAACTTCTGGTTTTATTGATTTTTTCTCTATTGTTTTCCTATTCTCTATTTCATTTATTTCCACCCTGATCTTTGTTATTTCCTGTTTCTGCATGTTTTATGTTTAGTTTAGGTTTAGTTTGCTCTATTTTGTCCAGTGACTTATGGTGGAAGTTTAGGTTATTGGTTTGAGATCTTTCTTCTTTTTTAATAGTGGCTATGAATTTCCTCAGGTGCACTGCTTTTCCTGAGTCTCATAAGCTTTGTTATGTTTTCATTTTTATTTATTTTTAAGTAAATTTAAATTTTAAGTAAATTTAAAATTTCCCTTTTCATACTAAGCAATTCTCCAATTCTTGGTGGACGTTATAAGTGGGTGTACATCCTTCCTGATTGTTAGAGAGGCTCCGAGGTGGGGGATATTCAACTGAGGGGATATAAAATGTGAATTCCCTCATGGAACGTTTCCGTCAACATGAAAGCAAGGAGGGAAGCAATGGGGCCTCCCAGCACCAAGCACAGATGGAGAGACGGGCCTGGCCTGGGATGAAATGCCCAGGACGGTGGCCCCTCACTGACCCTCTGCCCTTCGCTCTCCTCTGAATCCTGTCCCCAGGGAGTGGGCTCAACCTGCCCCAGGCCATCCGCTGCTCAGGAAGGCACCTTCTGCATGTTGTCAGGCCTCTGAGTCTGTCCATATTTGCTCACCTGGCCACAGCCCCACCACACGAACACCTTCCCAGGGCCCAGCTCTGCTTCCAGGTCAGATCTAACGCCACCGTGTCCTTGCAAAGCCTCCCTGCGCCCCCAGGCTTTCCAAACTCCTGTCTGGTGTTTATTTGGAGTCCGGTGGGCAAGAATGAACCTCATATTCATAATGGGCCGGGAGAGCTTTAAAGGTCAGGCCACATTTATGGAAGCTACACTGTGGGGAAAAGCGGAGACCTTCTGTGTTCCCACCCCACACGTTTATGCACACACACGTGAGGATGTCGAATGAGCAGGACCCAGCCTCAACCCAGGCGCCATGGGAAACATAAAGCCAGGGAAAGACACGGGGCATGGGGGACAGTGGGCTCCACCAAGGTGCTCTCCAGACAGACATCTGAGCAGAGAGCTGAATGGCCCCGGCAGCAAGCCACGCGGGTCCCTGGGGCAAGAGCTCCCCACGAGGAGGGACTCCTGAGGTGGGACGTCAAGGGCAGCAAGAACTGGCCAGTGTGGCTGCAGGGAGGGGGCAGGGGGCAGAGAGGTCCCCCTGCATGGTGACGGCTTCCAGAGGCCCCTGGAGGGTCTCGGCCTCTTTCTCCACTGGTGAAATTGAACCTGCGTTCTGTCCAAGGTCCGTGCCAGCTCCTTGACATCTGCAGCCACATTTTATCCACCTAACAAGGTGCTCAGGGAGGTATCACAGCAGCAGCTGAATTGGCAGGGAGGTCAGAGACACAAGGCCACGTGACTGGGTCCACAAGGCCAGGACCCGGGGGGATCGCGGCTGCAGAGCCAGCATCCCACGACTCCAGAGCACACTCAGCACGTTGCGCCAGGAGAGTGAGCGCCAGACACGCGCGCTCCGCTGTCCTGAGCTCGGCCGCTGTGTCCGCGGCTCTGGGGCCACACAGCGTCTTGCCTCCTGGGGAATCGCTCTGCGTCTGCCCACAGCATCCTTCCTCAGACTCACCCAAGGGAGCTCCGGGCACTTTCTCTTGACCAAGTGCAGAAAGACCTCTTGCATTTACAGTAACAGAGGGAATACAGTGAAGAACTGTCACGAAGTGCGTGAGCTTGGGTCATTATCAGCCACTCAGTGCTGTTCACTTGAAATATCCCACATCTTTAGAATCTAGGGCTTGCTGAATTATTTTAGAGCAAGAAGTGTGCCTTCAGAAGGTAGTAATGTTGTAGATTATCTGACCTTAGTCATTACAACATGCATCCATTACTTAAGTTCTATTTCCTTGTTTTATCTCATACATAGTATTATGCATTTCATGTGGAAGCTTTTATAACAGCTGTGCTTTATAGTTATTATAAGAGTTGTTTATATAGTTGTTTTCAACAGTTCAGTGGATCTGTGACTAAAGCCACTCTTAAAATGTGAAGTTTCTGTTTTGTATCCTGACTACAGTGGTGGTGACGCACTTCTATTCACTTGTTGAAGGTTATAGAATTGTACGTGAAAGGGAATTTCAAAAGTGGAGTTTGAACAGAGTGTCTGCTAGCTAATATTAATGGTTTTGAAAAAAGCACACACACACACACACACAAAACCCACACAGCTCTTTTACGTATATGAGTCTGTAAACTCTAAAACTGCAAAGTTAATAAACAGTTATGAAATGATGAAGGGTTTATGAAGTGCTAAACAAATATCAACTCTATTTAATGCATCTTGGGTCACAGCTTTAGAGCAGGTGTTTTAATGGGTCAAAACACAGTTCTCCAAAACAAATAGAAAAAGAAAAAAAAAAGTAGAGGGCTTCCCTGGTGGCGCAGTGGTTGAGAGTCCGCCTGCCGATGCAGGGGACATGGGTTCGTGCCCCGGTCCGGGAAGATCCCACATGCCGCGGAGCGGCTGGGCCCGTGAGCCATGGCCGCTGAGCCTGCGCGTCCGGAGCCTGTGCTCTGTGGCGGGAGAGGCCACAGCGGTGAGAGGCTCACATACTACAAAAAAAAAAAAAAAAAAAAAGTAGGATTGTCAGGGGAAAAGAAGGTTTCAGTTGATGATCTATTCTCCAGGGTCAGACATTCTCTCCTAGTCTCCATTCCCGTATCCATCATCACCAAATGACCAGCAGCAAGGATTTCCCTCTGAAACTGTCAGAGCTGACTTGCTGTCCTTCCCTGCCCTGACATCCTACCCCACTCAGCCTCCTTGCCTGTTAAATCATCCCCCCGCCCCCTGGCCTCATGCCCATGTGAGTGTGGGTTGAAACTGGAGCCCTGCTTTTTTTTAAATTTTAAAATAAACTTTATTTTATTTATTTCTTTTGCTTTCTTTTTTTTTAAACATGTTTATTGGAGTATAATTGCTTTACAATGGTGTGTTAGTTTCTGCTTTATAACAAAGTGAATCAGTTATACATATACATATGTTCCCATATCTCCTCCCTCTTGCGTCTCCCTCCCTCCTACCCTCCCTATCCCACCCTTCTAGGTGGTCACAAAGCACCGAGCTGATCTCCCTGTGCCATGTGGCTGCTTCCCACTAGATATCTACCTTACGTTTGGTAGTGTATACATGTCCATGCCACTCTCTCACTTCGTCCCAGCTTACACTTCCCCCTCCCCATATCCTCAAGTCCATTCTCTAGTAGGTCTGTGTCTTTATTCCTGTCTTACCCCTAGGTTCTTCATGACATTTTTTTTCTTAGATTCCATATATATGTGTTAGCATACGGTATTTGTTTTTCTCTTTCTGACTTACTTCACTCAGTATGACAGACTCTAGGTCCATCCACCTCACTACAAATAACTCAATTTCATTTCTTTTTATGTGGAACCCTGCTTTTTATGGACAGAATGTGAAGGTGATAGAGCCATAAGTCACAGGACTTCCATCCTGGTTCTCTGTAGCTTTGCTGACTGGCTCCCTGTGATAAAAACAGCTGCTTTAGGGACCTGTCCTGAGAGAGACCCACAGGCCAGGAACTGATGACAGGTTCTGGGCAATGGTCCTGGCAAAGCAGAATCCTCAAGCGATCACATGGGCGAGCTTGGGGTCGGCGCTGACCCCGTCCCACCCATAGATGCCATGGGGACCTCAGACCCAGGCTCAGCTTTGATGCGAGCTTTGTGAGAAACCCCGACCCAGAGCCCTCAGCACAGCCACGTGGAGACTCCCGACCCACAGAAGCTGTGAGATCATAAATGTTGCTTCAAGCCACTGTGCTTTGGGGTGATTTCCAAGCCTCAGCTTCGGGGAGGACATCTTCCTTCTCCCCGAGGACCTCCCCTCCCCTCTTCTCCATGGCAGACTCTTCTCACATCCTTTCTCTCAGGCCTGGGTTTAATTTTTCAACTACACATTCATCAATGTGTTATTGTTTTACTTACACGTTCGTTGACTCACTCATTGTCTATTTCCGTTTTATTCTGTACTGGGACATCACTGTCTGGCTAATGTATACATTCAGTAAATACTAATTGCACAAGTAAATGAACAGGTGGAAGACTCACTAACTTACAATGTTATGTAAATCTTTCTGAAAGGGTAGACATTTAGTCAGAATCATGATTTAGAGGAATATCTTTTAAAACATTATTCACGCCAGCCTGGATCACAGGAGAGTTTCAACTAGGAGGCCAGGGTCAGGAGTGAAGACAGGGCAGCTGCAGAGGGGTGTTCAGAGCCGGGGACAGTCCGTGATGCCACACAGGCCGCAGCCCCTAACATTTGTCACACATGGTGGAAGCCGTTTTATACCTGTGACTTTTTTGCTATTCACAGTGAACCAGTGAAGAAAATCTCGTTCTTCTCTCTTTACTTAATTTCCAGTGTCAGACTGTTTAGTGATTTGCCAGGAGCCACATGACCGGTAACAACGTGGGTCTGAATCATGGTGTCTGATGCCAAACACGTGCGTGTACATGTTTCTGCTCTCCCCCAGTAACTCTGGAGTCATTAGGCCCGGGACTTGCAGTTCTTAACCCCAGCTGTACTTTGGAATCACATGTGGGACGCTGAGAAGTGTGAACCAGGCGTCCCGCTCAAATTCATTCTTACTCTGAATGTCATTTCAAGGGTCTGCTTTGTGCGGCTCTCCTAGAAACTTTGGAATGACAATAAATACTATTTTCAGATCATCGCAGGAGGAACCGAGGTGGTTGACCCAGGAAGGTAGGATTAAGACCTCCCACCAAGCAGGGGATCACAGATGACCCGAGAGACAGCCCTGGCGGGAGCCCTGACCTCCTCCTGCACGAAGAGGCTTCCCAGTGATGTGACTTCACATCAGCACCCCAGAGTCACCCGACAAGTCTCCCGTTCCTCCAGCAAACATCCAGCCTTTGTTACGATCAACATGAAAGTCTTCATCTGTTAACTTGGAAAATTGATAAAACACAGCGCAGCCAGGAAAATTTGGTAGAATTTTGGGTACCAAATCAGCAGCAGCTAGGACTTTTTGTTTTTCATGAAGTAAGAATTCTATTTACTTTTCTGTTTTCCTTAACATTTCTGTTTCTCCTTCTTAAAACATTGTACCAAGAAGATCTTCTCTTTTCCTTGTTCTTACTGATTATTGACACAATGAGAGACTTCTAGAAATTTCTGCCTTTAATTGCTTAGGTTTCACCTGGAAAGCCTTGTCTGTCTTAGAGCGTCCTTCCACCCCGAGTTCTATCTTACACAGGCCTGTGGTTTTAGAACAAAGTGAAATAAATGAAAGGATCTCCAGAAAGTAAAATTAAAGAATTAAAGTTTCTATGTGGATTCGTTGTCATCTTAGTTTATGAGCCTTTCCCAGAAAATTGAATGTGGTGACAAAACGAGAGAAATAACACCATATACACCCCCAGGGTCTTAAATTACCCAGAGAAAGAGAGTTTCACCCAAGCCAAGAGCAAAACGTAAGAGCTGGGGCCGAACTGGAGGATTTAGGGACCGGTGATAGAGATTGCCAAGCCAAAGTCTGTGCAAACCCACATGGCCAGCCCTGGCCAGAGGTCACCAAACAGAGCCCATCTGTGTCTCCTGGCTGGCAGGACACCTGCGGTGGGCCGGGTACCGCCAATCTCTGACCCCAGGTACCCTGGCACTGCAGCGCCTGCTTGCCCCCTGAACGGCCCTGGGGTTCCCATCGGAATTTGATTTCTCTGTCAGACACGTGTGCAGTGGCAGAAGCGAGAGAGGGACAGATGCAGAGCTGTGTGGACATCGGGACTGCGAATTGTCTGGGCTCCTGGAGCAAACAGATTACTAGGAGTGACTTGCAGAGGACCAACCTGGGTGCCGGCCAATGTTTCTCGTCAATTTTCTTGGAAGAAGCTGGGGGGATTTGGAAGCGATTTCTGGGCTCCTGCTGTGTTGCACATGGCAGAATAAACATGGCCCCAAAAGAGTCTGTTAGGGATAATTAATCATTTTCACTCGAGATGGTTTTTGGAAGGGCTCGTATAACTTCACCGCAGGAGGAATTTCTAAATACCTAGCAAAGGCACCATATTTTTCTAAAAAACCCATTTAACAAGGACTGCTTCTTCAGAAAGCATTTTCTATCTAAATGCACCGATGGCTGGACCTCAAGAAATGATTTAAGTGTTTTTCTCAAAAATAAGGCAGGTATTTTTCAGTGCAACTGTTTTCAGGCAGAAAACACTGCGCTTTCTGTGGACTAGGTCTTGATACTTACAGAGATTTTAAAGAAAATATTTGGGCTGTGGTTTAGGAATCAAACAATCTTAAGTATGTCAATAATGAGAGGCTGGAACTCTTTCTAAAAAAATATATACTGACTGTTGAACACAGGGCCAGCGTCTGAAGGCCAGGCTGTGCTGAGGGACGGCACCCCACCTCTGCTACTGCTGCCCAGGCGGCCGGAGGGATGGGCACAGGTGGGGCTGGTCCTACCCGCAGCACCGCTGACCGCTTTATGGAAAACAGCTCTGATAAGAATATCGTCCGGAGCCATCTCTGGGTCATCTGCGGAGTTAATTCTGCTATTTAAGGGTCCTCTTGAAGAGGGTATGTTGGGTTAAGACCACGTGTTATCTGAATGGGACGACTCACTTTTCCTACTAACGTGGTGGCCAAAACTGATTGATCCCACTGAGGCATCGCCACTCAGGGCTTGGCCATCTGGTCCCCCTCGTGCAACCCCGGCACTGGGGCTGCAGCCGGCACACGGAAGAGGAGATCTGACTCGGCTTCTGTAGGCCACACTTTGCAGAATCATTGGCACACGTGTCAATCCCAACTCTTATTTACCTTCTGGGTCTGGGGGAGGGCAGGCACTGGATCTGTAAACCTGAAATACCTTCAGTTTAATTAGCACATTGTGATTTGGACAGATCACATCCAACGTTGAAAACCAGACCAGATTCTATCACAAATGGGGAATTGGTGGCAGTCAACAGCCCGCACAGGGGTTCAGGGTGAGAGGATTTGGCGAAGTTTGGGGGTCTGCTCACGAGAGTATGACCTTCCTGGCAGGAATAGGTCTGGTGGTTAGGACACTCGGGCCACAGGTTTGTTACAAAAGAAATCTAATTTTATTAACCTTTATAATTTAATTCATTTCGAACACATGTTTCAGGACGGTAGAAACGAGGTCTGAGTTCATGGCCGGTTGTCCGCGATCTGCACCTGCTCACAGGGTGCCAGGCTGCGGAGATGCCCGCCTGGCCAGGAGCGTCACCGCGGGGCTGGCCCTGCTCCCACTCAGCCGTGGTGTGTCTGCCTGCTCTCAGCTCACAGAAGCTCTCTGCGCGGGGTCACCGCCGACTCTGAGGCTCTGGTCAGACCGCGTCCCCGCAGACATCACCTTTGTCCCTCTTGGTGGCTGTGAATCAGCGGTGGGAGCTCAGGGGTTCTGTCTCCAGACTCTTCCATCCACCCAGGACTCTGGTTCTTTGATCAGAAATGGCACCAGGAGAGGCTGGGCCTGGGGTCCCAGGGCCCCTTCTTAGGGATGCATTGTCAGCATTTAGTTCTCTTACTTACTCTGGGTTTCCCTCCTTTTCTCCCATATTCTCTGGGAACTGTAGTGGAGTCAAGAGGCACAAATGGAACTGCTCTGACTTTTCTTTCTTCTATGAGGCCTACTTGCAGATCCAGCTTTTGAAATGCAAATGTCAAGGCTTGACAGTTTCCTTGTTATGCTGCTTCAATAATTCTTTTATATGTGCCACATCTTCTTTATCCATTCATCCGATGATGGACACTTAGGTGGCTTCCATGTCCTGGCTATTGTAAATAGAGCTGCAATGAACATTGTGGTACATGACTCTTTTTGAATTATGGTTTTCTCAGGGTATATGCCCAGTAGTGGGATTGCTGGGTCATATGGTAGTTCTATTTGCAGTTTTTTAAGGAACCTCCATACCGTTCTCCATATTGACTGTATCAATTTACATTCCCACCAGCAGTGCAAGAGTGTTCCCTTCTCTCCACACCCTCTCCAGCATTTATTGTTTGTAGAGTTTTTGATGATGGCCATTCTGACTGGTGTGAGGTGATAACCTCATTGTAGTTTTGATTTGCATTTCTCTAATGATTAGTGATGTTGAGCATCCGTTCATGTGTTTGTTGGCAAGCTGTATATCTTCTTTGGAGAAGTATCTATTTAGGTCTTCTGCCCATTTTTGGATTGGGTTGTTTGTTGTTTTTGTTATTGAGCTGCTTGTACAAGCATCTCAGGCTTCAATAATTCTTGCTTCGAGAAGGGATGGTTCACTGGGTAGCTGAGAGGTGGTGGGGCACGGGAAACAGAAGTTACAGGGGAGAAATACATCGTGATGGGTTTATCAGAAGGGGACCCACACCTGGGTGTGTTGAGTCATATCTGGGATGAATATGAGTAACGGCTACAAGGAGGCTATACGGACGAGGAAAGTCATCCAAGTTATTAGTGTGAGCTGAGACTTAGAGACTAAGAAACGAGGCAGGAAGCCCAGAAAATGAACACCACCAGCCAAGAGCCCAGGCCCTGGGACAGCACCACCAACTTCGGAGGGGCCGCAAATGGCTCGATTTTATCCTGCTCCCCCAAGGTCATCACGTCCTGCTGGGTGAAGCCAGGCTTTTCGGAGAAGAATTAAATCCATTCAACCAGAAGTGGGGGGATCGGGCAGAAAGGTGGGAGTCCCCTTGTTCTGTGACCAATTGAGATAATTTTGCAAACACCAGCTATACTTCGCCTTTCCCTGACACAGCATTTGTTTTGGAATAGATAATTGACCAAATGACTCAATTTTCCACTTCAGCTTTATTTGTAGATACATTTTAAGATAGGTTTTCAGTTTATATACCAATTCTCCTTGGAGAAGAGAAAAACAGTGAAGCACGTTTTATGAACTGTGCCAATTCCTAGTGATTTTGATTCATGTGTGTATCGAAATAGAAAACTATTTTTTTTGTCGTGCATTTTTAAAGAAGAAAAACAGTATTTATTCTTTATGTACATCCAGGAGTCAGCAAGTTATGAAATTATGAACAAGCTGAGATTGAAAGCATTTACTTTCTGTTAATAATATGAGAAAGGGAGGTCAACTGGTATGAGTGATACACCCGGGCTTCAGCTCCAAATCCTTTGTCGTGCTGAGCACAATCAGGAATCTAATTCCACAGATGGGGTGTAGGATGGTAGCACAGACTGATGCTGGCAGAAAACAACAGTGTCTTGAAGGGGGTAGGGAAACAGGATGGTGTCACGGTCACGGCCAGACTCATAGACTCTTAATCTCTGCCATTAGTACCAGACTTCCCAAGACAAGAGTAATAGCATCTTTTGATTTATGATATGGTTATGACCAAGGAAATCCATTCTTTTCTGGCATCATTGCATGACAACTCTTGGAGTTCTGGTTTTTTTTCTGGAATTCAAGCTCTGCATTTCTGCCCTGCATCTCAGTAGAAACTCATAAGTAATTTTCTATTTATAAAATTAATTAGAACTTTCAGGAAAGGTCGATTCAGATATGTTGCCAAAAACATTACATGCTTATCTGTAACAGTAAACCTCTGATGAAGTATTGTTTTGTGTCAGCCACTGGAGACGAGCCTGCATGGGATAATGCAGGGTGAGGTGAGAACACGTGGAGGAAAAGGCAGGAAGTAAGAGAAGGGTGCCCTGAAAGACAGACTTTCTGCTCTGATTCTAAGATTTCATGACTCACGTGCCTCCATAGCAACTTCTCCTGAAATTAATTCCAGCACTGTTGCAACAGGGACTTCCTGCTAACCGTTTGCATTTCCTGGAATGGTCTGCGTTTCCAAACCAAAGTCCAGTGTGTCTCTGCCCCTCTATGTCCCACGGGTGCCTCCTCCAAGCAATTCCCCTAACCCCCTTTCACACTTCTGGGGAGACATCCTGGACCTCAGAGGGCTAGCCACCTCCACGGAGAACAGGAACAGCAGATACGAATAAATACTCTAGCATGGAAATAAATATTTCCAAGCATGGTCTCTAGACAGAATTATCAAATTTAAGTTAAGCATTGAGCACTTACTAAGTGCGAGACACTTTGCTAGGTGCCAACTAGTTTATACACATAAACCCCATCTCTATCATCTAGAAAAAGTGTTGGCAGAGAATATAAAAATGCACAATGTGGTCAATAGGATTAAAGAGAAGTCGTCAAAAAGCGCAGAAGACGAGATGAATTCTGGTGGGCGTAATCACAGTTAAACTGTGTTGTGTATAATTTAACAAATTATTTTAGATGTGTCAGTTAGGAGATGCACGTATTTTGCAAAGCGTACGACTGAAAATGGATCCGATGGGGCCACACACGTTTCCGTCCACATGATACTAACATGTAAAGCAAATATGGTTTCTCCATTTCTTATTTTCTCTGCTTCTCTCATAATCAGTCCTTCCAAATGTTCCAACAGATTCTTTAACAGTATCTCCTCAAGGACTCAGACATATCAAATAACAGTCTAATTCCATTTTTCTCCCTGGAGCCTCCTTTCCGGAGCCCACACCCCCCTCCTCCGATCTGGACCGGCCTCGGTGGACCAGCCCTTGCCAGCCTGCAGTAGACACTGAGCCACTGAGAGCAAAGGCGTTTGCTCCCACCACCCCCTGTCCAGAGAGTGAGAGCCTGGCAGACACGCCCAGGCCCCTTTCCAGGCACAGCTGGCATTTCCAGGCAGATCTGAGGGGAGGAGCTTGTGTGTGTGTGGACAAAGGAGGGGCTTCAGGCGCAGGTGAGGACAACGTCTACGTGCTTACCACCTGAGTTCAATTTATTTGAACCCACACATTCCAAAAGTGATGATTTTGGTTCACCCAAAATTCACTACTACTAAGTTGTGAGTACTGGTCTTTTACTACATTTTCTATTTATTAAGCTATTTTTTACAAAGTGACTGCAGGAATGTTACAAAAATTGATACTTGTTATATATGAGGAAGAAGGTTTCCTATCATTATAAATAGATCTTTCTTGGGGCCAGGTCAATGGAGGCAGTGTTTTTGCAGCAAAATGTACACGAAAACTTTTACTTCTCTGGCAATAAAATAAATACTTTAGATTGAAACTGTTGTTTAAAATGGCAAGGTGTGGCCATTTCTCATCTAGTCAAGGAGGAGAGTTGAACGTTGCTGAGAGGTACAATCGTTCCAGATAAAGAGCTTCGCCAAATGGAAAAGATGAAGCCAAATTGTGTTTGATACATTAATGCTCTATTAATTAACTATTAATATAACTGATTAGCCTAGTATAACAATTATAAAGTACATTAATATATGATCTACAAATATACTATGTGCCTTATTAATTATTAATGGACTGTATACAATACTGTAATGTATCAATTAATGTTATCTTAATACCTGTACAACATATTGATTATTTAATTGATACAATATCCATCTCATAATGATTAACATTACATATAATAATGCACATCACACGCACGTAAACCCGAGTCCAGGCTTCTTAAGGGAGCAGCAGACAAAGGCCTTCTTGTCCCCCGCTGCCTGGTCCAGGAGAAGCAGTGGGATTTCTCACACAAGAGGATGCATTGTAGCCAGAACCTCAGGTAACTCGGAACTTCCTGGCTTCTTACACTATCCAGCTTCTGGCTGAAACCACAAATATACTTCAGGAGCCTCTTTCAAATCTGTGGATTTTCAGACGCTTCATCCCCAAGCCCCAAAGGGGGCTGTGAAGATCCTGTGAACAGACATCTTCCCATCTGCGGGAAGGATGGCATTTCCAGTGGGCCCATCCAGTTGTTTCTGGCTCAACAAATGCAGTGAAAGTTCCCTGAACTTGGATTGTCCGGTGTTAGTCTGGAGGCTTTCGTGATGCTCTGAGTCAGTCCCGGGGGAAAGAGGGCACATGCCCAGGTGCGGACCCCTAACAAGGACCGTTCAGGGCCAGTCCCTGGACGTGTGCATCGTGAAGCCAGCACCGCGGACTGTCTGTCCTGGGGGTGGAGAGGCTGTCGGGAATATATGTACAAAGGGGATCCAGTCCTTGGTCCCGAGAACCTTACGTTCCAGCGAAGAATCGAGCTGCTCTGATGTTAAAAATTGTTTTTATGCAAGTTGCTTCAGTCCATTATTTTCAAGACAGAAAAATTCCCTTGGAGAGAAAGGAAAACCTGCATTTAGTGGTCACTGACCATGCGCTAGGAACTTTGCATACATTATCTAATTTAACCCTCTAGACAATCATACAAGATAGGTATTACTGCCTTCAGTTTTGCTTAAATAACCAACCCAAGGACAAGAAGGGCTCAATCTTTGGTCTGCCCAACCCCAAAGCTTTGGTTCTTTCAGGAGAAAACAAACAAACAAGCAAACAAACCAAAAGCAACTAAACCTGCAGCCAGCACTGCTGCTCCACACACGCAGGCACCCGTGGGCGCCCTGAAACTGCAAGCGACTCAGCGAGGCTGACCTGAGCAGCGTCTGTGCTAGCTGTGCCATGCTGCATAACAAATAGCCCAGACGTAATAGCTTAAAGCAATGGGAGTCGTTCACTGTCTCTCCTTTTCTGTGGGTGAGGAACGTGGAAGCAGCTTGCTCGGGGGTGCAGGCTCAGGGTCTGTCCGGGGCTGCAGTCATCGGCAGGGTCGTCTGGGGTGGCGGATGCCCCTCGAGGTGGGTCACTCAGGAGTCCAGCTACCAAGGTTCTAATTGTCTCTTTCATTTCACCCGCTACAATATTAGCTTAGTACAGTCACAAGGCTTCTTTCCAAATTCTAGTAATAAAATCAATATAAAATTGGGAAAAAAAAAAAAAGAGTCCAGCTGGTTCCACTCCAGAGGAACCAGCCTCTGCACGGGCTGCTCGAGTGTCCTCCTGATGTGGCGGCCGGCTTCCTGCAGAGAGTGTCCAGCAGACCCAGGTGGAAACTGCAAGTCTTACAATGCATACACCACCAGTTTGGTGGCCCGGGCCAGCCCTGATTCCACAGGATGGGACCTGCAAAAGGGAAGAAATACAAGACTTGAGACCACCAGGGGCTGTCTTGGGTGCTAACAACCATGGTACGTTCCACTGGCTCCCACCCTTGTGCTGGCAGAAACCCAAGGTCATTGAAGATCCCCAAGGGCCCTCTTCATTCTCTGACCTTGTTCCCTCTGCTCCAGACACGTTGGCCCCTTTTTACACACCAGACACGCCTATCCAGCGCCTTTGCAGGTGTCCTTCCTGCACTGGGTCCTCTTCCCGCGGACACCTGCATGGACTGTCCCCTCACTCCTTGTGGGTCCTGATACCAATGGCTCATCTGCAATGCGCCCATCCTCCTGAGCCCCATATTTAACACTGAAATGCCAGCCCCCATCCCCAGCCTGCCCTACACCCTTTCCCTGCTTACATTTCTCTTTAGTCCTTACCACCAATGCTGTGCTGGTAAATCAGCTCTCCCTGTCCCAAAACAAAACAAAACAAAACAAAACAGCCTTGATTTGTAGAACTTGTGTTTCCTTCCGTAAACACTCTCCCACAACAGACATCAGATTTATTCATTTCACCTGTTACCGTGACGTCACTGATCACTAAGTTGGGAGAAACTCGCACATTCACCAGTGCTGAGCCAGGACCTCAGCTGCAGCTCTGCCTATCACCCTCCAACACTGTGCACATTTTACTTAATTCATTTCGGGTCCATGGAACAGATGGATCTTCGTGTCTGTTTTGTCCACTGCTGGATCCTCTATGTCTGCAGTACGGCCTTCGTGAAACAGGCGCTTGATAGATATCTGATGAACAAATGGTGTTGGAAAGTCTGCCGTTTGCCTGGTCCTGGGCAGTGACCTCATCCATGTTTCTGAGACGTGGGGAAGAGGCTGGGGAAGAAAACATCTGCCTTACAGTCATTTGACTAGTGAAAAACAACACCTTACACTATAAAGAGAATACTTGATCTCGTACACACGAAGCAGCTACACTGACAATCAAAGAATGACAAAGGCTTAGGGACGATGCTATTGATTTGTCTAAATATGGCTCCACATTGCTCAGAGTTCCAAAACGGTGATGAGAGTTATGATAATAAGTTTGGGACACATTACAGTTTGGAACACAAAAAAGTGAATAGCACTTCATACATACAGACATGATTTTCACATGTAAAAGAATTATAGTATTTCACTTGGAAGAGTCAGGAAAGGATTACTCAAGAAACCATGCTGAGAAAAAAATGGCTATTGATATAAAAGTAAATTTTAACTATTTTTTTTTGGTTTTTTTTGTTTTTTGTTTTTTTGCGGTACGCGGGCCTCTCACTGTTGTGGCCTCTCCGGTTGCGGAGCACAGGCTCCGGACGCGCAGGCTCAGTGGCCACGGCTCACGGGCCCAGCCGCTCCGCGGCATGTGGGATCTTCCCGGACCGGGGCACGAACCCGTGTCCCCTGCATCGGCAGGCGGACTCTCAACCACTGCGCCACCAGGGAAGCCCAATTTTAACTATTTTTAATGACATTTTTCAAAATAAATTGAAAACCAGACCACAAGGAAAACCTTTTAAGAACTGGACACATATGTGGGAGAATAATAATCTTAAATCAAGATGCATAAGGACCTCCCAAAAATAAACTCAAGGAATAGTAAGAGAGATATTGGTCAGTTTAATTTTATAAACAAAAACCTTATATATTTAAACTTTATGAAACAAATTAAGTTTGTTATCAAACAATAACTAGAAATAATTTTCAACTATGCCTAAATAAGTAACATATAACAACCAATAAAGACAGTAAAATTACATTAAAAGTTGACAAATGACATGAATAAAATATTCACAGAAAAGGACATGAACAACTTAAAATGGCTAAAAACTACAAAGCTCACAGCAAAATGTGCAGAAAAATGCAATCTAATACTGTCTTTACCTATGAAGTGAGCAGATAATTGAAAAGTTGTATTCCTCTCGGCTGGTGTGTGTATGGTGAGACAGGCACTTCTCCATTTTTCTAGTGGAAAACTTAATATACTCTTTTGGGAAAATAATTTGACAATATGTATCCATTTTCATTAAAATAGTCACATTCTTTGACCTAATAATTCCACTTCTAGGAAGCTATCCAAATGAAATACTAATAAATGAAGAAAAACATGTGTATACACTCATATGTATATTACAACATTATTTATCATTGAACTAATTTTGAAAGAAAGTAAATGCCTAAATTAGCAGAATATTATATAAATTACACTATAGGCATATGATGGAAGAGTGTAAATATTAAAGCCGGTGTGTACAAAGAAATTCTAAAATTGTAGGAACATCCTTATGAATGTTCTATTAAGTGAAAAGTTTAGACATCAGGGCATCCTCGTGGAAACACCCTGAAATATGGCCTGTGAGGAACCGTTGTACCTCTCCAGAGGAGGACATTAGATCATAAACTACTGTAGGCTTTTCCAGTGCCCAGTGACAAACACACTCAATTTATTATTAAAACAAGGACATCAGCTTTCTCTGCTGCCCTAACCTTCCCTGAAGGTGTGTAAGTTACCACTTTGGTGCAGGAGTCTGGCAGTTCCCCCCTCTCTTTCTCTCCTTCCTTCTCACCTCCACCCTTCCCCCCTAGCCTAAGCTGATTATTTTCAAAACTTCCAAGCACACGGACCAGGGAACCCAGTAATACAATGAACCCCAAGGACCCAGCACGTGGTTGTAATGGTTATTGACGTGAGGCCATTTGCTCCAGCACCCCTGCCAACGGTCCCACCTACCACTGGATTATTTTGAAGCACATTCCAGAAATCATCCTTTGATTTGCCTTGATGTAGTGGCCTCGTGCAGGTGAAGTGGGCAGTAAACCAATGAGCTTCTCCAAGGCAACAGGTACCTGATCGGTACCAGGGGACACCCTTGGTACCTGACACCCGAGTTCTCATTCGCCCTTTGGAAAAGGTGACTGCAGGTAGCTTAACATGAATGCAATTGAGCTGGTGTTCAGAGGGCTGAGGGTCTTTCTCAGACGGGTGACCTTTCATTTAGTGTTCTTAGGATGTATATGATGGATGATGTTTTGAATATACACATACACAGATGATAGATATACAGAGAGATAACAGACAATTTGATAGATGGGTAGAGACAGAGATAGATTCTAAGAACCTCTGTGTGTGTGCATGTCTTTGTGCTAACTCTGAAAGCTTTCTGTAAAATATACTTCAACTTTAATTTCCTTAGGCTATGTTTTATTACCACTTTGCCCTAACTAAACCCTTTTATGAATATTACTTAAAACAATAAACAGTTAATGAGTTCGTCTTTGGATTTGGTGCCAATTAAATTCATTGATTTCTAAAATGTTTTCAATGCATAGCATTTACTAATATCTTTATGATGTAGGTATAGATCCATACGTTTAAATTTATGCTTTTACAAATCATCTAAAGCACATTTCAATCAACTGACACCTCAAGGACGAGACTGTTTTAACAGATTCCTAGTGATTCCGCCTGCCTCTTAACCCTCCTAGCTCTCCTGTACACACATACTCCCAGACGCCTCTTAAAGATGGGGATTTTATCATGCCAGCACTGCTCAGACTTTTTTTTTTTTTTTTTTTTTTTTGCGGTACTCAGGCCTCTCACTGTTGTGGCCTCTCCCGTTGCGGAGCACAGGCTCCGGACGCGCAGGCTCAGCGGCCATGGCTCATGGGCCCAGCCGCTCCACGGCACGCGGGATCCTCCCAGACCGGGGCACGAACCCGTGTCCCCTGCATCGGCAGGCGGACTCTCAACCACTGCGCCACCAGGGAAGCCCCCTGCTCAGACTTTTGATGTGGGAGACTGCAAACACAGACAGGAGGCGTCCATGTAGATAGACCTGGCTGGTGCTGGACCGCTTCCTCTCTCCGTCCCCCATCCTCCAGTGAAGTGTCCCCTGAGTACCTCTTTCCCTTCTTGACACCCCAGTCATGCGGCCTTTATTCCACACTTTGTATTTATGGCTTTGCATTTTAACAATGTGTCCTAGAATCTAGATCTTAACTCCTCAATTAGATTATAAACCTCTTGGTGCCAAGGATCATTCTTCTTTCTTTTCTCTTAACTCCCTGCCACAGTCAATGTATTCAATCAACATATGTGGTTCATCTATTATAAATCAGTCAGCAGACTAGAAAACAGAGTAGCATAACACATGGTAACAGCACTAAATGTATCCAACGTATCCAAACAGTAGAACTTAAGAAATGTTTTTGAAAGAATGAGTGAGTGGTGAAAAGAGCAGGATAGAGAATGACCCAAAATATGACAGCATAGAAGGGACAGGTTGGTTTAGCAAAGCCCTCCTGGAAGAATTGGCATCTCTCCTGGGATGGGATTTTGATAATTGGAGAAAATGCAGAATTTTATTTCAATCGATAAGGAATAAATGTGTGGTATTCTGAGGAAAAAGCAAGCAGTCTGTTCTGTTCTACAGGGATAGCTGCATTTCTAACAAAGCTTTATTCTACGAAACCATAGTTTCAATGAGATAAAAGAGGCTAGTTTCAGAGAATTTATGATAGGCAATCACGAAGTAATTTTTCCTCCAGGTATTTTAACAGTAACTTTTAAAATACTTTAAGTAGCTTTAAGGTGCGTGGATGCACGCTGAAATAATAATGTTGTTGATACAAATGGACAAAAAACCATAAAAGCATCTCTTGTCGTTTAATTCACAGGCGCAGGTGCTTGGAATTCCTCTGCTATTTTTTTTTTTTTTTTTTTTTTTTTGCGGTACGCGGGCCTCTCACTGTTGTGGCCTCTCCCGTTGCGGAGCACAGGCTCCAGACGCACAGGCTCAGCGGCCATGGCTCACGGGCCCAGCCGCTCCGCGGCACGTGGGATCCTCCAGTACCGGGGCACGAACCCGTGTCCCCTGCATCGGCAGGCGGACTCTCAACCACTGCGCCACCAGGGAAGCCCAAGGGCACTTTTGAGAATGGAAAAAGGAATATTACTCTGGGACAACAGGCCTAAACCATGAACCTCCCAGGCAAACAGAGATGACTATTGAATGCTGGTCCTATTCTCTAATCAATTAATCCCATTTTCCCCAATTTGATTACCAGAATCTTGCAGTGTAAAAGAAATGTCAGGACTCCACTGTGGGGAAACATACACTTCATGAAGTGAAATTCATGAGAATGGAAATTGGTTAAATCCTGGAAGCCTATGAATGCTGTGATCATATTAATATTTTAGAGAATAATTGAGAATCTGTTAGATACTCTGCTTTATCTAATTTGAATCTTCTACTTAGGTGTCATTATCCCAGTCTCATAAAGAAGAAAACAGACTCAGAAAGATGAGGTAACTTTCCCAAGGTTGTGGTGGTGGTGCCCCTGGAGAAACAGGGCTGCAGCGCGGCAGCGGGGTCTGCAACTGTTGGCTCCCCTATTGTCATGGGTTGACTGTAGATTTTTTGATGTAGTTTATTGCATGCAGGGAACCATTGAAATTATTAAAGCCAGTAATAATGTACTGAGACTTCTGTCTTAGAAAAATAACTCTGGTTAAAGTGTAAAAGATTCACTGGAGGAGCTACCAAATTATCGAGCTAAGAGTTGAAGGGAAGCAGTTGCAGTAGAAATAGAAAGACAAGATCTGTAGACAGATGGTAGGGCAGCATGAGACTGAGGAAGGAGACAGGTTTCTGATTTATTGATGACGTTTATAGTGATAATAGGAAACTAGAAACAGAAAAAGCGACTTGGACTCTAAGCTAGAGACAGATGTGTGTACCTCGTTCACCATCCAAGCTCTAGGTGCTTGGCACTAGAGACACTTTAGCTCTAAACCCAATTTTTAGAATTGATTGATCAACCAAGTCTCACTGGTTGATAACCGTAGGGTAGGTTTAGCAAAAAAAAACAAAAAAGAAAAAAGAAAAATAGTTCTTATAATATTCCTTTTTATCATGAGATATTTGGAGGATATTACAAAGGTTTATTTAGTTAATAACTCTAAAGAAATCCCCAACTTTAATTTTAATGGGTCATGCCTAAACTAACTTTTAACTGATTTTTTTTTTACCTCTTACATACTGTATTATTTAGAGGCAAGTAAAATGTCTTATTTGGTTTGTTTAATGTTTAGATATTTCCCTTGGTTTATTGGATTATTTTACATTATTCTTTCCAATAGCTCAACGTCTTAGTAAAAGCATGTTATATGTCACAGTAATTTGGAGTAACTTAACAGAGAAATGACTAAATACTTTTCTCACGTTGTTTTAGAACTTCACTGAGATATATTTTACATACCATAAAAATCATCCATTTCAAGTGTTGGCTGTTGTGACGGGCTTCTTTTACTTACCGAAATGTCTTCAAGGCTTATCCATGCCGTAGCCAGTGTCAGTGCCTTCTTTTTACTGATGAAGGCTATTGCGTTGTTGGGGTAGATCTCATTTTATTCAACCATTCGTCAGCTGATGAGCATCAAAGCTACTTCCACTCTTTGGCTGCTATGAAGAATGCTGCTCTGAACATGCACGCTCAAGTTCTGGTGTGAGCGTATGTGTTCAGTTCTCTTAGATAAACACTTAGGAGTGGGATTGATTATTCACACAGTAACTTCACGGTTGGCATTTTGAGGAGCTGCTCCATTGTCTCCCAAGAGGCTCTGACACTTTACATTTCCATCGGCAGTGTTGGGGGCTCCAGATTCTCCACTTTCCTGTCTCTACTTATTATTGTCTGCCCTTTTATTTTAGCCATCCTAGTGGGTCTGGAGGGATATCTCATGGTGGTTTTGATCATATTTTCCTAATGGCTTATTGGCCATTTATATATTTTCTTTGGAGGAATGTCTATTCAAATTATTTGCCCATTTTTTTAAATTTGATTTTTTTAAGTTGTAAAGGATCATTCTGGGATTTCCATGATGCATGAGTTGGTATCATAGGTCTCTGAGTTTCTGTTTATTTTTCTTCATTCTATTTCCTTTCTGCTCCTGAAACTGGGTAATTTTTTATTAACTCATCTACGTTTTCTAATTATTTCTTCCACCAGCTCAGATCTGTTAAGACTCTTTAGTCATTTTTTATTTCAGTTATTGTACTTTTCAACTCATTTTATAATTTCTATTGATTCTCTCTTACAGTTTCTACATATTTATTAATTTTTTCTTCTTGGAGAGATATCATTATAATGTTTTTCTTGAATTCTTTGGACTTAGTTTTGTCAGTTCCTTGAATATATTTATAATGAGTGGTATAAAGTCTTTGCCTTTTTAGTCTCAGGGTCACTTTCTGTGGGCTGCATTTTCCCCTGGGTATGTGGCATACTTTCCTGGTTTTTACATGTCTTGTTACTTTGTACTGAAAACTGGACATTTCAGATAATATACTGCAACAATTCTGGTATCAGATTTCTCTACAAGCTTCCCCCACCACATTTGTTACTTTTGCTGTTTTTTGTGGGTATTTATTTTTGTCGTTGTTTTTCTTGTTCCTGCTTATTTTCTTAGTGACTTTCTTCAGCCACTTTTGTAGATTCTCTATTCCCTACAGTATGTGGCAGCTCAGTTCTCTGTCATATTTTTTGTTTTAAATTTCCAATTTTATTTTTAAACTTGGCTTCCTAGGGAGTCCTACTCGGTCAGTATAATTTATCGGTGAACCAACAATTGGTCGGAAGTTTCCTTACATGCTATTCTGCACGTCTCGGAGCATCTGGTGAGAAGGTTGGCCTTCAAATGTCAGGTGGTTTATGAGGCAGCCTTAGCTTTCACTTCCCTCTTGAACAGAGCCTCAAGGTCAGCTAGAGGTGAGTGACTCCTGCCTTCTTTCCAAGTCTCTGCTGGGCACACACAGTCCTGCAGACAGGCACGGCCTTTCTGGTACCAGGGATGTGCTGGAGCATTTGAAGCTCCTCTGTGTTCACCTAGTTCTCCAGGAGCTCCCTTAACTTTCTTCTCAGCTCTCAGTTCGCCCCAGTAGAAATTACAGCCTCGGGCAGCTGATACATTGCCATCGGTCCGCTATTGCTTTTATAACGTCCTGGGGTACGGTCGTCTACTACCACCACCCACAGTTCATCTCTGAGTCAAATCCAGTAGCCACCACAATCTGAAAATAGAGATTTCCCAGGGAGCTGCAAGCTCACACAAAATATTGACTGTGCTCTAGGAATGGTATTTTTAATAGAATTTCAAATTTGGTCAAATGTCTATAGTCTGCAAAGCTGCTGGCTTTGGCTTCCACCCCAATGAGCTGGGGAGGAAGGTAGGAAGGAAATAGCCCCCAAGTTAAAGTGTGGCTGACTCAAACTTTCTACTAAGGTTCAGAAAGTTCTCTTGGATAGACCATTTTCAGCTCATCCTATCATTCTGGTTAATTGCCAGAATTCTGAAGTGGTTTATTATAATTGTTTTGCCAGTATTTTTATTGTTTTAGAGGAAAAACAACGTTACTGAGGCCTTCACTCAGGCATTCCAGAAGCCAGTCTCTCTCAATGGTATTTTGTGATTTCTAATGTAGAGATTAGTAGCAGCGAAGAGGAAAAGAAGCAAAACAAACATCGTATGTTTAAAGTAATGCTCAGTGCATTGTAGGAAAACTTCTGAGAATTTTGTATTATTTAAATTTTGCTTTTTTATTATGCTGTAAACTTCAGATATTGAATTATTTCTTTATAGATTTGGGTGCAATAGGTTATTAAGATACACATGATTTGTCTGAAAGAATCCTAATGTACATATATATTTTATCTCTCACACAAAAGCATATTAATGTAATGAATAGTTCACCATTTCATATGGCTGATTCTAATGATTTCTTTTTTAAATGACATTTTGGGTTATTATTAGATGAATTAGGCTAAAAGTGTTCCATGGAGCCTCTGTGGAGTTGCTCAGCCAACGGTACTGAAAGCTTCCACACACACAACTTGTAGGACTTAATGAAAACCAGAGCAATTAAAACCAAGAAAGGAAACCACACTATTGATTAGGTTTAGCAGGAAAAACACCCACGTTTTGTGGCTTGAACAGTGAAAGTCCTAGTGAAACAGATGCTTTTCAGCTCTAACAGTCCTAATCATTTTTCTCAGTGAAATGTTTTTTGTTTCCTATGAAATAAAAAACAGATGAAACACATTAGATGACCTAAACTATGTGAACTATTAAGTTTGATGCAAACCAAGAACTCAGAGCCTTCTTCTGAGATGTCCATTCAAACTAGCTCTACATAGGTTTGATAAGTTGTAGAAAATACCTGTGTATCTATTGTTGACAGTTTTTGTGGAAACCCTTGAATCAAGTATGGCTTACAGATTAATGCTTTACACATTTTTGGAATTTTTCCCATTTTGGATCGAAATGGCCAAACTTTGTCATGCCTTCCTACAGCACTAGAATGATATGATTGGATTGTGTAGGGTAGTCCTGGGTTGGCTTAAGTCCTCCTCTCCCCGTGCTGGCTCTTTAGTCTCAGATATTTTACAGAACCCTGGTACATATAATCCATTTGACAATCACACCTCATCTTGGATTTAAATCAAAAGGTCTTGCTGCTGTATAACTCCCCACATATTTCTATACTATCTTTCCCAACTACACTGTGAATACTTTAAGGACAAAAAAAAAAAAAATCCTACCCTTTAAAAAATAGTTCAAATATTTTTAAAGGGTAAGATTGACCTTCCAGTCCTGGCCTTCCAACCTTCCAATCAGCAGAGCAGCATTTAGCAATTTGTTTAAGTAAAGCCTGTCTGACTTTCTAAGCAATATCATCCTCTTAAAAATAATAATGTTAATCTGAGGCCCGCGAAGACTGGAAGAAGAAAAGAAAAAAGTTAAGGTTAACTCTATGAAAGATCAAAATGGCTGTTTTAATTAAGAATCACAACTAAGATCATTTGGGGTTTTGGGTAGAGGTGTGGGATCTTTTGTTTCAAAGACTTTTCCATCACATTTCAGGATGTAATTGACCTGAAATAACCAAGACGTGTGAATTCAAATGCTAAAATCAAATTATTAATCTTTTGTCTTACTTAAATATGTTTCATCTTTTGATTAGTAAAATGTTTAAGACTTAATGCTTTAAATGGGTTTTTTTCTAGTTATTTTGGGTTTTGCTTTATTTTAGGGTTTATTATTTCCCTGTAAGAAGAACTGTAGTTTACGTTTTGCTTTGCTGGTTTAATAGTTATTCATGTGCAAAGCACAAAAACATGTCTCAAAACCATCAGTAAATTAACAGTAAGAAATCAGAAAGAGCAAAGATCGCAAACGCATCACAAAAGAAGAAAATAAACTTTAAGGCAGCAAGATGGACATTTCTAGATGGAACATATTTTAGGTCTGTTTTTTAATTTACTTTTGTAGTGAAAAACATAATTTGATTTGTTCTTTTTGCATGCATCAAATATTAGATGAATGCACAAATATGTTGCTTAAGTATTTGAGACATTCAAGAATATGGTGAATAAAACTATATTTTGAGTTTCCTCAAGTTATTTTCTTGTATTAAGTCAGCTGCCTCAGGAAAATTTTAGCTCATGTAACTAAACATCATTTACTACCCTATTCTTTTTGCATCTCAAAAAATCCCAACTGTAGAATGGTGAAATCTCAGAGGGCTAAGGGTCTCGATCCTAAATTTGTGCAGTCTCTACAGATCATTTAATGGCACAATCAGGCTAGACATGGCTGTCATTTATTAAAGACCCACTAAGTGGTCAATGTTCCGCATAAATTATTTCTTATACTAACCCAAAAAGACACTCTTCCAATCTTCTAAAGGAAGACATTGAGATGCAGAAAAGTTACCTGCCCAAGCAAAAATCGGTGGCATGGATTCCACTCCAGGTTACCCTGTGTCCAATTCTTCCCCATCTCCTCCCAAACCCTTGCTGCCACAGGTCATTGCTTTCTCTTGAATGTAGATTCTAGAGTCTTGGTTTCCTGGTCCAGTGTTTCTCCCCATTATACCACTGTCTCAGACAACCACGTAGTGACTTGGAAGTAATATTGCGTCATTGTTTCTATTGTCTATTCTGAACTAATATTTATGCTCTTTTCTTCTTTTAAAACAAAATTTAAGCTGCTTTCTCCTTACTTTAAACTATTTTGGCTCTGTCTTATACCACATCAATAGGAACGACTTATATCCAAAATAGACAAAGAAATCACACAATGAAAGAATAAAAAGACAAACCAACATAAAGAAGGGAGAAATTCAAACAAACAATTTACATGAGAAGATATATGAATAGGAAATAAGCATGTGAAATAATACCCAACATTATTCCTTACCAGGAAAATGCAAATATAAAAGCACAATGAGATACCACCTTATATCAATGATCAACTATAATGGCTAATATTAAAAAGACTGACAATACTAAGTTTTGGTGGGTTAAAATAAGGAACTAGAATGCTCTTTTGTTCCTGTAGGAATGTAAATTAGTGTCACTTCTTTGGAAATCAGCATGACAGTTTCCTTTAAAGTTAAAAATACAATTAAAATATGATCCAGCAATTACTTTCCTAAATCTTTACCCAACAGAAACGAAAACAGTGTCCCTACAAAGATTTGTATACAAATGTCCAGAGAAATGTTATTTATAAGAGCTAAAACTGGAAACAGTGCAATGCCCATCAACAGTTGAGGTGCGGTATATCCATACGATGGACTACTGCTCTTAAAGAATTTCTATTGATACAGGAATAACATAGATACATTTCCACATCATAATGATGATCAAAAGAGTAAAACAGAAAAGAGTACACACCATATGATTCTATTTACGTGAAACTCCAGGAAGGGCAGTTCTAATCTCTGGTGATAGAAATGGTGCCTGTGGTTTCTTGGGGCCAAGGGTATGCAGTGGGGATTGGCTGAAAAGGCACATGGGGCATTTTTGAGGTTGATGTAAATGCCTCTATCTTCATGGTTATGCAGTTTACTTATATACATATATTTGTCAAAATACATCAAACTCTGTACTTAAAATGGGTACATTTTACTGTTTAAAACTACCTCAGTAATATTGAGTTAAAAAGCAAAAGAAAAGACGGAATAGTAATATTTGTGTCACGTTTATTATGAAAAGTTGAGCAGATGGCATATGTGGAAGAACCTTCCACGTGGTGAGCATTTAGTAACTAGCAGCCATTATTCCTATTGACTGAAAAAATGTGCACAACGTAAAATCTGAGAGTTACGTTTTATTCAGGGACTTTCCTGAGGACTATAGGTCAGGAGACAGCTTCTCAGAGAGCTCTGAGGAAATGTGCCAAAGAGGTCAGGGAGCACACACAACTGCCTTTTGGGGTTCGATTAATTTGCTAGAGCAGCTCATAGGACTCAGAACAACATTTTGGTTACTAGATGACTGTTTCTTTTTATAAAAGGATATGACCCAGGAACAGCCAGATGGAAGACATACAGAGAGCAACGTACAGGGAAAGGCATGGAGATTCCATGCTCTCTCTGAGCTCCACTCTCCCCCAATCTCCCTGTGTTCACCAACTGGGAAGCTCTCCAAACTCTGTCTTTGGGTTTCTATGGAGACTTTATTAGGCAAGCATGACTAATTAAAATATTAGCTATCAGTGACTGAACTCAGCCTCTAGCCCCTCTGCCATCCCCAGAGGCTGGGGTAAGGACTGGGGGGATGGGATGGAAAGTTCCAACCCTCTTTACTGGCAACCAGCCCCATCCTCAGGAGCTTTCCAAAATTCACCTCATTAACATAAAAAGACACTTTTATAACTCTCATCACAGGAAATTCCAAGGGTTTAAGAATTCTGTCAGGAACAGGCACAAAGACCAAATATATATATTTCTTCTTATTGTTGACTAAAAAAAAATGCACAATGTGAGAGTCGTGAGTTAAGTTTTATTTGGGGCAAAACACGGACTATGGCCCGGGAGACAGCATCTCAGATAGCTCTGAGAACCGCTGCAAAGAGGCCGGGGGAAGGTCAGCGTTGCGTTCGATTTTAGAGAAGCGGGCAGGTGCGTCAGGCACACGTGGTGGCAGAGGCCGGCTGCCGGTCACGAGGAGCAGACGTCACCGCCCATGATTTTACTGCTTTTCTAGATACCGGGAGATGCAAGAATTGGGCTCCTAAAATCTTCTCCTGAAAATATCTAACTGCCCGAAGGCTGTTCTGCCAGCTTTTCCCGGAGCACAGAGCGCCTCGTCCCTGCTCTCCACCCTGAGCTCCTTTCAGGGGGTGTTGAAGGGCAGCAGCTGCAGCGGCTCAGGTTTTAATCCTCGTCGAGGCAGATGGCAAGTGCTGATTTGTAGGTGGCATTATAAATCACAATATCCCAAAGCCTGAGCAGCACAGCACTTCAGTTGCCCACATGGGCTATGATTTACCAGGATCTGATGATTTACCAGGATCTGATTCCACTCAAATAGGAAAGTTTGGGCTTTTCTTTCCAACCCACTGCCCACTTGGTTGTAAGATCTTCCCCTTCCTTTGAGGGGGCAAAGGCATACTAATATTGAGCGGATAATCAGATGCAGCTCTGCAAAGTGTCTTTATATTACATCCACACTGGAGGGAATAATACTTGAAATAAATTATTTGAGACGTTACTGACATGGTTGAAACTTTAACTAAACTAAAGATCATTTGTTAGAATTAATTGTATATCCATGAAACTTGCATTCTTTCCTAAGCACTTATTCTCGACCTTGATGATTCCCTTACAAACTTCATTTGCAAACTATTTTAAACTTTGCCAAATATTATGTCTCAATATAATCACTCCGTTGCCAGAGTTTGGACGACTGCCTCTTTCTCATTCTGTCCATTTGTCTCCCTTCGTCCAGCTGCCTGGCGTTCTCTTTCTTCGTAAGTCTTGTTTCTGATGTTTCCTGTGGCATTAACTGTAATGAAATAACGTAAGCACAAATTAGAGTTCCAGTCATGACATTTTAATATGATATTCTGTGTAGTGGAAAAAATGACTTTGCATTTTATTTGCTCTTTTCAAAAGTTAAATACTGCATTTTCTAAAAAGTTGATAACTTTGACAAGTATTATGCAAAAAACTCTGAGCTTTCTAATTAAGGGTTATATCCCCATGTGCAACTAGACCAAATCTATGGAATTTACATAAAAAGAGGAAGACTAATTCTATAATCTCTTTTCTCTTAGGCATCAGTAAATTTGCAGTGGGCAAAAAGTACTTCCTGTGTTTCATGGAGGAAAGTTTACCAAGCCCAAGCCCTTGCTGCTCCCCAGAGCTGTGCCAGGTCCTTGCTTTAGTGTAAATCTTTAAGTTAAAGGGTCCAAGTTAAAGGGTCCAGAGATAAGAAATGGAGCTACAAACAAACAAATGAAAAAGAACCACCACCACCACCAACAAAAACAGATGGAACCATCTGGGACCGAGAGGGCAACGAACCTGTCCAAAGACCCTGAGTCTCAGCATACACTGATTTTACCATATTAACATATTAAATGACACACCTACTGGTGGCCATGACCAGGCATTAGGGACCACAAAAGGTTAGAAAGGGGGTGGCCCCCTCCCTGGAAAAGCCCTTCCTCAATAAAATAACACATATGCTTCCCCATCATTAGTCTCACTCCTCCTCCCTTTGCCTTTACTCTTTAAAATCAGATCCCTCTCACCATGTGGGCGAGAAGTTGACCTGTGAACTAAGTTCCCACTTCTCCATTCTTTGGCCACAGAATAAAACTTGTGCTGCATTGATCTCAGCTTTGGTTTCCCGAAGGGCCTGAGCAGGCTCCGTAAGACTTAATTCGATAACATAGGTCCCTCATTTCTTTTAAAAGCCTGAATTTTAATACACTGAAATTTTTAAGAATATAACTTTGTTCCTAAATTCTTTCTCTAACATTAGGTACCAGAATTAAGAACCTACTTGTATATGTAGATTTAGAAAATACATCTCAGCTGTTTGCCCTTTCCTATATTTATTTTAGAAAGTTTTCTGTTGATTGACTCTCATTGCCTTTGCCAACGGCCTTCTGTTTAGTCTAACAGAGATGAAAAATCAAATGAACCAGGTGCAAGTGTGTATAGCAATTAATCATATAATAAGTAAATGTGAAACCTCCAATCAGTGAGAGATGGATGGTTTGGAATGCCAACAAAATTAGAGCTCTATCTCATATTATCACTGAAATAAATTTTGTATGAGAGTGAAAGTATAAATGTTAAAAATTCAGTGTAGCCATGCATACTAAGCAGCTCTCATGTTATCAATTTACTCCTAAATTCAGGATCTTTAAGGGCCTGAAATTAAAAATAAACTGTCCACCTAAGAGCCTATATCCAACAAAAATATATTTCAAAAACAAGGCTGAAATAAAGACATTTTTAGACTTAAAAAAGCGGAAGATATCAATCGGCAACAGTCTTGTACTGAAAGATATATTACAGAAGACAAACAACTGTTTAAACAAGTTGATATAATTAATATATTTAGATCACTTTGCCTGAAACAGTAGAATACAAATTCTGGTCAATGCCTGAAATAGATGCATCCGGCCAATAATATTTCAATACATTCAAAATAATTCATATCTTTGGATTTTGCTCCATGACCACAATGGAATTAAATCAGAAATCATCAACATCTTAAAAATAAACCAGAAATAGAAAAGCAAATGAAACATAAAATAAGCAGTGAAAAGGAAATGATAAGAGCAGAACTAAAAAATTGTCAGTGGAAAAACAATAGGAATGACACAGATGGCCAATGCCAGGACTGAGAGGGGACATCATTACAGAACCTCTAAACATTAAAAGGATAATACAAGACTAGGATGAAAAAAATTATGCCAACAAATTTAACAACTTTTGTATTAATGTATTAATGCCTTGAAAGACACAAACTACAAAATTACAAAAGCTTACTCAAGATCATTAGATAATCTAAACAGCTTTGTATCAATGAAAATAATTTAATTTATAGTTACAAACTATTGCACAATGCAAACTCCAGTGACAGGTGACTTCACTGGTGAATTCCACCAGACATTTAAGAAATAGAGACTAGAAATTTAACGATACTTTTCCAGAGAGTTGAAGAGGAGAATGTCATTCTCAGTATTTCTATGAGTCCAGTATTATCCTGACACCAAAACAGTCAAATGCTTTTCAAAATAACGTGTAGAACAGTATCTCTTATAAATATAGAAACAAAAATGTTAGGACTAGGCTAGCAAAATGAATCCAACAATAAAAACATGAATAATATATTGTGATCCAGTGGGCTTTATCCTAGGAATACAACTTTGGTTTCGTATTTGAAAATCAGTGTAATTCACGAGATCAACAGATTTAAAAAGAAAATCATTTAATCATATCAGTAGTTGCAACAAGGGTCTCAGCTCATCCCACTGGGATTGTGGGATGAGACCTGAGATGTCTCTTCTAAATTGTCTTAAATTGAGGGAGGGTCAGACTTTTTACTCCTGCATCAACTAGCTGGGGAGGTGGATTGCTTCCCGGATGGGCTGTGTTACCTTGGCAAACCAGATCTGCGTGTTAGAAGGAAGTTGCCCATGAGGGGCTTAGCTGGAGCTGCCGGCAGCCAACACTGCCAACAGCTGGGGGAACGTGTGCCTTGGTCTTCAGGTTGAAACATGGGCAACGCACAGCATCTACTGTAGAAGGACAGAGAACATTGGAAAGAAGAAGGGTGATAACAGATGTACCAGATAAACGCTGACACATGTGAATATTAGATTGAAAAACAAATATTAGTATTGGACAAAATAGACTTTAAAATAAAAGAAAATGCATTATTAGAGAAATAGTCACTATGTAAGGAGAAATGCTTAAGTTATCCGAAATTATAATATTTAGTTTGAAAATTGTATGCATTGAGTAAAATAACCTCAAACTATGTAAAACAAAAATTGAGGCTTCCCTGGTGGCGCAGTGGTTGAGAATCTGCCTGCCAATGCAGGGGACACAGGTTTGAGCCCTGGTCCGGGAAGATCCCACATGCAGTGGAGCAACTAAGCCCGTGAGCCACAGCTACTGAGCCTGCACTCGAGCCCCTGAGTCACAACTACTGAAGCCCGCGCACCTAGAGCCCGTGCTCCGCAACAAGAGAAGCCACTGCAATGAGAAGCCTGCGCACAGCCAGGAAGAATAGCCCCCGCTCGCCACAACTAGAGAGAGCCCGCACACAGCAATGAAGACCCAGTGCAGCCAAAAATAAATAAATAAATAAATTTATTTTTTTTAAAAATGAAAGATTACTGGCATAAACTGAAAAATTACCAATATAGTGGATGGTTTTAGTACAGCTCTCAGAGAACAGAAAAACGGGTAAGAATACAGACGATATGAAGGACATTAACAACAATAATCTAACGAACACACAGAATAATGAACGAAACTTCAGAATACACCAGAGAGCATCCAAAACAATCGATGACTTATTGGCTATGAAACAAATCTTTAAAAAAAATGAAAGGCATTGATTTCATATAAATAATGTCTACCCGATATATAAATATTTGAAATCATATCACCTAAAATCTCATAGAACTGGAAAGTAAGAAGCACATTTTAAAATAAATCATGGGTTGAAAAAGAAACAATAAGGAAAAATTAACATAGATTTTGCATGGAAAAACTAAAAAAAATATGTATTAAAGCTTGAGTGTTCAGCTAAAATAGCACTTCAAGAGACCTGTATCAGCTTAGAGGCTTACATAAAAAAGAATGGCTAAATATTAATGAGAAATGCATATAGAATAATCCTGAAGAAGTGAAAGGAAAGGCAAATAGAAAAACAAACAGAGACTAATAAAGAAAATGACCTTACAATGGAGAGGATAAACAAAGCTAAAGTAATGCATGTGATTTTAAATAACTAGCAAGTAGATGGAAAAAATACAGAAATGGTATAAATAAACTACAAAGTTATTAAAAAGAAACACAGCTATAAGGCTGCAGAGATTAACGTTATGAAAAACTTTATTATGTTAAATTTGAAAACATTAAATTGACAACTTTCCAGCAAAACATAACTTATAGAAACTTACTAAAAACAAAAATAATCCTATGGAAAGATAATTTAACCAGTAGTTTGAAAATCTTTTGCAACAACAAAAAATACCACTTTATATAAAGGTACTAGTAAGTTCAAGGAAAGATTCAAACAAGAGCTAGTTTAATCTTAACCCCCTACTGGAATTGACCAGGCTAGCAAGCACGGATATGGAACATGAACAAAAATGTCATGAAAATTGAAAATTAAAATGCATCTTGCTCAGGGACACAGATGCTAAACTCCTTTATATCTAATATAGGAACAAAAAAATTTACTTTATAAAAAATAAGATACATGATGAACACATATAGTTTATCCCCGGAATGCAAGGTTAGCAAAAATCAATTAACACAATTAACTACAGAAATAGTTTAAAGGAGAAAACACATATAATCAACTCAATTAATGATTGATAAACTCAATTGTGTTTGGTGTGTATTCAAGATTGAAGTGTTATTAATAAAAATAAGCATAGATATCATTATAACCATATATTCTGCCTTGTTCAGGATGGACCTATTCTCAAACGTGTAAAAAAAGGACCCCTTTCCCACTCAAGAGTGTCCAGGTTTATGACAATACATTTTATGGCAACTCCAAATAGAGGACAATTTTCTAAGCCTGATAAAACACATCCCGGAAAACCTATAGCAGCTGTTGCACGTGATGGTGAAATCTCAGAATCGCTCATTTAGGATGAGCATGGCTGTTCTCATGTTTCCATTCAGCCTTGCCCTGAGATTTTAACCAGCGAAATTAGGCTTTTTTTTTTTAAATGAGTGTATATATAACAACTGGAAAACAAGATTTCAAGGTATTATAAGTAAGAACGATGTAATTTTCTACATAGAAAACCCAAAGAATCTATAAACATAATTAATAAGGCACGGTTTTCGGCAGAAAATCTGTGTAGGACGTCGAGTGCGATGTTATATACCAGCACCATGATTGAAGGTCACTAACCGTAATTTTTTTTTTTAAAGACAAAATTCCCTGGGAGAAAATATAACAAAGTGTGCCAATCAGCATAGTGTTGGGATAGGGAGAGAAACGTTAATTCATGGAAAAGAATAAAAAACTCCAGAAACAGACTCCTGCAATTATGAAACTGTCATTTAAGACAGAATCAACTTCGCAGATCTGAGGGAGAAAGGATGAACTTCAACAAACAGTGCTGAGACAACTGGCCAACCTCGGAGAAAACAAGGTGAAATTGAATCCACCCCAAGCACCATATACAATCATCAAGACAGTAAAAGTGAAAGACAAAACACACTATTAGAATATATTTTGGAATTCATATTTATGGCCTCAGGGAAGGGAACGGTTTATTTGACGGGACATAAACACCATTGAGAAAAGACTGATATACTCAACTGCAATGAAATTAGTAACTTCACTAAAAACACCAGAAAGAGAGTAAAATAAACAAGGCCAAAGTGGGATAGAATATTTGCCACACATGCAACTGAGACTGGAATCCCATAATATATAAATTATTACCACAAAAAGAAAAAGACAAGCCCATATAAAATATGCATAAAATTTCAATGTGAATTTAAAGAAGATGAAGCAGGGTTGTCCAATTAACATATGAGAATGTTTACAGCCTATAATCATGGAAATGAAAATTAAAGCCACGACGAGATACCATTTCACATCCATCAAATGGGGCAACCCTGAGAGTCAGGAAGAACGGGAGAGGGGGCGATGGGAGCACCTGCACACCTGGTGGGGGCGTGGTCAGCCCAACCGCTGAGAACAGTACGTGGCTTGACCTCGTACCCCTGAGGATGCTCGGCTACGGCTCAACACTTGGAGGTGCAGCGCTGAGAGTAACTCGTGCACAAATGCGCTGTTTGGGCTTCCCTGGTGGCGCAGTGGTTGAGAGTCCGCCTGCCGATGCAGGGGGCACGGGTTCGTGCCCCGGTCCGGGGGGATCCCACATGCCACGGAGCGGCTGGACCCGTGAGCCATGGCCGCTGAGCCTGCGCGTCCGGAGCCTGTGCTCCACAATGGGAGAGGCCACATCAGTGAGAGGCCCGCGTACCGCAAAAAAAACACCAAAAAAACCCAAATGCGCTGTTTGTAAAAACATACCTGGAAACAAAAAGAACGTACGTCAGAGTGAATGGACAAAGAACTCGCTGTAGGGCAGCACAGCAGCAGCAGGACAGCAGGAAGCAGTGGACAGTAAGTCACAGCTGCCCAGAGCATCTCAGAGATACAGGGTTAAAGCGGAAAGAGGCTGCCAAAGAACACTTCTCACCCAGCCATGCAGCCTGGCTCCATGCACGTGCGAGTGAGAAACCCGACGCACCAAATAATATGCCGATCATAATAAAAACATATATGGTAAAAATCGAAAGAAAGAAACACGAAACAAGTAAACAGGAAGGCCAGCGAACACATCCGACGAGGGATGGAAAGAGATGAGATGGAAGAGGAGAAGCAAAGTCTAAAGCTGCAGTTCATCCTCTTATTCTGGGTGAGAGTGCTGGTTGGTGTAGGATGAACCAGGGCAACAATGGAGCCGGTGAGAGCTGTTCCTGGTGGCAGCACAGAAACCCCACATCCTTAGAAACAAAGACGTCTTCGGAGAGCTGAAGTGTTCCAGCCAATACTGGGGTGCGGGCAGTGGAGGCCTGAGATTCCATGAGCTTCCTGCTGATTCTCTTCCCTCTCATCCCTTCTACAAGACAGAGGACGCATGTGCTGCTTCCAGAGCAGTGGACACAGAGGCTCGGAGGCCGAGGGTCATCTTCCACCCGCACAGGTTTGGGGGAAATTGACCAACACCCTGAAGCCTGGATGCAAAAGACACTGCTGTCTAGCGTGGTTTCCAGCAAGTCATCTACCAGCTTCCTGGCTCCAGCTGCCCCGTGGTCACCTGTAATGTCACACTTTTGGTGGGAGCGACCCTTGGGCCACTGTGTCAAAGCCCAGGACAGGGGAGCAGGGACTCGCTGGCAGAAGCCCCAGTGAGGGCCCTGCTGCAGCAGCACACGTGGGGGTTCCCGTCAGCATCAGAGCTGGAAGGATCCAGCCAGGCAGCGCTGTGGGGATCGCAGGCCCAGCCAGGCGCCCCGGGGCAGGACAGGCACCTCCCACCCTGGACGTGGGCCATGTGCTGCTCCGGGGACGCCCCAGACCAGTTTGGACGCATCTACCCCAAAATCTGCAGACACTACGAGTCCTTAGTGTCAAGGTCACCTCCACACACGCAGAGGAATCAGGAGTCGGAAAACCCGGGGCCCACCCGTGCCTCCCTGAGAGCCTCTGCCCGCCTCCCAGATCTTTGAGCTTGTTCTTTACTCTTTCTTGAGTTTCCAGTCTTAGTGAACGTGGTGTCTCAAGAGGAGAGAGCCAGAGGACGTAGTTTCTATTCCTCGATCTCTTAATACTTGACTGTGTCTCTGGGAAGGACCACCAGGTACTTTAAATTTGTGACTCACTTGGCAAAAGGCTGCTCTCCAAGAATCTTGCAAAGGTTTTATAAGGATGGATATGGGAGAGTTTGTGGTAGAATTTAACAAGAAGGCCACACACCACTTGTTCTGTTTTCTCCAATTTCATTTTCCGTTCGCTCCTGTCCTCCCGGGTGGACGCGCTTGGCTGGTCCTTGGGCCGCCCACACTCCCCTGCCCCTGTCCCCCAGCACTTGGTGGCTGACACGCGCTTGCTGACCCACGATTCCTCCAGGGTCTGGCTTGGCACTTTCTGCAAAGCCCTATGTCAGGCAGCAGGAGAGTCTCCACCGTTGTCCACCTCGGGTGTGTGTGGATGGACATGTAGGGAGCTTCAGAGTTAGACGGAGGCTGTGAGTCCTTTGGGGAACAAGCCTGGGGAAACGCAGGCCCTCTGCCCACTTCCCTGGGCTCACGGCTTAGGGGTCGGAGAGCGAGCCCAGGGGCCAAGTTTGAAGGACGGGCAGGCACAGGGTGCAGAGCAGGGCGCCATTCCGGTCCAGGACGAGAGGGGTGGGAGGACAAAGCACCACGTGGGTCCTTGTCTGAAGAGCAGAGGGGTCGGGGCTGCAGAGGGTGACGGGCGATGGGGGTGGCCCAGCCAGCGAGGGTGCACGTGGCCTGGCGAGCCGCTGACACGTGACTGGGTGTTGGGAGAAGAGGAAAGACGGTTAGAGCAACCTGGTCGGTGAGATTTCCTGTTCAATGGTACTTTTGTAGGCATCTTCCTGACCTTGAAAATGAGCAAGTGTGTTGGGCTGAAGACAGGCCTGGAGCTTCTTTCTTTGGAAAGGAACCACGTTTTATATTCCTCTCTGCATAAGGAATGGCACGATGACATTTAACTGCACTACTGCAAACACTCTAAGAGGTACGCATCTGGTTGACATAATTTACGATTACTGGTCCACTCTAGGGCAAACAGACTCCAGGCAGGCTCGTTTCCTCTTCCCCAGCCTGTGGGACCAGCTGGCAAACCGCCAGTGTCACTGTATTTCAGGCCAAAACGCTCTACTGAAGTATCAGTCTGCCTTTATCCTTTGCTTATGTAATATTTTCAGTGTTTGGGGCTGATAGCAGAAAGCTGCAGTTACACATCTCTGGCTGCCTTGCCCGGGAGGCCTTAAGGACAGCAGGGCATCCTTGCGCGGCCAGGCGGGCTGGGACGCTGAGACCACACTGCCTGCTCTGGAGCCCGGGGGGGTGTCCCGGCCTCCAGCCACCCAGGACATGTGGGGACCAGGCTAACTGCATTTCTCCAGGATGCGGCTGCCACATCCTGGAGGGTCTTGACAAGGACTTTATAAAGTGGGCTGACGGTTCTATCCCGGGTCTTGTGCTCTACCAGACTCTGGGGAAGCCAGGGTCTTCTGGAGCTATCCAGAGGCTCTTTCTGAATGTCATTGTTTAACACTTGAAAATCAGCTTTTTAGAAGTCTTTTTAGTATAGTTGTTTATGGGGAAGAATCAACATTGCATTTGAAAAGAAATTCCTAAAAACTATAAAGTATAACATATTTAATGGGGATGGGACAATGAGATACGATCTCCAAGACTTCATAAAATTTTAAATAAAATTAACACGCATAACTTTGAATACACCCATGTCAAAGTGTCTGCAAATTCCAGAAATAAACACATACAATCTCGACCCTTTTAAAGCTGCACTGAAGTTTGAATCCTTATCTCAGTTTATCAAATGCTTTTTATGAGCCTGGAGTGATCTCAGGGATGATATGCTTTAATGACACGAAAGTTCTTGTTTGATGTTGTCCATCCAGGGAGGCTGGAAGGTGGAACCTCCACCAAGTCTGTTCCTTGTGACCGTGATTCAGCCGCTCCTTCTTCATCATGGGCACTGCTTGCTTGGCGTATTTTTTTCGCATCCTTTTACTTTCAATCCGTTTGTGTCCTAGAATCTTAAGTGTTCAACATCCAGTCTTATCCCATTTCCTTTCTCCACGTGCCAAGAAAAACACAGAATGCACAGCTGCTTCTCAGTCTGCAATGGGGCCAGGCTGCCTGCCCGAGTCTGTGCTGTCATCCGCCCAGACCCCTTCCCACTGCTGGGCCACCTTGCCCAAATCTTAACCCCATTTCTCGTGTCACATCCATTCTATTTCTTGTGTGGACATCAGCAGTGGGGAAGGCGCATGTAACAGGGAGAGAGGACAAATGAACTTTGTGTCACCTGGGATTCGGGTAATGGGCTCTTTCCATTCACCTGCACCTGGAACTTCTGTTTGAACAGCTTTTTGAAGTTTACATACTACAAAATTCACCTCTTTCAAGTGTATAAATCAAAGATTTTTATAAATGTACAGAATCATTTATGTTGTGCAGTCATAACCACAATCCAATCCCCACAAAAGATCTCTTGTACCCGCTTACAGCCAACTGCATTTCCACCTAAAGCCCAGGCATCCACTAATCGACTTTTTTATCTCTATGAATTTGCCTTTTCTGGACATTTCACGTAAATAACATACAGCATACTGTCTTTTGCATTTAATTTCATTGACTTAGCACAAAGTTTTTAAGCTGCTGCCATGTTGTAGTGTGTGGTTTATTTTTAGTGCTGAATTCTGTTCCACCGTATGGACATACCACACACTTTCTCCATTCACAAGTTAATGAACATTTCAGTTGTTTCCATGTTTTGCTCATTATGGATAAAGCCACTCTGAGCATTTGTGTGCAAGTCTTCATGTCGACACACGTTTTTATTTCTTTGGGGGTAAGTACATTGGAGTAGAACAGCAGGGTCAAATGGTAACCTTATATTTAATCTTGTTTTTTTAAGGAGGATGGGAAGAGAGGGAGAGGAGAAATCTTTTTTTTTTAATTTAATTAATTAATTTATTTAGGCTACGCCGCAGGGCATGTGGGATCTTATTTCCCCGACCAGGGATGGAACCCGCACACCCTGCGTTGGAAGTGCAGAGTCTTAACCACTGAAGTGCCCGGGAATTCCCTTATATTTTAATTTTTAAAGAAACTTTCGAACTGCTTTCCAAAATGGATAGACCATGATACATTCCAGGTGACAATGTATGAGGGCTCCCATTTCTCACCAACATTTGTTACTGATTGCCTTTTTCGTTACAGCCATTCTAATGAGTATGCAGAGGTATCTCAGTGCAGTTTTAATTAGCATTTCCTTAATAACTAATGATATTGAACACCTTTTCTTGTCTTTATTATTCGTTGATCTCCTTTAATAAAATGTCTATTTATACTTTTGCCCATTTTTAATGGATTGTCTGTATTCTTTTTTTTTTTTTTTTCTATACGCGGGCCTCTCACTGCTGTGGCCTCTCCCGTTGCGGAGCACAGGCTCTGGACGCGCAAGCTCAGCGGCCATGGCTCACGGGCCCAGCCGCTCCGCGGCATGTGGGATCTTCCCGGACCAGGGCACGAACCCGCGTCCCCTGAATCGGCAGGCGGACTCTCAACCGCTGCGCCACCAGGGAAGCCCTGAACACTTTTTTTAACGTAAAGCATCCTGTTCCTGGAAGTTAGAGATCTGAGCTCTCGGGTGTTCCTAACCCTCAGTTAACTACGTAAACATGCACGTGGGTTTCTGTCTGAGTGGCGCAGGAATGCAACTAGCAGCAATGGTGCCACCAATAAAACCCTACGCAATAAAAGCCCCTGTGTTCAAAGGGGCTGCAGCCCAGGCAGCCTGGGTCAACGAGGGTCATGGGAAGAGCGGGTCCGTGAGTCAGCTGGCCAGAGGGCTCAAATCAGCGTGTGCACATCGGAAAAGAAATACTGCCAATGTAAAGCAAGCTAGACAGGTTTAAAGAGTTCCAAGAGGGTCGCTGTGTGTCACTCGGAGGGCTCCTGTTTGTGGAGGAGGAAAGCTCTCTCCCTCTCTCTTTATAAAAGCTGGTTTGTATTTATTTATTTAAGTGATGCTTTAATGGTGCCCTGAAAGTTTCACTAACCTTCCCAAGCCACTTTCTTATTGCAAGCTCTTTTATTTTTATTTTTTTTAACTTGAAAGCCCAGTGGTTCACTCCCTTTGGTTAGGTTTTAGCGTTAGAATTATGAATTACGGGACAGAATCCTGAGTTCATGTGAGTTAGGGTGAGGTTGAAACAGGATTCCAAGGTCAGTCCGGGTGAAGGCGCCCTGAGCCCTCTCTGTCTCCTGTGTAACCCGCACGGATAGACTTTCGTTTTCCTGTATTTCTCCTGAGAGTTTTTTTTTTTTTTTTTTTTTTTTTTTTTTTTTTTTTTAAACATCTTTATTGGGGTATAATTGCTTTACAATGGTGTGTTAGTTTCTGATTCACAACAAAGTGAATCAGCTATACATATACATATGTTCCCATATGTCTTCCCTCTTGCGTCTCCCTCCCTCCCACTCTCCCCTTCCCACCCTTCCAGGCTGTCACAAAGCACCGAGCTAATATCCCTGTGCCTTGCGGCTGCTTCCCCCCAGCTATCTACCTTACTACGTTTGTTAGTGTGTATATGTCCATGACTCTCTCTCGCCCTGTCAAAACTCACCCTTCCCCCTCCCCATATCCTTAAGTCCGTTCTCCAGTAGGTCTGCGTCTTTATTCCTATCTTACCCCTAGGTTCTTCATGACATTTTTTTCCCTTAAATTCCATATATATGTGTTAGCATACGGTATTTGTCTTTTTCTTTCTGACTTACTTCACTCTGTATGACAGATTCTAGGTCTATCCATCTCATTACAAATAGCTCAATTTCATTTCTTTTTAAGGCTGAGTAATATTCCATTGTGTATATGTGCCACATCTTCTTTATCCATTCATCCGATGATGGGCGCTTAGGTTGTTTCCATGTCCTGGCTATTGTAAATAGAGCTGCAATGAACATTTTGGTACATGACTCTCTTTGAATTTTGGTTTTCTCAGGGTATATGCCAAGTAGTGGGATTGCTGGGTCATATGGTAATTCTATTTGTAGTTTTTTAAGGAACCTCCATACTGTTCTCCACAGTGGCTGAACCAATTCACATTCCCACCAGCAGTGCAAGAGTGTCCCCTTTTCTCCACACCCTCTCCAGCATTTATTGTTTCTTGATTTTTTGATGATGGCCATTCTGACTGGTGTGAGATGATATCTCATTGTAGTTTTGATTTGCATTTCTCTAATGATTAATGATGTTGAGCATTCTTTCATGTGTTTGTTGGCATTCTGTATATCTTCTTTGGAGAAATGTCTATTTAGGTCTTCTGCCCATTTTTGGATGGGGTTGTTTGTATTTTTGTTATTGAGCTGCATGAGCTGCTTGTAAATTTTGGAGATTAATCCTTTGTCAGTTGCTTCATTTGCAAATGTTTTCTCCCATTCTGAGGGTTGTCTTTTGGTCTTGGTTATGGTTTCCTTTGCTGTGCAAAAGCTTTGAAGTTTCATTAGGTCCCATTTGTTTATTTTTGTTTTTATTTCCATTACTCTAGGAGGTGGGTCAGAAAGGATCTTGCTGTGATTTATGTCATAGAGTGTTCTTCCTATGTTTTCTTCTAAGAGTTTGATAGTTTCTGGCCTTACATTTAGGTCTTTAATCCATTTTGAGCTTATTTTTGTGTATGGTGTTAGGGAGTGATCTAATCTCATACTTTTACATGTACCTGTCCAGTTTTCCCAGCACCATTTATTGAAGAGGCTGTCCTTTCTCCACTGTACATTCCTGCCTCCTTTATCAAAGATAAGGTGTCCATATGTGCGTGGGTTTATCTCTGGGCTTTCTATCCTGTTCCACTGATCTATCTTTCTGTTTTTGTGCCAGTACCATACTGTCTTGATTACTGTTGCTTTGTAATATAGTCTGAAGTCAGGGAGCCTTATTCCTCCAGCTCCTTTTTTCGTTCTCAAGATTGCTTTGGCTATTCGGGGTCTTTTGTGTTTCCATACAAATTGCGAAATTTTTTGTTCTAGTTCTGTGAAAAATGCCAGTGGTAGTTTGATAGGGATTGCATTGAATCTGTAGATTGCTTTGGGTAGTAGAGTCATTTTCACAATGTTGATTCTTCCCATCCAAGAACATGGTATATCTCTCCATCTATTTGTATCATCTTTAATTTCTTTCATCAGTGTCTTATAATTTTCTGCATACAGGTCTTTGGTATCCTTAGGTAGGTTTATTCCTAGATATTTTATTCTTTTTGTTGCAATGGTAAATGGGAGTGTTTTCTTGATTTCACTTTCAGATTTTTCATCATTAGTATATAGGAATGCCAGAGATTTCTGTGCATTAATTTTGTATCCTGCTACTTTACCAAATTCATTGATTAGCTCTAGTAGTTTTCTGGTAGCATCTTTAGGATTCTCTATGTATAGTATCATGTCATCTGCAAACAGTGACAGCTTTACTTCTTCTTTTCCAATTTGGATTCCTTTTATTTCCTTTTCTTCTCTGATTGCTGTGGCTAAAACTTCCAAAACTATGTTGAATAAGAGTGGTGAGAGTGGGCAACCTTGTCTTGTTCCTGATTTTAGTGGAAATGCTTTCAGTTTTTCACCATTGAGGATGATGTTTGCTGTGGGCTTGTCATATATGGCTTTTATTATGTTTAGGAAAGTTCCCTCTATGCCTACTTTCTGGAGGGTTTTTATCATAAATGGGTGTTGAATTTTGTCGAAAGCTTTCTCTGCATCTATTGAGATGATCATATGGTTTTTCTCCTTCAATTTGTTAATATAGTTTATCACATTGATAGATTTGCGTATATTGAAGAATCCTTGCATTCCTGGAATAAACCCCACTTGATCATGGTGTATGACCCTTTTAATGTGCTGTTGGATTCTGTTTGCTAGTATTTTGTTGAGGATTTTTGCATCTATGTTCATCAGTGATATTGGCCTGTAGTTTTCTTTCTTTGTGACATCCTTGTCTGGTTTTGGTATCAAGGTGATGGTGGCTTCGTAGAAGGAATTTGGGAGTGTTCCTCCCTCTGCTATATTTTGGAAGAGTTTGAGAAGGATAGGTGTTAGCTCTTCTCTAAACGTTTGATAGAATTCACCTGTGAAGCCATCTGGTCCTGGGCTTTTGTTTGTTGGAAGGTTTTTAATCACAGTTTCAATTTCAGTGCTTGTGATTGGTCTGTTAATATTTTCTATTTCTTCCTGATTCAGTCTTGGCAGGTTGTGCATTTCTAAAAATTTGTCCATTTCTTCCAGATTGTCCATTTTATTGGCATAGAGTTGCTTGTAGTAATCTCTCATGATTTTTTTTATTTCTGCAGTGTCAGTTGTTACTTCTCCTTTTTCATTTCTAATTCTATTGATTTGAGTCTTCTCCCTTTTTTTCTTGATGAGTCTGGCTAGTGGTTTATCTATTTTGTTTATCTTCTCAAAGAACCAGCTTTTAGTTTTATTGATCTTTGCTATTGTTTCCTTCATTTCTTTTTCATTTATTTCTGATCTGATTTTTATGATTTCTTTCCTTCTGCTAGCTTTGGGGTTTTTTGTTCTTCTTTCTCTAATTGCTTGAGGTGCAAGGTTAGGTTGTTTATTCGAGATGTTTCCTGCTTCTTAAGGTGGGCTTGTATTGCTATAAACTTCCCCCTTAGAACTGCTTTTGCTGCATCCCATAGGTTTTGGGTCGTTGTGTCTCCATTGTCATTTGTTTCTAGGTATTTTTTTATTTCCTCTTTGATTTCTTCAGTGATCACTTCATTATTAAGTAGTGTATTGTTTAGCCTCCATGTGTTTGTATTTTTTACAGATCTTTTCCTGTAATTGATATCTAGTCTCATGGCGTTGTGGTCGGAAAAGATACTTGATACAATTTCAGTTTTCTTAAATTTACCAAGGCTTGATTTGTGACCCAAGATATGATCTATCCTGGAGAATGTTCCATGAGCACTTGAGAAAAATGTGTATTCTGTTGTTTTTGGATGGAGTGTCCTATAAATATCAATTAAGTCCATCTTGTTTAATGTATCATTTAAAGCTTGTGTTTCCTTATTTATTTTCATTTTGGATGATCTGTCCATGGGTGAAAGTGGGGTGTTAAAGTCCCCTACTATGAATGTGTTACTGTTGATCTCCCCTTTTATGGTTGTTAGTATTTGCCTTATGTATTGAGGTGCTCCTATGTTGGGTGCATAAATATTTACAATTGTTATATCTTCTTCTTGGATCGATCCCTTGATCATTATGTAGTGTCCTTCTTTGTCCCTTTTAATAGTCCTTATTTTAAAGTCTATTTTGTCTGATATGAGAATTGCTACTCCAGCTTTCTTTTGGTTTCCATTTGCATGGAATATCTTTTTCCATCCCCTTACTTTCAGTCTGTATGTGTCTCTAGTTCTGAAGTGGGTCTCTTGTAGACAGCATATATAAGGGTCTTGTTTTTGTATCCATTCAGCCAATCTGTGTCTTTTGGTGGGAGCATTTAGTCCATTTACATTTAAGGTAATTATCGATATGTATGTTCCTATTTCCATTTTATATATTGTTTTGGGTTCGCTACTATAGGTCATTTCCTTCTCTTGTGTTTCGTGTCTAGAGAAGTTCCTTTAGCATTTGTTGTAAAGCTGGTTTGGTGGTGCTGAACTCTGTCAGCTTTTGCTTGTCTGTAAAGGTTTTAATTTCTCCATCAAATGTGAATGAGATCCTTGCTGGGTAGAGTAGTCTTGGTTTCAGGCTATTCTCCTTCATCACTTTCAGTATGTCCTGCCACTCCCTTCTGGCTTGTAGGGTTTCTGCTGAGAGGTCCGCTGTTAACCTTATGGGGATTCCCTTGTGTGTTATTTGTTGTTTTTCCCTTGCTGCTTTTAATATGCTTTCTTTGTATTTAATTTTTGACAGTTTGATTAATATGTGTCTTGGCGTGTTTCTCCTTGTATTTATCCTGTATGGGACCCTCTGTGCTTCCTGGACTTGATTAACTATTTCCTTTCCCATATTAGGGAAGTTTTCAACTATAATCTCTTCAAATATTTTCTCAGTCCCTTTCTTTCTTTCTTCTTCTTCTGGAACCCCTATAATTCGAATGTTGGTGCGTTTCATGTTGTCCCAGAGGTCTCTGAGACTGTCCTCAGTTCTTTTCATTCTTTTTTCTTTATTCTGCTCTGCAGTAGTTATTTCCACTACTTTATCTTCCAGGTCACTTATCCGTTCTTCTGCCTCAGTTATTCTGCTAATGATCCTATCTAGAGTGATTTTAATTTCATTTATTGCATTGTTCATCGTTGCTTGTTTCATCTTTAGTTCTTGTAGGTCCTTGTTAACTGTTTCTTGCATTTTGTCCATTCTACTTCCAAGATTTCGGATCATCCTTACTATCATTATTCTGAATTCTTTTTCAGGTAGATTGCCTATTTCCTCTTCATTTGTTAGGTCTGGTGGGTTTTTATCTTGCTCCTTCATCTGCTGTGTGTTTTTCTGTCTTCTCATTTTGCTTATCTTACTGTGTTTGGGGTCTCCTTTTTGCAGGCTGCACGTTCGTAGTTCCCGTTGTTTTTGATGTCTGTCTCCAGTGGCTAAGGTTGTTTCAGTGGGTTGTGTAGGCTTCCTGGTGGAGGGGACTAGTGCCTGTGTTGTGCTGGATGAGGCTGGATCTTGTCTCTCTAGTGGGCAGGTTCACGTCTGGTGGTGTGTTTTGGGGTGTCTGTGGCCTTATTATGATTTTAGGCAGCCTCTCTGCTAATGGGTGGGGTTGTGTTCCTGTTTTGCTAGTTGTTTGGCATAGGTTGTCCAGCACTGTGGCTTGCTGGTCGTTGAGTGAAGCTGGGTGCTGGTGTTAAGATGGAGGTCTCTGGGAGATTTCCGCTGTTTAATATTATGTGGAGCTGGGAGGTCTCTTGTTGACCAGTGACCTGAAGTTGGCTCTCCTACCTCAGAGGCAGAGCCCTGACTCCTGGCTGGAGCACCAAGAGCCTTTCATCCACACGGCTCAGAATAAAAGGGAGAAAAAGTAGAGAGAATTAGTAGAAGTATGAGGAAAGAAAGAAGGAAAGGAGGAAAGGAAGGAAGGAAGAAAGAAGCAAAGAAGGAAAGAAAGGAGGGAGGGAGGGAGGAAGGAAGGAAGGAGGGAAAGAAGGAAAAAAAGACAGAAAGAAAGATGATACAGTAAAAATAAAATAAAGTATAATATAGTTATTGAATTAAAAAATATTTAGAAAAAAAAAAAAGGGACGGATAGAACCTTAGGACAAATGTTGGAAGCAAAGCTATACAGAGAAAATCTTACACAGAAGCATACACATACACCTTCACAAAAAGAGGTAAAGGGGGAAAAATCATAAATCCTGCTCCCTGAGACCACCTCCTCAATTTGGGGTGATTCGTTGTCTAAAGGAGGGAGGGAAGGAAGGAAAGAAAGAAAGAACGAAGGTAAAGTATAATAAATTTATTACAATTAAACTTAATTATTAAGAAAAAGAATTTTTAAAAAAAAGTCATGGACGGATAGAGCCCTAGGACAAATGGTGGAAGCAAGAGTATACAGACAGGATCTCACACAGAAGCATACACGCACACATTCACAAAAAGAGGAAAAGGGAAAAAAATCATAGATCTCGCTCCTAAATTCCACCTCTTCAATTTGGGATCATTCCTTGTCTATTCAGGTATTCCACAGATGCAGGGTATATCAAGTTGATTGTGGAGCTTTAATCCGCTGCTTCTGTGGCTGCTGGGAGAGATTTCCCTTTCTCTTCTTTGTTCTCACAGCTCACAGGAGCTCAGCTTTGGATTTGGCCCTGCCTCTGCGTGTAGGTCGCTGGAGGGCGTCTGTTTTTTCGCTCAGACAGGACGGGGTTAAAGGAGCCTGTGATTCGGGGGCTCCGGCTCACTCAGGCCGGGGGTTGGGGGATGGGAGAAGGAGGGGCACTGCGTGCGGGGCGGGCCTGCGGCGGCAGAGGCAGCGTGACGTTGCGGCAGAGGCCGGCGTGATGTTGCACCAGCCTGAGGCCCGCCGTGCGTTGTCCCGGGGAAGTTGTCCCTGGATCCCGGGAACCTGGCAGTGGCGGGCTGCACAGGCTCCGCGGAAGAGGGGTGTGGAGAGTGACCTGTGCTCGCACACAGGCCCCTTGGTGGCGGCAGCAGCAGCCTTAGCGTCTCCCGCCCGTCTCTGGGGTCCGCGGTTTCAGCCGCGGCTCGCGCCCTTCTCTGGAGATCCTTTAAGCAGCGCTCTTAAACCCCTCTCCTCGCGCACCAGGAAACAAAGAGGGAAGAAAAAGTCTCTTGCCTCTTCGGCAGGTGCAGGCTTTTCCCCGAACTCCCTCCCGGCTAGTCGTGGTGCACTAACCCCTTCAGGCTATGTTCAAGCCGCCAACCCCAGTCCTCTCCCTGAGCTCCGTCCAAAACCAAAACCCGAGCCTCAGCTCGCAGCCCCGCCCGCCCCGGCGGGTGAGCAGACAAGCCACTCGGGCTGGTGAGTGCCGGTCGGCACCGATCGTCTGTGCAGGAATCTCCCCGCTTTGCCCTCCGCACCCGTCGCTGTGCACTACTCCGCGGTCCCGAAACTCCCCCCTCTGCCTCCCGCAGTCTCCGCCCGCGGAGGGGCTTCCTAGTGTGTGGAAACTTTTCCTCCTTCACAGCTCCCTCCCACTGGTGCAGGTGCCGTCCTTATTCTTTTGTCTCTGTTTTTTCTTTTGCCCTACCCAGTTACGTGGGGAGTTTCTTGCCTTTTGGGAGGTCTGAGGTCTTCTGCCAGCCTTCAGTAGGAGTTCTGTAGGAGTTGTTCCACGTGTGGATGTATTTCTGGTGTATCCGTGGGGAGGAAGGCGATCTCCGCGTCTTACTCTTCCGCCATCTTCAAGGTCCCCTCTCCTGAGAGTTTTGAATACAGCTTTCTCTAGGCTGCAGTTCTGCAAAGCTAAACTTGAGCTGTGAAAAGTAGGTTGATCAAGGGTGTTGGGTTCTGCGTTGTGTAAAGCAAGTGGAGGATCCAGTTTCTGCCAATAAACAGAGGAGAGCACAGGTGGGAAAATGAGGAAAAGAGAGAAGCGTTAGCGTGAGATGTTGCTGTGAATGGAAACCAAATGCACATGTCGGGCTCCGCTTCAGAGTCCGAAACCCAATTGCCTGTCAGAATTACCCCAGAAGGGGTGGTCAGGTTTTAAAGTTCTAGACTCTCGGGCCCAAGTCCAGGTCTGCTGAGGCAAAATTGCTCACAGGAAGTTCCCAGAATCTGAATCTTTGAGGGATTGACAACTAGTTCACATGTCCCCAGTCTAGAAGCAGTCTACAGACAGTCCTCTGGAAACCACAGGGATGAGGAAAAGTGGGGCAATTTGACAGCACAGTTCACAGAGTGATGTCCTTCGGGGAGACCTTTAAGACGGCACACGCACAGAATAACGTCGAAAGCACCTCTCTGGCTTTGGGTTTTTTGTGGCTGTTTCTCTCCTTTGTGGCTTTTCTCTCGCGCTGGGGCCTTGGCGTGTGGGAAAGGTCCTGGCTGTGACGGCCGAGGCCTGCCCTGCCTCTGAGGGACACTGCTCTGTCCATCCCCCTTCCCATCTTGGGACTTGATGGCACCCCAGGGTTCTCGCCTGGTTGGAAGCTGTAAGCAGGTCAGCTCCCAAAGCTGCAGTATGCCAAGAGCACAGAACTGGGCACTTAATTTCCACCACCTGGAATTTGAACTAGGTAGGAGCTTGTCTTAGTCTGTGGAGGCAGCTATAACAAAGAATCACAGACGGGGTGGCTTATAAACAGCAGACATTCTCTTCTCACAGTCTGCAGGCCGGATGTCCAGGCCGGGTCACCCGCAAGGCTGGGTTCGGGTGGAAGCCCACTACCGGGCTGCAGAAGGTCACTTTCTCGCTGTGTCCTCCCACGGCATATAGAGCGAGAGGCCTCTCTGGGGTCACTGTTTTTTTGTGTGTGTGTGTGATGTGCGGGCCTCTCACTGTTGTGGCCTCCCCCATTGCGGAGCACAGGCTCTGGACGCGCAGGCCCATCGGCCATGGCTCACGGGCCCAGCCGCTCCGCGGCACGTGGGATCTTCCCAGACCGGGGCACGAACCCGTGTCCGCTCCATCGGTAGGCGGACTCTCAACCACTGCGCCACCAGGGAAGCCCTGGGGTCACTTTTATAAGGCACTGACCCCCTTCATGAGGGCTCCAACCTCACAACCTCATCACCTCCTAATACCATCACACTCGGGATTAAGGTTTCAGTATATGGATTTGGGGGGATAAATATTCAGTCCATTGCAGAACCCAAGAAGGAAATTTCTGGCTGGGAGAAGGATGGGGCTGATGTGCAGAGGAGGACAGACACCCAGGGACGCAAGAGGGACGGTCAGGCAGCAGGGAAGCTGACCTAAGTTCACAGGCTCCCTACAGACAGGCCAGGGAAAAGACTTACATCAGTGAAATCAGTTACAACACACACATGAAAATGAGGTGATGGATTTATTTCCTCCCTAAATGATCCAGCAGGTGATTTGGGGGTCCTTACACACTATTCCATGTTGTGCCCTCATGGTCAGGAGGACACACTGCAGGATTGTTCCGAGGGAGACTCGGAGCTTGACCAGTGGTGTGAGATTAAGGGAAATTTCTTCACCTCTTTATTCTTCCATTTTCTCATCCATGAAAATAAAGACAAATAGAGTACTCCATACAGTTCCTGAGAGACCCGGATGAGTGGGTGTGCGTAAGGATATAAAACAGTGTCTAGCATCTAGGAAGATCCAATAATTTTAGCCATTTTTATTACGGCATTCTTTTATTATTTTGATGACAAACTATCTGAAAGATGCATTGCCTGCAATGATGTCAACCAATGTTAAATTTGGAAGCTTAGAGAGGTCCCAGATGGAATCAGTTTTTAAAAAGGCAATGTTTTAACACAGATTTAGTAATTATTCCTGGAATTTTAGTCTCAAATATTGGATATATTTGTATACACGCTTTTAAAGAACACTTTAAAAACTGTTTGGGAAGAGTTATGTTATATATTTAAGGATATACATTCCTAAGAAAAGAAGAATATGAAAAAAATTACTCAAATGTTATGCAAATAGTACTTGGAACTTGGTATACAATTTCCAGGGATGACATCTTATATACATTTAAAAATTTCTTTGGATCCAACAGCTTAGAATACAATATGCTCCGGAAAAATGTGTGAGGTGAGGATAAAATGACGCTGAGGGCAGCAGGGCTACTGATCTCAGTGATACCTGTGACGTGTCGGAGTCAATGCACTTCGTGATGTGATGGGTAAAACAAAGTGGTATCTCCAAATAAATATGTTATTTTCATGACACACTATTAATATTTTAAAGTATGCATCAAAATTAATGCATTGATTATGACAGTAGACATCTGACTAATTTAGCCAAATCTTTTAAATTTTATATAATTGAGTTTCTCATTGGGTATGTTGGGAATGGGCTTATGTAGGTTTGGGTTTGCCATATATTCTAGTAATAAGGTGATAGAATTAGGTGAAGATCAAAATTTTTAAAAAAATATTATAATATATTTTTAAGTTTAAAAAATTAAGGAGTCTTACAGAAGTTCTTTGACAAGCCCAGATTCTAAATAACTTTCCTGAAAAAAAGAAAACATGCCTAAAACCATATAAAAGTCAGCTTGTCCAAATTGATGAAACAAAACACATTGGACCTAGAATTGTCAACACTAATAAGGGCAACAAACACAGTTTCTCAATGACTAACTCTTTTTGAGTAACTGCTACATATGCCAGTAAAGCACAATTTACCTTGTTAAGCCTCAGAACAGCCCTGCGGAGTAGATACTATTATTCCCATATCAGATGCGGAACCTTGGCCTCAGAGGTTCCATCACTCACTCAAGTCCCACAGAGACTTAGGCTCAAGCTCAGGTAGACTGCCTTCCCTAAAAGCCATGCATGTTTCTCTCCACCCAGGGAAGGCTGACTATTCTACTGATAAAATTTCACGTGAGAATATTTTATGTGCCAGAGACACTGAGCTGAACTGAATGACAAGTAGGAAAAGAAGATGGACAATAAGTCCAGGTCCTTGTAGGTGCCATGAAGACAATTAACAAGGGTGATTCAAGAGAGAGAGAGTCAGGGTGGGGTGTGGGGTGAGGCAGGGACTCTGAAAAGGTGACTTTGGTGTAAAAGACTGAACAATAAAGAGAAGCTCCAAGGACATGTGAAGGCAGCGCATCCCCAGGAGAAAGGTTAACCCATGCAAATGCTCTGAAATAAGATTCTGTTTAGAGTGTTTGGTGCCAGTGGACGTGGAGCTCGGAGAAAGGGGGGCAGAGGGGAGAGTGTGAAATCTGAGGGGTGGGGGAGCATGTAACGTAGAACATTTTAGATGATACATTTGGTTTGCTCCTTAAGTAAAGTGGGAAACCACTGGAGAATTTTAGCAGAGTAACACGATTAGGTTTATAATTTTGAAAGATCAGCGTGGCTACCAGATGTCAGGAAAATGAGAAGAAAAAAGAGGAATAGATTTGAGCTCCAAATATTTGTCCCGAGTAACTGAAACAATGAAGGCTTGCAAGTGTGGGCATTGGATTTAAGAATGAGTAGTGAGGGGAGGTTGGATCACATTTCTGGTTTGGGTTATGCTAAGACTGAGCTGTTCATTATGATATAATACATGGACTATTGCAATAGGCAGTTGGATGTGTCATTCTGAAGCTCAGGAGTAAAGCTCAGGCTTGAGACGCAAATTGAAAGTTATAAGCATAAAGATGATATGTAAAGCCACGGGAAATAGTTGGGTTCAATTGGGGGCAAAAGGAACTAGGAAAAAGACTTGATATTCTTAAAAATAAATCAAAATTAGAAAGGGAACGTTACAACCTAGGAGAGGGTAGCATATTAAAAACATAGAGAAAATGATGTTTCAAGTGGTCAAAATGATCAAATACTACTAAAGTATCATTTAAAATAAGTATATAGAAAAGTCAATAGCAAATTATGCATAAACTTGTTTTTTTTAGGAAAATAGAAGAAAATTAGCAAAGATGATACCTTGACTCTTTTTTAAAGATTTTTTGGGGCAAGTTTTTAAGCAGCACATTTTTGTGTGTGTGTAGATGTTTCATGTCCTTGCTATTTCTTCTGCTGTTTCTACAACTGAATATTGCATTTCTTGATCAGCCAGATTATTAAAAGTTGCACTGAAAAGAGAAAAAAAGGCTTTGATAATGACTATTTGGTGGTTTAAAAAGAAAGTAAAACTGGAGTGAATTGAAAGGAAAATGGAAGATGAGAAATGGGATTCAGGAGTTTAATTCACCCCTGGGAGGAACCATGCCATGAAGGAGAGAAGAAGATGTGGACACCTGTTGGAGGAGAGCTTGTGCTTGGATGATGTTTCTGTTGTTTGTGTGTCGGATGGGCGACAATAAAGCACATGTGCACTGACCAAATAGAAAATTTTAAAATGATGATGCAGATAAGAAACAGGAAGTCCTTCAGATATTATTATTATGGTAACAAATGACAAATAATACAGAGAAAGCATTCTGTTCCACATATAGTGCACTTGTATTTTTTTTTTATCACACATAGAAATAATTTGATGGAAAAAAATAAAGAAAATTATATAATATGGGACTATATAAATCTGATTTATATCAGGAAATAAATACTATTTAAAATTAATTCAACTATTACAAAAGATTTAAAAGACTGAAACAACAGCATGAAGCAACTTAAACTGTTTGATATTTCTAGAACACTAGACCTGAATGCAGAAAATACATGTCTTTCAAGTGCACTTGTAATTTGACAAGGATAGATTATATATATATTTCTTTTTCCCATAAAACAAACCTCAGTAAATTTGAAAGACTGAAACAGTTAAGAAAAAAATATTTGACCCAAACAGAATTAAATTAGAAATTAATAACAATAAGATATTTTAAAAAGCCTCAAACATTTGGAAATTAAATATAATAATTTGGAATAAAAATGGACAAGGAAGAAAATAAAATAGATATTAGAATACATTTTGAACTAAGATATACCGGAAACACATCATGTTGAAATTTGTGGGATGCAGCTAATGCAGTACACAGAGGGAAATCTATAGCTTTAAATAATTATATTAGAGAAAAAGAAACGTGTAAAATCATTGATCAGTGCTTCAACTTAAGAGGCTAGAAAGAGAAGAGCAAATTAAATCCGGAGTATTTAGAAGAAAGCAAATTATAAAAGAAAGCAAAAATCAATGAAATATAAAACCATAAATAATAGAAAAATCAAAAGTATGGAAAATTAATAAAATTCACCCACAGCAAGGAGGAAAAAGACTAAAGAAGACATGAGAAATGGGGAGGAAAATGGAATGCATGGAGGAAGAGAATGCAGAGGTGAGCATGAGAAAATGTGGAGAGAAACACATAGAACAGGAGGAGGAGATGTGGAAGAAGAAAGTCAGAAAGAGCAGGAGAGGTAAAGAGGAGAACTGGTGGTGGCCAAGATAGTAATAAACAGAGTCCCGCTAAGGATGTGTTAATAATGAAAAGAAATCTCTGTCCTGATGACCGCGGTTCTCTGAGGACCAGGGAATTAAATAGGGCACTGAGACAGGAGGTGACAGAGTAGAAGACGTGGTCACAGAACAAGAGATTTCAGGTAGTACAGCTACGAAGTAAAGCCACAGCCAGGCTCACAGGACGACCCTGTTCCAGATCATCTCTTCTACTTAATAGATGTAGAATTTTACATTGTTTAATGATTAATTGATGGGTAATATTATAGGGAAAAGAGAGCAAGAGTTTGGAAAAAAACCTTCTATATTTATGGAAATAAAAAGCTACAATATTAACTCAAATATTAATTCAAATTAATTAATTCAATATTAATTAAAACTACCATATTATATGATTATGGCACACACTGTCACTTTTCCCTCATTTCTTCTCTTTTTTCACCAAACTCTTGCTGCCTCCACAGCTGCCCAGAATAAGGATTACGTTTCACAACCTCCTTGCACTTGTGAGCATGTTCAAGTTATGCCTGATGGGGTGAGAGAGGAAGGGATGCATGCAGCGCCCAGGAGATGCTCTTAAAAGAATAGGGAACCTGGGCAGCCTGCCTAAATGGTGAGTTGTGCTGACGTCTTGGCTGAGCAGTCTGTGTAGACATCCGCCTCAACCACAGGGGTCCTGGAAATCCCGACCTTATTCCCTCGTCAGGGGCCTTGCTGTGAAGGAGGAGCCTTGAGGGTTTGGGTGGAGGCAGCGGTAGGGCTGGTGCTAGAACGAGCCCATTAATTCGCCCTTGTGCAGAAGCAGCTTCAGATAGGAGCCCCTCCAGGACCGGGGTTCATTCTTTCTTGCAAACCTTTGTGCTCTGGTGTTGGCAGTGGCATGGCGGTGTGATGTGGCAGGAAGTCTTCCTCAGTTTTCCTAGCAGAGATAAATCTAAAACCACGCCAGGGACTTCCCTGGTGGTCCAGTGGTTAAGACTTCGCCTTCCAGTGCAGGGGGTGTGGGGTCGATCCCTGGTCGGGGAGCTAAGATGCCACATGCCTCATGGCCAAAATACCAAAACTTAAAAAACAGAAGCAATATTGTAACAAATTCAATAAAGACTTAAAAAATGGTCCACATCAAAAAAATAAAAATAAAGAAAATAAAGTAAAACTGCTCCAGCCTGACTGGCAACACTTGAACTGGCCCAGAACAAAACCATCTCTCGCATGATCCAGAAAGGGACCTTGAAAACATCGTGAAGTTTTTAACACCTGGTCACCATGGAGACAATTACTGAGCATCACCCACAGATGTCAGCTCCACCTCTGAGTCTTTCTGAGTTTCCTCTGAATTAGGTGAGAAGAGTTAGGAGTTCACCCCAGCGAACAAGTCATACTCTTGGCTGTGGGACACAAATGTGAAGTTTTGGAGAATCGTGGCCCCGTGGAGCACCTGTTTTCCTCTTCCAAGGGGCTTCTCCATTCAGATGGGTCACTTACCAATGCTTTTCAACACACGCCAAGCTTTCCAGGGTTTGGCTGAAATCTGACTCTAATCATGACCATTTTCTCCTGGGTGATCTCCCAAGGCTGGGTCCGTTGGGGTCCATGTCAGCGAGGGGGGGCGCTCTATCCTTTGGCCTTCCTCAGGAAGGATGCCCTGCTGGCAGCTTTGTTCTGTTAGATTAAAGAAACCCATGGAGTCATTTCTTCACACAGCCACATGTTAACACAAATGAAAGGGGTTAGATTTACAAAACAGAAACACTCACAGGCATAGAGAAAAACTTACGGTTACTGAAGGGGAAAGGGTGGGAGGGATAAATTAGGAGTTTGGGATTAACATGTACACACGACTATATATAAAATAGATAATCATCACGGACCTACTGTATAGCACAGGGAACTATGCTCAATATTTTGTAATAACTTATAATAGAACAGAATCTAAAAAAGAATATATATATACACGTATGTATAACTAAATCACTTTGCTGTACACCTGAAACTAACACAACATTGTAAATTAACTATGTTTCAATAAAAATTTTTTTTAAAAAAGAAGTGGTTGGCCCATTTTATTTTATTTTTTTGGTACTCCAAATCTGTGTCATGGACCAAATGCACACAAGCATAGAGATTCTCGTCCCTTCTTCACGACAGTCATGAGCTAAACGTTTTCCAATTATATGATCTTGAAAACCCTGGTGGGATGAGTTGGGAGATTGGGATTGACATGTATACACTAATATGTATAAAATAGGCAGAAAGAAAAAGGAAGAAAGAAAGAAAGGAAGAAAGGAAAGCCCGGTCAGCTCAGCCGTGGGCAGTTGCCTCCAACCAATGAGCAGTAAGACTGCTGAACAGTCAGGCGCTCCCTCGGCAAACCTTCATCTTCTCTGCCTTTTTTGAAACCAGACCCACGTGATCTGTCTGTCCATCTGTCCATCTGCCATCTATCTATCCATTCTGGAATGTCATTTAGCTGCTGAGCAAGCAACCTCAGTTTTGCTTACAAGCCTAAATGAAAATGTCCTCTCGTCCCTGCATATCTGTGGCGATGTCATTCACCACGAAGACACGGCTCTGCCCCTTCCTGTATGAACAGGCCTGTACACACCTTCTCAAGGGAGGTGGCTCCAGGGAGGACCTCGGTGCTGGGGCGACTGACTGACTTCCAGGGAAAGGGCCTGTGTCTTTGCTTGGCACTTTTTCTTTCTACCATAAAACTCTCGTCTTGATAAGATTGGGATGTAGAGAGTTTTGGTGCTTGGCTCACTTTTACTTTTGTGGTAAGGAAGGGAGAAGTGGTTACATTTTGCTACCTGATTTATCTTGGAAGTGAACATTCTAATATCCCTCTTTAAAGCACCAGATCTAGTTGAATTTGGAAGTATCCCAGGATTTTAAGGCATACTTTAAAAATCACTATTTGCAACTATATTTCTGATTCTGCGTCAATCAGAATTTTCTTCTTATAGTGTCACCAAAACAGAATGTAGCAATAACTTGGATTCTGAGGGGATGTAAAGCAGCTATCGGTTTCCCAGGATTTCAACTTTTAAATGCCCATCAAAACAGCGCCATCATTTTCTCAATTGCTATAAGTAAATATGAGAAAGTTAAACTAACAAAATACTCTTATAGAAATGTATACCACTTTTTATTTTAGAGTTTCGTGCGTGACTCCATTTGGAAAGTAGACTCTGTCTTTGAAAAATGTTTAAAAGCAAGTGCCCTGGGACAGGAAGGTGCCAGTTGGCAAACCAAGGATCAACTCTGGTGACCGTAGGCTTATGTTGTTCAAATCACATTTTAGAAATCGGGCGTTTTACTTAAAATACACACATTTCACGTTCCTCTTAAACAGGAGACGATTCTACACTCTCGTCCCGCAATGACAGCAAGCAGCTACCTCTGGAGCCGATCTGTGAGTCTCCACATTGCCCGACTCCACCACTGCCTTTCACGCACTCACCGGCTCCGATGCCCGGGCTAGAAGACCGTGACTACCCACTCTCATCACCCTCACCTTCATTATGTCAACCAGCACCTTTCCTCGGCCTTCACGCCCCGTGCTGAGTGGTCTGTGCCTATGTATTTATATTGTGTAACCTCACCCTGATGGGGAACTCGGTTCACTCCAGAGGTTTGGAGAACTCTTCGAGATCGCTGGCAGCACAGAGGAACCCGGCAAAACCCAGGTCAGGAGCCAGAGCTTTGCCGTGACACTTTGTCAAGCAGGCCTGCATATCTGAGCCGTAACGCAGTGCTGCAGGCCCCAGAGTATAGCAAAGAAATCAAAGGAGTGGAAACTGTTTATCCAAACATGAAAGGGGTGCGTTTTGTCATGTGCCTGCGGCTCCTGAGAAAGGCGTGTCAGGCACCTGCCCTTCCCGGCTGTCTGCCCTGGGGCGGTGCTCCGCCACGCAGGGTGTTTGAAAGACATTGTCCAGACTAATCCACCAAGAAACGGTGCCCAGATGTTCAGATGCCTTTTAGCAAACCAGACATTGGCTAAGATTGTAAAAGCCCAAGGCCTTTAGTTTTTTCATGTCCTTTCTTCCTCCCAATGAACAGACAATCCCTGAATAGACTCGCAGCATGAACTGAACACACCTGTGATACCCTGCCCGCAGCTCACGGCTGGGAACCCCGTTTGGTGGAACACAGATCAGGCATTTTCCTAACCTTCTAGCCTTGCTCTTTTCTGGTTCTCCCCAACACTTTCTTTAAGTAAATGTGTGTCAAATTCAAAAGGAATTTGAAAACCAGTGATTGCTCTCTTTCGTGTAAAATGAAATGAAATTCTCAGTATTAATTAGACCTTTATTTAAAATCTCAAGAACTAGTTAAACGAATTTTTTTCACTGCCATAAAAAACGTTGTTTGACTGTTTTCTGCAAGAGGCAACAGCGCCCCCTACCGTCCAGTTTTAACAAACGCGATTGCTCAAAGGAAAGACTGCTTTTAGTCAAAAACTACTACGTACGCATGGCTCTCTTCTTTCCAAGAAAACGATTTTAGCTGTGCTGTTTTCACAATAACCAGAGTGTGGGATTTGGTTGGGGGGGCTGGACTGTGGATGCATTCGTCCTCTTAATTTGTCGGGTTCTAGGTGGTCCCTGGTACAGGACTGGGAAGCATTTCGTTCAACACGGATGGAGCCTCGCTGTACTAGGTGTTGAAGGAAGTAGTCCGGTGGGCCGTCCAGCCGTCCGTCCCTGCAGGACTGCAGACGGGGCACCCGGGGCTGCACAGGTGCAGAGAGGAGGCCCTGTGATGGCAAGTGTGAAGGGCAGTTTGGTGACGGGCCCAGAGCTCGTGTCTGGCCGGTGGAAGCCTGTGCTCAGACTGAAGGCTCGGCCACGGCAGTGCTCGGAGGTCCGCGGAGTGATCCGGAGCCTTGCAGGATGAGATCCCTGCGGATGGAGAGTCACCTGTCGGCAGGTGGGCAGACGGGTGCTGGGAACCCCGAGTCTGAGCCCAGGTGGTGAAGCCCCGCATGGGGGAGAGGCCCCTGGCGGTGGAGGGGGTAGCTGACCAGAGTCACGTCCAGCAGCAGCTGGGTTCCCGGGACGGACGAGGTTGAGGTCATGGGGGCACAGATGCGGCGCAGGGTCTGGCCCGGGGGCGGAAAGCAGGATGGCAACAGGTACTATCTCTGGTCTTGTCTGAGAGCTGTGGGGAAATCAAGGAGCTTGATTTTAGGTGAAGCCACCCTTCAGCTTCCTCCCTCCCCAGGGCAGGTCCCGGGCAGTGCCTGGTAACTCAGGGTCCAGCAGAGTTTGAAAACTAGTGGTTTCCTGTAAAGCGTGTTGGAAGTCTTGTTTCTTGTACTCAAGGAAGTTTCAAGGATCACTACCTCTAGTTTCCCCCAACTCTGAAATCCCAAGTGCAGACTTCGTCAGAAGACAGAGACCAAACATTGGGAAACAAACCAAAAGATGTTTGAGATGAGGCGGGCTGAAAAGGACTGCTGTATCTTATGCTTTATTTAAGCTCAAACACAAAGCAAACATCTGGTAAGAACTGACCTCTCTCCACTTCTGCAGACAAACCACTTCAGGTGCCTTCCTGATCCAGGGAGTGAACGCCCAGCCCAGCTGCCCTGGCAGGAGCTCCAAGAACAGATGCCCTTGGTCTGTTTGAGGGGCCGGGTTGGGATGGCCACCGCTGTGGCTGGGACTCTCTGGCCCCGGTCGGTTTTCTGGGATTTCCGGCGTGCCTACATCTGGTGTGGCCGCCTGCAGCTGTGCGTCTTCAAACCTACCCAGGGAGAGCCAGCTGCCTTTTATATCAGGAAACTCACCTTTGTATTTGAATGTCTCAGCTGCTGGTTTTGAATTTTCAAAATAAAATTTTAGGTTTGATATTGTTCACAGGTATCCATGCAACTGGTTTCCTTTCATTCTCATCTAGAAATATCTTTTTTCAGAGTAAAATGACCCGAGTCTCTACAGCTGCTGCCCATTAACCGAACACTGGATTGAATAAATGCTGTCTTAGGAAAGCATCCTTTGTGAGAGGTCCCTGTCTCTTGATTGACACAGAGGTTCAGTGAACAAATACGCTTTATTCTATGGGCAGAACTGGGGATTCTGGAAGGAATAGAGCCCCAGGAAGATGAGCACGTTCGGTGACACGGAGGGCGTGGTGACCACGGGGACAGGAGCCTGGGTGGTCTGGTTGGGGGAGGGGATGATGCTAACATGGCAGCATCTCAGGGGACCACACAGTTCGGCCTGAACACAGGCGACCTTGGTAATTAACCTTGGATAATTGTTCAACCTACCTGGCTCAGGACTTCATTTATAACAAACGCCCCCAGGGACTTTGGCAGGTGGACAACCTTTAGCAACGTTAAACTATGTCATTTTAAAGCATCCATTCACCTCAGATGCTGTGCAGGCTGCCCCTTCAAAGAACACAGAATGGGATAAAGACTAAAATGAAGGTGGATAAATAATATATCCTAAGAAACTGCTGGCTTTTGAGCTGATGCCTCAAAACCAATGAATGGTTGTAAGAATGAACTTTCACTATGGTCTTATGAGGCGCTCATTTTCGGACACAGATCTTGAGACAAACCTTTTACGAGGTAGAGGCTTGGCAATGTGGGGGTCCTGCTCCCACGTGGGCATGAGCCCGCATCATGGAAACATACAGGGAGTCTTCTGTTCTCTGAGAAATGTGCGGCTCATTGTTTAACAATCTCCTCAGATGCAGGAACTGGGTCTCCTCTAGAGTCAAGCAGGTGAGTGACTGAACAGCAGACATATGCATACACACACACACACGCACACGCACACACACACAGTGCCTACCTCTCACTTATTAGAGAGTCTTAAGAATAAGGCTTCTGGATAAATGGTACAGATGAACCTACTTCCAGGACAGGAATAAAGATGCAGGTGTAGAGAATGGACATGTGGACATGGGGTGGAGGGTAAGGCGGGTGGGACGAATTGGGAGATTAGGACTGACATATACACACTACCATGTGTAAAATAGATGGCTAGTGGGAGGCTGCTATAAAGCACAGGGAGCTCAGCTCGGTGCTCTGTGGTGACCTAGAGAGGTGGGGTGGGGGAGGGTGGGAGGGAGGTCCAAGAGGGAGGGGATATATGTATACATACAGCTGATTCACTTCACTGTACAGAAGAAACTGACACAACATTGTAAAGCAATTACACTCCTATAAAAAAAAAAAGAGTAAGGCTTCTGGTGTTCCCTCCACCTGCCAGGTACCAGGGTCCAGTCCCTCCCCTTCCAGAGGGACAAGACCTCACCTTACACCTGGTCATACGTCCTCCAAGGTGCCCGTGGCTCCAATACCTTGACATCCCTCTGGCCAATTGTGTATCTTAATTAATTCTGTAAATTCACGGTGAATGTCCGAGGCTGCTTGGGCCCGTCCTGTGCTCTGCATCCATCCTTTGATCTCAGGGAACCCAGGCCCCCAGGGACCAGGGTCTGAGGTCGGGCGTGCTCCCATCCTGGCGCTAACACGCCCTCAAGGGTCAACTTTTAAAATTTTTCCATCAATTTTTCCCTGACGTGAAACTGAAACCTTTGCATTATTTTAAGTCAGTTTTCTCTCTTTTAAAGCTTTGTGGATAGAAAAGTCACTCCTGAACATTCCTTCCTCTAAATCCTTTGCACTGATGACAACAGCAAGCTAATTCTGACCCTAATCTCCTCTCTTCCCACCCAATCCCTCAACTTTAGGCTCAGGTTTGAACTCATTTTACGGAGACTCTTTCTAGCCTCGCAGTTAACTATAAGCAGACGTTTTAAAACAAGAAGAAAAAGCAAAGGTCCCAAGTTCTTGGGAAGCCTGTTTGCTCTGGAGCCCGGTGCCCCCTCTGTGGTCACACAGCATCGCTCAGCCCTGGGCGGGGCTCAAGGGTGGAGACTGTTAACAGACGTTTGGAGAGAGGCATGTGAACATACGGGCAGTCTTTCTTCTTCAGTTATGTGGAATATTTCAAAGTGAATGCGTGTTGGAATCTTCAGGAAAAACAACCTCAAAGCTTTAGCTTTTACAGATGTTTCAATTTTTGTCCTGGTTGCTCCTCTTAGAGCTTACCTTTGTGTAGGTAGGAGGTGATCAGAGCAATATCCCGAATGTCATTGTGTCCAGGACGAGAAGTAGGGAATGTGATAAACCTGTAGAGTGAGACCGTCTACGAAATTATCCCAAAGAATATGCATCGAAACAGAGTAGACAGGGTTTTGAATTTCTGGACATGGTTTTGGGGATTTAGACTAGAAAAATAAGGATGAAGCCAAAGGCTGTGTCTCTGTGGGTATCACTCCCTCCCTCCTTGGGTCTCAGCAGTGCTCCTTCCCAGGGACACGCAAGCAGAGGTAGCTGTTTACCTCTTGGAATGATGGGGCCAAGACAAAGCTGGTGGCGCCCACAAATGGGCAGAGTCAGGGAATGGGATGAGGTGGAGAAAGGATTTTTCCTTTTGTTCTATTTTTCCATGTAATATTCTTTGAATTTGATATATTTCTGTCTGATAAGAAGCTATGAACCTCTGATGCGGTTCAGAGATTGTAAAACTGAGCCCTTTTCAGTATCCACACCAGTGGTCCTGATGCTGCATGACTGGGGAAAAATCACTTCTGAGACAGTAAAGGAAAGCTGAAGTAACCAGAGGACAGGAAAGATAAATTTCATTTACAGGATGCACAAGGATTCTTCCTAAACGTTCCAAATGTGGGGAAATTTCAATTTAGAATCCGATGGATCACAGCTCACCTATTTTATTTCTAAGCATAACTGCTCACCAGATCCATTTGCCGCTGATCAGGGTCTGTTCTGAATTCAGACTTGGCTAGTAAAAGCCCTGCAATAAAAACAGTTCTTTGATGTTCAATCCCAGCACATAAAATCCCCAAATATGCTTTTACTAAGGTGAGTGGGTGAGCGGTTTGGGTTAACATGTGAACAGTTACAAACGTCCGAGGCTTGGAGGGAAAGAAACTCGACTGGAAATTCCACTTGAGCCAGGTGTCTGGTTTACACTTGAAGAACTGAGTATACTAAAGAGCATACTAAAGAGTATACTAAATGTGTTTCTTGAGCTGTCATGCATGAAATTGCATCCTTACACATCTGAAAACGCAGTGGGTCATTTTCTCAGAAGTTTGTAGGATCCCTGTGGTCTCTTGGGGGAACAGAGGAGAACCCTGGTCTTAGTACCCACCACACACACTCGCAAAGCCTCTCCCAGCCTGAGGAGTGGACTCCCAGCTGTGGTCACGCTGGCCAGGGAGGCTGGTCACAGGGCCCGGATACTGACCACCATCGCTGACCCCACACGTTCCTGGTCACGACTACACACCCAGCAGGCAGGTCAGTAGAAGAGCTGCTCTTCCTACATGAAGGGAAAGGAGAAAGGCGTGTTTCTCTGTGGAGAAAGTTGGGTGGATTCCCCATGGCATCCACCACATCTAAAGAAACGAAGGCTTGTGTTGCGATTGATAATCCCAGGACATACAGTGCAATTATGGCATGTTTGCCTTTAAGATGGATTTTTTAAAAAATTAAGGTACAGAAGGTAAAAGGAAATATTACATACATAGATTGATAATCCCAGGACATACAGTGCAATTATGGCATGTTTGCCTTTAAGATGGATTTTTTAAAAAATTAAGGTACAGAAGGTAAAAGGAAATATTACATACATAGATTGATAATCCCAGGACATACAGTGCAATTATGGCATGTTTGCCTTTAAGATGGATTTTTTTAAAAATTAAGGTACAGAAGGTAAAAGGAAATATTACATTCATAGATTGATAATCTCAGGACATACAGTGCAATTATGGCATGTTTGCCTTTAAGATGGATTTTTTTAAAAATTAAGGTACAGAAGGTAAAAGGAAATATTACATATATAGATTGATAATCCCAGGACATACAGTGCAATTATGGCATGTTTGCCTTTAAGATGGATTTTTTTAAAAATTAAGGTACAGAAGGTAAAAGGAAATATTACATTCATAGATTGATAATCCCAGGACATACAGTGCAATTATGGCATGTTTGCCTTTAAGATGGATTTTTTTAAAAATTAAGGTACAGAAGGTAAAAGGAAATATTACATACATAGATTGATAATCCCAGGACATACAGTGCAATTATGGCATGTTTGCCTTTAAGATGGATTTTTTTAAAAATTAAGGTACAGAAGGTAAAAGGAAATATTACATACATAGATTGATAATCCCAGGACATACAGTGCAATTATGGCATGTTTGCCTTTAAGATGGATTTTTTTAAAAAATTAAGGTACAGAAGGTAAAAGGAAATATTACATTCATAGATGGAAGTCATCTATTTGATGTAATTCATGGAATTCCGTAGCAATCACCATTTCTACACATCGTTCCTGCCACTCTCAATATGTGACACACGCGTAAGAAAATGGTCATATGTTCATTCCGCAGAATGGCAGGCAGCACGTGAAGTCATAAACTGGGTCTGTGAAACCTCTGCTAGCCTTAGTTTCCATGTCTGTAAGTAGGAACAATGATAACACCTCACAGGAGAGCAGTGAAAATTAACTCCTGTGACACATAAAAATTACTTCAAGTAGGGATAGGAAAGAAATGCTAGCTATTCTTACCACCATTAATGAAACCTAGCATTGTCTTGGTGATTTATGTGTTAGAAAAATGTCAGAAGTCAGATTGGATCCCCGGAGAGCACACTAAATATGATGGTGACGTATTAATCTTAATTATTCCTTTGCATGTGTGCATGTGTATGAAAGAAGTGATTCTTTAGCTAAAAATATCTGTCTGTGCTCATGGGCCCCTGTGCCCTCCTCTCCCGGGTCTCACCCCGCATCTCCAATTTGAAGTTTTAGCAGAAAACAGAGTCTCTGTGATGCAGAGTTTTTGCCAGGGAGCATTCAGAGAGCCGGATGGCAGTCCCCAAAGCAGTAACCTCTTTGTGGTGAGTTTCACGGCGGTGTTTAAATGCTTCTAATTCTAAGAATGGCTCAAGCGGGGCCAATGCCAGTCCTGGAATCCAGCCTCCGCTGTTTCTCCTGGTGAGGTCTGGGCCTCTGGCAGCCACATGTGCGTCTAACAACAGTGCGGGAGCCTTCTAATCCTCTAATTAGCACGTGAACTCCCTGGAGCAGCTGCAAACTTGCAAAGGTGACTGCGTTAGCCGAGAGGCTAGAGTGCCACTTGAACTTAAAGTGCCTGGGGCACCTGCCGCTTGCGGCTTTTTAACACTTAACACTGCGGTTCACAAGGAGACTTAAATGCGTCTCTGTAAGAGAGCAGTCAGGCACCAGAATCAAACCAGACGATGACGGCTCACAACTGAAATTTAGTGAAGGAAACAAACCACATGCACAGTTATGTATTCCATTAAGTGTTGCATTAAATAGCATCAAGATTTTTTGAAAGATAAAGTTCACACTTAAATGGGAAAGAATGGTGTTACTTGTGATAAAAAGTGGCCAAAGCCCTAGGTCTCCATACGCCCAACTAGTGAAGTATGTCTGCTTAGGAATTCCCCCGTCCACAGTTCTTACAAATTTTTCTGTAAAGGGTCAGTTGGCAAATATTTTAGATTTTGCAGGCTCCATTGTCTCTCTTGCAGTGACTCAGCTCTGACATTGCAGCTCATAGAAGCTATAGACACCACACAGATGAGCAGGGCCATGTTCAAATAAAATTTTACTAAAAGAAAACAGTCAGCTGACCCAAGAGCCATGCTTTGCCTACACATTTTGTAGTTAAAATACCGTTTTAGTAATCAGGCTTTAGCTCTGAAATCCTATCTGTCCTCCAAATCTCAACAACTGAGTTTGACCACATGTTTTCCCTAAACAGATTGGTGAATTTAAAGAAATAGCAATAGTATATTTCCCAAACGATGCACAGAGAGAGATGATAAGGGGAAAACATAGCAAGCTGTAGAGTAATATCAAGAGGTTTAACAACTGAATCTCAGGAGCAGTCAGACAAGAATGTTTGAAAAAACAGCAGTCAGAGACTTTGCTAAATTTGATGAAAACTCTAAATCAATAGGTCCAGGAAGCTCAATAAATCCTAAGAGCAAGAAACAGCACAGACACATATACATAAAAAATGTCTACCAAGACATATCGCAATTGAACTGCTGAAATCTGGTGACGAAGAAAAAAATCTTAAAAGTAGCCCATCACATAGTGAGGCACGAAGGTAAGAATGGTAGCAGACTTTTTGACAGATACTATGTAAGCCAGAAGATAATGAAATGAGAGCTTAAGTGTTGAAAGAAAAATTCTGTCAGCCAAGAATTCTATACCCAACAAAAATATCCCTTGAAAGCAAAGACATACAACGTGAGATACCACCACACGCCCACTAGGATGGCTACAATCCAGAAGTCTGACATTACCAAGTGTTGGCAAAGAGACTAGGACTTTTACACATTGTTGGTGGGAATGTAAAATAGTACAGCCATTTTGGAAAAGAGTCTGGCAGCTTCTTAGAAAGATAAGCATCTTCTTACTACGATCCAGCAATTAGGTCTTATAAATATATCCCAAGATAAATCAAAACATATGTCCACACAAAGACTTACACCTAAATGTTCAGAGTTCCATTATTCATAATTGCCCAAAACTAGGAACAGCCCAAGTGTCCATCAAGAGATGCATTAACAAATTGTGGTGGTGTGGATATTATTTACCAGTTAAGAAAAACAAAACCCCAATGCATCCAACAACCTGGATGAATCACAAAAACATCATGCAGAGTACAAGTAGTCAGACACAAAAGGCTACACGTCACATAATGTCATTTACATGAAATTTCTAGAAAGAGCAAGTGTGTGGAGAGAGCAGATTTGTGGCTTCTGGGGCCGGTGACATGCATTAGTCAGGGTCCTCCAGAGAAACAGAGCCGGTGGGGAGACCAAGAAAAAAGAGGATTCAGTCTGAAACTTACCTGATTGGGTGGTCACTGCACCGAGGGACCCCCTCATTCCTATGACTGCACAGCTGTGCTCCACCTGGTGGGGGACCTTAGTATATTCTTAATGTGAGGAGTCACATTTGTTCTACTACAAAAAATTCAACCAGGGCTTCCCTGGTGGCGCAGCGGTTGAGAGTCCGCCTGCCGATGCAGGGGACGCGGGTTCGTGCCCTGGTCCGGGAAGATCCCACATGCCACGGAGCGGCTGGGCCCGTGAGCCATGACTGCTGAGCCTGCGCGTCCGGAGCCTGTGCCCCGCAACGGGAGAGGCCACAACAGTGAGAGGCCCGCGTACCACAAAAAAAAAGAAAAAAAATTCAACCAGAATTGTCTGGTTAATAATAAAATTTAAAAAGCCATTTCTTTTATTGTAGTATAAAGAAAATAGGGCCTTTTAGTTGACAAAGAGTTAAAAGCAGGAATGCTGAGGAGCTTTACAATGATCTATCTCTGCTTATTCTTCTCGACAGCTTTCCTGTTATTTATGGGATTCGGGGAATTGTGGCATTCTCTCAGGTCACCTGTAAAACATCTGGCATTCATTTAGGGGAAACTGGTTCATTACAGGAGCTATAATTTATAGGACTACTTTTGGCACTGGTCAGGAAACCCTTGGTTGTCAATATTCTAGGCAGATCTGTGGGTGGGTGATTCTATGGGTATGTAACTAGCAGCCAGCACTATTTGAAGAAAGGCCCATGGTTTCCACAGAACCATACTGGCTGTGGCTGCATGCAGAAGACACAGGGATTTCTCTACTGTGCTGGGACCACAGATAATGAATCTGGATTTGTAATAAATGCCAATTTTTTAAATAAACTTGTTACATTCTTACATATCCACTAAAATCTAATCAACAGTCTGTCAAAGAACAAAGCAAAATGCCTGCAGAGGTTAATTGTATGGTTTAATTTACCACCGTCGACAAAAATGGATGTTGCAAATACTGTCGAGAACTGACATTTCTGTCATGTGTAAAAATGGGGACAGAAAGAGAAATCACTAAGAATCTTGCCAACAGAGGAAGGTTATAACAAAGGTTATATACCTTCTCATCTCAATTCTAAATCAGACTCTAACCTAAAAAAAAAAAAAAAACACTTTTATTGGCCAAAAGGATTGAAAGACCTGTGTTAATTTCACCACAGGAAATTACTGAGAGTAAAACATGGACTACAAGGTAGATTATTTTTTTCCATATGATTAAACAGGGTCAGGGTGCAAAGAAGTATTTTATCTTCAATGCTTTGTGATTGACAGGGGGTTGTGGATTTCCTTTTTTTTCCTTGATTATGAAGATAAAATCAAAATTCAACTAAGATAATTAATGATTTTTTCCTACATGTGGGAAAATGTTTCCTACAGTTGCCATGAACACAAGCCTCGAGGTTTGAACAGTGTACCAAGGAGCCGAAGATCTCGTAAAAGTTGCGTTTCTACATCTGTAAGGGAGAGAAAGGATTCCACATCAGGGTTTTTAAGAACAGAGTAAAGCTCTCTGAGAATTCTGGCTGAAGATGGGTGTCCTTTCTTACAAATGAGAGACAGAGGGACATAGAGAGGTAACGGGAGAGGTAAAGGGAGAGAGACAAGGAGAGACAGAGAAACAGAGAAAGAAATAGAGAGACAGAGAGCGACAGCAAGAGGGAAGCAGGGGAGAGAGAAACAAAAAAAAACTTTAATACCCTATTTGTTAGTTTGTTTTTCAGGGATTAATCGTGGGTCTCCGGGGAGGGACGGGGAGAAGAACTTGTTAATCTCACAATCAAGTGTTTGGTTTTTTTCCAGTGGTCAGGTTTTATTTAGTTTATTAAAAATTGACATGGAGCATAGAATTTGAATAATTTCCTCAGGGTAAGAAAAACTAGATATGAAACAAATAAAATGTTGCAATAATAAAAAATGAAATTTCCAGTAAATAGAAACTCATTTTGGGAAACTAATCGATCAACAACACCAAACGTGGCTGAGGAGGGCATGAGGTCTGCGCCGCTCTGACCCCACTGCCTCAGGGCCAGTCCAGCTCACACGCGGTCCTCAAGGTGCCCGTAGCACATCGCAGTATCAGCAGCCCAGATGATACTCACTCATATAGAAATTTGGTAAAAAATACATCATTTGATATTAATTTTGTACGTTTATATTAAACACAAAATAACATTTATCCTGGGATTGAAAGTATTAACTCCAGGGTAAGAGCTACATTTCTTTTTATTTTTGGTCTTTTAGGTACATTTCAAACATCGGACAAAAACAAGGGTGAGGGCTTCCCTGGTGGCGCAGTGGTTGAGAGTCCACCTGCCGATGCAGGGGACACGGGTTCGTGCCCCGGTCTGGGAAGATCCCACATGCAGCGGAGCGGCTGGGCCCGTGAGCCGTGGCCGCTGAGCCTGCGCGTCCGAAGCCTGTGCTCCGCAGCGGGAGAGGCCGCCACAGTGAGAGGCCCGCGTACCACAAAAAAACAAAACAAAACAAAACAAAACAAAACAAAAAACAGGGGTGAATTGCTCTGTAGCAGAGAAATAAAATGAATTGATAAGTGATGAATTTTATCTATTGATATTTAACCTGTTAACATTAAAACTGAAGATATTTTTAAACATTTTAAATATTTCATTAAAAACAGCAATAAAATAAATAATAAAGTTGGTTACATGTCAACATAAATAACATTTAATGAAAAATAGATAGAATTTTCTAGGCAAACAATCTTAAGTGACAAGCGTGGTGTTATATCACATTTTTGAAAACCTAACGTCTGGAGCAATGGCCTCTTGTCTGCTTCTGTGTTAAACCTGTGCTGACACCACGTTTTGATCGATGCACCAGGAATACCCGGCATTGCTCACAAATGGAATTAGCAAAGGGAAGGTTATTTCCACAGCCCTGCTGTTTAATCATGACTCTTCTTCTTTTTTTTTTTTTCGGTACCCGGGCCTCTCACTGTGGTGGCCTCTCCCGCTGCGGAGCACAGGCTCCGGACGCGCAGGCTCAGCGGCCACGGCTCACGGGCCCAGCCGCTCCGCAGCATGTGGGATCCTCCCGGACCGGGGCACGAACCCATGTCCCCTGCATCGGCAGGCGGACTCTCAACCACTGCGCCACCAGGGAAGCCCATGGCTCTTCTTTGATGCTGCCTGGCGGAGGCATTTCCAGAAGGTGAGCTGACTTGGACTCTGGACGTACATGTGCGGCCACAGTACCAGCCCTCACATCTGTCCCACTCAGCCAGCTCACGCAGGGAAGGCACCATTCCCTCTGCACCATTTCACAGCACCAGGTGTGGACTTTTGGGAAAGATTGATTCAGCGAGTTACACTCGGGGCTTCCAAAGGTCGACACTTCGCATTAAACAATACGTAAGAGTTGTTTTTGTTAATATCGCCACTGATATCAGAAACCTCCTTGTGGATCTTGTGGCTGGCAGGCTCACAGTGGCAGATACAAGATCTCCAAAATTCTAATTTTCTCATGAACGCTCAGGTTGTATCATGAGAATAAACACTGTCAGTTGTGGTCCTTGAATGGACAGACTCACCTCCTCATTTCTGAGAAAATGTCTGCCTGATCCCGAGTCCGAATCATCAGAGCTGTCTGTCTGTCTTCTCTCAGCATCCAAAGTGTCCACTGAAAAGGAAGCAGCTGGCTTCGGCACATCTCCGGCCACTGCCCACGTGGTTTTCTTCAAAACAGTCTCCATATTTCACTGCATGCACACTTCCCATTTTGACAAAGACAATCTTAAAAAGACTCACCCTCAAGGGTTGGGATTGATAGTTTTAGTGCTTTACCAAAGGCCTTCTCAAGTCACGCTGCCTTGTGTCCACTGTAAGTGCCGGAGAGAACCCAGAGGCTGCCCGAGCGTCTTGGAGTCAGGGCCTTGACTTACACTCCTGGCCCACAGTGTTCCCACCACTGCTTTTGCGCAGAGTTGTTCCAGGATAAATCATGAGATTCAGGACAGTTACGCGACACTCGGAACATCCCTGCACTGCTTTTGTTGGTTCCAAAGACTTGACGCGGGAGATTTCTTTTGATGCTTAGTTGGTGCTGGGTCCAGACATATCTGTAGAAAGAGGAAGAAACTGAGTGGATCTTTGAAAGCACACAGATTTACGCTCTAACCCTGGAATATTCTAGAAAATGGGAAGATTATGCAAGCACACGGTGAGACCCGGCGTGAGTTGGCTGGGGCTTCAACGGCAGAAAATCATCACCTCAAGCTGTGGAGCGTGTCTGAGATGGGGGAGGGCAGGGTGGCCCCTGCAGGTCTGGGAGGCCTGCTCCAGGCCTCTCTCCTGCTCCTGGTGGCTGCTGGCCATCACTGGCGTTCCTCACCTTGGGTCACCCAGCGCTGCCCTCCATCTTCTCCAGGGTGTGGGTCTGCGTCCAAATGCCCCGCTTTAGAAGGAGGCCCGTCATGTTGGATTAGGGCCCGAGGTAGTGACTTCACCTTAACTCATTACATCTGCAATGACTCTATTTTCAAATCAGGTCACAAAATAAGGTACCTGGGTTTAGGACTTCAAGATCTGAATCTGGAGGGACACAATTCAACACATAACACATGTCTCAGTGTTTTGATGCAAAGAGCTCTGCTCTCCGAAATGCCCTGCAGGGATCTCAGGGAACCTCAAGGGTCCACACTCCAAAGCTTAAGAAATCCTGACATCAATAGGCGCTTACATTTTCTTACTGTGCTATCACTTCATTATTATTTCTTTTTTTTCTGATGAATTTTTAAAATTAATTTCTAATTAACTGGGTGAAGGTCACGGGGTAGCAGTCTTTCATTCTGGTTAACTGGCCTGATTAGTGGCAGCGTCGAGTGGGTGACCCTCCTCCTCCTGCGTTCACCTGTGTTGCTCTTCCGACTGGCAGGGCTTTCCACTACTTTGCTGGGCACTGCTCGACGCACAGGGAGACACAGGAAGTCTGGGTTGTTTGTTCTGTGATCAGCAGCTTGACTGACCAAGCAGTTATTTCTATTGTTTTCAGTGATGTTTTGAAAAGCGTCCCTGAGAGGGTTCGGGCTATAGTTCTGGCTCTGCTCCCAGGGAAGAGGCACCCAGGCCACGTCACCATCACTCACGGGGAGAAGTAAATCGAGCCTTTGCCTTAAACACTCCCCGGAGCAGCCACCAAATGGTTTCTGGGGTCGTTCCCAGAACGACCAGCAGCTTAGCCTGGTCACCCCAACGTCTTTCCGCTCAGACCCCTTCACAGGGCTCCCAGCCCTGCCCACGCTGTGCCATGCGCCCTTCACGCCCTTCACACCCAAGTCTGGGCAGCGGTCTTACCCCGGGCAAACGTCTGTGCTTTTCAAGAGCCTTTAAATGCCACCCCGACGCTTTCCTGGAGCTGCCGGTTCCTTCCATGGCTGTTTGTAGAGTCCCATGACCTTGCACACCCCAGGCTCACTCCGGACTCCCAGCACCCGTGGGCACTCCCCAGGGCTCAGCTCCACATGACTTGGAACATTATGGTGAGGGGAGGGCAGGACTCCAGGCAGAGGGACCATATTCCCTTTAGGGGTCCCATCAACTCACTCACTCAGCATCACCCTCACTCCCACTCCTTCACATGTTGCCAGATTTATAAGGTCCTGACATGCCGGCAAGGCTCACTTAGACGGCCTCTCATGGGTTTCCTGCCTAAAGCCCCCTTTACATTCCAGAAATCGGGAGCTCGGTTGCATCCATACTTACCAGAGCGACGAGGCTGCCCCCAGGCTCCAGATTTCAGCCTCAGCTGCTGCCAGCCTTCGGCCTCAGCCCCCAGCCTCTGATATCCAGCCTTAGCCCCGAGCCTCAGTCCCCAGTCTCAGCCACCAACCCCCAGCTTCAGCCTCCAGCCCCCAGCCTCAGCCTTCAGCCTCAGCCCCCAGCCTCCAGCCTCAGCCCCCAGCCTCTGGCCTCAGCCCACAGCCTCCAATACCCAGCCTCAGCCCACAGCCCCCAGCCTCCAGCCTCAGTCCCCAGCCCCAGGCTGAAGAGAAGCAGGAATTCCATCTGGGGTCACCTGCAAAAAGCCATTCCACCCCAGCCCCACACTAAGGAGACCACCACCTCCCAGGCAGATTAGGAAGGTCCTGTTTGCGGAACTGCCTTTGATCCCCAGTCCAGTTTTCCATAACCTGAACTACAGCAACGACGATGCCCACGAAGGCGTGTGAAGCTGTAACAGCGAGGTGTGTCGTGCTGTGGATAGTACTCCTTCCCAGGGTCACAGCACAGAGAGGTGCCACTGGACCCAACCGTTGGCCTAACCGTCTTGCTTCCCGACGAGAAAGCGGGGTTAGGCAGGAGCTGGAAATTATCCCCACTCTGCTTGGCCTGCATGGAGAACATTGCAGAGACGTAAATGATGAAGCGCAGACATTTAATTTGGCCACCACAGTAAGTTTACTTAAATTCAGTGTGGGTGACTGGTGCTCTCATTTGGATTAACAAATGTGATCCGAAATGCAAAGAGCAGTGTTGTATTTTCGTGGCTTTCTCTTGGGGGATTGTCTTCACTTTTAGTTTGCATCAGTCTCTAAAGGAAGATTAATAGAAACTTCTCCCTAAATCTCTTAGCTCTGGTTCTACTTGACCTTACTTGTAAAATATTTAGCAGGTCTGTAGGTGAACTTTATCTAGAAGAAGGATATAACTTTAGACATCAACAAATAAAGGAAATGAATTAGTTTGTTCATCTTTAGGGAAAATGAACTGTTCCAGAGCCCAGATCCCCATTTACAGGCCTGTTAGCCTAATCCCAGGCCCTCACATATCACTGGGTGAAAATCAGCGCTTTGTTTAGGAGCCCAGAAATTGCCCGTCATCACTACCGTTCATCTTCCCCCACCTCGCGCCACATCTACCTTCGTGATCAATAGTCCCTGATCACATCTACAGAATACAGCACAGCACCTGGCAGACAGTGGATACATTCTTCTCAAGGCCCTGGGGCTGCGTGCTATGCGAGCCCTGTGGGTGGCTGAGCCGACGTCCAGGCACACGCAGGGGCCTTATGTCAAGCAAAAGCCCCATCGCCCTCTGTGGAGTAATGCAGTGCACAGCCTGCGTTCTTCATAGCGTATTTAAAATTTAATATTCCGAGTCAGGATTGATTTAACTTGAACCAGCTGTCAGCCCAAAGAGCTCTCTTCTACTCCTGGTATTTCAGTACACCCAAAAATCACTGTAAACACTTCCACTTAAACTTTTTCTCCATGTTTGTAATATAATTAATTACCCTTGTCCTGTTTTCTTCCTTGGTCATCACAAATCACATTATATTCAAATTCAGCTTAGTGGAAAAGGAGGTTCATTTTCCAAATCCCATTATTCTGGAATGGAAATGCTTATTATTTCAAGACTTCGGAATCAGCAACAAGGGATTTTCCGAAGAATGACTTGGCAGACATGGTCTCATGAGCCTTTTCAATCCTCCGCTGGATAATGTACAGAATAGAGTAAACTTCTCCTCTCTTCTCTCGGAATTCATGTGTTAAAGGGACAGCACACACGACTACATTTCTAGGGGTGAGAACTGACACACCTCTTATCGATGTGTAGGGGATGCAGAGTTTTGTCATCCATCAAGAAATGCTGCATTATTGATTTCCTGTTTGCTACTAGCTACAGAGCGCAAATATATATATACACACACACATACATATATATACGTGCATATATATACATATACATGCACATATATGTATAGATATTTGTATGTTTGTGCGTATGTATGTATATAATTTTTAAACTTAAGAAAGTCTTACCTAAAAAATGATTTGAATGTACATTGCCAGCTATTTCAAGGTAATCTATACATCTGACACCACTCATTCATTCACGGAGCATTAATTCCATACATGCACTAACCAGGCTCGAGGACGCAAGCCCGGGGACACACACGTCTCTGCACTTCTGTCCACGGAGCACAAATCGCTGAGTGCAGACCCAGTGTATTCAGGGATTTTACATGCACTCCAGATTCTTCGGAGGATGTCGTGGTGATAACAAAGGAAAATGTGTCACCAGGATGGAGAGGAACCTTAAGATCACTAGTTAGGGCCGAAGACCCTCCCCAGTGCAGGCTTTCTGTGAAGGATGGGAGTGCTGCTTGACTCAGTGTCTGGAGAGCAGCGAGTGCCTTCCGCCACACTGGAGCCCCCTCTACAAAGTCGGCATCACCTGCGAGGGGTGAGGGGACTGGACTGATAAAGCTGACAGCCTGGCCAGTGACGGGCAATGGGGAAGCAAGCTCTACTCGTGTCTCTCCCATAGTCTGAAACTATTCTGAGAAATGATCAGTTCAAACGAGTATGAAGACCTTCAAACAAGGATGACATTTTGTGTAGGATCTTGGCCCCCAGAAGCAGAGGTGTAAGGTACACGAGGTATCCCTTACTTTCTATTTTTTCCTCTTACGCAGACCCCTCCAGCCACTGATACCGATCGCTGGGTTGGAGGGAGAATGGGACAGCTTTGGAGTTAATTTCTAAGGTGTTCATCCCATTAGATGCATCACGGGGACCCCCGCAGCAGCTCAGGAGATGGGAGAGGAGGCCTGGATCCCTTCCTGGGCGGGAGCGTTAATGACAGCCGTGAGAATCTCAAGTAAACCGGCAGCTCTCTCTCTCTTAGATTTCGGAAACCTCAGATTTTGGTGGCTCTCTATGCTGCTGCAACGTCTGGAGCACGTGGACTGGAAATCTCTCTATGTATTAGGAAGCTTGTTACCAAGGCAGGCAAAGAACAAAGGTTAGGGTGTTGAGTACAATCTGGATGAATAATCAAGATTTCAATAAAGTGGTTCTTTCCACTGAAAACTAATGAATGATATTAACTTATATGGTACATTAGTCAGGGTTCTCCCGAGGAACAGAACCAGTAGGATGGGGGGAGAGACAGAGGTTGATTTCCCGGAGCTGACTCACTTGACCGTGGGAATTGGCACGTTTGAAGTCTACAGGGCCGGTCCCGGGGGCGGGAGGTGGCTCCCAGCACTGCAGGGAGTGGCTGGGGGGTGGGTGAGAGCAGCCAGGTTCCAGCTCAGCAAGATCTAACGTGGGTCCTCGGACACGTCTTTTAACCTCTCCAGGCCTCAGGTTCCCCATTTGAAAAATGAGGGGATTCCATTAAAAATGTTTCCCACTTCGGCTCTAAAACTTGTATGATTCAAGTAAAGAGGCAATTCTGAGTGAGGTGGTGCTTACTAGAGGAAAGTTGAATTTCTCAGGGGCCTTGAAGCGCAGGGAACCTCTAGGACAGCCGATGTGATGCTTACCTTTGCAAATCACGTCCCCTCGGTGGGTGGGTCAGCTTCTAGCAAAGGAAAGGGTTTGGGTAGGGTCTTAGGGTTTCTTCTGTGTCCCAAGAGTCTTTGAAATTTTGAACAGATGATGAGCTATCGTCCACCCTCCCCTGTGGCCTCCACACCCCTGGCCTCGGGCCAGCACAGCCCGAGACAGGCCCTGCCACCAGGACTGCAATCCAGGATCCAGCCCTGGCACGATGTTTGGATTCAATGTGGAAAGGACTCAGTTTTGGGGTGTTTCCAGCTCTTGATTGTGCCCTTCAGGGGGATCACACAGTCACTGCCAAGGAGCGGTGGTCACGGCTCTCCCCGGGGTGGGGATGGGGGCAGGACGCCTGCCCACTGCAGGCCATACGTGTAGACGCACAGCCAGGGACGGGGCTGGAATCGCGTGGGAGGGGCTGCTCTGGGGAAGGCAGATGATGTGTGTCTTCCGTCAACCTTCTGTTTAAATTCACTCTTGATTGATTGTTATACGAAAAAAGATTCTGTTGCCCACAGCTGAGTCAATTCTGCAGGTTTGTGAAGTCCTCCCCCATCACCCATCTTTCATCTCCCCGTGTTCATAGATTTAATAACTTGCAGATGAGCTGCTCGCATGCAGCCTGCAGGTCAGCATGTGCAGAGTTTAGAAACGGGGAGATTTCAGGGAAGAATGGGGTCAGTTGTGAGGATTGTAACTGGAGAGAGAAACGTGCATTCTGGGTTTGGAAAAAGAGAGAAACAGAGAGACAGAGAGGGCAATCTCCCCACCCTTTTCTATCCTTTCCCCCGGAAAGTTTCCCTAATGAGAAGAAAAGAGTGATCTTCCTCAAGACTGAGCCGGCCAGGATTTTGAGGGACAGCTCCGGGCAGGTGCTCACTAGGGGACTGGAATTGTCATCTGTGTGATTTGACCAAGGAATTCTCAAAAGAGGTGGCTCTGTCGGGTGGAGCCTGTGAGTGGCCACAGACCTTCCAGACCAGAGTGCGGGGTGTGGCCGGGGCTGGCTATAGGACCCTCGTGTTTCCGCAGAAGGGCTGAACCTTCCTGCAGCTGCCTGGAGGCCTGGGGCCTGCCGTCTGGTGTCCCGGCCTCCGCCTGCCGAGTCCATCTCCACCTTGTCCTCTTCAGGGTCTGCGTGGAGGGATGTGCCCAGTGTCCTCCGATTTATGCTTCCCATCGGGGCAAAAGCACCCAGAGCCCATCTCGGGGTGACCCCAGTCTGGGTCTCACCTTTAGCTGCGCTTATGGAGTCTTGATCATTCTCACACTTTTCTCTTTGATGTGGTCAAATTTTTTCCTTATAATTTCTACTCTTTGTAACATATTTTGAAACACACTTGAATATAGATGTAATGAAGTTATTCTATTTTCTTCTGTAAATTTTAAGCCCCACTTTCCAGGTCTTTCCCTCACAGATGACACAGACAACCACGGTGACACAGGAAATGAGAGTCACTGGATGTTTCTGTGGACGCCACGCGTGACGGAGCCCTGTGGATGCACCACGTGCACAGGGATGCAAACGCCGTGTGTACATGGATCCGTGCACAGGCTCACCCACCAGGACTCAGACGGTTCCAGGGCCTGTGCGTATGGGGATTGCTTTCTATTTTAAAAATTGTCCTTGAAAATTTTCTAAGCACGTTTAAATCCAGCTTCTTTTTAGTGGGCAGGGGCCAAGCACTGGCAGCCCCGCTGGAGACTGGAGACGTGTCCGGAAGACCCGCAGGACTGTCCTTGTGTGGACTGTCCACCGCACAGCCCCAGGTCGATGGTGCTCCTTAGATGGAGAACGGGGAGCGCGGAGATCGGGAGGGATGGACGCTGGGGTCGGCCCCTCTGGGACGGCCTGCTGTCTCTCTGGGAAAGTGACATGCAATCAGAGGCTTGGGGGAGGGAGGGAGGGAGGGAGGGGCTGGACAGGTTCTGGGCAGACACCCGACTGCCGGCAGACCTTGCTTCCTCTGCTCTGCGAGCCTGAGAACAGAGCGTCACGCAGCAGGCCTGACTGATCTCATCACAGTCTCTCTGCAAGTGGGTACCATTTTCTGAGCATCTCTATGATGACTGAGGCTGCAGCTCCCTTGCTCCCCCTAAATTCACACATGTCTGTCCTGTCGGGCTCAGCTGGACCTTCCACGTGAATTCCCAGCCTGTAGGAGCCACGCCACACATCACACACGTGAGGGTCTGCATGACCGTCCCTCTTGAGTGTCTCATGGGGACACATCAGCCAAAGTACCTACTAGATGCTGAGAAGAGTGTAGAAGTGCTCAACTCAGAAATCCTGCCCCCGGCGAGCTTATAAACAGATTCACGCCCCCCCACCCCCGGAATTCAGGGCACCTGACGGCCAGGTGATGCGGGTCAGGCTGCGGACGCTCCAGGAGCTCTGGAGACAGGAGCCGTCACGGGAGACGGGACTCGCAGAGGAGGCTTGCAGGCTGGGGGGTCTGGCCTGGGTCTGAGGGTGGGGGTGGTGGGCAGGTGCCAGGAGGAAGGGGTGGTGCCTGAGTGCTGCGAAGGTGAGAGCTGGCCTTCGTGTGGGGCTCCGGGAGCAGCCCCACTAGGGCAGACTTAGGGGAAATCGCGCGTGGCCTGGTAGGACAAAGCAAGATTGCAGCGCACGGAACCTAGTGGATGGTTTAGATGGAGGGGCCGGGTAGGGCAGTGCATGTTGAGAGGTAGCTGCGTGCTCTCGGCGTGGGCTGGAGGTCACAAAGCGGAGAGCAGAGTCTGCAGGTGAGCGGGTGAGCCGGAAGTTTCTGTGGGCAGCTGCGCCGGGGACGGCAGAGAGAGACCTCGGGGGAGGAGCTGATGGCCGTGGAGGTGGATGGGCAGGAGAGGAACAGAGACAGGGCTCGGGGAGGGCTGGTACTTGGTATCCGGATCCCCCCGAGGACAGGGCTTCGCCGGGCAGGAGGACGATGGAGGGCACTTCAGTGTCCGGCACTTTGCAGGGACAGAATTCACTCTCAGACTTCTGGGAGGAATGTCCCAGCGCCGCAGCGGGAGGGGTGTAGGGAGACAGCCCCGGGACAGGCCCTTCCCTGACGTGCTGTGACCTCTGGCCTGGGGCAGCTCAGCTCCAGCAGGTGGAGAACCTGGAAATCACCTCCCCATCCTCACAAGAGGACAAAGCCGAACAGGCTGAAGATCAATGGCTCCTTGACCCCGCCAGAGATCTGAGGCCCCGGGGACAACACCCCAAATCCAGACCAGCATCTGGACAAGTGCAGAGTCACAGCCAAGCTCAGCTGCCTAGAGGAGGAGCCCCTGGGGCCCGAAACTGCTGAGCAAATGTGCTGGGTCATTTTAGCAGATCCCTGGAGGCTGACAGTGGACGCCTGTGGGACGGAGAGCCTCCTGCGGCCGTGGACCTAAGGGCGCCCCACGGTTTCCTGGGTTTTATCCTCAGGTACCTCATGAGCTTCTCGAGGCAAAAAACAAGGGAAAAACCCTCGTGTTTCTGGCACAGGGAGGTAAGAGGGACCGTTCTGAAATTGACTTTAGGGGCTCAATTGTGTCCCCAAATTGCTATATTGGAGCCCTGGCCCCCCAGCACCTCAGAGTGTGACAGTGTTTGGAGATGGGCCTTTAGAGAGGGGATTGCAGCAAAATGACATCATGAGGGTGGGTCCCCATCGCATGGGACTGGTGTCCCTCTAGGAAGAGGAGATAGGGACCCAGACATGCACAGAAGGACAGCCAGGTGAGGACACGGGGAGAAGAGGCCATGTCCGCGCCAAGAAGAGAGGCCTCAGTGGGAGCCAGCCCTGCCCACATCAGGACGCCGGACCTCGGACACCCAGGCTCCAGACCCTGAAAGCATAAATGTCCGTCGGTTAAGCTGCCTGGTCTGCGGTGTTTGTCAAATGCAGAGCCCTGGACCCTTCTGGAGGGAAGCTTGCCTTTCGGAAAGTTTCTTTCTTAAACATTTTATGGAAAGGGACCACGTATTTGGCGTTGCTCCCAGAGCAAGCTAACTCAGGAAAAGTGAAAGTCTCTACTTCTGGGGTCTCTCAGTTTCTACTCACAGAGGTCTTGGCACTTCAGGGCCCTCCCTGACCAGCACCTGCACTCAGGGGCCGCCCTGGCACCCCCAGCATCCTGCCCACCAGGTAGGGGCTGCGTGGGCAGGACACGTCCCCCCAGATGCGCCCTCCACAAAGCACATGGGCTTGTCTGGAAGGAAAGCTGCAGACTGACAGCAGTGGCTCAGGAACGCACCAAGTGTGAAGTCAGTTTCTTAAGGTAGGTCTCTGGCAGGAATTAAATAATTTCTCAGTCTTTTCTTTCTGAGAAAAATCACCCACGTGGATGGGAACTCTTGAAGATTACGCCTCATCCTGAATTTCTTCTCCGTGGATCTGAATGTGCATTTCTGAGAGTTTAGGAGCAGAATTTTCTACTTGGGGGCTTACCTACAAGTGACCCCTTTCTAGGTCATTGCACTTTCATCGCTGAAGGCCCCTGCGTGCCAGGTCTGCTGGCCTCTCCTGGTGTGGTGCTGCCGTGCCATCGAGCTCCCTGGGGAATCACTGCCAGACAGGCTCCTGGGACTGGATGATGGGCCAGCCTTGGGGTCACCTCCTCCCACAGCCGACCCCAGGGAGGGACTCGGCCCCCTGCCTCCTGGGGAGAGCGGGCCCTCACCGTCACCTTGCAGAATTAACACATCACTAACTGATTATCCGGGACCCACTGAGCAGGTCCCATTTTCTCAACGTACATCATGAAAAATTTTTTAAAATGATAAACATAAAAAAGGCACACCTGGGCTTCCCTGGTGGCGCAGTGGTTGGGGGTCCGCCTGCCGATGCGGGGGACGCGGGTTCATGCCCCGGTCCGGGAGGATCCCACGTGCCGTGGAGCGGCTGTGCCCATGGGCCGTGGCCACTGGGCCTGCGCGTCCGGAGCCTGTGCTCCACAGCGGGAGAGGCCACAGCGGTGAGAGGCCTACATGACGCAAAAAAAAAAAAAGACACACCTTCCTTAAAACATGTATTTTAATCCACTGTAAGAAAGCAACAAATACACAGCAGAAATGATTTAAGGTGGTGATTGCTGGGAAACCTAACCAACCCACCAGCAAAGCTTCAGAAATCACTGAGGTGATCAGAGAAGTTTTTAAAAAACAGTTCAAACTGCCTCTCAGTAGAGTAAATCGCACTGTGGTAGTTTACAAATGTCAATTTCAACATCTGTAAGTATAAAGTTCAATTTAAAATAAATGGAAAATTTAGGAAACATTTCAAATTGCAGCCTCATGTTCGTATCTGTCGATTATTAATGGTCGAGGGTAAAGGACGGCATGTAAGCACATTTTTCTGGTCACCTACATATTCAGGAGTTAGATATATTTAGATATGATGTAAACGTGCAGAGCATTAGCAAAAGAAAGTCGTACTAAATTCAATACTGAAATTAAATTTAACCAAATGCTTTATCCCAGCATCTGTTTCCTAGCAGTTCTGCAAATCAGACTGGGTACTAAAATTCTAAAAACGAGCCAGACCTTTGACCCATCATTTGCAGGGTGACGGTCTGGTATAAATCTCCTCAAGTGGTCTCCATGAGCTCCCTCGGTGGAGAGACGCTCCCTTGGTTCTGGTGGTCAGAAAAGAATGCCTAGGAGAGTGTGCTAAGGACTTGTGATGTCATGGAGGGTTGAAGGTCGCGCCTTGCATCCCGTTATTTCCCTCAGCCTCCCTTCTTGGAAACCTCCGCTCATCAGGGCAGTTGAAATAATCTCAATTTTATCAAAATTGCCATGCAGTCAGGGGTCTGAAAATCCCTTGGACCCCATCCTCCAGTTTGAGCCTCTAAGACCTTCAGTGGAGACATTCTAGGACTGTCACTGCTTGACCCTCTCGTTTCTGCCATGTGGGAGACATGTGACCTTGGGCAAGGTCATTCATCATGTGTGTCTCAGTCTCCTCTTCTGTAATATTACGCCCCTCATAGATTTATTGCTTTGGCAAGGATTGAATGAATAAGTACATATAAAACACTTAGTACAATGGCTAGCATTAAAAAGTGTTGGCTGTTGTCAAAATTATTATTTTCATTGTTGGCATGAAAAAGACCTGGGTGGGATGGGGCAGATCGGTGGGTGGTGAACACAGAGGGTGAAATCCAGCTGAGACGTATGGTCCTGGGGCTCCCCTTTGACCTCCAGAGTCCCACAGGGGAGAGTCCTGCACGCATCCTGGTTCCTGCTGTGGTCTACAAACGTTCCTACAATACACACATTTATTTCAGTCTTGTCTAGAAGCCCATTGCCCCTGCATTTGCACTAGGCTGTCTGAAATTTGTGAAGGGTTGTCTTGGCTGTATTCTGTTTCTCGGGCTCACTTCTGTGTTTACAGATTGGATTGTCTGAGTCTCCTTCCTCCTGGAAGGACCAAAGTCTTACACTTTCCCTGCATCCCATCCACCGAGCATCGTGGCGGTGGGCATCCAGCAGGTGCTCAGCAGGTGCACCGCACGGACTCATCGATCCAGAGTTACACTGCCAAGCTCCCCGGGACTGGGGCTGAGTTAGTGAGGGACTAACCCCAGGACGCGCGGTGTCCTGGCTCTGCCTTTAGTGACCCCAGCTCGCTGTTGGGTGATTACCCTGAGTTGTGAATAGGCATCACTCAATACCCACCAATTATGCATTCGTTCATTTCTTCATTAATTTCCCTGACAGATTCTCTCCTGAGGCCCTACTCTGAGCTGTCACTGTCTCCGAATCAGGGCAAATAAGTTAGAGCTGAAAGTCATGATGTGAAGGAGGAGTTAGATGCGGAAACATAGTTAAGACAAGATTATTCCATGATGTGAGGTGACGTGTGCCTGTTACCTCGAGACCAGAGAAGCAAGCAATTTGACCGAGTGTCAAGGATGCTGTAACTGGATGTGGCTAAGGGCCTGACTGGCAGGGAGCCCATTCACCGTTGAGCCGCGGTCCTAGGGAGGTTGTTTGTCTGCTGGGCAGTGAGGAATCGGAGGAGCTCCTGGTGAGGGGAGGGGAGGGTGCAGAGACGGGCAGGGCTTCCAGAGAGTCTTACAACCTGTGGAGGGGTTCAGATTCTACTCTACAGGGAAAGGGAGCGGGAGAAGATGAAATAAGCCTGAGAGACGTGCATTTACAGAGAGAGCCCTGGAGACCAGGAGCGTGTGGTTTGGGGAGTGTAGGGGCTGAAGTCCGGTGCTGGGATGTGAGACCCCAGCATCCCAAGAGTGTGATGCCAGTGGTCAGGTTTGAAAGGTCCACACGGGAGCAGCAGAAGCCAGCAGTTTATATACAAACAGTTCCGACCGCATCCGGGAAAGATAAGAGAAGTTTGCCACCTCTCCAGGGTTCCATGGCACACGTCCCAGACAGGGTGGTGGCCGAGAGCAAACACAATTACTTAAAACTGAAAGAGTAGCATGTAGGCAGATTGTGGAAAAAGAGTCTGAGGGGGCTGTTATTATGATATATTGGGGGTTGTAAAGACTGCTAGAAGAGTAATGCCAGGTGTCCAGTTTATTGTTCCATGGATAGCAATCAAACACTTCAGTTTTATTTGTAAAAAATATATACTGTGTTGTAATAATACTTTACTTCATAAAAACATAGAACAGGAAACCTCTTGTAGGAGACAGGCGGTTTACTGAGAAAACCTAGGCACATTCGAAGGAAGATGTATGTGTGTATACACACCTCACTCTCCTGGAAAAATTCAATGTTTCCCCAAACATAAACCATAAACTCTGCAAACTCTGCATTTCAATGTTAGCATGGTACAGTGGAGAAGGGGCTGCCTGTTCCTAACATAATTCATTCAGTTTCTCCTCATTTTGCCCCTACTCCTTTTCGTTCTTAAAGCTATCGAGACCCAAACCATGAGAACATGGCAAGAAGCAGGGCAGGGGTGGGTGGGTCTTGCCTTACGGCTGAAATGCACCACCGGCTGTGCACCCCGGCTGCTATACCACCGGCTGTGCACCCAGGCTACCCAGCATCTAGCCTGGTGCTGGGCTAGGATCCACTTTTTCCTCCCTTAAACACTCGGTCTTGGAGCGGACAACGTGACACTTGACTCACACTAGAAGTAACATTCATCCTGTTTACCAGGTTTCACAGGGCATGGGAGCGTTTGAACTTGTTTAAGGGTTTGCTCCAGTGCCTACCTTCAAAACTCGACTTTAAACTTTTGGAAGCACATGCAGTTCATCAAATACATACCTATTTATTTCTAATAAGTTTCCAGTTAAGCTTCCAGTGAAGAAAATGTCTTTAATACTGGGGTAAAATGAGCCGACAGGGGGCTGATGCTCTGTCACCGCCGGGGGCTGAGGCCAATCAGTGAGGGGAGCTTCAGGCCAGATCCTGTGTATCCATCCCTTCAAATCTGAAATGACAAAGCGGCCAGGGCCCTGTGTTACCGTCCCACATGTGTGCTGACGCAGTATGGTGAGGCTGAGTGCCAGCACCCGACCCCATCTCCAGGGCCCACGCCGGGACGGGGTGGGGCGATGTGCCCATCGGGGGCTGCGTGTGTAGAATCTGGAGTCGGTAAGTCTGCTGTCTCCCTCCCTCCCATGTCCTCTCCACCTCGTGTCCCCTGTGTCAGGGGACAGGACAGAGAGACCATGGCATCTGGGGACTCAGTTCAGAGAAGGTGAGTAGGCGATGCATTTAGTTTGGACGCTGTGGGCACCATCACGTGGTTTGCCATCACTTCTGTGGACAGCTTAGATACCGCTGGTCTTCCCAGTGTAGAGACGGCTTCCAGAGTATTTTCCCAATGACTGTCCCTGTCATCTGGTCATGACACAAAGGGGAGGACAGAGACCTGTCCCAGCACAGACCTGTCCTCTGGGCCAGGGCCCGGGGAGGAGCGAGGCTTGAAGGGAATGGTCCCGGAAGCCATTCTGCCGAAGCTTCCGATTCTCATGTCCTTCGATTATTAGCAGGTTTCGTCCAACTCTAGTCAACGTGGAAGACCGCTTCTGTCAAGAAGGCAATGATAAATACACAGCATGTATGTAGAAAATATATATATATTTCTAATGTGCGAGATAGAATTTATCAGAATCTCAGTGTCAGCAATGTGCAGAACGGGAATGCGGTTACATAAAACAAGTGCTTCTTATGCGAAGTGCCATGAGCATCAGTGAGTAACAAAATTAGATTTCACGCATCTACGGAAATTGAGTTTTCTTTCTGTTCTCTCTAGAGGAAACGGCATTAAAATAGAAAAATATTCACTGACGCGTGAAAGGGAGGTTAAATGGTATGTACAACACGGGGAGAAGATTTGGTGTGTATTACGTAGTTAGTTAATCAAAATATCATGTTATTTTATATGGATTTGGTTATGTTTGGAATATTTGTCAGATTGTTGAGATGAATAATTTGCTGCGTTTTTTCACATTGTAAGTGAATGCTTATTTTGTCCCTAATTTTCTATTTGTCCTTTGGTTATTTTTCTTAAAGAGGGCTCCTTAAGTCTTCCAGTGTCAAAGCCTGCACCAGTCCCTAATGCGTTCACATGACTGAAAATTGATCAGATACTTCAGTAGACACCCAGGTGTGTCAAGAGGGCTTAAAGTGCATCTGTCTTGCAGTAACTTTGCACACATCATGGTGTTAATAACTGCGAAATCCTTGGGTCACTGGGAAGTGTGGGAAGGAATTGGAAAATGACAGGAGCATCTGCTAAGGTGGGACAGCGCCCCCTGGTGTTCGCACCGCTCCGACTCACTCGGGTGGGTGGCTTTCTCCTGCTGACTTGAGTCTAGAGAACTCTGCAGGAACAAGCACGTTTCTTCTGTTATTTGTGGGAGGATGGTTGATTGCTCATGTGTTGTCTTCTGGGACGGAATCCGGAGCCTCTTTGCTCCTGTCTGCCCTTTCGAACTTCCGCGTCATTGCGGAGTTTCAGACAAGTCCCGGGGCAGGAGCTGTGGGGCCAGCAGTCCCAGAACAGCGGTTCAGGCCGAGGACGGAGGACGCTCCAAGGGTTTCTGGCTCTGGTTTGGGTCAGCGGAGGGGGTTTTGGAGGCTCTAGAGGCAGATCGCTGTGTAAACCCTGAGCCGCCAGCCCTGCTCCCCCCTGGCCTTCCTCGCCTGGACCTCACTGGCCCAGATCGCCGTGAACTCACAGGTCCAAGGATGAGTGGGTTTAAATTCCGTGGAGCTGGTCTTACTGTTCTTTTCTTACTTGCAGAGATCTGGGAAAGTAATTTACTCTTTTTGAATCTGTGTGCGTGTTTTAATTTTTCAAATAAGGTTCGAGTCCTACCTCCTGGGATGGTTAGGAAAGTCCAGAGGGGACAGTGTGGATGCTTTCCCCGAGCCACCCGACAGCTCGGTTCTGACAGCATGAGGGGCCCCGGTGCCCCACGGCGACCATGGCACGGAAGCCCGACACAGCTGCAGCTGGCACACGTGCCTCTGGGGTAAATATTTGCTCCCTCAGGCAGCCGTTACCAGACAGCCGGTCCGTGTGCATTATTTCTGGAGTCAGCTCCAGGCCTGCACGCATGGGTCATCCTAGTGAGACCGAGGCCTTCTGGGGATGGTGGTGGCGACCCACGGCTACCTCTTCAGGTGACAACAGGGTTCCCTCCCTGCCCCCGCCCTGACCAGTGACGAAGAGCCCACTGGTGCTGGAGGCACAGGACACTCGGCCTCGGGCTGCGCAGCCCTGCCCTGCTTTCACTGAACAGAGGTGCATGAAGCTGTGTTGACGGCCTGTCTGTCTGCTGTGTGACACGCGGCCTCCACTCCCGACGGTAGCATCCTCCGACGAGGATGCTGTTGACCTCAGTTTCTAGATTTATCACTGAGGAGCTGGCGAAGAGGAAGGTGTGGCTGGAAGTAGAAGAACGCACTTCCGGAAACTGTTTTTTATGGGTGGCTCACGAATCGACCCCAAGACCCCGGCTGTGCTCTTTCCAGTGTTGGACGCTGCCACCAAAGGGACCTCCCAGATGGCGGCTGTAGGAGCTTCGGCCGAGGGGGCGGGGCCCTGGAGCTTCCCGCTAGGATGACAGGATTTACACCCTGCGGCACCCACAGAGAACACGCAGCCAGCTTCCTACCTCCTGGGCTTCATCACAGGGCACGGCCCAGGCTTCCTAAACAACCTCCAGGATTTATTAGTAAGAGCTGTTTTTGTTTTTCTGTATCTGATGCAAGGTTATCTTAGGCAGCCGGCCAAGGGGAAAATGTGAACACAGGTTGCGGTAGGGCCACCGGCCCACCTGCCCCCGCTCGGCATAGGACAAAGCTGAGAAATATTTGTTGGCCGATGGCGTTCTGTCAACGTCTGTGGTTTATTTCTCTCCATTTTCCCTTTTCCTTCTTCCTTTCTTTTTCTATTGGCAAAGAGGACATTTTAAATACCTGTCACACCACCAGTTGTTTACAAGAAAATAAAATGTCAAGAAGCACTAAAAATAAGGCGTCCACGGGCTTTCTGCATTCCTATTAGTGATTTTTTTTTTTTTTCTTAATGGAGAGAAACCTCTTTACTGGCAGACTAGCAGGCTTAACGGCTGAAAAATAGACAGATTTAGTGGTGGAAAGGCTTTTTTGCAGAGTTAGGTTATATTTAAAAGGTGATTCATGTCCAAAATCGGTTTTTACATAATTGAAATGAGGTCGGTACTGGCTGGTAAGAGTCATCACAGGAAAGGCGGGCCACGGAGAAAGAGAGCCAGCCCAGGGAGGGGACAAGTAACAGTCTGGGGCTCTGCCCGCAAGTCTGATGCAAAATACTTGAACATAAAGTTTAGAATCTAAGTGCCCAAGGTCTTTTTGTCTGATTTTTTCTGGTTACCTGTCTGTGGCTTTTGTTGGATTTCTTCTGGAAGAAAATAAAATCCATAGGCTAACGGTCATCATAGGTTTCCCAGGTCTTCACCTGTCACCTGAAGGATGTTCCAGACCAGGACACATGCCACCAGATTAGGGTCACGAAGGTGCCCCAGAAACGCCCCATCCAGGGGCAGGGGCTGCCTTGGAGCTTCTGCATCCTGGGGCCAGGGGGCCCTTGGTTTCCCCAAAGTGCCCGTCTTCCTGGGTATCAGGGCAGGTGATGAAATGTCAGCTCTCCTGGGGAAGGTCGGGGGCAGGGGCTGTCTTTGGTTCTGGTTTTAGAGGTGTGTGTGTGGTAAAAAGGTGTTTAGTCCTTGAATTCAAGTCTCATGTGATACACTTGCTTTTACCATCCACCGTGATGCCGCAGGAGAAGCTGATTCTGAAGGCGTCCATGTTCATCTTACTTTTAACTCTGACGTTTTTTCCAAGGGAAGGATGGCAGTAAACGGGGAGAAGACCAGGCCCCAATTCAGGTAGAAGAACTTTTTTGCCCCTTGGACTCCTGCCTCAGAGAACCGTGCACTGCTGCTTGCTGTCCTGTCTTGGGTCATCCTTTACTTACAGAGTGCCCCTCCTCCATGGTATAGGAAAGATTTAAAAATTCACCTTCAGGGTGGTCCAGTGGTAAAGAATCTGCCTTCCAATGCAGGGGATGCGGGTTCGATCCCTAGTTGGGGAACTAGGATACCACACGCCGCAAACTACAGAGCCCACGCTCCCTGGAACACGCGCGCCTCAACTACAGAGCCCACAGTGTGCTGGAGCCTGAACGCCACAACTAGAGAGAAGCCCGCGCACCACAACAAAAGATCCCACCTGCCTCAACGACGATCCCGCATGCCGCAACTAAGGCCCGACGCAGCCAAAAATAAATAAAATAAAAAAACAATAAATCTTTAAAAAATAATAAATTCACCTTCATACCACGTTGGGCTTTGTATCTGTAAAAACTGTGGAATGTCTTAAAAGTGTTGTAAAAGCTTTGCTGTAATATCTGACTCAATTGATAATGTTCTGTGAGGTGCTGCTAACCTCTGGGTCTATTTGAGAATTATCCCAAAAGAAGACAATCTAACCTACGAATGCTATTAAGTGTAATGAATGTTTGTGAATAGATAAAATGGAACTTTTTGTAGACGACTGATCAAATCTTTACTAATTCAAGTTTGCAGTGGTTCTTTCTTGTCATAGAGACAATAAAATTGTGTTTAAACCTCAAACCTCTTTTCACTGAAGTATGGTTGATTTACTACATTATATTAGCATAGAGATCCAGTACTTTTGCACATTATATTTCATTATAAATTATTATAAGATAATGGCTATATTACCCTGTGCTATACAATATGACTTTGTTGGTTATCTATTTTATACATAATAGTTTGTATCTCTTGAGTCCATATCCCTAATTTTGCCCCTCCCCACTTCCCTCTCCCCTTTGGTAACCATTAGTTTGTTTTCTGTAGCTATGAGTATGTTTCTGTTTTGCATATACATTCATTGGTATCGTTTTTTTGGATTCCACATATAAATGATATCATATGATATTTGTCTTTCTCTGTCTGGCTTACTTCACTTAGTATGGTCATCTCCCGATCCATCCATGTTTCTGAAAATGGCTTTATTTCATTCTTTTTATGGCTGAGTAATATTGCATTGTATATATGTACCACGTCTTCTTTATCCACTCATCTGTTGATGGACACTTAGGGTTGCTTCCATGTCTTGGCTGTTGTAAATAGTGCTGCAGTGAACATTGGGGTGCACGTGTCTTTTCCAAGTAATGCTAAACATCAAGCATTTTAATAGAGTCTTGAAAAGCTTGTAGGAGCCAAGAAATTGTACCTACAATAATTAAACTGGAGGTCATCTTACTTGTTTCTCCCTCCTGACCCTGTGGGTGGCTGGGTAATGCTCCCCACGAGGCATCCACGTCTTACACTGTATTGGAATTGTGAATAGTTTACCTCATGTGGCAAAAGGGACTCTGCATGGAGATTAAACAAAGGTTCCAAGTTGAGGACCTCCCTGTGAGATGGGAGGTCATCCCGATTTTCCAGGTGGGCCCACTGTACCCACAGGGTCCTTACACGGGAGATGCAAGAGGGTTGATGTAGGAAAAAGACAATGAGATGAGAGAACTAGAGGTGGAGGGATGATCCCTGATGCTGAGCAGGGGCCACGAGCCAAGGAGTACAGGGCCTCTGGAGGCTGGAAAAGGCAAGAAAACAGATTCTCTCCCGAAGGCTCCAAAAGGAGGGAAATCCTGCTGACACCTTGATTTTAGACCTCTGGCCCCAGCACTGTCAGAGAACGAATATGTGTTGTCCTCAGCTCCAGAGTGGGGCGATTTGTTACAGCAACTGCAGGAAACTCATACGTGATTGAGTAATTCCACTGGGACCCTCTGCTTCTCGGATCCCGGCATCAGATCTCTGGCCACAGTGGCTTTCTTCTGGGGTCTTTGGCCCGTCTCTCTGAGGGTCCTTACCCTGCACTGGGGTTCCCTCTGCACGCCCCTCTCTTACTTTGTTTCTCTGACTCCAGGGCAGGGAAGAGACCCCTTGGGTGGGAGACATGGGACAGGTGGGGGAGCCACGTGCTGGGTGGCAGGTGCAGCATCTCTGCTCTCTGGGGTGAGATGCTAAGGTTGAAAATGTGCCCAAGACCAAGGACTCCAATGGACATAATATCAGGAAAATAGGCAACCTTGAGCTGCTTGTAAATATGGCAGAATTTTTTTGAGAGGAAAACTAAACTAAACATGTGTTTTGGCTGTGACAAAGTAAGACTGATGATAATCAGCCATGTGACTTCTGAATCACTTAGGTCTGACCTGACTGACATTTTGTTCCAAATTTTATTTGACTACAGACATCAACTCTATAAATACAGGTTCTATGTTCATACTTAAAGACTAACGATTTTCTTTGTTTTATACCCCCAACAGGACAAACGCTCCAAATAGAATGTTTTAGAGTAACTGTTATATTTTGAGTTCCCATTTTTTAACAAGTCTGCATATCTCAGTACCCCAGAAGTTAATTCTATATGTTAACAATGTGTCAGACGTCTTGAGGCCTTTGCAATAAGCAGAATCCGGACTGGACGTTATACACCCACATTTTAAGTTCCCGAGGCTCGCAGGGGCCTTCGGCTCACAGCTGCTGGACTCTTGTGATGGGGAGGCCACAGGTATTTTTAGTCAGTGGTCTGTTTCTCTCCCTCACCGTGACTAAAATCATCTCACACACGGATAGATTTCACCAGGCGTTGCTTTGCAAATGTTTAATACGCATCTACCACATACCTAAAACTGCACAATTGTCCTAAAGTAGTGTTTTGGTTTATAAAAATGTCCAGGTCAACGCGGTCCCCGGAGGGTCGACAAGGTTTACATACACGACAAGGAGAATGAAGACACGATGACGGTCACGCTGGGGCCCTGAGTCCCCTGGAACACGAGGCGAGAGGTGGGGTGAGAGGTGCCGCCGTGGCCCTGGCTGGGAACGTGCCACGAGCAGGTGCAGTGGGGGTCAGTGTCACCACCCAACTAAAGAGCTAATTCGGGGTCGGGTGAAAGAGTCCTCCTAAGCAAACAGAAGATGAGCCTCTGTCACAGGGCTGATGTCTCCCTGCACAGCCTTTGGGTTTTCATTGTAAACTAATTGGCAACAGTGAAAAGCACCTTGGTTAGCAGGCTTGTCTGGCGGCGGCCCCGCTGCGGCCCTGAGGGACGGTGAAGGGGTGACTAGGGCCTCTGTGGACCCCTGCGTTCACCCAAGGGTGCGCGACACAGCCCCACCCCCAGGGGAACGTCGCACTCGGGGCCTCATTGAACACGTGTCCAGGGTGAAGCAGGAAAGGAGAGGCCTTTTCCGGATTCCTCTTCTAGGCCAACTGTCAGAGGAATCTTCCCCGAGAAATCAGTGTCACCAAGGACGCAAAGTTTACAAACAGCCATGGTTTAAAAAGTAAAGGGAAACGGGCGACATTCGTTTTAATAAAAAACTTAATTTAACTCGATATATGTAAAATATTCTTGCAACATAAAATACCGCACACATATGAATAAAACGGTTTTCTTTCATTTCTTTCTCTTTGAAATCTAGTGAGATCACGGCATCTCTGAGAGCTGAGGCAAGCTACCCATTCCTGCGGTGGGGATCTTTCCACAGCGTGTAAGTCAGACCACCGCACCACGGGATGCATGTCAGTTACGTCCCAACAGAGCGGGGAGGAAAGTCCGGTGTGCCTTTCCCCCTGTAGCGCATCTCAGTGCAGACCCGGCTTCGGAGGCTTAGAGCTTCCTGGGACCACGTGAGGGCAGCGCAGGGCAGGGCCCCTCAGATGGGCCCCTCCCAGGGCACAGGGCATCACCCCACTTTCCGTCTGGACCTGGGCTGGGTTCCAGGAGGCAGGGCGGGCAGTGGCCTCAGCCCGGGCTCCACACAGGCCGTTCAGCGCCTTGCGGCCTGGCTACCCCGTGACCAGGGAGGGTCTGCACGCCCAGGTCCTCACGTGCCATGTGCGGAGAAGGGGCCCTCGTGGGTCCTTGTGAGGATGAACGAGTTGGAGGAGCAACACGGCAGTGCTTGGCACGTGACATGAGCCCTCGGTAGCCGCTGGTGTGACCTCGCACTCGAGTCTGGCTGCAAAGCTTCTGCCACGATGCTGCAGCTGCCCCCAGGGTCCTGGGCTGGGACCCCGGGCTGGGACCCCGGCGGGAGGCGGGCAGCAGCTTTGCTCGGCTTTCCCTTACCGAGGCCCTGGGTGGAACATCAAAGACGCAAAGCTAAGTTCTTCCGATGTTTTATTTCACACTTTGAGAAGAAACCCAGATTCTGCTATTTTCAGATTTGGTGAGTCTATGCTTATTTTGCTTTTCATTTCTCTAATTTTATACATTTCTAATACAGTTTTATTTTTTATCTTTTTATGTTTTACAATTATACATGTTTTTTCATTTTAATGCATTAATTCCTGGGAGCTCAACTGTCCAGACTTCAAATCCCATGTTTTGCCGTGAACCCTCCTCAGGGGTTGGGAAGTTTGGACCCTCGCCTCCCGTTTTTTGCTCAACTCCAGACCCCTCTCTTTCTCCCTGGAGAGAACTCTGACCAATTAAAAGAATTTGTCAATTAGATTTGCTTCGTTTCCCCTTTTTCCTCAAAGAAGTTATGCCACCTTACCTGGTCATCCCTCTTATGTTCTGCTCTCTTTTAATTCGATCCAAAGAGGCAAATAAATAAGGAGAAAGACCACGATTTTACCTGCAAATGGCTGGCCCTCGGCCCGCGCGTGTTTGGCGTTGAACCCAGGGCCTCATTAAGGGAAAGGCGGATCAGGCCGTTGCCCTTGCTGCCGAGGGAGCGTGCTGGGGAAGGTCACTGTCACAGCCCAGGGCACAGGGGGCAGCTGCCTCGCCCAGATGTTCTGCTGCCCAGCTCCACCTTGGGCCTCCCGGCCGGCCTCCACCAGCAGGCCGCGACGGGTCACACACACGCCCTCCCCTCCGTCAGCCTCTGGAGATCACATGACCTCGCCCTTGGCATTTGTCCCAGAAAGTACTAGTCGTCTCTCAGAGACCAGGCCATCAATGGAATGAGTTTAGTGACGACCAGCAAATCCCGGGAAGGTGCCCCTTCCCTCCTGGTGCAGTGGCCAGGCTTCTCCACCGGGAGGCACTGCAGGCCCATCCTTTGGGGCTGGTCCAGCTCTCGGGCCCACACATTAGATGCTGCCCACGCGAACTGTGTCAGGGCACCCTGTTTGCTTCTCCAGGCGTGTGGCTTCCTGGTTCATCCCCGAGACAAACCGGCTGAAGAAAGCTGACAAGACACCATGGAAATCCCCATTACATACATTTAAACGTTTATTTAGGATCCAAAAGGATTTGATGGAGCTCACAGTCTCTGATTGAAAGTTCACGTGTGTGCACAGGTGTGCGTGTGTATGTGTGTACGTGTTCGTGTGTGTGCTGGCATGTGTGCAAGTGTATGCACGTGCCTGTGTGTCCCCCGTAAACAAGCCCTCAGCGGAGAGGGAAGGGGGCCGGCCCTCGCTTGGGGCGGGGTGTAGGCCTGATGTGCCGGCTTCCAAAGCCCTCAGCCCTTCCCCTCAGAATTCTCCCTTTTTCATAACAGGGGCTCGCAGAGTCTAAACACTTTATGCCATTAGATCAAAACGGTAACGTTTCCAGTTGTTGACAACGTAGAGTCTGGTCCGCCCCCAGTTAGCTGTGTGATGTGGGCTGTGTGACCTGAAGCCGCCTGCCAAGGCCTGAACATCCTTCTCCGATGAGCACGGGTGAATGAAGTTTGGTGAGATGCCGTCTCTGTTCTCTGAGAACCCTGCAGTTGCAGGCCTGCGCCCGCCCTCGCTGCCACTCACCCCCCTCCCCGCCCTCGCTGCCAAGTAAGGCTCAGGCACCTGCCATGCAGGCGGCTCCCTGCCGGCTGGGAGCACAAACTGGTCCGCAGGAAAAGGGGCTGCTCCGTCTCCTGTGTTTATCTGCTCCGCCAGCCCTTCCTCCTTCCGTCCCCCCCGGGAGGAGGCCGTCTTCTACTCAGATTCGAGCCTGCGACCCCGCTCCAGATCTTCAGACATTTCCCACAGGTTTCCTCCTCGTGCGGCCTTTCCCCCTTCTCTGTCGTCCTCAGATCCAAAGAGAAAGCACTACTGATTCTGAATTCCGGATTTTCCACGAGTCCCGCTGCCACTGCTGAAGACACAGGTCTCCCCGGCTCTTGCTCTGACGCGGGTCCAGGGCGTAGCTGGTGACAAGTCCTAACTGCCCTGCCCACACCATCCTTCTTGCAGTCTTTCTAAAATGCAGATCTGTGACTCTTTCTCGTTGGTTCCTGCCCTGTGGTAGGTAGACAGCTCTGAAAACCTCCCATAGCAAAAGCACCCAACAAAGCAAAATGCTGTCTCTACCTTTTCCTTTGCAACTTCCTGGTTCCTCTTGGCAAATGTGTAACACCAGGTTTATTGGACAGGTAACAACCGTGTCTGCTGTTCAGCTTGGAAGGAAGGGAGGGTCCTGGACCCTCAGGGCTGAGACCTCTGAAGTGAACGTGCAATAACACCCAGCAGCCGTGAGAAACCTCTCCACGCTGTCCACGGGTGGAGGGAATTGAAACTGAGGTTTAAGCTGATACCTAAATGGATTTAGAATCTGCATGTGGGTATCCATGTTCAAGAAACTAACACAAAAATTGGTCCAAGCCAGTAATATTCCTGGAGTACACAACAAAAGCAAATAAAATGACGTTCTGAGGGGACTCTTTGATAATCCAAGTGGTATATTATACTTTCAGGAAAAAAAAGAAACCTGAATAAAGAAAATAGCTCACAATAAAAATTGGTAAACCAATAAGGAAACAGTACATCGTAGTACAAAGCTAACAGATTCAGTAAGAATTACATCTCAGGGAACATGAAAGAAAAATATTGAATAGAGACTTGTAACAAATTTGTTTAAAATAATTAAAGAAAATAAAGACAACATAAAAACTATGATAAAATAAACCAAGAAAAATGAATAGGAAGACTTGGAAAACAATACAAGATTTTCAGCAAATAAGAAATGGAGTCATTGGAATTTTAAATTTGGTGAATGTGTAAGAAGCGGAAGGACAGGGGAATTCCCTGGTGTCCAGGGCTTAGGACTTGGCACTTTCACTGCCGAGGGTGGGGATTCAGTCCCTGGTCAGGGAACTAAGATCCCGCAAGCTGAGCAGCGAAGCCCCCCCCCCGCAAAAAGCTGAAGAACAAATAAGTGAGAGGTCATCTAAAGAAATGGCTTGAAGTCCCCAACCTGGCTGCTCAGATCCCCTCCCGGGGGATGCGCAGTGGACCCAAGCCCCACTGGCTGCCCCTCTGGACATGTCCCTGTGTTTGTACGGAGTTGCTTTTAGGCGGCACCTGAGATGGGGGCGGCGCTGAGGCCGCCCTTTCTCGGAGACCTTCTGTGGATGCAGACGGGCTCGAGGGTTCGCCATCAGCCTGGCTGCAGCTCTGTTAGAACCGTGCTATGCTCGGGGTCTCTTCTGACCCAGTCTTTCCTTTTCTCCTGCTTCAACGGGAGCTGGGCCTGCGTCATGGTCTGAAGATTCCCCCACTCTCCTTCTTCTGCTCCACACCTAACAAGTCTCTTGCAACATCTGATCCCACATTTGAATTCCTTATGAGCACATGTTCCTTTTGTCATTGAGCACGGGATTTGAATCCTTGCTTTAAAATCTACCAAGTGCAGCATCAGGGTCTGTCTCCACTGATAGTTTTTCCCTTGAGATGGGGTCATAGTTGCTTGTTTCTTTGAGGGATGTGTAAGTTTGAATTCTGCCTTAGATATTGTGAATATTATATTGTTCAGACTCTGAATTTTGTTATATTCCTCTGAAAAGTGTTCTGTTGTTGTTGCTGTTGTTGCTAATATCTTGGTGGGAATCACGCTGCAGACGCTGCCTTTGAATGGCAGCTCAAATCCCAATTCACTCCATCTATCCTTAGCTGGCCTACTGAGTCTGCCTTTCACATACAAGGTCCAGGGAGAAGATACATTAGGGCAGAGTTTATACACCAAATTTGTGGATGTGCTTCTCTGTCTCTCCTTCCGAGGATTTGCCTCCAATTTCCTGTGTCTATGGTTGCCCCACATTTTAACCTCCAGTTCTTCGGGTGGATTTCAGCTGTCCCACAGGTCTCCTGAGGCCTGCCCTCAAGCCAGAGCAGTGAAGATGGAAAGTTCATCCAGTGCAAATTCCCTTTCTGCAGGTGATAATTCCTCTCCAAAACCTGCCAGCTTCGGGGCATGCTATAAACCTGGTCTGCCTTCATGCCGTAAACCATTAAAATAGGAAGCCTACGACTGCCTGTGATGTGCTCCAGCCAGCTTGCCTCAGCTCATAAGAGCCAACTGACAAGGTTTCTGCAGTTTTCTGAGCTGCTGGTGGTAAAACCACTCGTAGCTTGAAATCAGACATGGTGGAAGTATTTACACCATGAAAATTGACAAACTTTACAAATCAGGTGTCTCTCTCTTTCTTTGGTGGGAGGTCAATTTACAAGCACACCATTGCCCAATGCCATCAGCCACTTGATTCCTTCAGCTGCTGACCCCTCTCCAGAATGGGCCTGTTTCTGATTGTTCCTCATTCCCTCCACATACTTGCTGCTGCTGCTGTGTGTGTAAAGTAGTTTGATAAAAGGACAACTACAAAAGAGAGCTTCTTGCTGTTATTGGAGGGAAGACGCTTACTCAGCCATTAGTATAAGTAGAAGCCCTTTCCACCGATCTTGGAGGAAGAGCTCCCATCTCTTCTTTCTGAGCCCAGCCTGGGAGCCCTGATGCTGTATATCCCATCAAGAGCTCCACCTGCTCCTGAGATGGACCTGGTGGATTGCAGTGCTCTCAGAAGGCCTTTCCAGAATCACCTTGTGAGTTTTTTCAGATAATATATTTAATCATGTATAAAACTGAAATACACTTATGTCCATCCATAGAAGGAGAGGGAAGTTCCTCAAATATTCTCTACAAAACATAGCTCACTGGTTATAAGACACATTCACGTTTACCAGTCCCAGAAGCTGTCCATCAGACTGCAGTGGTTTGGTCACGAAGACACAGCTTAGCTCCTAGTCGAGTGAATACATCATTTATTCATTCAAAAATATCAATAGCTCAGGAAGGTGGTAACCAAGTGAACAGCATATTCATAACTGTTACAAGAACTCACATGCCGTGACACAAAGGCATAGCTGATATTTGAAAGAAAGGAAGAAACTATTCACAAAAGAGTGAAAGAATTAAGAAATGAATGTTCCAGAACAGAATGGAACATTAAGGAATCCTATTGTTAACTTCCCTAGGACAGGAAAGAGTTTTTCAGCATCTTGAAATAACTGAAGGAGGTCCATGTGGATGGAGCTTAATCATCAAGTGTGACGATCGGGGATACTGGGGATGGGACAAGAGCAGGGCTGGGTCACGCAGACGTTGCATAGCAAGCTAAGAAGTCTGGGTTGTACAGATACTGCCGCGAAAGACACTAAAGGATTAAAGTCGGGGGTAAGCTGATGTAAGACACGAAGGTAACCCTGACCTCCGAATCACCAATGTTGAAAGAGGACAGTAGGGTAACCTAGGGGCTCATCAGGGGCTATGAAGTTGTAAGATGAGCTGCTTCCATGGTCTCCACCGGGGTGTGGCAGTGGCCCATTTAAGAAAACTGTCAGTGGGCTGCGTCCCAGGTAGACAGGGAGCACTGGGTCCTTAAAAACGCTGGAATCTATAAAACTGACGGAAGAGAAAGTGCTTGCTGTGAAAGCACAGAAGGAACAAATAGAAAGGGAAGAGAAAGGGGAGTTTAGCTATAGCACTGTTTTCTATTCAAGTAGAACTCCACGATTTCCACCCGGGGATTTTGGAGGAAGAATCAACAAGACCCGCTGATGGGTTGGAGGGAGGGGAGACACAGAAGATGCTCAAGGGTGTCTGGGTTGTGGAAGGAGAGCACATCCGAACTAGAACTGCAGAGGATGTGGTTTCAGAGCAACGACACAAAGATGTGCACTTTTTGATGTGTTAGGTTTAAAATGCTGGTAAGATTTTTTTTTAATTTATTTAAAATTATTTTAGAAAACAGACCAGGAATGAGAAAGCAAATTTTCTTTGCTTAAAAAACAAATAACTTATTAAGGTGTAGACAAAGTAGTAAAGGCACAGAAAAATGAGGAATGGGAGAAGAGATTGCTTCCAGAGGGAGGTTGTTAGGTGCTTCTGGAGCATTAAAGAGGTGACATCCAGGACTTTACAGGTGTGTTTACTGTCCGGAGTCGAAGGTGTATCTCATGAGCCTGTGCTCGGAGACAAAACTGAGCAGTAGATTCTAGAAGGTGATGAAGGGTCCCAGGGGTCAAAATCTTCCCTGGACCAAAGCCTGAGCTGTTTAGCCTAATAAACTGATCAGAGAAAGGTTCAGCTTAGGAAAAGAGCCACAAGCAAGACCAGTTAAGTCAATTGTAACAGTAGAACGGTTGCGTCTTACCTATTAAATCCTTTCTGAACTGAGTGCATGAATTATTCGAAAGTCAGTCTATATCCCAAGAGAAGTCTCAAGACTGTTGAGAAAAGGGGTTGAATTAGATATATCAGGCCTAGCTCCTTTAAAAATTGATCAGTGATCAGTTACATGGGTATTTACTGTTTTAAAGGCGTTCCTAATTCTCTCTTTTTATTCAATTCATTTAAACTAAGAAAAGAAAACCAGTTCACCCATTTCTCCCAACACTCCTCCACCCCCACCTCTCCCAAACGCCAATCTATTCTCTGTATCTATGAATTCAGGTTTTCATGTAGCATTTAGATTTCCCACATAACCGATCATATGATACTTGTTTTTCTCTGTCTGACTTATTTCATTTAGCATAATGCCCTCAAGGTCAATCTATGTTGTCACAAATGGCAGGACTTCATTCTTTTTATGGCTGAATAATTATTTTATATATATATATGTATATGTGTATATATATGTACGTATAACAATTTCTTTAGCCGTTCATCCATCTATAGACTCGTGGCCTCTGTATCTTGGTTACTGTAAATAATGCTGCAGTGAACATGAGGGCACAAATATCTTTTAGAATTAGTGTTTTCATTTTCTTTGGATAAATACCCATAAGTGGAATTGCTGGATCATATGGTAGTTCTATTTTTATTTTTTTGAAACATATTAAGACATTTTAATTGGTGATTGGATATGTATGACTTGGGAATTCTGAGACACGTTCTGGGCCAGGGAGAGAATTTTGGAATCTTCAGCCTGCACATGAGATCCAAAGCCACAGGACACAAAACGTCACCCCGGCAGGTCCTCTCAACGTCATGCCTATTTCTAGGCGTTTCTTCCCTCTGCCTCCCCGGGCTGAATGGTGGCCCCAAAGATACGTCCACGTCCTAATGCTTGGAACCTGTGACTAGGACCTTATTTGGAAAAAGCAGTTTGAAAACATGATTCATGATTAAGTCAAGAATCTTGAGATGAGATCATTCTGGATCTTCCAGACGGGCCCTACAAACCATCACAAGAGGGAGGGAGACAGGGAGATCAGAGATTAGACACTGGCAGGCACGAAGGGAATGAAAAGGAAACCACAGCCAGCCAGGGAGAGCCAAGGATGCTGGCAGCTATTAACATGAGAAGAGGGGGAACTGCATGCTCTCCAGGACACCCAGAGGCCAGTGACCCTGCCAACACCTTGACCTCTGACTCCTAGTCTCCAAACTACGAGAATACATTTCTGTTGTTTTAGCCCCTGTTGTGTAATTTGTGAAGGCAGCCCTAGGAAATCAGTGCACTGGGTACAAGTAGGATATGGATATGGAAATCTTCATTTTTAACCAGAACCCTCTGTGGCCCTGGCTAGTGGGTGCCATTTGAGGAAACACTGACCTGGAGAGATACTCTGTTACTGAACCTTGAAGAGCATCAGAATTATAAATTCAGAGGAAGAGGAAGGGCAGGCTCAGACCTCAGGGAGGCACAAGATGAGGCAAGAAAAACAAAGATCTGGCTTCCAGGCTGGTCTTGTCTGACTGCACCACTTAATTTTTCCCTGGAAGAACAGTCCAGAAGTGATGTGATTCGCACAACATTTTTCAGTTCGTTCAAATTTATGACCGTCTGAATTTGCAACTAAACTTCCCTGCAGGTGAAAACTGTCTCGCTGAATGAGACCCAGATGATGTCCAAAAGGCTGACATGGTGAATCCTTGTTCTGGAGAAGGAAGAAGGGGATCTACACAAGAGGAGTTTCAGAGGACTCAGCATCCCTCAGGGCCCGGCCCGTCTCCAGCACTGGTTCCATGCCTGGAACATGCTCTTCCCTGCAGCTGAGCGCATTCCTGTCTTTTCTTCAAAGGATTTTCTGAAATTCCAGCACTAGTCTGAAATTCTGCTGAATAAACTACTGTCATAATTTCACCTTCTTACCCGTCTGCACAAATGGACTTGCAAATAAGACTCATTCATAGCATATGTGCCATGACCTTGTTTCATGCCCGAGGGAAACCAGAGGCAGGACTAAAACACGGTCCCCAGCTTCAGTACAAACCACACGCGACTCCTGCTCCTGGCTCCTGGGGTTTGCTGTATCTATATCGACAACACTGAGATGATAGTGTTCCATTCTAGAATTTTCCCTTGACCAAAAATGGATTGCCCTGGAATTTGCTTTTTCACTGCTTCCTGAAATACAACATCATTAGTTTGGAAAAATGGAATGTTACAGTTTCCACTGGAAAAACTCATACCTTAAAATCAGCAGTTTTAATAAAGATTCTTCTTAGGGAATGACCCCAGGGAAGAGAGAGGACTAATCTTCATTGGAATCCTACTGTGCGTCTAAAGCTGGATCTTTTTTTATAAAAAAGCTTTATTGAGGCATAAGTGATATACGAAGATTGCAAATATTTAATGTACACATTTCCCTGAGTTTGGACATCTGTATACACCCACAATACTACCACCACAATCAAGGTACTAAATACATCCCTCACCTCCGCAAATTTTCTTGTGTTCTTTCATGATGTTGTGTGTGTGTGTGTGTGTGTGTGTGTGTGTGTTAAGAACAATTGACAAGAGGTTTCTCCTCAGCGTATTTTAAAATGCACAGTGCAGGGCTTCCCTGGTGGCGTGGTGGTTGGGAGTCCGCCTGCCGATGCAGGGGACGCGGGTTCGTGCCCCGGTCCGGGAAGATTCCACATGCCGCGGAGCGGCTGGGCCGGTGAGCCATGGCCGCTGAGCCTGCGCGTCCAGAGCCTGTGCTCCGCAACGGGAGAGGCCACGACAGTGAGAGGCCCGTGTTCCACAAAAAACAAAAACAAAATGCACAGTACAGAGTCGTTGACCCCAGGCACCATTGGTACAGTAGACCTCTAGAACTTATTTATCCTGCAAAACAGAGAATTCAACCCAGAATAGTGACTCCCTCGTCCCCCGCACCCCCACTCCCAGCAACCCCCTTCTCCTCTGTGCTTCTGTGAGTTTGACTATTCTAGATTTTTCCTCATGTAAGTGGATCAGTATTTGTGCATCTGTGACTGGCATATTTCACTTAGTGGGAATGCCAGTTGGTGAAGCCACTATGGAAAACAATACGGAGGTTCCTCAAAAAATTAAAAATAGAACTACCATACAATCCAGGAGCCCCTGGATGTTTTCAGCCTGAAGCTGAAATTGGCCTTCAAACCTTTTAAATATATAGTGGCCATTTCAAGAACTCTTAGTAGTACTGAACTTTAAACACTATTTTGGAATTTGCTTAAAGATCAAATGCCGTGGGTTGAACCACACCAGTCTGTATAGTGTGAGTGAATGCTGACTCTGAAATAACCAGCACCGGGAATTTCTGCTCTTACCTGGAGCTGACCAGTTTGGGGTGATTCTCTTCCTTTGAGAAGTCCCTTTTGATTGCAATGTACTACTCTTGCCTATAAATTAAGGCATTTCTGAATTGATGAAAGTCTATTTCAGTCTAAAGGTTTTCAGGGAAAACCTGAAAACACCACTCCTGGGTGTTTATCCGAAAGAATTGAAAACAGGATCTCAAAGATCTATCTGTATCCCCATGCTCATTGCAGTAACCAAGATATGGAAACACCTAAGTGTCCGTAGATGGATACATTGATGAAGGAGATATGGTGTATATGAAATGGAGCAGGACCCCTATGGTCTATGCCCCCCATGTCCTCAGCCTGCCTTTTGTCTGTGGAAAAACTTTACCCAAAGAATAAGTTTAATCAGAGAAGTGAGAAAATGCAGAAGCAAAGGGAAACAGTCCAACAGCACTAAGTAATAATAGATGAGTCATTAAGCAAAGTCTAGGGCCTTTAGTTCCTCCTCAAGGGCTATAGATAATATTCTGAGCCACATCCTGTGAGCTGTCTTGTAGATACCGAAACCCCTACCAGGTGGAAGAAGTTAACTACACGATGACCAGATTGTAGCCATGACATAAGCTGCCACGATTCCGAGAACTGGCCTCAAGGAAATTGGAACCAACCAACCCTGGAAATGAAGATTAACTTAAAACAATCAAGATGACGCTGATCAGACCACCTCATGATTGATTTCAAGATGACCGTCAGAGCTGACTGTGCTGTTTCTGCATGGAGCCCCCTCCTTCCGCCTATAAAAGCTCTTGCCCCCGATTGTCAGTGGCAGGGAGTCAGCCTTTGGACAGGGGTCTGCCCTCCCCCAACCCAGCTGCCAGCAGCCAAAATAAAGCAAACTTTCCTTTCCACCAACCTTACCTCTTTACTGGCTTTTGAGTGGTGAGCAGCCAGACCCCACTTTCGGTTGCAGTGTTTGGTGTCCAACGTGGGTCTGCTGCACTCTGGCTCCTGGGGTTTTCTAGAGTAAAGCCTTGGCCATGACAACACTCCAGGATGATTGTGTAAGTGGATTGTGGTGAAACAGCTTCTCATGGCTCACTGGCCCCAAGAAGGGGATTTGGGGGACATTCTAGCAGCTGCCAAAGCCATTTGCTTCGAGGATCCTCCCTGTTTCTCCCCTGCTCGGCACTGGCTGCCAACGTACGCTTTTCCTTGGTGGAATGGGAAGATGCATCTGGACAAGCTGACGGGATCCAGGACCGAGTCTGTCCACCGGCGTGCACCCAGCAAACTTCTAAGGACAAAGTGCTATTTGGGCATTTTGCCAGTTGGTTCTGATGTGCGTCTACCATTGTTCTTCCCACAAACACCACTGTGATGCGTTTAGTATGTGCCTGGATATGTAAGCTTCCCTTAACTATGATTGCTCTTTGTGTTTCTGTGGTTTTAGCTGACATGGGTTATCCTGTCCTACGGACATCACACTGGTTTTCTTGTACTTCAGCATAACATCTTAAACGGTCAGCATCGGTCAGTGTGCACCTATTTCCTTGTAGTTGGTACCTTGTGTGTTGAATTAACACCTTTCTAGTTATCCCACGACATTTGACTCCACCTCTGTCAGTGGTTCCTCGAGTCATCTCAGCCACCTGGAACTTCTTGGGAGCCCAAGCAACGTGGCCATGAATTCCATCATGTCTGCCCTGTATCAGGATGGTCAGATTCCATGAAACGCACAAGCTAATTCCATTCGGTTAAAACACTTTCTGAGATGAGATGGCTGAAGCAGTTTTTGAGCATCTCACAGGAATTCTCGTTTCTTCACATACTCACCAACGCTTGGCATGACCCATTTCTCTAATTTCTGCCAATCTGGGGAGAAGGAAAAGTGCACTCTCAACCTTATTTACTAGTGAGATTTGGCATTTTTCACACACCTGTTGGCCACAGGAGTTCAGCCTCTGTGAATCGCCTGTCCAAATCCACTTTTCAATCATCTATGCTGTCTGGGGGTTGGGGATATTTCTGGTTCTGATTGCTCCTCACCCATTATTAATCACTTAATGATTTTGTACATTGCAAAATCTTGTCCCAGTGTACCACCTTTCTTAATTTTCTTAATGTCACCTTTTATTGAAAATAAATCCTTAATTTTGATATATCAATAAATTAAACATTTGTTTTATTCTTGACATCACATTTAAGACTTCCCACCCCAAATTCTCAAGGATATTCTTACATTTATTCTATTTCTTTTACAAATTTTAGCTTTCACATTTAGAGCTTCCATCCTTCTGGCATTCATCAAATGTGGCATGAGGTAGGTTCCAACCTATTTTTGTTAATAAACTGACCAGTTTCCCTTAAGAGCATCTGCTAAATGCCCATCTTTTCTCATTGGTCCTGATGCTTTCTTTGGAAAAAGCATTTTCTGCTTCATGTTATAAATTTGGTAGAGAAATAAGAAAACAGTTAAAACCTCTACGTGCACTCACAAAAGCACTGCCTGTGGTCCCTGCAATTCTCCCCCTCCTACTGCACTGGTTCTCACACCTGCCCCCTCCTTCTCCGTCTCCGACACCTCAGGACTGCATGGGGAAGGCATCCAGCAACTTGGGTTAGTTTGCTATCGTGTTGGGATCCAGAGGTTACAGTATTCTGGTTCATAATTTTTGGTGGTATAGTTCCTTTTTCTCTCTTGATATCCTTCATAAGTCTTCTTTGGAGTTTAGGACTCCCAGCATCCAGCGCTACCTCTGATGTTTGAAGGTGGTCAGGACATTCAGTTCATTTATTCAAAAATAGTAATTTCATCCCAACTCTGTGATGAGTCGTATGCTTGGTTCTGGGAACTCAGCTGTGCAAAGAGACTGAAATCTCGTAGATTTGTTAAACATTCTATTGAAACGGTACAGTTCATAAATAAGGAACAACAGCGCCATCAGTCATGCTACATGGAAGGTGGAAATAGGGTGCTGTAAATCGTGGGATGGTGAAAAGATCGGCGTCTCCGAGATGAGGCTGAGCGCCAGGTGAAGATCAGACCGGCGTGATGCAGCCCTTCTGTGGGAAAGCGACGGGAAGGAGGCCGTGGGATGAGTGAGCCAGGGGAACCAGAGTCAAGCGGAGATGTGATACTGGGCTTCAGAGTTTGGAATTTATTCTAAATGGTTATGTAAAAATGAGGAGGAAGGGGTGGAGAATTAAAGGTAATGTAATAAGGAGCCTTATACACATAATGAGAAAAAGCTTTTCATGAATTATTCATTGCTTAGGATTTCTTCTTTTTGCAATGGTTGCTTCATTATGGAACCCTCAAAATAACACAAGATACAATACATTGTGAATATCTTTCTCATATGTAATTGGGTTTTTTCCACATTTCCTCAGTCTATAAACCCAGCAATTACTTTTTTAGGAAGAAATTTGTCAACACCAGCAAAAGCAAAACATGCACACTCTAACAGTTGACTCAGCGAGAAGTGACCTCATGAGTCTTCGGAACCAGCCGTTCTTTACGCTTTGATGATTCGCCACTTCCGTTGTGGTTGACGACACGGAGAGAATGCGGAGGAAAGAAAGGATTGGAAAAGCCTCTGAATTTATTCCCATCCACATCACATGCAAGGTCATTCAGGGACCCTGTAGGAAGTTATTTTCTTTGCTCATCTAGGAAGGAGAGAGCTCCTTAGCCTCTCCTGGACCCACATGTGGGGAGACAGCCACTTGGCGAGTCACGCGGTCCTGTCTTTTGCCTTGAAAAGAAGGCCCCTTAAGGGGAGCTTACATTGACGCTTCTTACTTTAGCATCTTTCAAGTTTGCCATTTGATACCTACCCCTAAGTGCAGAGGAGCAACAAAGTTCCAGGAGACAAACGGGGCTTTCTTTGAAGACTTAAAGAAAGGTGCATAGGAATTTATGCAAAGGAAAGAAATAAATTGTAAGACACACACAAACACGCACAGACCTTGTTTTGCTTAAAGGGAAATTTGGGGAGATTTTAATTTGGAATGGGGAAGGGCTCCATGATCCTGGACATGTTTATTCGAGCTGTAGCCAATTAACAATGTAAGTGCCATATTTCTGGGGCAAACATCTATATCCTGAGACCATTTTTCCATTTCTCCCAGTGAGCTGTGAAGAAATTGAGAACACCAAAGTTGTCAGAGTTTAGGAGGCCGGCCAGACGGGAAGGTTGCACACTGATGCTTGAACAACAAAGCTCCTCCCCACATAACTGTAGGTGGCCTTTGTGATTATTTTTTCTGTGTTCGGAAAGAAAAATTCCTTTGTGAGGTTTCTTCCCACTAGCCCATCTGTAATGCTTAAGAAATGTGTGGGGAAGATTCTCGGGAAGAAGAGATTTTAGACAGACTCTTGTCATTACCAAAATTAGACACATTGTGTATTATATACACAGTGTACATATTACATCACATTTTATCCCATTTCAAAATCTCATCCCATGTTGAGGTCTCCAGAGCTCCGAGTTTGCATTCAGGTCCAGGGGCTGTGGAGGGAAGGGGTGGGTGAGACATCACACAGATCTGTGGGCTATGGTCTCATCCAGTCCCTCCCCAGCAAAGCAGAGATCCGGGGTGGGCGGGAGAGGTGAGAATAATCGAATTTACTGCCTATTTGTTCCTCGTAAGTGTTACCTTCTTATTTAAGTTGACTGGGGGGAGATGCATGAGGCACAGAACACGCCATTCTACCTCTACCTCAAACACATCCTGTGAAATACCTGAAAAGAGAGCCAGGCACCAGCAGCGCCTCTGCTCCCATCACGGCCCCTGTGTCTCTTCAGAGTTGGTGCAACCAGTGCAAAAATAGGCATCCTGTATTTTGATGTCACGCACCAGACACTGGGTTGGGTGCTTTAGTTACATTATCTTTGTCACTCTCCAGTGAATCTGTACGAGGCATGCTCCTTTCTTATCCCCGCTCTGGAGGGGCTACAGGTCTTGCTTTGAGAGCTGTGGTCACAGCACCACCCCTGAGTCCTCTCTCCCGAGTCAGGTCCCAACCTCCCTGCAGGCTACACAGCTGCTTAGAGAAGCCGCGGCTCCCAGAGTCCTCCCAGCTCCTTGTCTGGAACGTCACCGCACGTTTCCTCCTCACTGCCTGGGACTGTCATGCAGCTGCTTGAGATTTAACATTGAGCTTTTTCAACGCCAAGGACTCCTGGTGTCAGGACGGAACCCTTCGGGGCCTGTTACCATCTTGGGGTTCCTGCTTGGAAGGAAGCAGGTATATCACCAGAGAGGTGGGATTCTTCCCTCTACCCCACCCAACGTTGGAAGATGTGGAGGGTGCAGGTACTAGAGACACATGCAGTGGTGGTACCCAGTGAGCAGGCTTGTAGGTGCGCAGACAGCTAGGACCCAGGCGACAGGGAGCAATCCAGTTGTCTCCACGCTCAGGACTTTCTGGTGACTTTTCTCTCCAAGGAGAAGATGACCTTCCTCTAGGAGAGATGGGAAGAAAGCCGTGACACTGCCCATCAATGCTCCCCTCCCAGAGTTTCCCTAAAAAGGAGGCGAGCACGTATTTGACACCTCTGGGATGCCAACTAAACAGTGCAACAGATGTTGGAGCGATTCTTCCTCACGTGAAAGGATGACCTTGAAAGAGGGAAGCATCAGCCAGCACTGACTCTGTGTCGGTACGTTCTAATTTCCTGGCTGAGAGGCAGCGACACAACCAGACGGGCTTGCTGAGAGTCCGTCAGAGAGCGGAGCGAAAGCGGGGATGGGAAGGACTCCGCGGTGGAGCCACTGGGGGCGCGGAAGTGGGTTGAGCTCCGGCAGCACAAAGGTGGGGGCCGAGGTCAGGAGAGGGACCCGCCCAGAGAGCCGGAACAGGGGCTCAGCTGGGCCTCCTGGGAGAGGCTGTTCCAGAGCAGGGCTCTTTGGGGATCAGGGGATCCCCGACCACAGGCTCTGAATGAAGTGTCCTCTGCTCCCCCGTCACCTGAGGCCACACAGCCCGGTGTGGATTTTGAGGGAGCCAGAGACACTTGGGGACCGTTTCTACCCCCGTGGAGAATGGGCGCCCTGGCCCACAGGGACCTGCTCACCATGGGGCTACCACAGCACCGAGGACCGGGCTGGGCGTCCAGTAGGTGCAGAATGAACGCTTCTCCAATGAATTAATCAGTGAGATCACGGCAGCTGACGCATCACTAAGGTGCCCTGGAGCTTCCAGTCTGCTTTATTTCCTCACGGACGTCACCACCATCTGCCATCCCCTTATCATTTGTCCAGGTGTGTATTATCTCCCCCCATCCCAGGATTCACCACCCATAGGGACAAGGTCTGTTTCTATCTTCTTAGCCTCTGCATCCTTCCTGGCCAGAGCAACGCTGCGCACATATAGGAGTTCAGGAATGGGTTGAATAAATTAAAGACAGGAGGGAATGAATGAGCAGTCATCTAGATCTGAGATGGGAACTCCTGGGATCCACAGCGTCATTGTAGGGAGAGCTGGCGTGGGTGCAGGGAGGCAGGTGCTTCTCTGTAGCTGTGCAGCCCGGGGGGCAGGTTCCCGCGGCGTTCCCGGGGGTTGGGGCGAGCTCCGGGGGAGCTCACGGAGAAGGTGCATCCGGAACGTCTGTGGGAGCCAGAGGGGCTGGGGGGAGGCACGGTCGCAGTCCCGACTGCAGTGCCCACGACGGGACGAGAGACACAAGTTCAAATACCACTCAGAGGGAGAAAAAGGAGAAGTGGGGTAAGACCCGTAGCATAATCCCACTTATATGAATTAAGACACATGTAATGAACTAAATATTTCACGTATAAACATGGATATCCAAGGGCATGTATGAAACGCATTACATCGGGGCCGTGTGACGGGGCAGGAAAAGCAGTGGGACCACGAGGAGGGGAAAGTGACAAACAAGGCAAGAGAGGAGGGGGCGCCCCCGGGGCGCTGGGCCAGCTGCACCAACTGCGCGCAGAGTCTGTGGTCCCCTCGCCCACCGCGGGGAGCTGAGCGCGTGGCCCCAAACCCAGGGATTATACGTTGACTTGCTTCCACTAAAAATAATGAAATTACCCCGAATTGGGACCTCCCTTACAGCACGGGCAGAGGTGGGTAGGGAAGCACATTTGTAAATTCTGTTCTGAACAAACAAAACACACTCCGAAATATTCAGCAAAACAAATGGCCTGGTTTTAATAGATTTTTTTTACTGTTCCATTTTGATCCCTTACAATTCTATTTCACATACTTATTGTCATATGGTGCTATGCCTGGGGCGTGAAGATAACTCCTCGTAACCTTTGGCATCTATTCCACGGTCATGGGATAAGCCTGGGCCTTGGACGTGGATTCAGAGCCGTCACCAAGGAATCAGTCCGACAGACCAGCTCCTCGGCAACTGACTGCTGCTCGGAAGAAAAGAATCAACTCTGATCAGCAAACAGCAAGCAAACAAGACCTTACGCAGAGTGTGAGATCAGCACATCACGAAACTCCACACGCGTTCTAAATGGATAGAAATGCAAGTTTGGAAGAAACTGTGGGCAATAAATTGGGGTCAGAATATAACCACACATTTTCCATGAAGATTAATATTTTTTCTTTTGTCTCTGCACCATGCAGCTTGCAGGACCTCAGTTCCCCACGAAAGCCCGGAATTCTAATCACTAGGCCACCAGAGAACGTCCATGAAGATTATTTCTTTAAATATTTTAAAAATTGAAGTATAGTTGATTTACAATGTTGTGTTAGTTTCAGGTGTACAGCAAAGTGATTCAGTTACATATGTATATATATGTGTATATATATATATATATATATATATATATATATATATTCTTTTTCAGATTCTTTTCCCTTATAGGTTATTACAAGATATTGAGTATAGTGCCCTGTGCTCTATAGTAGGTCCTTGATGTTTATCTATTTTATATATAGTAGCATCTATCTGCTACCCCAAACTTGTAATTTATTCCTCCCTGACCTTTCCCCTTTGGTAACCATAAGTTTGTTTTCTATGTCTGTGAGTCTATTTCTATTTTGTAAATAAGTTCATTTATTTGTATCTTTTTCTTAGATTCCATATATAAGTGATATTATGTGATATTTGTCTTTGTCTGACTTACTTCACTTAGTACGACAATCTCTAGGTGCATCCATGTTGCTGCAAATGGCGTGATTTCATTCTTTTTTATGGCTGAGTAGTATCCCATTGTATATATGTACCACACCTTTATCCATTCATCTGTCGACGGACATTTAGGTTGCTTCCATGTCCTGACTGTTGTAAATAGAGCTGCTATGAACATTGTGGTACATGGCTCTTTTTGAATTATGGTTTTCTCAGGGTATATGCCCAGTAGTGGGATTGATGGATCGTATGGTAGTTCTATTTGTAGTTTTTTAAGGAACCTCCATACTGTTCTCCATAGTGACGATATCAATTCACATTCCCACCAGCAGTGCAGGAGGGTCCCCTTTTCTCCACACCCTCTCCAGCATTTATTATTTCTAGACTTTTTGATGATGGCCATTCTGACTGGTGTGAGGTGACACCTCATTGTAGTTTTGATTTGCATTTCTCTAATTATTAGTGATGTTGAGCATCTTTTCATATGGCTCTTGGCAATCTGTATGTCTTCTTTGGAGAAATGTTTATTTAGGTCTTCTGCTCTTTTTTTTTTTTTTTTTTTTTTTTTTTTTTTTTTGCGGTACGTGGGCCACTCACTGCTGTGGCCTCTCCCGTTGCGGAGCACAGGCTCCGGACGCACAGGCTCAGCGGCCATGGCTCACGCGCCCAGCCACTCTGCTGCATGTGGGATCTTCCCGGACCGGGGCACGAACCCGTGTCCCCCGTATCGGCAGGCGGACTCTCAACCACTGCACCACCAGGGAAGTCCCACACTTTTAACATTATGTGAGAACAGCGTCCATTCTAATGAATAACATTAGTGTATCGGTGAGGGTTCAACCAGAAAGGCAGGCAGGTGTGCAAGTGTGTACACATAGGCTTATGTATAGGCGCAGTGGTGTGGCTCTGTCTTGGGAAACTGGCTGACACACCGCAGGAAGTGGGGAGGGGGTCTCTGTAGGGCTGCCGTTGTCAGCCTTGAAGTCCAAGGGCAGGCATTTGGGGAGGGCCCCAGCCTTCTTCCCCTCCTCTTGCTGGGACCATGTCACATGGCCAGCCCTTTGGAACAGTGGCTTTGACCTGTTTAAGCCAATTGCAAGGCTACAAATTACTTACTCTTTAAACCTGTTCTGAAAGTGGAATTCTGACCTTCCCAGGGAGCATCTTGGTAGATGTGCCGTACAGAAAGCTCGTTACTAATGGGAGGCCTCCTTCACCCCCTATCCTTCTTTAGCTCCTGTGGCTTGAAGCCTAAAATAATTCTGATCCATTAATTCATTGATTAATTCATCTGATAGAGTTTGTTGAGTGCCCACCACGGCCCGGTGCTCTGACAGACACTGGGAACAGGTACAAAATAAACAGACCCTGACCTCAGGGGGCTTGCGGTCCGGTGAGGAAATAACCCAGTTTCTATTTGCTCCTCTGCATCTCACCTTCAAGGCTTTCTGGAACAAGATGTGGAAAATTACTTCCAAAAGCTCAGGAGCCCACCAACCCCCGTGAGAGGTCCTGTTATCATAGCTTTTCCTGAGTAGAAAGTCACCTTAATTTCACTCTCCTCCAGCAGAAGTGTGATTATCCTTCTTCTACAAATTCTCTGTCTGTGAAATCAGTGTGATTTTGCTTTTAATTCCCAGCGTCTTTCTCTGCTGCCTGCCTCCAGACTTTGCTCTCAGAAGGCTGAAGTTTGGAACAATACTGGATTGGTGATGATGAGGGGAATTCTCTAGGTGCACGAGGGTTGTTAATGTTTGCCTGGTGGTGTGGGAAGAAATGCATTTCAGAAGGAGCAGTTATAACTTTTTCAGTCAGGCACTCAGAAGTCTTCACCGAGTATCTGCTCCGTTCCAATGTGGATAAGACACAAAGTCTGCCAACAAAGAGTCTACCATCTTGAAGGCGTGTCCAGTGGGCAAACAGACTCTTGTCATGCAGACTGCACTGTGTTCTAGGCTAGAAATAATGTGCCAGGTGCTATGGGAACCCAGAGGTGGATGGGGTGCAAAGTGAGGTGCTGTGGGACCAGACCAGGCCATCCCCTGGCACAGCCTCACGTGACTCACAACAGCACTGCTGGGATATTCTCACACCCCTCGTGTTCACAGGTAAGGAAACGGTGGCTCTTCAAGTGGTGAAGCTGATTCCATGGCACCACCCTCCTACCCCCAGGGCCTTGGGGTGAGAACAAATGGCAGGAAATTATAGAGATAAATGAGACGCTGGTCTTATTTGTACTCCAGGAGAGGGAAGGGGGTCTGAGAAGCTACCCTCTGTCACTCCATGCCCCCAGAAAGGGGCAAAGGGGACTTTTAGGATCCACTGGGCCGGGTGCTCCTAGGTACCTGTTCTCAGTTGTTTCCAAGGCAACAAGTAAGATGGCAGGTAGTCATTTCAGTGGCAAACAAAGTCTACATCTCCCAGTGAAGCTTCTCACAGGGAAGCAGCAAAGGGCCTTTGTATTCAGGGCAAGGATGGATGTGATGTTTCACCCTCCAGGCCCAAGTGTCCCTAGTCTTGGGCCACGAAGGAGAGAGAGGTCAGAAGATACGAAGAAGCTGTTGTGATACAGAACTTGCTTGGGAGTGAAAATGTGCAACATGAAATTCCTCAGTCCTCTTAAGTATGTAATCCCAGAACCTTGTTGGAGGAATAACAGACGAATAAGTAATAAGAAAACTCTCCTAAGAAGCTGAAAATCTGCTCTGTGTGATGAGTAGGGGATCATGTTTAAATAAGTCAAACCTCCCCAAGTCCAAGGTTGGAATCACATGACCTGAAGCCCTGGCCTGGGAACGCTTCTTTGCCAGGCATTCTTCAAGGTTCACTACAGAAAAAGAAGACACTGAAGTATATTTCCAGCCAACTTAGGTTTTAACAAGAACTAAGAGGCCACGAAACCACTGGAAAAGCTGGAGGAGCAGAAATCGGGGGCCGCCGCGTGTGTTTGTGGCCATTTGGTCACAAGCTAAGAGCCTGAGTCCGGAAGGTCACCTCCACCTACATGTGGGGAGGATGCAGAAGCCACTGCTGGAGCCGAGGGGGCTCAGGGCCGCCATGCAGGGATACAGGTGCCAACTTTAAGTCCACGTGCTGCCTCTCGCCCCCAGCCTGCTGGCCAGGCCACGTGGGAAACGTCTCCAGGCCCGCGGCCCATGATGGAGGTGAAGCCCCTTCTCAGCCAGTCGGTCCTTCAGAGAGAAACCACAGTGCGTGAAGGCACCCTTGGTGTTCAGTGAAATTACTTTTCTTGTCTTCTCTCTAGAACAGCTCCAGACTTGGGGGAATTAAGAACATAGTTACAAGTACTTTTCGGTAGGACTTAGTTTTCTTGTGGAGCCTGGTTGAGAAAGGCTGGCTGAAGAGCATAGGACTCAGAAAAAATGCTGAAAGCTAATAAAAGTGATCTCGCAAAATCTACCACATAAATGATGAAATCATGCTTCAGAAATCATTTGTTGAGCATATACTATGAGCAAAGCCCTTTACTGGGCTCCTAAGAAGTCTGGCTAATTGTATTGTCCCTCGTGAACATGTACATTCATATATATTAATAAAATATGTACACTTATATATTCATTTTATATATATATATACATGTTTCTGCAGGGTTAATATTTATATGAACTAATTAGTAGGATGAAAACAGTCCTGAATATGAAAACTCTTCTGAAAGAAGTGAAGATGGAGTCAGCAGACACTGTGATCACCTGCGGGAAGGAGATGAAGGCACAGACTCCAGGGGGCCTGAGGACCAAGGGTGTGGAGAGAAGCTGGAGAGAATAAAGGGCTTTTTGGAGCAACTCTCAAAGACCAACAAAAAAGTTAGGGGAAGAATTAGCTTAAAAAAGTCATTTTTTTGATGAAACCAAAATGGTTACCCACATAGGGAAAAACATTCTGTTTCTCTAGAAACCAAAAAGTATTACCTTGGTCTTGATATTAGACGGCAAAAATTACAAGTGTCACAAAACTGGAATTCTATAGTTAAGGGTTTAAGAAAAGAGCCCCACACACCCAGACAGAGCATGCTGGCGGGAGGAGATTGGGATCCGCATTCTTTGTTTTTGCTGTCGTTGCATTTGGGGACAGTTTACTAAATACAGTGACTTTTTAAAAACTGGATTCCTTGCACTAGAATAAAGCCAGTTCCGTGCTTGAGCTGCCACGTGGCCCCTGTGGCAGCATCGCCCCGGACGAGAGGAAAGGGTGGGTCCTTGGCCAAGTCCCCCTCTTCCTCCCTGTGCCATCAGCTGACGTGAAGAGTTCAGGGTGGGCATTGGGGGCAGGAGGGCCTGTCCCACCTGGAAGGGACAGACCCTGACTTACCTGGTCCTGGTTAGGCTCCAGGTAAATCAGCACTTTTCATGCAGCATCTTAGTCCTCTGATAGCTCAATAACCCAGTGAGTTAGTGACTGTATCTCCTTGTTTGGGAAGAGGGTAGGGGTGCACGCAGAGGGGACTTGGAGCTGGCGGTCGGCCTCCAGGGCACCTTGCTGAACACTGCACACTACCCGCCCTCCAAGTGTAGGGATACCAGGAGATCCAGAGAATGAGAAACAGGTGCTTTTAAATCACAGGGAGCCACTAGTGTGCATCAGGGCCGAGACGCCTGCAAAGAGGCCATGGGGATGCCAGGAGCTCTGTGACTGCCAGCCCCTAGCCATTGGGCCATGGCGGGGATTATGTAACACATAACCCCTGTATTTACAGTGAGATTATTCCCCTCTACGTGGTTCTGCAACAGCCCCTAACGATTCTTCACTTAGAGCCCGTCTGAATCTTGTACGCCCCCGAATTCCCTCAGACTGGAAAGTGCTTTTGAACAAATTGTGTGGTTTTTTAAAATAATTTTTATTGGAGTGTAGTTGATTTATAATGTTGTGTTTGTTTCAGGTGTACAGCAAAGTGAATCAGTTATACATATACATATATCCACTCTTTTAATTCTTTTCCCATATAGGTCATTACAGAGTATTGAGTAGAGTTCCCTGTGCTATATGGTAAGTCCTCATTAGTTATCTAGTTTACATAAAGTAGTCTGTATATGTCAATCCCAATCTCCCAATTTATGCCTCCCCCATGTCCCCCACTGGTAACCATAAGTGGTTTTACTGGACCATGATCATTGATTGGTTAAAAGAAAACTTGGAGGACTGGGGGTCCAAAAGCCTGGCACATCACAGACAGACTCCAGAGTATCTGTCCACAGATTGTGGCAAAATAGGGATTTAAAGTGGCATCTTGAGGCCAACAGCTGGTGTGAAGCCCATGGGATCCCAGCAGCAAAGGCACAGACCTGGGGACCAGAGCACCTGCTTCGAGTCCTGAGCTGTGACCTCAGGCAAACGACTTGGACTCCCTGGACATCAGCATTGTATTATGCATATAATATTACACAATATTACATGATATGTTGTATTATCCAATATCCAATATACAGACTTCATAAAACAGAGAGCAACTGAGTAATTACAGAGGCCTCTCATATATTATTTCATTTAACTTGCTTTATTTTCAGAAAAAAAGCAGATTTTTTTCCCCTTTGGGGGGTCTGGTTTTGCAAGAATGCAGCAAAATTATCTATAAAAATGAAGGCTGGGCTCCCCTGGCGGCGCAGCGGTTGGGAGTCCGCCTGCCGAGGCAGGGGACGCAGGTTCGTGCCCCGGTCCGGGAAGATCCCACGTGCCGCGGAGCGGCTGGGCCCGTGAGCCACGGCCGCTGAGCCTGCGCGTCCGGAGCCTGTGCTCCGCAACGGGAGAGGTCGCGACTGAGAGAGGCCCGCGTACCGCAAAAAAAAAAAAAAAAAATGAATGCGTGATGCCATTTCATGTTTGACAGAATGGAATTCTGCCTTCGTCAAGGCTGGCCTCTGCAGTGAGCACCTAAGCGGTCAGCCTAAGGGGCCAGCAGGGCGGTGTCCCTGAAGGAGGGTGGCCGGGGGCTCACTCTGGCAACGCGAACCCCAGCTGCAGCGCCGGGAACCCCCATCACCAGGCGGGGTCCTCAGGCCGTTCTTCAGGGCTCCATCAAGGCAGGAAGCAGGTGAGATGGGGACCAGCAAGCCCATCCTGGACATGAAAACTGCATGGACTTCAACACGTGTTTGTAGTCAAGCTAACAAGTTGTTCTGTGAATTCTGATATCAGTGTATTTACCAAGGAGTCCAGGGACAGGGCCATCCTCTCCCAGTCAGCCACGCACAGGTGTGTTCACGGATTTGCTTCCCATTCCAGCGTGGAGACTCCCTCCCTTCGCTGTGCTCTACGAGTAGCCCCAGGATAGCTGCTAGAGCCAGCCTTTTGGAGTGCGTGTCTCCTCTACCTTGTGTGTTCCGTCGCTCACCTCCAGGCCTCACTGGTACCCTCACCTCTTCTCAAACGCTCCTCACTGCCTGGCCTTCCCTCCCCCATCACCTGAAATGGACTGGCTCCTTCCAGCCATGCAGACGTCAGGTCAAATGTCGCCCCCAGGAAGGTCTTCTCTGACCTCCCCAGAGGAAGTAGCTACCAGGTCACTGCAGATCTCAGTGTCCAGTCTTAATCCTCCCAGTGGAGCATACAGTCAGAAGACATTTTATTGTCCCTCATTTGTTTTGCCATATAGCCAACATCAAAGCGGAAACATCAAATTCCTGAGAAGTCAACTGTGTCCCCAGGGCCAGGACAAGGTCCCAGCAGGCCTTTGGTAGAATAGACTGGATTATGTGCTGTATATGTAATAGTAGGCCTGAAGAGACAGATCGATGTCTGTCGGCCTTTCTATTTTTTTCCTAAGTAACTGCTTGAATACTCTTTCTAATCATAGAAACCATCTTTGACACTATTTTTCAGAATCGAGGAATTTCTTCACATCCTACGGTTTGGATTTTATCAGATCAGAGGAAGACCCATTCCCAAAGACAGACTTTCCCAGTCAAGAGATTTCTAGGCCTTCAGGAGTCCTTCTGCCAGGTCCCCGGGCTTTGGAGCCGCTGGTGAAAAGCCAGCCTGCGTCAATTAATGCATATTTTTTCAACTGTTTCCGTCTTCTATCACCTCACAGCCAAATGATGCCAGGGCCTTGCTTTCGATTATTAAAGAGCCAGGATCGTTTTCTCAGACTATTTTAAAAGTGAAGAGAAGGGTCTCCAAACAGGGTTGTACAGTGTTTTCTTCACGCCCACGTGTGCATTTCATTCCAAATCCTACCCAACTTCAGTGACCTCTCGTGCTCACCTATTGTCCATGGTTAATTAGCAGTAGGGATCCTGTGTCATTAAAAACAGGCCTCATTCTGATGGAGAAATTTATTTACCCTCAGGAACTTTTATTGTGGGGTGTGTTAAGAAACGTTTGTGATGATGATATGAGAAAATCATATGCAATAATAAAAACTAATGTAATAAAGTAGATTATAAAATTCACATTTAAGCAGGTGCAGCGTGATACCGTGAAAGACCCTGGGGTCCCGCTCAATCACAGCTGGGTCTCCGCCAGTTCCAAGGCTCCTGAGCTGGTGCTCTTCACGCAAGTTATTTAATTGCTCTGAATCCGTTACTTCATCAGCAAAAACGGAGATGGTAGTGGGTCTCCCTGGACTTCAGGTGACGATTACGCACAGTTAGACGTGCAGCGTCACATGCTTGCTCTGCTTCTCCACAGGTTCTTATTTCACTGCAGTGCACGGCGGGGACAGGCTCGGATCTGGGCTCCTCTCCTCAAACCACCACCGTCTGACTCACATCTCTTCCAAAGGACTTCCTGGTCGGGGCATTTATTTTACAACGATGGAATGAGTGGAAAACACCAATTACAGATCAATTTAGAAATGCCAGATACGGCCCCTCATTTTTCTTTGTGCTTTGTCAGACATTCAATGAGACATAAGCAGCAATTTGAAGGATATACTATTTGAGACTGGCTCTGACGTGAGATGAAGGAAGATGTGTGTACTGACATTTCCGGCCTAAGGGATTTTTCCATTAAAGTTAAATTATTGTCAGATCATCCATCAGATATTTCCCTCCTGACCTCTGGAAAGACTCTGCACCCAGAATTGTCAGATTTAGGGAACAAACAAACACACACAAACAAAACAGGACGCCTGGTTAAATATCGGAGAGGCAATGAATAATTTTGAGACATGCTTATACAAATAATAACTTCATTGCTTACCTTCACTTGAAATTTACCTGGGTGTCCTGCACTTTATCTGTCAAACCTATCTGCATCCCACGTGGCCCTGGGTGGCCTGCTGGCTTATGGAGCAGAGCCCAGCTCATCCTTGAGGCTGAAGGTGTAGCCATAACGTCTATCATCTGATTCCCAGATAAAGTCAGTTTCTCAAACTGAGATCCACAAATGTAGCCTCAGAGATGATCATGTATTCTATAGGAATTTTTAAGTGTACTTCAAAGATTATCTAATAAAATTAGTCTAAGACGTTCTAAAACACCTATGTGACTACTTACATCCAAGTAATGCCGTGCCGTCATTGTTCGATTTGCCTTTCTTTTTGTATGTGTCATCAAATTGTCAGCAATGCTACCCAAAGAGTAACTCAGCACAGGAGAGGACAGAGGGTTTCTGTGACTCACAATGCACTCCATGGGTGTGAAGCTGTGTGATGCTGTATGCATGGCGGGGGGGGGGGGGGGGGGGCAGAGGGGGGTTGACCAGTAGTCTGAGTCAGGAGGCATGGATGCACAGGAGGGGGCAGGTGGGCAGAGTCCAAGACAACATGCCCTGCAGCTGTTCAGGACCACGTCATAGCTCAGCCAGCCAATCTTAGCAAAACAGTATCGCTCATCACAGTAAGTTAATATTGTCAGTTTGAATTGTATTGGTGCTGTAACTTGTATTTATTTCCTAGTTGTATAAGAATTAAAAGAATAAGGATTTTATATCTAACTATCTATTGGTATATTTCATGTAACATTATGAGAAAAAAATCGTTGATCACAGTACTGTGGGATCTATGAGATTTACTTTCTCCTTTTAAGGACTGCGACACTTTACCTAATTATGAGACCTATGGCTGAAGTGACAAACAGGCCTCACCTGCTTCTGTTTGTTTGTCTGTTGGTCGAGTTGCCGCACCATGTTTTCTTAGGTCAAACTGCCAAGCTCAAGAGGTTCCTTCAGGCAGCAGGAGGCGGGGTGCTTGCCATGCCCAGCGTCTTCTGTGTGACTCTCTGATGGTACTGAGGGTCCCATGCAGATGGGGGAAGAAAGGAAAATTCCCCTCACCGTCCTGTGCTGCTGTGGCTGAGAGACCCTAGCGGGTGGATGAACTCCAAGCACAGGGCTGGGTCCCACGTGGATGCTGGTGAAGGACAGGGCACCTGCATGCTGTGACTGTATCTCTGTATCCGCCCCTGGAGGTGCAGGATGGGCTGACCTACAACCTGAGTTCCTAGAAGCCAAAATAGTTTGCCATGTCAGTATCTATTTTTTTGTAGCCTAAATCTAAACCAAGACAAGTGGAACTCCAAAATGCTGACATTTAAAAAAGGAATTATAAAACATTTTTTTCCAATTTTCAAATCTAGCTGGAAGATTTTAGTTCTCCTCTTGAAATGTTAAAAAAAAAAAAAGCGAGTTCAGATCAGTTCATCCATTTCTTCCAAACAGGATTGTAAAGAAAACCAAAGGACATGAAACCACAGAAGTATGTTAACATGCATCACAGATGTGACGGAACCCACAAGGCAGGACCTTGGCTTTGGGGTTGAAATCTCACCCTTCATCATACATCTTGAACTTGACTCCCATACTATATCTCTTTCCATCTGAGTTTAAATTACATCTATTCTGGTATTTTTTAAAGTGTTAATTTTAATGCTGCAGTGGTTGTTTTTTCTCCAGAGCCATCTAGGTTTTTGGCTGAACACACTCAACATGGCTGTAAAAATCTTTGTTTAACTGTGTTGACTACTGACTTTTTTGAAACAAAAGTTACACAAATACTGTCTGTGTTCAGCTTTCACACTATGTAAACTCGCAGGTGAGAAGATGTTCTGGAAATCATTTTTAAAAATTAAAAAATATTAGTAAAATTTTTAGAGACTTCATGAGAACGATCTTTTTTAAACCAAAAGGCACTTTTTATTTACTCAAGAAGACCAAAGGCTGGTGATCCAGGTCCCTTCAGTGGCCCAACCATGGCAGAGTTCCAGGCCAAGAACCCCACAATTTCCATGGCCCCCCCAAACAGCTCAAGACACTGCAGACATCGGGCAGCAAGTCCTCGGCGGTGAACCCCAGGCAGGAGAGAAGAGCTCTCCCAGCAGTGTTAGAAACCGGCAGACAAGCTTCCATAGTCCTGAGCGTGCATCTCTTCAGCCTTTCACCTGGCATTCGACATTGTCCATCTTCTTTCCAATCCAGATCGAGAGCTTAGTAAGACGGCAAATTCAGCTTCAACTCCCCGACTTGGTTCCCCTCCATCTCAAGTTCGTGGGAACGCCAATCTTATTTTTGAATTCAGCTGTCCTCCCAATAACAGCTCACTTTCTTTTTTTAAACATTTTTAAATGTTGTGAAATATGCATAAAAGGTGCAAAGCAAAAATATGCTCTTTAATTTTTATCATCTATGGAACCACACCAGGTCAATACCCAGGTCCCTTCTTAATCATGGTCACTATCTTTCTTTCTATAATACTAACCACTTCTTTGCTTTTCTGCAAAGGTTAAACACAACTTAGTCTTGATAAAAATTCATCAACCAGGAGCCACACTTATTCCATAATGAAGCACGTGGTGTAATGCACACAACACACTTTATCTTCAGTTCGACACGGTTAATTTAACATCGGTTACGAGAATAGTTCAATAGCAACCCAGGCAAGACTGTAAGGTGGAAAAGGATAGTTAGCAAGGCAATTCAACATGTTAAAGAGAATTAAAAGTTTGAATTGTTCCATTAATTGAAATGGGAAGATCACTATTAAAGTTATTGATCAAATCTATCAAAGTTTATACCATTTTTGCAAAGAAACAGGGTATTTTAAATGCAGTGAACAAACACCTACATACACTCACATGCGGGTAAGGAAAATAGGAGGACGTAGCTCAAATACTTTTGTTAAGAAACCAAACAACTATATCTCCGTCTTGTGGAAGCAGGCACCCAAGCCTATTTATTTTATATGCTGCTCTGAAGAGGCGCGAGCTGGTACATTTTCAGCTTCCTGTTCCCCAGTCACCATCCTGACCACCTGCCTGTGCCCCCTACCCCCCGTGCCTTGCTTCTGCCCAGGCTGGTGTCCTCGATGGACTGGAGACCCCAGGGCACAGCGAAGAACGATGGGGACGGTTTCCATGGAGACAGGAGAGCGGAGGTGTGCATCTCATGCTGGACGCACTGGACAGCATTGCTGCAGTTGCCTGCCATCTTCTGCCTGGAGCTGAATTGTCTTTTTTGCAACACTTGAGACATGTTAGGTCCCAACCCACAGAGGTGGCCCAAAACAAAGGAAAGAACAAAACTAGCTCAACTGGGTTCCTGCTTTTGGTTGCCTGCTGGCATGAAAAAATTACAAAACTCTTCACATTTTCGGTTAAGGATTCATGACACACAGACTTACATGTGAATTGATTCAGACCAAATTAAGTTAAGTGGAGTTTCGGTTGATCTGAGAACATAGGTATCCCTGTCTCTTGGGGGGAAGGCCTACAACAGAACGGGGTCTCTCTACCTCACACACAGGTACACGCATAAGCACATACATATGCCTTCACATATACATGTCCGCACGCGTGCACACACCACACAGACATGTAATACATACACACACACACACACCAGGCATGCGTACACCCCACACCCCACACATACACCATGATTAAAAGACTGGGGCATAATTCGGAGATCACCATCCTATCCTCAGTGAAACTGCAGGTCCATCAGTCAGGGGGCGAGCTGAAGCATGCAGGAAATATGGCTGCCCTCCTTCCCTGAAACGCCATTGCCGATTCTGAGGTCCAAGTCCAGTGAGGCTGTGGCACCACGCCTCAAGTCCCCCGGGTGGGCGTGTGCCTCGCGTTAGGAGTTTTACACAGTGCCATCGGGGTATTGCGCAAATATCTATACAACCCTTCCTGTGCCTCAGCCACTATTCCAAGTACTTTCTTTTCTTTTCTTTTTCTCATTTCATATCCGTAACAATTTATTTAGGATGGTACCTATTGTTATCCTCATTTTACAGATGAGCAAACTAAGTTTGAAGTGATATGGTAATTTGCCCCAAACCACACAGCATTAGCTGTGCTATAATTTCACTTATTAAAGTGAAGTGCCCATACCAGCACCCAGGTATGTTTTACTTCAAAATTTTTACTATTTCATAATTGTCTTTTAAAATAACTGACATAAAATAATTGTCATATCAACTATACTCTAATAAAAATAAAAAATATAAAAAAATAAATAAATAAAATTGTCATGATTGACAATTTATAGAGTTTTTTTCATTGCTATCACATTATTTTTTAATTTATTTTTATTATTTTTTAACATCTTTATTGGAGTATAGTTGCTTTACATTGTTGTGTTAGCTTCTGCTATATAACAAACTGAATCAGCTATATGTATACATATGTCCCCATATCCCTTCCCTCTTGCGTCTCCCTCCCACCCTCCCTATCCCACCCCTCTAGGTGGTCACAAAGCACCAAGCTAATCTCCCTGTGCTATGCGGCTGCTTCCCACTAGCTATCTATTTTACATTTGGTAGTGTATATATGTCCGTGCCACTCTCTCACTTCGTCCCAGCTTACCCTTCCCCCTCCCCGTGTCCTCAAGTCCATTCTCTACGTCTGCATCTTTATTCCTGTCCTGCTCCTAGGTTCATAAGAACCATTTTTTTTTTTAGATTCCGTATATATGTGTTAGCATATGGTATTTGTTTTTCTCTTTCTGACTTACTTCACTCTGTATGACAGACTCTAGGTCCATCCACCTCACTACAAATAACTCAGTTTCGTTTCTTTTCATGGCTGAGTAATATTCCATTGTATATATGTACCACATCTTCTTTATCCATTCATCTATCGATGGACACTTTGGTTGCTTCCATGTCCTGGCTATTGTAAATGGAGCTGCAATGAACATTGTGGTACATGACTCTTTTTGAATTATGGTTTTCTCAGGGTATATGCCCAGTAGTGGGATTACTGGGTCATGTGGTAGTTCTATTTTTAGTTTTTTAAGGAACCTCCATACTGTTCTCCATAGTGGCTGTATCAATTTAAATTCCCACCAACAGTGCAAGAGGGTTCCCTTTTCTCCACACCCTCTCCAGCAGTTATTGTTTGTAGATTTTTGGATGATGGCCATTCTGACTGGTGTGAGGTGATATCTCACTGTACTTTTGATTTGCATTCCTCTAATGATTAGTGATGTTGAGAATTCTTGCATGTGTTTGTTGGCAGTCTGTATATCTTCTTTGGAGAAATGTCTGTTTAGGTCTTCTGCCCATTTTTGGATTGGGTTGTTTGTTTTTCTGATATTGAGCTGCATGAGCTGCTTGTATATTTTGGAGATTAATCCTGTGTCATTTGCTTCGTTGGCAAATATTTTCTCCCATTCTGAGGGTTGTCTTTTCATCTTGCTTATGGTTTCCTTTGTTGTGCAAAAGCTTTGAAGTTTCATTAGATCCCATTTGTTTATTTTTGTTTTTATTTCCATTTCTCTAGGAGGTGGGTCAAAAAGGATCTTGCTGTGATTTATGTCATAGAGTGTTCTGCCTATGTTTTCCTCTAAGCATTTGATAGTGTCTGGCCTTACATTTAGGTCTTTAATCCATTTTGAGTTTATTTTTGTGTATGATGTAAGGGAGTGTTCTAATGTCATTCTTTTATATGTACCTGTCCAGTTTTCCAGCATCACTTATTGAAGAGGCTGTCTTTTCTCCATTGTATATTCTTTGCTCCTTTATCAAAGATAAGGTGACCATATGTGCACCAAGCGCTTTCTAACTATGAACTTATTTAATGCTCATGGTGTACTTGGGTAGAAGTGTGGGTCCCTGGATGAGGGCTGATGATTCTTCTCAATGTTGTAGAGTCGCTACGTGACCTGCCCAAGACCACGGCTCTAGGCAGGTGGGTGGAATGTGAGCTCAGCAGCTGCTCCAAGGCTGTCCTGCCAGCCAGACTCTCCCCAGATGCCTGGATCCCTGTGGGTTGGCCTCTAAGATACAGTGACCGCCAAGAACTATTTGGGAAGGTACCTCTCTCCCTCCTTTTCCTAAACACACCTCATATTCCTGCTTCCGTTCCTTCACTAACACCAGGAAACAGAGGACTGTCTAATTTCAAGTTCTCAGACCTCCCCTCACCCACGGCTTGTGGGGATGCTAGGGGCAAGTGGTCTTTTCTCTCCCCCTGCTTTGCCAACACACTCTTTTCAAAGACTTCCTAGTATTCAATTTCACTCTCCTTTTCTTTTACTCTCTTCCAGGAAAACTTCTAAGTCTCTGAAGGCTTACACTTTGGGAAGGGGTGTTCTTGCCGAATGTGCAGACTACTTCTGTACAAAAGGGGGAGAGAAAGGGAAAGTATAAGGAGAGGAAAAAATCCTTTACATGTGGACGTCTCAAACATCCAGCCACAAAAGTTGACGTTGTTTGGACTTTTTTTCATTAAATTATTTTGTTTCTTTCCTTCTTTTTGTTGGCCAAAATCCTAGTTGTTTACCATGGGCTGTTGAAAGGGCTCGTGGAAGCTGCCAACATCGGAAACGGCAAAGTGTCCCAAACCAAACTTCTGACCACTAAGCCCTTTGCTTGCTGGAAGAGCCAGTGGAGTTTCCTTATAAAGGAACGGAATATCTGAGCACAGTGCACTGTCTATATATTTTGGCTGAAACATATGTTTCAAAATGAATGTTTTCCCATAAAAGGGTTGTCATTAAATGCTAGGGCAAGTGTGTAATCTTGAACCATGCTGTGGAGGAATGAAGGCTTCCGTCACCAGTGGACACTTTCCCAAAAGAGGGAAACATCTGCATGGCCAGCTCTGAGCTGCCCTTTACTCCACCAAAAAGGAACTCAACCACCTAGCGACAATGACATGTTGGGTGCCCATAGCCCAGCGATGGGAATGCTCAGGGTGTTACCCAAGGCGTAAGGAATGTTACAAAGGCCAAAGTCTAAGGGTCCACGATGCCTTGAGGAAAAAGCACAAAGCAGCCTGGAGAAAGGAAGCAGAACCGCCCAATCAAAGGTTCTGCCGTTTTCCTTTCAAGGGTTTCTGCTTCAGTGATCTTGGCGGCATTGCATCCTTCCAGGGCCTCTGTGCCGTTCTAGTGACATTTGTGTGCTCCTTTACCTGGGAGTGAAGAGAAGTGTTTTAATTTAGTGTCTGTATAAGGCAAAAGGCTCTCCCATAGAAGCCATAAGACTTGTAGGGTGTTAAAGGAATTAAAGTAGGTATTAAAAAGGAATTTTAAAAGAGTGCTTCAAAAATTTTAAGATGCTGTTTAGTAGAGATTCAGTGTTTAAATAAAGCAAAGATATGATTTCCTAGTTTATTTAAACAATTTAAAATCTATCTATACACGTATATGAATACATATGAATTTCTTCCTCAATAAGTAATATTATCTTTCCCCAGTGAGCAATCTACAGTGGATAACAGGGACAGTGTTTTCACTGCTTAAAGGTGATATCTCATATTTAGGGAAAGAGGTTTCACATTTCTGTCACTTTTTTGATCCCTCTGCTTGGTTTTCTATTTTACTTTACAGGGTCCCGGGACCTAAATTCTCATTAAGACTAGGATATCTTCCAAATGTTTTCTTCTTTTATAAACTTCTATAATAAGAATAACTAACAGTATTAATCAAAATCATTGCAATTCTATTTTAAGTTTTTTTATAACAGTTTATTGAGCTATCATTCACATACTGTAAAATGCACGTTTTTAATGCATACAATTAGCTTGTAGTATACTCCAGAGTTGTGCAACTGTCCCCGAAATCAGTTTTAGGACATGCCATCACATAACCCCAGTTATCGGTCACTGCTCCCCCTCCCCCTCCCCCCTCCCCACCCGTGGCACCCTCCCTCTGCCTCCTGTCTCTGCGTTTCCTGCCCGGACACCGCATGTAAACGGGCGAACATCACAGCTCAGGGACAGAGGCTTCGACTGCACTGTGTTTTGATGGGAGAGCCAGAGCTCACCGTTCATCTGGGGCCAGCAAGCTGCCTGGCTGAGAACCAGCTTGAACGGAAATGCCCTCTTTATTCTGTGGATCCAACCTGCCACCCGTGCCCTCTGGGTTCCCGCGTGGAAGCAGAGGGTGCCCTGCCCCGCTGCAGCCTCCCAGAGCCCTGCCGGGCCGCCCTGCCCTGGAAGAGACTGGAGCTGCAATGGCAGGAAGGGTCCTGGGGGGAGAGTCCGTCCTGAGACACCCACTGTGCAGGGAAGCCGCGAGGCCTCTAACGAGAGCATCTTCTCGACCCTCTGCGTAGAGAAGCTTGTTTTGGATGACACGGGGGCGGAAGAGAATCATTAGTTAAGGGGAGTTCACACAGCAGCTGTGGGCTCCGAGCTTCCAGGGCTCACGGGTGCCCCAGCCTGAACTTGAGGGGCTGCCCAGCCTGCAGCCACAGGACAAATTCCAGGATGACAGCGGTCAAGTGGAAAAACTTCGAAGGTTGAGAAACGGTAAGGTTGAAGGTTTTAAAATGTGGAGTGACAGGAGTCAGTTTGATCTGTGTTATCACTGGCCACCTGTTGAAAAAAGACTTTAAAGTTTATAAGCCTCAGTTAGCAGTGGGAGCTCCAGATATGTGCATTCCTTAATACTCGGGAGAATCAGGCATTTAAAATTATATTAATATTCATTTAAGAACTTAGGACCTTCTGTGCATTTCATGGAATGGAAGCAACAAAACGCTCTCTCTTCTGAGGCTGCAGAGTGAAAGACAGATGGCTGTCTGGAGAGGCTGGGTCACGTTTCCTGCCCTGATGGGGTCCCGAGGGTTGAAAAGGAGGAGGTGCACCTGGGCGGTGTCATGGTGGCCTTTCCCACGCAGCTTGGCACGTGCCAGCCCCCATCCAGACCGGAGCTCCGTCAGCCGGCGTTCCCTTAGGTATGGAACTGTGGGCACCAACTGCGTGCCAGGCCCTGGCCAGCAGCAGCGGCAGGGTGGAAACAAGGGAGTACAGGCACAGACGGATCCCACACGTGGGTTTACGGAGGAGGGAGCGTCGTGAGCTTGACTCTTAACCAGATGTGGAGGTAAGAGCTCATGAGGGCTGAGCTCTCCTGGGCGTCGAATGGAAAAGGGGGTGTGGCCTCCACTTCGAAGTTTGATTAACTTTTAAAAAATTGCTTAGCTTGACGATTTAGGTGGCTATTTCTCATCTTGTGCCAGTGAAAGCCTAGTAGCATAGCGTATTTAAGAAATGCAGTTATAAAGAAGCATGGAAATGAAAACAAAAGCAGAAGAACCACCGTTACTCTACCATAGTAAGACGCTGCTAATTTTGTGGTATTTCTTTTGGACATTATTTCAATACATGTTTAGAGATCATGTTCTATTCATAGCATACGTTAAAAACAGTAGCCTAGTTTTGCTTTTTCATTTCAGATTCTATCTCCTGTTTGTATGTATTCCTCATTTGTTATTTTTTCCCCACTAGTGGAACCTCTTGCCCCTCTAACTAATGGTATTTATTTTAAAGGTACATTATAATGAAATATTTCAAAGAAGGTATACATAATAACATAAAAGATGCCCATGTACTTAGCTGCTGGCTTAAGAAAGAAATGTAACAAATAAATAAATGTTACAAATGTTGTCAAATCAAGGCCTCCTTCCCAGAAGTAATCACTTCTTGAACTGGTATTTATCCTCCCCAAACATTTATTTCTATTTTCCTTCATTTGCATGGAGCTTTATACAATACGTTATTAATTTGTATGTTTTAAAATTTATAAAGTAGACTCTTACATTGTATGTTGTTCATGACTTGCTTTTGATAGTAAACATTTTGCTTGTGAGATTAACTCACACTGAGGTGTGTAGATATTGCTTATTTATTTTCATTTTTGTATATTAGGTACATCAACGAACACATCACTATTCACATATTTTCCTGTTTCGTGAGATTTTTCAAAATTTTACTCTTCTATGTTTATGAAAATTTGTGTATCTGTCCCCTTTTGCCCATGTGCAAGAGATTTTCTAGACAAGATACCCAAGAGTGGAACTGCCAGGCCTCCAACTTCACCAGTGAGCGATGCCAAGTTGTTTTCCAAAGTAGCTGCAGTGATTTCACTTCCACATGAACGCCCCTGTCCCTTAATCACCCTCGGGTCTCGATTTTGTACGTAAAGTTACTTGTCCATCTGTATGTCACTATTACATTGTTTTAGAAGTTTTGATCTATAACAAATCTGGTAACTTACAAGGTAACTTTCCTCATCTTTTCTTTTTCTTTCTCTGTTCCCCCCATTTTGAGTGATTTTTAAGACTTTGCTTTTTATTTTGAGTCCTAGACAATTTTGTTAAGTTCCATAAAAATTTCACTGGGTCTCTGATTAGAAGAGCATTAAATCTATAAATTATTTGCAGACATTTTAGATCTTCATAATATGGAGTATTTCTGCACACAAACCTGGTAAATCTTGCCATTCAGTTGTCTTTTTTAAAAATATAATGTCTCAGCAATTTATAATTTTATGCAGTTATTTCTTGTGGAATTTTTGTTAGGTACCTTCTATATTTATTTATTTATTTTCCATTACACATGCTGTTTTTCCGTATTTTCATGTTATACTTATTCTTTTTGGTGGTGCAAGGATACATAATGACATTTTATGTTGTGATCAATAGCTTTTTCACATTCTCCTAGTAGAGCATCTAGAATAGTGCCAGCCAAATAGTGAGGACTGCAGAAATGTTTGTTGAAAAATAAGCAAGGCTACTTGTTTTCCATGTAACCCATCAGGCAGTTTGGGAACAATGACAACACCTTCCTTCCAAGTGCTGCTACCTTTTACTTCCGGCTCTGCTGGTAGGACATGCACAGAGTCTGGGACATGGAGGGTCCTGGAGTCGTTCCTGGTTTATAAAGGAAATGCTTCTTACATTCCGCACAGGTCTGATGTTTGAAAGTGTTATTGCAGTAAGCTATTCCTCACTGGGATAAGAGTGTTCCCTTCTATTCCTATTTGCTAACCAATTTTAAAGATCACAAATGAATATTGAATTATTATTTTGCATCTATTAATCTAGTCACATGGAGTTCTTTCTCCTTAATTTTCTTACTATGGTAATATTGAAGAACACTAATAGGTTTTCAATGTTTCAACTAATATTTCTGAGTTTTGTTTTCAATATTTTGTTGAGTACTTTTGCATCTGTATTCATCGATCAGATTTGTGGGTAATTTTCATTTCTTGTACTGTTACTTGGTTGTGTTAAGATTTTGGTGTCAGATTAAATGATTTGGGGAGTAGTCTTCATTTTTTGGTTTCTGGAAAAATTTATATACAAGTATAGAGTTATTTGCACATCTGAGGATGAGCAGAATATGCACCTGTAAAAACATTCTGGGCCTAATGGATATTGTGTGTGTGTGTGTGTGTGTGTGTGTGTGTGTGTGTGTGTGTGTGTTTACATTATTAACATTTATTTCAATCAATGATCATAACTAAAGAATACTTGGTGAGTTGGAAAATGCTGGGGATTTGTTTCAAACATGGTGCAAAATGGGAAAACCATGGAAACGTGAGAGATGCGAAGAGACAACACACATGCATCTCACAGAAGTTCCCAGTGAAGAGAACAGGGTACCACTCACTAACATTGGCTAGTGCTTCCTGGACCCTAAACAGCTGTTGAGTCGGTGTCATTGTTTCATTTTACAGATGAGGAAACTGAGTCATGGTGGGTTTAACGAAGAGGTCCAGGATCATACATAGTGGCAGGGCCAGGATTAAAACCAGGATTAAAATCTGACCCCCAGTGGGTGCCCTTTGCCCTACAGCACGTCCTTTACTGTGGGTACACATGCCCAGCACGTTCTAGGAGAGTATCCCTTGGGGCCAAAGGAAGGCACAGGTTCTCAGAGATCACTGAGTGACCAAAAGTGATGTATCTATAATAACCTAGACCGGGACATGGCTCCTAAATTTCAAATGATCTGGGATGAATGTACTGGGAGCCAGAGAAAATAGAGATAATTCAAGATTCTTTCAGAGAGAAACAAGTTAACTTAAAAGAAATGATACTTTGCTTGGCATGAGATTTTATTGGCTTTGCATGTTGAGTGACAGTGGGGTTAAATGTGGAAAGATCTGAGGAGTGGTAGCTATTCCTACTACCCAAACTTTCACTATTTGAACTTAAACACCAATAGGTCTCCTTTTACTAGGCTGGAAATTTCTTGAGGGCAAGGTTTATGTCTAATTCATTTTTGTTTTTAATATCTAAAGCAATGATCAAAAATAGAAAGTGTAAATAGCACAGGGAGATCAGCTCGGTGCTTTGTGACCACCTGGAGGGGTGGGATAGGGAGGGTGGGAGGGAGGGAGACACAAGAGGGAGGAGATATGGGAACATATGTATATGTATAACTGATTCGCTTTGTTATAAAGCAGAAACTAACACACCATCGTAAAGCAATTATACTCCAATAAAGATGTTTAAAAAAATAGAAAGTGTTTAATGAATATTTATTGAATGCAAAATTTATGGAATAAAGAAGGAAAGAAACAACATAGATTAAACCAGACCAAGTCAGGAGTGTGAGATCCTGTAATGGAGTAGATCCTGATGGAAATCGAGTTGTGTCTACACCACAGGCTTCCCCCCGCACGGCTGGGGCTCAGAACACTCAGGCTTCCAGAGCTGCATGTGGCTTTGTGACAAGGCGGAACAGAAACTCACCCCACCCACTGCTGTATTAGCCCCCTCCCCTCTCAGGACATCCAAAAGCCATGTCACCTGCACCCTGAGCTTCTAGAAGACTTAGTGAAGGCGGTGAGCTGGGACCACAGACTTACTGGGTTTGCATAAGCAGAGTAGATCTAGCCCTTTATTAGGGCTACATGGCTCAAAAAGCCTGAAATCTATATCCCTGGCCCTTTACAGAAAAAGTTTGCTGATCCTAGCTCTAATCCCCAGAGCCCCTGCTCTTCCCCAAATGCTGAGCTCCGGGGGGCATGCAAGTGTCTACACCAAGGGAGGGCTTCTGGGGTCTTCTCTGCTAAAGGGGGTGTGAGCGCCCCCTCTGCTTTGGGGTGAACCCAAAAACAGAGTGCAAGGCCGGAACAAATTTCTTTTGTTTTGTCAAGACCCAGACACACAACCCGCCATGAACACTGACTCATGAATCATAACATTATCATTAGGAAAAGTTGGAAGGAGGCACAAGCAAATGTCCAAATGACAAAACAAGTCTATTCTTAGCTTATTTTCATGTAAGTTATATAAATAAAACCATCTGGTTCACTACAGCATTTAACTATGTTCTTAGCTAGCAAGACGTTTATTCAAGTTGTGAGTAGAAACGGGCAACATGTGTCGTTACTTAGAGCCCAGGCGTGCGAGCACCTTTAGCACAGACTGGACCTAGCACGCCTCCTGTTCTCTTCGTCATCAGAAGCTTGTCAGGGGCTCTAAGAATGTCTTTTTATTCCCAACAGTAGTGCTATGTTTTAACAAAGGCCGCTCGTTTATTACTTCCCCCTAACAAAAGAGATGCGAGCATGTCTCTCTCACGCAAACCTATGATGACTCCACCTACAGCAGCTCTCCCCTCCAGACCCTGAAGCTGTCACCATGCGCCCCCAGAACCGCACAGGTAGACAGAGCTCATGCCACTGGTCTTCCCACCTCCAGGCTTTTCCAGGAAGAACAGCTGCTGTTGTTTTGAAGCATCCTCTCGGAGTCATAGTACTCAGTCCTTGGGAACTAAACATCAGTACTAGGAAGGATGCACGTGTGTAGAGGTGTTTCTGGAGTATCACTGAGCAGCAGATACACACACATATGATGCTGGCGCTGGAATAATGTAAATACCCATATTTCTGCTCTTTCTATCGTTCCTTCTTCCATCCTGTGGTTTTAAGATTCTTTATTTTATCATTTTCTTTATGATTGAAAATTTTGCTTTAGCCAGTCTTTGAGGATATGCTAGCAATAAATTCTTTTCACTTTTTCTTCATCTGAATATGTCTCTATTTCCGGTAATTTCTCAAAGTCATTTTTTTCGGATATACAATTTGCAGTTGACAATTCTCGTGCATCCTCACTGCTCACGGCCGCCTCCTTGCCATCTTGGATCTCTGGATGTCATGATCGTTTCTAATATAATTATTGCTGTGTTAGGGCTTCTCTGTCATTTTATAATTTGGTTTCTACTTGTTTTCCTTTTTCTTATGGGAAGATCCCACATGCCGCGGAGCAACTGGGCCCCTGCGCCACAGCTGTAAGAGCCTCCCAGTGACCTCACTGCTCCGTCCTCTGTTCCTTGGTCTTCTCGACACAGCAGCTGGGAGGATTTTGCTGATAGTCAAGTCAGATGCACTCAGGCCCCAGACTTGGGCCCCTACAGCTTCTGCTTGGCTGGAGTGAGATCCACCATAGGATCCACAGGACCTTGCACGGTCTAAGCCCTCCCCACAACCTCAGCTTCCAACACTGGGTGTTTTCTGTTTGTCGCTCTTGATCAACTGTCCAGTCTTTGCATCCACGGTGTGCTGGGAGGCTGACCTTTATGACCTTTATCTACAGGGTCCCTTGCCCTCCGGTTTCTGCTATGGTTAGAGTGGGAGTTGACACCAGCAGGAAATCAGGGTGTGGGAGAGCGAAGATGCGACCCTGTCCTTTCTCCCTCCTTCTACACCAAGGGTAGGGCTGCTCCTCCCCTGACCACAGGTCCCGTCCACTGAGTCACCAGAAGCCGTGGCCCCCTGGGGTTGTGACTGTGCCTTCTGCTCCCCCTTCATGCCCAGGGGTAGAGTGCTTTCCCTTAAACCCACCAGCTTTTTTGAACATGCCATCTCTTTTCTTTGGCTAAGTTACCTCTTTTCCCATGATGCCCTGCCCCTTGTTCTTTTTTGCCCTACCCACGTGGTCCTCCTTTCTGATACTTTTTTTTTTTTTTTTTTTTTGCGGTACGCGGGCCTCTCACTGCTGTGGCCTCTCCCATTGCGGAGCACAGGCTCCGGACGCGCAGGCCCAGTGGCCACGGCTCACGGGCTCAGCTGCTCCGCGGCATGTGGGATCTTCCCGGACCGGGGCACGAACCCGCGTCCCCTGCATCGGCAGGCGGACTCTCAACCACTGCGCCACCAGGGAATCCCCTTTCTGATACTTTAACCAAACATGCTCTTGTCCCGAAGCCTTGAATTTGCTATTCCTTCCATCGGGACTGGCCAGTATCTGCATGCCACAAGATGACCAGGGAGTTCCTTCACTCCCAAGTCTTGACCATTTTATTTGAAGTTGCAGTATTCACTTCCCACCTCAACACTCTTGATTCCCTGTATCCCGGTTTATTTTACACGGAGAAACATAGCAAAAGTGACTGAAAAAGAAAGCTGACCACACATGGTATTGTAACCTGTAAGAAACACGAATCAATACCGATCTCACTAGAAAGCCCTGTACTCAGATGGTTTTCAATGTATTACTTCTATAAACATTCACGACATTCCTATGAGGCAGGCACTATTATTACTTCTTTTTAGAAATGAGTAAACAGAGGCTTTGAGAGGAGAAGAGAATTGCCCAAGGTCAAACAGCCCATAGTATCTGGGCAAGGATTGGAAAAACTGACTTCACTGCTACTTGAGAATTTTATAAAACATAAAACCAAAGTATGTCATCACTGCAAAGCATCCATTAAGTTTTACATCTTGGGGCACAAGAGGAGGTAAACATTTGTACGTGTTCTTTGGCAGGACGTCCATGAATTGCCTTCATGGTATTACCTCCCTGAGTCATGAAAACTGCTACAACTGTGAGCATTATATAATTTCCCTAATTACTGTAGCCTCCGCAGTAAAATACTTTTGCAGTGTTTTTCTTTTGTTTGCTGAGCCAGTTATGAAAAAATGAACTACAACGGTTAATTCTCTCTGCTTTTCTAAACTTTTGTCAAAATGCCTAAGCAGAGATTTGCGAGGCAGTGGAGTTATGCATGGTATAAATTCTAAATAAACAGTGGCGGTGGCCTTTCTTACGCGGCCACATGGGCAAGAGAGCCACGTGGGCTGTGGGTGCTGCTTTCCTGCCGCAACTGCTCTGCACATCTTTAATTTATTATTCCTCTTATATAACTTTGTTTTGGTGTTTGAACTTCCATTCCCATGACTTTATGTTGAAAAACATTTTAAAATCTAGGATTTGCATTTCACAACAGGGCTGGAGCTCTGTTATTTATTGTTATTGTAGCCTGGCACGGTGTCCCGGGGAGGGTACGTCTGGAATAAGTAAGGACCCACTGCCGCATTAAAGCAAGATTGATGTTCCTCTGTGGGCACAGGTTACCTCTGCTGGACGTTAAAACACACACTGCAAAAGACCCTGGATGCCCTCGGTCCAGCCTGTAGGGTCCGCTGCCCAAGCCTCCCCCGCTCCCCTCCGTGGAGAGGGTGTGCGGACCCGTCACCCCAGGATATGCAGGCTTCAGTCAAGTCCCTCTCGGATGACGGAACACATCTGGGCCGGGCTGTCACGAGGGAGGTACTTGGTGCTGAAAGGTGTGTGACAACTAAACCTGAGAGTTTTACCTAATTAGTAAGTTTTATAAACAAAAGCAAAAACAATTTTTGTGCATGTCTTGGGACGTCAGATGTGACAAAGGAACCACTGCCCGGGTTTCTGTCCTGCGTGCATCTATATGAGCGGCTTCTGGGCGGTGCTGCCCCATACCCGCTTCCTCGAGACCCCCTCCACTGCCCAGTCCGGCCCCAGCCCACATCCTCCACCATCCCCTGTAAATGCTCTCTGGCGCATGGCCTCCTGACCTCTTCTGAACCCTAAGTGCTTATCCCTGTGGTGGCCTCTGTGACGAGAAGGACAGGTCAGGAAATGCACCCTAAGTCCTGACCCAGACTTCTGACCACCATTCACCACACCTGTCTCCATCTGTGATTCTTCCTCTTTAAAGTGGCAACAGTGATGTTTATCTTCCCCACCCGGCATGGAGGCAGCGGTGGCCGGAAGGCCAGATGAAAGTGACAGGGAGCCAGCTTGCGGAGTGGAGTAGAGGTGTCACACCTGTGCACACCTGGGAGCCCAGGAGGCCACCTGCTCTCAGCACAGAGGATGCTGGGCCCAACCACCTGCCCCCCAGCCCTGCCCTTCATCACACGGATCCGCTCTGGAATGTCAGAGGACATGCAGCATGGCTCCTGGGTTTATTGTGAGCCTTCAGATTTTATCCCTGAAACTGTTATTCTCCTGTGCTTCTCTTGAATTGTTAATGGCTCATTTTAACTCTCCAGCTGACTGGGCACTTTGTATTCTGTGCAGAGCTTAACCAGTACTTGGAACATACAAGCCTGTGAATGAACAAGCAGTTTGGTTGATCTTCAACTAGAAACAATTTGACTTTGGAAAATCAGACTCATATCTGCTCATGCAAAAGATTCTTAATTTCTCATCTTAGCTTATAATTTGCTTCCTTCTGTCTTTGGGTTTAATTTGCCATGCTTTTTCTAGCTTCTAGGGGTGGAAGCTTAGCTTTTCTTTTTTTTTTTTCTTTTTTTTTTTTTTTTTTTTTTTGCTGTACGTGGGCCTCTCACTGTTGTGGCCTCTCCCGTTGCAGAGCACAGGCTCCGGACGCGCAGGCTCAGCGGCCATGGCTCACGGGCCCAGCCGCTCCGCGGCATGTGGGATCTTCCCGGACTGGGGCATGAACCCGTGTCCCCTGCATCGGCAGGCAGACTCTCAACCATTGCGCCACCAGGGAAGCCCGAAGCTTAGCTTTTTTATTGCAATTTTTTCTTCCTGTTAAATATATGCACTAAAAGCTATAACATTTTCTCTGAACACTTCTTACCTGCATCCCACAAGTTTTGATATGCCATATTTTTTTATCTTTCAATTAAAAATATTTTCTAATTTCCATTATACTTCTTTTACTCCTAAATCGTATAGAAGTGTGATGTGCAATTATTTTAGTTATCTTTCTGTTGTTGGGTTATAGTGAGATTGCTTTGTGCAGGAAAACATACTTTGTATAATTTTATTTACTTGTTTATTTATTTTTAATCTGTTGAGACATGCTTTATGGCCCTGCCAGTTTTAATAAATGTTTCTTGATCATCTGAGAAAAAGAGTTTATACTGCAATGCTGGGTCTATTGTTCTATACGTGTCAATTAAGAAAATTCAATTATGTCCTTTAAATCTATTTTCACACTTTTTTTGTGATCTGTTCATTCTGTCAGCCTCTGATGGAGATTCATTAAAATCTTCAGCTATGCTTGTGGATAGTTCCTTTCTCCATTTAGTAATGTCACATTTTTCTCTTATCCTTGTTTAACCGTCTTATTTAGGTGCACATGGAATTATGAGTTCTCTATCTTCCTGCTTTCGTTATGAAATGTCCCCTTTATCTTTAGTAATATTTAATATTATCTTGCATTTATTAAGATCAACACTCTCACACTGATGCAGCTACACCAGCTGCCTCTTGGAGAATGTTTTTATGGCTCCCACTTTACATCCATTCATTTTCAATCTCTCTGCATCCTTTTATTTAAAATGAGCCTCCTGCAAACTACATATTTTTGGGTACTTGTTTTTTTTCTTTATTTGGATACAGAGAATCTTTGCATTTTAATTGGATTGTTCAGTTTTCATATTTAATATTGCTACTGATATAATTGTGTTTAAGTCTACCATTTTACAATATGATTTTGCTCCTCTCATCTGTTTTTCTTTGTTCCATCTTTCTTGTTTTATTTCAGATAAAGCAATTATTTCATCAATTGATTTTTCGCTTTTATTATTTTTAGTTAATATTATTTTAGCAATTACCCTAGAGAGTACAATATGCATTCTTGAGTAATTAGTTTTTAAATGAATGCTTTTAATATTTCCTTGAAAATGCAAGACGTTTCCAAGAGTTAACTGAATTTACTGCTCTTATAAGATTTTACTTATACAAACCTTATAAAACTCACACTACATTATTATAGTTGTTTTAAACAGTTAATACTTGTTTACATTTACACTTTTTGGCATTCTTCACTTCTTCCCGAATATCTGTGCTTACCTCTAGGATCATTTTGTGGGGTTTTTTCCCAACTCGCAGAATTTCCTTTACTATTTCTTCCTAAAGTAGTTTCATGACAGGACATTTTTCAGCTTTTGTTTGACTCAAATGTCTTTATTTCATCTTATGTCCCTACAGCTTTAATGAGGTAAAATTTTGTACAATACGTTGCACATATTCAAAGTGCTGCTTCGATAAGTGTTGATACATGTGTTCACCCACGAGGATATCGCTATCCTCAAGATGTCCAGCTGGCCCTGAAGTCCTCGTGTTCCGGAGGCCACCTCCCAGGATCTCTGTTCCAGGCAGCTGTTGATGGGATTGCTGTCGCTGTAGAACAGCTTCCAGCTTCAACAGCCTCATGCAGATGGAGTCGTATGGCATATACTCTTTCTTACTTTGCTTCCTTTACTCCACATGACACGTTGGATTCCTTCATCCAGGGCATGGACCAGATGCGTGTTCCTTTCCATAGCTGGGTTGGGCTCTGTTTCCCGAGCACCAGCACAGTTTGCTTGTCCATCACTTGTTGATGGATGTTTAGATTATTTCCAAGTGTTGGTTGTTACAAATAATAGGTGCTTTGAGCATTTATCTGCAAAAGTTTGTGTTTCAAGTGTATTAATTCTAGCAGTAAAATGACTGGGTCACATGACAGGTGTAGTTTTAATATTTTATGAATTTGCCTAAAAGTTTTCCAAAATGGTTTTACTCTTCTTCTAGGAATGTATAAGGGTTCAAGTTCCTATCCATCCTTGCCAGCACTTGATATGGTCACACCTTTAAACATTAGGCATTCAGGCTGATGAGTAAGGGTTTCTCTCTGTGGATTTAATCTGCTTTTTTCTAATGACAAATTCTGTTGGGGATCTTTTCATTTGCATCTTCGCCAGTTGTGAATCTTTTTGCTGTTATTGAAGTGCCCCTTAAAATCTTTGCCCATGCTTTGAATCGGATTATTTGTTTTGTTACCATTGCGTTGTAAGCTATTTGTATACTCCAAACAAAAGCTTTCTGCCAGATATTTGTTTTGCAAATATTTTCTCTCAGTCTGATGTAATCATTAATGATGTCTTTTGAAGGATAAAAGTTCACAGTTGTGATTGTTTTCTGTCTGTATAATTTATGTTTGTTTATGTCCTCTTTAGGAAAATTTTACCAAAGAGTAGCTCATTAATCTTTCATCCTGTGTTCTTTTAATATATACTATTAAACAACTTGACCTTATTTATATTTATGATAATTCCACATAACGGCAGCAACATACATTTTTCTCAAGTTGAAATGTTCACCAAGATAGATGATATTCTAGGACATACATTTTTCTCAAGTTGAAATGTTCACCAAGATAGATGATATTCTAGGACATAAAAATGGTAAAATAATAGAAAACACAAAAAAGCATATTCTCAGAACACAGCAAAATTAATTGGGAAATAAAAAATAATATATTTGGGAAACACTTGAATATATGGAAAGTAAAGAGCACACTTCTGTATAACCTGTGGGTCAAAAGAGAAGTCTCACACTAAATTTAAAGTATTTCAGCTAAAAGAAAATACAACATATCAACATTTGCAGAATGTAGGTAAAGCAGTGGTTAGAGGGAAATTTAGAGTATTAAATGCTTGTGTTAGATTATAAGAAACATCTAAAGCCAGTACTATTACAAACATATCTACACCTATAAGTTAAACAACTTATAGAAAAATTTAAATATATTTCTATGTACATGATGAACATTTAGAATTTGAATTTTAAAAATTCTGTTTACAATAGCACTGAAACAAATGGAATACTTAGATATGAATATAACAAAATAAGTGAAGCATCTGTATGCTGAAAACTATACAACACTGATGAAAGAAGTAAAAATGATCTCAGTAAATGGAGAAATATACTGTTTTGTGGATAGGAAAATTCAGTATTTTAAAGATGTTGGTTCTTCCAATTCCCACCAGGTTGATCAGTGCAATCTCAGTCAAATTCCAGCAAGTCTGCTCTGTAGGTACCATACTGAAGCTAAACCTCACATAGGAAGCAAAGGAACTACAAATAACAACAGCAGTTCTGGGGAAAAAACAAACAAGTAAAGGATCAAATTTGTACAACTCCTATGACCCAATTTCAAGACTTACTATTTAGCTACAGTAATCAATACAGTGTGGTATTGGCATTGTGATGGACAAATAAGTCTATGGAACAGGAAAGAGTCCAGGAGTAGACTCACACATACATAGGCAAGTGACTTTTGGCCAAGTTGCAAAGGCATTTCAGTCGAGAAAGATAGTCTTTTCAATTAATGTCGTGGGAACACTTGGATATTCATATGCCAAAAAAAAAAAAAATTTATCCATACCTTGGCCCATATATGAACACTAATTCATAATGAGTTATAGACCTAAATGCAAAATGAAAACCTATTAAACTTCTAGAGGAAAGCTTCAAGGAAAATCTGTATGACTTTAGTTTGGGTGGTGAGTTTATAGATACAATACCAAAAGCACGACTCATAAAAGAAACATTTGTTAAATTTGACTCAGTCAACATTAAAAACTTTTGCTTTGCAAAAGACACTGTAAATATAACCAAAAAAACAAGCCACAGATTTGGAGAAACTATTTACAAATTACATATCTAATAAAGGATTTGTATCCAGAGTTCTCTCTCTCTCAACAATAAGTATCACTAAAATTACTTTGTTTTTTTACAGTGACAATACCAAGTGCCAGTATGGATGTGGAACCACAAGGACGCTCCTTCTTTGCTGGCAGCAATGCAAGAATAGTAGAGCCACCTTAGACGTCAGCTGGTTGTTTCCCATAATGATAAACATATACTTACCATATGGTCCAGAAAGCCGTCTTCCGGATTTTTACCTAAGTGAATGGAAAACTTATGTTTCCACAAAAAGTGGCTTATAACACCTCAAGCTGGAGACAGCTAAGTTGTCCTTTAAAGGAGAATCGATGAAAGAACCGTGGTCTATTTTCCCAGAGGAACACAACTCAGCAGTGAAAAGGAGCGAGCAGACGATTCACAAGGGTCACGGATGAGTTCCAGCTCCATCTTGGTGAGTGAAAGAAGCCAGACCCCCAAAGCTACATATTATAGTTTTCCACTTATATGACATCCTGGAAAAGGTAAAAATATAGGGATGGAAGGAAAATCAGTGGTTTCTCGGGGCTTGGAAAGGGATTCAGTACAAACAAGCCACACAGTCAAATGATTAGAGGGATGGAATTCTGTATGGTTACATATGATTCTATGTATTTGTCAAATTCCAGAGAAATGTCAACAGGCATAGAGAAGCCAAAGTAAAATGTATTGTATGCAAAGTAGAAAAAACAATCAACCAGGATTTAAGGGGCTCCCAAGACAGAATGCAGACGGAGACAAATGAATGTAACTGCATTACAAATGATAACAGAACTCAACAGCTTGACCCCAGATTAGAAGAGAAGATATGGAGAAGAATCTGTTCGCAAACGACAGGACAATTTGAGGGGCTGTCAGGCCAGCCACTGGGTGGAGCCAGAGTTCCTCAAATAAAACCTTGGCAACTTTTTTTTTTTCATGAAATCACCTATTATAGCAAAGATAGATTGGCCGCTTGACTCAGTCAATATGGGTGAGAAATGTGCTGAATACAATGCCAAAACATCTCTATTGATCAAGTGTTTATTGCTAGTGAAACTGAAAGATGGGAAACACGTTCAGGAGCCTAAGCCTCAGGGTTCCATATAATTATGCTGTCTGATGAGTTTTGACTGTGTCCTGGTCATTGTTTGGTTTTTCTCAGAACTAATTGGAACTTTTACTTGCCTGTGGCCTGGACAGTAGAAAAAGAAAATATATAAATAAATGCAATTATGTAGGTTCCCGATGGAGAAAACAAATCAATCTCCCCATTGTTGCCAGGATTGTCACAGAGAGCTCTGGGTGAGAACTGCCACTTACACAGACACGTTATCACCTTCCCTGGACAGAGGCGGCCAATGGTGCTGTAGAGCTCACACCACCCACAATGTCTGGAACTCCTAAGGTTCCTCCGTGACGGCCGTTCACACTCGTGACCATGAGTTCACACCTTCTAGCAGCCATACACCCTGACACGAGTTTCACTAACATGAGGTGTTTATTCCCCCAATTTTCAACTTTTCCTTACTTCAGGCAGATAAAGGAAGTTACTTCAAAAGATTCATGCATTGTACTCAGTTTCGTAGCTGATGGGTAGAGGCTGCCTTTTCTCTTTGGGCTCCAAAGAAGCTTCTACTGGACCTGGAACCTGGAGATTTTGTCTTTCCTAAGAATAAAAGAAAAGGACAGGCCTTGGAATCATGTTGGAAGGGACCATATCCATTGCTTATGACTACAATTCAGCTCCAGAGTAGAGGTCCCTGGAGTTAGGTCTCCCAGGTGAAAAGCCATAAGGTTTTACCCTGAATCACCTGGTCCACACTTCCCATCAGGAAATTTTACAGCAAAAGTTGTCAGCAATGGACCAGGACAGATGATTCTGGGGTGAAGACAACTTATCCCAAGGCCTTCAGATGAAGAACAGAATTGAGAAAAGTGAGTAGTTTCCAGCCAAGAGCCACTAAATATTTTCCAGATGGCTGGACCTAGAGATGGCCATGCTTCAGTGTGTATACTTTTATTCTCTATTTTCCTGAGAGTTTTCATTACTTTTTGTGTGTGTAAGCTTCTGTACTGTTAACAGACACTTGTCTCTCTCAACTATTTTGCCTATGATATTCCTTCCTCTCTGTGGTATGACGTTTTCATCCCTAATCACTCTTGTTTTGAGTCTAATTTCTCATTTTAATATTCTCATAATTTAACGGATTCACACCATCAAAACAACTCTTAGGTTTTTCCTCACTTCCTCTGGGTGCCATCCAGACTCTTTTGGTACCAGTGTCTTGTAACAAATCAGTTGGTTTCCCAGGTAACTGTGCTCAATCATGAGGTGACATTTTAGATGCAACTTTAAGATTGCTTCAAGGAATTTCTGTAAACCAGTTTATCAAGAGAAGCAATTCAATAATACAAGCAAAATTCTCTCTATCAGGACAGTACATTGCTAATCTGAGCAAAAAGTTCATTTGTCAAACAGCAAGTGTGATGACTCACCTCAAAACTTGCTTCCTTGTGTCACCAACCCTAAATTATCTCATCATTAACTACCCAATCCCAATCACTCAAACCTACACTTTCCTTCCACTTCTGACATAGTAAACTAAGACTCTGCCAAGTGATATTTCTCCTTATTTATTAGTAAATCTAATAGACTTAGCTTTTCTTACTCAACAAACCTGTGGGCTTGTGTGGAGTTGATAATCAACACGTAATTCTCGCAAAGACATTAATTTGGGTGATTTTCGTGGCATGGGTTGGCTCTCCCTTTATTTCTCTTTCTTCTATTAGTGTTCTGGCTCTTCCAAGATCCTACCTTTACCGCGGAGAATCAGTGTGGGGCTCTGGGTGCTCTGAACATCCCTGGAGAAACCTTAAGGCCTGAAAATTCTTAAGAAGCTACAACATACATTTTTGTTGTTTCCTTGTATTGGCTAGTTTTCATAGCATACATGTGTGTACTTGCCTCATACATTCATTGTGGAGTTGTATGTAAAGACAGTATTTTTCTCTTTTCTATCTTTCTGAAAAGTCTTTCCCAGAAGGATGTATGTATTGGTAGTGAGTGTGTGTACATTGGCATATGTGTGTGATGGGGGAGGGGTGAAGAATATAAGACTTTGAAAGGTTACTTAACTTGCTCAAGGTCACACATTAAGTTTAAGAACTAGAATTAATACCTATTGAAGATTTGATAAAAATGGGGAAAACATCAGAAAATTAACTCAAACTCATAAAACCCAAATATCCGTGAAAATTCATTAAATAGATCTTACTTATTAGATTTCATTCATGAAATTCCAGTCAATCCAAAACTCCTGAAGTTACATGGACTGATCTTTTCTGTAACTGAATATTTTAATAGTAATATCGAGATACAATGTACATACCATACAAATGAATATTTTTAGTATATTCTCAGTTTGTGCAACCATAACCATAATATAACTTTGGGACATTTTTTTTATTCTAAAAGAAGCTGATACTCTCTGTCCCCTCCCACATCCATCCCCCCAGCCCTCAGCAGCCACATTTCATATAAATGTAATCGTACAATATATGGTCTTTTGTATCTGGCTTCTCTCGCTTAAAACATCCTCAAGTTTCACCCAAGTTGTCTCCTGTATCAACTTCATTTCTCTTAATTGGAATGATTTTTTTTTAAATTTTTTTCAAAGCTCTGCCTTTTCCCTAAGTGTTTCCTTGAGTTCGTGAAACTTTTGAAATACTTTTTAGGAAAAGTTTCAAGTTACTATTATCAGAAAAAGTAATACACATTTGAAAAGAATCTGTCCATTAGAAAATTTCTTTGAAAAGCTCAACTGTTAGAAGTGAAAATTCCTTGCCCAAGGGGAAATAAAATTAGATGAGGAGACACTGATTTATACTACATTTCATGATGGAAAAAAATTTTGAAGCATTTATTAGGAAAATCAATTCCTGACCACGCACAATAGAGTAGAAACTCTGTCCACAGAGTGTTCTGAAGAGGACACATGATGACACCCATTAAGTACATACGTGGGAACCAAGTTTTATTTTAGGAGACAAACTAAAATATTTAAATACATGCACAGTGATGAATTCCAGTTTTATTGGGAGAGAAACAAACTTTCCAGAAAGGGACTGGGAGAAAAAGGAAAGAGAGGGGAAGGGGCTGAGGCCAAGAGCTTTCTGGTTTCCCTCCCCTCCCCTGAAGCCCCACTTCTCATTCCATTCACCTTACTCCCTGAGACAAATGAGAAAGTATCAAATTCACCTCCAGATGGGCTAATGCATTTCCCAGACCTCTTTCCACTCAGTCTAAATATAGAACCCAAGGCACGTGGAGAGAGTCCTGACATGTCAGAAAGTACTGGTTTTATCTTGGATTCACTCTGGAATCTTGGATAAATTACTGTAGCCCTCTGACCCTCAGACTCCTCATTTATGAAATTCAGGCAAAAATTTAGAACTTCCCAGCTTGTTACAATGATTAATTAATGTGGTAAATTCCCAGTCCCAGGCCTGGCTTGCTGTAGGTCCTCCATAAATGCCACTGGAAGTAGATCCCGGGGATTCTTTTCTTTGAGAGAAAGACAGTTTAAGAGAAGGAGATTGTTAAATAACTTACCTGCAGCCTCTGAGAGAAACGGTGTGCGCACGTGGTCTCTGCGTCATTCAGCTGAGCTGTAGAGCACGATGGTGTCTCTCCTGTTTCACGAGGCTGCTGGTGCAAAGGCCAGCCGTCCTCTGTGGCTGTTAATGGAGTGGCCTCCTTTGTCTCTGCACCTCCCAGACACCAATGGTTTCAAGGCTTTTAAAATCCCTCAATTTGGCAGCTTCCTCACTCCAGGTTGTTACAATGTGATGCTTTGGGGCTTGTAGCTGAGAAGTTATTTTGAAAATGAAAAATGGATGTTTTATTACCTCAAATAAAAGGAAGCCATCACCAGGAGTGCAGGGGACACAGCAGAGAAGGGGGTCCTTCTCTTCACATCCTTGAGGCTTTATGGAGAGGCTTGGGGTCTCGGGTTCGTTGATATTTAACAGGAAATGCCCCATTCTCAGTCTTTAGCTGGGCCCTGACTGTCATGCCGAAGGCCAGTCCTGGTTAGTCATCTTCATGTGTGCCGACAGGGATGGGATAGCTCCTCCCTGGGGTTGGAGTTTGCATTTCCTTAATGGCTAATGACATTGGGCTTCTTTCATCTGTTTATTTTCCATCCAAATATCTCCGTTGGTGATATGTCTGTTCAAGTCTTTTGGCCATTTTCCAATTGGTTGTTTGTTTTCTTATTACTGAGTCTGGGGAGTCCTTACACATTTAAAATATGAGCCTTTTCTCAGATGTGTGATTTGTGGATGTTTCCTCCCAGTCTGTGGCTAGTGTTTTCACCCTCTCAATGGTGGTGGCTTTTGACAAGCTTTTGCTCTTCATTTTGACGAGCCCAGATTATCAATTTCTCTTCTTTTATGGATCACACATTTGCTGTCCAACTTTAAATATCTATGTCCAACTCAAGGTCACAAAGATTTTCTCCAATGATTTCTACTAGAATTTATATTCTACATTAAGTCTATGATCTATTTTGAGTATTTTTTTAACATAGTATGAGACATGGATAGAAATTAATTTTTGCATAAGATATCCAATTGTTCCAGCACCATTTGTTGAAAGGCTATTTTTTCCCTCCACTGAATTGTCTTTGCATCCTTCTTGAGACTCAGTGGGTCATAAATATGTGGCTCTATTTCTGGACTGTAATTCTACGTGTATAAACCATGTCAGCATCACAGTTTTGTTTACTGTACCTTCATAGTAAACTTTAAATTAAATCATGTGACGAGATATGGGAACATACGTATATGTATAACTGGCTAACTTTGTTATACAACAGAAACTAACACATCATTGTAAAGCATTTATACTCCAATAAAGACGTGAAAAAAAAATCATGTGAATCTTCCAGTTGTGTTCTTCTCCTTTAATGTTTTTTGGCCAATTTAGATACTTTTCATTCCCAAACTTTAAAATAAGGTTTTCAGTTTCTAAAAAATAAATAAATAAAAGCCTCGTGGGATTTTGATCAAAATTGCATTGATTCTGTAGATTAATTTGGGAAGAATTTAACACTGTTGAGTCTTCAGCACCATGAACATGTTATGACTTTTCATTTATTTGTTCTCTAATTTCTCTCAGCCACGTTTTTTACAATTTTAAGTGCACACGTCCTGTATATCTGTTTACAGATTTATCGCTAAGTATCTTACACTGATGGTGCTATTCTAAATTACACTGTATGTTCAATTTCAGTTTCTGATTGTCTGTTGCTGATATATAGATTATAACTATTTTTATATATTTATCTTGTATCCTTCAATCTCTTTATGCTCATTTATTATAGTAACATTTTTGTGGATTCCATAGGATTTTCTACATAGATAATATCTCATCTGCAAATAAAGACAATTTTGCTTTTTCCTTTCCAGTCTGGATGCCATTTATTTCTTTTCTTACCTTAATCTACGAGTTAGAACTTTCAGTCCACTGTTGAATAAAAGTGATATGAGTAGATGTCCTTGCCATTTTTCTGAACCTCAGGGAAAGTGTTCAGTCTTTCATCATAAGCATTATGTCAGGTTTTATGTAGATGTCCTTTATCAAGTAGAGAAAGTCCTCTTCTACTCCCAGTTTTTTGAGAGTGTTTATTAGAATGAATGTTAAATATTTTCAAATGCTTTCTCTGCATCTATTGAGATAATCATATATATTATTTTATTTTATTTTTAAAGTTTAGTTTAATTTAATTTTATCTTATTTTATTTTCTTACTAAGGTGAATTACATTGACTCACGTTAAAACAGCCTTGTATTCCTGGGCTAAACTTCACTTTATCATGATAACATTGTTCTTTTTATATTGTTAAAATTGTATCCAGGCATCTTGCATTTATTCAGATGAAGAGTGTTGGTCTGTAAGTTCTTTTATTGTAATGGTCTTGGTATCAAAGCAACTCTGGCCTCAGTGAATGAATGGGGGGGTGGGGTATTGCCTCCTCTTAAGTTTCAGGAAGCATGTGTATAGAGTTGATATTGTTTCCTAAATGTTTGGTAGAATTCATCAGTAAGGCCACCTGGGCCTGAAATTGTCTTTGTAGGAAGGTTTTTAAATACAAATTTAATTTCTGTGATAGGTTATCTATTTCTTACTGAGTAAGCTGTGGTAATACGGCTCTTTCATGAGTTTTTTTTTTTTAATTTCATTGATTTGTTGAATTTATTCGCATAAAGTTGGTTATAATAGTCTCTTTTTTTTTTTTTTTTTTTTGGCGGTACGTGGGCCTCTCACCGTTGTGGCCTTTCCCTCCCGTTGCAGAGCACAGGCTCCGGATGCGCAGGCTCAGCGGCCATGGCTCACGGGCACAGCCGCTCCACGGCATGTGGGATCTTCCCGGACCAGGGGCACGAACCTGTGTCCTCTGCATCGGCAGGCGGACTCTCAACCACTGCACCACCAGGGAAGCCCTAATAGTCTCTTGTTATATGTTTAATATCTGTAGAATCCATTGTGCTTTACCTCTGGCATTCCCAGTATCGGTCATCCCAATGTCATTCCTGTTCAGCCTAGCTGGAGGATTATCAGTTTTATTGAAATTCTTAATGAATCAACTTTTTGTTTCATTCAGTTTTCTATTACTTTTCTGTTTTCTATGTCACTGATTTCCACTCTGATCTTTGATATGTGCCTTCTTCAGCTTATTGTTCTGTTGACCCTCCTGTTTTTAGATTCTAAAGCTGGAAGCTGAGGTCATTAGTTTAGATTTTTCTTTTATTCTAATGGAAGTACCTAGTGCTCTCAATCTAAATACCCCAATCTATCACTGCTTCCGGCAGATTTGTGTATGATGTGCTGTCATTCAGTTGAAAACATTTCCTGTTTTCCTTCTTGACTTATTCTCTGGCATACAGGTTATTCAGAAACACGTTTACTCATTTTCAACTATTTGGGGATTTTTCTAGGTATCTTTCTGGTGTTAATTTTCTGCTATTAATAACTCAGTTAATATAAATACTTTTTCCTTCAGAGAATAAACTTGTATGATTTAAATCTTCTCAGATTTATTGAGATTTGTCTTATTGCTCAGAGCATGGTCAGTCTTGGTAAATATTCCTTGGAAAGTGGATAGAATGTGTGCCCTTGTTGGGAGGTGAGTTTTATGAAGGTCTGTTATGACGAGCTGGCCGTCTTCTCTACCGTGGCTGATTTCTTGTTGGCTTATTCTCTCAATTACAGATGAGTATTGAAGTGGGTTTTGACTATGTTGTGGGCCCATTTTCCCTTTCTGTCCAAGTCCTTCTTACTATATTTGGAAGCTCTGTTATTAGACACCTAAACATTTGGGACTTTTACATCGTGTTGTTAAATTGACAACTTTATTATTGGGACACCTGCTTTCTGCCCCTGAACGGACTATGCCCGGAAATCTCCTTGTGATATTAACACAGCTGCTCCAGGCTTTTTTTTTTGCTGTACGCGGGCCTCTCACTGTCGTGGCCTCTCCCGTTGCAGAGCACAGGCTCCGGACACACAGGCCCAGTGGCCATGGCTCACGGGCCCAGCCGCTCCGTGGCATGTGGGATCCCTCCGGACCGGGGCACGAACCTGTGTCCCCTGCATCGGCAGGCGGACTTTCAACCACTGTGCCACCAGGGAAGCCCCCCAGGCTTCTTTTGACTAATGTCAACATGGCATAAATATTTTTAATTTTTTGTGTCATTATGCTTAAAGTGGGTTTCTTGTAGGCAGCAGATAGATGACCTAGCTCTTTAAATTTATCTAATCTGACAAACTCTATATTTTAACTGGTGTGTTTAAATCATTTAACTTAATTTAATGTGACTTTTTGCAATTCACTGTGACTTTTTACAATTCACTGTGACTTTTTACAGGCTCGGGCTTAAATCTACCATCATACCCTTTATTTTTTCTGTGTCACATTTGCTCTTTGGTTACTTTTTCATTTTTAGCTCTTTGTTGTGTCATTCTATGGTTGTTTGGGGTTTATATCATATATCTTTTAACTTATCGCAGCCCACCTTTAGTTGATACACCATTTCAGGTACAGTATGAGGACTTTGAACTTTACTCTTCCTTTGTATATTACCATAAATTTTACTTGTAAATATTAAAAAAAAAAAACCCACAATATTCTTTGTGCTTCAAATATTCTTGCAATAAAACAGGGTTACTGAGCTCTCCTCCGGAAACAGCTGGGTCTTTTTGGGTCTTGCTTTTAACATTTGCTGGAGGAGGGCATCCAGGGGGCTTTGATCCAGAGCTATTTTGCCCTCTCGGTGAGGTGAACCCCTCACCCCCCAAGGCTCCTGGGATGTACAAGGACAGGCACTCTGACTGTTGGGGACAGACCTATCCCCAGCATTGGCTGATCTGAAAGATTGTTCCTGGAATCTTTCGGGCAGTCTCCTCCCGGCTGTGGATGTCGGCTCTCACTAATGGCCAGAGAGTCCAGGCTGAACCTCTGAGTCCTGGAGTCTCTGTGCAGCCATCTTCTCCCTGCACTCTGCCCTCTGCCCCCCGCCACCTTTTCATCCATGAACCCCAGCTTCACGGCTCCACCCAGGCTGGGGGCTCGGCCTGGGTCACACGTCCAGGCCCTGGCGGGACCGTCCCTGCAGGCAGAAGCTTTGGGAGCTGACCCAGGCTGCAAACTGACTTTTTGCCATGTGCCCAAGAAATGTTTGCTAATTACCCCAGTGAGTCACTGGTTTTACTTCTCTCTTTTATGAGCTTTAGACACACATACTTTGTGACTCTCTTTTTAATTGGCTAGAGGTGGTGTCCTGGCCTAAGCTGGGCCCTGGGCCCATCTCCCGGCTCTTCAATCCCCTCTGGTCCCCTGCCTGCCTTTATGGCCCCTCGAGATGATGCAGACTCATCTCACCGCTTCCCTTCCTCACCTTGAATCCACCTTCTCGCCAGGAAGCCCAGACTTTTCTTCTTGAAGGGCAGTGTTGAGAAGCCAAGATCAAGGTGACAAATGTCCTCCTTTTTATTGCGGCATCATTGACTTAGAATATCATGTTAGTCTCAGGTGTGAGACACCATAATTCAGATGAGACTTCCCTCAGTGAGGTCGGGCTCTGGAGCCAAAGTCGCTGAAGGAGCTGCATCCGCGGCCTCAGGGACAGTGGGGCCACAGGGAGGCGAGCCCTCCTCATATGGCTTTACCTCCTTCATGTCAGACTAGCTGGACCCTCTTTGGGCCTCTGTCCATACCCTGTGGTGGTCCTGACATTAGGTGTTGAGCTGTCTCTACATGTGGACACCTGGATGTGCTCGTCACCCGCCTCACCCACCCATCCAGCCAGGCCCTCAGGGGTGCCCTCCTCTGCCCACCTGGGCGCTGGCACCCCACTGGCTGCCCCGTCCAGGATGCCCTGTGCATCTGACCATCCTCTCTGGCTGTCACGGCTCCCGCTCACAACAGAGGACACAGGGTCACCAGTCCCTGGGCATCCGACGCTCCCAGCTCTACGTCCCAGGCTGGATGTGCATTCGAGAGCTTGGCCTGCCCGCTGGTCTTTTCCTTTGAGAAGCCGGATGGTGTGTGTCACCCAGAGCAGCCAAACAGAGGACCAGCCCACCACTGAGTGGCGGTGACCAGAGACAGACTCAGCATAAACTCCTGGCCCTGGGATGCCTGGAAGATGGCCCCATCTACAGAGGATGCTTTGTTGTGAAATGTGGGACACCCGGGTGGTATCCAGCTGGCACCAGGGCACCTTGACTTCGCAACAGACGTGTTAGGATTTGTGCTCATTGGTAGAACCTGGGGTTGAGAAGCACAGTCCCTCTGGGGAAGGTTCAGTCCAACGTGGACAACCTGGCCCTGGGGCTGGGAGGGGAAGAGAAGATCGATCTTGGGGACATGGGGGTCACCGTGCCAGCCTCCAGAGGGCAGCACCCGACAGGACAGAAAGTCAGGGACAAGCTGGTAACCTGTTCTGACCCCAAGCATGTTCCTTCTCTCTGGTAACTGACCATTCCCACCAGGGAGGGACTTGGCCATGACCGGTCACACACAGAACTGGGTAGCTGCTCAGGCAGTTACCCTGATATGTCTCAGGTGCCAACACAGACACGTCGTCCTGGGGCAGTAGGGCCCTGGGAGCCTGGCTTAGAGCCACAGAGCCTAATTCCAATCATTCTGCCTCTAGCTGCAAAGGAAGTTCCCACAAATCTCAACCAGTTGACAGCTGGTGTCTGATTTCCCAGGGCCTCTTGTCTTTGGAGGGTCTGTCTCCATCTGCTTTTAACGCAAAGGGAGTTGTGTTCTCTCAGTTTCCACACAAATTTGGTTTGTCTGCTGCCCTTTATTTCTCAGAATTCCATCAGAGAAACTGTCTCTATAATCAGGGGTGAGGGAGATTGGAGAAGTTGATTAGAATTACCCAGATGTAGAGGCATAAAGGGTCCAGGATGAGGTAACGAGGTAGGTATGAAGACCTTAGCTGACCTGCACTGTTGACAGGCCTACATTTAAAAAAATTTTTATTTTATGTTGGAGTCTAGTTGATTTTCAATGTTGTGTTAGTTTCAGGTGTGCGGCAAAGTGATTTAGCTGTACATATTCGTACATCTATTCCTTTTCAGATTCTTTTCCTGTTATAGGTTATTGCAGAGTGTTGAATATAGTTCCTTGTGCTATATAGTAGGTCCTTGTTGTTTAACTGTTTTATATATGGTAGTGTGTATATGTTAATCCCAGACTCCTAATTTATCCCTCCCCCACATTTCCCTTTTGGTAACCATAAGCTTATTTTCTACATCTGTGAGTCTGTTTCTGTTTTGTAAATTAGCTCATTTGTATCATTCTTTTAGATTCCACATATAAGTGATATCCTGTGAAATTTGTCTTTCTCTGTCTGACTTACGTCACTCAGTAGGATCATCTCTAGGTCCATCCACGTTGCTGCAAATGGCATGATTTCATTCTTTTTGATGGCTGAGTAATATTCCATTGTATATATGCACCACATCTTCTTTATCCATTCACCTGTCCATGGACAGGCCTACAATTTCAATCTGAGTCTGATCCGTATCATGGTTCCACTCTCTGTAAGTTCCTTTTAAGGTTAACGTGCCTTGCTTCACTTTTGATGCACTTTGGAAATTTAACATTTTAGAGATCCCACTCTCCCTGGATTCCATGGGGGCCTGCCCAGCTTCAGCAGACACAGAACGTGAAGTCCCTGTTTGGTGGCCATCACCAACTGTCACTCGGTTCCTTACTACTTCTCTCCCAGGAAGTCCCTACTTTTCTCTCCCATAAACACCATCCAGTCTGACTCAGGATGACTCTGCCTGGAGTCTCATCTTGCCTCTTCTTCCTACACGTTCCTAGCATCCCTCCACATTTCTTAAACAGCTTAAACAGACTTCTCTATCCAGCTCCTGAGCACTGTCTCCTATGTGCTTTCGTTTGGGGAGCTCCTCAGTTTACCTCACAGTGGGGACAGAGCAGGACCCTCTTGGGAAATGTCAGTGATTCCCTCCGGGCAGTGGGGCAGGTGGAGGGCTCCTCTCCAAAGAACAGGTCAGAAGTTGGGCTCAGGAATAAACCTCATGCCTTACTGTGCATCCAAGGAAAAAGGTTGCTTCATGGTCTAATGGATTCTAAGATAGAAGAAAGCATTTCATAACAGGGTTTTTACTGTATTCGGAAAAATTCACACTTTAGCCAAATGAATCAGAAATGGCTTCTTTTTGGCCAAAAGTGTCCATATGTTTTCAAATGCACTAGCAAAGCAAAAGCACAGGAACATTAATTTGCTAAAAGTAGGGCAGAATCACATTTTCCCCCTGGAAAAGCTCAGGGGTTGAGAAAGGGAATTGGACGTGTCATGTTGGATTACATTGAGGAAAAACTGCCATCTGGATGAAAGCAGGCACTGGAGAATGGAGCCCCGCCAGCGCATGTCTCCAAGGGGGTTTAGCTCTCAGCAAGTCTTCCACCCCCACTTGTGGGACTTCTCTTGGTTCAAGTTGGTGGTGCCTTTACAAGGACACAGGAGAATGCATAATAAACACTAGTTTGACACAAATAAAGCATATTTTCAACTAGGCAGCTGAGACCATTGAGTTTTTAAAAAGAATTGGATGACTTTGTACTTTTAAAATCTATTTGAGTGGATCATTTTGAATGCATGTGCATTGGGGGTCATGCTCTTGGTTGAGATCCAAGAGCAGACTAGTCTCCGCAGAAACCCAAGCCCGAGGAGGGTGGATTGTGACAGGAGGGAGATGTCCTGCTCATTCAGGACCGACACCAGAATACATCCAACTTGATCTCGCTGAACGCTGGTGCTGATTGGGTACCAGTCTCCTGCTCCCCAAGTCAAGATGCTTTTGAAAAGTGCACTTGTAAATGAGTTTCTGAATTTGGCCACTCTTCTACATCCAGACCAAATTTTAGTGGTGAAATCCAAAGCAACCTGGCATCTGGCACAGAATCTGTATATTATGAGTCCCCCAAACTCTTCAAATGGTAACGAGAAACCCCAAGGTGTTGATGCTGAGTTAGGCATGGCACCTCCAGCCATGACTCCACCACTGGCATGTTTTATACACTTTTATCACTTAGTCAGATCAGGATAAGAATGGGCTCACCAGGGACCACCGTCATCACCAGGGCAGGACCTCATATTCGTATACTGAACATTGACCAATGAGAAGTCCTGGACTTGAGCTCCTTCTCCGCACCAGGTGTCACCCCCAGAGCTGCAGGTCATGCCGTGGACAGCAGTGCCTCCTCTTCAGCAACTCACATTTTGCTCTTCCCTATGAGAATAACCGAGAAGATTCTTTATAAAGTATTTATAATCAAGACATTTCATGGGAGATTTTAGGGATCGCGATATGGTGAGTGTGCTTATTGCAGATGAAGAAACCAAGAACTGGGGAGATGAACTCCTACTGGCAAACAAATGGAAGCCAGTGAAAGACAGTCATTGTTGTCACCTGCTTCACTGTCGTGACTTTGAAGTGGTGGTTGAGGATCCAAGGTCAGCTCCCCCCACCTCCTCCTGGCGAAGGTGACATAGCTACACAGCGATACGACTTGTGCAACAAAATCCAACACGTCCTGGTGATGCCTGAGGTCTCACTGCAAAACACATGCTATCAAGTTGCACCTTTCAAACACTTCTTTTTTTTTTTTTTTTTTTTTTGCGGTACGCGGGCCTCTCACTGCTGTGGCCTCTCCCGTTGCGGAGCACAGGCTCCGGACACGCAGGCTCAGCAGCCATGGCTCACGGGCCCAGCCGCTCCGTGGCACATGGGATCCTCCCAGACCGGGACACGAACCCACGTCCCCTGCATCGGCAGGCGGACTCTCAACCACTGCGCCACCAGGGAAGCCCCACTTTTTAATATAAGGCACAGTTAGAAATACACTTAGTATCATAAGCTGGGACACAGATATCCAATATGGAAGATCACAAAACACCTTTTTCTCTTATTTTATGTGATGCCATCTGATATTTTTCTTTTTTATTTTCCCTCCCCTCTCATCCCCTTCTCTGTCTTCCCATTTCCTCTCTTGTAATAAATTTATTTATTCTTTTACAAAAAGGATATTTCACCATCACTTACGTTGATCTAATGATCTATTAATGGATCAGCCTCCAGTTCAGAAAATAATCTCATGACCTGAGAAGAATTCTTGTTCTTGTTCCCAGGAAGGCACTACAGGAATGTGTACAGCAGCTGTGTCAACAAGGGCAAAAAAGTGGAACACCCTCAGTACCCTCAACAGATAATATATCAAGAAAGAATAGTCACAAAAAGGAACATTAAACATCAGTGAAAGGTTCTAATCTGTAGGTACACTTATCATCTTAGATGACTATCAAAACCAAATGAGTAAAAAACAAATTCTAGAAGAATATATACTGTATATATCCATTTATTCATTATTCAAAACACAGGAAAGCTGAACAGTCAATTATTTAGGAAGAATATATATGCAGCAAAATCATTTAAAAAGAAGGAATGATTAATGTAAAAATTAGGATAACTGTTACTTGGGTGGAGGAGAGATTGGAGGAAAGTGGATGTGTTCAGAGAGATGAGCAGTAGGTCTCATAAGTACTGAAAACATCCTGTATATTAAGCTGTGTAGTGTGTATATAGAGACTCCTATTTTATTTTAAAAACTGTACGTGTACATGCTATACATATGCAACAATATAAAATAAATATTAAAATTGTAAGTAAAATAAATGTGACAGATTTAGTATTTTAAATATCACAGTGTTCATGACTATATTAAATAATATGGTCAGAATGGGGAAAAGTAAGAAAATGTCCAAGAATGAGGAAGAATAAAATAATCATATATCCACATATAAATTGTATTTTGAATAAAATTAATTAAATGGTAAATATTGATGATATACTTTACATAAAACATATATTAACTCTATATGCAGTGTGATATAATTGTGTATGTATATATACACACATACATATTAATATTCATACTTGTAACCCCAATACATTGTTGAGAATTTTACCAGTGTGATAGCATGAAGGTGTTTTTGATTTTTTCTATACATTTTTCAAATCCTAGAATGAGCACAAATTACTTTGCACGTTAGAAATGGTAAATGAGTCATTTTAAGTGAGTCAAACATAGAAGAGTGGTCTAGCTTTTTGTCCTAGTCTGTTTGGGCTGCTATAGCGAAATATCAGTTGCGTGGCTTAAACAGACATGTATTTCTCATCATTCTGGAGGCTGGACACCCCAGGTCTGCACCAGCAGCTGTGGTGTCTGCTGAGAACACTCCTCCTGGTTTGCAGTGGCCGTGCTCACATTCTCTTCTGGTAAGTCAGAAATCCCATCACGGGGGTCCCACCCTCATGGCCTCATCCAACCATCATCACTTCCCAGAGGCCCCGCTTCCAAATATCTTCTTGTTGGGGATTAGAACTTCAACATATGAACTTGGGGGACACAAACATTCAGTCCATAGTGCTCTCTCTTCCCTAATCCCTCCCCAAAGTATTGACAAAATGCCAGAGAAGCCTCAAAAATACCCACTAACGCAGCACGGTCTGCAGCGTAGACACCACATTAAATTAAGACAAGAACAACCATGCTTAGATGTAATTCAGCCTCAACACTTGGTTATGTCAACTCCTTAGGACCCAGAAAGAAAAATATTTACCTATCGGGAAAGTGGGAATACAGTTTCGGATCCCAGTGCATAAAAGGGACAAAATAGAAAACTCCACCCCAAGTTAAGAGGTCCACTCAGCCCCGTACCCACGCACTCAGCTCTCCTTTCTGAGAATCCGCGATGACAAGCGGGGCGGGCTGTAGACTCTCCTTGTGGGGTGTCTTGCCAAGTGAACCTTCATCCCTTGGAGCTATTTATTACCTGTGAGCTCCACGGACTCAGTCCAGACAGAGTTTTCTGCATTTTTAATTAATAATTCCAGGTATTTAGAAATATTCCAGGTATTTAGAAATACTCATTTCCATGCACCCATGTTCTCTATAACATTCATGTTACTCTTTTAGAAAGAGACACAGAAAAATTATTAATGGAGATGTAAAGTGTAAAAATATTAAAGAGAATTATAATCAAAGGAAGTTATTTTATAGGATTCGCCTCATGACTATGAGTCTTGGTCCTTTTAATTTGGAAAGCATAAGATGTTTACCCCAGTTTCCGTACATTTTAACAGCACATATGAAATAAACCCCTCCATTCTATGTTGTAGTTTTTATCTTAAAGTTGATTTACTTTTTAAAAATTAAGAAAAAGAAAAAATAGTCTTTTATATGTATGCATACGTTTACCAGTTCGGGACTTCTTTCTAAAGATCCAGGTTTCCAGCTGTTATAATTCCTCTTCTGCCTGAAGAAATAACTTTATAATTTCTTATAGTACAAATTTACTGGCAGAATATCCTCTCAGCTTGTATTATTTGAAAATTATTTCTGTCCCTTTATTCTTGAGGAATAATTTCTTTGGTAATAGACCCTCTTAACAGACATTTTCCCCCTTCATTTTTGAAGGATAATTTGCTGGTAATAGATTACAAGTTAGCTGACTTTTCCCCCTTTCTTTCAACATGTTAGAGAGATTCTTACATTGTCACTGTCACCATTGGTCCCTTAGGTGTAAGTGATTGTTTCTCTGGCTATTTTTAGGATTTCCTTTTGTGTATCTCTCACAGTTATGATGTGCATAGGTGTGGATTTCTTTGTATATATTCCACTAGGGTTTGTTTCACCAAATTTGGGACATTTTTGCCCTCTCTTCCTCCAAGTGCCTGTCTGCTCCTGTCCCTGCCTCCTTTACTGATGTCCCGACCATGGATGTGAAACCTCTTCATATGGCCCCTGGGTCAGCTTTTATCAATCTGGATTTTTTCTGAGCTTCAGTCTAGATCGTTTCTATCCAGGTCTCTTTTCGAATTTATGCATCCTTATTCAGCATTTTCCATTCTGTTGTTAAGCCTACACAGTGTATGTTTTTACTTCAGATATTGTAACTTTGTGATTTAGAATTTCTGTTTGGTCCCATTTCCTAACCTGCCTTTCTCTGCTCTCTCCTCCCATCTGTTCACTCTTTCTTTCCTTCTTCCCTATAAATCCTTGATTTATAATGTTTTTTAAACATTTTTATTGAAATACAGTTGATTTACAATGTTGTGTTAGTTTCAAGTATAGAGTAAAGTGATTCCATTATACATATATATGTATATATATTCTTTTTTTACATTCTCTTCCATTATAAGTTATTATACGATATTGAGTATAGGTCCCTGTGCTCTACAGTAGGTCCTTGCTGATTATATATTTTATATACAGTAGAGTGTATGTGTTAATCCCAACGTCTTAATTTATCCGCCCCCCCATCTTTCCCCTTTGGTAACCATAAGTTTGTTTTCTACATCTGTGAGTCTGCTTCTGTTTTATAAATAAGTTCATTTGTTCCATTTTTTTAGATTCCACATATAAGTGATATCATATGATATTTGTCTTTCTCTGTCTGACTTACTTCACTCAGTATGACAATATCTAAGTCCATCCATGTTACTGCAGGTGGTATTATTTCATTCTTTTTTATGGCTGGGTAGCATTCCAGTGTATATATGTACCACATCTTCTGTATCCATTCCTCTGTCAATGGACATTTAGGTTGCTTCCCTGTCCTGGCTATTGTAAATAGTGCTGCTATGAACATTGGGGTGCATGTATCTTCTTGAATTAATGTTTTCTTCCAGATATACGCCTAGGAGTGGGATTGCAGAATCATAGGGTAGTTCTATTTTCAGTTTTTTAAGGAACCTCCATGCTGTTTTCTATAGTGGCTGCACCAATTTACATTCCCACCAACAGTGCAAGAGGGTTCCCTTTTCTCCACACCCTTACCATGTTTTTTTTTTTTTCTTTTTTTTGCGGTACGCAGGCCTCTCACTGTTGTGGCCTCTCCCGTTGCGGAGCACAGGCTCCTGAAGTGCAGGCTCAGCGGCCATGGTTCACGGGCCTAGCCACTCCACGGCATGTGGGATCCTCCCGGACCGGGGCACGAACCCGTGTCCCCTGCATCGGCAGGCGGACTCTCAACCACTGCGCCACCAGGGAAGCCCCTTACCATGGCTCTTTAAAGTCCTGTTTGCTAGCTCCATTTCTGGACCCAGCAAACCATTGTGTTACTTATTTTCTCTTGTTTGTAAGCCTCATATTACTTTGTACGTCTTATGATTTTTTATGACGTGTGGGACATTGTATGTGGAAGGGCACTGGAATATGAAATAGTCTCATTGTTTTAATTGGCTTGCTTGTTTCCAAAGGATGTGAGGTCTTTTCTCTGTCTGTTGGATACGATGAGGAAGTGATCATACTTCACCAAACATCATGTTGAACTAGAACCACAGTGTTCTTTAATAGGCATGAGCTCCCCTCTGCTTAGGCCAACCTCAGTTCTTCCTCACCTACCGTGATGCACAGTAGAGGGACTGGTCTACCTTTACTGTGTGTGATTGATCCAGAAGGAGGTGTGATTTGGCCGTATTGGGCCCTCAGTCCCAAGCTCCATGACAATAAGCAAAACTGTGCAAATTGTTTTTCAGTCCTTGCTTCTCTGCCTTTTTCTTTTTCTTCTTTTTCCTTTTTTTCCCCTAGAAAGTTGGGGTGAGCTGGGGATAATTATCAGGACAAACAAATTATTGTTTCCTTTGGCCCTCTTCCAGGTTCCAGTCCATTCCACCATCTCCACTTTGCTAGCAGCTTGGTTGAACTCACTCACCTTGATCTTGAAGAGTCTAATATTCTTTGCGGAACTTTATCCTCCTGCTGCCGTGACTGCAGGACATAGCCTCTGTGCCCAGGAAGCTTGCACGGCTCTCTGACCACCTATGAAGATTCAACAATGCCATCTCGCATCCACCACTTGTGAATATTTTCATAGATCAGGAGTGCTTCCTCTGGACAAATTTTTCTTTGATTCTTTGTTACTTCCATTATCAAGGATTATCAGCATATGATATACATTAAAATATCAATAAGAAACGTGAATAAGAATATAACCTAACATTAAGTATTTTCCGTAATAACATTGACCAACTGTGGGAGTAGCAATGCTTTCAACCATCTGCTTTATGCTTAATGTTCTGGATTCTGAGCAGGAAGGAAGGTATTTCGAATTGTCCTGTCTGTACAGCGTTACTAACCCCAGACTCTGTGAGGTTGGTGGGTGATAACACAGAGCGTGCGGTTGCTAAATAATCACAGATGACTCTGAGTCTGTCAGGATCTACCAAGACAGTGGAGGCTGGCTAACTCAATTTGTTGCAACCATGGCGATAAGGTCAAGGTTATTGTTCCATCACGTGGTGTGGCCAGTTTGCTTCACCCTGTTCTGAGGTCACTGACATCCCCCCCTCCCTCCCACGATCTGGGCTGACTTCTACAAAGGTGTATTTGGTGATAGGATGTGGATGGACCAGCGCAAACCCATCCATCTATGAATCGTGCTTCCCATACCTGTGCCGTTATACAATCTGACATTTCTGTCTGCCGAGTCTAACTCACCTTTCAAAACTCCACTTCTACACACCGTAGCATGTGGTACATGATAGCTGGTGAGAATCCACTTCAGTGACACAAAATACAGCAATGTTTTCTTCTTCAGTTAAATCATGTTTGTATTAAAGAATAGTTGGAGCTCTATTCATAGTACACTTTGATGGCGTATTTCTTGAAATGATGCTGCTTCTCTAAATATGTTTACCTATGATGAATTAATTATTTCTCTTTGAAAAATTATTTTAAAATGCTTTTGAGCTATTCCTTGACTAGAATAAACATGGCAATATTAGTGCAAAAATGAAAGGAGTTATAACTCACAAGCCCATATAATTATTGTGCTACCAGATGTTTCAGAAAGTACAATATACAGATATTTAAACTGAGTCTTGCTTTAAAGAATTATGGAGAAGCTTAGTGTTCCTATTATTCTTAGAAAGGACTGGATATGGGGATAAATTTTCTATTTCAACTCCTGCATTTTTGAAGAAGTAATACACAGCAAAGCTTTAATAGAAGATCACAAACTCCTGCATGTCTTCAAGAACTTCTTAATGAGATGTTCTATCTCCTCCACACACACACATCTAAATTAAGTGGAAAAGTCTTTTTCTATTTAGTTTAATAAGACTACCATGAAAAGAAAAGAAAATTCCATACAGATATATTCAGAAATATTCCCAAACTCCAGTCCTAAAAAATGACTATGTGTTTTAGATATGAAATATTTGCAAAAGTTCATTGAAAACTGATGGCCCTTAGAATACACAATTTTTAAAAAATGGATCTGCAAGTAGCTCTAGTTCCATGGAGAGAGATCAAACCCACTCCCAAAAGTTTGGTCCAAAAACTAGATTGGAATTTACACTAAGAATAAAAAATGAGGCTGTTATCTATAATTGGATATTTTCCCACTGAGCTGTATTTTTCTTTCTGGGCCACTCTGGCTTGCTTTCTCCTCTTAAATTTTTGTTCTGTGTTTTTTTTATGTCATTTAAGTTGCTTTTGTTTTATATTTGTAAAATGCTTGTACAATGTATGACTATGTCCTATTCTCACACCAAGGCTTTCGTTTCTGAAGTGTTTTTGCCACGTTATTCATCTGTTTTACAGGATCTCTTCTACCAGAATCTTTGGAAGAGAAGCTATGTGATGAAATTGTTCTATCTTCCTTAAATAGTTTAGTAATCACATTATCCTGGGAGGTAAAATAATAAAATATATTTTCTTATGTCCTAGAAAAGAGAAGGGAGTAATTTATGAATATATTTAAGGAAAAGAGCTGATTTTCTTAGAATGTTTTCATGATTGCTGCATTTAGTTAAGACTATGAAGTTTTCTAAGTATTTTCTGGAGGTTGTATCAGATGAAATGGTGGCTAAAATGTTCTGTGTAAGCAAAAAAAAAAATAGAACTTTAATGATTCGGGACAAGAATATTAGAGGAGGTTAAAAGGCAAAGAATCCGGTATGTGGTTAGAAGATGTATTCCAAGTAGAAGAGAAAATTAGAAAACGTTTACTTCTAAGAAGAAAGAAGTCTGTTCTTCTATATTAAAGTATCCAGTTTTAATGATCTGCTTAGCTGGACTGCAATACACACCCCCATCTTTGTGTCTGTAATGAACTTTGTGTGTGTTATGGGAAAATTGAGGTTGATAAAAATTTAGCAAGACTTGGAAAAAGCAAGAGATATTTTGCAGAGAGAGGAGACAGAGAGATTAAAACTGCATTTGAAAATAAGCACGAAGCATCAAATGTTAAAGAACCATGTGCAAATTGGATAAGAGGAGCCTAGTGTGGAGTTCAGGGTCAGGGGTGGGGAAGGGACTGGGTCAATGTCGTGAAGGGCCTTTCCTACCATGCAAATGAGTTGTTATCCTATCCTGAAGATCATGGGAGAGTTGCAAACGGTATAGATGAAAATAAATGAGTTCGGTTTGTAATTTTGACAGCTCATGGCACTGTATCTATAGAAATACATTTTGAGAGGGACTTGATTGGGTTGGAGAGACTCAGTGGAAGGTATTGTGTAATCCAGCACATTATGATGAAACCCAAGGGGTAGTAAGGATGGAGATATGGAGATAAAATCAACAAGTACTTGTAAAACAAAACTAATAAGTCTTGGTGATTTATTGGTTTGGAGAGAGGGGAGTAGCCAATGGTAACTCATGAATGACTCACAGTCTGGGTCATGCTACGGGTGGACACATGGCCAGCTGAGATGGGAAACTCATCTCAGGTACACAACCACTGGAGGATAACAGTGAATTTAATTTGGGATATTGAGCATGAGATGCTGCTGGGGCAACTAAATTGTGAGCTGTTGTTATTAATTACATGCTTGGTGATTTTCCCAATAATTTACATATAGTAACTTACTGAATTTTCAAAAAGCTCTCAGAGATGGGTAATACTATTAACCTTACATTAGAGGAAACCGAAGCATAGGGCTGCATTCTGAAACTCTGGCAGAGGATTACGACAGGGATGTCGACTTGGGAGATCAGGGCATAAAGGGCACAGCTGCGACCACAGCAATGGATAACATGGAGACGGGTGGAGAGTGCAGAGTGAGAACAGCCATGTGTTGGGTTTGGGATCCAGGGATGTAGCAACATGAAATATGAATGTCTGTGGACCTCTGGCAATGAGAGCCCTGGGGTTGGATAAAAGTTATTAGAAACACAAAAAGAATGTAAATTAGAGCTTCCAACTCTATCAAACATGTGTGACCTGAACCAGAAATGAGGAAGTTTTTAAGAAGGCAAAGTTAGGTGCACCACGCCATCGCTTTGAGGCTTGCCAAGTATTCATATTCATCATTTAAGAAAACAATGCCATTCATCCTGTTTTCATTCAAAACATAGAAAGTAAATTATATCAGGTATTCTGTATCATACATATTTCTTGATTCAATCCAGTAAATATAGTACTAATTTCCATTTTTCTAAAATTCAAAGGGAGTATATAATTTTATTTTGTCATATTTGGCTATTTCTAGAAAGGAGGGCAGTATCTCTGTGCTCTTTCCATGCCTCTTCTTTCTACCCCACTCTCTAACTTTCACCATTTGGTTCTTGCAGCAGATATTTTTCAGTGTCAGTTTCATGCCTGGCTTTTGTCCTATGAAGAGAACAGATGGTGAAAGTTGCCCATGTGGACCTTGTACTTAGCAATTGTCTTTATTAACCATGTGAAAGGAGGCTGCTCAGAAGGGGCTGAGGGCTAAGCTAATGTGACCATCATCCACACGGTCTTGCTCACATTCAGGTCCTCTTCTTATAAACAGAACACCTATTAAGAGCTTCTCAGGAATGCCCTTTACTCCAGGAACTCAGTGGCACTTCAAGAGAAATTTAGTCACTTTCCCACACATTTAGTGCAATGGTCAATATTTCTGTAAATGCTTGGCTAGACTGTGTCCTGAAAAGATCCTTGAATATTTACAATACATGACAAAATTAAGAAGGCTTTGGTTTTCTATTAATGACAGAAAAAACTATAGTACTCCTCTCCTTGGTTCTTGAATCTTCAATTAGATATGAGATTAGTCTAGATTTTTGTATGGAGTTCATATATATATATATTTATTAGCCTTTTCAGAGCTAAGAAAAGGACAGTAACCCAACTCCAGCCCATTCTAACTTTCCTGTCTTACCTAAAGATGGAAGAAACAAATAAATACTTGGCAAAGTCACAAATCAGGAGCAGAAGCCTTCTAAAACATAAAATAATTCTGTATTTTCCCTCCCCTATACCTTACTACCACTTGTTAGGGCTCCAGTGAATTACAGCTGAAAGAGCTTCAAACCTCAGGTTTTCTCTAAGGAGGAGTACTTAGGGAAGCCTACAGTATACAGTGGAGACAAACACACATAAACTAGAAGAAATGGGAAGATCTGGCATACAACACTAAACATAGCTCAACTCCTAACCAGATTAACATAAAATCTCACACTAAAGGCTTGTCTTAGTTTCTGTTATCAGATTATCATGCTCAACATTCAACAATAACAAAAAATTATAAGCCATGTGAAAAGGCAAGAAAAAATAGTCTGAAGAGAAAAAGTAAGCATTGCAGCCACACTCAGATATAACATATGTTTTAGAATTATCAGAGAGGGAATTTAAAATAGATGTGATTAATGTGCTAAGAGCTCTAATGATAAAAGTGACAATGAGCAGGAATGGATGGGGATTATAAACAGAGAAATGTAAACTCTAAAAAAGATTCATAAGGAAATTCCAGAAATCACAAACAGTGAAACAGAAGTGAAAAATGCCTTTGATGGATTCATCTGTATACTGGACAAGTCTGAGAAAAGAATCAGTGAACTTGAAGGTATGTCAACAAAAATTTCCAAAACTCTATACAAATACAAAAATGGGTTGAAAAACACAGAAAATAATAGTTAAGGGTTGTAGCACAATTTCAAATGGTTTAACAAGTGTGTGTTTAGAAAATTAGAAGGAAAGAAAAAGAATATGGAGCAGAAAAAATATTTGGAGTAATAATGGTCAAGAATTTTCCAAAGTTAACGACATGAACAGAACCACAGATCTATGATGCTCAGAGAATACTAAGCATGATTAATACCAAGGCACATCGTACTCAAACTGAAGAAAATTAGAGATAATCAAAAAGGTCTGAAAGATGGCAGAGGTAAGGACAAAACAAACAAACAAAAACTTTATCTATAAAAAAAGAAGGGTAATAAGTACAATGGACTTCTTGTCAGAAATGATGAAAGCAAGAAAAGAGTAGAGTGAAATATTTAAAGAGTTGAAAGAAAAAAACTTGCCTACCTAGAATTCTGTATCCAGTGAAATTAGTTTTCAAGAATTAAGGGCAAATAAGGACTTCCTCAAACAAAAACCAAGGGAATTCATTGCTAGCAGACCTGCCCTGCAAGAAATGTTAAGAAACACACTTCAGGAAGGTAGAAAGTGATAGAAGACAAAAACATGGATCTACACAAAGAAAAGAAAAGCATTAGAGATGGAATAAAAGTAAAATACAATCTTTTATTTTTCTTATTCTTTATTGTCTGAAAGATAACTGTTCCAATAATAGCAACAATATGTTGAGTGATATTGGATAAGTGAAATGAATGACAGTTGTGTCATAGGGGGTAGGAGGAAAACATTTGGAAATACTGTTTTAAGGTATTTGCACTACATGTAAAACATTATACTATTATTCAAAGTTTACTTAGATTAGTTAAAAAGTCGTATTGCAAACTTTAAGGCAACCATTAAAACCATTTAGAAAAGAAGTATTCATTGATACGCTAAGAAAGGACAGAAGATAAAATCATATAAATGCTCAATGAAAACCAGAAAAGGCATAAAAAGAGGGAAAGAAAATAAAAACAAGTAATAGAAAACATGGTAAATATTGATTTAACTATATTGATAATCAGTTTAAATGTTAAAGCTCTAGGTCTATCCACCTCATTACAAATAGCTCAATTTCGTTTCTTTTTATGGCTGAGTAAGACCTAGAGTCTGTCACACAGAGTGAAGTAAGTCAGAAAGAGAAAGACAAATACCGTATGCTAACACATATATATGGAATTTAAGGAAAAAAATGTCATGAAGAACCTAGGGGTAAGACAGGAATAAAGCCACAGACCTACTAGAGAATGGACTTGACGATATGGGGAGGGGGAAGGGTGAGCTGTGACAAAGTGAGAGAGAGGCATGGACATATATACACTACCAAACGTAAGGTAGATAGCTAGTGGGAAGCAGCCGCAAAGCACAGGGAGATCTGCTCGGTGCTTTGTGACCACCTGGAGGGGTGGGATGGTGAGGGTGGGAGGGAGGGAGATGCAAGAGGGAAGAGATATGGGAACATATGTATATGTATAACTGATTCTCTTCGTTATAAAGCAGAAACTAACACACCATTGTAAAGCAAATATACCCCAATAAAGATGTTTAAAAAAAAAAGCTCTAAATACACTAATTAAAAGAAAGAGATTATTAAAATGGATTAATAAAACAAAATTCAATTCTATGTTGTATACAAGAAATGCAACTTTAAATATAAAGACTTACATAGATTAAGATAAAGGGATGGAGAAAGATATGTCATGCTGACAATAATCAAAAGAAAGCTGGAGTAATTACATCATATTCAGACAAAGCTCAGAACAAGGACATTTACCAAGGATAAAAAAAGGCATTACATAATGATAAAGGGGTCAAGTCTTCAAGAAGACATAACAATCCATTACATTAGATCAAGCAGGCAGAATATTGGTAGGGATATATTTGACCCAAACAGCACCATAATTCAACTTGATCTAATTGAGATTTATAAAATACTTTATCCAACAACAGCAGAATATACATTCTTCTCAAGTGCATATGTAAAGTCACAAAGATAAACACACAAACCAATTTAAAAGAATAACAATTGTGCAAAGTATGTTCTCAGACCATATGGAATTAACCTAGAAATCAATAACAGAAAGATAGCTGGGAAGTCTGAAAATATCTGGAGATTAAACAACATGTTACTAAATAAATATGTTACATGAGAAGTCTCAAGAAATATTAGGACAAATTTTGAACAATGAAGATGAATATACACCTCATAAAATGTTGTGGGATTCAGCAAATGCAGTACTTTGAGGAAAATGTATAGTGTTGACTGTGTATATTAGTAAAAAAGAAAGATCTAACATCAATAATTTAAACTTCCATCTTAGAAAATTAGAGAAAGGTGGGCAATTTAGACATAAAGAAAACAGAAGAAACAAAATTTTAGAAATTAATGCAGAAGTCAATGAATTGAAAACATAAAAATAAAGAAAACCGGGGCTTCCCTGGTGGCGCAGTGGTTGAGAGTCCGCCTGCCGATGCAGGGGACGCGGGTTCGTGCCCCGGTCCGGGAGGATCCCATATGCCGCGGAGCGGCTGGGCCCGTGAGCCATGGCCGCTGGGCCTGCGCGTCCGGAGCCTGTGCTCCGCAACGGGAGAGGCCACAGCAGTGAGAGGCCCGCGTAACGCTAAAAAAGGAAAAAAAATAAATAAATAAAGAAAACCAAATAAGCCAAAAGTGGTTCTTTGAAAAGATCAATAAAATTGATATAATTCTGGCCAAGCTAACCAAGATAAAAAGAACAAAGATAGGATACATATTACAAATCTCAAAAATGAAAGAGTAGTCATCACCACCAGATCTCATGGACATTAGGGGATGGCAGAGGGATACCATGAGCAATTCTATGCATACTGCGTTTATAACTTTGATGAAATGGACCCATACTTTGAAAGACACAAGCTACCAAAACACCTTCAAGGGAAAATGTTCTGAATACACCCACATCCATTAAGGAAACTGAACTGATAATTAATAACTTTCCAACAGAGAAAGTGCTAGGTCCAGATGACTTTACAGGTGAATTCTACCAATCCTTTGGGTAAGAAATTATATCAATTCCCTATGCTCTCTTCCAAAAAATGGGAAAAGAAGAATTACTTTCTAACTCCATCTTTGTAGTCAGCACTACACTTATACCAAAGCCAGATTAAGACATGACAAGAAAGGGAAACTACAGACCAATGTCTCTCAGCCCCCACTGGTAGGAATACATTGAACAAGCACAGGAGACAGCTGAAAGCACCCCCTCCACCCCTGTGGATAAATCTAGAACAATTTGAGCAAGAAAAGAGAGTAGCAATGGATTATAACTAAAAGCATAGCATATATATTCATGATTACAAGCGGATATCAATGATTGGGTAAGTAAATAGAGGTGAGAGAAGAGGCCAATCTCCCTGCAGAAGAATTTCAAATGAGGAAGAAATCATTCCTCACTCCTTAAGTGCGGACTTTCTCCTGAAGAGTACGTTAAGGAGAGACAAAAATTAGTAGCGTTCCAGTGAGAAACCTGACAGACAGACACTCCCTCAGTCAGGTGATCAAGGTTTACATCACTAATAATAAATCACCTTGAAAGTACGCAACTCTGATAAAATGTGTTGGAAACAGCACTTTCCCTCTGAGGTCTTTCTCCCAAAACACTGTGATCCCTGTCCAACAATGAGAAAAACACGGGACAAATTCCAAAAAAGGGCATTCTGCAAAACACCTGACAATACATCTCAAAAGGCTCAAAGCCATCAAAACAAGGAGTGCCTCTCACCCCCAGGTGTCATATGCTATCCTGGATGGGAACTGAGAAAGACCACGGGCAAAAACTAGGCATTTGAATCAAGTATGGCCTTCCGTTAAGAAAAATGTGTCAATATTGGCTCATTAACTGTTGCAAGTGCAACATCTTGATGTAAGAGGCAAAAGAAAACGAGCAAAGCCTTTGTTGTGCAAAAGCATTTATGTTATAGTTTTACAACAAAGTGAGGTGATTCACATCTTTGATCTCCGTATTACAGAAAATTAGTCTCAGAACGAGCTGCTGATATGCTTAAAGCAAGTAAGATTCGTGGTTAGGACTTACTTCTAGTCAACACCAGGGTCTGTAGACTCAAGTTTCTCCAATAACCTAAACTCTAAATTTCCTTGGAAAACACTCACATTCCTCCAGGCCGGGATATAATGAATACTAATAACTGTGGAGGCCAAGCACTGTTCTAAGCACTTGCTCATTTAATAGAGAAGATAATACTTAGTTCATGGAACACTTTGAAAATTAAACAAACCAGTGAATTTGAATGTGGTAAATTTAACAAAATGGTGAATTTTACATTAATATGACAAGCTATTACTACAAATGGAGATTACACAGCTGTAGTTTACATCATTTTTGTCATGTTATTTGTATTACTAAACATATCTCTGATATGTCTGGGTGCATAGAGAGGGGCCACAACATCCAGGTGCTTGGTGTTTGGACTCTGAGTCCTGGCTCTCTGGACCCCTGAGGGGGGGGCAGCATAAATACATGTGTTAGCAATTCAGGAAACTTGCCAGGTAGACCGTATCTGAGGGTGGCCCCAAGACGAGTCGCCAAGCGTGTTCACGGATTATGAGGTTCAGAGTTCCAAGTAGCCTCAGGGCGGTGGCTTCTGTTCTCACCAAGTGGCAGTCGCAATGCTCCCTCACAATTTCCCTCCTAGGTCCACGTTCACACGGGTGGTGTGGCCATTTCTGGGGAGACAGTGAGACAGATCCTGCCACCTGGATCTGGAGAGGGGCCCCTTCTCTCAGGCCAGATGACACCCAGTGAATTGGAGGTTTTTCAGAGAGTCAGATGAGTGTTTCCTCTGGGGCAAATGCAATTCCTGAGTCACAAGCTGTGAACACAGATCTTGGGCTCCAAGAAAACTTTGGCTTCACACTGGCAAAGCTCCCTGAAGTGGGTATTCTTAGTAAGTCAGCAGTACCAAGAATAAGGCCATATCCTCCTAGCAGCATCTGAATGCACTTGCCGGTACACTTTAGTCACTCCTTGGCTTCTGAGAGAGACAGAGACTTGGGCTACAAAGCTAGACATTTTGCTTATTTGCACATTTTTGGAATCAGCACGTCTTCCCTTTTCTTTCCTTTCTATTAACACAGATGTGTACCAATGGCTCTTCCATGAGCCAAACTCATGCCCAATATAGCCCTTTTCAAGTTTCCAGTTGTTGGGTGAAGTTGTCCAGCACTTCTATCCTCTTGTTGTAAATCCTTCCAAATATAAACCGAGTCTGCTTTTACAAACACTGTGTGTTTACTGCAGACTTCCCACTTCTCCATTTGTGAGCTGCGCTAATCCCTCAGGCTTTAGCTTGGGTCTCTTTCTCTCTCCTCATCTGTTCTCCCCACGAAAGCTCATCCGCTCTCAGGGCTTTGACCAGCCCCACAAGCTTCTCCTCCAAATGTATATTTGATGTGTCATGGGATCACAAAACGTTAAGCCACAATAAATCTGAGCTGACAGGCAATGTGTCTAAATAAAAATAATGACGATAAACAGATAGATGACTTTTTACAGCCACACAGCTCACTAGGAAGCTTTATTCTCACACAAATCTAACAGCCTTAAAGCCAAGCCCACGAGTTTCCCTGCTGAGAATATGAGACCTCTATGAGACCTGCCCAAAGACTCCTGTGGATGGAAACAGCATTCTCAAAATCACAAGGTTCTACAGGTCAGCTTGGTTTTACTCATTCCTTTAGTATCCACACCAGATGGCAAAACTATATGAGTTCTTCCATTAAAATGTCTCTCACATCGCTTCCTTTTCTCAGTTCAGATTGCTGTCATCCAAACAGATCATCTTGCCTCGATTCCACCATAGTTTCTGACCTTGACTTCCCAGATTTGAGACTTTCTCCCTAAAATCCACGCTGGATCTGTCATGACACCCTCTCGTCCTAAACCTCCAGGGGTCTCCCACCCGCCCACATCAGGGTAGGCTCGTTGTTTTGCTCCACCCCCTTTCCCCGCCTGTCCACAACCACACACACCGCAGTCAACTTTCCATCCCAAATCCACACAGGAATCTCACTGTCTCCAGAAAGCCAGTTCTGCTTCTGTTTTTGCTGCTCGCTTGTTGGAAATTTCCCTGGATCCTCCACTATCTATCCACATCCTACCCCGTTGTGGAGGCCCACTCACAGTCTCTTCTGTATTGTATATTATTCTTCTACACAGTAACCTTTTCTTTCTAACTCAATTAAATGCTCTTTGGGATCCAGGGCCACTGTGTCTTGGAGGTCTGAATAACACCCAGGGTACCGCCATCCACCCTTCTCAGGAAGCTCTCATTTAGCACCGTAATTAGCATTTGATAACGTCCTGTTACAGCCCCTCTGCTGTCCCAGGCTTGGAGATGATCAGTGAACAAGAGAGGCATCATCCCTGGAACTTACCTATGGCAGTGGAGAGGGCATTGATAAAGGATCACAAAACTAAGTCATTGATTACAAACTCTGCAAATGCTCCCACAGAGGGGAAAACAGAAGGGAGTGTGGCCAAGACACTGAAACCCCTGCAACTTATTTCAAATCATGTTTTTCCCAGAAACAGGAGATCTTATTTTTTTTGTTAATAACGTTGGTGAGAGATTTATTTCCAGAGGGGATTTCAGCTGGTTTCATTTTTTTCATATCTACATACAGAAACTCCTTTCTATACAATTGTAGAACTCATCCAAGATTGAGCTAAGGATAAACACATACTTGAATTGCTTTCAAAGTCTGTCTGTATATATAAGGTGCAACTGAGGGATGGAATAAACGCAAGTTAATCTCCAGCTACAGCGACGAAGGGACTGACCCTGCCGCTGCCACCATCCTATCGAAGTGATTTTTCCAGGGCAACTTTTGTTAGTAAGTTCGATAACGAGTCATGTTTTACGCTCCTCTGCCCAGATCCTGCTCGGAAGAAACATGGTGACTTCTGCCTTAAGAAAGTGCCTCAGATCCTGTCTGACAATGTGAACTCACAATTACCCGGGATTCCCCAAGTATGTAATCACCACAGAATTACATAGGGTTAGCGTTTGGTTCAAAAACTATTAGAACAGCAGTTTCCTACTGTAGGTTTTATGGACTTTTAGAAGAATCCACTGATTTCATTTCCCATCAATTCTCATTTCCTGTCAATTTTCTTTGAAAATTCATTTCCTGCTGTGTGCCTGTTTCTGTTTATCCCATCATCAATTCACGACCAGCCGTGGCCTTCTCCGTTAGCTAGGAAGTTATCATTTCAGTGTAGTTTTTATGGAGCTAGAGGATGCTCACGTGTCCCAGCACTTCATGAGGGTGAAGTCACTGGGTCTCTGGGGGCTGCATTCATGTCCCCAGGACGTCCACTGCTGCTTCTGCCCGAAAGCTGGGTCATGGTCCAGGAGCCTCGTTGTCAGGAATGAACTGGTTTGTTCTAACTCCCAAGTCTAATTCTGAGGAAAATCTGTTTGTTTAATCATTGAGATAGACATACACAGTGCAGAGGAGACACAAACCTAGACTTTACTGCTTCACAAATAAGCACATGTACATGTACAACCACCTCTGGGATCGGGCCACACCCACTCCAGACCGCCTCCCTCCCCCCCCCCCGCCCCCACATCCCCAGATGGCACCACCCGCTTGGAATCAACGCCTGAGCTCAGAGCCCCGCACAGTCCAGGGTGCGGCCAGGGGGTGAGGCCCGGAGCCTCAGGAGTCCCACAGCCAGCAGATGGTGAGGCCCTGAGTGAGCTATTGATCACCCTGGACCTCAGTTCTCCTGGCTGTACTGCAAAGAGGATGTGTACAGCGTCAGGGTCACCGTGTGAATCTCGGAGCTTGTGGATGTAAATCTCTTCTCTGCGTCTGACACATCAGGGCTGGTTCCCTTCTCCACACTCACTGCCCACCCTCCAGCCAGGAAACTGCAGCGAGGTGGCTGCCGACACGCTCTGCACCGTCCACAGTGTTACTGCTTCCTGCTGTGTTTGCCGTCACCAAAACCCGAGGATTGGGCAAGGGCCACCTCCGCAGCACTTCTTATGGTGCAGGCCTCCTAAGATCGCCAGCTATGGGTGCCTAAGGATGACCACACAGATGTAAGTATTTCCATTTGGAACCTACTAGAACAAAATACATATGCTTGTATACGTGCATATGTGTGTCCATACATGTGTACGCATGTCTAGGTATGTATCTGGGTATATGTGTTTAGGTAAATGTATGTGTGTCCACATGCATATACGTGCATGTGTGTATGCATGTGTAAGTGACCATGTGCACGTGTGTGTGTCATGCACGCAGATGTGCAAATGCATGTGTGTTTAGAATGGTGCTTGGAAACATGCGTTTTTAAAGTGTTGTTGGATATTCTTTTGACACATTCGCATTTGAGAACCACTATGAAATATTTGTTATTTCATTTGGGACTTTATGAATTGTATTTGGTGAGTAATTTGGTGTTTTTTCGGAGAAGTGATGGTGACTTTCTTGCAGTGGATACCCAAGATCTTCAAATTCACCATCCAGTTGGCACTTTCCCCGTGTCCTCTCTACACCTGCCAGATAACATCCAATTCAAAGTGAATTTAGTAACTGTATCAGTGAGAAAGGCTGATCCCAAGATACACTTTTCAAGATGACTCTTTCATAGAAACACAAAGCTAAGCCACCTATAGGTGGTAACCTCAACTCAAATGAGAAAACCATCGCTGACCACTTTCCATGGGCTGGCAGTGTGGCATGAGGTCAAGGTCTTGCCCTCAAGCTTCTCAGTTTAGTCTCAATATTTGCTGACTTACAACTTCTCCCTTTGTTCACCTGCCGTCTGCAGGCAGCCCTCAGTCTCCACGGCCCAGCAGATGATGAGGCTTCATTGCCGGTTCCTCCAGCTTATTCTAGCATCCACCTCGCCAGACCTGGGTGCCAGGGGCCCCGTGTCTGTACCCTTTTAAATCAGGTTGCCTCTGGCTACCTGCCCTACATTCCTGAACTTGCAAAGGGGAAAAGGCTAAGACTTCCTCAGAATCAAGGCATTTCCATTAGTAAAATCTGTATTTTCCTGTTCAATACAGGTTGAGTTTTAAAAATATCCTATTTGGCCATTTTCCGATTATTCTCTTCTAAGTTCATAATGAAAGGCAGCTTTCTGTTAAATCACAAAAGCCAGTTAACCAATTTCCTTTTCAAAGATAGCGTGGTTATTAGGAAAACATACTTTCGACATGAGGCACTCAAAATCCGTGACCTTGCTCCCATCTGTTTTATGTGGAAAATAGCTGAGATGATCGCGTCTCTCTGGTCCCGGTGTGAGTGGAGCCCCCTCTGCTGGCAGCGTTTGCATCTGCTGTTACCCTGTAGAGTCCTGCTTTCCCAACTAGGCAGAATCCCTTCAAAGACTGACATCCTGTCCTATTTGTGCCCAATTCAGCAAATATACTCTGAGGGCCTGCTGGATGCCACGGACTTTTCTTGGTGCGGGGGTAGAGAAGGAAACAGAGAGGCAAAGCCCTTGCCTCATGGAAATCGCTTTCTGGTGGAAGAGATGGGCATTCAGTGTAATGAATAAGTACAGGTTATATAGTATTTTAGGAAGTAAGGAGTGCTGTGGCGATGAAGTAAAGCAGAGAAGGGCAGCCCGGAGAATCCCCAGCAGCTACTCAAACGTTATTGAGCAAAACTATATTCAACCAGAAGGAAATAGAAGTTTGAAAATATTCTGACCGTGAAAGATAATATTTAAACAATTTAAGAGTGTAGTATAAAAATGCCTCGTTAACCGCAACAAAGAAAATGATGAAGGATGTAATAGTGCCTGTAGGACAATGAAGGAGTAATTTCCAGCATGTAGAAGGCATTCCATCAACCTTGTTCCATAAGGCATAAACTGTGAGTAATATTACTTGCTATGCACCAATTCCTGGAATCCTACTCCGCACCCAGTGGGTGCTAAGTAAATACTTTTAATCACTAAGTGAATGAGAGAGGAGGTTGAAGATGGAGGAGATCTCATTTTTAACAAACGAGATTGGGGTGAAATCTGACGCACTTGGGCACTCTAAGGAAAGAAGCAGAGGTCATGATTGAGGACAAGGGGGCGGCAAATGTACCTCTTTGTTGAAAAAACATCTGAATAATCCATGGCAGCTTTACATTTTCTCTTTGCTCGTTTACAGCTGTGAACAGACGATCATCCTCATTTGGACAAAGATTTATTTATCTTAATTTTTAAAAATACTCTAATGATTTGTTTAAATATTTTCATATCTCAGTATGCTTGGAAAGCCTTGAAGACAGGATGGCTAAGTGAAATCACACACACACACTCACACACCCAGTGGTATTAATTGCAGCTTAGTGGCTTTTATTTGGGCGGGGGGCTTGCTTCTATAGTGAACAAAACTCATTTTGCCAGAAACCACATCCTTTCTTCCTTTGGTAAAGCATTAAGCTCCTTCCTGACAACCTGGTTCTTGCACTGCTTCCCTCACAGCCCTCACCCGCTCCGGCCTAGGTAGACCCTGACTGTCTGAGTGAATTGTGTGCTCCATCCCCCAGAACAACGTTTGGTCCAGAAGAAATGGTGACCCCATCCGGCCAGGCAGCTCTTTCCAGGAGCTTCCTGTCTGACTCTCCGGGGAGAAGTCTCCTTTATGTTCCTCCCAACTCTCTGAGGAAGATATTCCTGAGCTCCCAGCATCTGTGTGGCCATGAAATAAACAAGAGCATGAAGCTGACACAGGGAGAAAAGCAAAAAGCAAAGACAAAATATGGAGATATTGTCGGTGGGGGTGGGGCAGACAGGGAGAGAGTTTGCTGACAGCGATGCTGCAAGATACACCGACTCTTTTAGGTTTTCCAATAATTTTGTCATCTACCTTTGTACTTGTCCAGTAATCCTATTATTATTCTAGTTCGGGTTGGATTTCTGTTACAACTGAAAAAAATATGGATTGCCACATAAATTAGACACAGAAGTGTGGTGATGCAGTGAAAGATTCCAAAACATGGCTGGTTGCAGTGACCCTGAAGACCCTTGGGTTCCTGCCACTTACAAAGAGGGCACCTCGTTCCAGCTGCTCTTCTGAACTGGGTGCATCACAGATCCGACTGTCACAACAAAGGAGAGGGACGGTGATGTTATTCCCATTTTACTAACGAATCCTAGGTCCATGCAAGTTTATGTAATAAGTTTATGCAATAAAGCAGAGTTTTGTTTAATTTAGAAAAGGCGATACATGTGTGTGTGTGTGTGAGAGAGAGAGAGAGAGACAGAGACAGAGGTGGATTAAAGATCTGGGCTAATATGGAAGGATATTAGTTTAGAGACGAATGACAGCAAGCCTTCGGGCCTGGGCACAGGGGACAAATCCCTCCTGGAGCAAACCCCAGAACCACTTTCCGAAGGCCTGGAGCTCCATCAGCTGCAAAGCTTCCGTTTGATGGCAACCAAAGTGGTAGTGTTAGTTTTTTGGAACATCATTAAAAAAATCTTCCTGTGTGAGAATCCACATCTGGCTCTAGTGTCAGATCCTCCAGGGCTTTGGCTCACTTATTTTCAACAATGGTATCTGTTGATAGGGATGGACGAAACCAGCACCCTCTCATTTTCAACAAAATACATCTTTACCTGGTTTTGAAAGGTTCTGGCAAATACATTCAGCACAAAATTGTTTTTCCTTCAATCACTGGATTTGCAAAGAAACGTTAAACCATGTGCACTTGATTAAGTTACTCTTAAGTCTTTGAAAAAGCTCTTTATAAGAAATGTTTAATGACCAGAAATCCTTGGAAATCTTTTTCTTTGAACCAAATCTTCCCATTTTTGTTAAAATGAAACGAAACTTGAATTTTTGAAATCAGTGCCTTGAATTTGATTCTACAATTGGCACTCTCTATTTGACTAAATGTAAAAAAGATTGAAAACTCCGTAAGCAGCATAAATTATATAGAATGTGTTCTATGTTCTTCTTTCAAAATAACACTCTACCATTGTTGCTTCCTAAATGACATTTACTTAAGTAACTGTGACTATACATCTCATGAAAATTAAATTACCTTTAAATTTAACAATGCATTGTAAGTATAGAATTGTAGTCTTGTAGTGTAAGTTATAATCTTTCAGTATGTAAATTATAAATAAGATAACAAAAAACTAGTGATTTGAAGGAGTCAATAAAACTTTCAAAGATGTGTATCTTGAATGTTGGGAGAAGAGCAGCTGTTAAGTAGGGTGTGGTCTGCTGGTCTCAGGCAGTGTCTACATACTGTTCACATCTAGGGGTTTCTCCTGGGTCCAGCACCCCACTGGGCACCTTCCCCTTTATTTTCTGCCATGGCCTCAAAACTAACTTGTCTAATAAGGCAAAATGTCCCCTGTTCTCAAATAAGATTCTTCTGTTTATTTTCCTACTGATAACAACTATAAATTTCTATATCTTGCTTGTTTCAAACAGCTTAATTGAGGTATCAGCTGCATTCCACAAATTCATCCTTAAGTGTACAGTCTGACACACATTTCCTTTTTGTCTTTACACAAATGCCGTCATTTCAGTGATTTCTCCATGACCAGTTATTTAAGCTTTCAATACCTTTTCATCAACAATTTCTATACATCGTCTCTGCCTTGCATTTTCCTCTTACCACTTATAATTAACATACATGCTTTCTATTTCACTTTTTTAATTTTTAATCAACACAGCTCAATGAGATCAAGGTTTATTTTTTTGTTCTTTTTTGTTTGTTTGTTCTTTCTGTCTGTCTCATTTATTACTACTTCCCCAGAAAGTAGATGCAGGCTGGCATATACTAAGCCTTCAATAAATATTTATAAATGAATGAAAATTCGTGAGAAATTATGACAAACAGGGACTGAACAGGGACAACTGGATTTAGTGGTAGGAAAAGTAATCCTGTCAAGATAGTTTCAATTAAGTAACTGGTATGAAACAAGCTCAGAGTGACTGAAACGGAAGTGGGAGGAACTCTGTGCTCTACTGGTGGGGATGTAAAATGGTACAACTGTGTGGGAAACACTATGGTGATTTCTCAAAAATTACAGAGAATTACCACATGATCCAGCAATTCCACTTCGAGTACATACCCAAAAGCAGTGAAAGCTTCGTCTTGAAGAGATATGAGTGCCCCCATGTTCTCAGCAACTTTACTCACAAAAGCTAAACTGTGGAAGCAACCTAGGTGTCCGTCAGTGGAGAAATGAACAAACAGAATGCAGTGGGTACATACAACGGAACATTCTTTAGCTTTAAAAAGGAGGATAGGGCTTCCCTGGTGGTGCAGTGGTTGAGAGTTCGCCTGCCGATGCAGAGGACACGGGTTCGTGCCCCGGTCCGGGAGGATCCCACATGTCGCGGAGCGGCTGGGCCCGTGAGCCATGGCCACTGAGCCTGCGCGTCCGGTGCCTGTGCTCTGCGGTGGGAAGAAGGATATTCTGGTACCCGGTACCACACGGATCAGCCGTGAGAGCATCAGTCTCAGTGAAATAAACCCGTCACAGAAGACAAATTCTGTGTGATTCCATTTGCGTGTGATCCCTGGAGTAGTAAAAATAACAGAGGCAGAAAGTAGACGGTGGGTACCAGCATATGGGGAGCGGGGAGAAGGGGAGCTCCTGTTTAACGGGGACAGAGTTTCAGTTTTACAGGATGAAAGCATTCTGGAGACGATGGTGGTGATGGTGGTACAACAGTGTGAGTGTACTTAATGCCACTGAGCTACACTCTGAAAAACAGTTAAGATGTAAATTTTGTCTTGTGTGTGTCTCACCACAGTGTAAAATGACAGCAAAACAAAGAAGTAAAGAAAAAATTAATAGGTTAAAAGCCATTTAAAATGTTGATAGGTGGGTAGCATGAAGGAGAGTGATAACTGGAGTTGTGGGCTGAGGGGAGGCATTTCAGCACCTGGATGCGGCCTTTATAAATATAAAGAAGGTGAGAGACAGCCATCAAAAAGAATGAAATAATGCCATTTGCAGCAACATGGATGGACCTAGAGATTATCATACTAAGTGAAGTAAGTCAGTCAGAGAAAGACAAATATCATATGATATCACTTATATGTAAAATCTAAATTATGGCACAAATGAACTTATCTATGAAACAGAAACAGACTCACAGACATAGAGAACAGACTTGTGGTTGCCAAGGGGGAGGGGGTGGGGGAAGGTTTGAGTGGGAGGTTGGGGTCAGCAGGTGCAAACTATTATATACAGAATGGATAAACAACAAGATCCTACTGTAGAGCACGGGGACCTGTATTCCGTATCCTGGCATAAACCATAATGGAAAAGAATATGAAAAAGACGTATATATGTGTAAAACTGAAGCAGTTTGCTGTACCGCAGAAATTAACCTAACACTGTAAATCAACTATACTTCAATAAAATAAATTTTTAGAAAATTAAAAAAATAAAGAAACTAAGAGAGAGGAGAGAGAGAGACAGAGGGGAAGGGAATACTGAGGAGATGAGGCCCACAGACCACTCAGTGAGATTAGCCTCTAGGAAGGAGGGAAGGCAAAGCATGCACAGGGTGCAGAAAAGTGTGTGGATGTGAAGGTACACTTCAAGGGAAATGTGTCTCTGACTTCTCTGTTCTTTGTGATGTCTGATGCATGGAGGCTTGAAGATGCTGTGGTGTATTTGAAAGAACTGTGAAATGGCAGAGAAAGGGGAGCGATGATTCACATCATAACGATACAGTGGGCAGGACTGAGGGACGGTGGAGGTTGCTGACTGCATCGGTGGTGACGCCAGCCAAGGACTGGTGCTTAGGGTTAAAGTTGCTGCAGTCTTCACATCTACTTCTGTTATTTATGTTTCCTCAGTTCTGTGGGTGTCAGGTCATTGCTGTGCTATACTTATCCGTACTGAGTGATCCTAGAACCATGGAAATTTGAGAAATGGGAGTGCATTGGGGTTGACAAAACCCCTCTCTGGGTTCCTACGAATGATTCCATAGGCTAAAACGGAAGTTTACACAAATCAGTCGCCAGATAAGGGCTGTTCTTTCAGCCTTTGGTTTCAGCATGAACAGAATGAAAAGTGAAAGGGCCATATATTGAGATTTCCTCTGGGGAGCAAAAAAGAGGAAGCTGTGTTCCAATGGAAGTCTGATTTCTCTGTGGGGATAAGTGATTCCGTAATGGAAGGAGACACCTACTATGTTTTATAAAGTAACCAGTCTTGATGTTTTTATATTATCATTTGAATGTGTATGGGGCCATCTTGATACCTTTGTGGGCAATGCACCTAGACATGGTTTAAAGTGCTGGCTGCAAGGGACTCTTGTCTGTGGACGGCTGGGAGGGACCCTAGTGTTGGCCCATCACCATCTCCTCTTCTTTACTCCAAAATGTGAAGAGAACTACAAAACAGGCTGTCCAAGATTATGCGCTCTTGTCTTACCTTCCCTGGGGATCCAGAATGTTTATGTTTTTCTTTTATATATAAAACAGAAGATCTCTCCCCACCCCTTTCCTTAGAAAATTACAAGAATGTGCTCTGGATAGGACGATGCTCTGAGACCCTAATTCTCTCTTTTTTCCTCTTCAGAGCCTTCTCTTCTTCCACAGGATGTCATGGGGGGTGTGGGCAGAGTGGAGTTGGCCGGGGCAGGGGCTCTAAGCTTCGGTGCAAAGCTGTGGTCCCTGGAACTCTAGGCAAGGTGGCTGAAAGCAGCCCTAGGCTTCTCTCCGTCTGCATCCGTCCTGGCCCTTGGCAAACCTGGATCCTCTCAATGGTAATTGCTGGTGATCGCTAATACCACAGTTTAGGCAGTAAAGGAAAATATATGGGAGCAAACCTGTATATGTGCCTGCTTGGAGCTGAGAGTATTCAGATCTGCCCTCTACGTGGTCAATTGCAAGTACTAAATATTGGGATCTGAGGCCATTGGGATCTCTCACCCAACCCCATTCAAAATAAAGAGGTGTTGTGATTCATTTTTTCTCTTTTTTAAACAACTCCTTCTAAGACGTCATGGAGGAGAACAAAAGTCCCAGTTAAATCAGGATTCAGAAATTCTGTTGTACTGTCATCTCAATGCTGCCCCAATCAGCAGTATTATCATTTTCATAAGAAATGTAACCTCAAAGTGAACTCAAGGGCTTTCCAAGACAACATCATAAAGTCATTTCTAAAAGCTTAGGGTTGGAGATGTGGCTGAAGGTAGAGTGAGAAAAGCATTAGAAGATCAATCTTACAATGATACAGGCAGGATTTTATTGATATTCCACTGAAAAGCTTGATTCCATTTAAAAACTTGATATTTGGCAGATGAAAAAGCCACCCTCCGTGGGAACAGGAGGGCCCTGGGCGGCCACTCTTCTGACCTGTAAGAATGTTCAGTCAACAAGAGAAAGGCCCACAGGGGCGCAACGTGGATGGCAGAACCGAGCTCCCTTCTGGGACGCCGTTTCTACAGAAGCTCTGTGTGCAAAACCAAGCTGTGATTAGGGTAAGAAGAGCACAGATAAAGGAAATGAAGTCAGTAAAATTTTGATGGAAAGGAGCTTGGTTCCCAGATCGCTTAGGACCTCAGATGTAATGCAAATGAGATCTTTTGATGCTAATAATTGTAATCACTACCACGCCTTGAGCATATGTTATGCACCAGACACTATAGTGTGACGTGTATGTTAAACACATGTTCATAATATGTATTGCTGTATAGTTCATGTCCACATTATCTATATTTTATTTTCATTTTATATCTATGTATGGTAGTATGTTTTTATATTTATATAAATCATGAATATTTTATAAATAAAACCAATATTATATAGTTATTTAATTTTCACAATAATATATAATCATGCAGATGAAGAATCTTTGACAAGAGTGTGGCAATCCATGCCAGCCTGAGTTTCCCAGGGCTGGAGCTGGGATTTGGACACAAACAAGCTACGTGTCTCCCTGACCACAGAGCCACACCGACTTCCTATACACAATGGGGTACTTGCTGATTAAGGGTTTTAAGCTGGAGAAAATTTGGCATAATCAAATCTGTGTTTTAGAAATCGCATACTGAAAACTAGGTTGAAGAGACGTTTCTGGAACAAGAATAAAGGCAGGTAATACTGCTTATTCTGAGAAATGTCATAAACTAAAAAGGGATTTGGTACAGCTAATAACAGTCCTTGGGATAAAACATGGTAGAATATGGTGTCGACGTTACGTGCCTTTTGCCTTGTACTGGATGACCCAGTTTCTCAGCTTACACAATCACACAGTGATGTTAGGCAAGCTGGGTGAGCCATCATTCTTCAGAATTCCGTGGTCTTCATTTCATAAGTGCTGGGACATCTCTATCTTTGTGTTTTCATATAAAGCAGAGCTTTCTTGATTTCTCCTAAAACCCAATCTCCCCAAAGTGTATCATTCAAAATGTAACAGTTATAAAACCAAAAATTAATTGACGGACCATCAAAATCTTTCCTAAAAATTTTCAAAATTACCACAGAGAGACCACAGACAAGATTTTAAATCATCATTTGTTTTCCTGTCTTTTTCTCAAATCTAGCCCTGCTGGCTCTTTCTAGCTGCGTTCTTGATCTCCGCTTCTACCTTCCGTATATGGAGGCTAAAGACCCAGAACACAATGTTGAAGGAGAAGAACTAAGAAGACTGATGCTACCCAAATCCAAGACACACTCTAAATCTCCTGTAATCAAGGCAGGTGGCGTGGGCAGAAGAACAGACAAACAGGACAATGGAACAGAACAAAGAACCACATAAATACAATTAACTCATCTTTGACAAAGGAGCAAAGACAATGCAATGGAGCAAAGATCGAGTTTTCAATAAATGGTGCTGGAACAGCTGCAAAAATATGAATCTTGACAAAGACCTTACACTCTCCACAAACCATAAAACTCATAGAAGATAACATAGGATAAAGATCTATATAATCTATATGGGTTTGGTCATGAGTTTTTCCCACATGTGATAAGAAGTATAAACCCACAGATACAAGAAACTCTGTTACAACAAGAGGAGAAACACAAAGAAAACCAAACCCGGGCACCCCATGGTCAATTCCATCAAACTGAAGATACGAGGAAATCCTACCATGTCTCCAGGGAGAAATGGCTGTTTCTGAGAATGAGGTAAGAAGCACACATAGGAGGTTACTGCATCTTGTCATGACAGAGAGTACGGAAGTGATTCACAAAAATGCACAAAGATAGGTCTGTTAAAGGGACATTGGCTCCATCTTAAAGAGCATTAAATGGCTAAAACTGGAACAACTGGAGGAACAAATAAAGGTATTGGATCATAACCCAAAGTACCATACTTATATAAATAAATGATGAAATGAATTTAAAATGGGGGGAAAACGCACCTCTCACATGCACAGAACATCAGATAATTAATGCAGATACTCTGCCCTATAAGAGGTGTAGCATCACTCCTTCAGTGTGGGCTACACACAGTGAAACCCTTCCAAAGATCACAGCATGCAAAGGGGGTAAAAAAGAGTAACTGTACAGTAGAGACACCTGACAGACACCACCTCAGACAGGTTGTCAAGGGTAACGTCAGCAGTGAGGAGATACACCCAGATGCTGGTGATGGAAACAGTGCTGTACTCCTGGCTTCCTCCTCCCCCACCCTCTGACCCCAGTCATGAGGAAAACACCCAACAAATCCCACCTGAGACAGAGGCCACCAGAACAGGGGAAGAGAATAATGCCATAGCCAAGGAAGGCTAAGGAGAGGCGACCACTACCTGTCATATGGTTCCTGGATAGGATCCAAGAACACAATAAGGATATTAGGGGAAAACTAAGAAAATCTCAAGTAGGTATGGACTTCAGCTAATAATATTAATGTATCAAGACTGATTCATTAGATGTGACAAATTGATCATGCCAATGTAAGATTTTAATAACAAACTGGGTGAGGGGCATATGGGAACTCTGTGTTATCTTTGTTATCTTTTTCTATAAATCTATAACTCTTCTAAAATAGAAGGTTTATTTTAAAAAGGAATTGTTAAAAGCAAGTATATCTTTTTTAAAAAACCCATTTCCTAGAGAGGAATAATGATAAGAGTGAGAGTCTGTTACATCAGAAACAGTGGAGACCACAAGAAAATGGAATGACATCTTTAAAGTGATACAAATGAAAAGTGCCTATCTGGATTTCTATGTCCCTCAAAATGGAGGCAGAATAAAGGCGTTTTCCCAGGATCAAGTGCTGAAAGGATGTGCTGCCAGCATGCCACAATTGCTAAAGAAGCTTTTTTAGACTCAAGGAAAACGGAAATTTGGATTTATAGGAGTGTTAGAAATTACAAAATTGTGGATAAGTATAAAATACTTTTATTTACTAAATATCTTTAAAAGTAAACTGATTCTTTAAAGTGCTATAATAATGCATTGTAGAATCTATGATATATGTTGAATTAAAATGTATAACTTACTATAGCACAGGGAACTATATTCAATAACTCGTAATAACCTATAATGGTTAAGAATCTGAATTGTTTTATATATATAATATAATACAAAAAATGGGATAATTTTATTATTAATATAATAATAAAAAAATGGGGAAAAACCTGAATTCAGTTTTACATATACATATTAGTGGAAAAGAATCTGAATTCAGTTTTATATATATGTTATATATATATATATATATATATACACACACACACACACACACACATATGTATGTATCTATATATCACTTTGCTATACACCTGAAACTAAGGCAGTATTGTAAATCAAGTATACTTCAACAAAATATATATATTATATATATATAAAATGTACAATAGCACAAAGATAAGAGAACAAAGTGGTATTATATTAATTCAGAGTAGATTTTATTAAATTAAGGATTGGTATTTATAAATCCTATACTAATACTAAAATACAATATGAAGAGTTGTAGCCAAAAAAACCCAATGATAGAGGAGATAAAATGTAATCCTAAGGAAATACCTAGTTACCCCAAAGTATGGCAGGAAAGGAGGAAGGAAGAATAGAGGGGTGGACGGTATGAAAGAAGGTAATTACCAACACGGCAGGGAGAGCAGAGGGGAAATAGTACAGCCTGCAGCAGGTGAAGGAGGCAGCTTCCAAGGGGAAGCGTGATGTGGTCAGAAATATGGACAAAAAGAAAATACGCAAACTTTGCAGTTTTCTTTGTCAGCAAATTATAGACCTGTCAGAGCCACTTCCGGTGTTCTCTCTCTCTCTTTCTGGAGGTCTCAGGTGGACACAGCATCCTCACTTGTCAATCTGCCAGCTGTTTGGAAGGTTGTCTTAATTTCAAGTAGGAGATTGTCTAGGTGAGGAACTAGAAGCTATTTTTAGTAATTGCTTGTTTTCAGTTGGCTCCACTTTACCAAGTTCACATGAGATGTAATCATTTAGATGACAAATTGAAATATTACTTGTGAGTCAGGGAAGTCCATGACCTCAGGTCCCTAACTGAACATAAAAATTCTCCATCAATCCCTCAGCATGAAAATGAGGCTAGTCCCACGTGCCCTGAGAATTCTGTGACTAAGCCATGTGTGAAAGATTTAAACGTAATATAGAACAAAAGGAATGTGCTGTTTCTCTCAACATATTTTAAACTGTAGTAATTTTTAACTCAATTCTTTTAACATATTTGATAGCTTTCTGGATACTTTGTCAGTTCCCTGGACTATCTTTGGGGTTATATGCTCAGGCTAAAATTAATGGTGTATTTTTCCTCAAACAAGCAGAGTTCAAACAAAAATTGTCAAAGATTGAGAGATAATACACTGCCTTGAAGGTAATTGCTTTTCCATAGCTTGACGGTATGTTCGCTCCAAGGAATTCCTTCTGAAGAAGACGTATGAACGCAAAGATGTGTAGGCATTGGTCTGCCCTCCCTTCAAACTTGAACTGTTAGTAGTCCCACTCACAAACGTGGGGGTGAGGCCTGATCCCAGAAAGGGAAACCCAGGAATCCCATGGCAGGTGATCTTGCTGTGTGTCCCCCACTGACCATGCAATACCACAGATAAAACAAGGATTTTTGGCCGAAGAGAGCTGGCCTTAACCCTACATCACCTCACGTGTGAAGTGAGATAACAGTCTTCACTGAGGAACGTGAGAATTGAATTGGGGACAGCGGACCTCTAGTCCAGCCCTGCTACTAGTGGGCAGCAATGAACATTGGTTTCTACCTTATTTCCTCTCCTTCTTTGTCTTCAGACTTGGTTCACACCTAGATTACTAAAAATATTCGGAAAAGATATTTGTCTTTCAAATTTAAGACTAATAGGCTCTACTGTGTCTGCAGTGGTCATGGAGGCTCTAAGTTTCATTGTTAACCATAAATGTGAAACATATTCTCACGTGCTTGTTAACAATTTGTTTGAAAGTATTTATTCAAATATTTTGCCCCTTTTAAAACTGGCTTGTTCATCACATTATTGTGTTATGTGTTCTCTTTATATTCTGAATACACACTCTTTGTCATATATTTTTTTCTCAGTATGTGGCTTGCCTTTTGCTTCTTTTTCATTTTTTTAAGAGCAGTGTTTTTAAATTTTATAAAGTCCAGTTTATGAAAACTCTCTTCTACTATACATACCTTTGGTTTCCTATATAAGAAGTTGCCACAAAGTCTCAAATATTTTCCCCTATGATTCCTCCTAGAAGTTTTATACTTTTAGCTTTTGCACTTAAGTCCACAGTCCATTTTTAATTTACTTTCATTTATGGCATGAAGTGGATGTCGAGGTGTTTTTCCCTTATATCTCTATCCAGTTGTCCTGGAACCATTTGTTGAAACGACTGTCATTTCTCCCAATTGGTATTGCTAAACGTGTTACAAATTAAACGGCCATTTGTGTCTATTGCTTTTTCTGACCCTATCTGCTCCTTTGATTGGTGAGGCGATTCTCTTTCTAACCCTCCACTATCTTGATTACACTGTCATTGCAGTAAATTTCAAACTCAGACGGAGTGAGACACACAGATTTGTTTTTCTTTTAGGATTGTTTGACTCTAGATTCTTTTCATTTACACCTAAATTTTAAATCAACTTGCTGTTTTCTAAAAAAAAATGTCTTCTCAGAATTTTGACTAGGATTGCTTTGAGTCTATAGACCAAAATGGGCAAAGTTAACACTATAACAATATCGAGTCTTTCCATCCAAGAACAGCATCTATCTCTCCATTTATTCCGGTCTTCTTTAATCCCCTCAGCAGTCCTATGTACTTTTCAGTGTATAGATCTTGTTCATATTTTAAGTTCATTCCTAAGTATGTCATATTTAATCCTGTTGTAAATAGTACTTCAATTTCAAATTCTTATTTTTCATAGTAGTATATAGAAATACAATTGATCTTTGCACTTCTACTATGTGTGTTATGATCCCACTAAACTCACTTATCAGTTCTAGCAGCTATTTTGTAGTCTTTAGAATGTTTTATTTGCATGATCATTTCATTTATAAATAAAGATGGTTTTACTTCTTTTCCAATCTATATGCCCCTTTTTTATTACCTTATTACATGGGCTAGGATATATATGGACTTTGGTGGAAAGTTTTCAGTATTTTTTTTTTTAATGTATAAAGGACTTTAGAGGTTTTCTATTTCTTCCTAAGTCCGTTTTGGTAATTTGTAGCTTTCAAGGAATATGTTTATTTCATATAATTTGCCAAATGTGTTGCCATAAAATAGTACTTGAAATGTCTTTATTATTTTTTTAATGTCTGTAAGATCTTAGAAATGTTTCATTTTTCACTCCTCATGTTAGTAAATAGTATCTTTTCCTGTTTTTTTCTTATTCAGCCTGGCTAGAATTTCATAGATTTTATTGATATTTTCAAAGATTTTTGGTTCCATGGATTTTTCTACTGTTTATCTATTTTTTATTGAACTGATTTTCCACTCTTTCTTTTATTTTTCTTTTGTTCTACTTAATTTGATTTTACTTTGATCTACTTTTTATCATTTCTTAGGAAAGCATTGATTTTATTATAGTCATTTAAAATTCTACATTTCCCTGTAAGTATCTCTTCAGCAGTATCTCACAATTTTTGAAATTTTGTGTTTTATATCCATTTCCTGGAAAATATGTTCTAGCTTCTCTCATAGCTTCTTTAGCTCATGAATTACTTAAAAATATGTTGCATTAGTTCCAAATATTTAGAAATTTTTCAGATATCTTTCTGCGATTGATTTATACTCAACGTCATTATAGTGAGAGAATGTACTCTGCACAATTTTAAGCATTTTTTACGTCTTGAGGTTTGTTTTATAACCCAGAATGTGACCATACTGCCTGATGAATATGTTATGTATAACAGAAGTGAGCATCTATTCTGCAGTTTTGGCAGGAATGTCCTATAAATGTCAATTAAGTTTAGGTGATTAATAGTATTGTTTCCATGTTGTGTAATTTTCCAAAGACACGCTTGTAAGGTTTAATTTAATCTGATAATAGTTTTATGTAAAACTCTTAGGGGATAGGTTACAGGTGACACTGAGCTCTCTTTACTTTAGTGTGGCTCTTGGACTGGGTAATGAGGGGACACAAGACAGGAAATTTATCTTTCAGGCACAGTCTACAGCAGCAGGAGATTTTTGTCATCATCAATACTCTTCAAGTATTTATTAAGAATCCCACTAGGTTACATTCCCCAGAGACTTAGTTTTCAGTCTCCCATGACAAAAGATAACAAATGCTGCATAGATGTGGAGAAAAGGGAACCCATGTGCGCTGTTGATGGGAATGTAAATGGCAGCCACTATGGAGAACAGTATGGAGGGTCCTCAAAAAATTAAAAATAAGACTGCTGTATGATCCAGGAATTCCACTTCTGGGAATAACTCAAAAAAAATTAAAACACAAACTCGAAAAGATGTCCACACCCTCATGTTCATAGCAGCTTATTTACAACAAACAAGACATGAAAACAACCTAAGTGTCCATCGATAGATGAATAGAAGAAAATGTGGTGTATATACAAGGGAATATTTTATTCAGCCATAAAAAATAATGTAGTCTTGCCATTTGCAACATGAATGGACCTTAAAGATGTTATACTAAGTGAAATAAGTGAGATAGAGAAAGAAATATACTGTATGGTCTCACGTACACTCCATGACATGATGGATGTTAACTAAGCCTATTGTGGTCATCATTTCACAATATATGTAAATCAGATCACCATGCTGCATACCATGAATATGTATATTAATGTATGCCAATTATTTCTCAATAAAACTGGGGGCAAAGTCACTAAAAAGTAAATTCACAAGAAAATAAGGGTTTTAGTAGTTTTGGAATGGAAATATGTTGAATTTTGCACCTTGCAATTTCTCTGGTGATTTCTGCTAAATCTGCAACTGTTTTTGCTTTTCTCCAGTTTATTCATTTGGACTTTAACTCCGGCTTAGCTAATCAGAGCATCACAAATTGAATGTGGATATATGACCCTGTCAGAATCCACTGAGGACTTAGCATGAGGCTGTTAATAGAGACAGGAGTTTCCTCCTTGCCCTTGGACATGAATCTGGGAACATGCAGTGGGGAGATGCCCACAGGTGAACTTCATCACAAGGGGTCTGAAGAGACCAGATGCAAAGACAGGTGAGACCAGATCCCAGGGCACAAGAGCTCCTGGGTCCAGCACCACCTGCAGCTGCACTTGTGCCACGTGGGTTTTGACATCAGGAGACAACGCAGTTATTCCTTTCTTCCCTAAGCAGCGTGAGTTATTTTTTTCCTCTCCTAAATGATCTTGGTATTTTCAAAAGTCCTAGGTTATATTTAAAAATGTTATTATGTGTTTTCTAGCCTGCCAGCTCCTGAGAGCGTGAGTGTCCTTTGCTCTGATCACCTTTGTATCTTCTCTGATAAACAAATATTCACTCCTGAGATGTGCTTAATAAATAGCTAATGAAGAAATGAATTATTTAAATTTGTTCAGTGTAAATTTGTTCAGTGAAAAAGATATTCTCTGGCCTCTAATCACTAATCTCACATTATCACTTTTTATAACCTGTCCTGACTGTGCTCAGATAATAGACCTAGCAGTGAGAAAAGTGAAATTATAGCCATTGGAATAAAAAAGCTACTTACAGCTGGGCCTTTGGAATTAAAACCTAATAAGAAGTCTACATACATTTCCACTCTCACCACCCACTAACTTACTTACATATTTGTTATGATAGAACCCAGTGATACCAAATACCAATAATGAATGTAAAAAAACATTTCTAGCTCTTCACTAATTGCAATGAAGACAATAGCTTTATTACTTTTTCTTTTTACTTTTGCAGAAAAAAAAACATGTACAAGTTTTGAGAATTGGTTGACTCAGTAGACAGGCCCACAAATGTGAAACGACAGACACCAGTCCTCTGAAGAGACCCCCTGCGTTACAGATATGGGAGGGGGACCTCAGGAGTCCCTTCTTGGTTAGTGCTTGGTGCCGTTCATGCCCTGGAAGGGCCCACCTACCTTCTTATTCGTGTTTCCTCCAGATTTCATTGCTTGGCCCCTTGGAAACCATTCTCATTTTCACAAATGGAATTTATCTCTAGTTTACTCTATTTTACTTTGAGTGGTTCCTCACCCACCACTGTTGCACTTTTATGTGCTGATTTGGAAGCCTCCAGGCTTCCGCAGGTGTCCACGGATGTCTGAAGATGATTGGGGTGCAATCACGTTACCTTCAGCCACTTTCCGGAATCCTTTCCAACACTGTGGTTTGTATCAGTGGTAAAACCCACTAGACATAAATTATGGATGTGGATTTTAATCCACATTGGCAATGAAAATTAGCCTGTGCGTAGGTAGAACTGCTTTATTCAAAATAGTTTATAACTAGGTCTTCAAACAGCAAGATGAAAGCTTACTGGGCACATATGCAGCAACCCACAACTCCTGCTTTCAATAAGTTCTGAATCCTCAGCTTGGATAAATTAAAAAAGTCGTCAGTGTTATAAAATGACATGCCAGGCTTACCAAAAGGAAATTTTGAGAAGTAATCATGTCTTCAGGCTTGGTGAAAGGTAAAAAGCCAAAAACGCAGCTTGATTCAAATCATCCCTCTTTCAACATACACTGCTCTCATGAGTGATTCCTTCATTCTTACGTCTGTAGATTAATTGAAAAAGCTAATTCTCATTCAGGATTAAAAGGTTGCTGGTGGTAAGGGAAATTTGGTAAAGCCCAGCAGATACCATGTTAGAAAGTCCTGGGTTCCACTGGGATTACTAGAAAGTCCATCTGGATGTCCATCCTGCTGTTTTGCCCTCACCTCTCCGTCACCTAAGCCGGCGGGGCTGTGCCCACCTGGACGTCAGGTGGAGTCAGCGCACAATTGCAATTTCGAGGCTGTTTTCCATGAGTCTGGCTCAAATGCATGAAGCCAAACAGGAGAGAAGCCAAGCATTGAAAGCTGAGGTGGGAGTGACCTGACGGCCATCCAGACTCCAAGGCAGAGCCGCCATCACGTGGACGGGGGCAGAAATGAGGAAGACGGCCTGTCTCTACTTCCAGCAGGGCTGGGGGCGTCCCGGGAGGAGGGGGGCGCTTCCAGAAACAGGAGCTGTGAGGACCGATAGTCTTGAGCATGTTTCAGACAAAGTGCAAGGGACTTTTGTCCTTCGTTTCATTTTTCCCTCAAACAACTTTCTGAAGTCGACGGTATCATCCCCATTTTACAGACTCAGTGGTGTCGACGGCTCCTCCAAGGACACAGAGGGAGGGGATCCCAGTCTAGGGCCGCTGGACGCAGCCAGGCAGTGCTCTCAGGACCACCCGGAGCCAGTCCTGGGCTTCATGCAGTAGAAAAAGCATAAGTCACGATGACTAAATGATAAATAAAATGAACAACATGGCAACGCCTTTGTTTTCGCAGGTCTGGTCAAAGACAGGTGAATATCTGCAGATTCAGATGGTTCCGCCTAATTAAAATAGATACATTCTTCAATCCTGTTTGGAAAATATGGTTGACAGTGAAGCCAGCCCTAGTTAGAGGGTAGGCAATGTGGCGTCTGTCTCCTTGGCTTTTTCCCGGGGTCCCAAGACCCTGTTTCTGCCGTTCTCAGGACTACTGGTCTTCCTCAAGCTACACCTTAACTTTTCTCAATTTTCTTTCCTGCAATAACCAATCTTCTGCTCGTTGCGATCAGTTTTGTCTGTTTGTCTTCAAATTAGAGAGATTCATTACCTGCGCTAACTACTTCTTTTTCACAGACTGTATCTCTTCACGACAGTTTGAGGTAGAACAAATATCACTGGCAAACTGTGTGTCTGTGTGTACAAATCAATTTGCTTTCCCCCCCTCCTGCTTCCTCCAGTTATTCTGTTCAGCTTGGCCCCCTTTATTCTAGGTATCCATATATGCCTGTTGCTTCCTGAGTCTAGTTTCTTTTTAAGTTTCTGGTACTTTTTATACAACTTAATTTTCCTGTGCCTCCTTGTGCTGATAGATGGATTTGTTTCAGTTGGGGCCAGCATCCCTTATGACCCATCAGAGGCTGTGCAGTTTTCTCACCCCAACTGCTAATCATCCCTCCCACACTTGTTTCCAGCCATCTTTTAGAATTGTACCAGCTGTAGGATGGTGTTGCAGAGATTTGGGGTGTCTCCATGTCCTGGTACAACAATCTGTCCCCAGGAGCCATCTTAGAAAGTCCCTGATTCTGCACCGAGAGCTCACAGGGTCAGGATCCATCTGTGGTGGCCACATACTAACCGAAATACAGGTGTGGTGTGACCATGCAAGTCATCATCGATCCTGTTGGAAATGAGCAGTAGTGAAACGACGTATACAAATAACTGTGCTGGTTCCAGCCAAGGATGAAAAATGAAAATGCACTGACATTTTCTCACCTAAATACATATATATTATTTTCCTATAAGAGAAAAATTTTCTATAAGAGAAACATTTTCCATAAGAGAAGTAAAGAGGGTGCTTTCTAGAATTGTTGCTTTGTTGTGTTTCTGTAACATGAATGTTTTAGCTTACCGCTATGTTAAAAAATTGTTATTCTTTCCTATTTTCCAGCTGGACTTACTTGCTTGAAATTAACATCATTATTCTGTTCATTAACCCTTGAAGGTTCTAAAAATGCCCGACTGACTCTTGGAAAGTGTGGTTCAAATACAACACCCTGATATTTCACCATCAGTCACACATCTCAAGCCTCCACTCCCATAATAAAATTAAATGAGTATAATTTATTGACAATTCCTTGACATAATTACAGCTTTTTGAAAGAGAGGAAAATTTTGTCTGGAAAACACTCCAAAAGAAGAAAAGAAAAAAAAAACAAAAGAGTGTAGGGCATTTACCTGACTGCAAAGACCATAATTAAATCTGCTAGAGAAGTCTGCAAATAGCACAAATGCTATTTTTGTACTGAGTTCAAACAGACTTTGGCTTTCCCTAATGTAAACATCTCTGGTGAAATAGCTGAGTTCGCAGCCCGCGTCCTGGCAGATGTGGCGATGTCCTTTCCACGCTTGCCACATTCAGGAAGGTGACTCTTCTGCAGGCAGGAGGGAGGCTTTCTCCTCTCGTGGCCTCTTTCCCAGCATCTGTTTATCCAGCTGATGCTCTACATGGAGTTTGTGCTCTTATACAGGTCTCTTCACCACTCATGCTCCGTGGTCATCAGGAAGTCTGATTGAGTCGTTTCATTTCACTTTTACCCCTAATCCCATTTCTTCTCATGGATCATAAATGTAGACCTTGCAAAGCATCTGTGCTCAGGACCCCGATCCTGGTCTCAGTGGTCCCCTTCCCATCCCCCACCTCCTTCATCCTTGGCTTCACTTCTCTCCTTGTAACTGAAACCAAGCGGATTGACAACGATTATCACAAGTCCGAGTTCTACAATCTCGGGATGATTACAAGCGTCGTGCCCCAAACTTTGGGTCTGGTGGTCCTGACACCCCAGTGGGCAGCCACACACATTCCATGTCCCCCGAGTTTCCTTCCTAATCAGACCAGGACGCTGTTTTACCTTCTACTCCATATGTAATACCCTTAGCACAGTCTGAGGAAGAAGGAGCAGCCCAGTGGGCGGGCCTTCAGAACTTTCACACTTTCAAACAAATGTGAGATTTCAGTAGTGAGGGGAGAAAAGGCCACTGCTGGGAAGGCCTTGAAGGCCGCCCCGTGAAGCACAGCCTGCGCCTTGTTCCCCGGAACCTCGTCACCACTGCTGCTTCCTCTCTGCCCCTGAGGGACTCGTGTCCCGTTTTCTTTACCAAACTCTAAATGTGACCGCTGATTACTGCGCATTATTTCTGACGTCTTTCTGGTACAGGGGAACAGTCATATGAGGGGCAGCAAGACACTTTAAGGTGACCAAGATGAGTTTGCATTGAACGTGCAGGGTGAGTGTGAGTTCAGGTATAACTGAGCAAAGCAGAGACCTGAAATTCAGCAAAAGCAGCATCTCTTGGAAACGGTGAGCAGAGCATGGAGAGCGCGGCTGGCAGCGGGGAAGGAGCACCACTCCGGGTCGGAAGTGGGGGCCGCTGGGCGCGTCCCTCCCTCGCTGGCCTTGCGTGCAGCTTAGCACAGCCTGGCCACGAGACCCCTCCCGGTTCCCGTCGGACCGCAGAGCAGGCGGCCCCGGGCGAGGTCCCCCTCCACGGGACGCCACATGCCTGGAGGCGCCCGGATGGAGGTGCCGGGATGCAGGTCCTCAGACCGAGAGACCAGGGGTGAGCTGCTGCCTCCAAGCCCTGCAAAGCTGCGGATTTGAGAGCAGTGTGATTTAGAGGGTTTTGTAGCCACTAAACTTTGGGGCGGTTTACTGTGTAGCGAAGGCGCTGGGAAGAGTAAGGCTCGCGCGCCTCCTAAGCCCGCCGGGCCTGGACGGTTTATCCTTCAAAATGGGGTTTGGGGCTTCTGCTCTGGTCTGTACAGAGGGTCTAAAGCTAAAGTCAAAGGCCCGCGAGTAACAACAAGCTAAAACCAGAGAATAAAATAAGGTGTCTCCCAGTCAGGAAAGGAATTGCCCTGGGGTGGCAGAGGCGTGGAGACAGCTCCAGGAGAGACTAGGTTACTGAAGTGCCGCCCGCCCGGGGCCACCGCTTGTGCGCGCTCCCAGTGGTGGCGATGGATGAGCCCCTCTACACACTGCCATCAATAAACAGTCACATCGGTTTTAAAGAAGCTATTCCTCTGGCCCCAAGTGGACTGTGGCCTGGAAACCAAGGATCCGCAGAGCAAAATAACCATAAGAACCAATTAACTACACACTATTTAATAGATCTACCCATGAATAGCCATTTTCTTGGAGGACACACATGGTCATAAATGCTTTACTTATCCTTCCGGACACAGTGTCACCGGTTGGTCCCTGGAGGACCTGCTCCCGTAAAGGCTTTTCTTTCCAAAGTACCCATCAGCAGTAAGTGTCACGTATTCGCTTCCTGTGTCAGTTTCAACCTTGAGGACACGGGACAGCAGGGGGTGGACGGTGGAAGCTCCAGCCACTGCCATTTGCAAGGACATCTGAGCGTGTGGGCCGACCACATCCACGGTGTGAAATCCGCTCCCATCTGCTGCAGGGCGGCCCTGGGCTGTGGCCCTGATCTCCCCATGTGTGAACCTCTCATGGCCGCATGCACCCAGGGGTGGCCCACAGCCTGCTCCCAACACTGAGGAGCGAATCCTCGCTCTGCTGGGGCCCCAGGACCCCATGGGGCGTCTGGGCAGCCCTCCCTCTGCTGCATCGGCTTGCTCTCCTTCCTGAGATGGGTGACAGATTCCTTTCTTTTGATGATCTGTCCTCACACATCGTATGTTCAAGACAGAGACGTTGGCTGTAACCCACGTGCCTTTTTTTGGGCGTTGAATCCTGACCTGAGGACCCGAGAGGCAGATCCCCACCGGGGTCCCCTAGACGTCCCTGCAGGCCCCTCACCCAAGGGGAGGCTTAGCCATTGGACGACAAGCAGCACCGGAAGAAAAGGTTGGGGCCGGGGGAAGCCCTCTGGGGACCTGACTCTCTTCCCACCTCGGAAGGGAGACAAGGACGGAGGACGGGAGGGAGAGCAGCTCCGAGCAGAGGGACAGAGCCAGGGGCCTCTGGCGGGTCTGAGCTGGCTGGTGTCCAGGAGGGGCAGAGACGCAAGCCCAGAGTGGACAGCGCCAGGCCCAGCCGGTGCCGCACTTGCTGAGCTCAGGGAGGTGGCCGGAAAGAGCCTTCCTTGCAAAACTGGTCCGAGAGCATCTCGTTTTCCTCTGTGTGACCCCCTCAGGGTCAGCTGTGATAGAGCTGAAGCAGTTGCAAGTAACAGGAATGCTCTCACCTCTAGGAGGGTTTTCTTGATCCTGTGCCCGTACCAAGTGAGTTACTGGAAGCACCAGACTGACTTTTATAAGTACCACAGGCATGTCTAGCTTTTCAAGCTTCAGCAAAGAATTTTTTTCCATAAACAGTATGAAACAGACAATAAAAATTCAACAAAGCGACATTGTCTTGATTCTTTCGTGCTGTGATTTTGCCTTTCCCAAAACTGGTATAAATTTTTAAGCAGTGTCAATATATAAGCATTTCATGAGTAATTAATTCAACAGATGTCAAGTCAAATGTTTTAATTTACCATTGGAAGGAATTTAGCTGATGTCACTTTTGTTAAGATGGGGGTTCACAGTACTTAGACTTTTCCTAGTACTTCAAGAAAAAATTATAAATCAAATACAAGAAAAAGAAAACTGACGTCAGGTGTCTCCAGGTCTCTAACAGCACTGGATGTGAAAAGGTGAACACAATACAGGACAAACCAACACAGAAACTCAGCTCCCAAGTCTGTGCTTGCTTTCTTCCAGTGAACTACACATGAGGGGGGAGCAAAATTTTGAAATAAGAGTACCGTTTGCGACTGCTGTCCCATTGATGAGACCCGGCACCGTGGGCACAAAGACATAGATAAAGCGGCATGTGTGGGTGTGTCTATACAAATAGACGTGCCCAGGGCAACAGTCGGCAGAGCTTAAGCAAACTAACATAACCCCCTTAATACGCTTTAGCTAGTGTTTTTTTTTCAAATTATAAAATAAAACTTCCCCAAATTAGAAACCGTAAACATTTTAGGTATCGTGCAGGGCAGAAATATCGTTTCGTTCGTTAACCGACTGTCTCTCACATCTGAGGTTAAATTGCTGCTCTTCCAATATCAGGATTATCACTAAGGACAAGCGGTCACCTGGTCCTGGCTCCCATGGATCCAGGAAGGCCCTGTGTTCCCAGGGTCACTGCCGCTGAGTTGAACTGAACTGGTGTCAGTGAGAATGAAAAATGGGGGCACATCTATAGGTTCAGGAGCAGATCGTTCTGAGAAACCTTTTATCTTCAAAGTGTCGCCTCTGTTTCCATTGCTCTCATATATTTCTCAGCCTTGTAGACAAAACCACAAACTGAGAGAGAGACGGAGGGAGGGGAACAGCGGGTCCGGTGATGGGGCTCCGTGAACTCTTCAAATCCTCGTCAGGACCCTCCAGTTCCCAGTTTGCTAACGAGAACCAGACGATGCACACGAGCCAGTGCAGAGGAGAACCAGTACGGTGACGAAAGCCACTTCATGAAAATCCACAGGTGACAGGGGTTGAGACTGTGCCTGGTCTCGGGCTGTGGCATCACCCAGGTGGTTTATAACCAAGATTAAAAGCAAACCCAGGGGCTGCACCAGCACTGCCCCAGTGCCTCCTGATGTGCGGATGGAAACAGGATGTGTTTTGGCGGGAGAAGTGATGTGTGAGGGAGGAGTTGCCCCCAAGAGCCGCAGTATAACCAGAGCCGTCCTTCTTTAAACTTTGCATCCAAAGGCTATAGGCTGGCTCTGTGCTATAGGCTATAGGCTATAGGCTGGCTCTGTGCTATAGGCTGGCTTTGCCTTACTAATCTGAGTCACAGGTGACAAGGTCTCTCAAAGGGCCTGTGATGATGAATGAGGAGGAAGATCTTGTCACCAACCTCTGTGCACCATCCCACAGGTACCTAGCACGTCTCCAGACGCCATCCCCTGAGATTGTGGGAGGGTGAGGAACAAACAAGCACCCAAGTAAACAAGAAATTAGAACAGGAGCAAAGATCACGGGCAATGTGGAACCATGTGCAATGAGGCAAAAGGCAGACGGGGGCGGGGCAGCGGCTTGAGAGGTCCCTAGCGCGCGAGTACCCCAGGGCCGCAGCAGCAAAGTGCCACGCTTGGGGCGGCTCAAACTCAGAAATGCATTCTCTCAGTTCTGGAGGACTGGAGGCCAGACCTCCAACATTCAGGAGTCGGCAGAGCCACCAGCAGGCCCAGCGTCTAGTGGGGCTCGTGACCACAAGCTCTCCTCAGGATGGGATGCATGGCTCCCTCCCGGCCCCTGTCCCCGGGGGGCTTCTCCCTGCGGGCCTGTAGGATGGGGACCCAGCCTAATGACCTCACCTTAACTTGCTCATAAAAGGCCACATTCAGAGGCACCAGGCGTCAGGACTTCAACATGCCTTTGCGGGGGGAGGGGGGCAAATGCAACCACGGTTGTAGGTGGGGAAATAAAAGTGAAGGGGGCCGAAATGTGTCTGTTGTGATGGCAGCCTGTGTAGACAGGAGACCAGGCCAGAGGGAGTGAGAGTCTCCTGGACACGGGGTTGGCCTCGGGGTGGAAGGAAGGGCAAGGATTCAGGGAGACGCAGAGATGGACCGTGAGGACAACGTGCTACATCCAAAGGGCAGGTGAAGACATGGAAGAGACTGATCTCTGATTCCTGTTTTGTTTCTGCCAGGGATTATTTGATCCTTACCCTACGGCGTCTTTGTCTGTGTTTAGACTAGATTGCTCCTTTATGAAAACAGTGGTGATGGAAGCCTAGGATCTCCCTAATGTTTCTGCTGAGTGGCTTCCTGGGCAAGAGCTTCTAAAGCTCTCTGCATCATCAGAAAAGCTAACAGAGGCATCACCCGATAGGACTCGAATATTTCAATGCGTGACTTGTCTTCTACAAAGAAAAAGAGTTATGATTGTGGAACATTTACCTTGCTAAATCTGTAACACTTTCCTAAGGCTAGGCTATGGCTTTGCTTTACTCATATAAATAAACCGCTTATATTTAAAATGAATACTGCACTTAGCATTTTACTTCAAAATCCTAACTATGCCAACACATACAGAACCATTTCCAGCGCAGCTCACAAGCCTGAAGCTACACAGGGATTGTTCCATCACTGGCAGCAAAAGGAAGAAGAATCTGCTTGAGTTTAAATTGGGGGCCATATTAGAATTCAATTAACTGGTTAAAACAGTTAAATATTTATAAAAGAGTCCCTCCTACAGGGCAGAAAAGAACTCAGTTTGCCATATTCCATACGTGAGACCTGAAAAGTTAAAAACGATACTCTGAGGCGTGTCCTTCGCACAGTTGGCTATTTCAGCCAAATCTGTGCCCAGACTCCTCAAACATCCTGAATGAGTGATGCCGAATTAGACCAGAACTTGCTATTTGGCTTATTTAATCCAAATACGATAAAGTTATATTCACTCCCAAAAGGCCAAACTCTCACAGAAAGCGGAGGCTCGTGGATTCTGACGAAGACGATGCCTCACGCAGCGGACGACACAGAAGGGGCCTGGGCAGGCGGCAGGGTCTGTGAACTCGGGCAGGTGGCTTACCAGCCCCGCACTTCAAGTCCTCACCTCTGAGAAGACTGTAACCCTGTGCATCCCTGAAGACTCCCAGTTGTCATAGCACCAAGCAGAATCTCCAGTGCTTGCCGATTTTCCTTTTGTCCTCCCGTGAGCGGGTGCTGCCTGTGAAACATGGCTGATTTCCCTGTTCGCTCTTAGGTCTGTTACGTGTAGGACCAAGGGCAGCTCGGGACTCACACACATACCTGGGCCTCGGGGTCTGAGCTCAGTGGAGGGTTTGGAGGGTCCTGCACTGGGAAGCGGGGGCTGAGCAGCTGCAAACACGGAGACTCACTTCACTGCTCCAACATGGGCTTGGTCATCGAGAAGTCGAAGCACTTTTATTTCAATACCTCTGGTTGCTTCGAGCTCTGAAACACCGTGGATCACTCCATCTCTAAGGAAAAGGAAGCCACGTTCTCCTGGGCCTTCCCTCCCCACTCCTGGATGCTGTCCTGGTGAGCCTGGTCCATGGTCCATGGGGCCCTGCCGTGTGCCCGTCGTCGGCCCCTTGATGGTGACCAGGGCTCATCGTGGGAAGACTGAGGTCCTTATTCCAGCAGAGGCCTCCACTTGGGCGGTGAGCGGAGAATCTGGGAAGCACACACCGGGCAGACTATCACGAGAGCTCTGTTCCCAAAACGCTTTCTTCCCCAAACTTGAGTTTCACTTCGTATAAACGTGTTAAGGAAGTCAGAGATTAGGGATGCTGTCAACTATGATAAACAGCTTTCTGAATGAAAATCTAACACAGTGCGCCGTTTTGGTCAACACGTTTTGGCCATTATCCTGTTAAATTAAATGGGAAACTCCAGCAATTTTGAAACTTCACCCGGAGTCTGAACACTACTGGATATTTAAACTTTCCTCTGTTCTGCTGCTTGTTTTCCAAATGACAAAGGACAAAAGGACTGATCTAGCATAATCGGTCACTCAACATCCATCATCAAAACTGTGCTTCCTGGTTTTATCCTCACAAAGGATCTAATCACAGAAAATCCCTCGGAGGACTCTTGTGAGGGATAAATTAGCTGATGCTGCAAAGTTTTTAAAACAGAAAATGGACTGAAGTAACTGCCCAAGAAATTTTGTATTGTTCAATATGATGAATGCGATTACCCACACAGCTGGGAATTCCTCTTCCATCTGAAGAAGGTGCCTCTGGACTATTTTGTTTGTCCGTGGCCTCCTTCCCAAAGCAACAGAAGAGCGTCCAGGAGTCCCCAGGTCATTGCTGCTTCTCAGCTGCTCCCAGCAGGTGCGAGAGGCAAACGGAGACAGGCTCAGGCAGCTTCCTACAATCGCCCCTGCGACAGGCTCATATGTAAACGTGGAGAACACCCCTGATTTTCTGATACTGAGAAGTACCAACCGCTGAGCTCGAGATAATAATAAAAATAAATAAGTAGTGTTCTAGAGATGCGGTGCTAGAAAACAATCGATGTATCTATCCAAGGCTGCGTCTCTCCCTCCCCGCCCTGGTTGCTCCAACCTGGTACAGACAGAGCATGTTTTGGCCTGAATGGTGAGGCCTGTCGGTCAGCAGAGTGGACACAATGTGAGACAGAATACGCCAAGGTTTGTGACTGGAGAGCACAGCTGGAATGCCAGCAGCTTCCTTCCTTTCACAAGAGATGGTTCAAGAATTTCTCCCACAAAGGAAAATAAAAGACTGAAGAGGGAACAGTCGGGAAGCTCGGATCAGGAGAATGACCGGCAGGAGACGGGCTCCCTGGAATCCCTCACGGTCAGTCCCACCGCCAGCCCCGACTCCGGGCACCGCCGGGGCTGTGACTGGACCAGGCTCTGAGCTCTGTCCTCTCCTTCCTGGTGGAGAGAAAGGCCACGTAGCCTCTGCGAGCTCCACTCAGAACTTAAAGGATCTTTGCTACCTTCTGTCAAACCCTGGACCCAGGTCCCAACAGTGGCCTCATGCTTTCACTCGTCAAATGCACGTGCAGACAGCACTTTAGTGACGATGCCCCAGCCGCCGGACGCCAGAGATGGAGCTTCTCGTGCAGGGTCCACAGCATCCTTCCCAAGGCTGTGTGGAGGGAGGGCCGATCAGACCCTGTGCTCCCTGGGGTCTCTCCCTGCCTGTGTCACAGTTCCCCCCCGAGCCCTGGGGGGACCCACCAGGTCAGCCCTCATCTCTGCCTACACTTTGTACACAATTCGGGCTGAAACAAATACCCTGTCAACGTTTTTACAGAACGAGAGTGTCCAAAGTGAGAACAGGGCTTCAAATACACAGATAAATTCGATGTCTATATCAATAACCAGTTAATTTTATGAAATTTAACTTTCTTCAAGACTGTACAGGGACTTCCCTGGTGGCTCAGTGTTTAAGAATCCGCCTGCCAATGCAGGGGACACGGGTTCAATCCCTGGTCCGGGAAGATCCCACATGCCGTGGAGCAACTAAGCCAGTGCACCGCAACTACTGAGTCTGCTTTGCCCGCAAGCCACAACTACTGAGCCCACACGCTGCAACTACTGAAGCCCGGATGCCTAGACCCTGTGCTCCGCAACGAGAGAAGCCACTGCAACTAGAAGCCCACGCACGGCAACCAACGGTAGCCCTGCTCGCCGCAACTAGAGAAAGCCCACATGCAGCAACAAACCCAAGGCAGCCAAAAATAAATAAATAAATTTATTAAAAAAAAGAGACTGTACAATACCTCTTACACTACCTTATATAAGAAAAATAATAATTTTTGAGATAACAGAAGGGCTTAGAAATAGTATTTTATAATAAAGCTAGTATGAAAGATTTTATTTTTATAATCTGTATTTTATTAGGCTTCACATTTTTGTGTGCATTGAGGAGCGAATATTTGGAATATATAAGTTGAATGCCAAGATACTATTTCCTGTATTGAATTAAATGAATTGCCCATTTTAACTCATCTGCTTTCTGTGGTTTATATTAGGGTATGTTTATCCAGCTGCTATCTATAACTACATAATGTTGCAATATCACCATAAATGCATCTAGCCACCAAAACTAAAATCTGCCCTCCTCCTCTTATATAACCGAGTCTAAGATTATCATTCCAGACTTGATTAAAGCCCTTAGTCGGCCACCTTTAAGCCCAGGGGACGATGACCCTGGTGGGCCTGACTTAATCAGTCTGAGGCCTTGGAGGGGCTGAGAAGACCCTCTGTGGGAACCAGGACCAGCCTTGGCCCTGAAGTTTCCCACCCGCCGCTGGGGTCTCCCCTGCTGTCCCAGCCCCACCATGTCAAAGCTGGTTTCTTGTTGTAAACCTCTCCCTGTTCTTCTCTGGTAGGACTTTGATAAGTCCCTCAATCTAATCCCCTTCTGTACAGATTTACCAGAACGTACGATGGGCCAGAAACTGTGCTGGATGCTGAGGGTCCCGAGGTGAGCGTTGTAGACTTTGTCCTCACATCATTCGGAGGCTACAGGAGAGATGGGAGTGGACAGGTGGCCGCAGTGCATGAGCTGCGTCCAAGCAGTTTTCACTAAGGGGATGGGTTCTTCCCAAAGGCCACAGGGACCCCAAGAGCATCAGGGCTAGAGAACAGGTGCGTGGTCAGCAGACACCACACACGGGTGGGGCAAGCAGGTGGGAACAACATCCCCACAAGCCTAAGGATTCCATGATGTTGGATGAAAGAGCACAGCAAACTGAGGACCTAGGCTTGGTGCTGGGCGCTCCTCCAGCACCTCTCCTGAGCCCAGAGTCCCCTCCTGTAAGAGGTGTGGGCAGGCTGTCTCTCCCTCGGTGTCCTGTGGTGCCGTCTCGTTACCTGGACAGGTTCCTACTTCTTTCTATTCCTGGGAGCCTGTTCCTGGCTTCTGCTGGAGAGGCTCCAAAGTTTGATGGGATGCTGAGAACACTTGGGTGCTTTTTCTTGACCAACCAGAACAACCTGTGAATTAGCATAATATTTTATTTTGGGCAGTGCTCCCCAACAATCAAAGATGTGAAATTTAAATAGTCAAAATCAACCTAGCAGTCAAAGCTTTAGTATCTCACCTTAAGACCGTGAGTGTGGGGAGCCCACCTGGGGAGGCCAGACCGTGGCTCCAGAGACCTGGGGCTGAAGCCACTGATCTCCTCGTGTCCTGCACCAGCTTCTTTGACATCTCAGAGACCCAAATGTAAATAATTGCAATTTTCCATGGAAATTTCACCTAAAGTTTTGGACACATTAATTTCTTTGAAACTTTATCCAGGAGGTTTCATACATATGGTGATTTTAAAACCTTAGAAAAATAAATGGCTGCACAACAAAATATTCAGTTTGGGATCTCAGTATTCATGAAGTCTGATTAAAGTATCCTGCTAGTTTCTATTTAAATCATTTTGTGATAATTTCCAAGTCCTTGGGACAAAATCTTTGTGTGCTATTTCAATATCTAGCCATTGAGCCCACTGCTAACAGTTTAGACTATTCAAGCACTTGTTTTGTTACCACATAAAATTTAGACATACAACTCTGAATTTGCTTTCCCAACCAATTATGAAATATATTTATTGTAAAAATGGATTACTTACAAATTTTGCAATGCCCCATAATCGTACTTCCCAGTGAGAAATATGCATTTATTCAGCATACATAAATCAATCAAGGGGATACACCACATAAACAAAAGAAAAGACAAAAATCACATGGTCATCTCAATAGATGCAGAAAAATCATTTGATAAAATTCAACATCCATTCATGATAAAAACTTTCACCAAAGTGGGTATAGAGGGAACATTTCTCAACATAATAAAATATTTATGACAAACCCACAGCCAATGTAATATTCAATGGTGAAAAGCTGAAAGACTTCCTGCTAAAATCTGGAATGAGACAAGGAAGCCCACTGTCACTGCTTCTGTTCAACATAGTATTGGAAGTCCTATGCCATAGCAATCAGACAAGAAAAAGAAATAAAACATATCCAAATTAGAAGGGAAGAGGTAAAATTGCCACTATATGCAGATGACATGATACTATATATAGAAAACCCCAAAGACTCCACACAAAAACTATTAGAACTGATAAATTAATTCAGCAAGGTAGCAGGATACGAGATTAACATACAGAAATCTGTTGCATTTCTTTACACTAACAATGAAAGAGAAAGTTTAAAAAAATCCCTTTTAAAATCATGTCAAAAAATAAAATACCTAGGAATAAAACTGACCAAGGAGGTGAAAGACTTACACAATGAGAACTATAAAATGTTGATAAAGGAAATAAAAGATGATTCAAGGAAATGGAAAGAAATCCCATGCTCTTGGATTGAAAGAATTAATATGGTTAAAATGGCCATACCACCCAAAGCAATCTACAGATTTAATGTCATTCCTATCAAATTACCCATGACGTTTTTTACAGAACTAGAACAAATAATTGTAAAATTTATATGGAACCACAAAAGACCCAGGATTGCCAAGGCTATCTTTAGGAAAAAGAACAAAGGTGGAGGCATAACCCTCCCAGACTTCAGACAATACTACAAAATTACAGTAATCAAAACAGTGTGGTATTGGTACAAAAACAGAAATATGGATCAATGTAACAGAACAGAGAGCCCAGAAATAAACCCACACACCTATAGTCAATAATCTTTGACAAAGGAGGAAAGAATATACAATGGAGAAAAGACAGTCTCTTCAGCAAGTGGTGTTAGGAAATCTGGACAGCTGCATGTAAATCAATGAAGTTAGAATACACAAAAATAAACTCAAAATGGCTTAAAGCCTTAAATATAAGACATGACACCATAAAACTCCTAGAAGAAAACATAGGCAAGACATTCTCTGACATAAATCGTAGCAATGCTTTCTTAGTTCAGTCTCCCAAGGCAAAATAAATAAAAGCAAAAATAAACAAATAGTAACTAATCAAATGTATAAGATTTTGCACAGCAAAGGAAACCATAAACAAAATGAAAAGACAACCTATGGAATGGGAAAAAATAATTACAAATTATGTGATTGACAAGGGATTAATTTCCAAAATATACGAACAGCTCATGCAGCTCAATATCAAAAAACAAACAACACAATCAAAAAACGGGCAGAAGCCCTAAATAGACATTTCTCCAAAGAAGACATACAGATGGCCACAAGGCACATGAAAAGATGTACAGCATCTCTAACTTTTAGAGAAATGCAAATCAAAACTACAATGAGGCACCACCTCACACCAGTCAGAATGCCTATCATCAAAAAGTCTACAAACAATAAATGCTGGAGAGGGTGTGGAGAAAAGGGAACCTTCCTACACTGTTGATGGGAATGTAAATTGGTGCAGCCACTGTGGAGAACTGTATGGAGACTCCTTAAAAAAATAAAAATAGAGTTACTGTGTGATCCAACAATTCCATTCCTGGGCATACATCCAGAAAAGACAAAAGCTCTAATTCAAAAAGATACTTGCACCCCAATGTTCATAGCAGCACTATTTACAATAGTCAGGACATGGAAGCCACCTAAATGTCCATCGACAGATGAATGGCTAAAAATATGGTACATATATACAATGGAATATTACTCAGCCATAAAAAAAGAATGAAATCATGCCATTTGCAGCAACATGGATGGACCTAGAGATGACCATACTAAATAAAGTAAGTCAGACAGAGAAAGACAAATATCCCGTGATATCACTTATATGTGGAATCTAAAAAAATGAACGTATTTACAAAACAGAAACAGACTCACAGATATAGAAAACAAGCTTATGGTTACCAAAGGGGAAAGAGAGGGTGATAAATAATGAGTTTGGGGTTAGCAGATACAAACTACTATATATAAAATAGATAAACAACAAGGGCCTACTGTATAGAGCAGGGAATGTATTCAATGCCTTGTAATAACCTGTTATGGAAAAAAATCTAAAAATATATATATAACTAGTATATATATATATATATATATATATATATATATATGTACACATATGTGTGCATATATATATCTGAATCACTATGTTGTACACCTGAAACTAGCACAACATTGCAATTCAACTATACATCAATTTAAAAAAAAGAAATATGTGCATTTATATATGAATTTCTTTCTTCACTCCTGCAGGGAAATTTCAAATGATGTGTGTGGTACTTTTTAAAAACACATTTAGCTTTGAAAATATAGCTGAAAACATTAAGGCAGAGCTTAAAATGATTACACAAACTAAAACTCCATATGAAGCACCTTATGGGTTCCTTTGCCTTTTAGTTAGACGTTAACTAAGTGTTAGCAGTAAGTTAGTGTTTGTAGCAGTTTTGTGTCTTGTCTATAAAATGCTTCTCCTACTCTGGACCATGAAGAAATTCTCTTATATTATCTTTAGAAGCTCCATTGTTTTGCCTTTCACATTTACGTCTGAGATCCCCCAAGACTTGAGTTTTATGAGCGTTGCAAAGTAAGGGTAAAATTTCTCTTTTTCTTCCCCATATGGATACATGAGTATTCCAGCTCCCTTTATTGAAATGATCATTTCCTGACTGTCCTGTACTGGGATTTTGTCATATACCCTGCGCCCATGTGTGTGAGGGTGAATTCCTAGATTCCTACTCTGTTCCATTAACCTAGTTAACTCTTTATGTGCCAACACCAAGCTACCTTTATTATTGTAGCTTTATAGTGAATTCTGATACAAGCATGGCCAGCCCTCCTATCTTGTTAATGGCCTTTTGTACTTAGAATCAAATTGTCAGTTTCCAGTTTCCATTCACATGTGCCTATGCACACACACGCTTAACTGACCCAGGGAAAGAGAGAAGCCCAACTCCAGGCCCCTCTAGACAACCTGCAACACCCTGGTGATGGTCAAGTCCAGGGGCACATGTGCTTCACAACTGAGACCCGGTTGCAGGGCTAGAGAATGATGCCCCTCCCCCCACCTCACCACATCACTCAAGGCCCACTTTCAACAGTTCCTCTTATCTGGTACATCGTGTCTGGCTATCACAGAAAAATTAGAAGACGCACTAAAAGACAAAGCCCACAATCTGAAGAGGAAGCAGAAGAACAGTAACCTGACGTGGTGGGGTTGGAATCAGCAGACCAGGAATTCAAGACGCTGTGATGATTATGCCGCCGGCTCTAATGGGCACATCAGGCAAGAACAGATGAGCCATGTAAGAAGATAGGGAAATTCCAAGAAAGAACCACAAAATATGCTGGAGATAAAAGAAAAGGTAAAAGAAAGGAAGAACGTCTTTAAAGGGCTCTGCCAACGGCACAGCTGAGGCAAGAATCCCCAAGCCGGAGGACATCACAGTAGAGACCTCCAGCCTTGAAAAGCAGAGAGGACAAAGACAGAAGAACAGAGCAGAACATGCCCCGCGTGTAACAGGAGTACCAGAAGGAGAAGGAGGAGGGACAGGGAAGAAGAGAGATTTGAGGCAATAATGTCTGACAACGTCCCCAAATTAACATCAGACACTAAACCATAGACTCAGGAAGCCCAGAAAACACCAGGCAGGATAAATGCCAAAAGCATTCACCTTGGCTTAGCAACTTACATTTGCTTCTGCTGCCTTCATATGATTTAATTCTACAGTAAAATTGTAGACTGTTTGAAATACAGTTTTGTGGTCTAACTTTAATTTTTGCCCAAAGTTTGGTCAGTTTTCCCAAGAGGAATCCAACCTTTCTCTGTTCTGTTTAGTGTTAATCTTAATAAAATCAGTTTCTATATGTTTAAGTGTTTCTTGATTGACTGATTCCCTAGCTTTACCCCTGCACCACACTGCTCTCCTTTTATAGTTCCCTAACATAATATCACAATTAGATAAATCAAAGCTTTTATTATAACTCCTCTCTTGACATTTCTTTTCCCACTGTCATCAACTGTCTACTGATTTTTGGTCATATAGCTTCACCTCTCTAGGCTTCGTTTTTATATTTATAGAATAAAAGGACTAAATAAAATAAGGCATTTCTAAATTTTCTTTCAAGTCTAATATTCTTGCTTTGTTCTTTGAATCTACTGAGTTTCTACAATGAAAAAGATGGTCTTACACGCTCTGTTTCAATTGACACGTGAGAGGGGGTGTGCCCCGGGAGCTCTACAGCCTGGTGGCCTGGGACACGTTTCATTTGTCTCCAGGCTGCCTCAGCAATGCCCGGCTTGCTTCTGGGAAAGTTTGCTCTTAAGGAGGAGAAGAAAATGATGGATGATGGAGAAAATCTTATTTCATTTTTCTTCAGCTAAATGCTTTGCCTGTTGTTTCTATACTCAAGATATAAATCGGGGGTGAGGTTTTTAAAATGCTTTATTTTCTTCCAAAATACAACCACATATTTAACCTATTTCCTGTTGAAACACATGTGCCATTTTTCAATAATCAGCACATCTGGATACCAAAGATGGATCTTGGTCTCCTAATGACTCGTTTGAAAGAAGGTGCAGTAAAACTCCAAGCCCATGGGATTTCCCTAAGTGTAGGGTCTTTCACCAGATTGAAATCTCTCTTTCTGCAAGTTGGAACACCAGCTACTGTATGCAGAGTGCTGTGGCCTTTAGATTTTAGTATCTTGAAAGATGCACTTAAATTGGGGATGAAAAAGGCCTTGGAGAGGCCTTGGAGCTTTGACAGGCATCTATCAGGATTAAAGTAATCCAAACGGGTTTGATTCATGCTCAGCAGCCTGGATCCTGGATTTAAACTGCAGATGTCTGGGGGAAAAAAGTCATTTTTCTTATATATAGTTTGTGTTCTCTTAAATTTATTGAAGAACTAACTTTAAAATCATTCCATTTAAATGGAATTAAAATTCTGGGGCAGGAAATGGATGAAATGTGGTAATCCTGGAATTTGTTAACTTGTGCAAAATGAACAGCCCTGAGCCCTCAGAGCACCCTACATTCACGTCCGTTATAGCATTTCACACACTTTTACCTAATATTTTTGTTAGTTTCTCTTGGAAGTTGAGACCACAATTTCCAACCCCCTTAGTTTATAGAGATAAAAAATACGTCTCTGCATTTGATTTGGGGGCTGACAATACATTCCATGAAGGTGAGATTATTTTGGTAGAATATTAAGAATGTGAAACTCTCTCATTTCATGATGGGTTTTCACCTCTCATTCCTTTGTGTCCCCCTACGTATTGCAGGTACCCCCCATGGCACTTTACGAACATCATTCTCAGAGATGCCATCTGAGGCTCCTTCCACCAAACCCTCCTTCCTCTCCATCATCCTTCACACGTGTCAGACCTGCCTCTCACTCCGAAGGCTCTCCTGCCTTGGTTGTCTCCTCCCCTCTTTTTTGTCACAAGTGTTAGGTCCTAATAAATCTCTTGCATTTCTAACTCCTGTTCGACATCTGCTTCCCAGAGACCTAGGCAGATACAAAAAAAGTTGTAAACCAAGTAATGCAATTTTCTAAGCTGAATCCTCTTCTTTGCTCACTTTTTCCTGAATTTTACATTGCGTATCAAACAATATAAAGCTGTTTCCTCTCCCAATACTGATTAGAGACATTGTACATCTTTTACTTGTAGCAATTTTCTGCATCAAACTCTTTATAAGATATTAATCCAAAATCTTTGGTCACTTTAATTAGTCAGGTTGATCTTTTAAGAGGAGTTTGAGGCTTTTAACAAAATCGAGAGGGTGACACAGAGATTCCCATACAGCCCCTCCCCAACACATGCACAGCCTCTCCATTATCAACATCAGCCACTAGGGGGTGCACTCGTTACAATTGATGAGCCTGCCCTGACCATCAAAATCACCCAAAGTCCATAGTTTACCCTTGGGTTCACTCTTGGTGTTGTACGTCCTACGGGTTTGGACAAATGTATAATGACACATAACCAACATTATAGTAGCATACAGAGTATTTTCACTTCCCTAAACATCCTCTGTGCTTGGCCTGTTCGTGTCCCCGCCTTGACCCTCTGGCGACCACTGGCCCTTTGCTGTCTCATGTTTACTCTTTGCAGAATGTCATGTGTTAGAATAATACAGTATGGAGCTTTTTCTCATTGGTGTCTTTCATTTAACGACATGGACTTAAGGTTCTTCCGTGTCTTTTTATGGCTTGACAGCTCATTTCTTTTTAGAGCTGCCTCACATTCTATCGTCTGGATGGACCTCAATTTATCAACTCAGTCACCTACTGAAGGACATCTCGGTTGCTTCCAAGATTTGGCAGTTATGTATAAAGTGGCTATTAACATCTGTGTGCAGGTTTTTGTGTGAGCATAAGTTTTCAAGTCCTTTGGGTAAACACCAAGTAGCATGATTTCTGGATCGGATGATAAGAGCAGGTTTAGTTTTGCAAGAAACCAGCAAAGTGTCTTCTACAGCCGTTGGCTGCACCATGTTGCGTTCCCACCAGCAACGACTGAGCGTTCCTGTTGCTCCACATCCTCACCAGCATTTGGTGTTGTCGGTGTTCTGGATTTTGGCCATGCTAATAGCTGAGTTGTAGTATCTGGTTGTATTTGCATTTCCCTGATGACTCATGATACAGAGCATCTGTTCATAGGCTTATTTGCCATCTGTATACCTTCCTTGATGAGGTGTCTGCTAAGGTTTTAGCCCATTTTTTTAATCAGCTTGCTTGTCTTCTGATTGTTAAGCTGTAAGAGTTCCTTGTGTATTTTGGATAACAGTCCATTATCAGAAGTGCCTTTGCAAATATTTTCCCACTGTATGTGACTTGTCTTCTCATTCTTTTGACATTGTCTTTCACAGAACAGAAGGTTTTAATTTTAATGAAGTCAAGTCTGTTAATTATTTCTTTTATGAATTGTGCCTTTGGTGTAGTATCTAAAATGCCTCATCATGCCCAATGTCATCTAGGTTTCCTCCTATATTATTTTCTAGGAGTCTTATCATTATGATTTTACATTTAATTCTATCATCTATTTGGAGTTAATTTTTGTGAAAAGTGTAAGATCTGTGTCACATTCATTTTTTTTTTTTTTTTTTTGCATGTGAATGTCCAGGTGTTCCAGCACCATTTGTTGAAAAGACTGTCTTTGCTCTCCTGTCCTGCCTTTAGTCCTCCATCAAAGATCAGTGGACTGCATGGAGCTTTAGTTCTGGGCTCTCTATTCTGTTCCATTGACCTATTTTGTCTAGTGTCTCACCAGTACCACAGGATGCATAAAACAGTTGTTTTATGGTAGGTCTTGAAGTTGAGTAGCATCAGTCCTCCAATTTTGTTCTTCTTCCTTTTGTGTTATCTATTCCGGGTCTTTTGCCTCTCCATATAAACTTTAGAATCAATCTGTTGATATCCACACAGTAACGTGCCAGGATTTTGATTGAGATTTCACTGAATCTGTAGATCAAGTTGGGAAGGACTGCCATTTTGACTATGGTGAGTCTTCCTATCCATGAACATGAAATATCTCTCCATTTTCAAAATTATTTTTGGTTTTCTTCACCAGAGCTTTGTAGTTTTCCTCATATAGATTTGTACATAATGTATTAGTTTTATATCTCAGTATATCCTTCTGGGGGTGTTAATGTAAAAGGAATTGTGCTTTTAATTTCAAATTCCATTTGTTCATTGTTGGCATAAAGGAAAGAAAATTATTTTTTACACTAACCTTGTGGCTATAATCACATATTAGTTCCAGGAGGGTTTTTCACTTCTTTCTATTTTTTTGATGTTTCTGTTTTTTGGTCAATTCTTTCAAATTTTCTATGTTGATGATATTGTCACCTGCAAACAAAGACAGTTTTTCATTTTCCTTCCCCGTCTATACACATTTTATTTCCTTTTCTTGCCTTGTTGCATTAGCTAGAACTTCACGTATGGTGTTGAAGAGGAGTCATGAGTAGACATCCTTGCCTTGATCAGGATCTTAGAAGGGCTTAGAGTTTCTCATCACTAAGTATGAAGTTAGCTTTAAATATTTGTAGATAGTTTTATCAAATGGAAAAAGTCTCTCTTTATTCCTAGTTATTTATCCTGAATGAGTGTTGGATTTGGGCACATGCTTTTTCTGTCTCTGTTGATATAATCATGTGATTTTTTTCTTTTTCAGTTTCTTCACGTGATGGATTACATCCATCGGTTTCAAACACTAAAGCAGCCTTTCATATCTTAAATAAATCCCACTTGGTCATGACATATAATTCCTTCTACATATTGATGGATTCAGTTTGCTAATATTTTGTTGAGGCTCTTTGCATATATGCTCATGACATATATTGTTCTGTAGTTTTCTTTCCTTTATTGTCTTTATCTGGTCTTCGTATTAGGGTAAAACTGGCCTCATAAAATGAGTTAGGAAGTATTTCTTCTGCTTCTCCCTATGAAGAAGATTGTAGAGATTTGATAATATTTCTTCCTTAAATGTTGGCACTTTAATTAATTTTAAAACAAATATTGAAATAAATTGGAGTTATTTGCTTACCATTAATTTGGAGAACCATTAAGTGACTTAAAGTTTTGAACCAAGAAGGGCCAATGGAAAGCCAGTGCAGGGTCTCAAGTTCAGAGTCTTCCTTAAAGGTTTGAAATGAGGTGGACTGCTGATGAAAAACAGAAAGTACAAAGCTCACATTTGAGTGTGAATTTAATCTTGAATCTTATTGTTCAAATTCTGGTAGAAAAGTATTTCTAAACTTGTATCATTTTACTGTTTTAAAAAGAGCTTCCAGTACATTTCAAAAAATATATGCTTTCTATAGCAACATTTTGGTTACCCATCCTAACTTTCAAACTCTAAAAATTGCCCTTATCGTTTAAGATGAAGAATATGTAACGACTTGCAATATTTGACAATATTATTGGTTTTGAACATTGACTTCAAAGAATATTTGATCATGTTTTTGGAAAAGAAAACATATATTTGGGTATGGAATTTTTATTTCTTTTTCTACATCTTTATTTTTGGCTGAACTCACAACCTTAAAAAAATAATACTTATATGCCTGTGGTTACGCTGTATGCAGTAATTTTCTCAATAAATCAACTTTAACCCGCTCATTATGCTCCTTTAAAACCTGTTTCCACTTGACTTTTCCAGACCTTCCTTTCATGTGCAGCCACCCTCCCATTTCACACTTTTCTGAATTGTGATTCCATTATTTAAATTGGGTAATGGTTACTTAGCTAAGGACTCATTTGTGTAAAATGCATTTACCAAAAAAAAAATATTTCAAGGAACAGAAAGATTTCGACTTCACTCTTTCCAGGATGTCTATAAATTTTTAGGCTGTATCATTTTTATAGCTAACATATTTTACTGCATAATATCTTCCAGATATACTTTTGTTAAACTTTTTTTTCGTTAAACTTTTATTCACAGTTATTTCGTGTCAATTTCTGTTTCCGAAACTTCTTGCTAAGTTCATAATTCTTTTCCATACAACCTCAGTGCAGCGCAGGTAAATTGCAAAAGCAAATATTCTTTTGACTTGTCTTGATCATTAACATAGATTCTCAGACACTAAAATTGCATGTGAAGTGTCTCTGCATTTTGGTATTTTCAATAAGATGACCTATTTATTAGTCAGGTAGTCTCCAAGATATTCATGTTTTTCATGCTGTTGCATTTAAGAAAAATTTTGTATTTGCATTATCTCTAGGGCATATAATGGAACAAACAGCTAATATTTAAGATATTGCTCATTTCATCATCATTTGTATCACCTGAAGGCTTTGATTTAGTACTCAGGCATCTAGAAAATAATTTAAGATTGCCTCTTAAATGTTTGTGGTTTACCTGATTATATGCTATTGAAGAGATTGCAGGTATAGGAGGAGACCAGACACATGGTGCACGGTCAGCATCAGGCATCAGCAGGTGTAGTGCTGTTGGAAAGTTGCCAGGGTTTTTTTTCTTTTAAAGAAAAGCTAACTAATATTTATTTGATCACATACCATCACTCTGTCCTGCATCTTCATTTCCTAACATGTAGCTTAATGTATTAATATTTTACTTTAAAATGTTGTATACATTTAAAATAAGGTAACACCATTTAGTGTCATCAAACATATTCCCACACAGTCAAGTTTGATTAGGACAGATAATCTCTGTATTTTTCAGGGTGTCAGAACTGATGGAAACCTGTAGCGATTAACCACATTTGCCAAATAAATACATGAATGAATGAACAAAGGGATGAGTGAATATTTGTCGAGGTCAGGAATGACTCTGGGTAGTTCAGAGCGGGTCATTCAACCCTTTGTACTGCATTTTTTTATGAAATACGAATAACTGCTCCACTTAAATTACAGGGCTTTTAAGAGAATAAATCTATGAAATGCATGTGGAAGAGAAAATGCTTTGTAAACTCTAAAGCATTAGATAATCTGTGATGTTTTTTAGTAACCAAAAGGAAAAATAAAACCCCCCAAGACATCTCCCCTACTTTAGTAACTTTCATACTTTTGCAATTTTAGTAACTTTAGTGCCTTTGTAACTTTAGTATTTTAGTAACTTTGGTACTTTAGTAACTCAGCCCCAAGAGACTGGTTTTCAGGTAGGTGAATGGTTTGATCCTCTATTAATCTGCATTTCACTTTGTCCATTGACCCAGAAAGTTCCTGCTCTGTCTTACAAGATGTCTTTGCCACAGAACAAAAAGATCAGACCACATAATACTGCACCAGGAATCGCTTGCCTGGCGTAAACGCAGCCACATGGTATTATTCCCACAATGACTTCATTTAAATCTGCTCTTTTTTCCCCTCAAAGAAATATAGAAAAATCACCAAGTTTCCTTAAACAGAGACAGGGAGGCAGGGAGAAAGAAAAGAAAAAAATTCAGGCAAGAAAAGGAAAGACCACTTTTAGTCGAGCTGTCCTTTCGGGGCCACAAAGCCTGACTCTTCACAAAGCACGGTGACATCGGCAGATGCAGAGGGTCAGTGTCGGGGACACACAACCTAGAGGCTAAAGTGGTCCATGAATCACTCCTGCCAGCTATGCCTGCCCCACATTCTAGCCGCCTCAATTCGATACTTTTCCATCTGAGTCACTGTATTTCCCATGATACAGGCAAAGGGTCTTAACCTAGCTGCACTATAGCCCATCAAATTCTCAATTCTTACTACTTCTATAATTTAACGATTTTAAAAATCAATAGCATCTTTTTCTTGTGTACCAGGTATATGCATGAAAGCAAGGTGTTAGCACTGGGAATTAGGCTAAATCATAGTTCCTTGTAGATCCCAGGCAGCTAAGCATGGGTTAGCTTTTAAACAATTTGGAACTCCTAAATGTCCATTGAACCACCTGCTGGTTTCAGGTGGTTCTTAGGGGAACGAGCAGAGATCAGTAGGAAGAAAAACACGACTTGTGTCCAGTCATGTGGGTGAAGAGTCTCTCGTCTCCACTCTCCATGAGGGTCATCCATGAACCTTGAGGAACTGGAAACTAGGAACAAAAGAAATACTCAGAAGCGCAAAGGAAATTCAAGTGTATTTAACTCGAAGCACCATAGACAAGTAATCACACACCAGGTGACATGTGTCACTACTTATGAATGCTTGCGTTCTCATTTTCACATAGTATTTAGAGTTGAGCTGCGTTAAAAGGATTGCTCTAGGGTGAATGTATTTAGAAAGGGTCATGACGATGATGACGATGATGAATTTTAAGAGAATTCTTGCCTTTGCCTTTGCCTTTTCCAATTGATTTTCCCCTCTGGGCTGTGTTTCCTTCCACCCAGGCTGTTCAAAATACAGAGGCAAGAACACATTCGTCAGCCTCACTGTCACATTGAAAACTAAGACAGGGCGGCCTTCTGTGTGAGTGGCCAGTGAAATCAACTTCTAGATTTCTGAGCAGCTCCTTGTGTTCTCTTTAAAATTCAACAAAAAGGATGTTCTATGTGCTTACAGTGTGATGAGAAGCAAATGTCAGAGGCACAGTGTGTTTCATGGGCAGACACAAGTGGAGAATTTTGGTCATTTTCTGGAAGATGTTTTGAAAGTTAGCAGGTGCCAAACTGGAGCCACTTAAAAGAAACTAATTCCAAATACTTCACTCTGCTCTCACCAAGCATCCAGTGCTAATAATTTTAGAGGAACTTAGCAATCAAATACACAGTGGGCCTGAAGGAGGCTTAGAAGAAATGCAGAAAGAACCTTGAGCTTGAGCGTGAGTCAGCCTGAGGCGAGCGGACGGCGATGAGTCAGCCTCTCGAGGCGATGACACAGTCCCCACAGTAGGTAGTCATGGAGCTGCCGGGGTCTGACGGGGGATCCGCCCGCCCGAGGGGAGCCTGGGTCCGGGCTCCTTCTGTCCTTACGGCTGCACAGAGATGACTTTTCATCCAAATGTTGGGAAGCCCTCCTAGAAACCCAGATAACACATCTCAAGAAAGGGAATGCAAGCCGGACAGACCTGCACCTGGTTTTAAGTATTTTAATCCAGATAAATGCTTCCAGAGAGCATTTCAACGTGGATTCCCATCATCCTTCAAAATGTTACTTTTGATTGATGTCACAATAAACAAGCCGGTATGACCAGGCCATCCTCTCTCAGAATCCTTGTGTCCAAGGCTGGTGAAAAACAAGACCACAAAACTATCACGTCCATGTTGGTAAGGAGTTGAAGATCTGAATTCTGATATACTGCTGGTGGGAGCATAAATCAGCACAACACTTAGGGAAACTGGTTGTCAGTGTCTAAGGCAAAATATGGCCGTGCAGTTCCATACACTCTCCTGTGAGCAGGAGCCAGGCCTCCGTAATTCTTTGAGTAACTTCATCCCCAAGTGCCCTGGGCCCTGGGACGTGCTTCCCCGTGTCGTGTGGCAGAGGTGACGGACATCACTCCTGGACAGGCTGTGCTACACGGCAAAGGTGGGAGTGTCCCCCGAGATTATGTTATGTTTTGTGAGACTCCAACTCTGATGACTGAGGGGTGACCACCCCCTCGCTGGCCTTGTAGAGGTTGCAGTGACATAAGGTGTGCAGGGAGAGGCCACATGGGGAGAGGCCACTGGGAAGGGGGCCACGTAGAAGGGGGGGCACGTGGGGGAGACCAAGCAAGGGGAGGCCGCCATCCTGCGACTTTAGGGAACTGACTCACAACACCGTGGTCCGGAAGGGACACGGCCTGAGGGTCTCAGCGGCAGCCGTGGGCGACCCTGAGCAGAGGTCCCAGGTAGGCGGAGCCCGACCTCAGCTCAGACAACCAGGAGAGAATATGTGGGTGTGATGTGAAGCCACCAAGTTTGAACTGTGGGCCATCCATCAGTGCCGAGGACAGGACAGGGCAGGACAAGGAACTAAGTCCCGATAGAGCTGATGACTCCATGAAACCCACACACAGTGCGGGTGATGAAAGAAGCCAGACCAGCGAGGAATGCGGGAACTGAATCATCCACTGACGAGAAGCAACAGGGAAGATAAAGTGAATTACTGGCCGCAGTGTGCCTGTCACTGGTGTTGAGGAGATGCTGCTGACTGCGGACGTGTGTGGAACTTTCCGGAGTGCTGGGGTTATCTGCAGCTCCATCTGGATGCTGGTTACATTCTCATGTAAAAACCCAGTGAGCTACACACCCAACACAGGTGCATTTTACATCCATGACACACAGCGGTTTTAAAACTTAAAAACCAGGGGGAAAAAAGGAGTATGAATTACACGTGGGCGGGTTGCTTGCTGTAAGGAATTTGGAGATGTTCCTCTGAAAAACTGCAGTTTTCCCTGTGGAGCTCAGGTGACCTCACCTGCTTCCAGAATGAAAGACGAGAGGAGAGATCCAAGGTTTGAAGAAAACGGCAAATATTTGAATTAGTTTTTCCAGAGAACCAGGGAGAACATTTTGACCAGAGAGATCCAGCTGGATTTGAGGGAGGAATTAAGGCCAATTTGAAACTGTGATTATGAGCTTCCCTAGCTCCAACCCCTCCCTCCTCCAACAAGAAGAGCGGCTCTCCTGAATTGCAGCAAATGTGGACACCTCGCTTCCTAAGTACCTCGAGAGAAATAGACGCGTCACACACGTACACAGGGACAAGAAAGGGCCTGATTCTATGTTTGAGTTTAAAAGTGTGCGTTTGAGAAGCAATGAAAACCCAGACTTTTCAGGGGGAAACTTAAACAGATGGTGGAATCACCATCCAATATAAGCTTTGTACATGAGCACGTCTGTTTGAGCCGCCGGCATTAGCAAAGAAATCGGACCACAGGAGTCGGGTTCCCACACCAGCTCCACCCTCAGAGTGCTGGGTGGCCCGAGAGTAGCAGGATACTTGCGTCTCCGGATCCCGTATCCTGGGATGATATACTGGCCCTTGAGCAGCTCAGCTGAACTAATGAAGGAAATGGCAGCGGGGAACTGGGGTCAAACCGAGTTCTCCACACCCCTAGTTGGAATTCTGGCCATCGCCAAGGACCCTAATAAACATACTGTGGCCATAGAAGTATTTGGGGATGGACCAAGAGACCCCAGCTGCTGCTCTTCGAGAATTCTTTCTCTTGATCCTAGATAATTGCCACATCGCAAACTCAGGAAACTATGTGAACAGCCCCTCACCAAAGGGCCCCCACAAGGCTATGAAAGAGTTGGAGCCCTGTGGCTGGTGCCTTGTAGGAAGGAGAGCCCCTCTCTGGAATCTGACCTCTGAGGCTCCACGTCACAGCTTCCGCATTACTGTTCCATCTTAGGGGAATTCTTTCACTCCCTGGAGCCTCACTTCTCATATGTGTAAAACAGGGAAAAAATCACCTCCCAGGAGCAGACGGCAGGTCTTCCAATGATGATGGCAATCGCTGGTATGACTGGACTCTACTTCATTCCTGGGAAGAAAGCATTTTGATGAGAGATAAAGATACATATATTTTTAAGGACAAGATAAAGGGATTTAAAAACAAATCCGTAGCACGAGCTTGACAGACGACAGACCCAGCTGCTGAGTGCGGTGTTATGAAAAAGCACCCTGGCACGTGGCCTGTACTAGTTCCCTTGCCCGCCTTCCACGAGGGGCCACACGGGCGTTCCTTAAACAGGCACCGCTTTCCTGTAGAAGAGTTCATGTGTAAAATTAAATTCCTCTCCTACAGCGGAGACCACCATGCCCACTGAGAGGGCTATAACTGCAGTTAGGAAGTTCTAGGCCACTCAGAGTCCATTTCCTTTTTTTCCTCTTACCCCTTCAGCCCTCGGAGCTCCCACTAATCCATCGACTGTGTAGATTTCTCATTCTTCGTGAGGGAAAGCTGGTCGTGGCAGATGTGGGAAAAATAAACAAAATACACTGGGAAACGTGAAAGTCAGACAAGGGCTACCCTATGCAGAAAAGTCAGGCGAGGACAGCTATGCATGAGGCCACCTCGGAGCGTCAGAGGGTGTGCAGAGATCGGGGAGGATCTGGAAACATCTGGGGTGGGGTGTGTGTGTGGTTTTCGCTGCCCAGTCGTTAAATAAACAGTCACTAAAGTTTATCACGAGCTGAGGAAGCCCACTTTCAATTTAACACATAAGATGGCGTTCGTGCAGAAAAGACCAACCCGAGAGAATAAACTTAACCGCCGAAATGGATGTTAAAGCTTCATCCTCTTAGAAACTCAGGGGAAAAAAATGGAATCTCAGTAAGGGCTGTGGAGGTCTCAAAGAAGCAGGAATGGTCATTGTTTGGGAGGAAATATGGAAACACATCTTGCTTTTGTTTTTAGCATGTGGCCAAGATCCCAGACAGAGGAAATATGGGTTACAGACTCCCTTCCTGGCTGTGGTGTGCGAACACGTGAGGGTGCTTCACTAGGTCACCAACATGTGCCCCCCACCCCGTCCCTGGGAAAGTGCACGCAGGCAAAGAGGTGGCACAGAGGTCATCCTGAAGACGCCGACACAACACCTGAAGGACAAGGCCACGCCGCACATGCTCTTTAATTCTGAACACAAATGATTGGATGCAAAATAAATCAGAAGAAAAATAAAACTTTGTATTTCTGATGGAGCTGATTGGCTCCTGCCTTCTCAGCAGAATGGTTTTGACCCTTACTCAGCCTTCACTGAATAGTAACAGGATGTGAAAGCAGGAGTGTTTGAGGAAGGTCGCCAAGTGCGCTATTCCTGGGCAGAGAGAATGTGGAGGCTTCACTTGAGATAAACCCAGGCAGGTGGCTGACGTCTGCTTGAAAGTACTGAGAAACTTTAGGGTGTTTCTACTTGCTTCTGTAAGCGGTGGATAGACAGCCAAGTTTTCTGAAAAAAAGGTAGACACAATTTGGCCCATTCTAGCATGCAGTTAGAAATTTATGTCTGAGAAGAAGTACATGTGCGAATTCACAGCCTCCAGCCTTAGTCTCTCAAAAGCAGTACAAGGACGAGCATTACAAGCGAAAGCCCAGGTAACAAGCCTCAGGCCAGCTCAGGGCACCAATCGTGTCTTTGTGACGCCTCCAGCTCACCTGTGGTAGGAAATGCATAGAAAGAATGAAGACATAAAATAGGTGTGACAGAGTTGTGGGAAGGAACAGACACTGCAGGGCCCCAAGAGCATAAAGCTCATGGCCCCGAGGGACCGGAAGGGAGTTGGGGTGAGTGTGATGCAGGAAGATGGGGCAGGGAATGTGACACGTGGCTGCAGAGGTGTGTGCGGACCAGGGTACATATGGCCTCGAAGGCCATATAAGGCATTTCGTCAACATCTCCATGGTAACGGGGAGCTCCCTGAAAGTGGGAAGGTGCAAGGTATCCTGGGACTTTTCTTAAGGGAGAAACCCTCTTGCTTGGGGAGGGGGCAGGCGGAGAGCCAGAGCATCAGTCCAGGGAAGCTCCTGGTTTGGACCAGGGTGCTAGGAGTGACGTGGGAGAATTCTGGGGCACCCGAGAGACTTCGCGGACAGATATTTGACGGGATGTGGGAACAAGCTGGCTCTGGAGGAACAGGAAGGGCAGAGGGACAGGTGGCTGCTGTGTCTCTGGCCTCCATTGTTGGATGGAAGATGGTGCCAGAAATTTGAAAGAAAATATTAGAACTTACAAAGGTAGGTGTGTGTGTGGGACTGGAATAATTACTTTTCAGTTTGTATGGTGCCTCGGAGAAAACTGGAATGGAAAATCAAGGATCCAGTTGGATGTGTGATCTGGAACAGAGAGTGTGGGTCTGGATTGGGAAGGGAATCGTCTGCAAATAGATGGTCAACGATGGATGGACCGGGAGTGTCCAGAGACAGCCTGGAATTGGAAGATAAGAAGATGGTGTCAGCCCGGGACTGGAGAAACCCCAGTGTTTTATCGCTGGGGAGAGAAAAACACTGCTTCAGAGGCTGAAAATGGGAAACCAGAGAGTGTCAAGAAAACCAGGCAAGTGTCATGGAAGCTAAAGGAAGAGGGCATTGGGGGCGCGCAGTGATCACAGCCTCAGACACCGTGGAACTTGATGGTGGGGAGATGTCCCAGGTATGTTGTGGGCACATCCTGCTGGGAATCACGAGAGTCTTGAAGGAGGAAGGGACACGGGGTCTGAGTTCCACTTCAGGGGTCGCAGCTCTGGGCTGGGGCAGCTAGGCCGTCCGGCCTTTACCTGCCCGACCCCTCAGTAACACGCATGTCAGGAACGCCTGTCAGGACAGACTGTTTTTCAGGCCGCTTCTGCTTCACAGACGTTTTGAAGGGGAAGATAGCTTGAATACTTATTGCTATAATTAATTTAAAAATTAGCCTACAAATATGACCTTCAATGGTGTTTTATTTAACTTAAAAGTATAAACGTGTAAAATTTATGTAGTTTTAGTAATCATTCTTTTCTTTCTTTCACAACTGAAACTTTATCCAGATTCAAAGCCAATCCCTACTTTTAAAATGTTCTCTTTGCTTTTCCACCACCCACCCAAAATTTTATGGGTAAATTTGAATATATTGACCAATGTGGAAATATATATTAACTGGATTCTTTGGAATTAGTTTAGGGTAGAGCGATTTGTGTTGTGTTACATAAATCAGACAATAAAAATAAATATTAACATTTAAAGATCTTCGTGTTTCATTAATCAACTAAAAATGAAAAAAAAAACTTGAGAAACTATATACCTTTTACACTCCTGTGTTTTTTCCTGTGTGTACCATAAGTTGAGATATATAAAAATATTTTTCACATTGTTTAAAACTAAAAGTATATATAATTCCATTAATTTAACCGATAAAAACTCATCAAGGCATTTGGTGTGTTTAGAATTCAAACAATATGATATAAAGCATATCACTTTTAATAGCTCCTAAAGGATAATACAGAAAGGTAATTCAGACAGCAATGCATATCTTTCTTGTTACCCAACTGTAAGAGGATTTTTGGATATGTACACAAAGAGAGACAGATGTTAAAACCAGGGGGAAAACCCCACTACCCTGTCTTACCAACAACGTGCTGGTATATGCTTCTCTTCCAGAATAAATTGATTACTGACTTAATATCTCTAATGCAGAAGCTTTTCATACTTTATGCCTCATGAAACAAAGTATTTACTTGTGTCTATTTTTCATGGAAAAAAAAAAGATCAACGGAATTGCATTGAATTAAAATTTATGAAAATATAAGCACTGAAGACCCTCCTGTCTCTAGCCAATTAATTGTAGAACCAGAGTTGAGAAGACTGTAGGTGGGAACCCTCTCTACTATCTTTGCAGCTCTCCTGGAAGCCCAACATCACTTCAAAATAATAAGTATATAGACATGTACACACATATACCCATATATGGATATATATGTGTGTGTATGTAGACTCATAAGTAGATATGTACATACGTGCATACACGTGTATAAGTGTATATATCCATTATATATATATGAATGCAACTGTGTAAATATAGAAAGCACTTCTGTGCTACAAATTTAAAAATGGACTGATTAACCGAAATAAGATTGTTTTAATAATCAAAAGTATTTTGTAATTATTGACAGTGATTGGAATTTTCTTGTTTTAACGTCGGAAGAAAGGAACAACAGAGCTCAGTTGGTAGAAATTAATGAGGACAAAATGAAATGTGTACCCCAGTGAGCACCTCTTTAGGACATCTGCATCATGATTTATAGAAAAAAAGTAGCACAAGCATAGTTATTGCTCTTTTTATACGATAGCACTTTAAATATATAAAATCAAGTATTATGACTCTCAAAGTTTTCTTATCTAGATTGGAGTTATTAGGCCCAAAGTTTATAGGCCATATTATACCAAACTTCCACAATGTGAAGTTGAATTTCAGAACATGTCACAATTCTACAGCGATAATTCTATGATAAACTTGCTAAAATATGAAATAATCTAATAACTTATTACAAAACCAACTAAATTGTATGAAAGCAGGAGGCCCTTTTATGGCACATATTGTTTCAATAATTATCAAAGTTTGCTTCTGTTTTCCCTTCTAATGAATAAATATTCAAATGATACATCAAGGCTTTAAGTTACTAAATAAAGCAGTAACATCTCATCTGGCAAGATAAAAGGAAGGTTTTTCCTTGAAACTGTTTCCGGTTGTCCACCTTAAATCAAGGATAAAGCGTGGGTTTGTTGGGCTTCCCTGGTGGCGCAGTGGTTGAGAGTCCGCCTGCCGATGCAGGAGACACGGGTCCGTGCCCCGGTCCGGGAGAATCCCACATGGCGCGGAGCGGCTGGGCCCGTGAGCCATGGCTGTTGAGCCTGCGTGTCCGGAGCCTGTGCTCCACAACGGTGAGAGGCCCGCGTACCACAAAAAAAAAAAAAAAAAAAAGCTTGGCTTTGCTGCTTGCTGTTCACAAAGTCTCTCTTTATTTACATGGTCTCCGTTCATTTCCAAACACACCTCCATTTTCCCTGTGGGGTAGCAGGCAGGTAGTAAAAACAGAAGATTTCATGTTTTTATATTTTACTCACTATTATAAGGTGAACATTTTAGGATGGCATTAAATACTCTTCAAATATGTGATCTTTAAATGTGTCAAGATATTGTGTTTGTGTGTGTGTTATTATGTAAGCCAGTCATTCCTTTTTTGATACTGTGGTGTGTTTGCCGAAGCTGCTGTAACAAAGTGCCCAGACTTTGTGGCCTAAAAGTGGCGATTGACTGTCTCGCGTTCTGGAGGGTTTCCAGCTCCTGAATCCTCTCCTCCAAGCCACCACTCATGTATTTCCTCAAGTTCTAAGTCCTTTGGTCCAAGGGGATGTGCTCACAGTTGCCTGCAGTGATGTATGGCCCACAGGTGTGCTCTAAGCTCTGTGCACCAGTGTGAACCTGTCTTCCCAAAGCTGCCCCAGGTGTCCAGGCATCTCACAGGGAATCGCAAGCAAGTTTTCTACCATTTTCCAAGATGTCCCTGAATATCTCAACTTGGCTGAGGTCACTGATCACTTTAAAATATTACTAACGTTTGAGAGTGGATAGCTGTGTCTGGGTAACCTCTATACTTTGTAATGCTCTATAATAGAGGTTAAAAATATAAATCCTACAAAGCTAATCACATCTAAGAACTTACAGATGGGTTTAATTACACAAGTTATACTTAAATCAAGGTATATTTGAAAATGATTATTTTATTAGACAATTAGAATTAATTTGCTAGAAATTATGTCAACTTAATTTCAGAGACTTTAATAGTTCAAAGAGCACACTAGTAAGTGAACTGAACTTAAGGTCCAATTTTGCTTAATTGTTTGAGATGGGAAATGCATATCTTAAGACATGAAAAATTAGAAAGAAGAAACCTATTTTTACCTAGAGCCACTAAAGTTTTTTGATGTGATACATGATGTAAATGACTTTTAGACACTGTGAAAAATGTGTATAGATCATAGAAACTACAATGGGCAATAACAGGTCTTCCAGGCAGTGGGTTAATAAGACAGATTACACTTTAGCATGTGGGGACCAGGGGTCAAAGACAGTGAGATGGATGGGGACTCCCAGGAGGCAGGGGGCCCTGGAGGGAGGCACCGTTGTCTCTAGTCACTGTCAGGACCAAGGGACAACAAAGGCCTGCAAACCCATGCTTGTTCAGTAGCTTTCAAACTCCTCCCAAGCCCTCCTTTTCCATTGTTCCCTCCTCTTACTAACAGTCCCTCCCCCGCCCCCGGCAACCACCACCAACAATACCTTGGAAAAAGTAACATTCCATGAAGTACAAAACAAACAAAGGAAAGAAACGTTCTGGAAAACATGCAGAATTGAAACACTCCTTCCTGTGGCCATGATGAATGTGGAGCAGGGAATTTCCACTGGAATGTATGTGCTCCAGATCGGGCCAAACCAACATTTTTGGTGGAATTACTGTGTAAACATATACATTTACTGTACTTCTTTCTCAGCCCTCGTGTTAAAATATGACTATCAAGAGGAAGTTTGTTTTAATCTATTGTAAATTCCAGGTCCCTTGAGAATGTGTCCAACATCCTTTTAGACACAGACGACTCTTAATTTTTCTCCTGAAAGCAGTTATAAAGAATATATTTATCTTTTGTTTGCAATGGATTGTTGAAAAGAAATGAGGACTTTTTTCTTCAGGAGTATGTGTTTTTTGACATTTATTTAACTTTCCCAGCACTGTAGTCTAAAAATTTTATATAGCAAATAAGAAATATGTATAATTTAAACATTATAATGATTTCCTAGACTAAATTTAAGTCCTACTGCAAAAATAGATTCTGGAAATTGCTCCTTTAAGGAGTGGAACTGTTAAGAGTCCTAACACTTCACAATGATCTATGGTAAACTTGATTATAATTTACATAAGATGATGAAATGTGGGGCTTCGTGAATGCTGGGGAGCTAGGTCTCTAGCACTGACCAGGGCACAGCACACCTCCCTTCCCTAGATCCTGGTGGTGAAGTGTAGGCCATGTAGCATCAAGGCACAGACACAGAGAAAGGGTAGAATTAGGTCATGTCAGATGAGGAACAAATAATAAGAACTTGGTGCAGGATTAAGCAGATGTGTGTCTATTCAAGAATAACTTATGACAGCTTTAAGAATGTTTAGACCACTACGATTTTTCCAAATCACCCAAACCTTCTCTGAAATTGAAAATTCAAATTGTGATTGAAATCCACAATCAAAAGCAAAGAAAGATATTTGAGACAAACAAGAATCAGATTCCTGAATAATTCTTAGAAAAACAACCCAGTCTCACTGACCACACACACCACATCCCTTCCGTAGTTATCTTTCCGATTTTGCTGGGACGCAAGGCAGGGTGGGGATTCCGTGACCTTACGTGTAACCTGTTAGAATAACATTTTCTCATGGAGCTAAAAGACTCTTCTCTTAAACTTCCAAGCATCAGACCAAGTTGTCCAAGTTGACACCATGCAGGGCCAAGGCCCCCTCATGACTGCATTACGAACTCCCCAGGGTTTGGCTGTCTATCATGTAACACGTGTAATCATTTGCTTTTGAAAATGAACGTCTCTATTTCCATCTGTTTCAAGATACTTCATAAAATTGGTGAGTTTTCTGGAAACATGCTTCAGTAACATACCATTTGGCAAAAAAAGAAGCTTTTTTTCTTGAAACTTCCTGAGGCCTTTGTCCTCTACTGTTATTTCTCTAAAATAACTCAAAGTAACACCTGCTTCTATAATTTATGAAAACACAAGCAGGAATTCCTAGAGGATAGAAGTATCATCCATCACAGAGAAAGCTTGGGTCCATCATACCGACAGTAATAGATTTGAAGGTTCAGGATGGTATTTCTGATAAAATCCCAAAAGGGTTGAGAGTTTAGATATTCCAGATGTATTAAAAGCTCAAAATCAAACATATAAGCAACAACAACAACAACAACCCGCTCCTTTTTATATTTTCCAAATCTCTTTCCTTTCAACTCTTACAAAATGCTAGCCGAAGGGCAAACAAAACAAAAAAAATGTGTTTCTATTCAAGAAATGTTAAAATAAGTATGTAATGATTTCTTGGTCAAAGTTTTCCTTTCCCAAGATAAAAATAATTTGAAGTCACATCTGATAACTATTAATGTTGCTTCCAGACCGTGCATCACGGTATCCCTGCGACGATTTGGAAATTGTCGGATGAGCTGCGGGGTTCAGGGCCTGAGGAACCAGAAAGAATCCCCCCACCCCCGGAGGCCTGTGCTGCGTGTGGACCAGCGGAGGGACACCCCCCCTGCCCATCCCGAGTCACCGCACCAGCATCTGTCCACCAAATTTCCAGTTGAAAAACTTCACAATGTGTTCCTTTAAACTAGGTTTCCCCCGTCTTTAACCTCTGACGCACACTGGGGACCGTGGCCGTGGTTTTCTGTTGGACCCGCATCTTACTGTACCGTTTGTCAATGGTTTTTCAAAACTCTCTCCTGGCTTTTGCTCTCCATCTATCCCTCACCGTAAAGTATGGGCTACACTTCTTGCCCCAAATGAACACTGTTTGCTGCGGACGATACCTGGAAACGATCCTTTGTGCTCATGGGTGAAGCCTGCATCCGTCAAAAGCCGCTTATGTCGCAGGCTCCCAGGTGTGACTGTGGACGAGGCAGTGAGCCTAAAAGTCTAAGAGGAGGAGTAGCCTCAGGAGAAATGCAGAAACGTGTGACAGAAACGCACAGGCATCCCCCCCGCACCCCCCCACCCCCCCGAGCATCAGCTCGATTCAGGTCATCAGGAGACACTTCCAGGTAAGCCCTACATCCTGGAGAAGACCTGCTGAGGTCCGAGATGAGCCTGGGAGGGAGCTGGGGTCCTGAGATGGGCGGGGCCCTGAGGAGACCCAGCATTTCCCAGGAAGGAGCCGTGGGGAGGATTCCTGCCGGGAGGAGGTGGAGCCAGGGAGGCTGAAAGCTGCACTGGGGCAGCACTAATGTATGTGTAATGCAGGTCTTCAGGCCGTTCCCAGCATGATAGAGCTCTTAAGATGTGTGGTTTAAAAGAATTATCTATAAAAGATACGTGTGTGGAGTGATTACAAGGGCTTGCTATCTTACTAATGGCAGAGGAAGACTGGGTAAAACTGTAATATTAATCAAAACAATACATTTTCCGTGGCGCTCAGTTTACCGAATGGGCTGAAGGCCAGTCCGCCCTCTCCCTGGCCCACTTGCTCTCCTCGGACTCCAGGCCAGCCTCCCCTCTGGAGCCCGCTGGCTCATCCTGGCCGGTCAAGCTCCTCCAACGTTGCCAGGCCTCCCCTCCCCTCCCTCGGCCTCCCAGCCCACAAGTCTCCACTCCGACTCTGGGTTGGAATCCTTGAAGTTGTTTTTTTTTGAGTGTGTATCAAGAGTATATATATATTTTTAACATCTTCATTGGAGTATAGGTGCTTTACATTGTTGTGTTAGTTGCTGCTATATCACAAAGTGAATCAGCTATATGTATACATACATCCCCATATCCCCTCCCTCTTGCGTCTCCCTCCCACCCACCCTATCGCAACCCCTCTAGGTGGACACAAAGCACCAAGCTGATCTCCCTGTGCTATGTGGCTGCTTCCCACTAGCTATCTATTTTACATTTGGTATCACATATAACTCCATGCCACTCTCTCGTTGTCACAGCTTACCCTTCCCCCTCCCCGCATCCTCAAGTCCATTCTCTACGTCTGTGTCTTTATTCCTGTCCTGCCCCTAGGTTCTTCAGAGCCATTTGTTTTTATTTTTAGATTCCATATATATGTCTTAGCATACGGTATTTGTTTTTCTCTTTCTGACTTACTTCACTCTGTATGACAGACTCTAGGTCCATCCACCTCACTACAGATAACTCAATGTTGTTTCTTTTTATGGCTGAGTAATATTCCATTGTATATATGTGCCACATCTTCTTTATCCATTCATCTGCTGATGGACACTTAGGTTGCTTCTATGTCCTGGCTATTGTAAATAGAGCTGCAATGAACATTGGGGTCCATGTGTCTTTTTGAATTATGGTTTTCTCAGGGTATATGCCCAGTAGTGGGATTGCTGGGTCATATGGTAGTTCTATTTTTAGTTTTTTGAAGAACCTCCATACTATTCTCCATACTGGCTGTATCAATTTACATTCCCACCAATAGTGCAAGAGGGTTCCCTTTTCTCCACACCCTCTCCAGCAGTTATTGTTTGTAGACTTTTTCATGATGGCCATTTGACTGATGTGATGTGACACCTCATTGTAGTTTTGATTTGCATTTCTCTAATGATTAGTGATGTTGAGCATCCCGTCCGTGTTTGTTGGCAATCTGTATGTCTTCTTTGGAGAAATGTCTATTTAGGTCTTCTGCACATTTTTGGATTAGGTTGTTTATTTTTTTGATATTGAGCTGCATGTACTGCTTGTATATTTTGGAGATTAATGCTTTGTCAGTTGCTTCATTTGCAACTATTTTCTCCCATTATGAGGGTTGTCTTTTTTATGGTTTACTTTACTGTGCAAAAACTTTTAAGTTTCATTAGGTCACATTTGTTTATTTTTGTTTTTATTTCCTTTTCTCTAAGAGGTGGGTCAAAATGGATCTTGCTGTGATTTCTGTCATACAGTGTTATGCCTGTGTTTTCCTCTCAGAGTTTTATAGTGTCTGGTCTACGGTTTGGGTCTTTAATTCATTTTGAGTTTATTTTTGTGTATGGTGTTAGGGAGTGTTCTAATTTCATTCTCTTACATGTAGCTGTCCAGTTTTCCAGCACCAATTATTGAAGAGGCTGTCTTTTCTCCATTGTATATTTTTACCTCCTTTATCAAAGACAAGGTGACCATATGTGTGTGTGTTTATCTCTGGGCTTGCTATCCTGTTCCATTGATCTATCTTTCTGTTTTTGTGCCAGTACCATACTGTCTTGATTACTGTAGCTTTGTAGTATAGTCTGAAGTCAGGGAGCCTGATTCCTCCAGCTCCATTTTTCTTTCTGAAGATTGCTTTGGCTATTCGGGGTCTATTGTGTTTCCATACAACTGTGAAATTTTTTGTTCTAGTTCTGTGAAAAATGTCATTGGTAGTTTGATAGGGATTGCATTGAATCTGTAGATCGCTTTGGGTAGTATAGTCATTTTCACAATGTTGATTCTTCCAATCCAAGAACATGGTATATCTCTCCATCTATTTGTATCATCTTTAATTTCTTTCATCCGTGTCTTATAGTTTTCTGCATACAGGTCTTTTGTCTCCTTAGGTAGGTTTATTCCTAGGTATTTTATCCTTTTTGTTGCAATGGTAAATGGAAGTGTTTCCTTAATTTCTCTTTCAGATATTTCATCATTAGTGTATAGGAATGCAAGAGATTTCTGTGCATTAATTTTGTATCCTGCTACTTTACCAAATTAATTGATTAGCTCTAGTAGTTTTCTGGTAGCATCTTTAGGATTCTCTATGTATAGTATCATGTCATCTGCAAACAGTGACAGTTTTATTTCTTCTTTTCCGATTTGGATTCATTTTATTTCTTTTTCTTCTCTGATTGCTGTGGCTAAAACTTCCAAAAGTATGTTGAGTAATAGTGGTGAGAGTGGGCAACCTTGTCTTATTCCTGATCTCGGTGGAAATGATTTCAGTTTTTCACCACTGAGAATGATGTTGGCTGTGGGTTTGTCATATATGATCTTTATTATGTTGAGGTAAGTTCCCTCTATGCCTACACTCTGGAGGGTTTTTATCATAAATGGGTGTTGAATTTTGTCAAAAGCTTTTTCTTCATCTGTTGAGATGATCGTATGATTTTTGTTCTGCAATTTGTTAATATGGTGTATCACATTGATTGATTTTTGTATATTGAAGAATCTTTGTATTCCTGGGGTAAACCCCACTTGATCATGGTGTATGACGATTATAATGTGCTGTTGGATTCTGTTTGCTCGTATTTTGTTGAGGATTTTTGCATCTATGTTCACCAGTGGTATTGGCCTGTATTTTTCTTTTTTTCTGGCATCTTTGTCTGGTTTGGTATCAGGGTGGTGGTGGCCTCATAGAGTGAGTTTGGGAGTGTTCCTCCCTCTGCTATATTTTGGAAGACTTTGAGAGGATAGGTGTCAGATCTTCTCTAAATGTTTGATAGAATTTTCCTGTGAAGGCATCTGGTCCTGGGCTTTTGTTTGTTGGAAGATTTTAAATCACAGTTTCAATTTCAGTTCTTGTGATTGGTCTGTTTATATTTTCTATTTCTTCCTGGTTCAGTCTCAGAACATTGTGCTTTTCTAAGAATGTATCCATTTCTTCCAGGTTGTCAATTTTATTGACATATAGTTGCTTGTAGTAATCTCTCATGATCCTTTGTATTTCTGCGTGTCAGTTGTTACTTCTCCTTTTTCATTTCTAATTCTATTGATTTGATACTTTTATCTTTTTGTCTTGATGAGTCTGGCTAATGGTTTATCAATTTTATTTATCTTCTCAAAAAACCATCTTTTAGTTTTATTGATCTTTGCTATTGTTTCCTTCATTTCTTTTTCATTTATTTCTGATCTGATCTTTATGATTTCTTTCCTTCTGCTAACTTTGGGGGGTTTTTGTTCTTCATTCTCTAATTGCTTTAGGCATAAGGTTAGGTTGTTTATTTGAGATGTTTCTTGTTTCTTGAGGTAGGGTTGTATTGCTATAAACGTCCCTCTTAGAACTGCTTTTGCTGCATCCCATCGGTTTTGGGTCATCATGTTTTCATTGTCATTTGTTTCTAGGTATTTTTTGATTTCCTCTTTGATTTCTTCAGTGATCCCTTGGTTATTTAGTAGAGTATGGTTTAGCCTCCATGTGTTTGTATTTTTTACAGATTTTTTTTCCTGTAATCAATATCTAGTCTCATAGCATTGTGGTCAGAAATGATACTTGCTATGATTTCAATTTTCTTAAATTTACCAAGGCTTGATTTGTGAACCAAGATATGATCTATCCTGGAGAATGTTCCATGAGCACTTGAGAAGAAAGTGTAATCTGCTGTCTTTGGATGGAATGTCCTATAAATATCAATTAAGTCCATCTTGTTTAATGTATCATTTAAAGCTTGTGTCTCCTTATTTATTTGCATTTTGGACGATATATCCATTGGTGAAAGTGGGGTGTTAAAGTACCCTACTATGATTGTGTTACTGTTGATTTCCCCTTTTATGGCTGTTAGCATTTGCCTTATGTATTGACGTGCTCCTATGTTGGGTGTATAAATATTTACAATTGTTATATCTTCTTCGTGGATTGATCCCTTGATCATTATGTAGTGTCCTTCTTTGTCTCTGTAATAGTATTTATTTTAAAATCTATTTTGTCTGATATGAGAATTGCTACTCCAGCTTTCTTTTGATTTCAATTTGCATGGAGTATCTTTTTCCAACCCCTCACTTTCAGTCTGCATGTTTCCCTAGGTCTGAAGTGGGTCTCTTGTAGACAGCATATATATATATATATATATATATATATATATATATATATATATATATGGGTCCATTCAGCCAGTCTATGTCGTTTGGTTGCAGCATTTAATCCATTTACATTTAAGGTAGTTATCAATATGTATGTTCCTATTACCAGTTTCTTAATTGTTTGGGGTTTGTTATTGTAAGTCTTTTCCTTCTCTTGTGTTTCCTGCCTAGAGAAGTTCCTTTAGCATTTGTTGTAAAGCTGGTTTGGTGGTGCTGAATTCTCTTAGCTTTTGCTTGTCTGTAAAGGTTTTAATTTCTCCATCAAATCTGAATGAGATCCTTGCCGGGTTGAGTAATCTTGGTTATAGGTTTTTCCCTTTCATCACTTTAAATATGTCTTGCCACCTCCTTCTGGCTTGCAGAGTTTCTGCTGAAAGATCAGCTGTTAACCTTTTGGGGATTCCCTTGTATGTTAATTGTTGCTCTTCCCTTGCTGCTTTTAGTATTTTTTTCTTTGTATTTAATTTTTGATAGTTTGATTAATATGTGTCTTTTTGTGTTTCTCCTTGGATTTATCCTGTATAGGACTCTCTGTGCTTCCTGGACTTGATTGACTATTTCCTTTCCCATGTTAGGGAAGTTTTCAACTATAATCTCTTCAAATATTTTCTCAGCCCCTTTTCTTTCTCTTCTTCTTCTGGGACCCCTATAATTTGAATGTTGGTGCATTTAATGTTGTCTCAGGTGTCTCTGAGATTGTCCTCAATTCTTTTCATTCTTTTTTCTTTATTCTGCCCTGCAATAGTTATTTCCACTATTTTTTCTTCCAGTTCACTTATCCATTCTTCTGCCTCTGTTATTCTCCTATTGATTCCTTCTAGAGAATTTTTAATTTCATTTATTGTGTTGTTCATCACTGTTTGTTTGCTCTTTAGTTCTTCTAGGTCCTTGTTAAATGTTTCTTGTATTTTCTCCATTCTATTTCCATGATTTTGGATCATCTTTACGATCATTACTCTGAATTCTTTTTCAGGTAGACTTCCTATTTCCTCTTCATTTGTTTGGTCTGGTGGGTTTTTTACCTTGCTCCTTCATCTGCTGTGTATTTCTCTGTCTTCTTATTTTGTTTAACTTACTGTGTTTGGGGTCTCCTTTTCACAGGCTGCAAGTTCATAGGTCCCGTTTTTTTGGTGTCTGCTCCCAGTCAGTAAGGTTGGTTCAGTTGGTTGTGTAGGCTTCCTGGTGGAGGGGACTTGTGCCCATGTTCTGGTGGATGAGGCTGGATCTTGTCTTTCTGGTGGGCAGGACCATGTCCAGTGGTGTGTTTTGGGGTGTCTGTGACATTATTATGATTTTAGGCAGCCTCTATGCTGATGGGTGGGTTTGTGTTTCTGTCTTGCTAGTTGTTTGGCATAGGGTGTCCTTCACTGTAGCTTTCTGGTCATTGAGTGGAGCTGGGTCTCAGCGTTGAAATGGAGATCTCTAGGAGAGTTTTTGCTGTTTGATATTACATGGAGCTGGTGGTCTCTGGTGGTCCAATGTCCTGAACTCAGCTGTCCCACCTCAGAGACTCAGGCCTGGCACCCAGCCAGGACACCAAGACCTTGTCAGCCACTCGGCTCCGAAGAAAAGTGAGAAAAAAAGAAAAAGAAAGAAAGAAAAAATAAATAAATAAAATAAAGTTATTAAAATAGAAAAAAGTTATTAAAAGTGAAAGAATTAAAAAAGCAATAAAAAGAAAGAAAGAGAGAGAGAAAGAAGAGAGCAGCCAAACCAAAAAACAAATTCACCAATGATAACAAGCACTAAAAACTATACTAAAAAAACAGAAAAGTGGACAGTCAGAAAGATAAACATAAAACCAGAGACAAATTAGATGAAGAAAGCAAACCCCAAGTCTTCAGTTGCTCCCAAAGCCCATGGCCTCAATTTGGGGATGAATTCAGGTATTCCACAGATTCGGGGTACATCAAGTTGATTTTGGAGATTTAATCTGCTGATTCTGAGGCTGCTGGGAAAATTTTCCCTTTCTCTTCTTTGTTCGCATAGTTCCCGGGGTTCAGTTTTGGATTTGGCCCCGCCTCTGCATGTAGGTCGCCTGAGGGCATCTATTCCCACCCAGACAGGATGGGGTTAAAGGAGCAGCTGATTAGGGGGCTCTGGCTCACTCAGGCTGGGAGAAAGGAGGGGTACAGAATGTGGGGCGAGCCTGTGGTGGCAGAGGACGGCGTGATGTTGCACCAGCCTGAGGTGTGTCGTGTGTTCTCCTGGAGAAGTTGTCCCTGGATCCCGGGACCCTGGCAGTGGCAGGCTGCACAGGTTCCCAGGAGGGGGGTGTGGATAGTGACCTGTGCTTGCACACAGGTTTCTTGGTGGCGGCAGCAGCAGCCTTAGCATTTTATGCCCGTCTCTGGGGTCCACACTAGTAGCCACAGCTCATGCCCGTCTCTGGAGCTCATTTAGGCAGTGCTCTGAATCCCCTCTCCTTGCGCACGCTGAAACAATGGTTTCTTGCCTCTTAGGCAGTTCCAGACTTTTTCCTGGACTCCCTCCTGGCTAGCTGTGGTGCACTAGCCCCCTTCAGCCTGTATTCACGTGGCCAACCCCAGTCCTCTCTCTGGGATCCGATCTCTGAAGCCCAAGCCTCAGCTCTCAGCCCTGACCTGCCCCGGCGGGTGAGCAGACAAGCCTCTCAGGTTGGTGAGTGCCGGTCAGCACCGATCCTCTGTGCAGGAATCTCTCCACTTTGCCCTCTGCAACTCTACTGTTGCGCTCTCCTCCGTGGCTCCGAAGCTTCCCCCTGCCCACCCCCTGTCTCTGCCAGTGAAGGGGCTTCCTAGTGTGTGGAAACTTTTCCTCCTTCAAACCTCCCTCCCAGAGGGGCAGGTCCCATCCCTATTCTTTTGTCTCTGTTTTTTCTTTTTTCTTTTGTCCTACCCAGCTATGTTGGGAGTTTCTTGCCTTTTGGGAAGTCTGAGGTCTTCTGCCAGCATTCAGTGTTCTGTAGGTGTTCTGTAGGAGTTGTTCCACATGTAGATGTATTTCTGATGTATCTGTGGGGAGGAAGGTGATCTCTACTTCTTACTCCTCCGCCATCTTGAAAGCGCCCCCCCTCGTTGCCTTGAGGAGATTAAAGTGTATTAGTACCCACAGTGCCCCATTGTCTTCTGTACCTCTTACATTCCTGACTTATTTTGTTCATAGCACTTTTCACCATCTGAAACTACTTAAAATAATTCCAGAAGAGCAGAAACTCTGCCTGTCTGTCTGTCTTCCACCCCCTACCAGGTCCTTGAACAGACATGATATAAATACACACTTGCTGAGAATCTGTTGAAGGAAGGGACATTTTTCTCTACTCGTATACTGTGGACCATCCTGTAGAAACAGAGCCGAGCTCTGCTGATGGGTGGCCTCGCATTCCCCTGTGACCTTCTCCCCTACAGTTGTGCTACAGTTTTCATGTAGGATCACCGTGGTTGTTGAGTATGTTTGGTGGATTGCTGCTTTCATGAGATGTTAGGAGAAAACCATGTCTGATGACAAAATACATGGGGAAACAGTGCAAACAATACCTCTCTTGACCTTTGGAAGATGTGCAATGAAAATATTTTTAAAAACAAAAACCTCTGTTAAACCTACTTCTCAATTATTGATATTTTGAACACCAATGCTTTTTCAGGTAATATCACTTAGCAGTCAGCAGAGTTAGAACCTCAGAGAATACACTTTCGAAGGCACCATTCAAGATCAGGCTATGGCAGATGGTCAGGGTGCAAGAGAAGAAACAGGAGATGATCATTAGGAAGGTCTGATTGTTTGGGGGGACAGCGTTCCTGCATCAACCACCAGAAGCTCCTGGTCATTTAAATTATGTGGAGAAGAAGCACCATGTCCCTTGAGGGGAAGAACTGCCTGCGGTCAGAACACAGCCATCACGGAGCTGGAGGTCGGTGAGATGTTAATGTGGTGCTGAGTTGGGCAGATGGACCAGTTAGAAAAGCCAAGATTACTGAAAAGACAAAATAATACAAAAAACAAAATGAAAAGGACATGTTGTCAGTGAAACCATTAGCTTTGTCTTCATGCAGACAAGAGTAGAGTTCTTGCAAGGACGACCTTCTACTCTGCCTCACATGGGAAGCCCCTCAAATCTCCTTTCACTTTCACATCACTTTCCACAGACATTTTCATTATCAACCCAATAAAAACTTGTCCTGTTGTATTTTTAACAAGTATATTGTGGTGTAATTGATATACAAGGAATTGTATATATTTGAAGGTACAATTTGCTGTTTTAACATAGAACATGCTCCCATGAAACTATCACCACAATCAAAGTAATGAATATGTCCACCTCCTTCCAAAACATACTTGTGTTTTGACAGTTTCTCCCGCCCACTTTCCCTGCTCCTGAGGAAACCATGGATCAGTTTCTGTTGCTAAAAAATGGTTTGTATTTTATGCAAACAGAATTACATAGTATGGACTCTTTTAGTCTTGCTTCTTTCACTGTTTTTCAGTGTAATTATTGTAAGATTCATCAGTGCATTAATAGTTCATTTACTTTCATTTCTGATGAACATTCCACTCTTTTGTTGTATAACACTGATCCATTCAGCTGTTGATGGATATTAAGGTTGTTTCTAGTATTTGGCTATTACAAATAAAGTTGTATGCAAGTTTTTGTGCAGATATAGGCCTGCATTTCTCCAGGTTAAATACCTATGATCGAGTATATAGTAGGTTGTATGTATTCGTTTTTAAGAAGTTTCCAAACTGTTTTCCAAAGTAGTTGTGCTATTGTACATTCCCACCAGCTTATGTGAGAGTTCCAGGTCCTCCGCATCCTGGTCAACACTTGGTGTGGTTGGTCTATTTAATTTTAGCATTTTATAGGGGTGGAGTGTTCTCTCCTAGGAGATTTAATTTGCCTTGCCTTGATGATTAATGATGCTGAATATCATTAAGGCTCTGATTTGAAATACATGTATTCTCTTTGGTGAAGTGTCTGCTCAAATATTTTGTCCATTTTTGTTGGTTTTTTGTTTGTTTTTGAATTAATGCGTTTTTAGTGTTCTCTATATTCTGAATACAAGTGCTGATAAGATATATACTTTGCAAATATTTTATCTTATTTCATTCCCTTGATATTTTCTTTCAAAGAGAAGAAGTTTTTATTTGATGGAGTCTATTATTTTGTGTGTTGTATCTAAAACCTGCTATGTAACCCAAGGTTATAATGATTTTTTCCTGTTTCCTTCAAGATTTATAGTCATAGTTTTAACATTTAGTTCTAACCAAAAATGACAACAATATATCCCCCGCATAAATAATTGTTTGAAGCTTTCTCAACTGTAATGTTGGCTATTTTTTTAATTTAAAACATAGAAAATTAAAATAATTTGAGATTTAGAATTAAGTGTTTAGAAATATAAAATACTGCTGTTTTCACAAATCTGTCTCTCATAAGCTTTTTTCTTTTTTACTTTGTCATTGTAGAGTAATCCACTTCCATTCCCAAGACTCAAAGTGGTCATTCTTCCTGACCTCCTTGGGAAACTTCTATCAGTGTTATCACCTCTATCACTGATATTAGTACACGTTTCCTTGGTCTGTCCTCCATGTACCCCGGCACCCTATATTTTCCTCTATTACAGCACTTGTAATCAGGGGAAATATTAGACTATTTGCCAACCAGTAGGGCAAGAACAGCAACCACTCAGACTGTATCATCTGTAATGTCGAGTTTGGTTGTACTGCAAACTCCTGGCTCAATTCTGGCCCTTCATCTAAGTCTGTACACTAAGAATTTGGTTGAACAAATGAGTGTCCTTGAGTTCTCAGAAAGCAGAAACAGAAACTTATCTTCTTTGTATCTCTCATGCTGAACCAATATCTCAAATATGTGGGCATTCAGTAAATATTTGCTGAATAAATGAACTAATAAATGTCATGCTTCCAAGGAGTCAAATTTGATGTACTCACGTTTAGATTTATCTTGAAAACTCTCCGTTAATAAAATGTTCATGCCTTTTATTCATTCATTAGCTGACTATGCAGCCTTATTTATTTTGAAACTAGCTCTTCGTTCAGCAACCACTTTATAAGGAATAACGACCAAATTTATAACAACTCATAGTCTCCATCCATGGAGAGCATAACGTTTACCTTGGAGATATTTTGTGTTTGAATGAAATATCAAAAAGCTTTATATTAAATTATAAATTCTAAATTGTATGTAATGTGTACTTAAAATAGTCCATGGGTGCACCAGTTCACTGATTCCTCTCATCCTGCAAGGTAGCCCCATGAGGAATAGGATAGCCAGAGACCCCAGGATGGTGGACTCTGGCCACCAACAGCTAGTCTATGAACTCCAATGATGTTGTTAAAATATTATCTTTTTATCTGTGCCATGGCCTGAATAAGCTTGGAAAGCACTGCCACTAATAACCCAAGACCACGCACAGTTGGGATAAAAATGGTTTAAAGGTCAGGGCACTCTGCTTGGAGGCAATAGAAATTGACTCACTACTTTTAAAAAAGTAATGCATTTGTAGATTATCAGGAGCTCTCAGAACTGATGGTTCAGGAATCAGGAACATATAGGACTTCTGTGAGATAGAAACCAGGAGAAGAAAGTCACAGTAGGAGGAGGCTGGTTAGAGCGCGACACCTACGATAAAGGAATTCAAACCACTTCATGGATGCCAGGTCTTTCTGCTCCAAAGTCAAATTCCAGGGAGAGAGTGTGCACCTGGCTGACCTTACGTCTGGATTCAGCTTTCCGGAAGTTACCTCCAAAGAACTGATCTGAGGGAAGGAGCCTCCAGGGGACCTTTCGGCTTCTGTAGAAGTGAGAGCAATAACTTGGGTCTACAAACCCACCCAGAGTGTGAAGACACTGAAGTGCCCTGGGAGACAAGAAACAAACACTGAGTGACAAAGAAGGCCAGTGTTCACAGCGATGGGAAAGTCAAGAATGTGGTCTCTTAATACGGAAGTGATATGAATCCCACTCAATAGGCAAACAGAGGTGAGGCAGTTTTTCTGGAGGGGAGAGAAATGCATGGGTGAGACAAAGAGGGGTTGCAGCTGCCAGGGTGTTTTCGCCATGGCATCTGCCCACCTCGGCTCACTGGCTGACCTCGACTGTTTTGGCAAATTAAGTGGTATCCACCTCATCCCTCAGCATTCCACGGGCACCCTTCCAGAGCTGGAGTTTCCATTCCAAAGGAAAGAATTTTCTAGACAAAAAAATGACCTGCCTTCCAAAGAGAGCATGTTCAAAAGTAGTAACTAAGGAAGACTAAAAAAAAATCTCATAGGGAGATAGCTGGAAAGTTCTCATGGAAAACTAAATTGGGCTCATATAGTGGAAATCGGTCACCTGTGATATTTAAAAATTAAGCTGAGCTGTCTGAATGTACATTTCAGAAATGCAGCTGGAGCTGCCTCGTAAAAATATTTAAAACATTGTCACATTCCCAAACCATCTCTATAAATCAACAGCATATACTTCACTCATCTTTCATACATATGTTCTAAGTTTTAAGGAAATTTATGGACTTTGAACAACTTTTTAAAAATATCTTGGTGTTAAATACTAATTTATTTTTCTCTAGTAAGATTCTCCACAGTGTAAGACAATATTACACACGAGAAAGCTTATGTAAAATTTAAATTAGCATTAAGTGCAAAAAAATGGCAAATGATATCCAGAATGGCCCTCTTTCATTGGCTAACGTAAATGTAAGAACTACTAGCGGTGAATAGCCATAATTTACGTTTTTTGTTTCTTTATGAGACAAAAAAATGTAAAAACATATTTCTCCTGTGAAAGGAAAAGGTGAAAGTCATCATTTCCTGATCATACCCATAGAAATAGTTTGGAGGCATGTCATGGGGATGCTCGGTGAGTTAGGGTCCAGATGTCTCTCCTGTGCCCCTTTGTTATCTGAGTTGGCATTATAAAGTAAGGAGAATATTATTTTGCGGAGATTATAAAAGATGATTTTATAAAATCATGGTGGAAGTTTTTCTCATTGAATTGAGTTGAGAACCTGTGAAAATGGGCCCCTTTGGCATGAAGAGTCATTTGTCCCTAATATGAAGTGTGTGACTGTACCCAAAGGCTAAAATCCCAGACTTTTAACCAAAGTATGAGCAAAAAGCAGTGTTATATATATAAGCATGAGTTTTTATATCTAACACCAAACATCTGATCCATAAACGGAAAAAATAAATTTGCTTCATCAAAACTCAAAACCTTTGCAAAAGACACTGTTAAGAAAATGTAAAAAGATTATATGGGGGAAAATATCTGCAAATCATTTATATGACGAAGGACTTATATACATAATATATAAAAATACTCTCTAAACTCGACAATGAGAGAACAAACAAACCCATTAAAAAGTTGTTGAATGATTTAAACAGAGGCTTCACTGCAGAAGATAGACAGGTAGGAAATAAGACATGACAAGATGTTACATTTTATTGGTCAGTAGGGAAACACAGATTCAAAGTACCATGAGATACACCACACGCCCATCAGGACAGCAAACGCTCAGACACATGCGTACACCGTCCAGGGCTGGGCAGGAGACTGTGTTATAGGAAATGCATAGATCAGAAACAAACCTACACCCTAGAACCCTTGTACACTGCTGGTGAGAAAATAAAACGTACAGCCACTCTGGAAACATTCTGACATTTTCTTACAAAATTAAATACACACTTTTAGATGGTGCAGCCATGTCACTTCTATTTACAGTATAGGAATAAAAACCTACAGTCATACAAAACCCTGGATATGATTTTTTATAGAAGCTTTATTTATGACCACTAAAATCTAGAAACCACTCAAATGTTCTTAAATGGGTGAATGGAATACAACTCAGTAATAAAAAATAATGCATTAGTGATACATGAACAGCAGGCGTGAATATGTGTGTTGCAGCAGGTGAAAGACGCCCAAGTCAAAAGGTTAGGCTGTGTGATTCCAGTGTTATGGCATTCTGAAAAAGAAAGAATGCTGGGAATGGAGAAAAAATCAGGAGTTCTCTAGGCTGGGGGTCGATTGTGTATGATGTGTCAGCAGGAGGAAATCCTTGGGCTGTGGTGAGGGGTGCGTGGCTTCGTGCCTGTCAGAGCTCACAGAGCAGTACACCGAAAAAGGTAATCTTACTGCCTGCAAGTAAAACAATAAATTCAGGAAACTAAATGGTGGAGAGTCGTCCGTAATCTGGCCTGAGTCCTCCACGTTGCCCCCTTCTCTGAGGTGAGTTGGTCATGCAGACTCTGGCTGATTCCACCAGTTTTCCAGCTCTCAGGGGCGGTGATGATGTTGCTGGTGTTAAAAGCAGCACTAGATTCCAGGCTGATTGACCAAATAAATAAATAAGTAACTGAAATCACATGAAGTGGGAGCTCTGAACCCCTATTAGGTCTACCCCAGGCAGGCGTGCGGGGCATCTTTCCTAACAGAGAGTTGCAGTGTGGGATGGTCTCAAATGGGGAAACGTCGGCCACCATGTCTCCATGTGCAGATGTTCAGGATCCTGCACAGGGCAGGGACTCCTTCTATCTCCACCCCCAACACCCCGCCTTCTGTCACTCTGGCCCAAACACCCCATCCCAAGAGGCCACGCACTGACCCCGATGCCACAAGCCCACGAAGTCTGTCTCCTGTGGCTTCTCTTCCAGGAGCTAGATGCCCCCTCGGTGCTGGGGTAAGAAGGGAACGTTGGATCAGAGGTGCCGCTTCCTATGTGACTGCTCTAATGGTTCTGGTACTTTCCATGTCTGAGACGTGGCTGGTGCCGATGCGATTGGGTCACTCGAGAATAACTCCACATGACTTTCAGCTGAGCTTTCTCTTCTTTGTGCAGAATTAAAGTGACAACTAACACCTGCTCCTGGGACAGGCCGAGGTGACCCTCTGTGTGGTTCCCAATTGCACCCCAACGAGAAAGAGCAGTTAAAGCGGAGGCTCAGGAATCAGGACCTGTGAAAGGCCACCCCGCACCGTGCCCTCACCGGGACCAGCTTGTTTACATTCAAACGTTTGTCCAAAATCAAGAGTTGTGACCCAGCCAGTTGTCCCTGACAAGCGGGACCTCCTCTCGCAGAGTCCCACCTCCTTTGGTGACCCGAGTGCCATCTGAGCCGGTGGGGCGGTGTCACAGGGTGTGAGTGGGTGAGAAGCTCAGCACAAGCCCGTGTGGACAGCACAGCATAAGGACTCATTGCTCAGAAACAGTCAACAAACGCAGCTCAGCATGCTCTGACAACGTCTGATCCTATTTCTACCAGCCCTGGGTTACCAGAGCGTAAGTATGCTGGATGTGCCCATCCCTGGCATAATTATTTACCCAGCAATAGTTACCCAGACGTCCATTTATTCCTCCTTTTAAGCGTTTGTTGTTGCAACTATGTATAAGACACTTGCAGAAGAACTGAGCAAAGGGGTAAAAGACAGTTTCTGAAGTGAATTAAAATAGAGCACATGGCATGCCGTGACTAGACATGTTAGAGAGGCCACAGAGAGAGAGAAGGGCCCTAACCTCGGCAGGTGGGGCTTGAGTAAGTGAGGGCCCTACCTAACCTAGGCAGGGAGGGCTCAGGTGGGGCTCAAATAGATAAGGAGAGTCAGTCCTTAAAGAATAGGCAGGAGCTGCCCTGGAATCTGTGTACAACCCATTCATAACCCACTTGGATCTTCCAGCTAAAGACCTTCCCAAATAGACCATCACCCATGGCAAATCTCACACGTCAATGCCTTCATCTGAAATTGGCCTGGACCACCAGCAATTCCTGCCCCACCAAGCACACTGCTTCTCAGAGGCCTTGAGGAGCATCACCCCATTGACAAAGGGAGCAGCTGCTGGCCCCTAAATGGCAGGTGGGCGCTGATCATGATGGAGGTGATGGAGGTGATGATGTTTCTGTTCATGTGTAGGTTGTGACCCCTATCAGCAAACCCACACTGAAGGCAGATAAAGTGGTACATGTGGGCTGAGTTTAATTAACCAGCTAATTCATCATATTTGCATGCACCTTACCCCCTTTTCCCAAACCAGCATGCTGGTATGTATTTTTTCTTACTCCAAGGTTTTCAAACATCACTACCTACAAAACTACAGAACTACGAAACTAGAAATACTAGTTTTGTAGTTCCACAAATCCACAAAACTATTTTTGAATACAAATGTAAACTTTTACATAAAGTATAAGCAGTCCTAGAATGTTAGTCATAAACGCCTGTGAGGTGAAACAGCCTCTCTATGGAATTACATTTTAATTTAGGAAATATTTCTGCATTTTTTCCTGCTGTGTACTGTGGAGAGAAAATAAAAGTTATCAAGTATAATTTGTGTGTTTTTAATCAGTGGGGCTCAGAAATGTGGGGGGGAATAAATATACGTTAATTTAAAAACTGAATTTGTGCATGGTTTGTCAATAAATGAATAAAAGCACACTATAGCATGTGGCTGAGACTGGAATCCTCGACTGAGGTGATGTCATGCTGAATAAGACCTCTCTTGGATGCTTTTTTTAAGCCGCATAAGTAGATAATCAGCATTTTAAAAATATACATTGTGCTTATCCCATTTTTAAATGATACACAAAATCATGGAACATGAATAAAGAAATAAATCTTAAGCTATATCGGTAGGAGCAAAGATCCCAGGCTTGTATTTCATGGCAGTTGTGGTCTCTGAAATACTTCAGAATCACTGACATAAACAAGAAAAAGTAGTCTCCAAACATAAATCTGATAGCAGATTCTCCATAAAGACAAACGTTTGCTTTGCTCCAGGGTCAGTGATCCACAGGTTTCCGAGTAACTCTGCACACCGTGCAGTGCTGACGTGGAGGCCTTTTCTCTGAAGAAGGGAAGTGCGCCTTCTGTTGAACCAAGAGCAGATCCCTGGGGTTCCTCACCTCAGGAAGCACAGACCATGTAATGAATGCAGTGTGGCTGCCCGGGATGAGAAACCAAACCACCGCCAGCAACTCATTTCTTCAACATCTCTGGCAGAAACTGATATGTAAACAGGAGATTTTTTTAAAGCAACTGGCCTCAGAATTGTTTATTTCATTCCCATAAAAGTGGAAGGATCATCTATTTCATCAAAACACAAAGGGATAATTTTCCTCCTTCAGAAATGAAGTAACAGAGACACATTATTCACCATGGCAGGAGCGGCCTGTCTTTCCTCATTTCCTGCATTGACCACCATCGGTGCACGTGGCCACAGGGGGGAGTCTGGGTTTCCTGGTGAAGAGTCAGGACAGCACATGCTGCAGCTCGGTAGATGTTTCTCTCTGGATACAATCCAAAAGGAAAGGGATTTCAGATTTAGAGAAGAGGTGGTCAAAGGATTCCAAAATTAAGTCTTCAACACAGCCTACAGCTTTCCGTGCTTTTACCATCATCAGAAATATGACAGTCATTACATAAACGTCCCTGAGTCCTTTTCCACACCGACAGCACATGTCGCTTGGCTCTGCTGAGGTTCATTTTCCTAATCGACAGCTTTTTATTCTTCCTGTGCAGACAGAGCCTCCGTTTCCCTGGCACGTCCAGCGGGATGTGCTCATCCTTCCAACTCTCCACGTTCTCAGGCCTGAGGCCATGTGATGTCCCTTTTTTTGTTCTCTCTCAGCAGCTTCCAGACAGTCAGCCGCAATGTCTTAGAGCATCTACCACTTCTCTCAAAACCAGCCCAATCTCTCCAGGTTCGTATGTGCCAAGCAGCTTAGGCCTTGGGGACAGAGAAAGCAGAGGGTGAGTGCCAGCAGGACCACAGGAGGAGGGAGAAGGTGAAAGCCGAGTTGAGGAGCAGCCTTATTCAGGACTCTGGCAGAGCAGCTTCTAAAGCAATGTTACTACCATACGACCAGCATTCCCACTACTGGGCATATACCCTGAAAAAACCATAATTCAAAAAGAGTCATGTACCAAAATGTTCATTGCAGCTCTATTTACAATAGCCCGGAGATGGAAACAACCTAAGCGCCCATCATCGGATGAATGGATAAAGAAGATGTGGCACATATATACAATGGAATATTACTCAGCCTTAAAAAGAAACGAAATTGAGCTATTTGTAATGAGGTAGATAGACCTAGAGTCTGTCATACAGAGTGAAGTAAGTCAGAAAGAGAAAGACAAATACTGTATGCTAACACATACATATGGAATTTAAGAAAAAAATGTCATGAAGAACCTAGGGAGAGGACAGGAATAAAGACACAGACCTACTAGAGAATGGACTTGAGGATATGGGGAGGGGGAAGGGTAAGCTGTGACAAAGCGAGAGAGAGGCATGGACATATATACACTACCAAACGTAAGGTAGATAGCTAGTGGGAAGCAGCCACATAGCACAGGGAGATCAGCTGGGTGCTTTGTGACCGCCTGGAGGGGTGGGATAGGGAGGGTGGGAGGGACGGAGAAAAAAAAATAAATAAATAAAGCAATGGATGGGGACCAGCCCTAAAGCAGCCCATGGCACTGGAGTGCACCTTGGCCAACCTTTCATAGCTTTTCCGGTTTAAAAAGGTGTTAAGATGAGATCAGGGCTGAGTGAAGGCCCATGGGAGGTACAGTAAAGATGCAGGACTGAGACAAGTGAGTGTGGACCGTGGAGGGAACTTTGGGTAGAAAGCCTCTGCCTAACCCTAGAAAATATGGAGCATCCTCTATTTATTTATTTAACCAGAATGTACCCAGTGTGTACTATAGGCCAAGTGTAATACTATGTTTGGAATCCATCTGTGATCAGGTACAGATATAATCCCTGCCTGGGTGGAGAATTTGATGAGAGAGACAGAGACAGAAGAACAGAAAGAGAGATAGGGGTGGGAGAGATGGGGAACCATTAATCCAATAACGTCATCACTCCTCAGAAAGTGATGCAGAATCAGGATCTGGGCCCAGTTTGGAGGTTAGAGAAATAGCACGTGGAGAAGTGATGTTTGGGTTCAGATGAGAAGCAGTTAATTGAGTGGAGAAGAGTAGGAAGAGTGTTCTAGGCGGAAGAGACAGCATGTGCAAAGGCCCTATGGCTGGAGTAGGCATGACCCTTCTAAGAAATTGACCTACAGTCAGGATGGGTGGTGGCGCTGGCTTATGTCTGAGGGGCAGGTGGGGCCCCCTCAGTGGAGATGGATGCTGGGCACATTGTTCAATGTGAACCACTGACTTGCATTAGGACGAGGAGACGGGTCAGACCTGCATGCATTTTGAATGTGGTGCAAATTATGAATTAATAGGAGGCAAATTAGACATGTGGAGACCATAGAGGAAGCCGCTAGTCTCCAAGCACAGGACAGCGGAGATGGGGTGGGGTGGGGGGAGATGGGGCACTGAAACAAGAGATCTTTAAAAGGAAAACCAAAATTGGTGGCTGAGTGGGTATAGAGTAGTGATAGAGGAAGACACAGGCATCGGATTTCTTGTTGGGGTAACACGATGGATGGTGGTGCCCATCACAGAGAAGGATGATTTTGGGTAGAGAAAGTCCTGATTTAGTTTTGGACACACTGAATTTGCTTTTAGACATCTGGGGAGAGCTGCCCTTTTAGAGGTCACATGTATGTACACATAGGGAGTCAGTGAGGTTGGGAATGAAAATAAAGCTTAGATAAGGTTGCCTGGAGAGAGGTACAGAGGGTTTGAAGAGAAAGAGCTGAGGGTTGACTCTTAAAGTATGTCACATATTTGGGATTTTAACCTCTTATCAAACATGTAGTTTGCAAATACTTTCTGCCATTTCATACTTTGCCTTTGCATTTTGTTGATGGTTTCCTTTGCTGAGTAGAAGCATTTTAGTTTCATGTAGTCTCACTTGTTTATTTTTCTTTTGTTGCCTTTGCTTTTAGTGTCAAATCCAAAATATTAATACCATAAGGAGCTTAAGCTCCATATTTTCTTCTAGGATTTTTAAACTTCACCAGTGAGATTTATATTTTCATATCTTTTCTGTTAACCAAACAGCATCCTTTTGTTTCAGCTTGAAGAAGTCCCTTTAACATTTCTTATAAGGCTAGTCTAGTGGCGATAAACCCCTTTAGCCTTTGTCTGGAAAACTCCTGATCTCTCTTTCAATTCTGAAGGGCAACTTTGCCAGGCAGTCTATTCTTGGTGGCAGGTTTTTTTTTTTTTTCTTTTAACACTTTAAATATATCATCCCACTCCCTTCTGGTCTGAAGAGTTTTTGCTAAAAAAATTTGTCATATTCTTATGGGGATTCTCTTGCATGTAACAGTTCACTTTTTCTTGCTGCCTTTAAGATTCTCTCCCTGTCTTTAACTTCTGACAATTTAATTATAATGTATCTCAGTCTGGGTCTCTTTGGATTTATCTTATTTGATATCTTTGGGCTTCCTGGATCTGAATGTCGTTCTCTATCCCTAGGTTAAGGAAGTCATTAGCCATTATTTCTTTTAACAACCTTATGCCCCTTTTCTCTCTCATCTCCTTCTGGGACCTCTAAAATGCATATATTGGTCCACTTGAAATTGTCCCATAAGTCTCTTAAGCCACCTTCTCTTGTTTCTATTCCTTTTTCTTTTTGCCCCTTTGATTGGATGAGTTCCACTAAGCTGTCTTTAAGTTTGCTGATCCTTTCTTCTGTTTCATCTAGTCCTTTATGAACCTCTCTATTGAATTTTTGAATTCAGTTATTCTACTCTTCAGCTCTGTGACTTCTGTTTGGTACTTGTTAATATGTTCTATCTCTTTGTTGAGATCCTCACATTGTTCATGCATTGTGCTCCTGACCACAGTGGGCATCTTTATGACCATCATTCTGAACTCTGTCAGGTATTGACTTATCTCCATTTTATTGTTTGTTTCTGGAGATTTATCTTGTTCTTTCATTTGGAACACATTCTTCTGTTTATTCACTTATCTTGATCTGCTCATTAAATAAAATAGCCATCTCTCCCAGTCTTGGCAGAATGGTATAATGTAGGTAATTAACTTTGACTTTCATCCTGGCCTGAGCTCCTGGCTGTTTCTCAAACCTCTGTGACTTTCCAGGCCACCTTCTTTGTTCTTAGTTGTTCCCAGTAGATCTGCCAGTGCCCAAAAGGGAGGGTCACAGTCAGCACCTAGATGCAGGCTGACTGGGGAGGCCAGACCCTCAGTCCTCATTAGCTGGGAAAGTATGCAGTCATGCCCCTTCCAAAGAGAAGCCAGGAAGCGGGAGTTTTTGCCTACTTCCTCTGCACTGGGTTTTGATGTATAGCTGTGTTTGTGGGAGTGGGGTGGGGGATAGGAGGGAGGCGTCCCTGCTCCCATGGCAAACCACTTCTTTGTTTGCAACAGGCCTGTGGGACTCATGAATGGAATCCCCATTGGCTGTCAGAGCCAGGCATCCTGTCCATCAGACCATAGCACAAAACCTGGGGCAGAGATGTGTGTACAAATTCCTTCTAGGGAGTTACTGGTGACTTGGAAGGGGGTACAGGGAGAAGGTGAGTAAGGTGTCTACTGGTTTCCCCTGTCTCTGGGGAGAATTGCAGCCAGCCCCTAGATGTATGCTAAATTAGAAGCCTGTCCCTCAGGCAGCAGCTTTGAAAGTTTGCAGATGGACCTCTTTCAGGGAAAGAGAAGGAGATGGGGGATTCTGCCTATTCCTTCTGTGCTGAGTCCTAGGGGGATAACCATGGTGAGGGCCTCTGTGCCCATTAACAAATGATTCTTTGTTTGCTATTGTCTGGTGGGTCTTGTGGATACAGCCTGTTGGCTTTCAGAGCTACGTGTTTTGAAGTCCATATAATTGTTATTACGTTGAATCTATAGATCAAGTTGGAAAAAAACAATGTGTTGACAATATTGAGCTTTATTTCCATGAACTTGAAGTCTCTCTCCATTTATTTAGTTCTTTGATTTCATTCATCTAAATTCTGTAGTTTTCCTTATATAAATCTTGTCCATAATTTGCTAGATATATATGTAAGCATTCCACTTGGGGGGAGTGCTAATATAAATAGTATTATGTTTTAAATGTCAAATTCTACTTATTCATTGCCGGTACATATGAAAGCAACTGGCTTTTTTATATTAACCCTGTGTCCTGCAAACTCACTATAATCATTTATTAATCCCAGGATTTTGATTGCTGTTGTTGTTCTTTTGGATTTTCTACATAGAAGCTCATGTCATCTGTGAAAAAAGGCAGTTTTATTTTTTCTTCCCAGTCTATATACCTTTTCTTTTCTTTTCTTTTCCTTTCTCTTCTCTTCTTTTCTTTTCTTTTCTATTGATTTAGCTAGAGCTTCTAGTTTAATATAAGAAAAGAATGGTAATAGGGTATATCCTTGCCTTGTGTCTGATCTTAATGGGAAAGATATGAGTTTCTCACCATTAAGTATAAGGTTAGATGTAGGTGTTCTGTAGACCTGGACTGTATTATTATTCTTAAATAGAACCCTGTATTTATTTGTGTGCGTGTGCTCTTCTTAGTATCTTGCATTTCTGTGGGGCCATTTGCCTTCTGCCTGCAGATCTTCCTAAAATAACCCTTTAGTGAAGGTTTGCTGCTGTCAAATTCTCTAAATATTTGTTTGTCTAAAAATTATTATTTTTACCTTCATTTTTGAAGAATACTTTCACTGTCCATTGTTTTCTTTCATCATTTTAATTATTGTGTTCCACTGTCTTCTAGCATGCATGTGTGTGTGTGTGTGTGTGTGTGTGTGTGTGTGAGAGAGAGAGAGAGAGTTATCAGTCTTATTGCTGCTCATTAAGGGTGATGTGTCTTTTAGTTGTCCTCCAAGAATGTGTTTTTTTTTCTTTGTCCTTAGCTTTCAAAATCTTTACAGTAATGTAACTAGGTGTGACCTCTTTCTATCTCTCCTCCTTGATATTTGCAATTCTTGAATTTGTGGAATGATGGATTTTATCACTTTGAGGAAATACTTGACTACTAGCTCTTTAAATATTTTTTGTCACATTTTCTTTCCCTTCCCCTCTTGGGTCTTTAGTTAATGCATTTTAGACTTTTCTTTATTTCTCCTAGGCTCTTTCTATATATTTTCCACTTTGGGGGATATCTCTGTTTCTTGATATTTTCTGTGTCCTATCTTCCAGTTAAAAAATCCTCTCTTCAACCCTGTCTCATTGCTGTTACATCCATCTATTGAGTTCTTAGTTCTAGTTATTATATTTTTCATTCTATAATATTAATTTATGGATTTTAGTTCTCCATGTAGTTCTTCAAAATATCACCTGTTTTCCTGTACACATTAATTATGTTTATTTAAGGTCTTTATTTTTTATAACTTTCTTATTTAAATTAACAGTGGATTTGTTTATATTCCCTGCTTTTAAAAAAATCTTCTTTTCTATTTGAATTCTTTTTCTACTATACCTGGTAAATTTGTTTAAATGTTGATTATAGTTTGTGAAAAATTATAGAAGCTTTGGAGAATGTTATCATTCTCCAGAGGCACTTATTTTCTTCTGGCAGCCAATTTATAGTGACAAATCACCTTTAGCCTAGCAAGGATTGAAATGATTTAAAGCTCTGGGACCAATATCTCCATAGTTCTAGATGTCTCAGTTGCTCTCCATAAATTCACTACTGAAGTACATGAAAGTATGAAAACAGAAATCCCCCTTTTCACTTCTCTTGGTGACTGGTCATTTTTTTAGTTTGACTTTAGGTAAATAGCCCATGAAATATCCTCACGTGAATCTCAGATGAAAACCTAAAAAATCACTAGACTTACTCTTACTGTTACCGGTGTCCTCCTAGTTGGACATTAGGCTTTTAATTAGTGTTCGTTGTTATTTTTGCGAATAGAAAGTGTTGTAAAGATGATTATTTAGACATACGTTTATTAGCAGGAAATCAATTCATTGTTCTGTTTTTCTGATATTTTTTTCAACACCTTGAACTATTTCTGTGCATTTTAATGAAAGTGTTAGCACATTTGAGGATGATTCAGATCTGACCCATTTGTTATGAGTTGGCATATGAATATTGGGCCTCAGGCAATCTAATTATGAAAAATCATTTTCTTTAATTTAAGAATAAATCTCATATTGGCACTGAGACAGAAATAAGGATTTTAATTTGGGCCAGAAAACAAACACATTGTTTTAGTTTATAAAAATCTAACATTATTTTCAGAATGAATTTGTGAATAAACTCGGACGTTTCACTAAGTCCAATTGCAATGCGAAACGTTACCAGCTGAGTGGAGAGCTCACCAGTGTTCTATGGATCTCTGTACAAGTCAGAACCATAAATGCCTGTTTCTTCTACATAATGAGAAACATCATCTTCAAACATGTGGTTTAACAGAATTTAGATCTTTGTGGAAACCAAAAAATCCACTGAAACCTACAACTGAATGTTGCACCACAATGATCAGAGACTACACTTTTACTAAAACGTCTCAGTTTACCCTGTTTTCCATACATGGGGAGGCCTAGGTATCACACACAGCACCTAACCCTCCTCTCTGGTTAATGGCCCGAGTGGCCACAGTGACCCTGATGCCTGTTGGGGATAATGTGCTCTTTTGAGTACAGCATTACCCACTCTGGACGCGAGGCTCCTCTGCCTGGTGGGGGGTTACAGGGACACCCTCTGGTGGTTGGAGTTTGCTGATGAAACATGATTAATGCAGAACTCCATCCCCTCCAGACTCCCAAATGAGCGGTCGGTGTGTTGTGGATGTTGGTGGGCTTTTAGAGTTCTGCCAGCTTCTCTTGGAAACGTGTTTTTAACAAAAAAGATGTTAACGTCAAATGCTTACAAAGTGAAAGCAAAAGTGTCAATCTGTGTGTCGGCCACTCATCCTGAGTGTGCTGGTCCATTCTGCTAGGTTGATGTCACAGGAAGTTAAAAGTCCGGAGAATCCAGTGAAACCTTTTTAAAGCATCTTAGTATCTAAATCTTCCTCTAACAGGCATTTACTGGTAAAATGAGCTCATTTAGGCCTCTATTAGGGTGCTTCTTAAAGCATCATATTTCTCTTTACCTGAATTAATTCACTTACCAAATATTAATTGAGCACCTGCTGTATGCCAGACTCTAATATAGGTCTGGGGGGTACAGCAAGGAGGGAAGAAAGAGAAACAAACACACCCTTCCTCGTGGAAACTTGTACCCTAAAGGAGGAGGAAGGGAGAGATGATAAAACTCAGACACAGTGAACAGTGAACGGTGAAGCGTGTCAGAGGATGACTAAAGTGACACCAATGAGGGGTGGGCAGGACGGCGGGAGTGGAGGAGGGCAGATGGAAGCTTAAAACATGAGGTCTGGTGAAGAGTGACATGTGCACAGAACTTGGAGGAGTGAGGAAATTGGCCGTGCATTTGTCTTAGGTGAGAGGATTCCAGGAGCAGGGGGTACAGCGCAGAGGTCCTAAGTCAAGAGCGTCTCTGACTGTCTGGGGAAGAGTCAGGAAGCCAGGGCGGTTGCATCAGAGCAGACAGGGAAGGTGAGGCCCTCGTGAGCCTTTGTAGGGCCTTCCTGCTCCAACAGAAGAGAAGAGCAAGGGAAGATCAGGCAGAGAAGCAAGCGAGGGCCTGGGTTTTACCGCTCTGTCCAGAAGGAGGATGGAAACAAGTTCCTGAAGCGTCCAGGAGGGCGATGGCAGTGGACAGCCCAGGGCGGTCAGGAAGGAACAATGAGATGATGTTGCGTCTGGATCATGGACTGGACGTGAGGGGTGGCATGAAGCCTCGCGGGACATGTCAAGGTGTCCACAACAGAAGGATGGGTCTGTCATCCCCAGAGATGGGGGCCGTGGGTGAAGCAGTATCTGAGGAGAACGTGTGAAATCGCTAGGGTCTGTTAGATGTCCGTGCACAAGGAGTCGGCAGACACAGATGGCACGTGAGTTCGGGGTTAGTGGAGGGGTCTTAACCTGAGATTTATATCCCAGAGTCAGTGACATGAGGAAGGTGTTTAAAGCCACATGGGCGGAGAAGAGGCATGGCTGAGAAGCAAGTCTTAGGTGGCCTCTGTACTAAGAGGTCAGGGAAGAAGGACACACACAGGTGATGAAGAAAGACGAGTGCCTGGGGCGAGTGCCAGTCAGGGGGTGCAGATGGTGATGTGCCGAAGAGGTGACCCCTCAGGCCAGGTCTGCTAAGGAGCCACATGGGTGGGGATGGAGAGGAACAGGCAGGTTAATGGTGTGTGGCGACCTTGCCAGGAAGGGTCTCAATCCAGTAGGGGTGCCAGGGAGAGAATCTGGGACCTCAGCACAGGCGACCATCCCCAGGGATTTGCTGGAAGGAGAGTAAAGCAGCAGTGACCCAGGAGACAGGGAAAGTGGCCGAGTGTACCTGGGCTTATTTGGCTTTGCTTTACAATGAGGGGAGTAGCAACACGTCTGTCTGCTGTCGGGAACGACCCACTGTCTACGGCTCAGTCTTCGGTCTCCACAGCAGATTCCCACGACGATGTGAACACACACTCCCCACAGCTCATGTCACACCCCAGAGGCTCCTGGCCCATCACTGGCGCAGGAAAGGGTGGCCCAGGGTGACAGTCAGTTCCCAAGGGCCCTGCAAAGGTGCTGGCCCCCACATTCTTGCCCTTCCCCCCGATTCCCGGCTGGGTCTGTATGACCAGCAGACAGAAGCACAGATGGCAGCCGCCCCTGAGGCCCGGGCTTGGGTCTCAGTCAGTCTGGCTCTTGGATGACTTGCTGGGAAGTGGCCGCCATGCCGCAAGGCAGTTCTGTGAGAGGCCACGAGGCCAAGAGCTGAGGGCTTCTCACCACTGCGTATGCACGTGGAGCCCAGGCCTCCAGTCCAACCAGGTCTGACTGCGGCCTCTGCCAGCACCCTGGCTGCAGCTTGCAAGGGACGCTGGGTGGAACCACCCTGCCAGGCACGATGCCCAAACGGACAGAGGGAGCTGCCCACCACGCCCTCGGTGCCACCATCAGTGTGCACAGGGCTGTGTCAGATTTCTTGTGGGCACCAAGGTCCCGCCTCCTTCTCAGTCTCCTGTGGAGACGCCTGCCAGGCCCAGTCTACTCTCCATCCAACCATCACCGGAGCCTCGCCCCAGAGTCTGGAGGCCTTTCTGAGCCTTTCCCTAATTTTACCGAGCAAGGGGAAGGGACCCCACGTGGGTCGTGAGAATGCTCGGGACCTCAGGGAAGGAAGCAGGATGAGAGACCACAGCCTCCGGCCCACTGGCCCCTAGGGTCTCCCGGGAGGAACAGCTACTCCCCTGACGATCCCTCTGAGACAAGGGGAAACATTCACTTTTTGTTACAAAGTGGAACGTGGCCACGTGTGGTGTGTTCAGTCTGGTTTCTTCTGCTTTTATTTTGTTTTTTTAAAAAGAAAAGAATGTCTCACATATTAAGTTCTCATAGTGTAATTCCTGGAAATCATTCTGGAGTTAAAGAATTTTTGTCTGTTAAGAAAATAAAAAAGACTTCCTGCCTCTCTGGGACCAGCACCAGAAGTTGGGGGTTTCAACCTCCTCCTGCCAAGAGTTCCAGCAACGTGGCAGCCGCCGGAGAGCAGAGGGCAGGCGTCCACTGAGCCATGGGTTCAAACAGCCCTGCTCCCAGCGGACCCTCTCTGGACCTCCAAGAAGAAAGGAGAGAAACACAGCCATCAGCTTTAACGGTGTGAAGCTACATAAACTCAAACACAGATGGTGGACTCTTAAAATCACAATCTAAGGGACTTCCCTGGTGGCACAGTGGTTAAGAATCCACCTGTCAATGCAGGGGACATGTGTTCGAGCCCTGGTCTGGGAAGATCCCACATGCCGCGGAGCAACTAAGCCTGTGTGCCACAACTATTGAGCCTGCGTGCCACAACTATTGAGGCTGCGTGCTGCAACTACTGAAGCCCGGGCGCCTAAAGCCCATGCTCCGCAACAAGAGGAGCCACCACCGTGAGAAGCTCACGCACCACAACTAGAGAAAGACCACGTGCAGCAACGAAGACCCAACACAGCCAAAAATAAATAAATAAATTTTAAAAATATCACATTCTAAAAGAGAACGTTAGTTTTTAGCATTCCAAACCCAGTGGTAAACCAAAGTGATGACTCTGCTGACCCTTTCGTAAGGGCAGCCTGGAACTTTCCTTGTGGAGCCTCCATGGATGACAGATTATTCAGCAAAGCCATGCTCACATGACAAGTGGCTAGGATTTTTATTAATAAGCCAGGGAAGATGCTGGGGATTCTTCATTCTCTATGGGCTTGCAGGAGTTTGCAGACTGTAGCTGAACAAGGCCCGGGGGTCAGTAGGTACAGAATGTTCTAGGTCCCCCCCAGGCTCACCGACACTGTTAAAGCCCCAGTAATCAGTCAGCTTGGGAAAGGCAGTGGGAGGAGACTCGTCCCCCTTCTGTATGCTGTAAGGAATACGTGACCCATGCAAGTTTTCAAAGAGAGAAATACGCCAAATTCTAATCATGGGTCCTGGAAACTCTGAGCTGAATTGTGAAACCAAAGTTTGGAAGTTGTTCAGCAATCAACATTAATTTATTTTTTATTTATTTATTTTATTTTTTATTTTTTATTTTTTTTTTTTGCAGTACGCAGGCCTCTCACTGTTGTGGCCTCTCCCGTTGCGGAGCACAGGCTCCGGACGCGCAGACTCACGGGCCATGGCGCGCGGGCCCAGCCACTCCGCGGCACGTGGGATCTTCCCGGACCGGGGCACAAACCCGTGTCCCCTGCATCTGCAGGCGGACTCCCAACCACTGCTCCACCAGGGAAGCCCTAATTTATTTTTTGAAAAAAATTTCCAGCAGTACTGATCAGCTTTCCCTGAAGTCTGTGCATCTCCCAGAATCCATAGTGTAGCCAGGAGATGAGGCCCTGGGCCCTCGTCTTGCCCTTTCCTTCAGCACTCTTCCCGCTATTGCGTATCCCAGAGGAGCGATCTGCCAGCCCCACTGTCTCCTGCAGATATTTGTAAAATCACAGCAGGAACAGACCACCACCCACAGCACTGTCTCCCCAGGAGAGCGTGTCTGAGTCATTCTCCAAGGGAAGAAAGGTTTTGTGGAAAATAAGCTTGTGTTTTTGGAAGTATCCCAGTGAATCGTCTCATGAGGAGAGTATGTGACCGTCGCTGAAGATTGCTCCCGAGTATCCCCCCTTCCTTGTTGCGAAGGGACTCTTCCCCTCTGCTCCTCTACCAGGATTTAGCAGAGATGGGGCCACACCTGCCCCCCTCACAGCCCCCCTGGAAGCTGCGTGGGACCATTGACTGGTCTCTTCCAGAGGGAGATTGGAGCAGAAGCGTGTGTGGCATCCACACGCTTCACAGGGACACGCTTGCCCTCTGCCTCTGGGTTCAGGCCGACTCTTCCTCCAGGAACCAGGATTCAGACACCTGGCTGATGAGCAGCTTTGAGGACGATACGCAGGAGGGTGTCCGAGCAGTGAGCACCCTGGCACCCTGAGGACCTGCTAAAGCAGAGCTGCCCACCCGCTCGGGACCAGCTGTCTTTCTGGGGAGAATGACGTGAAAAAAAAGAACTAACCGTTTGCTTTGCCTGGGAATCTGCATTTTGGTGTCCTTGACACCCCGGCTAAACCTGTATCCCAACTGGACAAGGGTTTGCAATGCTCGAGACCCTGGATGTGACAAGAAGTCATGCCCACAATCTCATCCATTGCCCGTAATGAGGCAGGCACTTCTATTTCCCAGATCCTAAGACTGAGAGAGAGGTAATATTCCCCAAAGTCACAGGCTGGGTAAGGGAGGACCGGGTTGCAGATCCAGCCCTGGTCCATACGGAGCTAGAGTGGGTGGTGCTGCCGTGTGCCAGCTCTGGGCAGCAGTGGGATCACAGCTCTTCCTGTGTCATCGGCTGGAGAAGGTATAGGATGCCTCACACTGTCGGGTCCAGGGAGCTGAGAGTGATTGATTGTTTGAGGGAGAAATCTGAGGATTTCCCTCTTCCAAACCCAAGGCCAGCTGAACATTGTAGTCTGAGCTATAGACTCAGAGTAATCAATCACCCAAACTGAACGGAGAATCCAGGCTGTGGCCCTGAAATCGATGATAAGAGAGGCCACCTTAACAAACCTCGCAGACCCGGGGCTTAAACAACAGGCATCCTGGAGGCTGGACATCCAAGATCAAAGGGCCAGCAGGTTGGTTTGGGGGAGGACTTTCTTCCTGGCTTGTGGATGGCCCTCCCATGGCCTTTCTTCTGTGCATATATGAAAAGAGAGAGAGCTCTGGTTTCTCTTGCTCTTCATGTAAGGACACCGGTCCTACTGGATCAGGGCCCCACCCTTATGACCTCATTTAACTTCACCTCCTTAAAGGCCTTATATCCAAATAGAGTCACGGGGGTTAGAGCTTGAACCTGTACGGGGGTTAGAGCTTGAACCTGTGAATTTCAGGGAGACACAATCCAGCTATAACAGGGGTTGATCTTTGGGACCAGCCCACCTTCCACACTGAGACCCTGTAAGACTCACTGGGAGGGAAGAGGAATTTCATTCCTGTTGAAACAAACTAGAAATAGCAACAACCCACATGACCGTCCAACATTGATTCACATACGTTTCAGTGGCTTCACGATCCACGTACACCATTTTCCTAACAGCCTGGCCGTCGGTTCCTTGAACCCAGCGTCTGGTCCCCCGGCCACCTCTGCACTCCCTTGCAAGGCCACTACAGCCCCTCAGAGCTGCAGTCTCTGCGCCCCACACACTGACTGTCTGCTCTGTCCTTCCAGCTCCTTCCCTCTGGCAAGGGACGCCAACCATCCTTTGGTCTCACTGAGAGCTCTAATCCTTTGACCTTTCACCTTTTGAGGGTCAGTCCCTTATCTCTCTATGTCCAGCTTCCCTCCCTCACTCCGTTTAGATTCCATAAAACTCCTCCTTTCTTGACATCCCAGCCTTTGGGGAACTCCCTGCTTTGTGGACAGGACTCTGATCAGATCACACGCTCTTCCAACTCCGTGTCTGCAATTATGCAGCTGACGCTCACTGGTGGAGGAGTTCCCAGGACGATGCAGGGACCTCCGGGCCCCTCAGCCTGCTCTCCTGGCCTGGTCTTTTCACCCCCAGGGCCTCGGTCACCACCTCCTGCCCCCCTTCTCCTCGGCCTCCACCTCCTCTGTCCTCATCCCCACGCTCAGCTCCCTGGAACATTCTCTGGTTCTCAGAAGCAAGTCCCCACAGGCTCCTGCCGTCCTTCCCGCTCACCCCCAGCGTCGGCGCCTGGGAACTCTGAGGACCTGTCCTTGTCTCTCTCCTGAGCAGATGTCCTGGACGCCGTCCATCCCGCCCACTCGATAGCTTTCCTCCAGCAGAGCTCTGCTTGTTCTTCCAGCATCATTATTTTCTTACGGGATTTTTCCGTCAGCAAGAGCACACGCTGGTGTCTGCCCCAGTTAAACACAATCAAAACAAGCCTAGCAGAGCCCTTCTTTGGGCCACACTCCTGCCAGCTCCCTTTGTAGCTGAGCTCCTTGATGGGCTCTGCACTCTCGTTCCCCAGGGCCTCCCCTCCCCGCCCAGACCTCCATCCTCACCACCCACTGAACTCGCCCCTCTCCTGGCCCCAGTGTCCAGCCACGCTAATCAGTGGCCACTTTCTGTCTTAGCCTTTGTTGACCTTACCAGCAGCACCTAGACTCTGTGTGATCAGGCCTGTCTCCTCCATCCCAGCTCCCCTCCCCCAGACATCCACCGGGACCTCTCCCAGCACCTCCATGAACTCTCTCTCACCCTCCCCGTGGGAGGGTGTCCCCAGAGCATGCTGGCCTCTAACATACTGTGCAATTGGCTTACTTAGGTCCCTCTTTATTGGCTGTTTCTGCTTGTAGAATGTAGGCTGCCCAAGGATATATATTTTTTTTTAATTTTTTTATTGTTTTTAAGATGTTGGGGGTAGGAGTTTATTAATTAATTTATTTATTTTTGCTGTGTTGGGTCTTCATTTCTGTGTGAGGGCTTTCTCTAGTTGTGGCGAGCAGGGGCCACTCTTCATTGCAGTGCGCGGGCCTCTCACTATCGCGGCCTCTTCCGTTGCGGAGCACAGGCTCCAGACGCGCAGGCTCAGTAGTTGTGGCTCACGGGCTTAGCAGCTCCGCGGCATGTGGGATCCTTCCAGAACAGGGCTCAAACCTGTGTCCCCTGCATTAGCAGGCAGATTCTCAACCACTGCACCACCAGGGAAGCCCTATTTTTTTAACTGATAAATTCTGAGCACCTAGAACAAAGCACACATTCAACAGAAGTGGGCCCAGAGGTTTGTCATTGGTGAGGAGTGACCGCGGTCTCCCGCCACTCACTAAGTGACCACTGTCTGCCGGGTGCTGCCCTAAGCGCACCCCGCTTACTATCCTGCTGAGTCTGTACACACGCCGACCCGCAGGGCTCTGGTCCTCAGCACGTCCGCCCTGGGGTCTTTGGCCACGTGCTGGCAGGAGTCACCGAGAAGCTGGAAGCATGCGGTAACCAAGAGTGGCCGTGGTGCCTGCGACACTTCCCACCCACAGGACGGCCACCCAGTGGTGAGCATTGCTGGACACGGGCCACCTGCCAGAGCCCTGAGCCTCCCGGGCCTGTGTTCCGGGTGCAGTCACCGTGGGCCCGATCCTGTGCCGAGAGGTGACTGGTCACCCTCCCCGTCCACGTCGGGGGGCACGTGGGCAGATGCTACTACGGTGCCAGCAGAGGTCAGTCCTGCCCATGACTCTAAGACCCGCACAGGGCGGGTAGGGATGGGGGGCTATGAGGCGGAGGGTAAAGCGCACAATTCCAGTCCAGACGGGATGAATGGAGGCGAGGACGAGAGGAGCTGTGAAAAACGACAGCACCTTTATTCTTTTACTTAAGGGGCATTTTCAGCGCACCTTCTACTAATGCTTTTTGAAAATTACTCAGCAGAAAAGACACTGCTGTATTTCCCAGTTATGGAGTTTAAAAGAACACTTGCTCAAAAACGCATGAGATTTGTGGCTTAAGGTTGCTTTTTCATTAAAAAAAGTGACTCCTTAAGGTTCAGGTTGTTTGAAAAAAGGGTTAGCATTGCACGCGTAAAACCTTATCTTCGTTTCTCATATCCATCTTTAAAAATAAGTGAAAAGCACTGGGCTTCCCTGGTGGCGCAGTGGTTGAGAGTCTGCCTGCCGATGCAGGGGACACGTGTTTGAGCCCCGGTCCGGGAGGATCCCACATGCCGCGGAACAAGTAGGCCCGTGAGCCACAACTACTGAGCCTGCGCGTCTGGAGCCTGTGCTCCACAACGAGAGAGGCCGCAATAGTGAGAAGCCCATGCACTGCGATGAAGAGTGGCCCCTGCTCGCTGCAACTAGAGAAAGCCCTCGCACAGAAACAAAGACCCAACACCAAAAATAAATTAATTAATTAAAAAAATAATAGTACGTGAAAAGCACTGATTCTTTGACCAGCTCCATGCCGTGTACCCCTCCCAGTAAGACAATAAATATTAACAGAGAAAATCGAGTGGTTACTAAGGAAAAGATGTGCTCTTCAGCTGCATCAGGGCAGACAGACCCCCCCCCGAGAGGCTGCGGGTAGCCCGGAGCTGGGGCTGCCTCTGGACTCGCAGGTGGGCGTCCAGCAGAAGGACGGGTCTGTCTTTTAACCTCCTATTGTGGGGTTTAGCTCATGAGAGAATCTCAGCTTCAATCTTTGCCTACCTTTAAAAATAATAAAAATTGATCCATTGCTTAGGAAACCTCCCTATTAATGAAAATGAAGCATGTTTAGATTTTAGGAATAGGCATTCGAAATGATTTTTTTCTTTTCAATGTTATATGAACACAAGCAGCTATGATTTAAAAGATCACTTACGTGTTATCAATGTAAATGTGTTAACATAGCAGTTTTCTAAAAAATGTGCTCTCTTACAGAACTAGAGATAACTCGTCAAATGCTCATTTCTTGAATTGTTTGTCAGTTAATAGGGACTAAACTCTCCTCCGGTCGATTCGTGGAAACATCCAGGGCGGCCAGGTTAAGGCTGATGCCCTCCTGTCGGTGTCCCTGTGTCCTGACCTGGGTCTGTGGCTCACAGAGTCAGCCCAGAGGAGTGGGTATTACATCCAACCTTCTCCACTTTGGGCTCATTTTTTCCTGCCCAAGCCCCTTTATTGGTTGATTCCGTTGGGTTCTTTCAGGTTCTCATGCTTTCTTAGCTCAGTACTTCAAAGGTACAGATTGAGGCCCCGGAGTGTTTTTCAGCGTGTGATTGTACCCGAAGTTCATGGAAAATAAACTAAAGCAATGCCAGTTCTCCTTGATTATTTACAGTTTAGGGGGTTGAAGAGAGCATATCATTTTACTAGTGTCTTCAGACATAAACCTTTTTCTTAAAAAACAGGAAACAAAAGCCCTGTATATTCCTTGTGCTTTACTTCTTTGACCTCAACTTTAAAACTTGAAAAACGTTAACACGTGGAGGCCGTTGTTGGGACGGCATTAGCGTTGCTCTGATCCACGTGCCTTGGTCACAGTGGGCCCTCCTTCACCTGGAAGGTGGTCCTGGACCTCACTTTTGAAACCATTTAAAGGGTAAGGACTCCTCCAGCACAGGTGACCTGGGCCCTGTGTGTTAGTGGCACCTGTGGACAGCAGTCAACTGCCCCCTACAAAGGACTTGCGGAGACCGCTTTACGCCCACTTGACTGGACTCAGGGACTCCCTGAGGGCTGGTCAGACAGGATTCTGGGTGTGTCTGGGAGGGTGTTTGTGCATGAGATGAGCCTTCAAATCTGTGGACTCAGTAAGCAGATGGCACTACCCAGTGTGGGTGGGCCTTGTCCAATGTGATGAGGCCCCAACAGGACAAAAAGGGGAAGGAAGGGCGAATTCCTCTCTCCCCTGGAAGTGGGGGGTCCACCTTCTCCCGCCTCAGACCTCAGCTTTCCTGGTCCTCAGGCCTCCACCCTGGACTGCATGACGCCACCAGCTTCCCTGGGTCTCAGCCTGCAGAGGGCAGATCATGAGCCAGTTCCTACAAGGAATCTCCCGAAATCAAGCGTTTCATTTAAAAAATTTGAGGTGTTATCAACTAGAAAATAAAAATGCCTCTACTCATCACTATTTCCTGAAATTAAGTACTGAAACTATGTGTGGAAATGAAAACAGAAGTCATGTTCCTTGTTACCCCAGTCTGGCTGAAGAGGGGAGGGAAAATCATTATCTATCCATCTATTTATCATCTATCATCTGTCTATCCACCTCTCTATCTATCCATCATCTATCTATCCACCTATCATCTATCTGTCTATCACCTATCTATCAATTATCTATCTATCATCTATCAATCATCTATCAGTCATCTATCTCTCATTTATCTCCCTATCATCTATCATCTGTCTATCTATCATTATCTATCTATCCACCTACCATCTATCTATCACCTATCTATCTCTCATCTATCTATCTATCTCTCATCTATCTATCTATCTATCTATCTACCTACCTACTTATCATCTATTATCTATCTATCTACCTATTATCTATCTATCTATCATCTATCGTCTATCATCTATCATCTATCGTCTATCTATCATCTATCTACCTATCATCTATCTATCACCTATCTATTATCTATTTATATCATCTATCAGTCATCTATCTATCTCTCATCTATCTGCCTATCATCTATCTATCATCTCCCTATCATCTATCTATCTCCCTATCATCTATCTATCTACCTATCATCTATCTATTATCTATCTATCGTCTATCTATCTATCTATCTATCGTCTATCTATCACCTATCTATCTATTATCTATTTATATCATCTATCAGTCATCTATCTATCTCTCATCTATCTATCTGCCTATCATCTATCTATCTCCCTATCATCTATCTATCTACCTATCATCTATTATCTATCTATCGTCTATCTATCTCTCATCTATCTACCTATCATCTATCTCTCATCTATCTATCTCTCATCTATCTATCGTCTATCTATCTATCTATCTATTGTCTATCTATCATCTATCTATCTCCCTATCATCTATCTATCTCCCTATCATCTATCTATCTCCCTATCATCTATCTATTATCTATCTATCGTCTATCTATCTATCTATCGTCTATCTATCATCTACCTACCTATCATCTATCTATCACCTATCTATTATCTATTTATATCATCTATCAGTCATCTATCTATCTCTCATCTATCTACCTATCATCTATCTATTATCTATCTATCGTCTATCTATCTATCTATCTATCGTCTATCTATCTATCTATTTTCTATCTATCTCCCTATCATCTATCTATCTCCCTATCACCTATCTGCCATCTCTCTATGCATCTGAAATAACCTCAGGAGCACGCACAGGAGGCAGCCTCAGCAGGAAGCAGCATAGTCAGGAAGCTTCAGGAAGGCAGTGGGACAGGACAGGACTTGAGTCACGTGTGCACGTAGACACCGCGAAGCGGCCCCGTGCACCTGAACGAGGTGCCATCCACCACAGATGATGCATCCAGTTGGCCTCTTGGGGGCCTGGCAGGTCACCTGGCTGCTAAAGGCAGCACAGCCCTACTTCTTCCCTGCGGTCTGATCCCTTCCCCATGAAAGAGGGTCTATCCTCTAAAGTGGAGGAAGGAAGGGGCATGGATTTGCTAGAGTGATTGACTGAATCAGCTGTGCTTTTGGAGGCTGGGAACTAACCCGGCACCGAGACAAGGCCCATGACACAAGAGGAAACTCAAGCTGGGTCATCAGGGCCCCAAGCCCTTTCCTACCTGGAGGCCCTGTGTCCTGAGGCAGAGCTGCAGGTCCTGATGCCCCTGGGTCCCCCAGAGGATATATGAGACCTGCCTTCCCCACCCACTCCCTCCTGCAAGTGCACCTCTCGATCACCGTCCAGTCCCAAAGCACAGCTCTAGGCAAAGGACGTGTAGGGCAGGTGGGAGCGGAGGGGAGGCCCAGCGAGGCCCTCTGTCAGCACCTCGCCTGGCGCTTCCTCAGCCAAAGCCCAGCAGGACAGCACTGAGCCCCACACCAGGCCCACTGGGTACTCTGTGAAAAGCCAAGCCGATGTGGCTACTGGAAACGCACCCACACCAGCTGATCTTCCCCGGTGGTCCCGTCTGTGTGGTCTAAAGAGCACCGTGTGCTGAAACGCCCCACCTGGACTTCTGACACCATTTGTCTGACGTCTCATGGGTCTCCCAGCTGTAACTACACTCCACATCACGTCACATGGGTCACATCGACCATCTCTGTAGCTCTGCAGAAATTGTATGAATCTAGGCCATGAAGAGATTTTTAAAGGTTAATTCGTGCAGGATATGTTCATACAATAAAGCTGCAGGCCACCTTCCACTTGTGGGGCTCCCGTGGGTCCCCCAAAGCGGCTGCTCGTCCACACTCTCCCCACGTGAGCAGTAAACGTCTGCTGTGATGGGGCTGTGATTGGTGGAACCAGGCTTGACTCTGGGCAGCTCAGGAGCCTGGGCAAGATGGCGGAGTCCTGGGGGTATGAGGAGAAAGGGACGATGTTGGGATAGTGACGAAATCCACCCACAGGTCAGGAGGCGTTTTCTAGACGGCACAGCGGTGAAGCGTGTTTCCTGAGGGCTCACGCGTGCAGGCTTCACGTGAACCTGTTCACACAGGTTTTCTCGGATCCCACAGTCACTCTGCCTTGTTCAGTGATGAACTAAGCTCAGGAGGCGAGGAACTCACCCAAGACGCCACATTCGGCCAGAGCTCGAGTCCCCCCGGGAGGCCCTCTCTGGGGCCAAAGGGGAGTCACCAGGCTTTGTCTCTGCATCTGACGGGGTGCCGTGAGGATCCAGCACGGACAGGACTCGACTTCTCGGCGCCCCGGCTCCTGGGACTTAGTGAAAGTCAGGGCCAAGTGTGCAGAGCACCTGTGAGGTCAAGACCAAGTGCTATGTGAAGTAGCCGGTATGGAGCAGAGCGGAGAAGGCCCAGCAGGCCTGGTGATGCAGGAGATGCGCACACAGGCAAGCTCGGGGAACAGGACACCCCAGCACTGGGGAGCCGGGCCCTCTGAAATGAATTCGTCACTGGGCAGCAGTCCAGGCCCCACATTAAACCCAGGAACAGCTTCACATGCCAGGAAAGGATGTGCTCTTGGGGATGTCGAGATGGATCCCTGAGTCTGTGTGAAGTAGGCTTCAGCTTCAGCGAGTAGGACAGATGTTCCAGCAGGGCCACATCCAGGGAGCCAGGCCCAGCCTGAGGGTCCGGCCTCCACGCCCAGAACAGGCCAGTGGACTCCATGGGGGCCAGGCTGGCCTTGCCAGGCAGCCTCTGGGCTCAGGCTACGCCTGCCAGCCGCCTGCGAGCGTGGCCCACTTACCAGTGGGGTCAGGCTCATGTCCCTCCCACTAAAGTGGCTTCCTTGGTGCTCATAAAATCCAGTCTCAGCGCCAGCATCCAGCTGGCCTGCCGTACCCTCCCGGAGCAGGGCCTCCAGCCCTCCAGTTTGGTCCCCAGAAACCGTTTCTCTATTTTTAGGTCATGGCAAACCTGATGGCTTTTACAGTTCTCTTTCTCAGCTGTCTTCTTTGTCTTTCCAAGCACAGGGAATAAGGGCTCATTTTTATTACTTTCCAGTCACAACACAAGCATTTTCTCCTCTGGTTCAAAAGCTGATAAAATGCTCTTTCATCATGGATGGTTTTATCTCGGACACCCAGCCCCACGGGGACCAGGGAGGGCCTGAGGGTGGAGCCACTGTTCCCGGACGTCCCTAAGTACACCCTTAAGTCACTCTCACTACCTCCACAAAAATTTGAACAAACTAGAAATCATAAGGTGGTAAATAATGATACGGTATCACAGGCAAATGGGAAATTGAAAGTTTAAGCAAAAAACAAGTCCAGAGGACCAGCCCACACCGAGACGGAGAGCCCACAGGGAAATTGCTGTGTGCGTGGCGGGGCGGTCAGGACGCTGCTGGCGGACTCGGGCAGGAGGAAACTCTGCTTATCTGAGGAATATTTTAAAGCAGTGTATTAAAAAGAATTTTTAGACGAGTTATCAAAGTCTGAGAAAGAAAACGTGGGAACCAGGAAGACTAATTCGTTTTAAAATGATTACAATTAGCCAGAGGAGAGTTTGACATCCGTGGAAAGTAAAGGACACGTGAGCACAATTCCGTGCACTGTTTGCAGGTCTTCAATCCGCCAGGACGTGGTTGCAATCAGTCTTCCATAGTCTGAGTGAGTAAAGGATTCTGAAGAGCAAAGGAGAGAGGGGTGTGGGCCGTGCTCACAGGAAGCCCCCCTGGAGCCCTTTCCCAGGACGTTGGCCCAGAAAAGCGCACTTTTACTCTGCATGGTATCCGGTCTCCACCACGTGCTTGACAATCTCTACTGCACGTGTAGAGGGGGCTCGGAGAAGAAGAGGTAACTCTGTCCTGGAACAATACTTTCCAAATTTAACGTCCTGAATCAGGCTGCCGCAGTGGGCGGGGCCGTGTTGAGGTTCCTCCCGCCTGAGGGGCCTCGAAATGCTCCTGGTTGGTGGCTCAGGGCTGGAGGGGCTAGGTTGCAGGTTCGGCATCAAGGGAAGAACGTGGCGGGCGCTGGTCCCCCCAAGAGGTGCAGAGTGGGTGGCAGGAGGCAGCAGGGGCCAAGCCGTCACCCGCCGGCTGGGACTGGGAGTGAGGTCGGGACAGCGGCAGTGTAAGGGCGCCATAAGGTTCAAGGGACTATTCTCCCTTTAAGTTTTGCTCTGTGTGGACTATGGATGGAAGAATCCTGGAAACGTTTATTGCCAAGAGCCATTTGGAAGAGGGGGACCATGACACTGGTCATGTGACTTTACATCAGATTGCGAGCCTTCCGAGCTGTCCGCTGGGGTTGCTGGCACCCACTGGGGCCACCGGAGAGCACCGAGGGCGTGTTCCCCATTCTGAAGTCAGCACAGGGCGAGGGGGACGTGGCAGCCTTGCCACCAGTCCAGCCACACCAAAGTGGAGAGAGAGGTCGGTTTTATGTTGCAAAATGAGTCAAGAATAGGCAAATGCCCAGCAATTTTGTCTGGCCAAATTATACTTTTAGACTCATGCCTATAACTTTATATTTTAAAAGCTGAAATTATTTTGTAATCTCCCCAAAATACATCATGTTGTTTGTTTTCAAAACCTCATCTGTAACCTTCATAATATTTAAAAACCTTTTCCTCCCTTTGGATAAATAAAGAAATATTATCCAGTTAAGATCAACACTGAATCATTTTCATATACGTCCTCGGGAAGCGGTCTTTAGAGGAGGGTTTAATTGTCGGTGCCCTCAGAAGCGAGTCATGGCTGCCATGGCACACAGAGCTGCAGGCCTCGGAGGCACGTGGCCTATTCCTTTCTTCTGAATGCGCTGCTGTCGTCGATGCTGTGAGACGGGAAAATGGCTTTGGTGCTTCTCCCCAGGGCGTGTGGGCACATCAGGCAGAGAGCTCCCAGCAGCCCGTGTCCCCATCCTAGGTCGTCTCATGGTTACCGTGGCTGTTCTGTCCCGCTTTCTCTGGCAGGTGCCCTGCCTGGGTTGTGCCCGAGGGGTGGGACCCAGCACTGCCTCCCCTCCCGCCCACCCCGGCGGTCCTGGCCATCCCCTCTCCTCCACCTTGTCCCTCGACGATGCCAAACACCGGCAGGACCTCAGCCCCGGCCACTCCCAGACCTCTGTCCTCATCGCGGGCATATCTACTAAAAGCCCTGGACTCTCTCTCACCTCCGGATCAGCATGACATTTCCATTCTTCACCCAAAGGTGTGTTTCCACTGTGTTTCCTCATCACCGTTGACGGAGAGAGAAGGGATAAGAGATACGTACGTTTTATAAACAACATTTAAAAATGCTCTGGGGCGGGAGGGCTCTAAACTGAGTGTTTGACACGGATAATCCCACTTAATCCTCCCAACTGGCCCACCGAGCTGACGTGTTTGAAGATCTTTTAAAGAAGAGCAAAGCATGAGCCCCCTAGAGCCTCGGTGAAGGGTAAAGCATCTAGCACGTGGGACTGTGCCGCTTGGTCAGTGCCCTGGACGTTGGCCCTGCTGTCACTTGTATTTCTTCAGGGTCGGGATGCTCCCTAAGGCCACACAGTGGCCCAGTCAGGCCAGGAGGCTCAGCCCACCTCATGCTGGAGCCCAGAGCAGAAAGCTCTAAATTTCAGTCTCTGAGTCCCCTGTTCTTTTTCTTTTTTTTTTTTTTCCTCAAAATTTTGGGATTTGTTAGCAATGGATAATAAAAATAGCTCATTTGTTTCCTTTTTTTGTGGGAACATCTAGATCCTCCCGTCTTTGGAATTGGTGTAGCAGAGTGGTTAGGACGACCTGTCCTGAGGTCAGGAGACCCGAGGTCAGATCCAGTCTCTGCTGGTTCATCTCATCGCCTGCTTCGGACACAGTTTATTCATCTGTAAAACTGATGTAATGGCAGCTCTGGGCGGTTTGAATAATATAACTGTCACAGAGTACTTACACAGAGCCAGGTCGGTACCCAGGAGGTTCTCTACACGTATTTGTTTTAAATTCTGAACTTTGTAAGCAATCACCGTCTGTGTACTGTTTCAGGTGCCCTATGAGACACTGCTTTGAATAGTATTTAGTGACGCTGCCCTAACAATTCTCTTTTTCTCCATCAGTTAAGAATGACTACGTAAACTATCCAAGCTCCTGCTGCGCCATCCCCAACCACTGTTTCCAGTGATGAAAGTTCCCCGGGGTCTGGCTTCCTCCCCCACCTGCCCAGCCCCCAACCCCACAGCCCACGCCTTCCCCACCATCAACGGCTGCTCTGCTGTGGGGGACTTTCCTTGGGGTGGTGGCTGCCCAAACTCTCCCTATTTATCATCCCAACAGAGATTCCAGCTAAGAGAAGAAGTGAGAAGCAAACAAATACTCTGGTCCCAGAAGATGTTTCTGAAGTAAGGAATCGAGACTACCGTGCAAAATTCACTCTGTGTTACAGAAAACAAAATTTGGTCTGTATCAAGACGTCTACTGACGAGGCTATTGAATTTCAAGGAGTAAGAAAGAACATTTCAGGTATCCGTCCATGTCCTTAGAAGAAATCGATAACCAGGCTGGCCTCCGGGGTCTGTGTAGCAACTCTAATACCAGAAGAGAAATGCTGGCAAAATTTTGGAGAAGAAAAGGCATGAATCTGAAGTTTTGTTCTAACTGGGGTTTTCCTCCAGCACAAAGGCAGGTCCGGTTTCCCACGCTCACCATCAGCGGATGACAGTACCCAAGTCTAAGCTGGATTCAGAGCGGCCAGACGCAGGCAGGCCCTCTGCCTGCACACACCCCTGCCTGCCCTCCTGGCCACCCCAGGGCCGGGGCCCTTCCCGCTGCGCTGCACCCCTCCCCCCTCCTCGGGGCTGCCCCAATTTTCCTCTTTCTTGTCCCACGTTCCTAAGAGGGCTATTGATGGAGCAGCCAGTGGATGGTGAGAATTTGGAAAAGTTTCTACATTTAGGTAGAAGAGGAAGAGAATTGAAATAAAAAAAAAAGCCACTTTGAAAGCCCACGGCAGATGGACAGTCACTGTCACACGAATGAATGAACAAACAAATGGATGAATAAAGGATGGAAAGTGTAAGTCTCCTCGTTCGTGGGTACACACTATGCATTTTTTAAATATCATCTTTTCTGCCTCTAATTAGTTTTGTCTAGTTTAACGACTATCACATTGCATTACATACGATAGATACTTTCTGGGCATGGTCTTCATAAAGAGCAAAACAGAACACTGAGGCCAATAAATCAACGTGTGTTTGATAGAAAGTTCAGATCTGAAACCTCAGTGCGAAGCCTTTGGAGTCCTCGTCGGCCAGTGGGAAGGGTCAGAACTCTTACCGTAAGAGCCGTGGAGAGCGTGGCCCGGCTTCACAGCTGACTCCCTGCCTACAGACCTTCACTCCGGGCCTGAGACTGAAGGACTCTTCCCTTACTTGTTGGACCCTCCTCTTCCTTGCCAATGAGGAAGATGAGTATAAACAGCCTGGCATAACGAGAGCATCCTGAGTTAAGGTCACGTGAGCAGCGTTCGGAGACACTGGTTCCATGTAATTTAATTAATGCAGGAATGAAGACTTAAGCATTTGAGAATCTTTAAAAATAATTTTGTAGCCAAAAGGTTTATCTCACAGAAGATAATTTACAGCCCAGCCCAAGGCAGCAAACGCTTGCTCATTCTAGAAAGAATGTGTCCTGTGGAGATGGGTTAGCAGCACAGATTTACTGCACGTTCATCTCACAGACCCTCTGTGTCCTCAGCTCAGAGCTGAGCTCAGGACGACATGCAGCCTCGAGGGAGAAACACTCGGGCCTGATGACCAAAGATGTTTGGCATCCCATTCTGGGCATTTTCTGAGCAATTTCATGCACCAATGGAGACTCTCTTTAATTGACAGTGTTCTTGACAATTCATGGACTGCTCCTGATAAACTAGACCAGGAAACCTCCACCAAGAGGGAGTTATGAACAAACAACAGGACGGTGACACAGGACAAGTCAAGTGTACCTGCAAGTGTGAACGTGAAACGCCTTATCCTGAATCGTTGCGACTGACACGGTAATGCTGCTGACGGTAACTGCCACACTCATTCACCAGTCCTCTCAGTCTGCAAACATCTCTGCATCACTGACCATACAGCGGGCTCTTTGCTGGATGTGACAGAGCACAGGTGTGCCCTTGCCCACTCCCCGAGCATCTCGGCAGGATGACTGTCTGAGGTTCTCTTCCGTTAAGCCAGGGCCCCGACACAATCTGGGAATCAGTGGTCATGGTAGACTTTTGACTCCTAGACAATAATAAATCCATGCAATCTTCCCTACATTGGCAGCTAAAGTTTAGTCTTAAAATAGAGCTCTTTCTGTAACTGACAGGAAATATAGACTCTGGGTTCCCGCCTCACAAATGGGAAGATGTGAATGAAGTCTCCTTACTTTTGAGAGAAACTGGGTCACCTTGTAACCTCGAGCTGTCACAGGACTGGGCTGCACACCTACCGCTGTGATGTCAGGAGAGCCGGATGCCCACCTGCCAGGTGGTCCCTGAGAAGTGAACGAGGACTTGGCTTCCCCTTGTTTTGCTTCCCGTCACAGTGAGACGCTCCAAGCCGCGCGTGTGCACGTCTGATCTGACCTCATGGTAACCCGGAGCCCAGACACCACGTCTCATGTGTTCTCTAGAAGCCGTGGAGCTGAGACCTGCCCGCTACAGGCTCTGGGGAGCCAGGGGTCTGAGGGCTTAGCTCCCGACCCTGTCACCACCACGGAGGGGGTCTGTGTGGGCCGGGTGGGGGGAAAGGGGGGTCCTTTCCCGGGTGAGGGTCATCAGGGCTGTCAGGGCAAACAAACAAAACCTGGGTTCTGATACTTCAGGCCCCTGAGTGCCCTTGGAGCCCCTTGATCACCAGTCAGACAAAACCAGTGCCGTCTTTCTGTTGGGGCTAAAAACATTTTAAATCTAGTGTTTGCTGTAATCTTAGTGGTTCTTTTTTCTCTGTGGAAACAGTGTGACAGTATTTTGAATTTTAGTTGAAAGGGGATGGTAGTGATTAGTAGTGATTTTTAACACGTTTGCAAAATAGGAAATGTTGCACCTATTTGCATCAAGTCAGGAGAAATGAGAGCAGTGCAGTGTGCGTCCTGGAGTCTCCCCGCCTGGCCTTTCAGGGTTTGGGAGTTTTCATTCGGGATTTTTCCACCAGGTATAAATAGCCTGGTGCTGACTGATCCCTCACCAAACTGTGGATAATTCAGAGAGACGCTATTGGTGATGACGACAGAAAGATTTCTTTTTGCATGTGGTCGTGAACACGATACCAAAGGCATTTTTATTAGCTTAATCTCAGAGTCTGCAAGCCTGTGGGCTGACGTCTCATGCTGCGTGGCTTCAGTTAGATATTGGGTGGGAAAGGCTGAGAAGGATGAAACAGATTAGAAGCAGGAGGCCCAGGGGTCCTGGGTCTGCTGCTCATGTAGGCAGGGAGTGGGTGAGACCTGAACCATCTCAAGCATCCCTGTGGGATCATAACAGAGACTTACTTGATAAAATTAACAAAACTGCATCACAGAGTTTTGATGAGGTGAAGTAACATACGTGAAAGTAGTTAAATTTATTCCCATGTGGCCCATGACTCGGGATCTTGGCGGCACTCCTCTGACACTGGTCCCTGGTACCGACATCGAGGACGCGATACTCCCGCCCATGGCACATACACGTAGGAACTGCTTCCTGCTGGCGCCGAAGCCAAACCAGCCAGGTTAAAGACAGCGCTTGGAAGGCAGACGTTTTAGCGAGAGCTGATCTTTCTTCCCCTTTCCACAAGGAACTTCAGTGTGACGACAACTGCTCTCACGGTCGTGAGCAGTTAAGGAAGGAGAGAACATCTTCACAGACGTGGCAGCATTGACCTTACCTGTCATCCCGTGAGAATAAAATTCACAAGTAGTAAATGTAATGTAAGGCTGCAGCCACACACATCCCACAAGAAAAGCACGTCATAGACCTGAGAGGATCCATCCTGGGAAATGCTGTTGACGACACTTTCCTCCACTTAAACCAAACTTTCCATCTCTTCTCATGCTAAACCTCTTAAATGGAGCTGGCGATGAGCAAAGTCTAGGATTCGTGACCCCCTATGTTTAGCATCTTCCACCTTACCCTCCGCACTCCTGCCGGGCACATGCGTGTATGATCTGGACGCTCTTCCTTGGTTGCAGTGAAGACAATTTGTTAAAAGTGAAGCCTGCCTTTGATCCCACTGTGGTGCCTTCACCACGTTTCTGGAGCGCTGCTGGGCAGTAAGATTCTTGCTGGCCTTCATGAATATCATCTTATGCATATAGCTCATGTATTAATTTTATTTCCTCAGGAAAATTTACAGAGACTCACAGCAAACTTTTGAAAGAAAGATTCATAGTGAATCACAGGAAAGTTGAAATGTCACACGGATTCTGTTTTCCATTCTTCCTTCTTGCAAGGCTGTAAACTGTGATTCCTCCTTGGGAAATACCACCTAAAATGCAAATATTCCTTGGTAACAGGGTGGGATCATCTGTCCGTGTGGCTCAGATTCTTCCTGTGTATACAAGCTCTTAATGTTATTCTAAAGACTTTCGCTAAGAGGTTTTCAAGCTCCCAGAATTAATTGTTCGGGGGTATCATTCAACAGGAACAGCTTCTAACGAAGGATCAGGGTAGCGAGCGTGTACCAACAGCAGCAGCCTGCAGATTAGATCTTTCCAACTGTCTTCGGGGACACGAGAGATGGAAAACCCGGCCCTGACAGATCGCCCCTCAATCACCTGGCCAGCTCGGCTTCTTTCCCTCTCTCCCTTTGTCAAGTGTAAGGGTGAAATGCAGCATTAGCGAAGGCCACCAGTTCCACGTGAGGACGAGCCCCAGCTCACTTTTCCCCGCTGCCCGGATGTCCCACCCCGGAGTTTCTATGACACCTCTCGAGAGCTGCTCAGACGGACGTCCCAGCCCTTTGTCTTTCCGGTAAATTAGAGAAACTCAGCCCTCTCCTCGCTATTATTTTTCCTTCTCCCAAACTTGCTGACTAGCTCACCTCTGACGGCCTGCCCTGCTGGGTGGTGGCAGCACGCCATGGGGGGACCGTCCTCCCTGTGGGGGGAGCACAGTCCCGTGGGAACCCAGGGAGCCCTGGAAGGCCCTGGTGCAGACCCAGGCGGACAGGACTCCACCTCCAACCCCGTGGTCGTCCCGGTGCAGCTCCCGTTCACCCCACCATGGACCCGGAGATGCTCCCCCACACTGGGAGGACGAGGGGCAGGGGGGCAGGAGGGCTTAGGCTCAGGGTTGCGGTGATCAGATGGGCTTCCAGAGTCAGTGACTAGGAAGTGGCCTCAGGCCCTGGGTCCCATGTCGGTCAGGCCAGTTCTTCCCTGGGTGGCGGTGGTGATGTTGCACTCGGGGTGTAAGTACCAGGTTCTGCCTCCCTAGCTGGGCCCCCATCGGGCTGGCCCGGGGGCCCCTGGAGGGAGACAGGGCTGGATGGGGAAGGGGCCCCCTTCCTCCCCGGTTGCTCCCGGCAGCTCCACTCCCCTGAGCAGATACCCCGAGTTCTGCACCCCGACCGCAGTGATTTCTTCTGCAGAGTTGCTCTCATCACACCTTCTGGGGTTGGGGGGCACCAAGCCAAGCCCCCAGCCCAGAGGAAGGTGCCCCGGGCCTGGCCTCGCTCTGCACAGACTGCACTCCAGCTCTGCGGCGTCCTCCGCTGGCTCCTGAGCCCTCCCTCCTGCCCTGTGACCACGAGCTCCCCTTCTCCTCCTTCTGTCACCACTTAAATCTTGACCCCTACCTGGTCACTCAGTGCTGAGTTCCCGCTGTTCCATAACCACAGTCCTTTCTGTCCCTCTGCTGGCCCTCACTGCCTCGCAGCTGACGATTGGGTTTCCTCTGGGCTTCAGATACCTCACTTTGTTTCTGGATGTGGGTATGTAAGCAGGGGCCCTTGGTGCTGTGGCCACTTTGCAATAATAGTGGAAATCAACTCGAAGTGAGGGTGATGCCCTGCTGACGCGCAGGGACACATTGGGACATTGACGAGCTGGAAGCCCTCCTCCCTTCAAGGACCAGATTGATCCCTCCCCAGCGTCATGGGGCCTGTGTGAGTCAGATGCTCTTTGACCTGCACCGGGAAGTGTTCCCAGCGCTGCCATCTGTGCTGTGTCCTCCATGCGCCGCGGCCCTTGCCTTCTTCCCTCTGAGCTCTGACACCGCCCACAGCCTGGACCATATGACAGCACTGCTTCGTGGCCGGGCTTTGCTGCTTCCTGTGTTTATCTTTGGTTGCCCAGCTGGGTGCTAAGCTCATTAGAACAAGGACTGGGCTTTCTCTTCTCACGAGCCAGTAAAATCTGCCATAAAACTAAAATTATGTTTGGTACCTGCCAAGTGATGACAGATCAAATGAACATCTTCCATTTTCTATGGGTGCAGTGAGTGATTTTTTTGTTTTTTGGCATTTTATATATCGCTGTATAACCAGAAGAGGTATTTGATAGCTGCTACCAGAAAGCCTCTCAAGGAGAAAGTTGTGTTTAGGAAGACAGATTCCTTTATAAGCAGCTCCAGGACGAAGGTGATTCCAGGGCAGGAGCTGGCGGAACAAGGAGGAAGGGAGGTGAGCTGCTCAGAACTGAAGTAAAGGAACAGGATGCAGATCAAAGAAGGGAGCCTGAGGACCATGGCAGAGGCCGCAGGACTCTGGGGAACGAGCGCCTCGGGGTTGACTGAGAGCCGCCTGATGTACCGCAGTAATGCCCTCTCGTCCCCAGATTGCCTGTATGCTCCGCTACTCACACAGGTCTCTGTGTGGTTTGCTTGTTTGCTTGTTTCTGTGTGTTTGTATGACAACTGACTGTTATGCAGGGGGTCAGGAGCTGGGTTGGGGAGTATGTGGAAATTGTGGAAACAGCACAATTCCTTATCTGTATCAGCATTCACAGAACACGGCAGGGTGGGGAGCTTCACCTGAGACAAACGCTACGTCAGACCAGGAGGGACGGTGCGGGGGCTGGGTAGTGAGTAGCTGCACGTACAGGACCAGCCAGTGGGGCAGAATGACATCCCCTGCTATAGACAAATGATATATTGTCTACCTATGTATGTATGCATCCATCTACCCATCATCTACCTACGAGAGAGGATGCCATCTTCTGAAGGTAAACAAAGGTGTTTGCCTCAGTCCGCTCAGGCTGTGTAACAAAACACCCCACACTGGGCGGCTTATAAACAACAGACACTCATTTCTCCCAGTTCTGGAGGCTGAGCCTCCAAGATTGATGTGCCAGCAGATTCAGTTTCTGGTGAGGACCCAATTCCTGGCATCTTCTTGCTGGGTCCTCACATAGAGGAAGGAGCAAAGGGGCTTCTGGGGCTCTTTTATAAGGACACTAATCCCATTCACTAGGGCTGCACCCTCATGACCTAATCACCCCAGTGACCCCACCTCCAAATACCATCACACTGGGGGGTAAGGCTTCAACATGTGAATTGGTGAAGGGGGTGACACAGACATTTAGTCTGTCACAGAATTGACAACAAAGATGCCAGACCTCCAGAGCCATCGGTCATAAAGAGGACACTTAGCACCCTGAAAATGGTCTTCTGCTTACACCCACATGCTTACACGTAAAGAGCCACTGTTCGTTACAGCAATAGATATTTATCAACTGCTGGTTTTGCTCCAGACACTGCATCGGGCACTGTATATGCAGGCAGACTCCCCTTGACTGAGCTTCCCAGATTTCGCAATATTTACAAATTGGAGTTTTGTGACAACCCTGCATCGAGCAAGTCTGTCGGAGCCATTTCTCCCAGCAGCATTTGCTCACTTCGTGTCTCTGTCTTACATTCTGGTAATTCTCACAATATTTCAAACTTGTTCATTATTATCGTATTTCTTATGCTCATCTCTGATCAGTGATCTTTGATGTTACTGTTGCAAAAAGATTACCACTCACTGTTGTTGAGGAAAAAGCCTTGAAATTATAAGACAAGTTTTGCCCAATACTGTTATAATCTGTTTTAGTAATAGACTTTTTTCCAGTCTGTCAATAAAGAAGTAAGCAATATAGATGGACAAATTACATACATCATTTTTCTACCAATAATATCTAGGTTCTTAGTGCTTTATCATTATAGCAATAAGAAAATATGACACCAATGGAAATATATAGCAATATGCATATTACTTTTGCACAAATATTGCAATTCACCAAGTCTTTCCTACATTCCTTTATCTGTGTCTGTTATGTTGTATAATTTAGCTGTACAGGAAATTGCAGAGGACGTGGGAAAGGGATGCTTTAATTTACCAAAATCTCATACTGATTTTACACAGCAAGTCCACGCAAAAAACATCCAGCCCCCAGGTGAGTTCTGCTTTGGGGTATGTCATGGGTTCTAGCTCAGGTTAGAAAACATCAGAGCGGGGGCAGTGAGATGAATTAGGAGATTGGGACTGACATATATACATATATACACTAATACGTATAAAACAGATAACTAATGAGAAAAAAAATTAGAAGATACACTTCAAAAAAAAAAGAAAAACATTAGGAACAAAAGAAGATGTTAGGCTTATGGGTTCTCACTTTCTACAGTTAGAATATATAAATCCCTTTCCACATATTAGCTAACAATTCTGCCCCTCTCAGAAATGCAAGATTTATTTCTCATTTCTCATGTGGTTTGTGTCTTTTAAAATGTGAAGTCATCTCACTCTGTTTTGAGATGGCCACCTGTCTGAAAGGAGCACACTGTAACTTCAGTGATGGTTCTGTGAGCTCCATGTTGGGAGGGCGTCTCCCAAGGTGCCTGTGAAGGTGCGTGTGTGTGTGCATGTGTGTGTGTATGTGTGTTTGCAGGGGTGAGGAGATGGTTCACGTGGGTAAACGTTACTCTCATACCCATAAGGGATGTTACCTACAGATATTTCATAAAGACACTGTCCTTTATTCCAAAGTATATATTCAAAAGAAAAACAAAATGTAATTGTCTCAGATGACTTGTAAAAACATCTCTATATATTATTAAACCTATAGCTCTCTGAAAGAAAGCACGGCATGTGTGGAATTAAAGTAGACAAAACTTTTGCTTCCGTAAGTTTAGTTTATTTTCAGGAAAACAGTGATGATTACAGTTTAATATAATATAAAGAGAATATGAGCATACTTAGGCAATGTAATGTTTATAAAAATATACAATATGTTTGAGGAGAAGTCTTGATAGTTAAAACATGAAGAAATAAGGACTCAAGGTTTTGGGGGTTTGTTTAATACTTGGCTTATTTTATGTCGTGTACTTAGGTTTGTCTATTTTTCATGGAAAGGCTTTCCTCTGGTATTTCTGCTGTGGCAGGAGGGTTGTCGGGCTTGGGGCTCTGGTGCAGCAGGAAAGTCACCCGGTCCTTCTTCAGCCCATCTTCCCTCAGCTGTAAGAGGAGGGGAATCACCCCACCCCCCCATCACCCAGGGGCACAACTTACACACGAAGCCCCAGTGCAGCTGGGGTCCTGGCAGGGGTCTCCAGGTGCCATGCACAGCCCTGGGCTCCTGGGGGGTTGTGGAAGAGAAGGGTCCCCAGGCCTGGGAGCACAGAGGCCACCCTAAATCACAGGCCAGGTCTTCAGACAATGGAAGGTCATTCAGGGCAGGGCTCAGGTCTCCGCCAGAAACTGCAAGGGAGATAGTAACCTATGAGTTTGCCACTAGGGAAACCCTGTGGTTACCTCGCCTGGACACAGGGCTGGGCTCAGTGGGAGACCCTGCTTCCCCAGGACCAGGGGTACTGACTAGACACAGGCTGTGGAATTAACACCCAGTGAGCCAGTTTGGGGAGGTCAGGTCCTGCGTCTGGGTAGGATGGACCTGCAGGCTTGTTGTGGGAATGGAGTCATCTAATGTGAAATGCTTGGTGATCTACAAAGCTTGTCTATTTCTAAGGTGAACTCAATTGACTCCTTTACTTTCTGTGCATGAGTGTCCAAATTATTACCGAAGAGGTTGAAAATGTGCTCTGGTTCACACAGACCCATGCAGGTGCCCGTCGTGACTGCTGTTAACAACAACACCTGCGAGACGGGCCCGTGTGCCCGAGCCCTCCCCGGCAACGGCTCCTGCCCTGTCCTTACAGCTGTCGGTCACGAGTCCTGAAGTTACCTCTGCTCTACCTGTGCCCTCCTCTCTCCCCTGGTCCTAAGAGTGTGAGATCCTTGAGGGCAGTGTCTCTGCCAGCATCATCGCGACCACATCCCACACACTTAAGTGTGTCTGAAACATATAGGATTCCAGGAAACATTGCTGAACGGTGAGTGAATGAATCTTTCCAAGACCACAACTGATCATTCCTCCTCCCAGATTCCTTAATTCCTAATGCTGGAACCACTCCCCACCCCCATGCTCCCACACAGAGAGCGTCCCCTCCGACGAGCTGAGCATCTCACAAACCCTGGAGTGCAGAAGGGCACATCTCTGGGAGGTCCAGCAGTCCTCGGCCCGCCGGGCCTCATCACGCCCTGGATGTGCCACAGCCCTGGCCACAGGCATGAGCGTCTCCCCAGCCCGTCCTGACGGGCCAGCGTTCCCTGCCACATCATTAGCCTCACAAAAGGCCCCTGACTGGGGTGCTTGTGGGGACGGTTGCGGTGGAGGCCATCAGCCCCAGGAATCCGGGTTCTTCTTACTTGAATCGTCATAATTGCACTTTTCTGGGAAGCTTGGAATCTTGATGTCTGACAAAATTCATATTATTTATTGAAGGTGAATGTTGCAACTCGTCATTTCATAATAAAGTAAAAGCTGGATATACTCTCCCTAGCCATTAAGAGAACCACAAATTATTTGCTGATTTGTTTTCATAGAAATATTTTTTAAGTCATGTTTTGGCAAGCAGTGTAGTAGCTCTTTCTGGGTTTTGAGCTTCTCTTGAACAAGAATTCTGGACTTAAAATGTTGAAGACTACTTCCATTTAAAAACTAAGATAACGTACAAAACACTGTGAGAAGAAGAACACTGTAAAACTTACTGTCATTAAAAGGTGCAGATTCTCAGTTTATTAAGTGCAAGGGAAACACAAACAAAATGAAGTCAAAATAATGGTTGCAAGAACGGAAGTGGATCTTGAAAACAAAAGACAGACAAGACTGAAAACAGTCCAATCCCGGCAGCAGGTGGGGTCCTGGGAACCCTGATGTGGCCCCGACAACGGTCCCTGAGTGTGGAGTTGGGGCTCAGGGAAGGGAGACAGGAAGCAACGGACCACCAGCATGGCTTGGGGCCCATCAGACACTCAGAGGGTCTCTGCAAGCCCGCAGGGGTCTTCCCGTTTCTCAGACGAGAAACTGGATGGTTTAGTCAGAGCCACATGGCTCGGAGATGACAACACACCTAGAATTTGTGCCTGAAACCTCTGTTTCTTATTACAACACAATGTCTGCCTTTTACAAACGTTAACTTCTGTTCACGCATGCAAGTTATTTTTTAAGTAAAACATTATAAAATAATAGCCCAAGGGTCACAGGGTCAAAATCAGAGACCCTGGGTCCCTCGCGTATTTGCTGTATGATCTTACACAGCTACCTACCACCCTTTTAGGGTTTTCGTTTGCAGAAAAGGGCAATTCCACCCTCCTGGACCAGCTCATTCGTTATCAGAACTAAGTGAGAAAATAAGGTATCAAAATGTCTAGTTTTTCTTTTTACAAATGAATCATGTTTCAAATGTTATTTTTCTCCGTCGGGAATGTATTTTGACGGCAATTTCTCTTTCATCGTTTTACCACTGAGCGGGGTGAGCAACGTGGAACGGGGCTGGGGGACAAGAAGCACAGAAGCTACAGAGACCCCCAACCACTTGACCCCTGACCCTCTGCCTGATGACCCTGACCCACACCCGATGATCCCTGGGGCCGGACTCCTTAGCCATTTGAAAACACACTGGAACCTCCCTCCGCCCTCTGATTAAACTCAGGGTTAGATTCAACCTCCATCCCTCTTACTTGATGCAAAGATCAGATCATGAAGACGCTTCCAGCTGGAAGATGCCACAGGGTGGCCCGCGTCCATCTGCTTGGCGATGCCCGAGTCTGGGAAGGTCCTTTTGCATCTCCTTCCGCAGTTTTAACAAGTTTTCGTGGCCCCAGGCTCTCTCACCCTCCCTCTCAGAAGAGCAGCCCCATTTCCCCATCGTAACGGATGGCTGAGCCCGCGGTCGCACCTCCTAATCAGAGGACAGCACCTCTGCTCTTCCGGTTTCCTGCTGCATTGGACCCTCCTGTACCCAGGTCCTTCACAGGGCCCATCTTCATTTGTTCCGTGGATGCTTTTGCTTCTTGCGAACAGGTGGCCTACGCTGACGCCCCACTTCTCTCCTCTCCCCTCGGCTCCAGGTCATGAGTTCCCCTTGGGCTCTTTCCCACGGAGCCCGCGTGCCCATCTCCAGATGTGAGGGCTGCTCTGCTGACTTCTTTCCCTGGGCCTCCCTGCAGGGGAGCCTGGGCCAGCTGCCCTTCTCTGCTCCTCCCCTTGCGGGCCCGCCTGACGGGTCCCCAGATGCTGCAGAGGAGGAAACGGGCTACTGGGGGTGGGAGGGGATGGTGGGGGCCACGGGAGCTGATTTCAAATTGTGCCCAGTTTCACTCCGTTTTGCCAAAGGTCTTGAGCTCTTTTAAACAAAATCCCTGGTATCCTTATGCTGCAAAGACAGTCATGCCCCATCAGAGGTTGGCATGAGGAAAGAAGAGAGAAAATAACATGCCTCTGATGTGGACACGCGGACATTTGTGGCGTCTGTGTTGCGCCTGAAGTCAACTCCTATTCTCTCCATCTGGCCGTCAAACTTCCTCAACAAACGATGCAGGGTCGCTTCCAGGAATTGGGGAATCCTTTCCAGAAGCAGATTCTGTGTGCTCCAGGAAATCCCAATGCATCACATGAAATGCTGTTTCAAACTCAAAATGGTGAGCCTCTCAGAAGACTCTTCTGAGCTGGGAAGGTTAGACTCCAGCCCTTTGAGGAAAGTGGCAGAAACACAGCTTGGACAAGCAGAGAACACCGTCAGCCCTGGTCACATCACTGTGGTTCTGCGTCCACTCCATCTCTTTGGTGGCGAATCAGCTGCTTTTGGAGAAGAACAATGTAAATGCATGGCTTTGCACTGTCCTGCAGGCGGGATGGGGCATCCTGGGTGGTGCTGTCCGCCTTTGCAGGAACATCTACACACGGCCCCAAGGTAGATGTCCCGTGTTCCTGAGCTATGCCCATCCCCTCAGACCAGCCCCAGCCTGAGGTGCAGCCAGGTGGACACGGCCGACCCTCTCTGACCCTCCGTACCTCAAGCACTGATGGTCTCCCATTTTCATCCTCACGGCCTCCTTCTTCCTGCTTAGCCCACAGGTGGGTGCAGCCCCAGTCATGGGATGATTAAAAGCACTAGGGGTTTGGGGTTGGGGGGCAAATGGCCTGGACTCCTTCCTTTCAGAGGGACCTTCTGGTTCCTCAAATGGGCCCGAGGCCTATTGAGCTTGAATTGCCCACAGCAGTGACCCCTTGGTGACGGACACGTTAATCCCTTCTGTCACTTTCCAGATCCCACTCCAGCTCCAGGAATCACCTCCAAGACAAGTGACCTGATCCCAAGCCCATGGCCACGCTCTCCTTTGGGGCAACCAACCTGAGACTAAGCCCAGCTGCAAAGTCTCCTTGGTTACTGGAGAATCGACAGAGAAACTAATCATATCATCATAAAAGCCATAACCTTCACACTCTGTTAGCATCACATCATGACCGTCCGGCACTCCGGGAATAAAGCCGTCTGGCTGTCCACACGCTTCACAGGAAGTCCTCGTCCTGCACAGGCTCCCGGGTCTCCCTCTCTGCTGCCTCTTTGTCTGTGCCCCGGGGCTGACTGTCCTTGCTCGGATAGCACAGTCTGCTTTTAGCAAATCCAACTGCAGGGAACACATTCAAGCTTTTAAAAATGCATTCCTTTGGAAGGTTACACCCAGGACATTTTGATTAGGATTTGGGTGTTCCTCCTTCAAGGTTAAGGCTTGGGGAGGTTCCCCTCTGTGAGGACGACCTCGCCTGAACCAGGCCGGCTCATCAGGACCGAATTTTCCGAGGGTCCCACCTTCTATTCAGGCTCAGAGGCTCCTCGCAGTGGGACTGCATTTCTCACGCCTCCCCCACGTCTGGCAAGAAGCAGGGCGGCCGTGGGAAAGTGACTTGAGGCCTGCTGAATCTTCTCCAGGCCTCCTTGGCCTGGTTTGGTTCCTGCTGAAGGTTTAAGGGAAGTTCCCGCTGTAAGAGCACACGTTAGCAAAGGCTGTTTGCCAAGTCCCTTTGTCAGCGCGCTGTCCCCCGGGAGGACCTGCCCACACATCCACACAATGGTACGCATCGTAGGTGTCGTAGTCTGAGCACGGGCTGGAAGAAGAACTTCCAGACACCAAGTATTTTAGAAAAGAGTGAGTTTGTTGAGAACGAAGAGCAGAGTTAGTGAGGGGCCCTGCGAATACAGCCAGCAGACTTCCTGATAGACCAGGGAGAGCAGGGCCCCTGTGTGGGCTGGTAGCCAACTTTTATAGCCTCAAGACAAAGAAAATTCCTGCTGGCAGGATAGCGCTAGGTGATTGGTCAAGATGCTACAAGGTGACTACATGGTGATTATTTTGCCTAATATGGAGTCGGGGGCTGTCCGGTTTCGGTCAGGAGAGCCCATGGCAACAGTTGCTATGGGGGCTCAGTTAATTCTGGAGTTTTTGTCCTATGTCCTTGATGTAGTGTGTCCTTGACGTAGGGCTCCACAGTAGGGACACCGGATCTCGGGAGCTTTTCTTCAGACACTCCGAGCTTGTTTTCAGTTCTTTTAGGAGTTTTATCCAAAGATGTTCTGAATTTGAGTCAATAATTTTCCTTCCATGGCGAATAACGGTCCGTGATGGAGACAAAGATGATGGCTTACCCTCTGCTATTGAGTTGATTTGGGACAGAACTGACGCGCTTTTCCCCAGCGTGTGGTTCCTGTGTCTCCAGAAAGTTCACACGGTGATGGCTTCTGAGCAGAGTGCCTTCTGTCCAGAACCCTCCAGTCACCTTGTGTGCCTTTCTCCTAGAACACGACGCAGGTTTCCTCGACACGCTCTGGGCAGGATCACAGCGGGGTGTCCGGTCACCGCTCACGGGCAGCGATGACCCTCTTCTCCCCCAGCTGAGGGAGCAGGTGTTGGAAACGGCATTCTTGGTCGAGACGGTCTTTGCCTCTCTGACCTCACGGTTGGACATCGTCCAGCTCTCAGCCGGGCTTTGGCAGGGTGGCCGGGGCCTGGGCTCTGAGCCCGAAAGGCCTGCCTGTGGTTGTGACCACCGGCCTTTATGTCTCTGTCCCTCCAGCCACTGTGAGCACGGGTCTCGTGACCCTGCTCGCCGAGCACACGGGGCAGGGGGAGGGCAAGGGAGCTGCTCCGTGGGGAGCAGGCCCCGGGGCACTGGGGGTCCGGCCCCCCTGCCTTGTTGCGTGGGGGCCTCGGGTCCCCTCCTCCCGGGCCCAGTTCCGAGCCCCACTGTGCTCAGGCCCCGACGTCTCCACCACCACGCCTGCTGCCTTCCAGCGGCCCCTCCTCTGCTCCCAGCAGCGTCTCTCCTGCCCCGAAACCCCTTCTGCTGGACTTCCTGATCCTTCAGGCCACTGTCTCCTTTCTGTCTCCTAGCCACTCCCAAACAGCTCCGATGAGCTGTTTCATTTATTACTGTTACTATTAATTTCATTCCATTCAAGCACTGGCCCCTTAAGGACTTTGTCATTCCTGCCCTACAGTAGACAAGGAAACTGAAGCTCAGAACGGCTAAGTCACTTCCCCAGAGACATACAGTCAGTGTGGGGCTGAGCCCCGCGGGAAGCGTGGAGTCCTGTGCTGCTGGCCTCTCGTGATACACGCCTCCAAAATGTTCCCGTTGCTTCGAGGGCAAACGGAAACTCATAGTTGCATTTCAGTGACTGCTGACATCCTGTGAGTTCTCCGCTAAGAGCGTTACGTGGACCTGGTGTTTACACATCACAGCACTCGGGGAGGATGTTGAAGCGGGTGTCCTCCTGGCACACGTGATAAAACTCAAGTAAGTCCCTGGGGTTTAATAACTCAGCCAAGCCAAGCGGCCAGTGCCCTGGAATTTGGGCATTTTCATCGCTCTTGTCGTACAGCCTCCCAGACACAGAGCAGTGCGGAACAGCACACAGAATATTATTTGCTGATTTTAACCCTTCTCTCGGTCACACGGTGGCTGGATTCAGCTAAGGCCTTGGATAATATGAGATCCTCTAACATTTAGACCAGCTGGGAATCCAGGCGCGGAAGGCCCGTCCCTCCCACAGGCCTGAGGCCCTGGCCTTCCACCTGCCTCTAAAAGCCATTCAGCAGTGGAGGTAAACCCGAGGGTCCGTCTTCCTGTCCTGGGGCCGCCACCCCTTCCTCACGCCCAGCCTGTTCACAGGCCACGTAGGGGTGAGGGCATTTGCCAACTCTGGACATCGGCCCGTCTCATCTCCTGGGAGCTCGGGAAGGAGCCGATGCTGTTCCCCCACCTTGCAGAGCGCGAGTGAGACTCTGAGCACGTACCACCTGCACGGCTGGCAGCATCAGAGCTAAAGTCAGAACGTGGGTGCCCTGGCTCCAGAGTCTGTTTCCAGCTCCGAAGTCACCAGGGGTTAGCAGGAAGGGGACACAGGCGGGCCTGGGAGGAAGAGGGGCCAGAGGTAAAGTGCAAGACCCCCAGAGAGGGCGGAGGGCGGCTCGGACATTGTCCCAGCTTCGCCCTGTCCTGTTCTATGTGTTTACCTTAAACCTTTGCTTATGCAAAACAAAGCATCAATCTAAGTTCTCACCTGACCAGTTCATTTACTATGTACTACAGTTATGATCATGTAGTCCCCATTTTTGCATTAAGGTGAAATTCATGTCACATCAAACTAACCATGTTCAAGTGTACAATTCAGGGGCGTTTAGAGAACTCACAATGTTGTAAGACTATCGCGTCTGTTTAGTTCCGGAACGTTTTAATCTCCATGAAAGAAACTCTTGTACCCATTAAACAGTCACCCCCATTCCCTCCTGCCCCAGGCTCCCGTCACCACGAATCTGCTTCATGTCTCTACAGATTTACCTGTCCTGAATATGTCAAATAAATGGAATCATACAATATGTACCCCTTTGTGCCTGGCTTCCTCGATATGCAGCATAATATTACTTAGGTCGAACCGTGTCATAGCAGGAGTCAGAGCTTCAAACCTTCAAGGCTGAATAATATTCCTTTGTCTGGAATCCATTCATCTGTGATGGGCATTTGGGCGGCTTCCAGGTTTTGACTGTTTTGAGTAGTGATGCTAAGAGCATGCATGACGTGTCCTTGTGTGAGTTCTTGTTTTCGGTCCTCTCGGGTTTATACCCAGGAGAGGACGTGCTGGGTCACATTATGTCCCTGTGCTTCACTTCTGGAGGAGCCACCAGCTGTCTCCCACAGCGGCCGACCCGCTTTACAGCCGCGGCAGCAACACGCTCGGGCTCCAGCTTCTCCGCATATCCTCGCCGGCACTTGTCCTTTTCATTATTATAGTGGGTGCGAGGTGGTACCGCGTGGTGGTTTCTCTGGTGACTGATATTGAGCAACTTTTCACGTACCTGATGGCCATTTGTGTGTCTTTAGAGAAACATCTCTTCAAAGTCACTGCCCATTTTTTATTGTTTCCTTTTTTTTTTTTTTGCCTTTTGTTTTGGGGTTAGAAGAATTCTTTATATATTCCGGACACCAGACCCTTATCAGATCTATGATTTCTAAATATTTTCTCCCATTCAGTAGATTGTCTTTTTACTTTCCTCATAAGGTTCTTTGATACAGAAATGTTTTTAATTTGATAGACTCCAGTTTATCTACGACTTTTTTTTTTCTTGTGGCTCATGCTTTTGGTGTCATATTTAAGAATCCATTCCCAAATCCAAGGTCATGATGATTTATCCATGTTTTTGTCTGAGACTTTGGAAGTTTTACCTCTTATATTTAGGTTGTTGACCCATTTTAAGTTAAGTTTTGTACATGGAGTGAACTAGGGGTCAACTTTATTCTTTTGCACGTGGAGATCCGTTTGTTGAAGAGACTGTTCCTTCCTCACTGACAATCTCAGGACCCTTGTTGAAAACCAACTGGCCGTGAATGTCTGGGTTTATTTCCGGACTCTGTTCCAGTCTATTGGTCTATGTGTCCGGCCCAGTGCAACACCACACTGTTTTGAACACTGTACCTTTGTAGTACGACCGGAAATCAGGAAGTGTGAGTCCTCCAACTTTGTTTTTATTTTTCAATTTTGTGTTGGCAATTCAGAGCCCTTGCAAACCCATAATGAATTTGAGGATCATCTTTTCCACTTCTGCAAATAAAAAATTGTTGGAATTTTGACAGGGATTGAACTGAATCTGTAGTTTGCCTTGCATAGTATCACTGTCCTAACAGTGTTAAATCTTGCAGTCTATAAACGTGAGATGCCTTGACATTAATTTAGGTTTTTGTTAATTTTTTCACAACGTTTTGCACTTTTTATTATACAAGTCTTTCACCTTTTGGTTGAATTTAGTTCTAGGTACTTTATTGTTTCAAATGCTATTGCAAATGAAATCGTTTTCTTAATTTTATTTTCGTATTACTTCTTGCTGGTGTATAGAAACACAACTGATTTTGTGTGTTGATCTAGTACTCTTCAACTTTGCTGAATTCCCCTTTTTTCCTCCAACTTTATTGAGATGTAACTGATTCCTTTAAACATTGTTTTAAGTTTAAGTTGTACCCCCATATCCATTAGGGTTTTGTACACCCATATCCATTTTTTAAATCCCCCAATCCATTAAGAAAGAAAGAGCTTGGGAATTAAAAAGAGAAATTACCTATGAGTGAGATATCATGGCATTCCAGTAACGGATTTTAGAATAGTCTGATATTGTATTCTTTATCAAACAACATGCAACAGCCCAAAAGGATAACCAGCTACATGAATATGTTTTAAGAAACTGCCAGGATGGACCATGTGAGCAAGTCTCCTCGTCCAATTATCTAGGACCCAAGCTTTGATCAATCTGGGGTTGCATGTCCTGTTCCGGAACTGGCTCGGCTCACCACAGCGTGGTGAAAGTCACTCCTCCCCAACGTAGCAAGAAACTCCAGAGTCTGGTAGAATCCGCCTGACGCTAGTCTCCTAATTCATCCTTCCACAGCAGCTGAAACCTTTAGCTGAAGTCCCAATGATTCTTGTGTGCGAGATGGTAATTTCTAAAGAAATGGCTCCTTACGGAGAGGCTGCATCTTCATGGGGCATGTGTGTGTGTGTGTGTAATATTAAATATATGCCATTGAATATTTTAATATATTCACGCATTCTACATTGAGTGTATATGAATATGTTTTGCATATACAGATATATATCTTGTTTCATAAGTGTAATTTATTCCTGAAACCATATTAAAGAAAAATAATTCAAAATTTTTTAATTGAACTATAGTTGATTTACAATGTTGTGTTAGTTTCAGGTGTACAGCACAGTGATTCAGACCTTTTCAGATTCTTTTCCATTATAAGTTATTATAAGATATTGAATACAGCTCCCTGTGTTAACCCTTGTGGTTTATCTGTTTTATAGATAGTGGTGTGTGTCTGTTAATCCCATACTCCTAATTTGTCCTCCCACCCCCTTTCCCTTTTGGTAACCATAGTTTTATTTTCTATGTCTGTGAGTCTGTTTCAGTTTTGTAAATAAGTCCATTCGTATCATTTTTTAGGTTCCACATATAACGGATATCATATGATACTTGTCTTTCTCTGTGTGACTTACTTCACTTTTACTATGATTATCTCTAGGTCCATCCATGTTGCTCATCATTTGAAAGTTTAAATGGGAAAAATTACATGCATTCTATCCCAACCCAGGATAACTAAACAATTTTCACAGGTAGAAAAATAAATCCACTGAAAACAAAACACATTTATATAAATAATAAACAGCAATTTGAAAGTAAATTAATAGTACACAAAACGAAGTGCGGTCAGGTATTATGGACTATACTTTTTTCCTCTCCCTACACTACGTTTTTCAAAAATCAGCCCTCTGGGTGCAGACAGCTGTCTTGCAGTCAGACTGTCTTCTTATCATGGGGCTCTAGCCCAGAAGAGGCCCCTCTGGGCAAAAAAGGCTGACCTCCCAAGAGCCTGGGGTCTGGGAACTGAGCCGGTGGCCAGGGTCTGAGATGCTGTGGGCGGCTGTTCCCCAAGCTGACCATCGGGTCCCGTCCGCACTCAGGCACTTACATAAGCGTGTTCGCTGGGATGGCCTCTGACCGAAGCTGTTGTGTCAATGGTGTGGAGAATGTGTCTTTGCTGGAAATGTCAGAATCTCACTTCTCATGTGTATTTGGTGTGTTTCGTAGCCACTCTACGAAAAAGTGACGACTGAAAGTGGTCCAAGTTTCCAGGCCTCCTTACGGCTGAGGGACCTAAACTGGAAGGCAGTGGGGGAGGCCAGCCTATAATCTCAGGCCCCCTGCCCTGGTGACCGGGGCCCCGCGTGGCCTCCACGGGGCTCAGGGCCTCCTCCATGTCCACCACTCAGGTGGCCACACACAGGGGACCCTGGACGGCAAGGACCCGCGCGGGGCGAGCTCAGCCAGGGTCAGACATGGAGGCGAGGCCCGGATGTCTTGGCAGGAATTCTGCGGCTTCCCCGAAGCTGAGGCCCCAACTGCCCAGCCAGGAGTCTCTGTCACCTCTGGACTCCTGCCCTCTGCCAAGTCACTCCCCTGGGAGCGGGAGCCCGGGCTTGGCCAGGCCCAGACGGCCCCGCTGTTCCCTCCTCTTGCCCCGGGATTCCGGGCCGTGGTCTGTGGGGTCCAGATGAGGATCCTTTAGTCCTTAGCAGAGCCGTGCAGGCATCCGTGATCGCATGACTGGGGCTACGGAGCTGTCGGGTGGCAGCTCCTACGTGTCCCCTAAGCCCACGCACCACTCCGCTCCCGTGGCCAAAACGCCGCTTTGTGAAGCTCAGACTAAGTGAGCAAAACCTGCCTGAGACGTTTCGACCCACAGCGACCCCCGGGCAGTGCGAGAGGCTGGCAGCCGGGGGTGGCGGAGGGACACTGCCTCCACTCTGGACCCTCAGCCGCTGCAGACTCCATGCTCCCTGGCTGCGGTGCCGTGGGAGGGCGAGCTGGCCTCTGGACCCCTCGGACGCCTGCACCTCGGGCTGGATCCCCCCGTTCAGAGTCACCCCCAGGTACCCTAGATAATGGCTCATGGAGCGCGGCCTGAAGGTACACAGCTGGAGCGGGGTGGGGCTTTTTGTCTCTTCTTTCAGGAACAATGACTATGCATGGATTTACCGCATGTGTTAGAACCTCACACAAAAGGAAAAGACACTCCACAGAGCTGCCCCACACGTGGGTCACCTAGTCCCCCGTTAGGCCACAAAGACACTAAAAATTAGTTCTGGGACTACCAGGACGCTGACAGGGAGTCTGTCAGAAACTTGTATTTTCAATAAACTTCCCCCAAAATCTGACTGTGTGAAAACTGTACCGCGTTTTAATGTCCTGGCTTCTCGGCATCGTTGCTGACATACGATACACTTGCTGTTTCACCAGCTAAGTGCACGTTAGGGTCTCCCAGTGGCTCCGTGACCCACGGTCCAACCCTCACCCTTCTCCTTATATCTCATTGTTTCTAAACTTCTCAAAGGCCTCCTGGGTCACTTCTGCAGGTCTAGTCTCTTCCTCCATCTCCCTGTCCCCAGGTCCCTCCGTTCTCAACCCCAATCAAGGCCGGGGCCTTCAGCTCCATCCCACCCCCTCAGGAGACCTTCCCTAGATCTTGTCGCTTCCCTGGCAGACTCCTTCCAGCCTATTTCAGCCAAACACGCTTGTTTTCCCCTCCGTCTCCCCGCTCCCCCTGCATCTCTCGCTCTCACGTTTCCCCTATAATTGACGCCACCGTAATGCTCAGAAGTCCCGAGAGCAGTGGGGCAGCCAGAGACACCGCAGGCCGCCCTGTGGCTCTCCTCCCATCACTGGGCAGCTGGTTTGTTGTCCACGTGATGTCATGATCTGACACGTGTCCCACCGCGTCTTCTGCTGCTTCTCGCTCCGGCTTGGAACGAGACTGCGTCATGGGAAGCACCGCTTGTATTGATGAGGGGCCCCTCGTGTTGCCCCCTTTTTCTGAGTCATCTCAGTGGTGCTGACACTCACTGCACTGCTCTGTCCCCTGTCGGACAGCAAGAAGCAGCCGGAGGATGGATTTCCTAAGGTCGTGTCGTAGCGCGTGACCCGGGCGGCTCCACAGACCATGATGAGACCTGCCTTAAACTGCTTCTTTCTGTGAAGACCCCAAACGGCATCTTAGCCTGAGAAGCGCACGAGGAAGAACTGTCACGGAGGAGGCTGTCCCTGGCCCAGGAGACAAGGCATCAGCCGGGGCCCCTCTCCTCCCCCCCGGCAGGAGCCCTGCTAGCTCTTTAAAAAAGGGAGAGAGATTCATTTATAGAAAACCTTTTTACAATTTATTTCCTGTGATGAATCTTTAAAGTATAAAAATGAGGCTCTAGCTAAATGCAGGGTTTCAGTGGTGAAATTTTGACCATGTGAACAAATAAATAAATATTTACAGTCTTTGTCAAAACAAAAGAAGTTTCATCCATCTGTACGAGAAGTTTGTTTTTAAAAAAAACATAAATAATTTACAAAAGAATATGGTACATTCTAAATATTCACATCATCGTCGTCCCACGCCACTGTATCGTTCAGCCAAACACCACCGACACAGAGAACCTACACGCTCTTCACAATTGTTACATTTAATGAAGTCTCCCAACACTTCCTTGTCTTGGGAATACAGTTCCACCAAAAAAAGTAAAAAGTGCAGCAAAATGAAAAGTAAAACCAACCTCAAAGGAAGCAACAAATGTAACTTTATCACACGAGCAAATGAAAACAAAGTCATGGAGCCGCTCCCTACTTGACAGAGGAGTGAAGTCGCTATTCACAGGAAGAGAACAGTTTGTCCGCATGGGACCAACAAGACAAAGTCTTCTTCCTAAACCCCTATGTGGAGTGAGATTAACGAAGATTTTCTGTGGAAACGTCATGCAACTTAAAGCAAAAAATAAATCAGACCTGTGTGTATTACCATATGACTGATCAAGGGGTATGTCTGCCGAGACAACACTGGTTTATCCTCGGCATTCCAAGTCTTTAAAATCCTATGTACAGCAGATAACACTAAAAAATACTGAATTAAAGTCACTGGCAACAGTATATATTAAGGTTCCATTATAAACTCTTCATTATTATTTATTTATTCTATCACATTTTGCAGCATGTTTTATGATGACAACATAATATTATAAAGTCTTGTATTTTGAAGATATTTTGCTGTAACTGTATCTTTATATTATTATACGCTAGTTATATGTTTACTTTTAGATATTATACTTACATAAGTGCTACTTGTCATATTTAAAATAAGTTATTGGTGAACGGAACTGCATTCTATATTCACTTAATAAATATTAGCACAACATTTATAACTGGAACCTTAATGGAATGTGTTACCAAGTTAGGTAAAAGCAATCCGTCCATAGTTTCAAAGCCTAGAATAGGGATTAGATGCCAAAATGCATTTGCTGATTTTTTTGCCTGCTGACTTCCCCAGCAGCTTGGAAAGGAGCTCCAGCAAGGATTCTAGGGATCAGACTTCGGAATTAAGTGACAACTGGCCACGAGTTCTCTCAGGTCCACAATGGCTGGAGGGGCGAACCACGGTGACAGCACTTCCCTAGGTTAAACCCTCACATAGACGAGGCTTTGCCAGGCCCACGTCTGCACCCACATTAGAGCCATTTTGCAAGGATATTCCTTCTTTGATGAGACAGCATCAATGAGGGCTTCCATTGTAGGACAAGAGAGTGGGGGAGGGGTAGTCTTTATTCCCATAATTATTTTTGATGTTCCAATTAGTTACTTGACATCCCACATATGTGACTGGTATCTCCTGACCTCTTTCTGAAAATGGCATTATTCAGACTTGAGTTGACCCTTCTTCATAATTGACCTAACAGGATTTGGGTGCTCTCACACCAAACTTAAGGCACTGGAAGTAGTGTAGCAATATTAAGCATAAATGCTTAATTTATGATAATTGCTTATACACAATATTCCCTTCAGCTCCATATACACATAAATAAAATAAGTACTTACATTTCATATGTAAACGTCATTCTTTTTAAACACACAAGAGAAAGCAATGTAATACCATGCTCGATTTTCACTCCACATAAAGTCTCATGGGTCATCAAACTGCTTTTCCTGTAGTGGGTTGATGTTCATTCATCATTTGTTTCCATTAATATTCATCCTCTGAAGGCACGTGGGCTTGGGTTGATGATAGAAGGTGAAGAACCGCTCAAGGTTGGGGTCAAGGACAGGAGGTCTGCTAGAGAGAAGCTGGGAACACTGGGATGGACTGAGGTGTCTGGGTAACGGCGTCTACAGTACTTTGCTGGAAATACAGCAAATCTTGTTCAGACATCTGCAAAACACAGTGAACAGAATTTGGGAGATTGGACCATGCACTTTGTTTTGCTTTATTTTGTTTAACTACAACCTAAAAATCACTATTTCTATTTAAAAAAAAAGGTTTCCACAATATGGATGGATGTGTGAATGGTTGAATGAATGGATGGATGGTGGATGGATGGATGGATAAATGGAAGGATGGATGGATGGATGGATAGGTGGATAAATGGATGGAAGGATGGATGGAAGGATGAATGGATGGATGGATGGATGGATGGGTGGATGGATGGAACGAAGGATAGGGAAAAGAACACTTTACCAGAATCAAGAAGACAAATCAACATTCTTGTTGTGTGATTTTTGAGAAGTATCTCTGAGCCTTACTTACCTTATCTGTAGAATAGGGATATTTTCATATCTACATGAAGACACAGGCTTAGACCACATAGAAGCCAAGTTCCCTTCCAGATCTATAATATTTTGATTCAAATATGCTCCTAGAGTGATAGCTAAAGAGAACCTTCCCCCCACCCTTCCTTCCTTCTTTCCTTCCTTCCTTTCTTTCTTTTATTCTAGGAAAGATAGCAATCTAAAATGCCATTAAGAGCCCAGAAGGTGTAGAAAATATAAAAAGCTATGGGATAGAGTAGAGTGGGACAAGTAGAGCCTATGAATAACTTTAAAGTGTTTGTCCTACCAAAGACATTCACATTGAATTTAAAACAAACAAACTGACAGACAAAACCAACTCAAGCTGACCAAAACAAGACATCTGCCTGGCAGGCCGCCAGCTTATTTCCCTGATGTGCAGCTTTTGTAAGAGGAAAAGTAAAGTATGTGTTCCTTCTCCTCCATCCCCTGTACCACTCACGGCCGCAGTGAATAATGTTCTCACACCCACCTCTGCATTCATATTTCAGGTCCGAGAAGTAGACCATTTCTTGAGAGAAGACAAACAGACCCAGCCGCCCACCGGCGTAGGTTTGGTCATAGATAGGTCCTGAGTCCGCCATGACCTGTTTTCCTTCATGCACTAAGACTCTGAAAACAGGGAAAAAGGAGAAAGAGAGAGAATGTCAGCTCTTTGAAGCACATTCACCAGAGGGCAGGAGGTCAGTCTTCTCCTCACGAGGCTGGCCAAGAGTAACACAGCACCACCCCAGAGCCCTCCTTCTTCCCTATGACTCACTGACAATCACCCACCCAAGCATCCAAGTTGTCTCCACCTTCAGGAGCCAGGAAGAGTTTAGTGGAGTCAGGAGGCCCCTCCCTCTGCCTGACCCTAACTCTAAGCCTCCCCCGTGTCAGCAAGCTCCTGGCCTTCACACTGCACTAAAAGCACGAGCTCACCAGCTTCCGCCCCACAAACTGTGAGCTGTGCGATAGCAAGGACCAGGCTCCACCCTACACGTACAGGTGCGCTAAAGCTTCCCTGGTAGGAGTGGAGTGAATAAACAGGGACACTCCACAGAAAGAGCACACCCCTGGCACCAGCCTGCACCTCCCCTTCTAAGATGTGCTTGTTGTCACTGAGGACACGCACACACTCCTGGTGAAGAATCAGACCGGCTCATGCTTCAACAGTTTTGTTTTTGCTTTTTAAAAAAATGTGAAGAAGATGCTGGACAGAAAAGAGAAGGCACTTAAAGTGGAAGAATCCAGGGAACAGCATACAAGTTAGAATCCACTTTGGCTTATTTACCTGTTAATGTTCTAACTTGCCATCCAGTGGAAAGATGTTCTTGGAATGTGAAAATTACTTGGTAGAAATACAGCCGCTACTGAGCTACCCTCTCACCTACCTTATGTAACCTGTCTTAGGTCTGTGGGTCAGATGCCACCTGTAGGCAGTGTAGTCCTTCCAGCCAATATTTTTGGGGTCATGCCATAACGTGCGAACCTGAGGAAAAAACATCACTTGTGAGTATAATTGGCACCCTGAGTCTTAACCACAGTTTTACGGCACAAGGAGGGGAGATAAAAACAGTACTCTGCTAAGTAATCCCTATGGCCCCTGCTGCCACATCTACCTCTGACATATTTCATATTATAAATCTCTAGCATGAGCAAAATCCACTGATAGGGAACAATGTAGTTCAGTGCAAAGAGCACAGGCACTTGGGCCGAGTCACAGATTCTCTACTTCCTCAACGTGGGACCTTGGGCAAAACACTTAAACTCCTGAAACCCTGCTCTCCCTTTTTCTATAAGGGAGAACGCCTATGTTTCATGTGCAAGAGGATTACCAATTGTGTTTATAAAACCACCAGGCATGGCATCGTTAATAAGCGAGGTACCCGATAAAAGATTATTCAAAGCACCGTGACTTGGGGTAAAATGAACAAAAACCGAGGTGGGGGTACTTTTGCAATGGGGCAGGTACTGCTCTCCTGAAAGCTCACAGCAGCTGCCGGCCTCGGTCAGAAGAGACCGTCCTCCTCACCTGTCCCTCTGTGTTCCCCGTGTGCCACAGGGCATTCCTCAGGTGCTCGCCTGTCCCCGTGGTGGAGTTCACCACTTTGAGGGACACCCCTGAGTAGCCGTATGCCCGGGTGGGCTGGTCTTCCCAGTACGTCTGAGTGACCTGCTTCCACATCACCACGTAGAAGCGGCTGCTGGACTGGTAGCCAAAGACGAAGCCAGCATAGTCGTCATCCCGGTCCGTGTTGACGTAGAATGTGCCGCTGAAGTCGACTGACCCAAACTCATCGAAACCTGGGGGCCAAAGGGAACATTTGGTCACAAAACCAGGTCAGAAACAGCCTTTTAGGAAATTACTGGATGAGCCCTGGGACCACTGGACGCAGGTGGAAAGAGGCTCTCCTCTTCCATCTAACTCAAGGTCTACTCCTGTGGGATTAACAACACTTGTGGAATTTAATCTTTTTAGATCCCACTTACAGAGTTATGGCAGAGCTTCACCACCCTAGGTAATAATTTACAGATCAAGTCCATAAAATGAAATGGCTTGCTGAATATTAAATCGCGGAGAATTTGGAGAGGCAAACAAGTGCTTCCCCAATTTCTCCCGTCAAAAATATTTAGGCAGATGGTTTTACAAACCAAGGGAGGCTGGGGGCTACCAGAAAGATCCACTGCTCCTGTCCACTCGGTTTTAAAGGGTAGCCCATGTGCTCCGTGGGCACCTTGCAGGCAGGAACCGCAAGGGGTGGTGTGTATTCTAAGGCTCACCAACAGCGATGCCAGGGTCGGAGTTGGCCGTCTGCACCAGCTCTTTGCCTTGATGGCGAATGACCCAGTTGGGATCGATCTGAGTGGTGCCCTTGGGGTCCAGGTGGACCATCTGGAAGTTCCGGAAGTCCGTCTCACTGATGGCGTGGTTCTCAGGACACACGTCATCAATATCAGGGATGTTGTCGTTGTCAAAGTCGTCTTTGCAGGCATCACCACGCCCATCGCCTGTCACCAAGGGCAAGCAGAGAAACACACAAAGTAAGGGTTTGCTGTCCGCCTCTCTGTGTCTGAGAAAACTTCGCACATGATTTTCTGAAAATTCAAGGTTAGGTGCTTGGCAGGACCTGGACCTGCTTTCCTGGACCAGTGCCTGTAATCTCTGACATTTCACCCCAGCGCTGTGAGGAGTCTGGATGCTCTTTTCAAAACGTTGCTGTGGTAAGCCCTGCAGCAAAGCACGCCATAATCCAGTTCCTGGAGAGTCACTTCTCACTTCCTTCTGAACTTGATACTGGGGGTACCAAACCTGAACGCTGCCAAGTGAAGTCAAGCTGAATTTCCAGCTTTTTTCTCTGATAGTTTTCAGAACCTCTACTATTACCTAAATCACCCCTGCCTGTAATCTGTTTGGCACTGAAAGCAGAACTCCATGAAAAATGATTTCCCTAGGGAGATGTGGACTTCTGTTTTTTGGAAGCATCTTGTCAAATTTTCTAATGAGGTGGGGATGTGGCCATGGGGCCGTGGACCAGCCTGGCACAGAGAGATGCCTGCTGAAACCTTCACGGCCGTGCAGTTCATGGTTATAGTGATGATCCAGATGACCACTTAGCACTGCAATTAGGCCATTGCAGTGCCTACTGCTTTAGAAGGAGAAAAAGATACCAAGTTCAACCGAATTTCCATCACATCCTTCAAACTATCCTTCAGTTCTGTTCAGTAACACACATCCACGTACTGGATGACAGGCACACACTCACGCAAAAAGGAGCTTCCAAAACCCCTAAGACACCCCTGAGCACGCCAGCCTTGCCTCCGTCCCAACCTCCCTCCTGGTAAAAGCCTGCTGGGTAGCCAGCAAGCGCCCCCATGCCCCACTGTGGGGACTGAAGCCATCTGTCCTCTTGTCAAGAATGAGCTCTGTGCTGCTCTTGGGATGGGGGTGGGGGTGGTCCTTGGAGCTGCCCTTCAGTTAGTGAGTCTCCACGTGCCTCTGGGTCGTGTGGGCTCAAACACCCCACACCCCATCTCATCCACGGTGGATGTGTATCCCCCAGGCAGCACCCGGGTCAGCCGGGATTGCACCCACAGGCTCCAGCAGATGCCAGAGGACCACCAAGCCACCACTGAGCCCAGCTGTGCACCTGCCAGCCACGCTACCTGAGACTCCTGCCCCCTCCGGATCCTGTGCTCATGGACCACTTACTCACGTCAGCAGTCGGGCTACATACTCCTTTCTCCCGGCATTTCGCGCTCCCGCAACCTCTCTGCCCCTGCGGGGCGGCTGTCACAGGACCTACCGTCTGAGTCCTCCTGGTCGGAGTTGGCCACAAGCCGGCAGTTGTCCCTGTCGTCTGGGACGCCGTCGTTGTCGTCGTCCGAGTCACAGGCGTCCCCCTTGCCGTCGTGGTCGTGGTCGGCCTGGTTGGCGTTGGAGATGTAGGGGCAGTTGTCCTGGTTGTTTTGGTGTCCGTCCTCGTCAATGTCCTCGTTGTTGTCACACTGGTCACCCACGAGGTCGTTGTCTACGTCGGTCTGGAGGACAGAGTTCGGGGACAGCAGCAGTGAGCATCCATCCAGTGAAGCAGATGCCAGGCCGAAAGTCACCGAGGGCGCGTGGCCTGTACCACCTCACCCCCAACGTGAGCTGTGACCGCAGAGAGGAAACGGCCTCTCTCCCTCCTAACCCACCTCCCTGCGGGGATTCACTTTCTTTAAGGAAGACTGGAAAGAATGAGCTGCAACAGAATCAAGTCCTTTCTGACAACATCTGCTGCAACACGTTCTAGGAACTACATCCGTATGTGATGTTCTCACCGTGTCTTCCAAAGGCAAATCTGGAAAAGCAGCCAGTTCCTATGTTTGCGTCAGGGAAATACGGAGATAATTAGATGAAGACTCTCCTTTCAGACAGTGGGACAAAGGCACCCACTCATCTGGCCAGTGGCCACGGAGATACGAGTCACGCTCAGACCTGAGTTCAATGCTTTCAATTACAGTGATCGAAAAGCCTGTGCTGTCGCGTCCTGACGGGTGGATGGAAAGCTGCAAAGCCGCGCACGTTCTGTGACTGAGGAGCTCCTCCGCCCCCGCTGCTCTTAGCCACACCCGATCAATCGCCGGTCAATTACCTGGTCTGGGTTGTGCACCAGGGGGCAGTTGTCGCAGTGATCGCCCACGCCGTCCCCGTCGGTGTCCCTCTGGTCAGTGTTGTAGACGTAGGGACAGTTGTCTCGCTCATTGAAGACATCTGTAGGATTCAGGGGGAAGACAGAAGCATACGGAGTTTAGAGAAGGCACGTTGCTTCTCCTATTGCAGTAAGCAACGTACGGCCAAACTTTTGTTTAATAAAAAAATGATCTAAGAAATCATAAGACGTAAAGATTATTAGATTTATGGCAGACTTCCCATTAAACTTAAAATTCCCTTAGTCTGAAGCAGAACCAACTCTTGGAGGTTTCTGGATGACAATGCACATGGAGGGCTGATGAGGGAGTCATCACAGCGTAAATATCGGAGTCCTCACGCGGACTGTTTGCCCCAACATCCATTCAGAAAATGGGCATCGCGCTCCTAGGACCTGATCAGCTTCCGGGGCCTCACTGCCTCATCTGTTCCCTACGTCAGCGGGAAAATAACAATGGCAGAGACTGACAGGGGGGTTAGCTATAGTGCCTTATACCCAGAAATCTGAAAATAGATAATGAATTTCATCAACTTTGGGGTTATGAAAACTGAGTTAACAGTAATCAGGCTCGAAGGGCAAAGCAAAACCTCACAAATCAGTGAGTCAGCAGGAAAGCTTGAGCCAGGCTAGGCGGCTGTCTTATCCTGGCAGATGGGGAGGTCCTGGCAGATGGGGGGAGGCAGGGGGCGAGGCAGTGAGAAAGGACCCCGAGATATGCAGGGGGTCAGACCTCACAGACGGAGGATCAGAGGAGATGCCCGGCTGCTGGAAAGCCGTAGAAAGCGGCACGGCCGGACGCTGTCTTGGCGCCGGTGGAAGCTGGTCAGTGTGATGCCAAGTTACACCAAGAAAATAGCCAGAAGACAAACGCAGGTGGGGGTGGGAGGGCAGAGTCAGAGGGAGTGGGTGTGAGTCTGTCCGAGCTGCTTCCTGAGTGTCAGACACCCAGGGCAAGGCTGTGCCGTGAGGTGTGGAGCTCGTGCCCGCGGCACTGGCATCTAGGGTTAAATAGCCGGGTGGTGTCGCATGTTTCTGAAGTCCGGGGATACCTGGAACCCCTCGGGGAGGCTTTGCAATGAATGATTCAATGAATGGCTAGAAATACAGCATGGAGGGAAATAGGAGGGAACAAAGCTGTCCTCAGGCCTTTCTCAGAAGCACGGTTGGGTCAGGCCAGGGTACTGGGTTCCTGGGGCTGTGAACGGACGTGGACCTGGGAGAAGACACCAGGACTAGCCACAAGGACATGGGACAAGAGCTCAGGGCCAGGAAAGGAAGATGCCAAACGCGTAGTTTTCCAAAGGGGGAAACTAGGCCGGCGACCCGAGGCCAGCGTCCTGAGGCTGGCAACCCCTTCCAGGAACCCACAGGGACAAGGGGCCGAATGAGGCTGGGACCCTATGAGCAAAGCGCCATGGATCGTGTTGTCTCATGTCAGTGCACAGGTGAAGCTGGGCGTATGCAGTAACAGAATAAAGCACGGAGCCTGGGACCACCGCCGACCGTGAGCCCTGAAGCCCGTCAGGAGGACGCGGGACTGACCATCCCCATCGATGTCCGCGGAGCAGGCGTCGCCCTCCCCGTTGCTGTCCGTGTCGATCTGCGCCAGGTTGTGCTCGTAGGGGCAGTTGTCACAGCGGTCCCCAACCTCGTCTTTGTCGTAGTCAAACTGCCGTGGGTTGAAGACGAGTTGGCAGTTGTCCTGGAGAGAAAGTGAGGGGAGAATTTGAGAAGTAGGGTGGGGTATTTGTTGAATTGCTTATAAAATGGCTTAGCACTTACAGGCTATGTATTCAAAGTAGATCAAGATGATCAAGGTAGCGATAAAGTATCTTGGCAAAGGTAGCCATTGCTGACACTTTCTTGATATCAAATCATTTGATAATTATTTATGCATCTGTCCCTATGAAAAAGTTTGATGTTTTCTATAGTAAAGGTGATCTAGCACATATTTCATGGTGAGGATAGAAACATAAACGTCAAGGGAATGAACGAATGAATGAGTTAATGGATCAGTGGAAGCCAGACGCAGTAAACCTGTGAATAAGAAGTTAGCCTCTGTCTCTGCTACTGCTGAATTACGGACTAACATGTCAGAGCACTTAACGTTTGCAACACTTCTCTCGGGAAATGGTCACATCTAAATTCTGCCCTAAAGGCAGGGAGTGGCAATATCGCTCATCCCAGGCAGCCCCCGTCGCTGGCACCTGCCCCAGAAGCAGGGGGGATAAGTCCCTTTCATGCAACTAAAGGTAAACTAAACCACTGAAAGCACTTCTGGCAGAGCACCCCAGGCGGCTCCATGCTCGGGCTGCCTCGTGTGCTTGTGCAAAGGACAGACGTCCCTTGTCGGTGACTTTCCGTTACTAGCCCAGGAGCGCTAAACCCGGCAGTTCACAGGGACCCCTGGGTGCAGACCACTGTGCTCCCCCACTCCTCAACCGGAGGGCAGGTGCCCAGGTGGTGCGGACCCACCTTCTCATCGCTGACGCCGTCGTTGTCATCGTCATCGTCACAGGCGTCCCCGATGCCGTCCTTGTCAAAGTCTTCTTGCCCAGAGTTAGGCAGGAGGGGGCAGTTGTCCTGCAAGCAGAGGAAGCAGGCTAGTTACAAAAACATTCCCAAGAGCCCGCTTCTTTCAGATGAGATGATGAGGGCAGAGCTGGCGACATCACGCCAGGCGCCTGTCCTCGGGGGAGCGGGACGGAGACGCCGCGGCCCCGCGTTTCCCCTCAGGTGCTGCTGTAGGACCGACATCACCACCGCCAGTGAGCTGAGGCAAAAGAAGCCTGTGTCCTGAGCTCGGGACTCCTGTATGCAGCTGAATGACTGCAGGAACCAGGAGAGGATGAAAATACAGGACAGGGCGGAGCCTCCCGTCCCACTGCTTCCCACAAATTCCAAGCATCCATCCAAAAGCCAAGGTCATAAACCTTCAACCCTCACTAGTCAACAGGTGGCCTAGAGTCTCTGTTCAGGAACTGAGGCCCAGCTCCCCAAACCATCTCCCCGATTCAGCTCTGCCCAAGAAGTGGAGAATTCCCATAACGGGGGAAAAAAGTCATTTTGTTTCAGTCCAATGATATAAGGACTCAAACCCAAGCTGTACAGACACTGCAGCCTGAGGAAGCTGGAAACACCAGGAGAGGGTCCACGTGAAGGTGTTTCGATGCCATTAACACAGGTGTCCCAGAAGCCCCAGGGGTTCAAGGGGGTCAGGGGTCTCATCAGAAGCACAGCCCAGGGCCATGTCTGGAGCCAAGCTTCAACTCCAGCCCGTGAAGGAGGAGAGCATATTCCTGTGGTGTGGACACAGGTCCTGACGGAGGGATTCAGCACCTTTGCAGGGATGAGTAAGGGAACCTCTCAGACGGGGTGAGGGGCCTTCCCATGAACTGTCTTACTTTTGCATCTGTTTGTTCCCATAAGTTATATTTAATGCAAATATAATGTGCAAAGTTTGATGTGCTACCTTTTTAGTTATTAAATTCCTGTCTGAAGTTCCACAAAAATGAAAAAAAAAAAGGGTGTCCTTAGCCTCGTGGACACCTTCCATTGTTCCTGCTACGGTACCAGGGCATCCTGGGTCCCTAGTGGAAATCTCCATCAATAATCGCATCCAATAAGCACCCACTTCCTGCGGGGATTTCCGAGCTTGACACCTGACCTTGTTAGGTCAGGGAATGTGGTCAGGGAGATACAGTGAAGGCTGCAAACTTTGTCTCTGTTATTTCAAAGCAGATTCACTTTTTGTTTCAGTCAACATCTGCCATCTTTAATCAAGAGGGCGAAAGATAAAATTTAAAACTCTCTTTACTCAAGATTCACAAGAACAAATAAGTATTAACTAGATTAATATATTTACATTTGCAAGTAATGTCTTTTGTGAGTTTGTAGTATTTATATTTCTGAAGCTTCTAAGGTATAAAACGTCACTGAAACGTTTTGGTACACCTTGTTTAGTGGTCTGAATGGTGGTCCCCTAGATATATGCCATGTCTTAACCTCTAGAACCTGTAAATGTTACCTTATATAGCAAAAGAGTGGCTATCACCTTACATGGTAAAGTTAATATCACCTTATATGCAAAAGATGCGCTTGATATGAGGGTCTTGAAAGGACGAGTTTACCCTGGAGTATCCAGATGGGCCCTAAATACAACCACGCGTGTCCTTATAAGGGCGTCAGGGGGAGTTTGAGACAGATGCATAGAGGAGCAGGCAGAAGCAGAGGTTGGGGCGGTGTGTCCACAAGCCACGGACACCTGGAGGGCCCAGAAGCTGGGAGAGGCTGGAAGGACCCTCCTCTGGGGGCTCCAGGGGAGCCCAGCCCTGCCACACCTTGACCTCAGACTCCTGGCTCCGGACGTGAGAAGATGCAGTCCTGCTTTTAAAGCCACCAGGTTTGTGGTCATTGGCTGCAGTGGCCCCAGGAAAGGACTCCACCCCGTTACAGGCCCTAAGGAAGCCCCACTCACCCGGGGGCCCTAACCGCTTCCTGTGTGCAGCACATGGGGGTCTTTGCAAAGAAAATTGTGTGCTAGGCTCTGTGTGACCACAGCCCGGCCCACCTGCAGACCTCAGGCCCCCATAGCCTTGGAGGAGGGTGGGGCCTGTTTACATAGCCCCACCCCCAATGATTTCAAGCCTCTTTGTATTCAGTTAACAAACATGTACTAGGCTCCGCGTCCTCTCCCAGCTCCCAACAATCAGCTGCTTTTCCAGAGTGGTCCTGGAGTTTGCAGAAACCCACTAGGCAGGCGCCTTGGAGGGGCTAGTGGGTGGGCAGTGACACCCCAGCTCCCGTCAGCTTCGGGGGTGGGGACCACGCAGAGTGCAGGGCCCACACGGAGCCTCTGACTGTTCGGACCCGTAGAGGCACCTCCAGGGGCACAGCTACCCCGAGCTGGAACCGCTGGGGCCTGAGGGAGGTGGAGCCCCTGCCACACCCTCACCTTGATGCAGTGGTAGGTGGCGTTGGTGGCGCAGACCAGGTTCTTGTTGGGCCAGCCATCCAGGTCTGAGTCCTCCCCGCAGATGAGCCCGTCGCCCGCGTAGCCCGTCTGGCACGCGCACTTGTACATGGGGTCGCTGAAGTGGCCCAGGTAGATGCACTCCGCGTGCCTGTGACAGTTGTGGCTCTTGTCCTTGCAGGGGTCCTCAGGCTCGCACAGCTGCGGGAGGGCCGAGCGTGTCAGGACGCGTGCTGACCCTGACCCTGACCCTGACGGGAGGGCCGCGTGCAGGGCGCAGGGCTCCCGGCCACCCACGGGATGCTGAGGAGGGGGCAGCGTCCAGAGACCCGGGGCTCTGCTCCCCTGGAAGGCCCCGAGCAACAGCAAGGTCACGTCAGGCCTCCGGTGGCACCTGGGGTCACGGGGAGACCACGAGTCCCCACCCTGGCCCTCTGGGATGCTGTGTGTGAAAACTCAGCCCTGTGGTCCCCGCGGGTGGGGTCGCGCTGGCCGGCAGAGTGAGAGCGTCTCTCCCCCAGGCCGCCGTCCCCGCTCCTGTCCCGTCCACCCTCCAGTCCCAGCTCCGGCCTGACTGTCCTGCTGTCTCTAACAGGAGCTGGGAAGGCCGAGCAGCTCACCTGCTTCTCCGTCCTGGCCGCCTCCAGGCCGACGCCGAAGGGCTGGCTCCCCTTGTAGCGCGGGGGGCAGGGCAGGCAGTGGAAGCCGGGGTTGGTGTTGACGCAACGGTGCGCCTTGCTGGTCGTGAAGCACACGTCGGTGACCACAGCACACTGCGGGGACCAGCGGGCCAGACGTGAGCCCGCGCTCCCCACCTCCGAGGGACGCTCCGCTGCCTGGGAAGGGGGCACCTACCTCGTCCAGGTCCTCGCAGTGGGTGCCGTTGCCCAGGAAGCCCAGCGGGCAAGAGCCGCAGGACCAGGACCCGTCGGGGAAGCTGCGGCACTCGGCTCCGGGGAAGCAGGGGTTGGACAAGCAGCCGTCTGCACGGAGGAAGCAGAGCAGAGTCAGCAGCCGCCACCAGGTGGCGCCGTAATGAACCCACACACGAGGCCCGGGTGATGCCCTTCACACACTCTGGGGTTCAGCTGTGGAGAAACGGAGTGAGTTAGGAAGATGCTGGGGACAGCCACCCAAAGTCACCACCTCCAAGAGTAAAGCGTCGGAGGTGCAGGGGGTGACGGGGCCCACGTGCTCTGTGACCGCACTACCTACGACGCTCCATTCTGCGCGGCATGCTTTCTGCTTTCATGTAAAAAGGCCAGAGGAACACGAAGCACAGCGTAAAGCTTCACGTGTGTAGAACGGATTTTTCTTCTCTGTATTTTCCAAGCATCTTTATACATTTAATCAGAATTAAAACCCAACGGTGTCTTCAAAGACGCCTGCGACTGGAGCGTCCAGGCCCCACGACAGACGCCCGTCGGCCGAAAGGCCGGAGGCTGCGGGCCCGTCCCGTGCACACCCACCTGCGGGGCAGCTCCTCCTGTTACACATCTGATGCTCCGTGACGTCGCCGACGCAGTCCTTCCCTCCGTGCTGCGGCTCCGGGCTGTTACAGATGCGCGTCCGCTCCCGGATCCCTCCGGCACAGGTGACCGTGCAGGCCGACCATGGGGACCAGGGGCTCCACCGACCGTCGACTGGGGGAGAGAGGACAGAGGGGTCACTCTGGGGGTGCGGCCTGTGCTGGGGGCTCAGGACAAAGAGCCTGGGATGAGGCCACGCCTCCACACGTGGAGGAAACCTGGTAGGAAAGTCCTCTCGGGGCCGTATGGTCAGGGAGGGGTGCAGATCATGACAGTTCACTTGTTTTGTTTTGTCTCTGGGAAGGGGAATCACACAGTCTTCTGTGCTCAGAACCTGGGACCACTGACCGGGGGCCGCTGGCTATGGGTCCACCCCTGCCACGGGCAAGAGGTGCTCACGTCTGAAAAGCTGTGCGGAGCTGAGTTTCATTTGAAAAGGCTGTCACTCGTCATCAGTACAGATAACTCAGTAGGGAGAAGAATCACAGCACAGCCTTTTCTGGCTGAAGACCCTGCCCAAGTCCCAGAGCAGGCCTGGTGCGGGGAGCGCGTGTCCTCCCAAACCCAGGCCCCAGATGCCCCAGATGCAGGGGGGGCCGCCTCCTGAGACCCCCTCCTGTGCCTGCTGTCACTTCCCCCTCGGTCCCGGCCTATTTCCGCTCCATCGTGGATTAACTGGAGCTTGTTCAGGGGAGGTCAGGGCTGAGCGCCGCAATGGGCGTCCACCCCAAGGCCCCGCTTCCAGAAACCAGCCGACCGAGAGGATCCCGGTGCCTTGACCTCGCGGGGCCGCGCTGGGCCTGTGTCCTGCTAGAGGCCGGCCCCGAGCCCGGGCCCGCCCGTGTCCACTTACCCGGGCAGGGCGGGCCCTGGCAGGTCTTGGTCTCGCGGCCGCTGCCCTTGCAGCTCCGCCCGCCCATCTGTGGCACTGGCGAGTTGCAGAGCCGGATGCGGGTGACATTGCCGACCCCACAGGTCACGGAACAGGAGGACCACGGCGACCAGTGACTCCAGCCACCATCCTGCCGGACTAGCGCATGGAGGGAACAAGGACATCGGAGGCTCAGGGCGCCCAGTGAGAGGCGGGGCTGACCTGTCCCGGGAGTCTGCCCGTCAACCAGGCAGGAGTGGGGAGCCCAGCTGGGGAAGAGTAGGGTGTGTGGGCCAGGTGGAGCTCCTCCCAGCAAGGGCAGCAACAGGGTGTCTCTGGACCCCCAAGACCCCAGGGGCTGGGCCCTGTCCCCCACCCCGGGCCGGCCCGGCCTCTGACACTCACTGCGGTGGTCGCACTTGCCCAGGCTGCACGACCGCGTCTGGATGGATGGCCCCAGGCAGGTGTTACTGGTGACGTCGCAGGACCGCCCCCTCTGCTGGGTGCCAGGCCCGCAGGTGGCAGAGCACTCCGTCCACTCCGCCCACGGGGACCAGCCGTCCTCGCCGTCTGCTGGGGGGAGCACCACTGGCCATCAGACCTCCCCGGGGACTGCCCCACACAGCAGAGCCCAGCCCTGGGCTCCAAGCTGGATGCCCCAGGTGGGTGCTGGCAGTGGGCAGACAGCAGGGCCGCCCCACGTCTGTCCCAGGGTCGGAGCGCAGGGGCCGCCCTCCCAGGAAAGGGGAAGCAGGGGGATGCACAAGGAGCTTGGCCAGAAACCCAGTGTCTACTGTCAGGAAAGGGGTCTGTGGATGCTTCTAACGGCCTCACGAAGGAGAGCGCTGAACCCTGTCTGCACGAGGTTTCGCTGGAGTTGCTAAGATGTGAGTTATTTCCACCTGAACCTCCATGTGCTGATTTATATATGGTGATGAAACTTCAATTTTTGGTTGAAATTACAGGACACTGAATTTCATTCCAAATACTTTAAATTGGAGCAAGTGAAATAAAAAGGCAATTTCTTGCCAAGAAATTCTTCACAGGAAATTATCAATCTCTGAATAACAGAAAAGTTGTACCTTAATGCAAGAGATCGTTCTGGTAAATAGTAAATGCTATGATTCAACGTCTCAGAAGCAGCAAGAGAAGAATTTGAGGAGACCCTCCCTGGCTTTTACTCAGCAACATGAAACGGCTCCCTCTGGGCAAAATGGACCCTGAGGCTCCCGCCGTCACACCGTTACTCTCTGTAGCGTGTCCGATTTGGTCTGTTCAGCACCTAATATACGCCAGGCACTTTTGTACACACTGTGCTGTGTAGTTTCATCCTAAAGCTAACCCCGTGTCGTGGGGACGCTCATTCTGTATTTTACAGATGAAGAATCTGAAACCTGGAAAAGCCACGTTTTGCTCAGATTCATGGAGGGGCAGAGCCTGTGCTCATGCCTGTGGGCTCCCCGAACACGGAAGCTGCCCAGCCCCGCCCGGGTCACCAGACTCAAGGACCCCCAGACCAGGATGAGGGCCAGACAGTGAAAGACAAACAGGACACGCAGAGCAGCAACCGATTCAGTCGAGGCTGCCGGTGACACCACGAGGAAGGGGGCGGGGAGCCGGTGTGAAGGAGGCTCAGATGCTCCAGGGTCAGCTGGGGAGGGTGACGGGGGACTCGAAACAGAGGCGGGGGCTGTGGCTTTGGACCAGCACAGGAGGGAAGGCTGAGGAGGACCAGGGCCACTGCGACCCCGGAGTCACGAGCACCTGGGCGCTTCAGGAGGACCTCGGAGCCCTGGCCCCTGCGAGACTGTCCGACACAGACCCGCACAGTCCCACAGCTGGGGCCGCTGGGGCCGAGGCCGCCGCCCGCCCGCCGGGCACTCACCGTGGAAGCAGGAGGGACAGCACTCGCCGTCCACAAACGACGGGTCGGCGCACGTGGCGGGAGGGCAGCTGATCTGGTGGCAAACGGTTTTAAATTTCTACAAGGAAAAGAGGCATTTATGTCACTCATTTAGGAACATGAACACTGACCCAGGGCTGGACTGGAAGGGTCGGCAGGAAGGCTGGAGGTCTCTGCCCACAGACCCCGCCGGTTACAGGGACGCGAGAGCATCTCTCGCCGTGCGCACGCTCCTTTCTCCGTCCGCGGAGCCGTGGGCACAGGGCCTTCCGCGCGCTGCGGGCGGGGGGACACACAAGGTCGCAGCGGCGTCTGGTGTCCAGGCCCCCAGCAGTGGAGACCAGGTGGCAGGACATAAGGAATCTAAGCGTCAGGTCGTGTCGTGGGCAGTGACCCCATCCCCAGCGGCTTATGCCAAACCCGAGACGCTCGCAGGACCGAGTGGCCTCAAACACAAAGATGCGGGGGACCGGCGGCCAGCCATCGGGTGACACTGGCTGCACCCTCCCCGGCTCTCTGGGCGCAGAACCACGGGGCCACTCGGGCCTCATTGGAGGTGGCCCCCTTCCCCACGCCCCACGTGCGGCGCGGGGAGCAGAGAGCGGGAAGCCTCCAGCCCGGGGCTGCCACCAGGAGACCATGTGCCCGTCTCACCTTGCAGGTGCACTTGGTGCAGCTGTCCACCACCCAGGTTTCATTCTCCGCAAAGAACCTGCCATCCTGCAAGCAGGCGGACATGTTCCTGGTCTTGGGGGGTCCTCCAATGAGCTCCCAGAGAAACCGGTTGTCATTTGACTGGAAAGTGGAGGGAAGGAGGTCAGCACAGCCACAGCAGGCTCTGCAGCCATCGCACGCGGGCGGATGCGGGACGTGCAGTCGTGAAGGAGCCTCAGGCTGGACCAAGGGGGACGGGGTCCCTCCCACCACCCGCAGCTGAAAACTAAGGTTCAATTCTTGAATTCACCCATTCTTCCAAGTGTGACAGACACAGCTCTGATAGCACAACGGCAAAGGCAAACAGACATAAGCCCTGCTGTCATGGGGGTTACAGACTGCAGGAAACAATGCAAAGTTTAAAAGAAAATCAACTAAGTGAAAGTTACACCATTTGTCCCCTGAGCACGTGTGTTGTCACCTCCCTCCTAGGCACCCTGCTCCCACTAACATCTCTGATCTGGGGATAATGGGCACTTTGAGAATCACCCAAAAGATATGCGCCCCCCTCTGGCGCAAAATGGACAGAAACACACCATCCGGACGTTTTTGTGTGATTCAGGGAGCTGGCGAATTTCCTTAATCCCTAACTCCAATGTAGGTAAACTTCTCCCGAAGCTCTTTTCAGCTGAAAGCGAGACGCGTCAGGGGCAAAGGCTCCCCCGCTCCTGTCTCGGCCTCCCTTCTGCAGCCCCTCCCCCACCGGGACCCTCCGGACGCCACCGGCACCAGCAGGGCTGAGGCTCTGTGTCCTGAAGCAGCCAGTTAGAGGTCACACGCCACGTGCAGCTCGTGGGAAGGTCCTCCACGTTTACGAAGATCCCCACCCAGCAGGGTCCCCGCCTGCGGGTGTCCCTGGTCTCAGCGCCCCCAGCCCTGGAGGCTCCCTGAAGTGGCGAGCGCTGGGCGGGGAGGGTGCTCTCCCCCGCCCCCCCCCCACTCCTGCCCCCACCCAGCACGTGGTAGAACATCCCAGAAGCCACACTCGTCGTGGGTACTGCCCAGCCAGCACCCTAGCTGGAGCAGAAGTGCCCCATCCAGGGCCCTTGGGTGGAGCAGAGCCTCAGGGGCCTGGGGACCCCTCCCCTCTGGTATTCTTTCCCTCGGAGCCGCCCCGGGGCACAAGCTTCCTTCAGCTGAGCTCAGCCTGAGGTCTACATCGGCGGGAGGATGGGCCATCGGAGGCTGCTTACTGCCAGCAACCTGCTCTGAGCCCTAAGGCACGCTTGCTAAGACTTGAGGCACGTGTTCTGCCCCTTGACGAGCTGCGGAGAGGAAACCAATCTGCCTGTGATGACCTCGAGCCTTCAGGGACGGGCTCCGCTCTGAATGCCATTCTTTAGATGAATGCACCTCCCTCGTATGCAGGCTTTCTGTTTCCTGGGAGACGAACCCCCAGGGTTGAAGGACTGAGAGGAAAGCTCGTGGCCCGTGAGCACATTTTCCATAAGCATCCCTCTCCCACCCTCCAGCCACACACACGTCCGGGACCATCAGCCTGGTCGTCCAGGGAGCCGGGTGGTTACTCCTGGTAGCAGTGGCTAGTCGGGGGTAGTGGTGGAGAGAGTGCTGGTTAACGGTGGATAGTCGAGGTTACTCGTGGTTAGAGGAGGGTCCCCGGGGCACCCACCACTTTGCGCAGGTTCTCGTGGAGCTGGTTCACGATGACGTGCAGCCCCGACAGCTCCCGGATCAAGCTGCCCAGCTCCTCGCAGGAGTGCTCGCACACCTCCGGGCCCTTGGCCTCGCTCCGGCCCACGTGCTCCATGGAGACTGGGGGGCTCAGGTGCAGCGTCTCCGTGTTCTCGCTGATGGCGTTGGCTTCGGCTGTGGGGAAGACACGGAACGGTGAGCCCGCTGGCCTCTGGCCACAGCCTGGCCGGGCCCGCGGGGCGCTATCCAGAGCACTTGAGCTACACGGGCGCCCAAGAACCCGAGAGCTGGCGGAGGTGTTTCCCGTTACGGCCCTGCTTGTACCAGAGTGAGCTGCTTACCTCGCAGCACCGTGGGGACTGAGCCCCAGACACCACCCATGAGCAGAGCGAGCGGTCAGCTCAGGGATGGAGAGATGCAAAAAGCCAGAGACCTACAGCTGCATCATGCATCGTGCTCCAATTCTTTAGAGGCAACGATTTCCTGTTTTTCTTGTTTTTATATAAATACTTATATAATTTATTATCTAAGATAAGTTCCTTCTTTTTGTCCCCCACCCTAAACCTGTTTCCAGCCCCATATTCTCCATGAATTCCAACAACTCCTTTCACTCCTCATTTATCCCCTTTTTCCATCCCAAACGCCTTTTCATTTGGCTACTGCATGAAGGCAAATTCAGTTCTTTTCTTGCTAAATGAGTCATTTCATCATTTCCCTGCTGGCCTCACGAGACCCCCAGAAAGGCAGAATCCCAACCATGGGCTCAGAGTTCACTACCCCAGAAATAGTACAAGCGCCTGGAAGTCCCTGAACGTGGGACACACACACGGCTATGCCACTAGTTACAAAAGTGATCTGGGCAAGTGCCGAGACGGGTGTCGCCCTCGGGGGAGCCTGGCCAGCTGGGATGTGGCCGGCAAGCCAGCCCCAGCGTCCTCTTTGCAGCGATGCTCAACTGTCTCGTCCGATACATTCCGTTACTGAGTTACGACCTGTCAACGTCATAATTCTGTCAGACGGTCTACGATCGAGTTTTGTTATTTGTTTGTAAATCCTTGTTGCAACTCACACTGATACCTCAGACTCACCAGACCTAAAACCATATATAACCATACAGACATAAGCATATTAATCGCTACATGTATGTAGAAGAATAAAAACACGGCAATAATAAAAGTGCCTGGAAGTCCCACGACCGTCTCATGGAAGATGGGCAGAGCCCTTCCTCAGGATAGGACACCCCCCATTCGTGGCATGCAGGGCAGGGACCGGGGTGAGGGCCACGTCCACTCTCCCCCCCATCGAGGGTCAAGTGCCCCCTTTCCTTTTCTCTGTCACAGAGACGTGCCCACCCCACCGGGTGACCGCTTCCAAGGAGGCTAAGCTCTTATCTAGAGACAAGCAAGTCTCCCTCTATCAGGGCCCCCAGGACCATCTTCTCTTTCTCTGTGTCCTGTGGGATGTCAGTTAGTACTGTCTTAGCCTTTTTAGAACTTTTGCTTTTTTATGACCTCAGCTCCCCGCAAAAAATGTCTATGACCTAATCCGAAGGGGCTGATATTGGCATTTCAGCCGGAGCTGGTGGTTTGGGATGGGATGTGGTCCAGAGCTTCGGAGGCTGTGGTGCTCAGGGAGTTTGGAGCTGAGGGTGTGTGGCAGGAGGCCTTATAAGGTCCTCTCACTGCACAGGCCACCAAAAGTCACAGTTTCATTTCTTTCCTTCCCTGAACTCAACTGGCCGACTGTGGAAAGACACACAGACTGAAAGGTGGACGGCCTCGGATGGAAAGACTCGGATGCTGCCTGCAATGCCAGCGCTCGGGGCTTCAGGCTCGGAATCGTCAAGCCAGCACTCCGGACGCCCAGGGGCAAGGGCTGGGTCACAAAGCTGCAGCTGTGCATTACAGACATCAAGTCCTACGTATCCTTACGCGTGGATCCATCCATACGAGGACGATTTATACTTGCTTACAGTTGACATGAAGAAGCCTTTTCATGGAAGTAAATCGGAAAATGGGATCACGTGGCAGATAAGAGCCTCTTGTGTGGGACTCGGCCTGGGGGCGGGAGGTGCGCTGCTCTGATGCTCACAGGCCACTGCCCCGACAATTAGCGGGCCCTCCTGGCACCTCGCTTCTTTATTTGTAAAGTGAGGAAAGTGGATGTGCCCAGCTCAAGGGGTTTTGAAGATGAAATGACACAATGCATTCCAAAAGCCCCGGCATAGTGACCTTCAAATATCAAATGCTCAAGACAATGTTGACAAATTATGGTTGAATGTAAATTCAAAATGCAATTAACAGACAGCGTGGGATTATCTGTCAATGATGCAAGTGGCGTCCATTTTCATAATAAGGCTGTATCAACAGTTGTGAATAGTATAAAAAACTTCCATAAACCAAATTGGACAAACATCTCTGGTTTATCTTACGAAGTTGATCTTCCCACATCAGTAGACTGGAATAGTTGCATGTATTTAAAATCATGTTAAAATGCCAGGGATTTATTTTTTGGCATGTAAAATGGATTATATTAGATAATTAAAATTATTCATAATTAATCCTTCAAGCGATGTATTGTTTCAGAGGCCAACACATCCCAGCTGACCAGCGAACTCATTCAAGGCCATGGCGGCACATGTTTACTTATGTCCCACCGGCCCCTCCCCACACACCAAAGGAGGAACCCCTCAGAGGTGGGACATGGGGCACCACACGCAGCTCACACGCCTACCTCCCTGGCTTTGCTGACAGCCTTTCTTGCTCAGAAGATCTTCCACAGAGTTTTCGAACACTAAGTAGACGTTCTGCAGCAAACCCTGGAATATGTACAAGGAAAGAAACGGAGACGGATAAACAGCAAACGTTCGAGGCCACATTAAACGATATTTCAAAAATACGGGATGCAACCGTATAGCGGTGAGAACGTTTTCTTCTGTGCTTCTCCCCTCAGCAGGTCTGAAATCTCATTAATGGGTTATCTGTATGTTACTTGGAAGCTTCGTTTGTGGCAAGAGGCAGACAGTGGGGCTGACCCGAGGAGAAGGAAGAGTGTCTTAGAGAAGGGGCGGTGGCCCCCAGAGGGATGGCAAGGGTTGTCTTCTGAACACGCTCAGGGGACAGCGGGGGCCACACTCTCTCCGCAGGGGACTCTGCGGGTGCCTGGTGTTCCCGCACGCGGCCGTGGGTCTCGGGAACGTGTACTGTTCCAACCACAGAACAGACGGTACAGCTATGAGACCAGGCCGTCCTCCCGGTGCCAGTGAGGGGCTCGTCCCAGTGGGGCCAGTCGGCCACGTGGGCCTGGGGGGCTTCCTGACAATGGCCAGAGACCACGACCAGCATCTCTAGGCCTTTACTGAAATAACTGAGTCTAATCATACATTTATTTCCAAAGAATACACACACACCTGGAGGAGAATAGTTACTGACCCTCCACTGCAGGTTCTAAACACCTGCATTCAGAGAGATCGATCCTCTTGTAAAAACTATTATAACTGAGGCGAACATGGAACTATTCCCTCATAGATCAATAGCCCCTTCCTTAGAAAACATAGTTTTTCTCTCCCGTCTTCCTGCCATGTCAGTACTGAACTGGAATCTGGGGCTCTGGGGTTCTAGACACGTTTGCACGGGGCTGCTTCCCCAATCATCAAACGAGTCTTCACTCAGGAAATCGCTGACCATTTGTGCAGCTAAGAAAGGGCACCTATGACGGCGTGCTCTGCTCATTCCTGGTTCAGAAGGCCGTGTGTGCCACGTGTGCACGTAAGAGCGTCTATGAGTGTGTGTGCAAGCATGTGCATACGTGTAGCGTGCGTGCACGTGTACATGACTGCACGTGCCAGTGGGTGTGCATTGTGCACGTGGAGCCTGTGTGGTAGGCGCACGTGTGTCTGCTTCTCCAAGGCCGCACCCGACCCCTGCACCAGGCAGCGCGCTAAGCGGGGCCCTCGGCTGCGGCCCGCACAACCTACCCGGAAGTGGCTCTCTCGGGCGGGGCCCTTGGCCACGTACATCCTGCTCTTCTCCGTCTTCAGCTGCTCGTAAAAGGGCTCGTCCAGCGTGAAGCTGTCCGTCAGGTCGCAGCCCACGTAGAGGCTGTAGGTCTCTCCGGTCACCTGCACAGTGATGTTCTTCCACTGGGAATCAGCCAGGCCCACGTCCTCCAGGGAGATGACGTGCTGGGTGCCGTCCACCCAGTACGTGAGGTCCAGGGTGTCGGCGGGGCCGTTGGACACGATCTCGAACTGCCTGTGTGTGGCGCCTGGGCCCTCCAGCGCCAGCAGGGTGCCCCTGGACTTGCGGTCCTGCTTCAGGCTGGCCGTCAGGAAAAAGCCCTCGTTCCGCCGCATGGCCTCGGCGATCCGACCCAGGTGCTCCGCGCTCACCGGAGGGATGTAGTCAAAGCGCACGAAGCGGTAGGCGGGCACGCTGGGGTCCGGGCCCCGGAACTGCTTGGCCCCGATGGTCTTGCGGTTGATGCTGCTGATTCTGAAGAGGTCAAAGGCGGTGTCCTCGTCCTGGTCGCCGGCTGCCCGGGGGGCAGAGCAAGGGGGTCACGGGGAGCAGTAGGCACAGGCACCCTCGTCTCGGGGCCCCAAGTCCCCCGCTTCCTCGCCTGGGTGCTCGGGCTTTATTCCTCGAAAACCACCGCTACCTCCCCCCTCAGACATCTGCTTCCACAGGACCGGCTCCGCCCTTGACCAGTCAGGGGCGCTCTGCTCAGACCAGCTGACCCTTTGCCCAGCAAGCCTTCCTCGGGGACGGATGCAGCGTTTGGGTCATGCTCGGTCCCACCTGCTCCCGGACCAGGACCCTGGCCACCTGCTCTTTCCTGCTCTTCCACCCAGAGCTGAAGCTCGAAGGCGACCTTCTTTCTAGCCTCTGATTGCCCAGAAAGGCATCCCGCAGGGAAGTGCACCTCCAGTCTTGCCACTGGCGCGTCATTAGAAAGCAGTTACATTTCTTGTCGCTTTCTTAGATCAGCTGACTTGAGCTTGTCACATGGGCATCCCTTATTTTGTAGAAAGACGTGCTCCCACTCAGGGCTCACCCTGAGGGGGAGCATCTGAGAGATGATGAGCCGTAAGGCCACAAATGAATGGTTTTAAGTCACCGTCTAAACTACTGGAAAGAGTTGTTGTCAGACCTCCCCAAATCCTGACACTTTAAGTCATTCACAATAATTTTCTGAACAGAAAGTTTAAACAGAGAAAAACTTTTCATCTAATACTTGGCAAATTAAAGCACTATAGTACACAGTGTTGCTGATAGAAGTGTCATTTTACTACCTGCAATAGAGCTATTTGCCCATATACCAAAAATCCTTAAAGTAATTAAAACCTTTGACTCAGCAATGTTACTCTGGGAAGCTATCCTAAATATATAATCACAAACTCTAGGATATATGTATTCACAGCAGTATTCCATGAGGCATCATTTATACTAGTGTAGATGGGATGTGTAAAGTAAACGGGAATTGACCTAAAAATACTGGGGGTTACCTTCTAATGGAACATTATGCAGTCATTAAAAAGCATGTTGTAAGAAAAGAAACACACGGAAAAATATTTTTGACACATTTTTAAGAGCAGGAAAAAAAGCGGGAAGGAAATAAGTTATAAAACACCAAAAAGTTTAGTATGCTGTAAATATCACATACGAAAAAAGGCAAAAAGTGCCCCAGCCAAAGACTGCATCTCCAGGTCAGACGGTATCTTTCTCTACCACCTGGATTTTCCAAAAATAAATGATTTCCTGGTGTATGGACTCAAAAGTAATTGGGGCTTTATCTTAAACTAAGTTAAGAAGGTTCCATCCAGGCCTCCACTTTGTCCAGCCCTCCTCCCACAGGTGAGGCTTTTGCTCTGGGAGCCCAGGTCACTGGGCGGGGCGGGAGGGTCCACACTCACCCCGAGCACCGTACCAGGGCCATAAGGCTAGCAGCAGCAGCGGCCACAGCATCCTGCCTCTGCCGAGCTGAACCCCTGCAAATAAATCAGACCCGTTACTTCTGAATACATAACCTCAACGTCTAGTGTAGATTGGAATTTTTACTCACATGACCCTTTAAAAAGAATTGGTATAGGAAAATCAGAACTGCCCACATGGATGTGTGGGCAGTTCAAGCTAGATAGGAAACGTGCTTTTCCAATGGATTCTTCTAACTGTAGCTGGTATTCACTGGTCTAGCACTTGCTGACAAGCACCATGCTAATGGCGTCCTAAGTATTCGTATTATTTAACCCTCATAATGACCTAGGAGGCAGCAGCTATTATTATCATCTCCATTTTACTGACGGGTAAGTGGAGTCCAGAGAAGTTAAGTGCTTGCCCAGAGCAATGACGCTACTGAAAGGTGTAGCCAGGATGCAAACCCAGGAAGTTTGAATTCAGAAAAATGTCAGCTTGGGGAAAATAACCTATGAAGACATTTTGTGTAAATAGCCAAGAAAAAAGTCGCACGTGACTTAATTAAGTAGAATAAATATTAACTGCATATGAGTTAGAAGTAAACTTAGTTTGGTGGATCATAATTACAAAAATAGCCTTCTACTTAGGAATCATTTTTACTTTGCTCTTCTATTTTCCTGAGGCCTGTTTTTCCATTCTTGAGGATTCTCAGTTGGCAGGCTCAGCAGACACTGGCCTAGAAGTCAGAGACTGGCCAGGAGCCCATCCACCGTTAACCCCTGCTCAGCCTCCTGGTCTCCCCGCCGAGCAGCGCACGGTCCCAACGCCCCTCCAGCGATACACTGCGTCCCGCTGAGGCGAAGCCAAGCTGAGACCCTCACCCCTCCCTGTTTAGGGCTTCAAATATCCTGAGCTTCTCAGTGATGAAGAAATCCAAGGAGTCCCCTCTACAGAAGGATTTGGAAACCTAGAACTACCCATTCCCCCCAAGATGGGGACCATCCCCTGGGGAAGCGGGGTCCATGCAGGACCCTCAGGTTTCCCCCTGGGATCCAGACACTTGCTTTCAGTCTGTCCACAGCAAGTCCAGAATCTCGCTGAGCTCCACCTGCACGTCGAGGAGCCAGCTGTGTGCCCAGGCAAGCCCCCGCCGGGCCAGGCTCAGAGCTGCCTTGTCAGGCACCCTCTGTGCCACCTGGGGAAACTTACTTACCCTCTCTGGTCTCAAGTCTCCTCTTCTGTAGAATGAAGAATGGGCATTTAAATTTTCTACTCATGGGGTTATTGTGAGAAATAAATCAAGCAAGTTAGTGTCTGTAAAGGCTTATGTAGCCCAGCAAGCACAGGGCGCATGGCTGTTCATTGGAATGTGCTGTCCCATGACCACCCAGTGCAGTAGGAGTGAGGGTGTTGATAGGACTCCAGAGGGCTGAGTTACACGAGTGAAGCCTCCTAAGGGACTTCGACTAGCACTTGGCACTCAGTGAACACTACCCAAGTGTCTCAGAGTAAACGGTGGGCAGGCATGTCTGCAAAGCTCAGGTCTCTTCCCCATTCAGCCACATGTGCACCTCTGTCCCCTGCAGACAGCAGTGACCACTGCCTCTGGCAAAGACAAGCTCCATCCAAAATGTAAATTTCCAAATTCTGGAGGCTCAGCTTCCTATCAAGGGAGTACACTGAACTCTGTTGCTAACAAAATCAAATCCTCTGATTCTAAAGCAGAAGTATCAGCCCTCTGCCATCTGTCCCATCTTATCTCAGGGGATCGCGACAGCAGAAAAGAACGCAGCAGGGTCGGAGTCACGGGTATGGCTGGCACAGCCTTATCAAGTCCTGTGTTCTTAGAAGGCAACACGTATGATATCCTACGACACACGCCATAGGGACGGGGACACACGCTCCCATATCCTACGCCTCACTTCACACATTTAGTGCTTGTTTAAGGTCATATTTTTTTCCAAAGGAAAGGTTTCCAAAGCCTTCTGCAACAGAATACCATTAGAACTTGTAAAGATCTTTTAAAATTCTTTTTATATCAACAATCAAAGCAAACATAACTTCACTGAGAAACACCTCCTTCCCTCGGTCGAGAGTGCCGTGATTTCCCCAAAGGAGCCCAACTCGGATTTACAGAAGTAACGCTATTTCCCCTCTACCTTTTCATCTGCAAATTATTCCCCAGACTTTCAAGAACAGCTGGAGTCCACGGGCAGTCAGAACACTCTGCACAGGCTCACTAAATACTATTCATTAAGACCGTTCAAAAGCACTTGTCAGCCGTGAAAAATGTTTAGAATTTGTCTCTATAACCTCTCCGCTTGTTTTTCACGTGCTCAGGAACAATTTTTTCTAGTTTCTTTCTCATGGCCGCACCTTGATAATAAACTTTATGTGGAAATGTCTGATTCAGTAGCTGAAAACAGAAGCATCTGCCCAAGTTTCCAGGCAGGTACATTCACGAAAGTAACAAGAGTCCTCAGGTGGTGAGAAAGCCCAGGAAGGTCACGGCATTATCCCTGCAAATAAAGTGCTGAAAATGAGTCTACTCGCCTCAGTTCTCCAACTGGGCGGCACAAATACAAGGTGAAGACGTGTCTGCTGTTGAGGTACTAATAGGCATGCCCCCTCCTTACTTTAAACCTCTTCTGCACTTTCTCCTTCTCCCCTCTTAGAATCAGAAAGAGCCTTTTCTGAAAATTAAACTACAATGAAATGCTTTGGTAAATTTAAAAAAAGCTCTTACCTGGTATGTGGAAAACCTGCAGGGATGACTCCTCTCAGAGTTGGGAATGGGGTCCAGGAGGTATGAGGGTCAGGGAGGAGACCCAGCCCCACTCAGCAGAGGAGCTGGGCTCAGAGCTCGGTACCCGCCGGGCAGCAGGCGCTCCTTATATGCGCTGGGTCCTGTGTGGGGCTGTCAGTCAGACACACGCGGAAGCAAGCTGAACTCACTCCTTCGGAGAAATGACATAATTCCTCCTCTGATCTCGCATTTGCTGGAGTACCGGGCACCGGTCTGGTCCAGCCTCCCCCCAACCCCGGAGCCCCACCCCTGCTCCGACCCGCAGCTGGGAGACCACAGAGGAGAAGCCAGATGAGTGAGGGGAAGACTGACTTTCCCTGTCTTCTCTCAGGAAATAAAATGCTATAAATAAAACCAGCAAGATTGGCTGGAACTCCCCTTTTTGCTTAGGAGAAAGAATGCAAGCTGTAGGCTTCAGATCTGGTTCACATTACCCAAAGTGAGAATGGTCTTTCTAAACCAAATAAGTAACAATCAATAAAACGCAAAAGGGTAAGTGGGTGGAAATGATCAGTCCACCTACTGATGAAATTATACGGGCCAATTCAGTTATCATGTGCGGAAAGTACGATATTTAATCTAAAAGGAAGTCAACACATCACCTAGATGACAGAGAAACAGGATGGGGAATTATTTTCATCCAAATTCTACTTCATGAGCTCAGCCCGGACCCCATAGGATGGCCTCTCCCTGGGGACGCCCAGTGTGCGGCCAAGTACCTCTGGCACAGACTTTCCCAGCGGCATGAACAAGCCGTAGTCACCTTCCACAGGCTCGCTTACCAGCACAGCCCGATGAGCGGGTCGTGCAAGAGGAAGCCTCTTGAGAAGTAAGAATAGCAACAGCCAGACTCCCTGCCACTTCCCAGAGCTCACACATCCCCTGAGGCCAGGCTGCGCCCTGGACGGAGGCAGGAGATGGATGGGAGAGGGGGCGGATGAGGGGCAGGTGGATGGAGGGAGGAGGCGAGGCATCCCCAAGACCAGGCTGGACCGCAGACAGAAGAGGAGGTGTGGTCGGCTGCATGGGCTGACGACCCCCGAGGTACCGGGCAGCGGTGTGGTCAGCAGTCGACAGGTCAAGTCTCAGGTAAAGGGTGTTAGAGGGAGTTAGCTCTAAGCCACCTTGGAATCTGACGGGGGTAACGCTGAGGAACCTGCATCCTCTACACCTGGGTCCCTGCCAGGTGGGGGCCACGGAGGGGCAGCAGGTGCACACAGAGCCAGCCACACTGCAGCCCAGCCAGGGTGTCCCTGGGGGTTTGCAGGATGGAGTGGGACAGGGAGAGGGCTTGTCACCGAGCAGGACCATGACCTTGGCCCACTGTTTGCATTTTCTGAAAGCCTTTGTTTATGGTGGCTGTACATTTATTACCGGGTACACAATATCAATTTCTGACGTACAGAGGAAGAAGAAACTTGACTCAAAGAATATATAGTATATGTCTTGTTCAAGGTAAGATATCTTGCTTTTGGTCAACTAATTGGTGACACAGTCATCATTTAAATTAAAAAAGCTGGACTCGATGTAACTCAGTTGATGTTGTCTCAGACTCCAAAGAAGAATGTATAACCCCGTTTCCCTTAAAGCCTTTTCAGTGGAGCTTGCTGATATGCTAGTTGACCTGACTTTGCTGACAGGTTGGCTGTTCCTTTGTCCAGAAAGCAGTGATTAAACCCTCATGCCCCACCTGCCAGCAGACGGAGCCGTCAGTGCCTTTCTTTATCTACCCACCCGTCTGACGGCCACTCACCCAACGAGCTTGAAGACAGGAAGTCCTGCTGTGCTAGGCATCTCAGGAGCACACGGGGTGAGGAAGGGTCTCACCACCTTCGCGGCTGAGGAGAACAGACCACAAGCAGTGCCAGGTCAGAGGAGCGCTTGGCCAGAGGGATCATCTTGCTGGGGCTCCAGAGAAGAGGTTTCTTCCAAAGGGGAAGCTGGACTTGGCAGTTGTGCTGCACAGGGGGCACTGGAGGCTGGAGCAGGCACAGAAGGTCCTGGGCGGCCACCACGGGACAGAGGGACATGTGACCACGAACCACAAGGCAAGGTCAGTCACAGCAGGCAAACGGGAATTCTGAAGAGTTAACAGACAATTTTCGGGGATGAGGGAAGTGTGTGCATCTAACAGAAGAGGGGAAAGAAGGGCCAAAGCAGGCTGGGTCACATCCCCCAGTGCGTGGCCACCTGGAGCCTGTGACCTGACACTGTTTGGAGACACAATCTCTGCAGGTGAGGTCGTACTGGAGGAGGGTGACCTACGTCCAGTGACTGGTGTCCTTATAACAAGAAGGTCATTGGGATACAGGACACCATGTGAGGACAGAAGCAGAGATGGGAGGGATGAGGCCACAAGCCAAGGAACCTGAGGATCATGCAGCCCCAGAAGCAGTAAGACCTCCCCAGAGCCTCCGGAGGGAGCACAGGCCTGCCTGCACCTGGACCTCAGATGTCCAGCCTCCAGATGGTGAGAGAATTCGCCAGTGTTGTTTCAAGCTGCCCAGTTTGTGGCACTTTGTTACAGCAGCCCCAGGAGACCAACGCAGATGCACTGCCAGGTTCCAGAAACTCATTTTCACAGTCATTGTGGGAGGCCCGGGTGGAGTGGAGTGAGGCAAGCTACATCAGGACTGCAGGACCAGCTACTGACTGGCCAGTGACCGTCCCCGGCTGGGGATGGGGTCAGCCTGGCTATGACTCTGAGTCTGATCGGGAATCAGGGGCTCTGGGATGAGGAGGACAGATGGGGGTCCAGGCAGGTTCCTGCAACGAGATCAAACATCACCCTGTTTAGGGCATCCTACACAGAGGGTGGGGTATGGGGTGCAGCTCTCACCCCAGGTGCCTAGGCTGGGCTGTGTTCCCACAGAAGTGCCCAGTGCATGTATAATCCCCCCCTTCCAGCCCCACCGGGCAGGTGCCCAGTTCCAGACACTGGACTTTAGATGGACGTGGTCCCTGGGGCAGGAGGGGGAAGGACGGGCGGGATGGAGAGGGGGCCAGAGCAAATGCCTAGGGGGCCACGCCACTGACTCCAGATGCCTGGAGAAGCCTCTGGAAAAGGTGTCTTCGTGCCTCTGGCGCAAAATTAGAATTTACGTACCAAGGAAACAGGGTGAGATTCCCGCTCATTCCTGGCATCTCCCTGTTTGTCAGCGACTTCCAGTCACAATGAACACCTGAGCGTCAACTGATGGCCATGGACCCTGAAGGAGACGTGGCAGGGGATTCACCAGAAACACGGGGCGGTCCTGGCACACGCGGGGCCGCTGCCCGGAGAACGGGGTCTGCTCTGTACCACGTGTGGCAGATGCTCCGTAAGTACCTTTTGAGTTAGAGAATGAGCCAGTGGGTTCACAAACAGACAAACAAACTGAACTCTCTGCTCTTCTTATGAGAAAACTCTGAGCAGCTGAGGTTTGGGTGGAATTGAAGGAGAGTCAGCCCAGCGCGGCTCCCTGGGCGTTCCGAGCACCCCTCACTCCGGGATCTCGGTCTCTGCGGGAACCGAGGGGGTCTGGAGGTGAGGGCGGGGGGCCGGGACCATCTGACTCTCGCAGGGGTGGAGCCGGGAGCAGGGAGCTAGGCGCCCTGGATGGAGACACCGCAGCTGCGGGCATCTGTTTCCTCTTAGGTTCTCCTGGCCCTGAGTCAGCAAAGGGCTTTTTCACCCTCCTTTGGGCGGAGGGTTCCTGGAACTCACTCTGCCCTGCCCGACAGCAGAGGAGAAACAACCGTGTGTGATTCCGACGTGAGGGTGCAGGGGGCCGGGGACAGGAGAGGATTCCTGAACAAAGGATCCTGTGAATGGAGGCCAGGCAGGACGAGGTCGTGGGTTATTTGCAGTCCCGGTGGGAAGGGAGCAGCCGTCCAGAAATGCTAGGGGGTGTGGAGGTGGCCAGCGGCCTCGGCCCGCGTGAGGCCGGGCAGAAGCTGGGGAGGCCGTGAAATGGGGCAGTGAGAGTGGAAGCCTGGATCCAGCCCCAGGCCGTCTGTGACACTGCCAAAGCCCCGCCCTGGGCCTCGGCGTCCTGCCTGTGAGACAGGCACACCCCCAAACCCACCGGGTCGGAACCCGGTCTGAGCCAACCAAGGGCTCTGTGCTCTTCTGGCAGCGTCAGCAGGTGGAACGAGGTCCACCTCCAGGGTCCCCAGCATGCGGTGGGGATGCTTACCAAGCAGGGGACACCAGTTTATGGCTCCAGGCCAGAGGGCAGAGAGGCCAAAGTGACCCCCGAAGCTCTAGTCCCACAGCACAGCCGGCAGGGAGCCGGGGCTGCTCTCAGGCCCAGGGCTCTGCTCTGTCCTCTCATCAGTGCTTCTGAGCTATGACGCCAAATCTCTTCACTTTCCCCGTGTTTGCTGCTTTACAAAACCTCTGAGACACTGTGATAAGACAAATGTTGCAGGCTCTTGATCCAGTGGGGGACCCCGGGGGTCACAGCGACCTGGCTGCAGCAGCGTGGGGCCCGGGTGAGGCCAGGCGGTGCTCTCCCTGCCTGCTGGACTCCTTCCCTCGGCTGTGTCCTGCACTCCCGCACCTGACGCTCAGCTGCCGGTGTCAGGTCTCCTCCTGTCCGGCCTCCTGGCCTCCGGGCTCACTCATCCGGTCATCCTGTCGGGTTTCGGGCCTCACCCCAGCCAGGCCCAGCCCCGTCTGGCCGTAGACTCACCTGTCCTACTTCTGTTCAAACGTGCCATCGGATGTAAACCCACGCCCACAGAAGCGGCACTGGTGTCTTTGCCTTCCTTACCCACCCTCCACAGGGGACGTGGCTCCTCAAGCCAAGGCCGGTGAGTTATCCTGATCTTAACTCTCCCTGGAGCTCCGGATCCCACATCTGCAAGGCTGGGAGCAGCCCTCCCCCAGCCTGGGCCGAGACGTCAGTCTCCCCATCTGTCCCTCCCACTCCAGAAACCCCAGACTCCGCTGCAGCCGAGGGACAGGCCAGCCAGCTGCTGGGATGCGGACTCCGGGGCCCCACACCTCGCTCAGCTCCCGGGAGGCAGCCCTTCTGCACTGACTAAATGACAGCAGAATGGGAGCCCCAATACCTCTCCAGGGACCCGTGAGCCCACAGAGGGCTGGGGAAGTGCCTGGGGCCCTGCAAGCCCTCAGCCACCTGCAGGGGCAAGAGAGCCTCAACTGCTGTGCCTGCCCCCTTGCAGTCACCCCCCAGAGTGACTGGAGGGACACTGCAGGCATGACACCCTTGGTGCCCTGCTGACCACCCCCAGTGACCTCCCTCCCCAACTTCCGTGGTCGTCCCTCCCCCTTCCCCTCTCTTGTCTCCTTTGGGCTCCCCTCCCCCGCCCGGTCACCTTTCTGTGCCTCAAATGCTATTCTCAGGGACCTTGACCTTGCTACCCCTTCTGCCCGAAACACTTACCCAACAGCTGTCAGACAGCTGGTTCTTTCTACTACAGTAGCCCAGGTGTCAGCTTCGAAGTCTCCTCCAGGCCCAGCCAAACAAGACCCCTCCCTGCACCCGCCACTTCCCACTGTCCCCTTATCTCTCAGGACCCCATTTACGCTGAGCTTCTCTGCGGATTCCTGGAGGGGGTGCCTCGCTCTCACTGGCCTGTGACCTCCAGGAGAACAGAGGGTCCAGGACAGCAGGGGCTCACCCACTCCCTTGCCAGGGCTATGGCCCGAGCCTCGGGGACATGCCCCAGGGGTGTGGGCACAGACGCCCACTCTCGGCGTCACTGAGGGAGGGATGGGGGCTCCCTTGGTGACTCCATCCTGAATCCCGTTTATCCTTGCCTTGTTCATCAGAGGAGGACTTCTGATTACCCAGCAGAAGTTCATTGATTAACATCTTTTTTCTTTTGCTAAGTCAATCAGTATAAAGTCGATATATACCACGTGCCTGGACCAGGCTGGTCCCTGGGAATATTGTAGGTGTGAGACTGAGGCCTGAAGGGGCTGACAGGCTCCATAGGGCTACTTCCTACAGAATTCCTTGCTGAGCCTGGTGGAGAGGAGGATTACAAGTCTGAAAGCCAAGTCTCAGCCACTGCTTCTGCGGATCTGGAGGAATCTAAAGCGATGTGAGGGCTGCTTCTGCCTCAGAACTACGCCGTCAACACCGTTTTCGCAGCCCAGGCTCCAAATCAGTCCACAGTCAGCACCAGAAAGCTGCTTAACCAGGAACCAATGTTCAAGCAAAATCCTGGGGGACAGTCAGCAGGGGCATAATTGGACTGTGATAAAGCAGGAAATGCATAGCGGGAGAAAGGAAAGGGAGCGGAAGACAGTCTGGGGTCGTTTCCTCGGCTGGACCAGGACACCCGGCGTCAGTAAGGAGGATCCTCTCCCTCAGGGAGGCGGAAGCTGGTCCACCCAAGGCCGCCTGGGAACAATGTCACTGGTCCCACACGGGACACCAAGGCATCTGCCAAGGAACCCTCCAGAAGGTGGTGCAGCTGTCTCTGTTCTGCCCAGAACCTCCAATAAAAGCTGCCCCAGATCCACCTGTCAGGTCCCCTGTTCTTCATGCTGAAGAATAACACCCGCCCTCAGTAGAGCGGCAAGGACAAAGTATCCACTTAGTTTCTTTTGATAAGGATCTTATCACGCACATTGATGTCTAGTAACTCCATACAGACAACCAGTGCTTTTCTTTTTCTCAAACCCTAAAGATGGCCAAACTCTGATACACAATACACAGGAAACCAGGGTCTCCCAGCCGCACCAGGGCCCCAAGCAGACGTGACCACCACAGACACCCGGGCCATCTACACACAGGGTCAGTGAAGGGCGTGTGTCAACACGGTGTTTCTGCAGAGTTTTCCCTGAATCTGCTTCACTTCTTCAGGGTTTTGCTCAATGTCTTTCAGGGGAAAGGACTTGTGCCGAACCAGTCTGCACTGTGTCCTGGGAGAATGCACACATGGCGACGGGCCTCCACAAACAGATTCACGTGAATGACATTTGTACAATGTTTTTGTAATTAGGGAGCAGGGATCTGAGCAAAGAGACAAAATGGGAAGATTTCCAGGCCAACCGGCGTTGTGCTCGCCGCTCGCTTGGTGCGTGTACATGTGCATGCATTGTTACTGTAGAATTCAGTCAGGAAGGGCAGAAGAATCCCGGTGATCATAAAATATCCCAGTGAGCACCACAGATGTAAATACGGTTCCCAGTATTGAGCAACTTTAACCTTTTGCAAAGTGCAATCACAGAAAAGAGTTTCGAAGTATCTCCTTTCTTTTCAATGCCCTTGCAAGTTCGTGATAAGGCCACATTTTGCAAGATGTCCTAAGCTGCATGACCTCGTAAGAAGGGTCAGGGTCTTCATTTTCTACTCAATTTTGCATCTTTTCAAAAAGTATTTGGCAAACTTTATGCGTTAGTCAGGGCTCTCCAGAGGAACAGAACAAATAGGAGGTACATATATACAGAAAGATTGATTGTAAGGAATTGACTCACACCATTATGGAGGCTGACAAGTTCCCGATCTGCAGTCATCAAGCTTGAGGCCCAGGAGAGCTGGTCTTTTAAGTCCAGTCCTTGTCTGGAGTCCTGGTCCCAGGACAACTGAGGGTGCATTTCCAGTCAGGGCACCCAGGAAGAGCCGATGTTTCACTCAAGCCCAAAAGGAGGAAAAAGCCGATGTCCCACTTCAAAGACATTCAGGAGAGGAGAGTACCCTCATATTCAAGGGAGGGTCAGAATTTTTGTTCTGTTCAGGCCTTCAACTGATTGGATAAGGCCTACCCACGTTAGAGAGGGCAGTCTGCTTTACTTAGTCTACAGATTCAAATGTTAATCACATCCAAAAATGCCTTCACAGAATAAAGCTTGGCCAAATGTCTGGGCTCCCCATGGCCCAGTCAAGATGGCACAAAAAATGAACTATCGCAACTTATATGGACGAAAATTAAAAACTGAAAGAAGAGAAAGCCAAAGGATTCCTCTGATGGATGGAATTCCTCGTGGGGTGTGGGTTAGTAATGAGCTAACAGTACTCACACCGACAACGGATTTATCCCTCAGGGACTATCTTGACCCTTCAGTGAACAGGATGAATCAAAAGTGAGCTGAACTTATCAAGGCAGAGTATAAAATGAAACGCTTTTAATTCAAACATCTGAAAGTGTTTCTTATCCTATGAATTTCATTCTTTCAATGTTTGAAGCTATTGAACAATGGGAAAAATAGAAATTTTCTTTGCTTGTAAATTTGTATAAAATATTTTATTTTCCCCATTCAGAAGAGCAGTAAAAAGAGTCCACATAAGAAGTTCTTAATTCATTGATTTAATTTAAAATTCTATTAATTTGATAAAGCACCTAGCGTGGTGAAAAGAATCTAGAAGTACAGTAATGTACCTATTTTAAACTGAAATTGTCAATTCAAAAGTAAAGCTGGTGATCCAACACCTAAGTAAAATTGGGTAAAACAAAATCAGTTTTGGACTCTCCAACCCCCAAAGCAAGCCTGTGGTATAAGAGCATCATAAGACAATAATACAATTTAACTCAAATTTCAATGTTTTCTTCGTACTTCTCCTAATACCTAGTACACATATCTACAGCTATCTCTAGGAATCTTTAAAATATGCTCATATTCCTATCTACACAATTTCATTTTTATTATTTTTATTTTTGAGTCTATTGTATGTGGGACTGTTTTCTTAATTTCTTTTTCAAGTAATTTATTTGGTGTATAAAAACACAACTGATTTTTGTATGTTGATTTTGTATCCTGCAACTATGCTGAATTTGTTTATTAGTTTCAACAGTTGTGTGTGTGTGTGTGGAGTCTTTAGGGTTTTTTACGTGTAAGATCATGTCATCTCCAGAGATAATTTTACTTCTTCCTCTTGGGTTTGGATGACTTGTATTTCTTTTTCTCGCCTAATCTCTCTGGCTGGGACTTAAAAGAACCACACTGAGTCGAATTGCTGGATCATATGGTAATTCTGTGTTTAGTTTCAAGGAATTGTCATCCTGGTTTTATATAGTGTCTGCACCACTGTACATTCCCACCAAGAGCGCAGAGGGTGGCCATTTCTCCACATCCTCACTGACACTGGTTACTTTCTAGTTGTTTGTTTATAATAGTCACTCTACAGTGACCAGGTATGTGTGTGCATATATACATATAGATGCATATATATACTGTGAGCACGAGGTGATAGGTCGTTATAGTTTTCTTTGTGTTTCGTGGTGTGTTGAGTACAATGATCAGGAGGCTCTGGCCTTAAGGAGCCTTAAGCTAAGTGCTGCTGTTATCCCACCTCATGAATCTTACAAGCAGGGCCTGAGAAGATTCAACTGTCCTCAAGCAACTTAACTGAATCCCAAACTAGAATAGAATATGAGAATATATATATGGGGATATCCAGCATGCCACAAAGTAAACTTCATATCTGGTATATAATCATATTATTATACGCAATAATGAAAACAAATAGAACCTACAATAAGAAGAAAGTTCGACCCAGTAAAACTGCCCCAGGACTGATGCAGATGTTAGAAAGTGGCAGTAAAACTGTTTTTATAACTGTATTCCACATGTTCAAAAAGTTAAGTAGATACGATGAAGGTATAAAATGCATCCAAATAGAACTTTTAGACATGAAAACTCTGTGTGAGATGAAAATACATGTGTGCTTATTTGGGGGGGGAAAAACAAGAGATTAGTGAACTTGAAGTCCTAGCAAAGCTACTATCCATAAGAAAACACACAGAGACCAAAGGATTTAGAAAAATTAACAGAGCACAGTGACTTATAAGGCACCTGAAGTGACTCACATACTTGTCATTGGAGTCCCAAAGGAAGAGAGAAAAACAATTATAATGCCCCAAACTTCCCAATGTGTTGAGTAAGAAGGCACATATTGATGAAGCCCAATGAACCCCAATCACAAGTAAAGTGAAAGAAAACTACACCAATGCACACAGTAGCCAAATTGTCTAAATCAGTGATAGAGAGAAAAATGTAAATAGAGCCAAAGAAAAACAACACATTACATATTGAGGAACAAAACTAATAATGACAGGAGATTTCTCATAAGAAACAATCAATGTAGTTGAGAAGAAAATGGAGTCCAATATTTAAAGTACTGAAATTAAATATATATATTTAATTTATATTATATATATCAGCCTAGACTTCTATACCTAGACAAAATATCTTTCAAAAACAAAACTAAAACAAAAACTTTTTCAGGCATACAAAATCGGGAAGAATTAATCACCAATGGACCTGTAATATACAAAATGTTAAAAGAAGTCTATCAGGCAGAAAGAAAATAGAAATACAAGAGGGGAATAAGAATATAAGGACACTTCCTCAACCTGATAAAGGGCATCTAAAAAATCTATAGCTAACAACATACTTAATGATAAAAGATTGAATACTTCCCCCTAAGTATGGTTGAAAAGATGTCCAGCTCTGTCAGTCACCAGGTCAATGGAAATTAAAATCTCAATAAGATTCTACTATGTACCTATCAGAATAGTTAAAAAGCTTGACCCTACCAAGTATTGGCAAGGTGTGGAAGAAATGAACTGGAACTTTCATACACAACTGTTGGGAAGATAAAGTCCCACTTTGGAAAACAGTTTGGAATAGAGTTTGTCTATTTCTTCAAATGTTAAACATACACCTGTCACAGTATCTGACCATTTCATGCCTGGGTATTTACTGAAGATAAATGAAAGCAAATTTCCACTTGGCTTGTACAAGAATGTTCATAACAGCTCTAGGTAATAGTCCCAAACTGAAAACAACCCAATGTCTATCAACAGATGAGTGGTTAAGTTAAGAGGTGGTATATCCATTTAGTGGGATTCTACTCATTCATAAAAATAAATGAATTAATAATATATGCAACAACATGGATGAATCTCAGTATAGTCATGTTGAGTGAAAAAAATCCAGACAAAAATGTTCATAATCTATTTACATAAACTCTATACATGCCAACTAATCAATAGTGACAGAAGGAAGGTCAACAGTGGTCTTGGGAGGGGAAAGTGGATGGAGGGGTAGAGAAGGTTGGGTTTACAAAGAGGCAGGAGGAGGAGTCTGGGGAGAAGGATATGTCAGGGATATTGTGTGCGTGTGACGATGGCTTCATGGCTGTACAAATGTCACAGACGATCAGATCTTACAGTTTAGGTACGTGAGATTTATTATATGTAATTATAACTCACTGAAGTCTAAAAAGTATCAGAAACTGAATACCATGCTAGAATTGGCTACTTCCAGCTGTAAAATTTTCGTAACATCATGAACCAGTTAGTGCCAAACTGGCAGGTTGTAGTTCTCCACACTGGGAGCCGCTACGTCATGGAAATCAGCGTGTGTGTTTGTGTCTATTTCTCTTGAAAGCTGGTTGACAAACATTTACCAGTACATCACTGGACTGAGAGTATGAGTATGGTCAGAGAATGGAGTTACTTGTAGAAATATTTTCCCTATTGATGTTTAAGAATATATAGGTATTCCACTAACACATTTGTTTATATATTTGAATAATATTAATTAATTAAATGGCGATAATTCACTAAATCATCAAACGTTGAACTTTAATCTTCTATCAGGTTAAATTTGGTAAAATACTAATGGAAAAGGTCATGGAGTGCTTGCCTTTTTTTGCTCTCTCTTGAAAAGTGGGCCCTGAAGACAGTGACCCTAGGCCACCTCTTACTCATTCCAGCAGTTCAAAGCCAAGTCCTGAAGCACCCTGCAGTCATCTGATATCCTGTCTCTCTGCCTGGAAAGTTCTCCATCCATATTCTTGTCCCTCCGGTCCCCTGAACCCATGCCTGGTTGACCTGGGTCTCAGGTTAGATGAGACTTCTTTCTTACAAGCCTCTCCAGACCACTTGGACTGTGTTAGAACCACTTTATCATGATCCCACGTCACCTTGTGGTCACCCTTTCACCTGATTTATCCTTCTGAATCACCCACTACACTGGTCTGTAAGTTTCATGAGGGGAGAAGTCATGCTTCTTCTCCAGGGGAGGTCAGCATCCCCCCAGGTGCCTGCCATGTGGTGATGATTTAATATACTCTTACAGAGCCATAGATGAATGAATCATTTAATATTCATCCAAGAAAAGGGAACTCTCTTACATTGTTAGTGGGAATGTAAACTGGTGCAGCCACTATGGAAAACGGTATGGAGGTTCCTCAAAAAACTGAATATAAAGTTGCCATATGATCCAGCAATCCCACTCCTGGGCATACACTATAATTCAATGAACAAAACTATAATTCAAAAAGATACATGCACCCCTATGTTCATAGCAGCACTATTCACAATAGCCAAGACATGGAAGCGACCTGAATGTCCATCGACAGAGGAATGGATAAAGAAGATGTGGTGCATATATACAATGGAATATTACTCAGCCGTAAAGAAGAATGAAATCATGCCATTTGCAGCAACGTGGATGGACCTAGCGATGACCCTACTAAGTGAAATTAGTCAGACAGAGAAAGACAAACATCATGTGATATCACTTATATGTGGAATCTAAATTATGACACAAATGAACCTATCTGCAAAACAGAAACAGACTCACATAGAGAACAGACTTGTGGTTGCCAAGGGGAGGTGGTGGGGAGGGCTGGGACGGAGTGGGAGTTTGGAGTCAGCAGATACAAAAAACTATCGTGTAGAGAATGGATAAACAACAAGATCCTACTGCACAGCACAGGGAGCTATGTACAATATCCTGTGATAAACCGTAACGGAAAAGAATATGAATGAGTACGCACACATGTATAATTGAATCACTCTGCTATACAGCAGACATTAACACAACATTGTAAATTGAATATACTTCAATAAAGTAAAGTTTTAAAAAATATTCATCCAAGAGTCTGGTTGGCTTAAAATGACAAAACATAGGCAAAAGTCTTTGATAACTATTAAGCTCTTTAGGGAAAGATATTTTTAATTATTTTTAAATTATAGAAATTGCTTATATGCTAAGTATATAAATGTATTTTTCTACATAGAAAAACGTCAAAAAATTCTTAACACTTGTCTACCTAAACTACTTTCTTACTTTATGATAAAGTTTAACATTTTCAACAGCAGTGCAGGTTCTGCTATTGCTTTATACATGCCAAATAAGTAAGAAAAAGATCAGTTAAAAGAAAACTACTTCTTTGTGCAGGATTTGGATAGAATATTTTTAATTTTGATGTTTAAATTTATTTTTATTAACATTGGTGGCACATGCATTAAGTAAAAGTGATTTGTTGAGTTGATGGTAGATTAATGATTGAAAATACCAAAGCAGCATCTGTAAAAGCAGCCACATTTTCTATAGTTTTAAATGAATCCTTTTCTATGAAACAACACAGCAAAGTATGCATAAATGTGTAATATTAGAATTTTGTCAGATGCAATGTTCCATTGTTTCTGCACATTTTTTAACGTAGTTCATTTTCTGTAGGTATGTTTTTAATGTTATAGCTTATGTTATTATTTCTTTTCGTTATAATCAATCCTTATTAGATACTCATGCACATTTCAAGCTTAAAATTATGTTTCCTTTTTGGTTTTATTGAGATATGATTGACATACTTCTCTGTGTAAGTTTAAGGTATACAGCATAATTGAAAAGGAGCAGGGCCCTATGGTCTCTCCCCCGACATCCTGTCCCTGCCTTTTGTCTGTGGAAAAACTTTAGCCAAAGAATAAGTTTAACCAGAGAAGTGTGAAAATGCAAAGACAAAGGTAAACAGTCAAATGAGACCAAATACCAGTACTTTAGTCATTAAGCAAAGTCAAGGACCTTTAGTTCCTCCTCAAGGGCTAGAGATCATACTCTGGGCCATGTCCTCTGAGCCGTCTTGTAGATACCGAAATCCCCACCGGGTGGAAGAAGTTAACTACACGATGACCAGGCCATAGCCATGACATAAGCTGCCACAATTCCAAGAACTGACCTCAAGGAAATGGGAACAAACCGACCCTGGAACTGAAGACTAACTGTGCTGAAAACAATCAAGATGACGCTGGTCAGAGCACCGCACCACCAATTTCAAGATGACCGTCAGAGCTGGCTGTGCTCTGTCTGCATGTAGCCCCCTCCCTCCATCTATAAAAGCTCTTGCCCCCGATTGTCAGTGGGGGGGTGGGGAGTGGGCCCTTGGACAGGGTTCCACCCTCCCCCCACACCCCCAGTTGCGGGCATCCGAAATAAGGCAAATTTTTCTTTCCACCAACCTTGTCTTTTTATTGGCTTTTGAGTGGCGAGCCAGACCCCACTTTCGGTAACATAATGAGTTGACTTGCATGTATTGGGAAACGATTACCGCCACGAGGTTAGTTAGTACCCATCACCTCACATCAATACAAAAAAACATTTCTTCCCTTGTAATGAGAACTTTTAGAATCTACTCTCTTTAACAACTTTCAAATATACCAGACATAGTATACCAGTGTACCAGTATACTGGTTTCAAGGATAACACCGGTTTCAAGTATACCAGTGTTAACATAGACATCGTGCTATACATTAAGTCCCCGCTACTTATTTATATTATAAAGGGAAGCTTTTGCCTTTTGACCACCTTCATCCAATCTCCCACCCCTCACCCCCTGCCTCTGTGACCACAAATGCGCTGATCTCTTATTCTATTTTTTTAAGATTCCACATATAAGTGAGATCCTACAGGACGTGTCTTCCTCTGTCTGACTTCCCTCACTCAGCACAACGCCCTCGAGGTCATTATATAATACATATTGCCGTAAATTAGTACACAGCACATTTAAACATCCGTTTTAGCATGATTATAAATAGGCTCATAACCGTTGGCATGTGACTAGGAATCTGTTCAAGACACTTACTCACCAACAGTAAAATGCACTGAGTACATTGCAAAAGAACAAGTCTGTGTGCCTAATTTGTAAGAGGATTTAGGAGTCCACAAATATGTTCTTAGCTTTAAACAGAGTACAAATATCCCTGAAACTATGGCAACTCAATATGCATAGAGTTAAGCCTGCCAGCGTTTGATACACTGATGGGGAAATTGTGAATACAGTATGTGAGGACATTTACCATCTTAAACATGCACCAACCGGTCTACCCCATTGGCACCTGGTGAGGATTAGCCCAGCGCGGGGAAGAAAGAGTAGGAGACCTGCTTTTGTGTTCAGGTTGACGTTCTTGCGTGAAATATTAACCTCTCGAAGTCTTTACCATCTCATCTGTAAAATAGCCATAATTGTAGTATTTAGCTCATTGGGTCGTTCTGAGGACTGATGAGATCGTACATCTAATACTAAATTCTGGGCTAGAGCGATCCCATGATAAACATCAGCGAGGATGGTGATGGTGATGGTGATGGTGATCTCGTCCTCATCTGATCCAGGGCCAGTGGAGACATCGCTGTTGTGACGGTCTTGGAATTTACCACCTCTTTGAGCTAGTATTTATCTAAAATGCTTATCTGTGTATTAACTCTTAGGTATACACATTCCTTTTTAAAGCCTTCTCCATTCTTTAGGGGCTTTTACACCGCTTGTTGCCAAAATCCCGCAAGGGAAGGCAAACGTGGTGTTGTTACGGGAGCCGCTAAGTGAGCAGGGAAGATTGGGTTTGCAGACATTTGCGTCACCACACTGGCCATGATCCAGCAGCTCGATCTAGAACGCGGCCATGGTGTCCTTGGGGAAACATGAATTCTGTAATCAGTCAAGTGAATTGTATTCGCTGGTTGAATGAAGCTTTCCGCTAGTAGGTTAACCTTTCCTTTAACCATAGCAATGCCCTCCCAGCTCACTCCTACAAGCAAGTCACCTTCTAGCATTCTCTCCGACACCTAGTTATCAAGGCTCTAGTTGGCTTAGGCTAACCTACACATCAAACGTCCATAGATGTACGGATGCAGGGCCACATATGGGGAGAAATCGGCAGGATGAGGACAATGAGGCGTGTCACTGGATAATTATGGAAGTCACTCAAACTCTGGTGCTTGATGCCTCTTTACTAAAATGAAATCAGTGGCAGGTGACCTCCCGTTTCTCTTCTAGCTCCAAATTTCTCTGGGTGTTGAGTTGCAGTGCTATATTTCACAGATTTTAAGCCCAAGTCTGTGCACTTATCCAGAATTTTACAATAAAATACAACAGGAAGTAACAGAAAGAGAGAACGCCAATGTTTTCTTCAGCCTTATCAGCACTACCCCTAGCTTTCTACTCAATGTGTTTAGGTTAAAAGCAGCTGCTGTTCCAAAATTAGCTAACTTTTCTCCTAGTAACAGCATGCACCCACCTCATTTCTGCGTTGACCAACAGATTCAACCAGTGGACCGGCTGGATGATAGTGACCATATATCACTGGCACAGAAATTATGAGAAGTAATTAACATTAGTGCAATTCATAGAACTAATGGAGACTGTCATGTCTATTTCTTAATTTAAAGAGCTTTCATTTTGATTGCATTATATAGGTGCAATGTCACTTTTGGTGTTTGAACCAACACTGCCACTTAACAGGCAACGTCTGCCTGTGTTTTCATATTTCCTGCACCAGAGGACTGTTTAAGAAAACTGGATTCTAGAACAGCCATGATTTCCTTGGGGAAACATGAATTTGGTAAGGCCTGTCAAAGAAACCACACTGCTGTCTTCTAATACCCCATTTAAGTTTACTCCAAAAAAACCATCATAACAAGATAGGATTGTTACTCATAATCCTATGATAAACATGTTCTCATCAGTTACATAAAATGTGTTTTGAGCTGTTACTAGATACTCTGCAGAGAAAAATGATGCTAGAGAAAAATTTTCCTTCTAAATGTACTGATTAAACATGGTAGACACATTTATCATCATCCCTATTATTGCACGATATTTTCCCTTGAGGGAAACAAGAGGTCCAGGAAAGAACCCGGTGCTGAACGCATGGTGAGGGCCAGGTGTCTTTATCTGGGCAGTGTTTATTGACTGTACATTCTCCAGAAATGAGTACAACTGAGCCAGCCAGATTCTTGCCTTGATATCTTATCGATAAGAAATGTCAAACTATCTCCAGAGATGTAAAGGGATGCAGAAAATAGCATGTTTGAAAGATTTATTTGATGAACTCTTTGGAGTTGGCCAGGAGAGCCAAGGGATCTCCTTGAATGACAGAGATGGTCCTGAAAGTGCCTTTTAAGAAGAATAGGACTGGTTAAATAATTATTATTTTTAGCTGAGTGGGGCATAGGAGAAGGGGAGTGCTTGTCAACCTCAAAACCCCAGTGACTTTACAGCCACAGCACAGATCCTCCTTGGGGTCTCAGGTGGGCTCACTCGGAGCCAGCTGACTTTGGCACCAGGAAGGAGCTTGGGTTTGGATCTGCTCCACTCACATCCCCAGTCTCCTGGGACCCACACCTGCCAGAGCGTTCCCTACCTATGAGAGAGTGAGTAGGGACACGCCATCCCCCTGAGCCTGGCCTGAACTCTCCACTGTCACTTCTGCTCACGTTCTGTGACAAAAGCAAGTCCCATGGCCAAGCTGGGTCAGTGGGGAAGGGAACGAACCCCTCCCTCTTCATGGGCGTTGTTACAAACACACCAGTAGAGGTGGACTCATATTTCTAATCCGGAGGAGGGAGAATGGTGGACAGTAGCCACTCCACCACAGGAGCTTCGCAGACCGCAGGGCCTCACTGGCCCCTGTCCACACCGCCTCATCATCCCATATGGACACTGGGCAAAACCGTGAAGGATTTTGATCTGAATTGCCAGTCAAATGACACAAACCAATCAGATGTGCTGGGTATGAATTCCTTAGATAAACTGTCAGTATTACTGACTAAATATTACAAGACACCTTGGTGTCCAAGACCTGTTAAACCATCCTTCTTTAAAAGGTTAGGGCAAATGCATACAAACCCTTGAACGGTGTCTCAGTTATTTGGTTTTCAGTTGTTTTTCCATCACACAGTTGCCACCATTCAGAGGTAAACTTCGTGGTCTCTTTACCCCAGAGATTTGCGCACATCTCTTCTTGGTTGTTTTGCCGTGCATATTTTTCTATGTAACTCTAACCATATTTTGAAAATAATTTTAATAGCCAACATTGACTGAAAGCTGTTCGGGTTAACATTCATTTATTCTGAACTAATTTTCCCCAAATCAAAGTTAATCTCTGGACATGGTCAGGTCTTTGCAGAGACAGTGTGTTATTTTTATAAAAGAAAATACAATGACATAAAATGATAATACAAAGTAAGCAGGTGAAGCCCATCAATGATATTTTAGATCTTCAACATCTTTTCTGAAATGTTCACAGCCTTCTCTACACAGGTAATGCCTACAGCGGCCGACCTTCATGCTGTGGGAATGGCCCGATCGAGTCCTCCGTGCTGCGTTCTGTGTACTGGGTATAACTTTCCTATTGCAAGTCCCACGAAGCAGCAATGTCTACATCTACCATATAGGTCTAAAGATTCCCCACTTCTAGTCCATATATTCAATTCCCTGAAGACAAAAACCTTAAGTTGGATTCATTGACTGGTTATGAACATCTACTATGTGCATGATATGCTGTGTTAGAAATTTCAATTTCTTTAATTTACATTTTTAAATATATTACTAAAAATCCTGTTGTAAAAGAGTTATGTAGGAAAATGGCTAAGAATTAGACAAGGGAGAAACACTGATTTTTTGCGGGTTAGGTCAGGATGGCTCCAAAGACAACACAACCGGAAACAGTCCTTCAAGAATGCTCAGAACTCCAGGTGAACTATTAAGAAGAGAGCCTTCCAAGAGGAGAAATTACATGAGCAAAGAGAAAAGACACAGATGCACATGACACATCTAGGCAAAGGAAATACTCCTGAGTTCCTGGAACACAGGTGAACAGGAAGGAGTGAGGGGAGTCGGGGCTGCAGAAGTCTGTCCGTCCAGACATCAAAGGGCTTGTATTCCAAGGAGCTTAGCCTCAGTTTGTCAACATCGGGGTTCTGGGTTTTGCTTGTCTGTTTTAATTGTCTGCAGTTTTTTTTTTTCAAATGCATAACAATTGCATACAGTACAAAATTAAAAACAAATCCCAAGCCACACTTTAGTAAACAGTGGGCTCTCCCCTCACGCCCACCTCCGCCTCCTAAGCCCCCGTCCGTCACCCTCTTGTCTTCCTCTTCCACGTCTTGTGTGTGTCTCAGAGGTGATGCAACAGGCACACACAGTCACACGTTTGCACAGCACGCAAGGACACATGAGCGCTCCAGGGCTGGTCAGGTCGCCCAGAAGCAGACCTTATCAAGTCGTGATGTGTTGAGTGCACCCTACAGAAACAGTAGGGAGGGGGTCCTGGTCCGGGATGGGCCACGGCCAGCCACGGTGCACTGTCACGCAACATTCTCAGATCCAGGCTTGGCTACACAAATTGCAAAGCCCGGTGCAAAATAAAAAGGAAAAATCATCAAGATAGGGACAGCCGAGCTTTAAATCAAGTATGAGGCCTCCGATTGAGGGGCCCTGTCTGACCACACGGGTGGCAGCCCGTGAAGCTGGCCCTGTCCATTTCTGACTCTGCAGGGACCCCAGGACGTAAGGGATACCTCCAAATTTCTCCTGAACTTGGGTCCAGGAGCTTGGTTCTCCCCACCTTTCTGTCAGCGGCCTGGGACCAGCCTGGGGGACATCCTCTCCTATACCCCCGGCTCTGTGCCCACAGGTGAATCTGCCTAGTGGCCTGGAGGACCCCCCTCAGCAGGAGTAGCAGGTGCTGGCGGTGGGTGGGTGGGGGGAACCGTCAGAGCTGGTGACAGGGAGTGCAGGGCCCGAGGGGCTCTGGGCGGGGCTGCCGGGGCGCAACCCCGAGACCTTCCTGAAGCAGCTCAGAGGAGCTGCAATGACCGTGCACACCTCACTGTCTGGGTGAGTTCTTCGTTTTGCCAGTGTCCCTGCTGGTGGGCATTTGGGGCGTTCCCAGGCCCGTTCTGATGCACCACCCCCAGTGATTATCCTTATTTCTGTGCCTTTGCGCACATGTGACACGATGGCCTCAGGACACTGCATCGAAGGGTGGGTGAATTTTTAACTTCGAAACATTGGCCAGATTCCCCTCCGCAGAATGTCCTCCAGCCAAGCGTGAGAGTCGCCAGTGGCTTTTAACCAGAGCGGTCACTTGAGCAGTTCTGCATTTTAGACAGGTCGTCCAGGCTACCATGAGAGCACTGACTGGTCAGGGAGAACACCGGGGGACACGGGGAGAAGGTCCAGACCCTGACTCAGTCCAGGCAGGAGGCTGTGAAGGCTTCCTGAAGATGAGCAGACGTGCCAGGAGGCTGGGATGCAGAGCCCTGGGGAAGTGGAAGCTGTGTGTGGTGATGGATATGGCGGGCAGGGTCTGACAACAGGAGAAGGTCAAGACCTTCACCGTGGGAGATATTAGATGGGCTCGTGGTAATCTGGTCAAGAAATTAAAATAGAGACAGGGCGCTTGTTGATGAACGTGTGGGTTAGACGTTCCCCTGGAGGGGCGCAGGCCCAGGGACGTGCGAGCTGGGGCTCAGAAAAGAGGCCGGTGGTGCAGATGCGGTTTTGGGAGATGCCAGGCTTCAGAGGGCATCGCTCTCAGCTCCCCCATAGAGAGGACGGAAGACCAAAAACTGGGGGACCCAGCAGCCAGTGGGTGGGAGGAGTTGGAACCAGGGAAGGGAACTGGAAAGGAACAACAGGAGAGCAGGAGGCCAAGTGCAGAGGAGGAAAGGAGCCGACGGCGGGCAGTCCCTCAGCCAAGTGAACGCAAAGTGACGCGGCAGTGTCCTTATTTGGGATCAAAGCATCACCTTTGGCCCCATGCTGGAATGGAAAGCATCCCTGGGGGACTCCCTGAGACGGTGCTGATGTGAGTCCTTTGAGGACCAACAACAAGCAGACCTCCAGGACTCACTTCATCCTGCCACTTCAAGGAGCTACACCCACGGAGTTTGAAGATTCCGGGAACACAGCTGTGAATTCACTCCATCCACCAGCTCAGAAAGACCAACTCCAAATCTTTGGGTGGGTATCCCCCAGGATGCTGGGAAGCCAGCCTCTCTCCCCGCCAGGCCACGCCCCGTGGGAGGAGAGGACAGAGGATGTCTGTCAGCAGAAGTTAACTCCCGCCCTTAGGGACACAGCAGTGGGGCCTGGTTCCATTGGGGACAAGTCAGCCTTTAAATTCTGCAGGGGCGAGTGCACTTGTGTCCTTGAAGTTCTTAACAAACAGCAAAAAGGGTAGAGTATGATTCAGTAGCACTTAACCACAGGCACCTTACCCATCGCAGAGCTTTGGAAACACCCTCTATAAGACAAGCCCTGGATAATCTTGCCTCCTTGACTTTTCACCTCTGCATCCCTTCTGTGAATGGTGCCTTCCCACCTTTGACCCCATTCTCTAGCCAGTCTGACGTGAGACCCTCCAGGCTTCCACTCACTCAAGAGGCTACAAAAAAATATGGTTTGATTTTTTTATCTAAGCTTCTTAATTTTGCAACTTCCTACGTGGCCTCAAAACTGATGCTAAATCAGAACATAGTGACATGACTCACCAATTCCCAGGAGCCAGATCTCTAGAAATAAGTTTCATCAGACATCTAAATCCCCTGCAATGACAACACTTATTTTGCATAATTATTTCCCAAAAGATCCTCTTTGGCAACGTTTATGTTGTTTATGCTAAGAATAAATTTTTCATGCCAGATAAACAGTCAGAGTCCCAAACATTTTTTTTCCTCTTTCTTTATTTCCTTTTCTTCTTTTTTAAATTGAGGTATAGTTGATTTACAATATTATATGCTTTAGGTGTACAATAGAGTGACTCACAATTTTTAAAGATTGTCCTCCATTTATAGTTAGTATAAAATAGTGTTTATATTTCCTTGCCGTACAATATATCCTTGTAGCTTCTTTATTTTATACGTAGCAGTTTGTGTCTCTTAACCTCTACCCTTATCATGACCCTCCCCTCTTCCCTCTCCCCACTGGTGACCATTAGTTTATTCTCTACATCTGTGAGTCTGCTTCTTTTCTGTTATATTCACTAGAGTGTTTTATTTTCCTGATTCCACATATAAGTGATATCATACAGTGTTTGTCTTTCTCTGTCTGGTTTATTTCACCTAGCATAATGTCTTCCAAGTCCATCCGTGTTGCAGCAAATGACAAATTTGCATTCTTTATTTCTTGATTAATAAGCAGGGAGTGGTGTCATTGGGAAGTTTAAGATTTGTGCAGCCCCGGGACCAGGGATTCACCCAGACCAGGGATTCACCCAGACCTCTGTACCAGCAGTGTGACCTCGGGCAAGTTACACCACCTCTCAGATGTATTTAAATAAAGTGATACATATAAAGTAACAACTTGAGCTCACAGATTTATTTTGAGGATTTTATAAAATAATTTATATAAAACCGAAGTCACCAGGCATATAATAAGATTTTTCAGTTAAGGGCACTGCTGCCATCGTTACGTTTCATTACATTACACTGCATGTGGTGTAGTTATGGTGGAACACGGGATTTGAATGTGACTTTAGCAACCTCCAAATAAGCACATGCGGATGGCTGTGGGCCTGCATAACTGAGGCCTAACCTCCCCTAGGCAGGCGTCTTCTGTGACTTCAGCGCAACCACTAGACTTTCTCTTGTTAATACCGTGCTGAGTCCTGTGTTTTTGTTCCCTTGCGTGGTCTGCATCCACAAGAAAATCTTCACCATTAATTCCTGTCAAATGGACCTCGTGGAAATGTAGGTCCGCGATAAAGACACAGGGAAAGAGACTGGGCAGTTCAGACACCTTATAAGTTGGGAATTTAATAGGCAGAAAAGAGGACTTGTTTTCTTTGCTCATTTCATCTAATTAACATGTTAGAGACCTCTACCGGGTCCCCTAAAATTGGGAAAGGAGGACTCGGTCATGTCCAGGACAAAAGCCAGGTGCGCCTGTGTCCTGCCCGTTGAGGAAGGGACATCGGGCAGCCCCTTCTTAACAGAATAACCTGAAGCATGTCGTATGCACTCCAAGATAAGGAGATTATTTGGATCCCCTCTGTTTTAACCACTGTGGAGAATGGTATTTTCAATAATAAGAAATAATTAACAGTAAAAGTTAACAGTAAATACTGGTCTGGGCCAACTTTACCTTTATCTTGTCACTGATCCTTGAGGTATGGAACAGTGTGAGAGACTAGACAGCCACCCCACTTTCCATCTTGTGTGACCCCGAAAGGTCTAGGACAGGGCAGCTCTGAGCCAGGTGACAGAGAAGCAAAGTATGAACATGGTTGGAAATACAATCACCTATCATCCCTCTATGGTAGGGAAAGGGAACGCCCTTCTCCTCGACTCTTTCCTTATCCCCCTGGAGAGGAAGGAACAGTCAGATTCCAGGACTCTTCATCTGTCATGTCCTCTCAGCAGGACCCCAGTGGTTGAGATACTTGAGAAACCCAGGTCCTGTGTGTGGCTTTCTTTTCCATTCCATGGAACACTTTCGGACATTCATCTCACTCTGGACCCCTTCCCTGTTTCCTCTCTTCCTGAAACACACTTTAAGTGTGTTGGCCACACTCCTCTGGTCTCCTGTAAAGTGTAACCAGTTGGAGGTCATAAAATCCTGAATGTTGGGTGTGGGGTGTAGGATCCACGGAGAGATGTCCTTTTAGGTGTTGGACGAGGGAACTCACTGAAGCCACATGCCAACCAGAAAGCCCTGCGTTGGCTGACATCCATTCCATTGATGCAATAAAGTGGCATTTGTCTCCTCTTTTGTCATTTCTGTGGGTTTACAGCCCCCTCATCATTCTCAGAGCAGAAGAATTAGCAATACAGGACTTGAGCCTCCATCACTAGGAGGTTCTGCCCACCTGCCAAGATCCAGCTCCAGGAACACTTGCTGCTTCTCTCAACAGGCATTTATTCCTTTCCTTTAAATTCTCGCATTTGTACTTCCATGTCCCACTTAAGTGAGAATAGTTCATTCATTCATTCATTGACACACACAAAAAATTGTGTATTTTCTGTGTTTTGAAGACATGCATTCACATCTCAGGTAGCACACACCATTATTTACCCCGATTTATTTGCCAAGAGCACAGTTGTTATTTTGCAGCTAGAATTGGCAGGGCTGGATGGTTTTTTCTCTATTTCAAATGAAAAAGGAATCTCAGAACCCTTGCAAAGTAAACACGTGTGCTTAACATACCTCAAGTTAGAAATTACATTTATTATCGGAAACTGAGTGTCCTTTGAAATGACACAAAGCCACACTGCAGGAGTCTCAGAGGCGTGATGCAATGCCAGGGAATGTCCTGTCATGCTCTTGGGCCCACTGTCAAAGGCTTCAGTGCAGAAGACATTCTAAAGCAGGCTACTGTCAATTTTTGTCAGTGACTGTACACAATAATGAATCATTCAGTAGCATAAATACTTCTTTACGTCTCTGTATAAATCCTCTGCCCCCAGATCCCTGAAGGATGAAATAGCCTCTACCGCTGAGAACACTGATTAGATCTCCACTTACCTGTCAATTACATGTCCAACAGCAATGAGCTCTCAGTCTCTGACTCAGAAACTTCCAGATGGCTCATCCCAACGAAGCAATGCACGCAGGCCAAGGGGACAGACAGGCTGCCTTGAGGCTCCCGGACAGGATGACCAGTGGAGAGTCACCCGGAGACCCTCAGGGGGTAACTTGCATCCTCGTCCACTCCAGGGCCTGATCTGGAGCAAATCTGGATGGACACCAGATTCATCATCAACCGAGTACCCACACACAAACCAAGTGCTATGAGGTTTTATGTACACTAATATGTATAAAATGGATAACTAACAAGAATCTGCTGTATAAAAAAATAAATAAAATAAAATTCAAAAATAAATTGACTATTTCTTACGTAGCCTTTTGACATTTACGATAAGAAGGCCCTTGTTCAACAATCGACTTTTGAAAACCTAATCTTCCTACTAAAAACATCCAGCTTCCCGAGCATCTCTGGACTCCAGTCCACGGGTTCATATGAACAGTTCATAGGACATACTCCCAACAATAACCCTTTAAAGATTCATTTAAAATTTCCTTCAGAGACACAGAATCTCAGAAGAATAGTATTCATTTTAAACATCTAAATAACTTCAATCCATTGAAATATCAAATCTGATTAGGAAACACTGATCCTCTTCAACCTGTTTCTGAGAGATCTTACTGAGTTGGCTGTAGGGTTCCATTGATGTGGAAATGCCCTCGTCTGGGGGCTACATGACCTTCTGAGGGACAGCAATGCAGTCGTCCTTCTGCAAGGCAGCGATGAAACCTGCTGAAACCGCTCTGATGCAAAGATTGGAGGTGGACATTCATTTCCAAGTTCAAGCCAGCCCCCTGTGTGGTATTAAACATACTGGTTTTTCAAATAGCTCTTCTCAGTCAGCGCTCTCTGCACTTCTAGATTTTGGCTGGAATGGGAACTGACATTGCCAAGAAGCTGAGAAAAAGGGAAAAGATATGTCTTTTCCTGGCCTAGTGAAAGGCAGGAAGGTACAAAACCAGGCTGCAAGAATCTGTTTTCACAAACATCTCAAGAGCTTTATTCAACATACAGTGATAAGCTGTACATAATTAAATGTTGCTTTTATTGTCGATGCATTTCCCAAAGACTTTCCGTCGCCCCAGCATCGAAGGGCCAGCTTTCATCTTCTTTCACTATAGGCAAGAAGGACAGGTGTTGGGTCACTGGGCGGACACCAGCATTGTAACCCCATCCCCACTGCTTCACAAAGAGAGAGTATTTGGGAGCTAACTCATAAAATCAATTGACAGCTTTGTTCCATAAACAGAAGGGAAAATACGATTCAATGATCTTAGACTTTATGAATCTTACTATTGTTATGTTTTTAAGATGCTCAAGTGAAGGACAGTCAAATCACTGCATTTGCTTCCATAAAATATTGTGCTGACAGCAACATTAGGATGTTTCAACATAGACCTAAATAGAAAACTCCTGTCTTCTATGAGTTAGAGAAGAGAAAATAAGAGGGAACACGAAAATAAATAGCAATTACAAACATCGAAAAAAAGCAAAAAGAAATATTGCTCTGCAGCTCCAAACTTCCAACCACTGTGGAAACTGCAAAGATGGAGAGGGTCCACAGGGGTGAAGCCTGGCTCTTTTCTCCTTCTGTCTTATCCTAAATGGGAAAGGTACAGTCTGGGAGGGGCATTTGATTTAAAACATGCTTATTCTTCAAATGTAAACTTCGAGAAATTTCTTGGTCAACCACACCTTATTGTAAATTAATCTAATCAGATTTTCTTCCTATTTATAAATTTATGATACTGCTACGCTAAAAGTTTTAGAGGGCAAGAAACAGAGGCATACATCGATCCACAGGGCCCTTCGGAGGAGATGGATAAGAAGGTGTGTGGCTCGAATGAGGATTTGTTCCTCCTACCTGAGACCTGGAGGTTTGCTGCCGTGCTTATCTCGTCTTGCTGACCCACCGTGTGCAGACTTCATTCCCAAATTTGTCTCATGGTCCCAGACGGCTGCTGGCGTCCAGAGAACATGTCAGCATAGTTGGCAGGAAGAAGAACAGAGAAGTCGGACCCCTTCTTTAAGCAGACTTTCCAGGGATGGTTGGCACCACGCTTGCAGGTGTGTCTCACCATCTGAACCCAGCACGACGGCCAAGAGCTACAAGAGGAGCTGAGAACCAACGCCTTTGCTCTTGGCCGACACTTGGTCCCTGTATGAACTCCCAGCGCTGCTGTAACAAACGACCACAGACTGGGCGGCTTCAGACAACGCGTATTCAATCTTGTGTCATTCTGGAGGTTGGAAGTCTACAACCAGAGGTACTGGACCAAAACTATGCCCTCCCTCCTGGACTGTGGGAAACCCACTCCTTCTTATTCTAACTTCTCGGGCTGCCGGGCTCCAGCCCCTCCCCCTCCCCGCATCCAGCAGCCCAGTGGTCACCTCCCTTCTGCTTCCGTGCCGTCACACATCCCTCTGCCTCCCCCTTAAGGACACTGCAGGGGCATTTAGGGCCCATGTGGACAATCCAGGATAATCTCCATCTCAAGACCCTTAATTCACTTACCTGCAAAGTCTCTTTGCCAAATCAGGGAATAGTCACAGGTTCTAAGGGATTTGAATCTGCACATCTTTGGGGCTGTATGTAGCCTATCACATCTGACAAAATTATCTGGGGACTATATTCCCGAAGAACAGAAGGCATGAATGCTGCAGGACCAGGGGCGTTGGCCACAGAGAGGAAGGCGGGCCAGGCCAGTGTCTTTGAATTTCCTTCTAGAGGGAGAGACTTAAGTATGAAGGTCCTGGTGGGTGAGTGCGGGGAATGGAACTGGATCAACATAAGCTTTGACAGATTCCCTGTATTTTCTTGAGGGCAAAGCTGTGTCCTACCATCTGCCACATCTTTTCCAAAAGGCTACTGATAAAGATTGATGTTTCATGCATGTCTTCATAGCGGCCAGAATCAGAGCAGCTCTGCCTGGGTCTCTGGTTCTTCAAAGTGCAGCGAGAGAGACATTTCAGGCCAACGGGAGGCAGCCGCCAGCCAGGCCCTGCTGTCCTTTCATCCCCGTCCATCCCAGCAGGTCCTGCTGAGCGAGTTCCTCTGCGGCCAGGCAGCCCCAAGCCTGGCCCCTCCTCGTGGGAGGTGGAGGCTCCAGAGAACGTGTCCAACAGCCAGAGGCAAGTTCAGTGGGAACAAACATTGGAACACTTCACAGAGAGAACATGTTCTGACCACTTTCCTCCCGTGGGGCAGAGACGCTGGGCCTTTGGCATCAATCAGCCAGTCGTGCTCCATTAGCATCTTTAAAGCCAGTTACAACTTCTAACTTCCTGAGGCACAGACAGCTAAGGTTCTCCCTGTTCCTTCCTAGAAGAACGTAGAGAGCAATCAGCCCAGAGAGTGGAGCGTGAGATTCAGCTACAGCCTTCATGGTCAATCTCCTGGGAAAGGATGCAGAGATGATGTATGTCCACTGTGATTCCACCTGCTTTTCAAGAAGAGAAGCATATGATCAGCTGCTAAGTGTCTGGAGCCCTAAGCCTCACGTGGCGGATCTGATGGAAGCCTTGCTACAAAAAGAGAGTCTTTTTTCCAGATTTACTGAGGTATAAGTGAGAAATAAAACCATGAGATATTTAAAGTGTACAATGTGGTGATTTGCTGTATGTATACATGTCACAAAATAAGTTAATCCTACTTTGTAAAATGAACATTTCCGTTGCACATCACCACTAAAACCTAGTGCTGTCAAAAATGTCACTGATGCCACTAGTAAGGACGTGATCTGGGGTTTTCTAGACACTCATCCACTTGTGACTTCCTGGCCTCACGTCCCACTGCTGGTCCACTGCATGCCCAGCCCCGCGTGGGCCTGAGGGCACACAGGGACAGACAGATGCGACCCCCGCCGAGCAACGCTGGGAAGGAGGACGCAGAAGGTGCTGAGGGACGCGAATTCGGTTTGCAAAACTAGTCAGACCATGCCGTTCATAACACTGTGACTCACCGGAGTTCTGACACGGCTGTGACTCAGGGCACCACCGAGATAAACACAGAACAGAGCTGTCGTTCATCAATGATCTGATTTCAGACCTTTAACACAGTTTCAACATGTTTAGCTTCCAAGGGAAGTGAATTCTTGGATTGGGAGTGGCCCCGTGGCTGAGTCCCCTCGGGATCCCACGGGCAGCTGCACAGGCCGCCACGCGGTCCCTCGGCCCCCTCCCTGCCCACCCTCCTCCCACACCAGCTCTTCCCGGCCTTTGGGTTTCTGAGCCTGCAAAGCAACAACAGCGTATGGGGACTAAACCCACCTCCAGCTCACTGATCTCCATGTAAGTGTCATTCCTTCAAAACGAGCAGCCCTCATGCTACTGCCTGTCCAGCCAAGTCACACCGATAGCAAATAACCCTTTGGAAACACCCCTGACTTACCTGCATGCCACAAAGCCTTCCACAACAAGAGTTTTTACTCCCAATAACTTTCTTGTATGGCATGTGTGTTTTCATCATTTTCTTTTGACTAGAGGGTACAGAACAACATAAGAATAAAAATCCCATGATTGCAGTAAAGCATACCTGACCTGTTCAAAAGGTATACAAATACCTTTTGTAAAAAAGAAACACTTTTTGTTTGTTTTCCTGGGCTACAAACTCCAGACTCATGAGTGACAGAGGCTTATGTTCTTTGAAGGCCTAGCATCCAGCCCAGCACAGAGCAGCTGCTTCTTGAGTGTGGGCTGCTTCTTGCTCTGGGAAGATGGGCCAAGGGCAGCGTCATCAGAGTCACACGGAGCTACTTCCATTCTTCCCTCCAAGGTTCCAACTTAGGATCTGGGAGCCTCATTCTGAATCAGATAAACTTTCCTGATCTTTGATTATTTCCTGTGTTATTTGTTTAATCCAAGACACAGAAACTGCTACCTGAATTAAAGCATCCTTCACCACACTGCCTTTAAAAGCAAAAGTAACCTGGGATTGGGTATTTCCAGGATCGTGCAGGAGATGCACAGGACAGAGCTTGCTTCTGAGGGGGGGCGGGCAGGCACAGGTGCAGGAGAGACACTCCCTTTACAGCCTGTGGAACATTGGAAACCGTGTCCCATATCCGAGCATTAACTGTTCGAAATGAGCACAGTTAAGTGTCCCAATAGTAAGTCTACTGTAAGTAAGTAATAGGTGTATTGTACATAAAATGGGAAAACGAAGTATAGACCATCCCACGCTCATCCTTTCTTACCTTTGTAATTGGCGAGTACCCTTGTGTGCACCCCAGCCAGTTTCTGCGGACTGTCCCCCAAATCAAGCAGTTCGGCCCTGAAGGGAGCAGAAATTGGGCGTCTCAGCCTCCAGGTCACCATGAACACCACGTGTCAGGCCAGCACCCAGCACTTGCAGGAGCACGATTCCTAGGGGGGCGAAGAGGGGCCAGGCCCTGAGGGAAGGAGGAGCCCGCTGTGCACCCCGTGAGCAAAGCCACGGAGACAGGCCATGCCGAGCAGGACACGCGGAGCTGGGGCCGCCCTCCTCTGCATGAGGGTGGGGAAGAGGGCCTGGCAGTGGGAGGCAGGGTGGGAGCCGTGAGCTGTGTGCCATTTCCAGGTAGGGCTAGGAAAAGCTTTAGAGACCAGTTTACAATTATTGTAAAATTTAGGAGGATGAGATGCAGAAAGATTAGGCAATAGTTCTATCAGTCAGGGCTGCCATTTTGATACCAGGCTCTGTGATGCTAGCGTGGTGCATGGGCATACGTGCGTGTCTTTATGTTCGTACGTCTGTACACGCACATGTCTGCACACACGTACCTTTGTTGTCACACCGCCGTGCGTGATCTGTGATTGGACACACCCCCAGCTCCCACCCCTCCTCTGTTGCTGAGGGACATCCATGTGACATCAACTGGCAGATGAAGGGCTGCCTCCCGTGCTCCAGCTCGGAGGGAGCCACCTCATGACCCAGATGTGGGCAGTGCACGTGGACTCGTGGACTTCGGTTATAGGAATCCTCACAGAGAGCACCGTCTTTATGGGACCAGAAAGGACGGACTTCTGTTTCCTCCCAGCAACTTCACTGCGGCTCTTGACAGTCCCAGAGGTGACTCGCCTTTTCTAGAAGCTGGATGAGATCCTTCAGTTTTCAAGATGTTAGTTTCCCCATCTGGACAGCACTGTTTATTTGATTCAAACCATGCAAAAGCTGGGTGGCTTTTAAACAGCTTCTTCTCGCGATTCTTAGATTACCGGGCTGTGATAGAAAAAAGAAAGGAAAATGGGCAAGAGAAGAGCAAAGCACACCGATTAAGTGAGAACAGAATGACGGGGCTGCTAATTTCATCAAGCTGCAAGCTGGGTACTCAATTCACATAATCACAGCTCTTTCCTCCAATACCTAAAGTAGAAAACAAATACAACTGAATTGGGAGATCGGGATTCACATATATACACTAATATGTATAAAATGGATAACTAATAAGAACCCGCTGTATAAAAAATAGAATAAAATTCCAAAAATCCAAACAAACAAACAAATACAACTGAACGGCCAGTGGTGAGATGGGTTTGGATTTTGCAGGCCAAGTGAGGATGTGCCTCTAACTACTAGCCTACTAGACTCTGCTGAGTTCCAAAACAATCACAAGAACAGTCGGCTGAATCCCATTGAATTCCGAGGAGCGGGTACCAGAGGCGGGCGGTGGACTCGGATCTGAGGGCCGTGTGCTGACGAAACAGCCCCTGGGGGTGTCCTTACCCTGGGGGCCCATGTCCCCCCCACCCCCAGTTGCTGTCCAGCCCCCAGAGGCCATGCGCGCGGGTCCCCAGGGTCTATCCTCAGCCCGTTCCTCTCCCCACTCCCTGTTCCTCCTACAAAACCTGGTGGGTTCCCATGACCTCAGCCTCACTTACGTTCTTCCAGATTCACAGGTCCAGACCCAGACTCTCTTCTGAGCCCCGTGTTTCCAGGCACAAACTAAATGTCCTTAACCAGAGTTTCCTGGTGCCTGGGATTCACCTCAGAAAGAAGACACTGTTTCCATCTCCCCCAAAGCCCCCTCGCATCTTCTGGGACAGGTTCGGCAGCAGGAGTCTCTCAGGTCGCCATCTGACCCCGATGACCAGTGACCTCGTCCTCCGAGCTCCCCCAAGAGGGCCCCTCGTCCCTCTCGCAGATAACTCCTCAACACTGTCAACGCTTTCCACGGACTGTACACTGAACCCTCACAGCAATCTAAGGACTGAGTGTTATTATTCAAATTTTATACATAAGAACACTGAAGTTTCAAGACATTAGCCCAATGACGGAGACCACGCAGCTGGGGAGACATAAAACCATTGTCAAGGGCAGATCTGTCTCCCCACAAAGCTCAGACTCTTGAACCAAAAGAATTGCAACCTTGTGTGTGAACCACATGTCACACACTCGCCCTTCAAGGAGAGCCTTGGTCAGCGTCCCAGGTGCCAGGTGACCATGAGGCATGGAGAGCATCTACAGGTGAGTGTGAGTGATAAGGGCGTCTACAGGTAAAGAGCGGGGGTCAGGAGCTGGTGATGGCATTACAATCCTGACTTTTCATGATCTCACATTTTCAAGTCTGCCCCACCCACACTAGAACCAGAATTTACTTATTAATCTAAAACAGACCTCATTCAAAGTAGATCTGCTGTCTTCTGATTCTTTACACCTGGAATGGCTGTTCACTGGCCGGCAGGTGAACCCCGGCTTTCTTAGGAAGCATTTAGGGATCTGCCACCAGCCAGCACGTCCACCTTTGTCTTCAGTGCTTCAGTGGTACCACTCGGGGGGCACATCCACCAGGATCTTTCTCTCTCTGTGTCTTCCATGTGCTATCTCTTCTCTCCGGAGTTCCTGTCCTGTCTCCCAGGCTTATTCACCTATTACCACTTTCTTATCCCTGGAAACTCAGTTCACAGCTAATTCCTCTGGGGCACATCTGCCTGGTCCCAGAGACTGGCGAGAGGGCCCTTCTCGCACTCACTGCCGGGAGCAGTGTCCTGGGAATTCTTAGCCGTGTCATGTGTTGGGGTAACTGCTGAAGACGGAGTGCAGCAAGGATGGTGCTGAGAGTATTTGGACTTTGGGGGCAAATGTTTAGACGAGGTGGTGGAAGAACATGCAGAAGTAAAGAAGATGTCCCATCAGTAGGAAACCTGTGACCTGTGCCCCTCACTCACCCCTTGCCTTCCCACTGGTCCTGTGGGCGGCCTGATACTGGGGGTCCTGGGTCCCCATGTCCTGCGTCACCCTCTCACCAGCAGTGGGACCTCTCCTGGGACCAGGTCTGATTTTGAAAGTTCTAAGCCTGGCTCTGATACCATATGATATCACTTATATGTGGAATCTAAAGTATGACACAAATGAACTCATCTACGAAGCAGAAACAAAATCACAGACCTAGAGAACAGACTACTGTTTGCCAAGACGGAGGGGCCTGGGGAGGGATGGAGTGGGAGGTTGGGGTCAGCAGATGTAAGCTTCTATATATGGAATGGATAAACAACGAGGTCCTTCTATAGAGTACAGGGAACTATATTCAATATCCTATGATAAACCATAATGGAAAAGAATATTTAAAAAAAAGAATAACTGAATCACTTTGCTGTACAGCAGAAATTAGCGCATTGTAAATCAACTATACTTCAAAAAAATATATATTGATTAAGAAAAAGAGCCCAACTATGACTGCTTCCTTTGTTCCACTCAGTTTCATTATGTACTTTTTCTAAATCCTTACTGTTCGGGCTGGGGGTGGGGATTGAAAGCATGAATTCATGGTGCCATCTTGATTACGGCTCCTTGACTTTTCACAACCTTTCACTACCTTATTTAAGCCATTTACTCCCAAACGCTTGAATTAAAGTGGTGCTATCCTCAGTCTCCAGAGATCACCTGATACAGTCCGCCAGGAGTAGGACTGGTTGCAGCCCCCGGGCTGGAGTGTATACACAACGCTTTCAGATGTAGACAGCCTTCTCAGAAGCAAAAATAGCCACACCAGGGATTCCCCAGGAGGTGCAGTCTCCACGTGGCTGGGGAGATCTGTCTGTCCTGCCAGGACATCTGTGGCGCTTCCCTGCCCAGTGGTCTTGACCCAGCATGTGACCCAGGGCCTCTCAGGCCAGGGGTGAGAGGGCCGTCCCAGTTGTGCAATCAGCCTTGCAGACACGGCCTCCTCACAGAGGAAATGTGATCACACCTCCCCTTCTAGATGACTCATTCCCAGACTTTCATCCCGACAGGCAGGGTTGTGTCTGTAGCTGCCTGAAAATATTCTTTCCATTTCATCATAGTTTAATATTCTATAGACTTGAGCTCTTCAACAGATAATTGAAACCATCCTGAGCCTCTCAGGGCAGGAGCCCACTGAGGAAAGTCTAATAAGATGTTTCCGAATATTACATATGGCTAATGTATATGTCAGACCTTTTACATTACTCATTTGACACCCATGTTTGACATTTAAACTTTAAAAGGGGGGGGTATTACCAAATGATTAATCAAAACATTCAAAATAAGAGCATTTTACAAACATGACTAAATCATATGGTTTTAATTTATTCATTGCAAGATAATAATTAAAATTAGGTGGACTGAATCAGAATCTCAGACAAAGTATATTATGCACTCCCATGAATTTCTTACAATTTAAATAGTTTCTGCATTCACGTCAACACCATTTCTAAGGTGAAGCTTCCTTACATGAAAACAAGAATGAGTTCCACAATTTCAAACATCCTATAAGCATCTGTTTAACACAGATATATGTCAGAGCCACGCAGAAATACTCCACTGTATGAACCAATCTTTACTTGAAGAAATAGCATGGACTCGATACACTAATTGTTTACCCATTTCCTTAGGTTCCCAGTGGTCCTCTCCAGGGTGGTTGTTTGAATCTCTCTCTCCTAAATGTCACCCCATAGAACCCATACGCAGGAACTGGACTTGATTTTTTTTAATAAAATATGTTGAAGTACAATTTACATACATTCTTTAAGGGAGGAAGGAATTGATAGAGGTCAGAAATTTGGATCTTTCTGAAAAAGGAAGAGCATTGGAGGAAGAATAAATTAAGGTAAAATGAAATCCTTTCTTTTCATATTTTAATTGATCTAAAAGAAGCAGTTTGTTTAAAATAACGGTAGTAACAATGTATTGGGAATTAATAGTATGTGGATAAAGGGAATAAATGACAGGAGGGAGATACTGGGAATAATTTATAATGAGGTACATACATGATTTGTGAAGTAGGAAAGTGGTATTTGAAGGTGGACTTACATCCACTGAAAATTCATATTGCAAACTCTAAGACAACAACTAAAAATGTTTATTAAAAATGTATAAATAATATGCTAAGAGAGGAGATAAAATAAAATCATAAAGTGCTCAATTAAAACCAGAGAAGGCAGAAACGGTAGAAGAAAAAATAGAAATAAAAAACAAGCACAGGGCTTCCCTAGTGGCGCAGTGGTTGAGAGTCTGCCTGCCGATTCGGGGGACACGGGTTCGTGCCCCGGTCCGGGAGGGTCCCACATGCCGCGGAGCGGCTGGGCCCGTGAGCCGTGGCCGCTGAGCCTGCGCGTCCGGAGCCTGTGCTCCGCGACGGGAGAGGCCACAGCAGTGAGAGGCCCGCGTACCACAAAAAAAAACAAGCACAACGAATAGAAAATAGTTACAAACATGGCAGATATTAATCCAACTATATCAGTTATCACTTTAGATGCGAATGATCTAAATATACCAGTTAAAATACAGAGAATTTTCAAGAGTGGATGATAAAACAAGACTCAACTATTATGTTGTCTACAAGAAATCCACTTTAAAAACATAAACTTTCACAGATTAAAAATAAAGGGATGGAGAAAGATACACCCACGGTAACACTATCCAAAAGAAAGCTGGATTAGCTACACAAATTTAAAAGAAAAGAAAACTTCACAAGAAAAATTGTTGAGGATAAAAAGGACATTAAATCATGGTAAAAGAGTTAATTTCCAAGAAGACATACAACGCTTAAAATGTATGCATGTACACTAACAAACGTAGTAAGGTAGATAGCTGGGGGGAAGCAGCCGCAAGGCACAGGGATATTAGCTCGGTGCTTTGTGACCGCCTGGAGGGGTGGGATAGGGAGGGTGGGAGGGAGGGAGACGCAAGAGGGAAGACATATGGGAACATATGTATATGTATGGCTGATTCACTTTGTAATAAAGCAGAGACTAACACACCATTGTAAAGCAATTATACCCCAATAAAGATGTTTAAAAAAAAAATGTATGCATGTAACAACAGAGCAGCAAAATATATGTGGCAAAAACTGATAGAATTGGATGTGGAGAGATAGAGAGACTCACTATTATAACTGGAGACTTTAATTCTCCACTTTCAGTAACTGATAGATCAAGAAGACAGAAAATCATAAAGGAGAGGTTTGACCTGACCAAAACTATTAATCAACTTGATCTAATTGGCATTTATAGAGTATTCTATCCAACAATAACTGTAGATACATTCTTCTCAACTCACCTGGAACATTCACCAAAATAAACCACATTTTGGCTCATAGAACACAATTGAATTTTTTTATATATACAAAAGAATCCTTGTTTTTATTTTGACGTTGTGCAAATGCAGGTGACACAGTAGGTCCATAATTCCCATCATTACGTGTAAATTAACAGCTAAAAATCTAAACTCACGATCACCTACACAATTCATAGTCATGCTCTGTGGGATCCACATGGCATCAGAGGAGAACCTAACATAAAGCGCCAAGATTCCAGGTATTACTATAACGTCCTCTGTTCACTCTCTGGTACATGCAGTCAAACCACCTACGAAGTAATTCACCTCAAGCTTCAGTGGATAAAAGAAGCAGCTGAGAACCAACAGCATTCTTAAGTCTGAACGTGAATCTACCACTTTGTCTTGTTAAATTTCCTTCCATGAAAGTTTAAACTTTTAATACAATTATGTTTTACATGAATATAAATCAAAGTTTAACATAATCTCTTTCATATTCACCCTGTAATATGAATAGTCCAACGGCTGGTAAGCTAGAATAGTTCAACAATCTTTATTACAAATTAAATTTAGGATTTTATAGCAAAGTAATAGTATGTTCATCCGAACATTATACATTTGAAAACATTCCCTTAATGTATACAAATTAAGGTGCAAAGCTTATTCTCAACATATAATTCGTATGTGCTCTCATTTTTTTGAAGCAGGGTGCAGCGGGCATTTTTAGGACCCAGCTTGCAGCAGCCCTACATCCCCAGAGATTATTGGGTCCACTGATGGCAGTGGAAACTGATCGAAGCTGCATCAACAGAGTCTGCACGCAGGTTTCATTGTCAGAGTCAGCAGGAATGAAGTCTTCCTTAGAACTGTGCTGCGATCGGCCGAAGACTGAGTAACCGATCGTTGGCTCCGGAGGCCGAAGTTACACGGCTCTGCTGTACAAAGCCTTCACTCTCTGCCTGCAGACAGTAACTTGAGGGCCTCTGAAGGCTCTGCGCAGCAGGGCTGAACGTTCGCATTGCTGTGCACCGCCAGCCAGCACGCCTGCAGTGCATCTGAGCTCGAGCCACGTCCTCTGGTGTTAGAACAGTATCCCCGCCGTGGAAACTGTGAATAAACGGCCAGATGAGCCCGTGGCCTAGGTAGGACAGTACCCGATTCACCTGTGCCGTGAGGCACTGCGGCCGCTCTATCCGCCGGCGCGTGTGCACGGAGAGGGCTCTGTTCCAGAACAGCTGCCTGGGGGCGTGCTCTCTGTGTCCTCAGTTGACGAGGAAGATGGTTCTGATTCAAGTGGGTCAAGTGGGTAGAGGGCTGCCCCACCTTCATTTTCTTCAACATCAGTATCTTTCCAACTCTAACAGGTCTTCCTTGAGGCGTCTCCCCATGCTTTAAAAACGTATGGATATATGTCACCCCACCTTGCATATTTTCTATGTTTCACACTGTCATCAGTGAGTTCTCCAAAGACTGTCACGACAGCTATTAAGGATTTGCAGGATAGACGGACTTGATCTTGTGAAAACAACCGGCGCTATCTTCATTGCACACAAAAACATTTCAGAGCATAATTCTCCAAATGGACAGAACCAGCTATTTCTTGGTGACAATTTTATTACCACTCAGCTGTTTCTTAAGAGCTTTGAACTGATCCATTCGCTTTGATAAAGATTCACATTGAGGAGTTTTACTAACAATCTTCATTCCAATGTGCATAACATGTAAATGGCAGTAGTCAGCCACCCCAGATGACACTGCTTGCTTTTACACTGTGGGGGGGTGGGGCTCATCACTCCAGGAGCCACTGCTTTCTGCTCCACAGTTGAACAATTTTAAAATAATAAAAAGCATACAAAATATGCTCTCAGACCACAGTGGAATTAAACTAGAAAAAAATAACCAAGATACCTGGAAAATCCTCAAATACTTGGAGATTGTACGGGGTTGAGCAGGGCACCACCCACCCACCCCCAGTTCATGTCTACCTGGAACCTGTGAAAGTGACCATATTATTAATTATTCTGTTAGTTATATTAATAGAATATAAAAATGGAATAGAATAGAATAGAACATAATATTTTAAACTGGGTGATAATGAAATTGGTATAAGAAAATTTGTGGGATGTAGCTACTGCTGTGCTAGAAAGTAAATTTTAGGAAAGTTTATTTTAGGAAAGAAAAATGACAAACTCAATGATTTAACTATACAATTGAAGAATTTTATAGAAAAAGAGAACAAACTAAACTTTAAAAAAACAGCAAAAGAAAGGAGATTTTTAAAATCAGAGCAAATAGTATGAAATGGAAAAGAAAACACACACAAGAGAGTAGCTACAAAATCAGAAACTCTTACTCTGAAAAGACTAACCAGCAACAACAAAAATGTAAAGCCCCCGAAACACAGAATGAGAGAAAAAGAAAGAAGGACAAAATTACCGCTACCAGGAAGGAAAAGCAACAAATGTCTAAAACACTGGTATAGACAATTTATGGTTTAATAAATTTGAATATTTAGATGAAATGGATAAATTCCTAAAATAACACAGCTGATTAAAATGGACACTTTTCAATGTTTTGGGGTCCATGTGACTCTGTAGATCCCCCCCCCCCATTTTTGCCCTCATAGTAGCTGTCGTTTGCTCCATCACTAGTAATAGAACAGTTCTCACCTTACACAGCGTACCTGTAAGTCGGACAATAACAAGGCAGCGAGTACGCACTGTGTCTTATTATGGAGTTTCATCATCCCAGGTGACTGCTTTTATATGTCACTCATTCTCTACTCAACAAGTACTTACTGGGACCTGCTGAGTCAGGCCCTGGGGCAGAATCGTGAGTAAGGCAGGCATAATCTTTCTCACTGTTATCATGGAGTTCGAAGTGAGCAATACTGTGTTTTTAAAAGTTATATATTCCCTGTGCCTATACGTTTACACTAAGCAAATCCTAACTCTTACCACTAAAACACATGATTAGTTAACTATAGAAGATGTAATTTTGTTGTAACCCTGAAACCAACACAACATTGTAAATTGACCGTATCCCAATATAAAATAAACATTAACTGGGAGATTGGGATTGACATATATCCACTAATATGTATAAAAGAGACAAGTAATAAGAACCTGTTGTATAAAAAATACAATTCAAAAAAATTAATTAAAAAGAAAGAAAATCTATTAAAGTTGATGATATGCTTGCAACATGCTTAGTCAGGCTCACAATACGAAACACCCTGTAGATGAAGTCAAATACCTTAATTTTATAAAACATACCCAACCCCTCATGAAGATACACCCAGGAGCAGTCAGGTAGCGCATCGCACTTGAAAGAGAAACGCCCTCATGCTGTTTAAGATTCAGCCACGGGGGCAATGGTGAGTGGCTGTTAAAGAGCAATGGATAAAACTGTCTTATCAAAAGAAGCTAAGAATTTCTTAATCGTACTTGATTAATGAGTTCAATATTGGCGTTCTGTTAAACCGCTACAATTTGCCTGGGAGAGATTACAGACACACTGCCTTTGTTCACTCTGCAGCCTAGTTCGTTCACATGGATAAATACGAGGGAGACTTATTTGTGCAACTTTAGAGCAGGATAAAAATAGTTAGGTTGAGACTGTTTTTGAACACTGTACACTGACAGCAGTTTTGATAACGGCGACCCAACAGCAGAACGTCCACAAGAACACTGGTCACATAAATCTGGGCTGAAATGTACACAAGAGCGCATTTCAGACAAGGTGAACACTAGTTCTTAACCAAGGCCCTCACCCTACTTCTACTTCTCTGCTCACTAAGCTGTGGTTTGACATCTGATGTATTTTAAAGAGTTGCTTTTAATAACTTGGATAATAAATTCCAGAACTTATTTTTTAAAAAATAAACTTTCTCTACATCTGTGTCTCCATTTCTGCTTTGCAAATCAATTCATCTGCACCATTTTTCTAGATTCCACATATATGCATTAATATACGATATTTGTTTTTCTCTTTCTGACTTACTTCACTCTGTATGACAGACTCTAGGTCCATCCATGGCTCTTTGGTGACCTAAATGGGAAGGAAATCCAAAAAAGAGGGGATGTAGAGCTGATGTATGTATATGTATAGCTGATTCATTTTGCTGTACAGTAGAAACAAACACAACATTGTAAAGCAACTATACTCCAACAAAATTAATTTTGAAAAAAGAAACTTTCTCTTTTGAACAATTTTAGTTTACAGAAAGAATGGGAGGTGCATACAGGAAGTCCCCATGGACTCCCTCCTGCAGCCCTGTGACTGGTGCTCAGACCTCAACGGCCAGCTGTCTCCGGGGATGGTGACAGCACCAGCCTCAGGGCAGTCTGTGGGTTACGTGCCGTAATAAATTCTCAAATATTCTCTGTGCATGTTTACAGCTGTCTATGTGTTCTGTTAGCTCAGCCACGTTCCTTGGCGTCCCTCACCTAAGAACGTAGGGTTGGGATGTTCACGGTCTCCATTAGGGTTTATTGTCACGCACACAGACTCCCAGGTACCAGCAAGGCCCCTGTGGGAAGTTCTGGGGTGCGTTCAGGTGTCAGTGTGTCCTGTAATCACTGGATGTGATCACCAGATGGGCCACCTATGACACTGGTGAGCTGCTGAACAACAGACTCTCCAGGTTTGCTTCCATCCCAGGTTTGCTTGATCTCATCTTCAAATCTGAAACAAGGGTCTCAATATTTTATTTTATTTTATTTTATTTTATTTTATTCTATTCTATTCTATTCTATGCTATTCTATTTGAAACATCTGACAAATCAACAAACTGAATTCCAGAACATCGACATCAAAGACCCAAGTCTTCTCAGGCCACAGCTAATTTCACTTTCCGTGCTTAAAGATCAAGCTTTCAAATTATTCAACTTTATGATAAATACTTTCTGCCACATTTTGCCTCAGAGTAGAGCAGGAACATCAAGGAAAAGAGATTGGATTAAAATCTGAGTCTAATTAAAACATGTTTCCTAATGGAAACAGATAGGAGCTATTGGACCCTGTATCACTCACTATCTGCTCATTTGTTCAACAGGAACCATATATTTAGCAGCGATGCCAGAAATGGAAAAGGCATGTTCTCAGGTAAAAACCACAGCAAAGACAGGATGCCTACACTTGCTAAAACCCTTATTAAGTCACACTGAGAATGACTTCATTTTCTGATGAATCATAGCGATATCAACACCAGTTGTGTGTGTGTGTGTGTGTATTTATGTATCTACTTTTCTATGTATTTTTAACCAATGCATTATATCTCTCATTTTTAATGTAAAATAATGGTATTATGTTTCAAAAGTCATATAGAAAAAAACAATGATTGAATTTTCATAAATAAGGGATGGTTGGTTTATTTCATTTTTTCTTCTTACAACATCTAATGCCTAGTAATCAGACACCTTTTCAATCAGAAATGCGCTGATTTATTAAATAAGAAAAGTGCCAAGCACAACCCTCTTAGAAATAGAAGACTAGGTATCCTTTTAGAGCAAATAATAGAAAATGTATATGAATATATGTTTACACACACATTCTATTCATTGAAGCAATTGGTCCAACAAAACCAAAGTTTGTCATTTTAGCAATTCCTAGAAAGGGGGAGGTATATGCTGGTAGTATTTGAAATTCTTCTGTAAAAATGATTTGTCCTTTCTCCCTCATTTATTTATTTATAAAAGGTATCACTTTTAAATGCCCATTTTTAAAATTTATTTGTATATAGAAATACAACTTATTTTTGAAAAATTATGTTTATATCCAAAGTTTTAGTAAGTTTGCCTATTATTAATTCTAGCAGTGTATTTATAGATTATAGACTATTATTAATTCTAGCAGTGTATTTATAGATTATAGACTATTATTAATTCTAGCAGTGTATTTATAGATTATAGACTATTTTGAGTTTTATGTGCACATGATTATGCCATATGCAAAAATGACAATTTTATTTCCTCTATTCCAACACCTTCCAGACTCAGGAAGTGGGATAAAATTAACTTCTGTTTCTTAAGGCACCCACTTGGTGGTATTTCATTGCAGAAGCCCTAGGAGGTTAGTACATCTCCCAATCTCTTTATCCTCTCTTTCTGGGATTCTAATTACCATTTGTTAGACTATCCGATATTGGTCCACAAGTCCCAGGCTCTGTCATATTTTTTAAAATCTCTTCTTTCTCTTTCTTCAGATTGGTCCATTTCAGTTACCTCTATTCAAGCTCACTGTTTCTTTTGTCACCTCCATTCTGCTAGTGAGATCATTCAGTAATTGTTTTTACAGATTGTATTTTCAGTTCTAAAATTTCTATCTGATACATATTTTAAAAGTTATTTCTGCTTATCAACTAAGAATTCCTATATTTCCATTCATTTCAAGTGTTTTATTTTTCCTTTTAATTCGAAGAGCACAGTTATAACAGCTGGTTTGCCATCTTCCCTAATTCCAACATTTGAGTCATCTCAGGGTTGGCTTCTTTTAATTGTGTTTTCTCTTGAGACTGGGTCACATTTCTTGTTCTTTGTATATTCAGTGAATTTCGATTGTATGCTGGACATTGTCTCGTCACATTTTTTGGCATAGTCTCTTGGTTATACTTTAATCTTCTGGACACTGTTGTTGGTTTTGTTCTAGCAGGTTGACCGCCTGGTTAAATTCAGACTGTAAGTTCTTTCTCACCTATCATGAGCACTTTTTCAAATCAAATTTAATTCTCTAAACCCTTGCTATGCTGAACTGGGTCTGCCCCACACAGACATGCTTCGGAGGTCAGGCTGAGACTGGCATGGACCACACACAGAATAAATGGCCCCTTTCACAAGTGTCGCCTCTCCTGGATTCCTATCCACAGCCCCACAGGCTCCATCTGTGGGTCCTCCACCAGGAAAACAGGTGCTTCTGTTGGAGTTTTAGCGGCCATGCAGCTTCAATTTTGAGTTTCTGTTGACATGTCTTTAAGTTTTACTGATCTTTTATTCTACATGTTCAATCTTCTCTTAAGCTCTCTGCTAATTTCAGATACTTTTTTAGCTCTAGAGTTTCCATTTGGCTCTTTTTCACTGTTTCCCTTTCTCTACTCAGGTCCCTTCTGTTCACTCAACATGTACATCCTTACTTTAAATCTATGAGCGTGTTTATAGTAGCTCTTTTAAAGTTCCTTTCTGTCAAGCTAACGTATGTGCCACTTGGGGGTATGTTTCTATTTACTTTTTTTCTATCCTCTTTATAGACCACATTTTCCTGATTCTGTGCCTAACTAGTGATTTTTTAAAACTGTTTATCCATTTGATTCGATTAAGGACATGGTGAATGTTGCTTGGTTAAAAGTCTGGGTCATTTTTTCTTCTTTTAAGAGTATTGAGTTTTTCAAAGCAGCCACTGAGGCACATGTGACATGAGGCACTCGCTTTGGGTTGTGAGGTCAGAAGTTACAGATTTCTGAGTCCTGCACTCCCACTTTCTTTACTTCTCTCGTCCCCTGCACTCTCCAAAGCTGAAGCCAAAGCAAAGGCTCGAAAGCCAAGCAAGCAGTGTGGAAAGGTGTCACAGCCACAGGGAAAAGATTCACTTGCGGACTTCCCTAGTGCCACAGGGGTTAAGAATCCACCTGCCAATGCAGGGGACATGAGTCCGAGCCCTGGTCCAGGAAGATCCCACAAGCCGCGGAGCAACTAAGCCCACGCGGCACAACTACCGAGCCCGCGTGCCACGACTACTGAAGCCCACCTGCCTAGAGCCCGTTCTCCACAACAAGAGAAGCCACCGCAATGAGAAGCCCGTGCACGGTAATGAAGAGTAGCCCCCGCTCGCTGCAGCTAGAGAAAGCCCGAGCACAGCAACAAAGACCCAACGCAGCCAAACGTAAATAAATAATTGAAAAAAAAAAAGATTCACTTGTCACGCACCTTCCAGTGGCCCAAGACACTATAACCCTGAAAGTGGTCCAAATGCCCTTGGAAGAGGCCCCCAAGGACAAGCTTGGAGAAACGAGCTTGACCACTATGCCTTCCTCAAGGTCACCCTTGATTGTAGAGGTCAAAGCCAGCAGGCAGGACAAGCAGGCTGTGGAAAAGGTCTATGGCATTTGTGTGGCCAAGGTCAACAGCTGAGGAGGCCTGATGAGGAGAAGAAGCCATGTGTGCAACGGGCTCCTGACTACAATGCTTTGATGCTGCCAACAAAAGTAGGATCTTCTAAACAGAGTTGGGCTGGTTAGTTCTAAATATAAAGTTTTTCACCACTAAAGAAATGTGCCGAGTTATGTTTTAGCAAGTAGTTGGTTAACTGGTTGACGAGTCTGATGCTGTTGTGGCTCGTCTGGGGCTCTGCTGGAGCTGGTCCACACTAGCTCTCCATCAAATGCGGCATTCCTAGGTTCCCCACTGCATCCCGAGGGTGTCAGTGAGGTCTACCCACTCCTATTATGTGCATCCATCTTTATCAAAATCCCAGGAAAAAGTTTTCAGATTTGGTTACACTACCTTCCAGGTCAGGTAATTTTTTTTTTTTTGCGGTACGCGGGCCTCTCACTGTTGTGGCCTCTCCCGTTGCGGAGCACAGGCTCCGGACGCGCAGGCTCAGCGGCCATGGCTCACGGGCCCAGCCGCTCCACGGCATGTGGGATCTTCCCGGACCGGGGCACGAACCCGTGTCCCCTGCATCGGCAGGCGGACTCTCAACCACTGCGCCACCAGGGAAGCCCAGGTGAGGTAATTTTTATCATTTTATGTATAGTGACTTCTGAAGATATCATTTATAGTTTTCCATCATTTACAATATTTGGGAAGTGAAACTAGATACTGTATAGAGTGTGATCTCAAGAAAAAGGCTTATTTCTAATCATGGCATATTAACTATCTTTCATCTACTACCTACTCCGCCAACCTGACTCCATCAACATTGTCTTGCAGGAAATCTCATCATAGAATTTCATCCGTAAATAGTATAGTATGTATTCCTAAAATACAAGGTCTATTTAAAAAATTAACCAAAATATCGTCATACCTTGAAAATTAGCGATTGTTATTTTCAAATATTCTGTCAGTGTTCAAATTTTCAGGTCTCGTGTCACTTTTTAAAATAGTGATTAAATTAGGATCTGAACAAGATTCACTTACTGTGACCAGCTGATCCATCTCTTAAATCCCTTTTATTTCTATAGGTCCCACATCCACCTTTTTCATTTTTCCACATGGTTGAAGAAACTGGATTGTTTGTCTTCGAGCGTTTTTCACAGTCTGACCTTTGGTGATTGTACACTCTGGTACTCTTAACAGACTCCCTGTCCTCTTTCCTTCCTATAAATTGACAATTGAATATAGAGGCTTGATAAGATCTTATTTTGATTCTCTTTACTTTGGGAAAGTTTGCATTATACAAGATGGATTACTTTTATCCAAAGGAGGCACAAAGTGTCTAGCTACCACTTTTTGTGATGTAAGCAACCACTGATGGTTAATGTCTAGATTAATTCATTCATTGGTATTTACAAAATAATCATATTTTCCCCATCCTTCTTCATGCATTAGCCAACATACTCCCACAAAATAAATCTCCCTGGTCTGTGATGGGTTGACTTATTACAGGAAAGGAAAGATAAATGCCAAGTTCTTTATGTTTTTATCATTTTTCAAAGTAATGGTTTAGTTCATTAGCATCCTCACTGGGCACCAATGCATGGGTCAGGCTGACCTCTGTGATCTTTTGATGCCATCCTAGCTGTCTGGGACAGCTTCTTTGCTACGTGCAAGGTCCAATGGTCCAGGCTTATCTTATATGTTTCTTATCCAGGTCTAAATACAGCATTTCTTCAAGAAGCCTGACTCCTTCTGGTGGGAAATAATATATCAGGACCTGAATTTGGACACTAGAGGTGCTCATGACCACTAGCCATTATTTTTAGGCCATTTCAGCGGACAAAATTAGGGGCTCTTTTTTTGAAATATAAAATACATCATGAGTTCATTGTGATGTAGCCAATTACATTCGTAATTCTGGGTTTGTACTAAACCTTTTATATCTTACATCTGTGCTTTCTTTATCCTGTTCCAAGAAACTTGGTTCTAAATAATTCTGTAAATGACAGGATGAAATAATATATAATTACTAATTTTCCTTATCCCACAATACCACACTCAAAATTCTTAGAATAAAAATGTGAACATGCCTATTCTACAATATGATTACAACAAAAAAGTATTAGCTTTTTATGGTTTTTATCCTTAATATATACTTTACAAAAAATGTACAATATCCTGTGTTTTAGAGTCACTTGAACGTTTTTCTCTGTGTGGTTATGTCACCAACTGTATACACATTAAAATTCATTCGTTTCTTTGTGTTTGGATTTTTTGAAACTGAGCTTTAAAACTTATTTGCATTCCATGCTTATGTACACAATTTTTATGACTCCAGAGTCAAATGTACAAGCGAAGTTATATTCAAAGAAGTCTGGCTCCTGTTTTAAGATTAAAAAAATCATGTATCCAATACCCTATTACCACCTCTCCTATAGTTCAACAGTTTTAAAGTTCTCTAGCTTATTATAAGGAGAGATATATGTATTTGTATCCTTTTTTAAAGAAAAAGTGGTATATTATACTCTGTTTTCCATATTGACATTTTATTTTAATGCAAAAAAGCTATGCAATATGCAACCATAACCCAAAGCATGTTATTTAGCTCCCACTTGTAGAAAACTACCTATGTGGAAGTGGAAGAAACTATTATTGAATGAATATTGAATTATTCAATGATGTGATTATATCATTGGCACATATGTGCCAGATATTTTATACTCTTCATCTCATCTACTCCTCAAAATGATACCATCAAAGGAAAGGTTGTCTCCAATTTAAAGATGACACAACTGATCCTCAGTGGTAATGTCCTGAACACCAGACACCTAAGAAGCCACCTGTTAATATGTAACCCAGGCATGTCTCACCCAACCCGGGCCCTTCCCACTGTGCTGCAGGGTGCATGGTGCCCAGGGTCTACATTCAACGTCTCAAGTTGCCAGTTTACAGTGAAAGACCCCTGGACATTCTTTCTAGTTCCAAGTTGGCCATCTGCTGTTATAATTATTAAAATGAAAATTTTCTTTCTTTAACCAAAGGCATTCCATTTTTGACCATTTAAAGGAATGACTCAATGTTAGACAATTCTGCTCACTTGGCCAGTTTCCAAGAAAGAAAATAAAAAGTTTAAAATAAATGTGTGTCTGTCCTGTGTGAAATGTTCAGGTGATGATCCCAGGATAGGCTTCCAGGTGAAATTCTCACCAATGTGCCGTGTCCATCAAAGGGTCTCATCTTCCTATAGGCATCCCATTCGAACACAAGCTGAGTAACCAGACTCCAGCAGTTTGGGCAAGGGTTTTTAAAACATCGACAGGAACATTCTGTACAAACTCACTCCCATGAAAGGAACCCTAGCGTCAGTAACAGACCCTGCAGATTAGTGAATGGCTTCTCAACAAAGAAATCACACTGAGTGACCAGCCATAGATGTTTGCTTTGTGTTGCCATGAACATCTGCAAATGTTTTACAGATTCTTTATAAAAAATAAAAAACAAGGAAAATATTAAAAGTCGAGCTAAGAAGATTTTCTGTGCTGAGAAATTGCTGTTAAGCAGATCCACAAAGCAAAACACAGTAGCTTCGCTCGGGGTTGGGTAATTAACCGCTGCTTGAGAAACAGCAGGGATGGCCGTCCTCAGCTGTCTTACGGCTATTGGTTGACCGTTTGTCTTCCAATCACAAATCTTCATATGAAAACTTAATGCCCTATTGATTTATGCTCTTTCAAATCTGGGGGCGATTTCCTAGATTGTAAACTCTTAAAGGGCTTTATCACCTTGGGAAACAAGACAGATGTAGCAGGATGGCCATCCCCTTGGTATTCTCAACCTAGTGTAGATTCTTTACATTCATGCAAAAGATCTCCCAAGTAAGATATTCTTCGACAGAAAATATTTTAAGTGCTAAAATTAAGGACTTGAATTGGTTCCATTCTGGGCTGGGCTAGTGCCAGGTGGTGAAACTGGGACGAAAAAGGCACAGTTGCTGCTCTTCAGAAGCTCACAGGCTAAGTGAAAGGCAAGGACTGATGGCGGCAGGGACCGGGCACTAAGGAGGAGTGATGCAGGGATGCAGAAGACGTGGGGGCCGCATCCTGAGGGCAGGAAGTGCTTCTGAGCGGGAAGACCTTCATTCTGAACACATGCTGAGCTGGAGATCAGTACAGAATTTGTTTTTCTGAAAAAAGATATATACCGTCCTGCAAAATACTTTGAAACACTAGATGAATTACAACCAAAAATTTTTAAATGCTTAGTTAAGCTCAAAGATATTGCACAGGGGATCCCCAGAGGTCAAGAACTAACACAGAAGAGGTAGAACTGAATTTTTGGTTTCTCTGGGTGCAATTTTCACCCAAGCAGAAACCTAAAGCCTTGGGTTTCACAAACTAGTCAGTTGAAAGGAGACAAGTCTTCAGCCAAAGAAAGTGAGCATTTGGAATAAATCCCCTGGCGTATATATAAGTTACATGAAGGGCTGAATAGTTCCCCTTCCATGGGGAAAACACATCATTTGCTTAAGAAGTGTCACAACAGTACTGCCTGTTGATTTGGGGGTCACATTTATATAAATCTCTATGAACCAGTACACAACTTTCAAATAGAACTTTCTGCAATGATGGAAATATATTTGCCACGTGTGATTATCGAGCACTTGACATGTAGCTTGTACAAATTAGAAATTAATTTTATTTTATTAACTTTTAATTAATTTTGATTTAAGTGGCCACATTTGGCTAGTAGCTACCACATTGGGCAACACAGATGCTATAAACCCCCAGCCAAGAAATTAAAGTGGCCCCTTAAAGACAATAATTTTCGGGCTTCCCTGATGGCTCAGTGGTTGAGAATCCGCCTGCCGATGCAAGAGACACGGGTTTGTGCCCCTGTCCAGGAAGATCCCACATGCCGTGGAGCGGCTGGGCCTGTGAGCCATGGCCACTGAGCCTGCGCATCTGGAGCCTGTGCTCCACAACGGGAGAGGCCACAACAGTGAGAGGCCCGCTTACCGCAGGAAAAAAAAAAAAAAAAAAAAAGACAGTAATTTTCTCTGGGGGGCATATACACAATGTAGACCCTTAATTTCCACTAAGATCAGCTGATTAAGAACTTGAGGTCTATAATTACAAAAGACAGGGAAAAAAGCAAAAGTCTGCAGGAAAAAATAGCAAAATTAGACACCCAAGGACTGCAGACATTGAAATTATTATATGGAGAATATAAAACAAGTATGTGTAAACTGTTTAAAGAAAATACGGTAAAATTAAAAATATAAGGAAGAAACTGAGGACAATGAAAAATTAACAGGTGGATTTGGGGAAGAATTAAACAGAACCTCTAAAATGCACTCACACATAACACATAGAAACACATATTTTAAATGAAAAATTCTGTGGGTTACTTCAAATGACATTGTAGACATAGTTCAAAAAATGCAGTGGGCCAGAAGCTACTTCTGTAAATATCACCCAGAAAGAAAAGAGAATTATAGATAGAGTTGAAATATGAGAAATAAGTAGAAGGCATGATAAACAGGAGGAGAATATCTAACATACACCTAATGAGAGTCAGAGGAAATAAAAGTGAAAACAGGAGAGCAAATATATTTAAGGAATAAAGTTTGGGAAATCTGTGTAAATTAAATTCATAGGAGATATCGCTACATACTCACCAGTAAGGCTAAAATTAGAGACTGGTAGTACCAAGCGTTGAAAATACATGAGCCACTGAAAGTCTCAAGAACTGCAAGCTGGTCAGCGCTGGTAAAGCTGGAACGTCTGCTCCTAAGTGCACCCCACAGAGCTACACGCACGTACATGCCAAGGACCTGCGCAGGCACGTTCGCTGCAGCGTCATTCAGATTCCTGAGCAGAGACAACCCTAGGTTCGGAGAAATAAATTTTAGTCTGTTTATTTGGTAGAATATTATACAGAAATGGAAAGTAAGCATGCTAAATATAACCTGGGTGAATCTCACTGCACAACAGAGAGAGCGGAAGCCAGACACAGAACGCCCCGTTTAATCTAAACGTCGTCAGCAGGCAATGCTCCCTGTCCCGTTGGAGGCTCTGGGGACCACCCTGTGGGAGAATCCGCGTAGGCAGAGGCTGAGGAGCTGGTTCTCACACTCACCTCCGATGCAGGCTCACTGCACCCCACCCCCAAGGTCTTCACTGGGGTGGGCACCCTGGGCCTCGGCTCTCACCCACCCGCTTGTGCCCTCTGCCTTCTGTCTGAGAGCCCTTATGTTTGGTGGGGGGCGATAAGAGAGAGTCAGTGGCAGGAAAGTTGTCCTACTGACCAGTGTGATGGACGTGAGTTCCACAGCCAGCCCTCTTTCTTGCCTGTTTGTCCTGAATGGCCACCATCCCTCCAATTCCTGGTGACTGGTAACAAACACTGGGTTGCAGTCAGTCCCAGTCACAGTCTGAGCGTGAGGACAGGTGTGGAGCAAGGACAGACAGCTCAGCACCCAAGTCCCTCCATCCCTCCCAGGGAGACCCCAGGCTGGGGCCCTTCAGAGGAAGAGCCTGATACCACATAGGAGTTTCCAGGGTCAGGTCCCAGGTCCACAGAAGGGAGGCAATCCTGGGAGAAAGACCTTGACTTTCGCGAGGGACCGACCTCCACCCTGTGACTGGAGGAAGTGGCTCTACCCCGAGGGGGCTTCCTGGGGACTCTGGGAGGGTGGATGCCAACGCTAGAGCCGAGACTCACCCAAAAGCCAGGTCTGGGCTCGTCTCTGGCGTCTCTGGGGGGAGACCCCTCTGGGCGCATCTGCTCCACCCAGAAAGGACTTCCTGCATCCTGCCGATGCAGGGACCGATGCTGCCTTTCTGGGACCAGCAGGGGCTCTGCCCTCCCTCCAACTTGTTGTAACGCGCTCCCACCAGCCAAGAATTCCCAGGAGATTGACAATGGAGGCCCTGCTTCTGTGAGTCTGGTCGGCGCAGGCCCTTCCCCAGGGCCGGGCCAGCTCTGGGGGAACTGACTGAAAGTCCAGGGACCACAAGCCACACAAGGACACTCCGTGGCCCCTCCACACCCAAGTTTTGCCCTGGAAACTTCCTGCTGTGTTAACACAGCAGGATGTAAATAAAGTGCCTCCTTGAGGAAAAGTGCTAGTTGTCAGCGAAGTACCAATACTGCTGACTAAGAGGATGCATGGATGTGGGTTATCATACAGCAAAGTACTTTCTTTGTAAAAACATGACCTCTGTCTGTCATCAAAATTCCTAGGGGAATGGTGAAACTGTATTAAAGCTATTTTTAAAAATGGACTGGCTAAAGGTAAGGACTGTGAGCTCAGAAACGTGCAGGTGTGTGTTTGTGAGGGATAGGGGAGGACTTACCCTGTTCCCCTGATGTCATGGGCCTGACACAGCTCTTTATGTGGAACCACAGAAGAACAACCCAGGACACGCTGATAACCAACCGACAGGGCCGAGGCCGCCAGCTCAGAGATCAGTGGACATTTCTCCAATCAATTGCTATAAATCAAGTACGTCATCATTAGTGCAGGAAGTCACATGACTGTCATGTGGTACACACACTCAGACCCTGGAAGGTTCCTGCCCAAGGGAGCCGGTTAGAATTCCAACTGTGGAGCCAGTCCTGGGGAATCGGGTGGGTTCACCAGCACCCTTTCTTTTTTGTTTGTTTTTTGTTGTTGTTCTTGCTGTTTTCCTAGTTATTTTATTTCTTTACTTTTTATTAATTTTTATTGGAGTGTAGTTGCTTTACAATGTTGTGTTAGCTTCTACTGCACAGCAAGGAGAATCAGCCATACACATACAGAAATCCCCTCCCTTTTGGGTTTCCCTCTCATTGAGGTCACCACGGTGCATTGAGTAGAGCTCCCTGTGCCATACGGTATGTTCCCCTCAGTTGTCTATTTTACGCACAGTACCCTTTCTTTGCTGGATGCCAGGTTTCTGTTAAACGCATGGTGATGGACATAACCTTAACCCTAACAGTAACTGCAGGTGTGCTCCATGCCCATTGCCACCTCCCACTGCCCTGATGGCATCCCACCCAAGGGTGCACCTGCATCTCAACTCTGCCCCGCTTCAGACCCAGAGGCACAGGGAACTCAGAGGTCCCAGGGTAGCCCTCACTCATGGGTGACGAGGGCCCAAGGAGGCCTCTTGTCTCTTCTCCAAGGCCCCTGTGGGGCAGCCTCCAACTGGGAAAATGCACCTACGTGCCCTCTCCTCCTTCCTTGTCTGACTCTCCCCTGCACTCCTGCCACATTTGCCCAAGTTAGACAACCAACTAGCTGAACCCAAGCGTGGGCCAGGCTCTGCTTTCAGAAGACAAGGGCCTCGCAGTCAAGGACAGTGCAGGATGGAACCCCAGGGGGTCACACAGTGACCTATGGGCAGTGGTCAGGAGAAGTGGTAAATAGGTCTGAGTCGACCAGATGGCCGAGAACTCTCAGTGCTGGGCTTGCAGGCCTGGTTTTATTACAGAGACAAGAAGCTTTTAAGTGAAAACACTCGTCCAGCACCATGGTTCCCAAACTGTGTACTGAGACTCAACAGGCACCCCAGGGAGCTCAGGAGGGGTGCCACTGGGTATTTAAATTGTGTGTTTGTGGAGCCTCCAGCTTGAGGTAGTTCACAGCTTCACTGAACCCCTGCACTCCTTCCAATTACATCATCTCTGCTGGGTTTGCCCCAGTTGTGTGATTAAGAGCAAGAACCCTCAGAAAATCAGTGTGGACATGAGGACAGGAGGGTGGCAGTATCCAGCCTGATTCCAAAGTTTGAGGAGCTGTGCTGCACTCACTGGGACACAGCATATATGACGGTCTTTGGGCCTAACTGCTTAATAAAAGGAACTGTTGGGTATTTCGTTTGGCCCAGGAGCACCATGAAAAGATTGAGACACTAATGGACCAAGGAACTGGGGGCCTCTGGTCGAGCAGAGAAATCACCTGTTAGTGACTGTTAGAGAAAGGCTCCTAGGAATGAAAAGAAATGATAATGAGCTGAGGTTACACACAGCTAGGTAGGAGCTACTGTGGGAAATTCACAGAAAGTCTAGACAGGGGTGCATTCTTCCATAAGCTTCCACTTCAATAGGGAGAGAAATAAAATTGTAATAACCAGACAGTCTCCATGAATATCCCACACAGCTGGGCAGCCTTCCTCTGAACTTCAGAACCGTTCGCAGCCTTTTCAAGAGCCTCCACCGCGGGTGAGGGAGGGGCCAAAGCCTATTTCCCTTTCAAGTCTTAGAAAGTGAAGTCGCCCTGAGAAAGTCACAGTCAGGTCACCTGCATCAGAGGCAGAACGTCTTGCTCGACTCCGAGGAAACCCTAAGTTTAATGTTTTTCATTCACTGAGCTCACATTGACTAGAGAATAACTCTCCAAAATTAAAATTAATAGGTAGATAAAACCCTATTTTCCAGACGGCATGTGTTTCCTTCCTCTTTACTGTGTATCCACAGCCAGACGTATTCTGCCTTTGTGTGGAAGGAGCGTCACGCTCTAGGGTCTTTTAATTGAACCATATCTATTTTTTTGAGTCAGTCTTGCTGTGATAAGGATGAGGTCCTGAAACTCTTCAGCTGGTGAGAGGGGAGTTGTTTTTGGTTCCTTGATGTGCTCTGGAATGAAGAAGGTGGAGGCTACCTTTTATGTGTCCAGCTGGCAGAAGATTAAGAAAGAGTAAACTGAACGGAAAGCAAGGCGGCAACTTATCACCTGTGGGAATTCCCTCCTGAGCCCGCATCCTGCTTTTGGAGGCACAGCCAGGCTGGGGAAGTCGAGGCAAGCCCCCCAATGGTGCCAACAGCTGGGAACGCGATTGCACTCACTGCCTGCAGCTTCTGATTTCAGCACGCTGTGACATATGCTACGACCCACCCAAAAAGTGCTTTTCCCTCCAGCTGCACATATGTGAAGATATAAACTCTTCTTTGCTTCTCCCATTTTTATTAACACAAAGCAATGTGGAAACCAGATTTCTGACAGTCAATTCCACTAAGGAGCAAAGAACCTAAAATGAAAGTGTATCTCAAGTTCCCAGGCCCAGCTGCCTTACATTATTGCCAGGATCAGAACCCTCTTTCCTGAAAACCAGGTTCCTTCCTCTCGGGGGTAAGAGGTTTGCTAGAAACGGCATCCATAAAGGTAAACATTCTTCCCAGAAGGAAGTCAATGTCTGGGGGCAGGAACTCACTGACCCGATGCCCAGAAGAGGACTGGCCTCTAACAGATGTCCCTGGAGAACAAGGCATGAGTGGGTCTAAGTATTTTTCTAGTAACTTACAAAATTATGACTAAGGAAAAAAAGAACAAACTTAAAAAGCAATCAAAATTTAGTTGCCAATTTGCAATCTCTTTTACATAAAGAAAGAAAGAGAGAGAGAAAAAGAAGAAGAAGAAAAAGAAGAAGAAGAAGGAGAAGGAGGAGAAGATGGGGAAAAGGAAGGCAGGAAGGGAGGAAGGAAGGAAGTGAGAGAGGAAGGAAGGAAGGGAGGAAGGCAGGAAGGAAGGCAGGAAGGGAGGAAGGAAGGCAGGAAGGAAGGCAGGAAGGGAGGGAGGAAGGAAGGAAGGAAGGAAGGAAGTGAGAGAGGAAGGATGGAAGGGAGGGAGGAAGGAAGGAAGGAAGGAAAGAAGGAAGGCGGGAAGGAAGGGAGGAAGTGAGAGAGGAAGGAAGGAAGGGAGGGAGAAAGGAAGGAAGGAAGGAAGGGAGGAAGGGAGGAAGGAAGTGAGAGAGGAAGGGAGGAAGGGAGGAAGGGAGGAAGGGAGGGAGGAAGAGAGGAAGGGAGGAAGGGAGGAAGGGAGGAAGGGAGGGAGGGAGGAAGGAGGAAGGGAGGAAGGAAGGGAGGGAGAAAGGAAGGAAGGAAGGAAGGGAGGAAGGAGGAAGGGAGAAAGGAACATTCCAGAAGTTTGACCCACGAATCTGAGACAGGCTCTGGCAGGGTTGCTGATGAGTCACTCAGCCCCTGAGTGGAAACACTTGCTAAAAATGTATATTATTATTAAAGTATTAAATAAATCCGTTCTGGGCTAAATTAGGTGATATTACATTTCCGGCTGCTCGTGACGATGGCTCAGGCTAAAGCCAAGCTGAGGTGGTACAAAGGGAGCGTCTTGCCGGCTTGGCAGTTTGAACTCTCACTGCAAAACGTTGCCTGTTTATCGCAAGGAGGCTTTCAGGTTGGCAGTAGATGAAAACTGTCTGTGTTTAAGACATATGTGATCCGGTTTATACAATCTTCTTTTATTGGTGATTTATCCTTCACTAGATATCTGAGAAGACAATATTTCCCCTTGTTTTGATGAAAGGAATGGGATCCCAGGTCAACACTGATGTCTAGAGACCAGCCTGGAAGAAGGAGTCTAAACCCTTGCACGACCCTGGACTGGATCGAGTGGGTGTGTCCTGGTTCTTCAGTCTCAGGTTTGAAGACTAAAGGTCAGAGGTGCCAGGAGGGAGCATCTTCAAGATGGCTGAGGAGTAAGACGCAGAGATCACGTTCCTCCCCACAGATACACCAGAAATGCATCTACACGTGGAATAACTCCTACAGAACACCTACTGAAGGCTGGCAGAAGACCTCATACCTCGCAAAAGGCAAGAAACTCCCCACGTACCTGGGTAGGGCAAAAGAAAAAACAGACAAAGAATAGGGACGGGACCGGCACCAGTGGGAGGGAGCTGTGAAGGAGGAAAGGTTTCCACACACTAGGAGCCCCTTCGCGGGCAGAGCCTGCGGGTGGCGGAGTGGGGGAGCTTCGAAGCCACGGAAGAAAGCACAGCAACAGGGGTGCGGAGGGCAAAGCGGGGAGATTCCCGCACAGAGGATCAGTGCCGACCGGCACTCACCAGCCCGAGAGGCTTGTCTGCTCCCTCGCCGGGGCGGGCGGGGCTGGGAGCTGAGGCTCGGGCTTCGGTCGGAGCGCCGGGAGAGGACTGGGGTTGGCGGCGTGACCACAGCCTGAAGGGGTTAGTGCGCCATGGCTGGCCGGAAGGGAGTCCAGGGAAAAGGTCTGGAGCTGCCAAAGAGGCAAGAGACTTTTTCTTCCCTCTTTGTTTCCTGGTGCGCGAGGAGAGGGGATTAAGAGCGCTGCTTAAAGGAGCTCCAGAGACGGGCGCGAGCCGCGGCTAACAGCGCGGACCCCAGAGACGGGCATGAGACGCTAAGGACACTGCTGCTGCCACCAAGAAGCCTGTGTGCGAGCACAGGTCACTATCCACACACCCCTCTTCTGGGGAGCCTGTGCAGCCCGCCACCGCCAGGGTCCGGGATCCAGGGACAACTCCCCTGAGAGAACGCATGGTGTGCCTCAGGCTGGTGCAACGTCACGCCGGCCTCTGCCGCCGCAGGCCCGCCCCGCATCCGTGCCCTTCCCTCCCCCCCGCCTCAGTGAGCCAGAGCCCCAGAATCAGCGGCTCCTTTAACCCCATCCTGTCTGGGCGAAGAACAGACGCCCTCCGGCGACCTTCACGTAGAGGTGGGGCCAAATCCAAAGCTGAGCCCCTGGGAGCTGTGACAACAAAGAAGAGAAAGGGAAATCCCTCCCAGCAGCCTCAGAGGCAGCGGATTAAAGCTCCACAAGCAACGTGATGTACCTGCATCTGTGGAGTACCTGAATAGACAACAAATTGTCCCAAAATTGAGGCGGTGAACTTTGGGAGTACCTGTAGACTTGGGGTTTGCTGTATGTGACTGACTAGTTTCTGATTTATATGTTTATCTTAGTTTAGTATTTAGAGCTTATTATCATTGGTAGATTTGTTTATTCATTTCATTGCTCTCTCCCTTTATATACATATATATATATATACACACATTTTTCTTCCCTTTTTCTCTTTTTGTCAGTGTGTATGTGTATGCGTCTTTGTGTGATTTTGTCTCTAGGGGTTTGCTTTTACCATTTGTCCTAGGGTTCCATCTGTCTGGTTTTCTTTTTAGTATAGTTTTTACCACTTCTTATCATTGGTGGATTTGTTTATTGGTTTCTTTTTTTAATTACTTTTTTATTTTAGTAACTTTATTTTATTTTATTTTATTTTATTTTCTCCCTTTTCTTCTAAGAAGTGTGGCTGACAGGGTCTTGGTGCTCTGGCCAGGTGTCAGGCCTGAGCCTAGGAGCTGGGACAGCCAAGTTCAGGACACTGGTCCACCAGAGACCTCCTGGGCCCTCATAATATCAATTGGCAAGAGCTCTCCCAGACATCTGCATCTTAATGCTTAGGCCCAGCTCCACTCAACAACCAGCAAGCTCCAGTCCTGGACACCCCATGCCAAACAACTAGCAAGACAGGAACACAACCCCACCCATTAGCAGAGAGGCTGCCTAAAATCATAATAAGTTCACAGACATCCTAACACACCACCGGAAGAGATCCTGCCCACCAGAAAGACAAAATCCAGCCTCAACCATCAGAACACAGGCACCAGTCCCCTCCACCAGGAAGCCTACACAACCCACTGAACTAACCTTACCCACTGGGGGCAGACTTCAAAAACAATGGGAACTATGAACCTGCAGCCTGCAAAAAGGAGACCCCAAATACATTAAGTAAAGCAAAATGAGAAGACAGAGAAATACGCAGCAGATGAAGGAGCAAAGTAAAAACCCACCAGACCAAAAATATGAAGAAGAAATAGGCAGTCTACCTGAAAAAGAATTCAGAGTAATGATAGTAAAGATGATCCAAAATCTTGGAAATAGAATGGAGAAAATACAAGAAACAATCAACAAGGACCTAGAAGAACTAAAGAGCAAACAAACAATGATGAACAGCACAATAAGTGAAATTAAAAATTCTCTAGAAGGAATAAATAGCAGAATAACTGAGGCAGAAGAAAGGATAAGTGACCTGGAAGATAAAACAGTGGAAATAACCACTGCAGAACATAATAAAGAAAAAAGAATGAAAAGAATTGAGGACAGTCTCAGAGACCTCTGGGACAACATTAAATGCACTAACATTCAAATTATAGGGGTCCCAGAAAAAGAAAAGAAAAAGAAAGTGACTGAGAAAATATTTGAAGAGATTATAGTTGATAACTTCCCTAATATGGGAAAGGAAATAGTCAATCAAGTCCAGGAAGTGCAGAGAGACCCATACAGGATAAATTCAATGAGAAACATGCCAAGACATATTAATCAAACTATCAAAAATTAAATATAAAGAAAAACTATTAAAAGAAGCAAGGGAAAAGCAACAAATAATATACAAGGGAATCTCCATAAGGTTAACAGCTGATCTTTCAGCGGAAACTCTGCAAGCCAGAAGGGTGTGGCAGGACATATTTAAAGTGATGAAAGGGAAAACCCTACAACCAAGATTACTCTACCCAGCAAGGATCTCATTCAGATTCGACAGAGAAATTAAAACTTTTACAGGCAAGCAAAAGCTAACAGAATTCAGCGCCACCAAACCAGCTTTACAACAAATGCTAAAGGAATTTCTCTAGGCAGGAAACACAAGAGAAGGAAAAGACCTACAATAGCAAACCCAAAACAAATAACAAAATGTTGATAGGAACATACATATTGATAACTACCTTAAATGTAAATGGATTAAATGCTCCAACCAAAGGACATAGACTGGCTGAATGGATACAAAAACAAGACCCATATATATGCTGCCTACAGGAGACCCACTTCAGACCTAGGGACATGTACAGACTGAAAGTGAGGGGATGGAAAAAGATATACCATGCAAATGGAAATCAAAAGAAAGCTGGAGTAGCAATTCACTTATCTGACAGAATCGACTTTAAAATAAAGACTATTACAAGAGACAAAGAAGGACACTACATAATGATCAAGGGATCAATCCAAGAAGAAGATATAACAATTGTAACAATTGTAACACCTCACACCAGTCAGAACGGCCATCATCAAAAATCTACAAACAGATGCTGGAGAGGGTGTGGAGAAAAGGGAACCCTCTTGCACTGTTGGTGGGAATGTAAATTGATACAGCCACTATGGAGAACAGTGTGGAGGTTCCTTAAAAACCTACAAATAGAATTACCATATGACCCAGCAATCCCACTACTGGGCATATACCCTGAGAAAACCATAATTCAAAAAGAGCCATGTACCACAATGTTCATTGCAGCTCTATTTACAATAGCCAGCTTTATTTACAATGAACCTAAGTGTCCATCGACAGATGAGTGGATAAAGAAGATGTGGCACATATATACAATGGAATATTACTCAGCCATAAAAAGAAACAAAACTGAGTTATTTATAGTGATGTGGATGGACCTAAAGACTGTCATACAGAGTGTAGTAGGTCAGAAAGAGAAAAACAAATACCGTATGCTAACACATATATATGGAATCTAAAAAAAACAAAACATGGTTCTGAAGAACCTAGGGGCAGGACAGGAATAAAGACGCAGATGTAGGGAATGGACTTGAGGACACGGGGAGGGGGAAGGGTAAGCTGGGACGAAGTGAGAGAGAGGCATGGACATATATACACTACCAAATGTAAAATAGCTAGCTAGTGGGAAGCAGCCGCATAGCACAGGGAGATCAGCTCGGTGCTTTGTGACCACCTAGAGGGGTGGGATAGGGAGGGTGGGAGGGAGGGAGAGGGAAGAGATATGGGGACATATGTATATGTATAACTGATTCACTTTGTTATAAAGCAGAAACTAACACACCATTGTAAAGCAATTATACTCCAATAAAGATGTTAAAAAAATTTTTAAAAGAGGTGCCAAGAGGTCTAATCAGGTCAAAGGAGAGACCCCTTACGTTTCATGCCACACGTAAATACTTCCTCAATGAAACCACTTTTACAGTAATTTCCAGAAAACACACTGCTAACAACAAGGTTGCTGCCACCATTGTGTAAAAGAAGAACGTGGGGTTGGGGTCCGAGGTAGGGGCTCTGGGGGCTCTGGGGGCTCTGTCCTTGGCTGTATCACTGGGGACACACAGACAGTCATAGCTGATGACACCATGGCTTGTCCAGCAGAAGATGGGACGCCACCATCCACCAGTTGGGTCCTGCGTCACAAAGACTTCTCTGTCTTAGAGATACCCATGGTGGGGAAAAGCACACGCAGAGTTTACAACAATCCCCAACGTGAAAATCACAAAGTGGCCCCGAAAATTCTAGGACGAGTCTATCCCAGTTAAGTAGAGCATGACCCACATTCAGAAAAACAGGCCCTGGCCATTCCCTCTCTCCCTGGAGATGAAGGGCCTCACCTCGCAGCATCAGTAACCTGCATCCACAGGTCCTCCAGGTGGTGGGCTGGAGATGGTTCCCAGAGGCCAGAGCACAAGCTGCCCCCAGTGTCAGGTGCGCGGGCAGGAGGCCACAGCACCCACCACCACTCCAGCGCCCCTGCCTCGATTCACACCAAAGGCCACTCTCGGGTACTGAGTGGTCCTCTGGCTGAGAAGGAAATGGGCCCAACTGGTCACAGTGGGGACATCTCAACACAACAGTGAAGCTGAACAGAGAGAATTACTACTGCATGGCAGCCCCCTGGGGGTCCCTGGAAGGAAGCTGAGGGGCAGAACTTCAGGCCACACACCTGGTCACCATGGGCAACACAGCAAGTGAAAACAGGTCTGACTAAAAGAGAGAACTCACACAGACACTGGGCAAGGATGAGTAGCTTGACTGTTTGGACAGGGGCCTGGAGAAAGAAAGGTGACGAGAGTCAGGGGCTGGAGGTCACACCTGTAGGAGTGGGCACCTGACCTGGGGGTAAGGACACCTGACCTGTTAGGTGGGCTGCAGCCACAACAGAGCTGGCAGAGTGGATGCATGGAAGCCCCTCAGGGCGTTGTGCTGGGGTCAAGGCGCAGGGCCTACTGATTGCAGCTGATGTCTGGACTGCCAGGGTTCAATGTCTAGTCCATCAATGCAGAATCTAGTGCTAAGCCCCCACTTGGCAGCGTCCTTTGAGGAAACCAACAGCCACCTACTGGCAGGTGGATGCATTGGACACTTTCATCCAGGAAGAGCAGCAAAGCATCTGGATGGGTGCCGTCTCAGGAACCAGTCTCAGGCAGCCAGCAGGGTTTCCACTCAGATTGAATTCAAAGACCTATTTCAGCAGCTGTGATGGGAACCAGATTACTTATAAGTGAGCATCCTGGCATTTTCCTCCCCCCATCCCTGCTTGCTACAGAGAGCTTTGCATTTGCCTTCTCGGCTTCTCTGTGGTGTGAGCATGGTTTCAAAGACGGAAAATATCGGCCACCACCAGAAATGTCTGCTCTACCCCAAGCCACAGATCAGCTGGAACCCCTTTCCCCAGCTTCTCAAGTTCATGGTCGCAGAACCAGGAGCCCCGGGCCCCCCAGATCCTTAATATGCCATCATGAGATATGTTACCTCCTGCATTAAGTACTGTCAGAAGTTACGGGACTGTCCCCAGTTGTGTTTGTTCCCTGAGAAGTAGGAACAAACCTATAGGAAATGTGGTTTGTTAGAAGATTGTACGTGACCCACCGTCTTGGTAGAAGCCATGTGACTAATACACACACACTGTGCGTATCTTGAATACTTCCTTCCTTGAAGTTGCCTTCTCAGCTAATAGTTTCCTATTTTTAGGGCAGTGGCTCAATCCTCTAAACCTAGTCTCTCTAAACTGTAAATCAATAGAAAGACTTTCTATGTCATTAAAGACATTTTTCTCCTTTTTCTGATCCTACAGGATGGTGTAAATTTCCTTACAAGATAACTATTTCACTCGACGTAACATTGTGATATTTTTTAAAGTTTTTCCATACATGTCTCTAAGGAAGAGTAGAAAATAAATGCTAAAGAAATACCCCCCAACATCCAAACAAGTCATGAGATGATCCACTATCTTTTTTCTGCCAGAAAAACTGGCCAGTAATAGAGGATTAAGTAAAATTCATGTCTGTTAAGTAGATAATAAATTAAACTAATAAATTGTGATTACTGCCACTCCCTCCTAATTCATCCATATTGAATGAATAACCCATACTTCTGAACCCATAAGTTAAAAGAAAATAATTTAATAATTTCACATTTCTACTTAAAGAGGTAGACAAGTAAAGAAAAGTGTAAAAGTCCCTATTATACATTATAAGGCAGTATTTGCAAATGTGTGTTGTCTCTGCTTAGGAATAGAACATAAGGAAAATATCCCTGATGTTTTCTTTAAATAGCAAAAAGGTCATTCCTCTGCCTTTTCAGTATGTTTATCCATCCTGTTATTTTCAGAAATCTTCCTTGGTAGCCTAAATGAAGTTGCTTAAATATTTGCTAAATCTGATCCTCTAGTCTTTCAACCTCAGGTTATGTCCATAAAAGTTGAGCATTTTAAAATTTGCCGGTTTCTAACTACTTTGAATCCTAACTCCGTGAGTTAGACACTGAGGACCCAGGGTAACTTTTCTGGCATTAGATGAAGTATTCATAGTGAAGTGTTTACTTGTTCCATAATTGTAAAATGCTCATCCACAAATATCATTCCCCACAATAATCACAGCCTGTAGGAAAGCAGGTGCAGTTTATAAGTCTTGGAGGAATTATAAATAACCATTTATGCTGAATAATGAGCATCAAAGCCCAAAATATCATGATACAAATAACTATCCTTTGCTTCTCACATTGAATGTCTAATAATGTTGTCTTGAATCCAAAGATAAAATTTCCTTTTGGAAAGTCTTCAGAAATGTTAAACATCAAACATATGTGTACATGCCTGTTCTCTGCAGCATTTTCTCAGCCAAGAGGTTGAAACCGCAATTTAGGTTATTTTCTACCAGCTGGTGAGTGGATAAACAAATACAGTCCATCCACCTTCTGGGATGTGATTCTGCCACAAGAAGGATTGATGCACTGACACAGGCTACAATGTGGATGAGCTTTGAAACCACGATGCCCAGTGAGAGACGCCAGAAACAAGAGGCCACATGGAGCATTATTCCCTTTATATGAAATGTCCAGAATCAGCAAATCCAGGGAGACAGAAAGCAGATCGGTGGGTGTCAGGGGCTGGGAAGGGGGGTGACTGCTGAAAGGACATGGGGTTCCCTGTTGGGGGATGGGAGTGTTGGGGGCCAGATAATGCTGGTGGCCACACAACATTGCGAATGTACTAAAAGCCACCATTTTATTCACTCTAAAACGGTTAACGGTTATCTTCTGAATTTCATCTCAATAAAAAAATATCTTAGAGGCCTTGAGTCAGACAGGTCACAAAGAGTTATAAAAAATTCCAAGGGCAGAGGCAGCGCAGCAAGATGGAGAGTCTCCCAGCCCAAGAGCGAGGACGCTTTGGTCCAAGTTCAGGCCCCGCTACTGACCAGCAGCACCTCGCCGGCTATATCCCGACCGTCATGAGTTGAACCACATCGGCCCTCACGCCTTAGACACAGCAGTGAGAGTGAATGTAAGTACATCCAGACACTCGCACTTTTAAACTACATAAATATGCAAACTGAGCTACACAGACACGCAAACACACATACATCCAAACACGGTACTGTAAGGGCCATCGTTTTTCAAGGAAAGAACATATACACCACTCAGAATACTCGCCTCTCATGGGTGTGCTGGGTAATATTTCCAGCAAGGAAAGTAGGTATTTGGTGGGATGGTAATTTATAGAAAACATTGCAATAATCTCTTTACCCAAAGCTCTTCTAAGAAGACAAAATACCTTTGATGTGTTTGGATGGCCAATGAGTCACTATGATCATTGGGGGATACTTATTGACTCATAATTGTGTCATCTTCCAGTATTTTGTGAATTGCTCCAAATCCAATGCAAAAAACTTAGGATTTAAAAACATTTGAAACATTCGTTTTTTCCTCCTAATCCTTTTACATTATGTGCAGGAATAGGGCACTGAGAGACCAGGTCGGGGCAGGGAGCTGCTCTGGAGGCCCCGTGAAGGGGCACCTGGGGGCAGGGGACATGAATGATGTGAAACCGTCATGTGTTTGAAGGATCAGTATCCAGCTACAAGCAGGACAAGGACGAAATTTAAGAAAAACGCTCCACCTCCCACTACCCCCAATAAAAACGCTCCACCTCCCGTTATCCCCAATAAAAATGCTCCACCTCCCATTATCCCCAATAAAAACGCTCCACCTTCCATTATCCCCAATAAAAATGCTCCACCCCCCATTATCCCCAATAAAAACGCTCCACCTCCCATTATCCCCAATAAAAATGCTCCACCTCCCGTTATCCCCAATAAAAACGCTCCACCTTCCATTATCCCCAGTAAAAACACTCCACCTCCCATTATCCCCAAGAAGGTGCCTATATTCAATACTTAATACAAAATGAGTCTATGAGGAAAATATGCATGGGCTTAGCTTTAAAGCTTCTAGAAAAACAATGCAAACAGGAAAGCAATAAACGCAGGTCTTTCCACCACGATGCTGATGATGGTTTAGAAATCTCTCCACGTAAATGGAGAAAAACATCTGAGGTCATCCTCCTTCCTTCACAAAATGCCTCGGTTTAAATAAACCAGAAAGAGCTCAGGGTTGAAAGAATAAAACTGTGTGGTTTTCAGCCAGTCCCTGAACTTCCCAGAGTCCACGGTCTTTGTTTTCTGTAAAAGGGGAAAATCACACCAGCCCCCAGGGCCACAAAGCTAATTACAAGAGCCAGCGGGAGTGAGTTAGGAAACATTTCTAAACGCGTCACAAACAGTAAGTCATTTAAATCTCCTACCAACATGAGGGGCAGGTCCTATCATTATCATTATTTACAGATGAGGTAATCGAGGAAGGAAGGGAACTGAGTTGCCCAAGTTCACAAAGAAGTAAGAATGGGGCTGGGATCTGAACCCAGAACCCAGGCAGTTAGGCTCTAGATTCTGTGCTGTCAACCACCATGCTATGTGCATAGAAAAATAATTATATGTCTATAGATCCATATAACATGTTATAAATACATACCAAATACATATGTGTGGATATAAAATTCAGTGTAAAATTAAATTATTCACAAATTATCGCTTTTATTATAATTAATCCCAAATCTACTTGGAACAGGAGCAGAAGAATGCCAGTGTGGGTGGTCTCCTGACACACACACAGAGAGCCATCCAGGCATAAAGCTAAAATATTAACAACAGATGTGATTAGACTCACAAATGCACATGGTTACTGTACTTTGTTTTTCTAAATGCACATAAATACTGTATTTATTGGTGTCTGTCTAAGGCTATCCATGAATATCTGGAATTCCTGTCTTTATATCTGGTTTTATTCCTATATAAATGAGAGATGTAGCTTTGACTGCCTCGTTGGATTGCAAAATCAAGGCGCTTGAGGCCAAACCAAAGCACAATTTCTTTCAAGAGACATAGAACGCGGTGGCCAGTACCTCGATCCCACAGACAGTCTCACGATATGAAATGAAGTCATGTGAATGGAGCAGGGACAGTAGGTGGCAGTCGTCACCTCCCTTGGTATTTTCCTTCTTCCTTTTTTCCAGCACCGCTGATGACAGGGCAGAGCTCTCAGGAGTGAAGTCAGCAGAGAACTTTGACAGCAATTTCCAGGGGGCCCAAGATAGAGCCACGCAGACGACCCTCGGCAGGCGTCGGGCCCTTTCAGCAGTGGCCTCGGTAGAACCTACAGAAATAAGATGATAAAAGGTGAGTGAAAACAGAACAATGAAAGGTATTTATGTTCTTTTCTAAATCATCTGGATGTAGAGTGAGATGAGAACACACCCTTCTGCCTTTCTGACTTGGGTAGACCAGCACTCCTTGTATCTGAGGCCTGATGGTCCTGGGGCTGCATTTCTCTGTTCACTGTGACGAACACATATCCAAGCTCAGCCACGACAGAACGTGGACTCCTGACTCCAAGTTCATCCCGACGGTCCCTGGACGGATCTGGTGAGAGTGAGGATAACAAGTATCCCATGACGACACTGGGGAATAATTTCGTGTCTGAACTCAACTCGTGGCTTGTAGCACAATCTTTTAAATATAAATTTATTTTATGATACTAAAAGAGTTGTAAACAAAATAATTGGCTTTAATCAAGGAATTCCTGCAATATCCAGTTCCTTTGAGTATGATAAAAGGATTTTTTCCTCATGGAAAAACACATGGATTGTATGCACCCAAAATTCTTCAATGACACAATAGGGTTACTTTAAATTTACCAGTAGAATAATAGAGTTCTACTGAATGTTCTCTAAATCTCCAAATATTTTTTTAAAAACATGTGTTGCATAAATCATGATAAAAGAAAAACAAGCATGTGCTCCCAATATTACTTGAATATTTCTTCCACTGGAGCACATGACGTTGGTTGAGAAGATACACATCATGTGGAATCAATCTCACAATTTATTTGGAATCTTCTCCGAAATGGGATATGCCAATCATGGAATAGTTCAATATCGAGCAATGTAAGTAGAATGCTATCAAATATAAAACATTGAATTAGGAGGGGACCATCTAGAAATTCATCAAGGAGGAATCAAAGAGTATTTCTACGGTGTCTCAACCAGCCCCTGCCCTTTGGACCCACCTCAATCCACCCATTTTCTGCACTACCACCAGCTCATAGTGAGGACACGACAAGTTGCAGGAATGTCCCGGGGTCTCTGCTTGCCTTTCTTCTACCAGATCATCTTCCAATTCTACCAAAATCAGTCTCTGAGTAGTCGGTTTTGGGAGAAACTTGAGTTTGCTTCTGGACCCAGGGATCTCGTGTCCATACTTGTTTTTCTCTTGTTTTGCCCCTTTTGCTCCTAGAGTTTCTCATGACACCCTGAAGAAGCTGAGCTGTGGCCTGGAGGAACCAGGCCCATCACTGTCCACCATGTCTTGCTAATGTGAGGTCCAGCCACTGTGAAGCAGAGAGCAGGACCCAGATGTTTGACCAGAACCCACAGTCCCAGAGTCTTCCCTTCCCCGTTGTCAGCCCCTCACCCAGGCTCCCCCTTTGCCTTGAACTGGGAGTATGTAGCCATGGGAAAAGAGCACAGCACCCCTTTCCCCCTTTCTGCTCACATTCCAGAGATGAGGGTGGGTTACGTAGCCTGAACTTGATGCAGGTGTTGCAAGATCGTTATCAGTTCTGCTGTCCTGTCCCTCATTTCCTCCCAGGAAATTGGAGGAGGGAGAAAAACGTCTCCGCTTCAGCACAGCTGGGTGACTTGCAGGAACTCGGCGCCTGACGTTTGCAGGATCTAAACTGGTCGGGGAGCAGTGCCATGAGGGGTCTAGCTCTGTATCCCCTTCGGAGAGGAATTCTGTTTCAGACCAGCTCTGTCAGAAGTGGGATCCACGTCCCACAGAGTTTCCCAAGGTTTAGATTAATCCAAATCTAATTCACTTCACCTCTGCTGCAGTCACTTTCCATGGGTGAGCCAAGGAAAAAGTCATCAGCTGATGTCAGCCACTCCCAGCAGACACCAAGTCCTGCACGGAACAGAAAAAATTCTACACAGTAATTCATCTGCCAACTACAAGACAACCTCCACTTAGCAGCCAATGTCTTCAACCCAAGCTGTGCAGCACAGTGACTCATGGGGCAAGAGTGAAAATCAGGGCCACAGCCACAGGGTGAAAATGTCACAAGCCAGGCGCACCCTGGTGTTCAAGAGCTCACACATCCCTCATCCTCCCATAGCAGTAACTTACCCTGAAGCAGGGGGAAGGTGTGTTATTAATTATTTCTTTTCTACTGATTTTTGTAGATGCACTCTGATTTCTAAGACTTACAGCCCACAGAATAAACACTCTCCGAGTGCTTGATCTGTGCCTAAGTCAGAAACTCAGGTTGATCCTATGTGCCTTACTGGCCATACCCAGTAGGTAACTACATCCCAAAGGTGCTTTCCTTCTAAATATCCCGTTAATTTTCTTTATTGCCACTGCCCGATTCTGATCCTCTTGCCCAGATGCAGAGGTGGACTTGCCATGAAACTCAAAGAGTTTAAGTTTTAAGATTTCTCACCTGGTGGGTGTGCTTTTGCGTGCACACATTTCACCTACTAAGGTATTTTCATAGCAAATCCTTAAGACCACTCTGTCTTCTCTGCTCTGTGTTAGGTGGCATTGGAGTGACCCTGGGCATTCTTGGGCATCAGTTAGAAGGGTCTGGACGGGGAGCCTCTGGTTCTGGCTTAGTGGGATGGATGGTGTCGTCTCGGGGTATTTCCGTGTGTGGTAAGCCATTGCCAAATGTCCTAGAGCAGGAGTGGCCTCCAAGAATAGACCTGCATCCTGCTGTATTGACACTTACATACTCACTTTTATACCTAATTTTGTACACATCGTATTAATTATTTCTTTTTGAGAGGGCCCTTTAAACTACATAAATTTTAGGTTCCCCAAACCAGGGCCTGCATGACTAGGACCCCTGCCAGCCTGGAGGCTCGCCCTCCCTCTACAGTCGGGGTCATCCTTCTGAGGTGCAGATCTGGTGTTGCCATCTTTCACAGCCTCTTAAAACCCTTCCTTTGTTCCCCATCCAGGCTCCCTCCCCCGGCACACAAATCCCCTCAGGACCTTGTTTCTGCCCTTATTCTGTGTTGCTTCCTCTTCTCAGCTATACTCCCCACCCAGGTGACCCCCCCGAGTGAGCTGCCTCCTTATCTTAGCACCCAGTAACGCAGGAATGCTGGGCCCTGGGGGGTCTTCACCAGACCAGACCCCCCGAGTCCACAAAGTACCTCAGGCCTTTCTTAGGACCCAGCTCAGCACCTGTTTCTGTCTCCACTCCTGTGCCTCTGTGTCCACTGTTCCCGGGCGCCTGAGAGCCGGGCTGGCCGTGATCTTCAGGCTGAGGGACTAACTAGCTGGTGAGGGAATCCGAATAGTGTTTAAGGGAGGAGACCAAAGGTAAATTGTATTTCTATGTGGGCTTACTCACGGGGTGACCACCGTATCTCCCTTTCCAGGCCTGTCCCCGTTCACTCTTGTGGGGCAGTGGGATTATTAACAGCAGCTTCAGCCACTTTCAGAAGTGTCCCCAACCCGGATGATAAATACACGGGCACCACACTTCCACCCACAATTACACACACACAGACTCACCATGGAGGTAGAGGTACCTCTATTGCGTTGTCATTAACATATTGTCATTATCGTTGGTATTCTCAGCGTGGGCATTATTTAAAATAACTTAATTTTACATAAGAAACAGTTCAGTAAACCGCAGCAGTATAAGAATGTTTAAGAAATAAAGTGTGATGGAACTTAGAAATGTAGCAATTTTGGTTCCCTAGTAGGAAGCATTAAAACCCACGAGCATGGGACAAGGTTGGATCATCCCATAAAAGACCGTAATTATAATCCTTTAAGTTATAAAACAAAGAGCCAAAGCTTTAACTGTGACACAAGGAAAACCGTGTCTTTTTCCCTGCATTTGCCCTTCAACTAAGAAGTAAAAACTTCCTCTGGGCATTTAGGGAAATCAGGGACAGCCACATAAAATCATAATCACAGAATCAGAGAGTGTATGTAGGTTGTGCTTTGCTATGTGGACACATAGTAAATTTTCCTGTTATTAAACAGGATTCTTGTATCGACAGAAGCTATAGATTATAAAGCAAAGTCAATCCTCTTGTTTTTCCCAGTACTTGTCATCCAGCCCAACCACAGTCTACATGAGCTCACCCTAATGGCAACTAGTTCTTTCTCCTATTCCATGTATTTATATAATTTTCCCCATATTAACTTCTCCAAAGATAATAAGAAAGTTACTGCCACACACACAAAAATCGCATTCTCATCAAATGTTTGAATATCTTTACCAAAAACAAATGTACTTCTTTTTCCTAAGTATTCCAGTTCTACCCTTAAAGTAGATAACCACTAAGAAATAACAGTGAGTACTAGCAATACACATAGGTCCCCATGCAGAGAGAGTACCCCCGAAAGTGACCAGGGCTCATCTTTCCGACTAAGGAGCAACGAATACTGTGACAGCCATAAGGTGCCGGCATCTTCCCCGAATACAGAAGAGGTAACCATTCCACTGAAGCACCCATAGCATGTGCTGTGATTCCTGAAACAAGTACAGGGTAACAAAGACAGAATCTCGATCAAGACATAATTGAGTGTCTGTGCCGGTGGCCAGGAGGATTAAAAAATGAAAAACACATGATCCCTACCCTCCAAGAGTTTAATATCTATTTGGGTAGATTTAAACAAGTATATAAATTATTATACAGCAAACCACAATGTAAATACCTTAAAGAAAACTAAAACATTCTTCAAAGTAGCACTTTTAGACAAATATATGTTCCTCAAGTTATTAGGGAAGAAAAAAGTACATGGATATGCTTCCTGCTAAGAAAAGCAGAGATGCAAGATTCAATAGTAAAATAACAGAAAGGCCACCAGAATAACCCAGGTGGTGCCGTCAGAGCCACAACCATCAGGATGGACTCATGCCTCACTTACTCCAGAGACTGATGGATATGCAGAGAAGAAGTGCAAATATGGTTCATGTGTGATGGATCCGACATAGGAGCTAGCGTGCCTGTACCATCACTACACACTCACCCGTCTCCTCTCTGTCAGCCAAGACGACTTAGAGGCAGTGGCACCTCACCAGCCTCAACACCCACCCAGTGCCCAGACCTTGGTGTCTAAACTCCATTCTCCACGAAAAGCCACCAGGGCTCCTTGGAGAAATGACTGATTCTAAGACTGACTGCAGCAGGAATTGTACAGGATGAGTCTGGAGCTTCTTATTAATAATGTCAGAAGGTAAAGAGGGAGCAGGTCAAAGGGACCCGGGAGCCAACTGAAGGAGCCCCCAGTGGTCAAAGCTGGGACAGTTTGCACAACAAAATAAAGTCGTGTTGGGTCATAATCCAGAGTATAAAATAAATACCCACCAGTCCACACTGATATAAACACACGATGGAATAAACAAAGGGGGGAGAGTAGACCAACCCATGCACAAGAATTCCAAGTAACTCGTGAAGATGCTCCCAAGTGTGGGCTGCGCACAGTAACCCCCTTCCAAAGCGGACAGTGTGGGGAGGGGACAGGAGACGCCTGGCAAACTCCAGAGAGCGAGGCCTGCTCATAGTACAGCTTCGCTAGCCGATGCGAGTCGGATGTGAGCCTCGTGCCCCCAAGCACCTCCTCCCACTTCTCCTTGGTGATTCAACAGTGAAGCAAACCTGACCCATTCCAGCTTTGGGGGAGAAAGAAGGAGGTAGACAGCGTTCAGGAAATGACGCGTTTATGAAAAGATACACAAATGCACGTATGTTATTATTGATGTGGGTGTTAGATTTCATTACTACATAGAGCATTTTTTTATATCAGCTTCCACTAAAATCAGTTCTGGAATCATGTTCTGACCTAAATAATTCTGAAAGAAGAGCCTGGAATGATCTTCCGGCCTGTTCCCATGGAAAGGAGTCAGGGTCACCGAGCTGGACGGTTGGCTTTGCTGAGCTCACAAATGAATGGGCTCTGAGGACAACTTCTTTTTGCTCACATGGTCATGTAGCTGTGAGGCGAGTGGCAGGGGACCCACAAGCCCGGCTGGAGGACCAGCCTCGGGACAGAAGCACGTCCTTCTGCTCCTACGAGCCCGTGCCTTGTCGTACCTCCCCTGGGGCTGACACTCTTCCACACGCAAGGACCCCAGAAGGTCACAGGATGTGGCCCAACCATGAAGCCCCTTAGAGGGAGGCCCCATGAGTCACATGGCAGTGGGTAGAAATGAGCCTGCTACAGACTCTGAAAATCAAGAAGGTTTGGTTTTATCCTCTGATAAACAGCTAGTCATCCAAAGGTTTAGAACAAGGATATAGTAAAAGCAGAGATTAAAGAGAATTTCATCTAGAAGCTGTTTGCAAGGAAAGGATGAAACCATGCATGGAAAGCACCCCTGTGTCTTATGCATCAAAAGAGGCACAGACGCTTTCTCAAAATATTTTAAGGGACAACATCTGACTAGCTAAACCTGATACCTTTGACTACTCAAAAATTTATGAATTCACGTGACTGTTTTCACCGAGGCTAAGGAAACAGTCAGTGAGACTCAGGGTGGCTCCATGGCCAGAGCAGGATGAGGAAACCCAGTGGGACCCTCTTCCTCTTCAATTCACCCTCCTCAACATTGGAAAAAGACGGAAAACTCTGTCCTGAGAAAACTTTCATGCTAATTTAAAAGTATATAATTAACAAAATATATTTATTTAGAACTCCAAATAAGAGTCAACTGTTATCGCATTAAAAAATGGAAATTACATACATTAGCTCACTGGGGGGAAGATAATTATTATTCTAGCTCTCAGGGTCTCATTCATGTCTTATTCTCGGGCTGGGGGGAGACACTGCCCTATATATCATGGGTCAAAAACATTACCCAGGGAGCTGTTCTAAAGATCTGACACAGACTGAAAAATGTTTACATATGGAACTCAACCCACTAAAAGTTTTCACGTACATCGTGAAATGTCCTCTTGAACCAGTCCTGTCATCCTCTCTCTCCCTCTCCCTCTCACTTGCTTGTTGAAGGAATATGCAGTATTTATTGTGCATACATGTTTAGAGATAGATCCACCTGCATGAGGAAACTAGGTGCCAATCTGCAGCCAGGAGCCGGCTTCTGTCCCACGTCCGAGCGCCTTGTGTGGGGAGCAGAGGCAGGAGGTGCTCAGGGAGACGTTGACACACCCCCGCCCAGGTCCACGTGGCTGCTGGGGCCAGTGCTCCGTGCGTCCGCCGACGGGACTGGACTTCATCCAAGGCCCATCACCCATGGAAATACTCACCTGGTGGGGGAGGCTGGCTTTGGTCCGTATTCATTTGGATTTTCTTTGTTGTTATTTTTGGGGTGGAATTTCTCCCTGAGCTGAGGGATTATGGCAGTTGGGAGAATATTGGCTAAGTTGTTTTGTTTTCCACTCATATTCTTATTAAGAAATACATTGGCTTTAAAGTATTAAACTTGGACTGACTTTGTTCTTCTGCTACTTTGGTCCTTTGAGACAATAACAGGGCAAACTATACTCCAGACTTCACTTCTGAATCCTTTATGGTCTCCATCTCAGACATACCTTCGCAAATTAGTGCAAGGGTCATCTGGCACGTCTGTGTCAGGGAGCAGAGCGGTCTCTGACACAGCTGTGCCAGGACCCCGGACCCCAGACCCCACCCCTCCCACCAGGGCTCCCGTAACAAGTATTGCCGAGTAGCAAGACCTCACCAAGGGGTGGCTCTGCTTGTTTTCCAAGTCTGGGCTTCATTCTTCACTCAGCTGGTTGTTATTACTGCCTTTGCAGTAGCAGTGAGAGATTAACCGTGGCCAAGTGTCTGAATTTTGACACAGACTCAGCCAAAATTCAATCTGCCACGTCCAAAAGGAGGTGAGAGAAGTGGAAGGAGATGTGGTTTCCATGCTGCTCGTGTCTCTACCGTTTTGAGATGGAACGTTTAAAAAATCCCCAAGGTAATGTGCATTTAATTAAAGTAGCATCAGTGAATCCTAGAGGTGATATTTGCTTTTCCAATTCATTTTTATGCTGCAAGAGAAAGAAAGGGAAGTCAGCTTAGAGTAATTTAATGAAGAATCTGGGAAAGGAGAGCCCCTGGGGTGGAGTCTCCAACAGCTGTGTCAAAGCCAACCTGGGTCCAGCTTGGGAGTCGTGGCTGGGTCACTCGTCCACCAGGTTTCAGATGCACAAAGCAATGAAAATGAAGGCAGTGCTTTGTACCCACGGCAAGTCAGGAAGGCAGCTCTTCCAGGGGGACTGTGTTGGCTGTGGTCCCTGGGAACCCAGTGACTCCTGCAAAGGCAAACACGCAAGTGGTTGCTGGAAACAAGGGGAGATGCAGGGTCCCTCCACGGAAAATCCACAGCCCCTCCACATTCAATATGAACACACCACATCCAACTGAACTGCTCCACTTTAGTAGTGTAGCTTTGACACTTTCTGTTGTAACAAACCACACTGTAACGATCAGTAGTGTACAAATATGCACCAATCTACTACATGTTTCAAAAGGCTTTTGCCCTTCATGACAAAGTTCCCTGAACTGCTTTCTTCCTGAAAACAAGTAAAATGTTGAATATGCAATTTTAAAATTATCTTCTTTAATGGCATTGCTGAGCTCACAAGGAAGTAAGGAGCCCTCCATGGCCCCAGATTATGCACAGGTGAGTCCATGGACCGAGGCCAGCCATGGCTCTGGCCACCTGACAAGCCTGGTGGCCTGTCCAGCTCCTGTAACCACTGCTCCCACAGGCCCCTGGAGCCAGACACCTCCTCACAGTGGGAAGAAGGCTTCAGAGGGCCACAAACGACTGCAGAGGTGGGAAGTCACCTCCCACAAAGACTGAGCCGGGGGCCAGGCTCTCACCACCTCCAGATACTTCAGTCAGGAGCTCCTTCAGGGCGACCCCAGGCTGTGGGTCACACTTTGTCCTCACTGACCCATTTTTCATTTTTTAAATCTAGTTGCTCTATCAGTTGCCAAGAGAGGCGTGTTAAAATCTTACCCTGGTTATGGAATCATCTACTTCAGTTTTTCACTGGGTCAGTTTTGCTTCATGTATTGGAGTATTTCTCAACAGGCACCTTTATAATTATTGACTTCCTGATGAAGAGAAGCTCATTCTACCACAACAAAAACTCCCTTTATCTCTGGCAATACTCGCCATGTAGAAGTTTATTTTCTCAGATATGAATACACTTTACTCCAATGACTTATTCTTAACATTTGCATGATTTATCTTTTCCCACCATTTCCTTTCAAACTCTCCTTGTCTTCTTATTAAAAGTTTGTCTCTTGTAGGCAGCATATAGCTTGGACTTGCTTTTAATCCACCCTGACAATCTCTGCCTCTTATCTGCAGTGTGTAGAACATTAACGTTTAATGTAATTACTGATAAGATTTAACTCAGTCTACCATTTACTATCTGTTTCTGCTTTTCCCCTCTGGTTTTTGTTTTTTATTTTACACACACACACACATCTTTCATAAATATGTCTTTCATAATTCTTCTGGATCCATGGAATGCAGAGGAAGAGAAATAAGTACTAAGTATCTCACAGCTAAGGTGTTTTGGGCCATCTCTTCTTGTAACCTCTTCAGTTTTTGTTCCATAGAAATCTATTCCATGTTATTTGGTGCAGGAAAATCTAGAGATGTTAAAAGTGCTCTTAATTTTTGTGATTTTAATAACCATGGGATCCCAGGTTCCCAGGTTTTTTTATTTGTTTGTTTTTGTTTTTGTTTTTTGCAGTATGCGGGCCTCTCACTGTTGTGGCCTCTCCCATTGTGGAGCACAGGTTCCGGATGCACAGGCTCAGCGGCCATGGCTCATGGGCCCAGCCACTCCACGGCATGTGGGATCCTCCCGGACTGGGGCATGAACCCGCGTCCCCTGCATCGGCAGGTGGACTCTCAACCACTGCGCCACCAGGGGAGCCCGGGATCCCAGGTTTTGTGAGGCTTGAAAGTTATATAATCTGGGGAATCTCTTTAAGAAAATTATGCACATAAAAGAATAACATAAATTAAACATTTTAAATATGACAGCCACCACAAGCATCACACAATCTGGAAAAAAACTTTTTTTTTTTTCAATTTAAGGGCACAATACACGTCTACACAACTCTAACTACATTTTCTGGCTGATTACAGTCTTATCTTTTCTTCCTAAGTCTTCATATCATGACACTGGGTAAATCAGCAGAGTGCATGGTTAGAGCATTTTTTGAAGTCATCCCAGCATCGGGACAGAAGTGACTACGACTCCACTAACCCTAATCAAATGCACCCCTGACCCCACTTCCCCAGAGCCTGACTCACTGCAGCAACCCCTGCATCCTGCCATGGTGGGAAACACAGGTGAGGGAAGTTGGGCTGGAAAGAGGCATGGTCTTTGCTGATTGCAGGTAACACCTTTTGAAAAGTTCACAACACATGATGATATGGGCATGCCACTGAGGACCCACCAGGTCCAGGGAAGAGCCTTAAAGCCTCAGCGTCATGTGCTTCTCAGTAAACCCACTTCTGATAATGAATGAAATAAAACAACTAGCTTGTCCTATGCTTCTTCCCCAGTCTTTCCCCAGGACTCCTCCAAGGCACCAGCATCTCCAAGTCTCCCCACAGGGTTGCATTTCCTGGCAACATCAGGTGCCAGCAGACACTGGGAGGAACATTTACAGTTTTAAAAAGATTGTTTAAATCAAAAATTCTCCCTTCATTTACTTGACCATTATGCAACACTGTTCTCCAGTCTCTACTCCAGTTGCCAGAGACACATCTGTGAATAAAACAGACAGGGTTCTTGCCCTAGTGGGTTTACAGTGTTGGGGAGTGAAGCAATTATTTTAAATAATCACTTACACAGCTTTTCACACTCTTAGAAATTATTTTAGATACTGTCATTATTAAAACATCAGTCTAATATTGGCTGAAAAAGCAAAGCTCAATTAATGTTCCATTTCTAAGAGGTGTACCTAAAACAAAGCAACTCATAAAGGTTAAGATTTTTAAAAAGCACCAAATGATACAAGCAAAAAGAGAAGGGGCTGCCCACATTAATACTGTATGAAATGTAAACCAAGGTATGATTAGTAAATATACCAGATAAAATTGTTTCTAATACAAATGAGTTATATGCTGGCAAACTCAAGTCTACACCAACAGGATATGAATGTCTCCTTTCTGTTCAAGTCGGTACTGAAATAATCTCCCTCTTGCATCAACAACTAGAGAAATTGTCCAATTTCCAGGGTCTAGCACATGTTGAGTATTCTGCCAGACTGAGTCAGGGCCTTTACCATTTCCTACGTCCAATTTTCAAACTTAAAGCAGAAAAAAAAAAATGCTTCAAGTACAGGAGGCCGTAGATAATAATTGTGTTAAAATACATAAGTGCAGCAGCCTCCAGGCCTCCTGGGGCCCATTGGTCTCATCCCCCATCTCCCCACCACATACAGGCCCAGCAGTGCCCACAGGTGCTGCGTCCTCCGAGCTGTGTCCTCCAGTGGGTGGAAAGATGGTGGTTCCTGGTGGGCTGGCATCTTGGGACAAGGACACAGGCTTCCTGCCGCTTCTGAGAAGAGCTGGCCTCTGCAGATGGACCTCACATGTAGGTGGGTAACAGAGAGGACCCGACCCCAGCCCACCCCTGCCTGGATGTGCTGCCCTTTGTTTTAGAGGGTAAAGAAGAGGTTTAAGATTTTTAAGAATTTGAATCCAAGCACATCTGCCCCATTATTACTGGAACTTGCTCCAAGAATCTTATAAAATGTTGACGGCTATTTTGTTTTACAACACATTTTTTAGTTTTTGGTGTTTTCTTTTCTGTTCCTTGAATCTTTAAATAGGAATTTGGAAGAGAACCTATAAGAAAACAGCCAGATGCAATCTTAAGCTAAAAGTTCTAATTAGAAGTTTAAGAGCACTTAAGAATTTTACTCGTTAGAGTAATTCCATAGTAAATCATTTAGAAAAGCAAAGTAACCTTTTATAAAGCAAGTAACAACCCTTCACGCATCCATTCCATAAACGTTTCTTTTTGCATTTTTAAGAGGCACTGTCCACCCTCGATTCCTGATTCAGATTCCATGTGATTTAAAATAACTGGGGTTTATTTTGTCACCCCACGCTGGCTGTGTGATGACCTCATTTATAACTGGCTCCATTTGAAAAACATGAGTAGCGCTGGTTAATGGTGTGGGAGAGACTCTGCTCCAGGGAGTGGGGCAGGGCAGGTAAGACTCAGGCCTAAGACGGCTCCTTAATGGTGTATTTCACCAACAGAAACATCCGCCAAGATGACGGCTGCCCTTAAGAAAGACCCTCCTGGGGAGTGGGGACCGAGCCATCTGGTGAAGGGAGTCACAGACCACATGAGCTGGCAGAGTGCAGGCTGCGGGTCCCAGCCCTGGCCATGCAGCTGTCACAGCGCAGGAGGGAGGAGAGGGCCACAGAGAGCCCTGAGGGGTGGCTCAGCCCCATGAAAAGCCTACAGACGAGAGGCCAAGGGGGAGGGTCCCAGAGGAGACCCTGCGGACAGGAGGAGGTGGGAGACGCCGACAACACACCCAGGGCTGCAGCCACACTCAGTCCCTTGGCCGCCTTCACAGCAAACATGGAAAGCCAGGGCTGGAAACCAGCTCTAGTGTAGACAAAGGCTGGGCCAGAGAGTGTCTGAATTACAGTAACACAGTGATTCCCTGCAGAAGCTCGGTCACCATCATGTCCCCCACCCCACCGCAGGCCCCGGGGCCAGGACTCACTGTGCTTACACGGCCACCAGCAGTAGTATTCACCCACCAGTTCTTGTACATTCTAATCGCTTTACCAATTTTGTCATGATAAACGAGACACACAACTACTCAGAACAAACAGCCATTTCCTGTCCCTCCAGGCCTGGGGTCACCCCGGGCTGGGGCCTCTACCTGAGACCTGGGCTTCCACCCAGCCTCCAGGTCTCGGGTTGGACGTAAACATCCTCCCAGAGGCCTTCGCCGACTCCACCAGCGGTTGGGGTCCTTCGAGGCCAGAACTTCTGGCTGTTTAGACCTCACCCCTTCCTTGCTTCCTCCCTCATGAGACCTTGAGCTGCTGAGGGCGGGACGGCCACACCCCCATTATAACCCAGAGGGTGTTCAAGACCCTGATGCCAGGTGGGTCTGCAGGTGTGTGTTGAGAAATGAGGGCTGGGGGGAGAAGGCCCAGCGTGTTACTCGGGAGATGAAAGATGGAGAGACACAGGTGCTCCAGGGGGACAGAAGGACAGAAGGACAGATGCCCGGTTGGTACCCTTTGAAGGAACAGCAGAGAAAAGCATCCTCCGGGCAGGAGCCAGCACAGAGCTGCCCTGGTCTGTGAGGCACTTGATAAAGGGCAGATAGAGCTTCATATTCAGAAAAAATATGACTAGCTTGACAGAAAACTGCTTTCAGCCATTTTTTGTAAAATAACTCAACATGCTCTAAAGCACAGTAACCAACCCAGTAACCTAACTAATGATACTGTCATGTCAGAGCTTCTGGCGAAGGAAGGAAAGGAGTTTCTCTGAGCCCCTTCCCATCTCATTTGGAAGGAAGCCCACAGAACAGCCCCCTGCTGGCTCTCCAGGGACGAGCTGGGATCCCCGCAGCCATGCACACGGGAGGCTTGGCAAAATCGGAAACTCCTGGGAAATATTAGTGATATTCGTGGAAGGAACCACTGTATTTCCAGCAGTGGAAACTGGGCTTTTAATTTAATACATATCTGGGTCCCTAAAGTGCCCAGGAAGATCACTGGGGCTTAATAAATGTGTTTTTAGTGACTTTAAAGTTTTATAATATCACTACCTTGTTTGTTCATAAACCCGTGAAAGAAGGCAGAAACACCATTTTTCACCCACCAGTGTATCCCTGCGCCTGGCACAGTGCCTAAAAAATCGTAGGCACTCAAATATTGTTGAAAAATAAAATGAGCATATGAATAAATATCATCGAAAACTCTGCATTACCCCATCTAGTTGATAGAAATAAGCATCAGTGAACAAATATTACCTCCTAAGAGAAGCAGAGTAGGCCAGTGCCCGGGGTGCAGGCACACCTGGAGGGTCTGCCTGCCCATCCCCCACCCCCAGCCCTGCGGAGGGTGGCACCCAGCTCCCCACCTGCTGCACCACCAGCCACAGCCGACTCGCCTGGGGCCGTGCCACTGGCCCAGTATGTCACAATTGAAAACTATGGCCGTGGGTGGCTACATCCGGCTGGGAGGTCATGAAGACTCAGGTAATTCTTTGAGGCTCACGTGCAGGAGAAATGAGAGACACTGCAGGGCAGGACGGAGGGGACAGAGGGCCCGCCTCGTTCAGACAGCTTCCCAGCTCCTAGAGCTCACCCTTCACCACACGCAGCGAGAGCCATTCTGAGGTTCTGCAGGGTTCCTGTCCTCAGTATCTGCAATAGACTTCCGGATCTTTATGCAAAATCTTATTTTTCTTAAAATAGCAAGAGAGTGTGCTTCTTTTTCTTGTAATGAAATAACCCCGAGTAAAATGCAAGGAAGAGCATCCAGTCCAGTTACCTAACTACTCGCCAGATCAGTCCCTTTGGTTTTCTTCTTCAGTGTAATGGAAAGAGATACCAAACTAAATAACAATTGACTACTGGCCTTCTGAATTTTATTTTGTAGCCAAATTGCGTTAATAGATCAAAAGTTATAGGAAAATATAACCCCTAATCTAAATTCTAAAAACTAACTATAAACTGTCAACAAGGTTATCTGTTTCTTCCATTTTCTTTCTATAAAATATGCACAAACTTTTCCCATTTTGTTAACTGCTGTGTCCCCAGCCCCTCCAGTGATGTCTCGATCCAGCCACAGTGCTGGATCTGGGGCAACAGTGCTCTGATGGGTTTTAGGTATGTGAACCAATTTCGCTGCTATTTTGTTAAGACATTTTGCAATAGATTTTTGGAATATATGACCCAAAAGGTACCAGTTATACTAATAACTGGTTTTTTCTTTAAGTGTATTAGTCCCTCAAACCATGTAGAAAACAAAAAGTACAGTTATAAGCTGTTGTTACAATAATACAAGCTTTTATAACTGCCCATGTATTTACCTTTATCTCTCCACACAATTTTGAATTACTGTCTAGTTTCCTTTCATTTCAGCTTGCAGGACTCACATGAACACTTCTTGCAGGGCAAATAGTGGTCACAAACTCCCTAGCTTTTGTTTATCTGGGGATGTCTTAATTTCTCCCTCACTTTTGAAGGACAGTTTTGCTGGACACAGGATTCTTGGTTGACAGTTTTTCTTTTAGCACTTTGAACAGATCAGCCCAGTCTTCTGGCCTCAAAGTTTCTGATGAGAAATCTGTCAATAGTCTTATTGAAGGTTCCTCATGACAGATTTCATCTACCAGGTACTTTCTGCTCTGCCAGTTTCCCTGAATCCTCTACCTTAAGTAATCAGATACAACAGTTTTGGTGTGAGAGCCAGGACTCCAGCTGGCCTCATGGTGAAGAGGCTCTCAGTCGTGACTTCCACTCTCGTGTACCCAGGGCTGTGGATCTCACGAACAGCCTCTCTCTGCTCCTGTGTAGAAAGAGGCATGTGGTCCCTAGTATCACTCATCTTGAGAAAAGGTAAAGTCAGAAACCACTGAGGAATTCTGAGCTATTGTGTGTCTTGATAGCAAGTAAGTTAATTACAGCTGGCTAATAGAGCCAAGATTTAATTCTGGAGATTTATGTTGCCAGAGATCACAAAAATAGGAAAACAATTTTAAATACAAAAGGACAAACACTCCACCCATGCCATTCTAAGCAGGAAAGTATGAACATGATAAGAAGATAAGCCAGTGTGGAAGGCTTAAAATCCACATCAAGTATAATTCTTTAGACCAGGGACCTGCCATATACCATCTGTGCTCACCAATAACCCATGGAAGACAAAGATTCCATCTGGGCATAGATCAGAAGAAAATGGGGGAGTCACTGCTCGGTCTCAAATATAAGACCTCCTTGTAATACCTTTTCAACACCATGGCATCTTCTACTTTTGATCACCCAAGCCTCAGGCACGGGGTGTTACGAGACGAGGGTGCTGATGTGTAGGTCAGAACGGCAGGAAGAGTTGATACATTCTTAGTTTAGAGACAAGAACTTAAGTCATTAAAAATGAATGTGGGGCTTCCCTGGTGGCGCAGTGGTTGAGAGTCCGCCTGCCGATGCAGGGGACATGGGTTCATGCCCCGGTCCGGGAGGATCCCACATGCCGCAGAGCGGCTGGGCCCATGAGCCATGGCCGCTGAGCCTGCGCGTCCGGAGCCTGTGCTCCGCGACGGGAGACGCCACAGCAGTGAGAGGTCCGCGTACCGCAAAAAAAAAGAAAAAAAAAGAATGTGGTTAAAAGAATAAATGCAAATTTTCAGAACTAACAAAACTACATAAAATCCTCACAAAACTACCAAAGCAGCAATTGACAGACAACACCCTGCCTTGGAGAGTTAGAGTGATTTGTGTCAGATGCAATGTTAGCAGTAAACAATGAACTGTTTTTGCTGTTTGCTGTACTGTCAGTAACAGACTCAAGGGCATAATTCAAACTCATACTGTCCAGAGACCACACGTGGGTTCTCTGTTGAGCGTCTGCTTCTTGACACCACGTCATTTCGTAAAGCCACAAAGTGAGCCAAAGGAAGGACTGAAACTAAGAAAAGTGGGAAAATAAATAAATACAGGACCCTAGAAATAAAACATAATCATAACTGAGAAGAAAGGGCTGGAATCCAGACAGAGTAAAATACAAAATTGATACAAACATTATATTTAAAAGAAAAGTCAAAAGTATCTTTATGAAATCATCCATTACCTACATTCATAGTGGAAAAATACAATAATGTCAATCTTTAAGCACTTAGTATATGTAGGGCTCTGTGATAGGCACACAATGAAGCAAGTATGGGCCAAAAATCAAGGGAGCAATTATTAAGTAAATAATCATTTTTAAAACGGCAAAGGAAATGTTCAGTAAAAACTGTTAAAGCCAATATCTCTACGTGTTTTAATAATTCTCTCCAGTAGCATAGTGACCAACAACATTTAAATTAATTCAACATGTTTAGTAAAATAAACTCTCTATTTGAAAATAATTTGGAAATTTTACTGTGTGAATTACTATCTCTGATCTTAGTGAAATAATATCTTTCCTTTTTTTCTTCCATCCTCTTTGATACCTTCTCCCATGTCCCCCCTACTTGAAAATCCACCCCAATTATGTTTTCTATACGTCTGTAGGTAGTTATCCATTAAAAGCATCATTGAAACCATTCCCCTAAGGATGAATTCTAGTCACTTCCACAAACATGCCTCTGTGAGTGCCCTTGTACATGTCCCCTGTAGACCTGCTCTGGGATGTGGGTCAGGGTCATGAAGGCTGAGTCACAGAGTAGGAGCTGGCATGTTCTGTGCAGTTTCCAGAAAGCTGAACCACGGTTGCTCTCACTAATGGTGATGAGACTTACCATATTTTAATAGCTTCATCAGCCCACATTTCTAGTCTCTTAATTTGTAAAATAAGAGGAGTAGATAAAATGACCTCAAATTTCACAAAAGTGATAAATTTACACTTATTTTAAAAATAAAATTGATATCTCAGAATTTGCATTACTACGTACTGTGTTTACCTCACAACCATATCACATTAATGAGATATTTGAATAAGCATTCATATATGGAGAATATATACATATATATATTTATTTATTTACACACACACACACAGTTGACCCTTGAACAACACAGGAGCCTTGGGGCATCCATGTGCAGTCTAAAATCTGCATATAACAGTATAACGTATAGTCGGCCCTCTGTATACATGGTTCCTCCCTATCCATGGTTCTGCATCCACAAATCCAACCAAACATATCTTGATTTATACTTACCATTGAAAAAACCCATGTATGGACCTGCACAGTTCAAACCGTGTTGTTCAAGGGTCAACTGTACATATATATAGTTCTGTATATATACAGTGTCTCACATATATATATATATGAGAAAACTCTGAGCACTAAGAGCGGTGGTATAAGCCAGGGTAGTTAATGGTAGGTGGTGTAAGGAGAGACTATATCTTATAGTTATCTATGTTATATCTTAGTGGTTTAGTAACATAAAGGTTTATTTCTCCCTTGCATCACTGTTGACTAGGTGGGGGTTGGGAAACTTTACTCACAGGTCATACTTCGCTGACCCTGGATTGGGTGACTGGTAACTCACCTGGCTTCTGCACCAACTGGTGACTCTGGAATGTTGACCCTTCTATCATATGGTTCCAGCATCTCTGAATCCTTTTCTTTCTTCTGTGCATGGGGCAGAGAGAAGTAGAAGGATTGTGTGGGGCATTTATTGCCAGGCCTGGAATTGGCAAATATCGCTCCCACCCACATACCATTGGACGAATTTGTCTCACCGTCCCAATTTCACCGCAGGGAGGCTGAGAAATATAGTTCTTCTGTGCACTCAGAAATTGGAAATAGTTTGGTAAGCACCTTGCCAGTTTCTACCACAGCAGTTCTCCATGGTGTCAAAATGTGCTATGCTCTTTTTTCCAACTTTTTGGAGATGCTCACAATGTTAGAATTCAGTTAATAGTCTCGTTGATCATTACTTTCTTGTTTCCATCATAAATTTCCCAAGAGTCTTCATACTACACCAAGCTCATGGAAGCCCATAGAGTTCCAAACCTCACACCAGTCAGAATAGCCATCATCAAAAAGTCTACAAATAATAAATTCTGGAGAGGGTGTGGAGAAAAGGGAACCCTCCTACACTGCTGGTGGGAATGTAAATTGGTGCAGCCACTATGGAGAACAGTATGGAGGTTCCTCAAAAAACTGAAAATAGAGTTACCATATGATCCTGCAATCCCACTCCTGGGCATATACCCTGAGAAAACCATAATTCAAAAAGAGTCATGTACCACAGTGTTCATAGCAGCACTATTCACAATAGCCAAGACATGGAAGCAACCTAAATGTCCATCAGCAGATGAATGGATAAAGAAGATGTGGTACATATATACAATGGAATATTACTCAGCCATAAAGAAGAATGAAATCATGCCATTTGCAGCAACATGGATGAAACTGGAGATCACCATACTAAGTGAAGTAAGTCAGACAGAGAAAGACAAATATCATATGATATCGCTTATATGCAGAATCTTAAAAATATGATACAAATGAACTCATTTACAAAACAGAAACAGACTAACAGATTTAGAGAATTAATTTATGGTTACCAGGGGGGAAGGGTGGAGGGGAGGAATAGATTGGGAGTTTGAGATTGACAGGTACACACTGCTATATTTAAAATAGATAACCAACAAGGACCTACTGTAAAAAAAATTCATTCATTCATTCATTAAATAAACATATATGTATAAAAAAAGATGTTGTCCATACATACAATGGAATATTACTCAGCCATAAAAAAGAACAAAAACAATGCCATTTGCAGCAACATGGATGGACCTAGAGATTGTCATACTGAGTGAAGTAAGTCAGACAGAGAAAGACAAATATCACTTATATGTGGGACCTAAAAAATGATACAAATGAACTTATTTATAAAACAGAAATACAGTCACAGATGTAGAAAACAAACTTATAGTTACCAGGGGGAAAGAAGGGGGGAAGGATAAAGTGGGAGATTGGGATTGACATGTACACACTACTATGTATAAAATAGATAAGTAACAAGAACCTACTGTAGAGTACAGGGAGCTCTCCTGTAATGACCTATATGGGAAAAGAATCTAAAAAAAGCATGGATATATGTATATGTTTAACTGATTCACTTTGCTGTACACCTGAAACTAACACAACATTGTTACTCAACTACACCCCAATAAGAGTTTTTTAAAAAAATAAGATGAACCCAAAGAGACCCACACCAAGACAAATTATATTAAAATGCCAAGTTAAAGACAGTGAGACAATCTTAAAAACAGCAAGAGGAAAACAACTTATTATGTACGAGGAAAACCCCATAAGACCATCAGCATATTCTTTAGCTGAAGTTCTGCAGTCCAAAATGGAGTGCCACAATATAGCCAAATTGCTGAGGGTGGAGGGGACTTCCTCCCAAGAATACTCTTCCCAGAAAAGCTATCATTCAGAATTAAAGGAAAGGTAAAGAGTTCTCCAAAGGAGCAAAAGTTATGACGTTCATATCCACCAAAGCATTCTTACAAGAAATGGTAAAGGGACTTCTTTAAGCTGAAAAGAAAGGGCACTAACTAATAACAAGAAAACACATGAAGCTAGTATAAAGGTTGAAATTAAAAAGCGGTAAAAATACCTATCAGTACAGCAATAAGTTAAGGGATACAAAAGATTAAAATGTGTAAAATGTAACATAAAAAATCACATAAAACATGGGGAAGGGAGAGTAAATATCTTGAGCTTTATAATGTGATCAAACTTAAGTAGCTATCAACCTAAAATAGACTGTTATAGATATAAGTTGTTATATATGTAAGCCTCATGGTAACCAAAAACAAGAACCTATAGTAAATACACAAAAGATAAAGGGATATAAGCATACTGCTAAAGAAAGTCATCAAACCACAAAGAAAAAGAGCAAGAGAAGAAGAAAGAAATAGAAGAAACAAAAACAAGAAACTACAAAAACAGCCAGAAAACAATGAAAAAAATGGCAATAAGCATATACCTATCATTAATTACTTTAAACGTAAATTGACTAAATTTTCTAATGAAAAGACATAGAGTGGCTAAATGGATAAAAGCACATGACCCTATAGGAAATTCACTTTAGATATAAAGACATACACAGACTGAAACTGAGGGGAGAGAAAAAATGTTTCATGGAATTGGAAATGAAAAGAGAGTGTAAGTAGCTATACTTATATCAGACAAAATATAGTTTAAAATAAAGACTGTAATAAGAGACTAAGAAGGGTGTTACATAATGATAAAAGTTGTCTCGATGGCCTGTAAGTTTCCTTCCACTTGTAATCATCCAGCTTCTGTGATTCTGGTCACATTTTTCTTCAGCAGGAATAAGATCTCACATGCAGAGAGCCTTCAGTGGCTGCGTCGTGCCCCTGTGCGCCTGCTGCATTCGAGATCTCACTCTGCATCTACTGAGAGATCCGATAAGGGCTTAATATCTAAAATATATAAAGAATCCATATAACTCAACAACAAAAAGTAACCTAACTAAAAAAACTGGGCAGAGCAGCTGAATAGACATTTTTCCAAAGAAGACACACAGATGGCCAACAGGTACACGAAAAGATATTCAACATCACTAATTCTTAGGGAAATGCAAATCAAAACCACACTGAGATATCACCTGATGCCTGTAAAAATGACTATTATCAAAAAGGCAAGAAATAACAAGTGTTGGTGAGGCTGTGGAGAAAAGGGAACACTCACGCACTGTTGGTGGGAATGTAAATCAGTGCAGCCACTATGGAGAACAGTATGGAGGTTCCTCAACAATTAAAAATAGAGCTACCATATGATCCAGCAATCCCACTTCTGGGTATTCAACCAAAGAAAAGAAAAACATATATTGTACAGATATTTGCACCCCCATGTTTATTGCGGCATTATTTACGATAGCCAAGTAATGGAAACAACTTATGTGTCTGTTGATGGACACAAGGATAAATGTTTGTGTGTGTGCGTATATATATATATATATATATATATATACGCACACACGCAAAGGAATATTACTCAGCCATAAAAAAGAGGGAAATCTTGCCATTCGTAACAACATGGATGGACCTGGAGATGATCGTACTAAGTGAAGTATGTCAGACAGAGAAAGACAAATACTATAGGATTTCACTTACATGTGGAATCTAAAAAAAAAGGCTCACAGATACAGATGCAGAGAATAGACTGGTGGTTATCAGAGGCAGGTGGTGCAGATGGGAGAGATGGGTGAAAAGGGGTCAGAAGAACTAGCTCGTACCTGGACACTGTTTGGTTCTGACAGAGTCAGGGGACGGGATGAAGAGGTTAGCACAGCACTTGCATTTCAGATGATTTCCTCAACCAAATACAAGGCAAAATTACAGCAAAAACAAAAAGTAAAAGAAAATTTTAAGCTGTTAGAATGTTATACATGATGAGCAGTTTTTTTTAACTTTTCATTTTATGCTGGAGTAGAGCCAATTAACAGTGTTGTGACAGTCTCAAATGCTCAGCAAAGTGACTCGGCCACACATATACATGTATCCATTCTCCCCCAGCTCCCCTCCCATATATGTGATGATTATTGAAAAAATATTTCTCATCATTAATACACTTGAAAATGTAGAATGCCATGATTACAAATGATGGATTTTCAAATATTAAATGAAATCTCAATAATTGGTTATAAAGTAATAGGGCAAATTTATTCATATTGCCATTACTGCCAGAGCAACTGGCAGTATTATATACCCACCACATGTTACCCAGTCCCTCCGTGGAGGAGCAGTGAGTCCCCAGACCTGATTTATTAAAAGTAAACCACAGACCAGATTATTCAGTTCTTTGAGGGGGAATCTGAAGACTGACCTTATATTCCCCAAAGTGAAATAAAATGGCTGTCAGTTGGGTAAGCAAATGTTAACTCTTGAGTCATTGCAGTCTGTAAAAACTAAATTTTTGGACAAATGCATAGTTCTGTGCACCCAGTGGAAGGAAATAAGAGGGCTGATTAGGCTGTAGAAGTTGAAGGCAGTTTTTCAAGGACTGGCTAAGCAAGGCTAAGTTTAGTGATGCACGATGTAAGAAATACAGTCTCTCACAACGATAAACGTAATCAGGGTTACATGTTACTGGCAACCAATAAGAACTGTGACAGCACAAAGGATGGAATCAATTAGGCCCGTTGTGGAAATCTGAGCATCTTACAGCCAAATCACCCTAGATTCAAAATCACAAAAAGATATATTCCTTCAGGAGATCTCGGCTATGTGGGCACATTTCAAACTGCTTAAATAAATACAACGTGGCCAAATGTTCCCAGGTTCCACAGCTGTAAGGAGGAAAACTTAAATGCCAGTAAATGCTAGCTTCAGTGGAAATGGATCCTTTTAAAATGAAAGGATACTTTTAAAATGAAAATCCCTTTACTGTAGGAAAATTGTCTTTGATGGATGCCACATTATTCATCTTTCCATGGAGCTTGGGCAAAGTTCTGACCTGGAATTCTAAGAGGGCAACACAAAAGCCCACTCTGTGTCTTGGGCATCTTGCCCTCTCGCCTCTGTGTTGGTTTCTTTATAGGGTTTTGAAAGTGCTAAGTTCTTTTTGCTATTTTTACCTACTAGGGAACCTAGTAATCACTAGGAAGGGGGCCAAGGAGGAATTGCAGGTGCGGTGTGGGAGAGGGCACAAGTCACATCAGAATGGATTTTCCCGGAGCAGATGCCTTTCCCTCGTGCACCACACATTCTGTACCTAACACATCGTTATGAGAATTCAAAAAATGGCTTCTGGAAATCCAGCCTTCTGAAGGGCAGGAACGAATGTTGAATCCAGTGGTCTGAAGTAGCAGGTACCATAAGTGTCACAGCACGTGACAGCACACCGGGCCATGTGGTAGCCAGGCCGTGTCACACCCTGTCTCTCACGCCCCACAGGACAGCACCGATGTCCTCACCCCATCTAACTGCCTGCGTGGACTTCCGTAGTTAGTAAGATGGAGTTTCCTCACTCCAAAGATGGAGGTCGTTCGTTGGTTTGCTTCGAGGAAATAGACCCCCGGGGAAATCTTTTCTGAAAAAGCCACACAATTGACCAGCATCGTCACGGCCTGCGTCCTGAGACAGGTCCCCCTACTGTAAACTGCGCTTATCCACGTAGCGGCAGACACACCCCACTCGCTCCAGCCCGGTGGAGGGCTGCCTTCCCACGGATCGAGAGGAATAAAGAAACGTGAACGCAGACGGGCTCCAGGTCCCCCGTTCTCTCAGGTGAGAAGGGTGCTCTGGCTTGGGGAGGCCGCAGTGACTCGCAGAAGTGACAGCACGAGCCCGTCCCCGGAGCCACGCGCAGAGGACGCCTCCAGGGAGGGTCGGCCCCTGCGGCTGTGCCACATCACCCTTTCTGGTCCTTGATTACGGAGATGCGGCTGCCCACCCCAGATGAACTTAGTGCAGGCGGGCAGGACCTCACAGAGCCTGAGGGGTGTGTGCGTGTGTGAGAGGGGTGAGAGACGGACGGGGTGGAGGGGAGATTGGGAGAGACTTGCTTCACTCAGCAGGCGTCCGCCCGGGGCTGCAGCGCTGGGGAGAAGAGCGCTAGGGCCCCACGGCGCAGAGTGTAACCTGGTCACCATATAAACCACAAGCCCCTGATGACCTCCCTGTAACCCTAACCCCTGGGACTGGGAGCCGCTGTGCGGCTCGGTGTTGAGGCCACAGTCCCAGTCCCACAGAAGCTCAGTAAGTGCTCAGTTGAAGCAAGGTTGATGAGAAAGCCCACACGGGGGACATCCTGGTGCGGGGAAGAGCTGTGGGAACCCCGCCGAATGGGGTTGGGAGGGCTGCCTGGTGCCGGGTTGTGTGCCCCTCAAGCTCACGAGTCCACGCCCCGAGCCCAGCACCCAGGTTGACCGTGTTTGGAGAGCAGACTTTAAAGATTCGGCTGAAATGAGGTCATCAGGGTGGCTCTAATCCAATCCTACTGGCATCCTTATAAGAAGAGGAAGTTGGACACCAAGAGGCACCAGGGCAGCCTGTGCACACAGACTGCATGAGGATGCCAGAGAGGGTGGCCGTCTGCGAGCCCAGGAGAGTCCTCCAGAGGAGCCAGCCCTGCCCCCGCCTGGGTCTGGGACTTCCACCTCCAGAACCCTGAGGAATAAGTGTCTGTGGTTTGAGGGCCCCAGTTTGCAGCCCCTGACAGGCCACCACAAAGTCCACTTCTGCCCCAAGACTGTCAGCGACCAGCCACATGACCATGGACGGCATCTCACACTTCTCCACCCGGGCGTCCTCATCCATCACAGGGAGGCCTCCGTGTGCCTGTCCTTGTATTTGAGGGTGAAATCTGACAGCTAACATGAAATACTTTGAAAACTCAGAGGTGCTGTTGAAACACAAGGAACTGTTCCTCACACCGCGATGGTCTGCGGAAAGTGCAGCTAAACCTAGACATCCTCATCCTCTCGCCTTCTTACTTGTCGCTTACCCATCTTCCCCGCTTTAAACTTTCCTGCATCGTCTGGTGGTGTTGTTGCTTGTTCTAGCGAGGTCAACACTGCCAGTTCCTTTTCGTCTCCACGGGGAATCTGATGCTTCTCTTCGTCAGGATGCCGTCCTGACGCCTGGTTTTCTCTTCCAAGAATGAGAAACATCTAACGGGAGACACAGGCCAGCAGAGCACATGAATGGTGCCAAGATGCAGGCACAAGCAACAGAGGACGAGTGAATGGGTCCAGGGAAGAGCACTCACTCCTGCCCAAAGCCATGAGGAAAACACTGGCTTTGAGCTGGGCCTTGAAAACTGAAAAAAAACAAAGCAAACACAAGGGGCAAACCAGGAAAAGGGGACAGAAAGAGCAAGGGCACGGTAAGAGGACAATTCTGAAAGGCTTCCAGAGATGGAGAACAGTCTAGCGTCCCTTGAGCAAACGGCTGGTGTGGAGATAGAATAAGGAAGCCGGGGTCAGAGCAGACAGAGCACCAGCCACCAGGCCAGAGAATGACCAGGCCTGAATTTGGGAGGAGTACCCTGCTTTTCAACAATTAAGATAAAAGCTCTTTAAAACTATGCTGACACAATGTACAATTTTCTGAGATTTCGCAATGCTAAGCATTAGATGCAACATCTTAGAATCTATCTAAGGTACCAAGGGGTCAAACATGCCCATTGATTATTTATAATAAGATCAACCCCCTACTCACCAGCCACCTTCATCTCTGGGAAATCCCATCGCTTTAGTAGAATTTAGGGAGCTTTTGTTATATGCTTGATGAAGTTAGAAGCCAGGGACGTGCAGAGGGAAAAACTGGGCTCTGAAGGTTCCCACAACCCAGCCCAGGGGACAACCACCTTCCCACCCAGAGAACTAGAAAACAAACCAGCCTCGGGTGCTAAAATGAGGGTCTCAGAAACGAGCCAGGGAAGCCGAGGGTAGGAGGGACGGAGGGGCTCATGCCAGGAAGAGGGGAAGGGCTTGGAGAAGGCATGGCCTTGGACTTGAACCTGGCAGGTGGAGGGAACCCCATCTCCACCCCATTCACTGTCACCCCCCAAGCCCGTGACACATCTGTGTGCGGGATGCTACCCTGTGTCAGGATCTTTCAGCAGGAAGCACCCCAGACACCCCCACACTCTGTTATCACCAGAAAGCACTGTCCTCAGTCTCTCCCTAAGAGACAGGGCATCTCACAATGACTTCTCCAACACAGACCATTCCAGACACACCCAAATCCAGCCAACACTGGTGCAGAGCAGTGACGCTCGACCCTGCTTCTTGTTCTCCCAGAACTGTATCCAAATCCCACCTTTGCTCTGAATAAACTACAGTGTCGGTGGGAAACACTATCAGTCTTACAGAATGTAAATGCCACAAAGGCTAACAAAACACTTAACGTTTTTTAATTAACTACTTTTTAGCAGCCTTAAGGGAAGTGTTCTGGATATTACATCTCCCTAGACAGAACTTGAAACTAGAAATTCGAGTTACCAAGAAATCCGAGTTATTTAGAAATAGTAGGACTCAACTTCACAGTGTGAGGGAACCGGTAAGCCCATACGCAGAGGCGGGGGAGGCATGGAGGGAGCTGAGGTGTGCAGAGCCCGAGCCCTCGCGGGGCGCCTCACAGGCTCCCCCGGACGCAGGGCGGCAGGACGTGTGATGCTGCGATTCAGGCTTGAGCTGTTCAGCTCTTCCTGCTTCATGAGTGACCACAGGTAACTCATGAGGAATTACGTTATCGGCTCACAACTTCAAGTCTCAAATCTCAGGGGAGGACACTCCTCCCCTCTGGTCACTTCTCGGCAGAAAAGGGACCTGCAGGTTCCTCTCGACCCCGACACCTGGGAGAGTCGCCTCCCCCCGTGGTTCTCAGCCTTGAGCAGATGCGAGGCCCCAGGGTCTCCTTCAACAGACCAGCCCCCACTTTCTAACGCAGTGCGGGGCGTGTCTCTGACAAGCCCTGGAGATGCTGATGCCGCCAGCCCGGGGACCATGCTCTGGGGACAACCGGCCCCTCTCAGCTAACTGGATGACATGTTGCAGCCGGGACAGGACGCCACGCCAGGTCCTCCCAGAGCCCCTGCCGCCCGGAGCCCGGGCTTCTCTGCCCCGCGGCTGGGACCCTTCCCCTCTCTGGGACCCTCCCCCTCCCTGGGACCCTCCCCCTCTCTATTTCTGCTCTAGTGGGTGGCCTGGGTTCAGGACTAGGGCAGGCGCTCCATTTGCTTGCTTGGCTGGGGGGCCAGTAGCAAAGCAGGGAAGACCCACGTGGAACACCTGCTGAGACAGGAAAGAGAGAAGGACACAGACGGTTCAACCAGTTCTCATCAACAGGAGGCACAAAGAGGGAGCCGGGTTCCTGGGGAAGGTCTCGGGCAGGAGACCGGAGGGGTTGGTGTCTGCCAGCAGACAGGATACATCAAGTACACCAGGCAGAGCAAGGGCCAGGGTCACTGCGCTGGAGGCACTGGAGCCCCAGAGGAGACGAGGCCATGGCCAAGACCAGCCCTGTGACCCAGCTGCCCAGAGAAGGCAAGTGTGGGGACGGGTCTGTGCCCATCATGGGGGAGCAGACACAGGGACAGATGCCCTGAAGAACCCTTCATTCCCAGGAGCCCCCTGGACCTCAGCGCCTGGACACTGCAGGTCTCCACACACGAGTGTTGAGGGCGGGTGTGGGATGGAGCCCTGATGCCCTTTGGAGCTGGGTCTCAGAGGATGAGGAGTCTAATGAGAATCTGTGCCCCAAGCCCCTCAGTCTGTGAGGACTCCCCCCACCACTGTGCCAGGGCAGAGCAGAGGATGCAGTCAGGAGGCCCAGCTGGAATCCTGCACCCACAGCACAGCCCAACCAGCAGGAGGAGGCCGACAGCAGTGCCTTAGGTCCATGGGGTTTGAAGGTCCAGAATCGGGACGCAGGGACCTGCTGTGTCCTGAAGGGGAGGAAGGCCACTACTCCTCAGTTCCCCAGGTGATGATCTATGAGACCCCGGGAGAGTCCTGAGAGGCCTGGCCACACTCAAGGGCAGTCAGTGGCACAGCCTGGTCTGTGCACCCACCATGGCCTCTGGGAAAGCCGGAGCTGCAACCTCCCCTCCCGCTCCATGAGGTCTGGCCCTGGGGTGCCTCACTGTCGACAGGGTGTGAGTTAGAGACAGCCGTTGATGCTCCCTCCTTTCCTGGACACTAACCCCGTCTCCCTCAGATGTCCAGGCCACCATCCCTGGGATCTGTGACTTGTGTCCTCCATGCCCTTGCACCATGGAATGTCATTCTTGGGAATTTTAAAAAACCTAGGAAGGATGCTCGATTTGAGGAAAAAGAGTCCGTAAAAGAGAGTGAGAAACAAGAAGGCCGCAGGGGGACTGAGAGTCCTGTACTGTCAGACAAGGCAGGAAAATATTTAAAGGCAGACGGAGAAGTAACGGGGCCAAAGTCACAGGGAGTAAGTTAGAGTCTGAAGGATCCACTGGATTCGGCAATTAGGAGACCCGGTGAGCTTGGCCAAAGCAGTTTCAAAGACACTGCAAAGCATCGTCCAGGCTCACACATGTTAACGAATGGACACAAAACACTGACAAGACAGAGGACCAGCACCCGTCATGTGCAAAGAGCTTTTACAAATATAAAAGAAAAGTGAACACTCCGATAGAAAAATGGAGGGAAAATAAAAACGTGAGCAGGATATTGACAAAAGAGGAAACGTGAAAGACCACGATAGTAGCCCCATGGCAGATACGCCGTGACCCCTCTAACAGGTGAGGAAACAAGCACAGAGTGGTGTAATGACTAACCATGGTTTTTGTGTGGATTAAATGAATCAACCCCTAGGAAGCGCTTAGAGCAGGGGACCCCAACCCCTCGGGCCGCACAGCAGGAGGTGAGCAGCTGATGAGAGAGCTAAGCTCCATCCGCCGCTCCCCATGGCTCCCCATCACTCGTATCACCGCCTGAGCCATCCCCCGCAACCCCGTCCATGGAAAAATTGTCTCCCATGAAACCGGTCCCTGGTGCCAAAAATGTTGGGGACCGCTGGCTTAGAGTTTCACCGCCTGACCTGTTGTATGCACACAAAAACCCTTTGTTTATTTATTCACTCAGCTACTACCACTGAGTCCCAGGACGCCTGTGTGCCCTTGGTCACACTTGGCCTCACGTACTGCACATGGGTCTTCCCTCTGGGGCTCGGCGCCGTCTGGCTCCTGGCCTCTGACACAGGCCTCCCAGAGGAGGGATCACACACTCTGTCCGTGAATGAACCTGCTGCTTCCACACAACATGGTATCGACCGGTGGGGGTCACCCCCTGGCTGTGGTTACCACACTGCACTTTTCTCTGCCTGACTACGCACCACATATCCATCCCTCCCGTCAGTTACGGGCATCGGGTTGTCACCAGTCTGAGTCTGTTATGAAGAAAGCTGCTATGAACATTCTCGTGCGTGTCTTTTGTGGACCCGTTTACTCGTTTCTCATAGTCATAGTTAGGAAGGCAATTGTGGGATCATAGGATGGGCATATTGTAAATTTAGTAATTATGGCTGAAGGATGTTCCCAGTGAAGGCTGAACCACTTTCTATTGCCACAGTGAAGGGTGGGAGGTGCTGCTACACCCCTGCCAGGAAGCAGAATTTTCAGTCTCCTGGGTCTCAGACACTCTGGTGAGTGTGAGCTCTCCCTCGTTGTGGGCGTAATTCACATTTTCTCCATAACTAGTGATCTTGACCACCTCCTCCTGCTCAGAGGCTTTGGGGATCCTCTTCTGTGAAATTCCTCTGCAATCAACTCTCAGATTTTAAATTGGCTTGGTTTTTGCTCATTGAGTTGTAGCGGGTCTTTACTGTGGATACAAATGAAGGGCTCCCGTGTTTTCACTTTCTTAATGCTGTCACCTGATGAATAGACGTCCCTAATTTTGATGATGTCCAGTTTTTAAATTATTTTTATATTTTTAATTATTTTTAGTATTTTTGTGTCCTCCTAAGAAATATTTGCCTCCTGAAGACCATGAAGATATATACAAGAAGAATTTCTAGAAGAAGGTGGTTAAATTTGACTTGACAAAGATGGGAGGAAGCACTGGGAGACAAAATGAGTAAGGCGTCTTCTTTTCACTTTACTTATTTACTTTCTCACTCTTCCAATTAATTAATCACAGGAGGAAATATTGGTCTCAAAGATAACCACACTCCTAAACACTCTTAAAAACCAGAGTGTTTAGGAGAACACAGATTTTGCACAGGGGAAGCTGACCAAGGGAATTAAAAGCAGACTCTCTCTCATCTAAGAAAGAGAAGTACCCTGCACATAAAAATTCCCGGGAAAATGGACTGTCTCCATGCCCAGGATGCCAATTTTAAGGAAATGATTTACACAGGTCTTATAAAAAGATGTTCAATCGAAGGACATGAGTTCAAGTGACTTCTCCAGCCTGGCATAAACAACCACGCCTCCCGCCAAGGAAGCTCGGCCAGCCCAGGCCGTGACATTCCGATGTGGACGAGTCATGGTGATCAGCCCGGTTTCAGGATTTATACCAAATTCTGCCTCTGGACTTTCTTTTCTCTCCAAATCCCGGAGAATGCATTCTACTATGATTGTTTTGTTGTAAAAGGAGTGACTTGGATTTCTGGTGAGGAAAATCTGAACAGACAGTTAATGTTACTAAAAAGTTTCTGCTCTAATCACAGCCCACATTCCAGGGCAGAGAGAGCGAGTGATTGTTCTTTTCATTAAATCAAAATCAAACTGTCCCTGTTGTCAGATCCTTCCTCACCAAAAAGCAAAGATAAATGTGTGAAGAGATCTTAGGGCATTTTAATATTGTCTTTGGGGAGATGCAAGACACTTCGAATCAAAACTGCTTTTTTTCCTTTTTCTTATTTTTCACTAATAGCATTTATTAGAAAAACACTTCAGAAAAGGAAGTCTCACTATGACATTAAAACATCTTTTTAAATATTAAAAACGCATACTATCAATGCATTCCCCACCTTTTAAATTAAAAAAAAAAGATTATTTTTTTCATATGTTAGATTACAACAAAGATATAATTGTAAGATGTTCTTAACCTCCCTCTTTCCTGCTGTCACTTCTCACCGATGTCCCCACTTTTTACGATTAGGACTTTCTTCTCTTTTTTCCGTTCAACAAACCTGGTTTTAACTCTGCTGACTCTGTCACTCATTCTCGCGGCAGTAACTTGACTGAACCCCATGATGTGGCATGTGCCCGAGTCTGTGTCCTCAGGTGATTCACACGCTTCCTGACTGTGCTTCACTAACCTGCACACGTCACTGGCCTGATCGTGAGTCCCTGTGCCGCTCTTCTGTCAAAGATGCCTCACTTCCCTCTTCCCGTCTGGCCTCCCTGTGCCAACAAGACGACGGTCCCCGTGGGAGCCTTGGCTGCTGCGCCTGAGCCTCCTGGCTCTCCTCACCTGCTCATCAGAGTCACTGCTGTCTGCTCACCATCTCCCTCTCAGCCGCAACCTCTGCCACCTTCCTGGATAAGTCAGTGTCACAGGGACAGGCGCCCCAAGCCCGGTCGCCTCAGCCGAGCTGGCCTGCCAGCCCCCAGCAGCCCTCAGCCTCTCCTCTTCGAGACAGGCACGGTCCCTGGGGTCACCCAAAGTTCCACCTGTGTGGTCACGAGCTGAAGAGTGTTGGCTAACTGGTCCCAACTTCCCTCCTTCCTCCCGAACCGTGTGACGGCTCCGGTTTCATTGGCTCCTAAGAATTCTCACCATGGACAAGCTGTATAGTGCGGGCTCTCCAGAGAAGCAGAACGAACAGAGGATTGATCTATCATCTGTCATCTATCTGTCAATCTATCTACCTATCTATCATCTATCTATCATCTGTCATCTATCATCTACCTGTCTATCCACCTATTATCATCTATCCATCTATCATCTATCTGTCTATCCAGAGAGATTTACTTTAAGGAATTGGCTCACAAGACGGTGAGGGCTGGCAGGTCTGACATGTACGGGGAAGACCTGTGGACTAGAGAGCCAGAGAGGTATGGATGCTCAAGTCTTGAGTCCTGGAAACTCAGGCAAGGTTTCCCTTTACCATCTGGAGGCAGGATCCCTCCTTCTTTGGTGGATCTCAGACTTTTTGCTTAGTGTCTTCAGCTTCTTGGAGAGGCCCACCCACCTTGTGCAGGGTCATCTGCTTGACTCAAAGTGGGCTGATTTAAATGCCAATGTCATATAACAATACCTTCACAGCTACCCCTAGATGGGGGCTTGACCGCACGCCAGACACCATGGCCCAGCCAAGTGGGCCCTAAAATTCACCATCACACCTGTGCTGGGTTCTTGCCAGTTATCACCCAGCTTAAAATCGAGGTCCTATCCCTCCTTCCAATGCCCTAAATAAGGTTTCCCCTACCTTTCATCTCACCCACTTGGAGAAAATCCACCCCTAGGTGAACCCAGCTATTCACTTTCTTTTTTGCCTGCATCTGAGCAAACCGGCACTTCTGGGGAAAACGCACAGCACGGCGGACATCATGAACACCAGGCCTCAGCTGCTCACTGAGTCTCGTGGCCTCGTTCGCACCTTCCAGGCCTGCCCCCCCCCCGCTCACGGCAGCAGGCTGCTCTCTGCCCTGCAGGTCTACGGTTTTCAGCCCGCTCTGCTTTGCGTGCTGCAGCCCCCTCACCTCCTCCCAACCGAGTTCCCATCTGCGACGTGGGTACCTGCTCACCTAGCTGTGCCCCCTGCCCCCTGATTACTCCTCAGGCCTCAACCCCGCTTCTCCCCACAACTACCTGGAGGTAGCTCCTGTCAACATCCATTTTTCTCCGTATTTCTAAATCCCCAGTGCCCATGTCAGTGGGATGCATCCCACTGCTGACCTCTTTGTTTTTCGGGACCCCCTGCCCCTTGGCATTTGGGCTCGACCTTCTACTTTCCTTCTGCTTATCTGTGTGGCTTTCCTTCTACTTATCTGGTTAGTGTTGTTTTCATTTGTTTCCCCAGTTATTCTAAAGGCTAATTTTCCTTTTTCAAGGACTTTCAGTTCCGTCATTGCCTGCGTGTCCCTCTGAACCTGCCCAGGGGTCTCATCCAGCCTGCAATGTAAACACCATCTACTTGTTGATGAGTAAAATACGTTCTCCCAAATCTTTCTTGAGAATCAAAGTGGACTGGATTTTCTTCTAAAATAGAAGAAAGCTTCTAGAAAAACAAAACAAAAACAAAAAATAACCACAACTGTCCTGCATAGATTCGCTTCAGGACCACGATGGAAAAGAGACATCACAGAAAACAAAACAAGAGAGACTATCACTCAGGACAAAACAGAGCTTTCAGTGCACTTTCCCTTGCTGTGCTGTGGCCCATCTCCCCACTTTCACCATTTGCAATCTTAGATTTTTTTAGGGGAGTGATGACAGGGTGCCTGGAAAATGCCTGTTTCGTGCCCTCTGTCAGTGAGACCAGGAAATGCCTTCTTCATCTCAGGGAAAAGGACAACACAAACAGCATTCACACAACAGCTGCCTATGTTGCAAGAAGTAGAGATGAGCATTTTTATGAGGACCACTCGATAAACCACAATAATGAAAATGCAAGTGTGTCCAGAAGGACCTCACACTGCTGCTGTGTTTACAGGCTGGTAGGACCCAGTAGAAATAAGCCTGGACCCCCAAGGCTGCTGGGCATGCAGCCGAGGCCCAGAAGTGGGGTCAGAGCCTTGGTGCGCCATGTGGAGTGAGGCTGGCCTCACACACCCAGTTCTTCTGAGCTGCGATGCAGGGGAAGGACAGCAGTCTGAACTGTCTCCTTTCCTGGGGAAAATCAGGTGATGTTGGCCCCTGTTCATGGGCAAGGTCACAGCCCGGAACACTTTGCAAGCAGCACCCAGAGGCCGACTGCCAGGTGAGAGGCCTCAGCACAAAGATGTAGGACGTCTGCTGACAGTGAGAACCAGAGGGTGAGCGAGCAGCCAGAGCAAAGAGGGACCTGGTGCCATGGAGCTGCATGGCGGAGGGGCTGGCAGGGCCCACCGCAGGGAGCCGCCACCTTGGCTGTGCCCGGTGAGAGGCCTGGACGCTGGCCCAAGAAGCAGGACTGTCCTGGAGAGGGTTACAGCCACTCCCCATAAGTGAGGCTGAGCCAGCTCTCTCCTCCCAGCCAAGTGCTCACACCCAGGCTCTGTCAGCCGGCTCTGGCCCAACAGTGGGGTCCCTTGAGCCCAGCCGGAGAAGAGTGATATTAGAATAGCTTTGAACCTGGACCTTCAATCTGAACTCTTTTATTGACCAAAGGTGACCACAAGCAGGATGACACAGGGGCTGGAAAGGAGCTCCAGCCAAGCAGAGGCAGGATGGCCTTGGAAACACCTCACCTTAAACCCACTGGGCAGGGACCCCTGTCCACGCAGGGCTCGCTGTGTAGATGCAACGGAAGGAGCCAACCAGGCTGGAAGTGGTTCTCCCTCCGAAGCCACGTTGAAAGCCTCCTAAGGCCAACGGAAACCGGAATCTGGGAAATTCAGATTCATTTGGCAGATGTGTGGATGGAACAGTGTGGCTTCTCGGTTTAGGGAATAAAGCCTCTTACACATTAAATAATGTTTAAAATAGTCATCCAATGCCACAAATTTAAGTTATCCAAACATATGGATCAAATTTTCCTTAGAATTACCATGCTTCTAAAACTAAGCAAAAAAATGCCTGGCAAGACTACTGAAATTACTTTTCAAATGGTTTGTGTTTAATTAGAAATGTTTTCTGAATCCAAAAGATTCTCTCAGCCCACCCATCTCAACCAGACTAATCAGAGCTATTCTCACACAAACCTGAACAGCATTGCTGTCCTGTCATCCTGTAGTGATCAAAATTCCATGGATGGCTAAGAATTTCCAACAATACTTTTTGTCAAACTTCATCCTTTTCTTTCACATTTTCTTTTACAATTAAGTAACTTCAGAGATAACACACTCAATAGTCAACAAGGATTTTCTATTTTTATATTTAGTTTATTACATACTTATGATGATCAGAAAGATGATAAGGCTGCATTCTAGGTATAACTATTAAAACAATAACACCATTGTTACGTTTTAACCACAATACAGAATTTTAACTATAGTACAGAATATTCTGGTGAGAATTGGCTGTCACTGCACTCAGTGTGGGAGTCTATCCCTGTCTGAGAAATAAATTATTATGTTGGATTTTGAGTGAAACTTGTTGTAAAACAAGTCAGTGTCTTACTTCATACTCACATTTTACAATCAGTCCCCAACATACAACCTTCAAGTTGGGAACTTTCAAAGATGCGCATTTGCGTCTGGTTCCAGCAAGGAACCAGAACCTGTGCCATCAGCGTCAGGCGTGAGTGAAATTGCAGCTTGCCCTCTGTCTCCTATTGCTGACGATCCTGCAGCTCTGCCATCTCCCACCTCCTCTCCCTCCTCCAGTCAGTAACTCCTCTTGCCTGTTCACTTGATGCCAGCCCCTGGATGCCAGTTGTGTACTGTACTGCTGTACTTTTCAAGGAACTGAGCTGTAAGATTAAAAATGTTTTATTTTTTGTGTTTGTTTTATTATGTTTTATTTGTGTGAAAAGTTTTGTAAACCTATTACATTACAGTACTATGTAGACAATTGTGCTAGTTGGGTACCTAGGCTAACTTTGTTGGATTTACAAGTGAACTGGACTTATGAACATGCTCTCAGAATGGAACTCATTCGTATGGAGGGGACTTGCTGCATTTTGGATCAAAAACAGTAAGACCCAGATAGATAGATAGATAGATAGATAGATAGATAGATAGATAGATAGATAGGTAGATAGATAGATAGAGACAGAGAGAGATGATCTATCTATTTATGCTTTGAAACAAACTGAAAAAAACACCAGATTTGAGGGGAGGGAGTGAAGGAAAATCTGTTATTGGAACTTATATTTAAGGTTCTAATTTTTAAAGGAGGATTTTCAAGTATTATTTTGTAATCAATTATAAATTTAAATTTACTGAAATTGACAGGAAAAAAGTCCTTCTGCAGACAAATCTTCTACCTTGTACCCAGGTGTGGTCAATATCTGGGTCCATGTCTAAATGGTAACTCTTCCATGTAAACATACCAGTTACATATGTAAGTATGGATGGCTGGATGGTTGTATCCACCTATTTGTACACATGTAGATGGATACATACACAGTGTGTGTATATGCATGTGCTTGTGTAGGTATCCTAAAATGTATGTGGGTGTGTGCCTGTATGTATATCCTCTATACATATACACGTATGTGTGAGCGTGCCCAGCTTAGCCACAGGAAACTCAGCAGCCAGTACCCACTGGTGTGTGCAGAGGGGTGACATCACCTCCCCACTACCCCACTGAAAGCTCCCAGGAAAGATCAAGTCTCTGGGTTATGGTGACCTCAGCTTTCCTGAGATGCACAAGGGCCCCATGAGGAGAGCAGTAAGCAAGGCCTCTGGGCTCTGCAGTGTTTGCTAGGCTGTTTTACTTTTTCCTTTTTTCTTAATTGAAGTATAGTTAATTTACAATATTGTATAAGTTTCAGGCGTACAACACAGTGATTCAACACTTTTATAGATTATACTCCACTTAAAGTTATCACTAAATAATGGCTATATTTCCCTGTGCTGTACAATATATCCTCATTGCTTATCTATTTTATATCTAGTGGTTTGCACCTCTCAATCCCATCCTCCCAGCTTTCCCCTCTCCCCATTGGTAACTACTAGTTTGTTCTCTACATCTGTGAGTCTATTTCTGTTTTGTTATATACATTTTTTGCTTTATTTTTTAGATTCCACATATAAATGATATTATACAGTATTTGTCTTTCTCAGATTTATTTCACTAAGCAAAATATCCTCTAGGTCTATCCATGTTGCAAATGGAAGAATTTTGTTCTCTTTTATGGCTGAGTAATATTCCATTGCATGTATGTACCACATCTTCTTTACCTATTCATCTGCCAATGGACATTTAGGTTGCTTCCATGTCTTGGCAATTGCAAATAATGCTGCTATGAACATTGGGGTGCATATACCTTTTCAAATTAGTGTTTTCGTTTCTTTTGGATACATAACCAGGAGTGGAATTGCTGTATCATATGGTGGTTCTAGTTTTAGTTTTTTGAGAAAACTCCATACTATTTTCCACAGTGGCTGCACAAATTTACATTCCCACTAACAGTTTATGAGGGTTCCCTTTTCTCCACACCCTCACCAACATTTGTTATTTGTGGTCTTTTTTTTTTTTGCGGTACACGGGCCTCTCACTGTTGTGGCCTCTCCCGCTGCGGAGCACAGGCTCCGGACGTGCAGGCTCAGCAGCCGTGGCTCACGGGCCCAGCCGCTCCACAGCATGTGGGATCTTCCCAGACCAGGCCACGAACCTGTGTCCCCTGCATCGGCAGGTGGACTTTCAACCACTGCGCCACCAGGGAAGCCCTATTTGTGGTCTTTTTAATGATGGCCATTCTGACAGGTGTGAGGTGGTATCTCATTGTGGTTTTGATCTGCATTTCTCTGATGATTAGTGATGTTGAGCATCTTTTCATTTGCCTGTTGGCTATCTGTATGTCTTCTTTGGAACAATGTCTGTTCAGGTCTTCTGCCCAACTTAAATCAGATTGTTTCTTTTTTTTTGATGTTGAGTTATATGAGGTGTTTATATATTTTGGATATTAACCTCTTATCAGTCATATCATTTGCAAATATTTTCTCCCATTCAGTAGGTTGTCCTTGTTTTTTTGTCAATAGTTCCCTTTGCTGTGCAAAAACTCTTAAGTTTAATTAGGTCCCATTTGTATATTTTTGCTTTTGTTTCCTTTGCCTTAAGAGACATATCCAAAAAAATATTGCTACAATTTATTCAGTGAGTGTTCTGCCTATGTTTTCTTCTAGGATTTTTATGGTTTCAGGTCTTACATTTAGGTCTTTAATCCATTTTGAGTTTACTTTTGTATATGGTGTTAGAGAATGTTCTAATTTCATTCTTTTACATGTAGCTGTCAAGTTTTCCCAAAACCACTTATTGAAGAGACTGTCTTTCCTCCATTGTATATTCTTGCCTGCTTTGTTGTAGATTAACTGACCATAAATGCATGGATTTATTTCTGGGCTCTCTCTTCTGGACTCTCTACATTGATCTATGTGTCTATTTTAGGGCCAGTACCTTAGTGTTTTGATTACTGTAGCTTTGTAGTACAGTCTGAAGTCAGGGAAAATGATGCCTCCAGTTTTGTTTATTTTTTAAATAATAGAAAAAATCTTTAAAAATATTTATTTTCATTTGATGCACAGAACTTGTTTAAACTTGGAAATTGTATGCATTTAACCCATTATGCAAGATGGAATTTTTAAAATTGTTATTTTAATATACACAGGCAGGCCTCAATTAAGAATAAGTGAGATTCTAAAGCAACTCAGTTTTGTGAAAGTTATAACATATGAACACATTACCTTATTAGCACTCTCATACACAATATTAACATTTTCTTGTTTTGCCCACCAAAGGCTCTTTTTTTCAATAATGACCTTGAGCCATAGTTATGCACTGAGTGCTTTAAAACCTAAATAACGAGAATGAGTTTATTTCTATGAAAAAATACATTCATAAATTCAGCAAGAATCATCACAAATTCAAACTCTTTAGGCTCCTTAATCAGCTCTCCCTTCTGCTAAGCCCTAAAGCTTCTTTGGTGACCCTTTGTTCTAGGTTAAATCTTGGCTAGTAAGAAGTTTTGGAAGAAAATGCAGGATTTTGAATGTAGGAGAAGACTGACAGAGAAAGGAAATATGAGTAGATGTTGTGACTAGATCTCTTTCATCTTTCTGAGAGTATCTCTTCCCTGACCTCTCTAATCACCCACTTCCTCTTCCTTTCCACTCCTCCTCCCAAAGAATGACCACCAGAGTTTCCATCTTGGTTACCAATATGCTCCTATTCATTTTAGAACTGTACTCAATGCAACTGTCATTGAGTTTTATTTAAAATTTCTTTCTGAATGCTATGTAATGGTCTTTAAATTTTGTTTTATTTCATCTTCTTTTATGATAAATAGCAGAGGAAATAAAAATAGTGTATGCTTTTAACACCTCTTTAATCAGAAAATCTGTGTATACAAAGTTATCAATTGTCTTTACAAAAAAATTATTTAATGCAATTTTATTGAGCATACAAGCAATTCTGGGCATTTCCCTATGGGGGTTTTGGCTAAACTCAGCTGTACTCCACATGCCCTTCATCTGTCTTTGGGGACTAGTAGGCTAGCACAGGGATATTCTTCTCATGGATTTTGCTGTAGCACAGGATAGAAATCCCAACTGCACATGTGCTTTTCTAGCCATTGATCAACTTACTCTTACTAACATTCAATAGGCTAAAGTCAGTCATTTGCAAAAGTCAAGGTCAAGATGTAGAAAAATATATTCAACATTTTAAATGGGACAAACTGCAAAGTCAAATAATAGATTGTAGTGGCATGGATGAGTAAAATAGTGAGATCATTAATGTAATCTACCACAGTCCTTAGACACTAATTTGCTGTGATGCCTCCAGTTTTGTTCTTTGTTTTTTCAAGACTGCTTTCATAATTCAGGGCCTTTTGTGGTTGCATATAAGTTTTAGAATTATTTGTTCTAGTTCTGTAAAAAATGCCAAGGGTATTTTGATAGGGATTGCATTAAATCTGTAGATTGCTTTGAGTAGTATGGACAGTTTAACAATATTATTTCTTTCAATCCAAGAACATGGGATGTCTTTCCATTTCATTATGTTATTTTCAAATCCCTTCATCAGTGATTTACAGATTTCAGAGTATAGGTATTTCATGCCATTGGTTAAGGTTATTCCTCGGTGTTTTATTCTGTGTGATGCAATTTTTTTGAATTTTATTTTTTTATACAGCAGGTTCTTATTAATCATCAATTTTATACACATCAGTGTATACATGTCAATCCCAACAGCCAAATCCATCACACCATCATCCCCAACCCCCCGCGGCTTTCCCTGCTTGATGTCCATACGTTTGTTCTCTACGTCTGTGTCTCAACTTCTGCCCTGCAAACCAGTTCATCTGTACCATTTTTCTATGTTCCACATACATGCGTTAATATACGATATTTGTTTTTCTCTTACTTCACTCTGTATGACAGTCTCTAGATCCATCCACATCTCAACAAATGACCCAATTTCGTTCCTTTATATGGCTGAGTAATATTCCATTGTATATATGTACCACACCTTCTTTATCCATTCGTCTGTCGATGGGCATTTAGGTTGCCTCCATGACCTGGCTATTGTAAATAGAGCTGCAATGAACATTCGGGTGCATGTGTCTTTTTGAATTATGGTTTTCTTTGGGTATATGCCCAGTAGTGGGATTGCTAGATCATATGGTAATTCTATTTTTCGTTTTTTAAGGAGCCTCCATACTGTTCTCCATAGTGGCTGTATCAATTTACATTCCCACCAAGAGTGCAAGAGGGCTCCCTTTCCTCCACACCCTCTCCAGCATTTGTTGTTTGTAGATTTTCTCATGATGCCCACTCTAACTGCTGTGAGGTGATACCTCATTGCAGTTATGATTTGCATTTCTCTAATGATTAGTGATCTTGAGCAGATTATCATGTGCTTCTTGGCCATCTGTATGTCTTCTTTGGAGAAATGTCTATTTAGGTTTTCTGCCCACCTTTGGATTGGGTTGTTTGTTCTTTTACTATTGAGCTGCATGAGCTATTTATATATTTTGGAGATTAATCCTTTGTCCGTTGATTCATTTGCAAATATTTTCTCCCATTCTGAGGGCTGTCTTTTCATCTTGTTTATGGTTTCCGTTGCTGTGCAAAAGCTTCTAAGTTTCATTAGGTCCCGTTTGTTTATTTTTGTTTTTATTTCCATTACTCTAGGAGGTGGATCAAAAAAAATCTTGCTGTGATTTATGTCAAAGAGTGTTCTTCCTATGTTTTTCTCTACGAGTTTTATAGTGTCCGGTCTTACATTTAGGTCTCTAATCCATTTTGAGTTTATTTTTGTGTATGGTGTTAGGGAGTGTTCTAATTTCATTCTTTCACATGTAGCTGTCCAGTTTTCCCAGCACCACTTATTGAAGAGACTGTCTTTTCTCCGTTGTATATCCTTGCCTCCTTTGTCATAGATTAGTTGACCATAGTTGCGTGGGTTTATCTCTGGGCTTTCTATCTTGTTCCATTGATCTATGTTTCTGTTTCTGTGCCAGTACCAAATTGTCTTGATTACTGTGGCTTTGTAGTATAGTCTGAAGTCAGGGAGTCTGATTCCTCCAGCTCTGTTTTTTTCTCTCAAGACTGCTTTGGCTATTCAGGATCTTTTGTGTCTCCATACAAATTTTGAGATTTTTTTGTTCTAGTTCTGTAAAAAATGCCATTGGTAATTTGACAGGGATTGCATTGAATCTGTAGATTGCTTTGGGTAGTATAGTCATTTTCACAATATTGATTCTTCCAATCCAAGAACATGGTATATCTCTCCATTTGTTGGTATCATCTTTTATTTCTTTCATCAGTGTCTTATAGTTTTCTGCATACAGGTCTTTTGTCTCCCTAGGTAGGTTTATTCTTAGGTATTTTATTCTTTTTGTTGCAATGGTAAATGGGAGTGTTTCCTTAATTTCTCTTTCAGATTTTTCATCATTAGTGTATAGGAATGCAAGAAATTTCTGTGCATTAATTTTGTATCCTGCAACTTTACCAAATTCATTGATTAGCTCTACTAGTTTTCTGGTGGCATCTTTAGAATTCTCTATGTATAGTATCATGTCATCTGCAAACAGTGAGAGTTTTACTTCTTCTTTTCCAATTTGTATTCACTTTATTTCTTTTTCTTCTATGACTGCCATGGCAAGGACTTCCGAAACTATGTTGAATAATAGTGGTGAGAGTGGACATCCTCGTCTTGCTCCTGATCTTAGTGGAAATGGTTTCAGTTTTTCACCATTGAGAATGATGTTTGCTGTGGGTTTGTCGTATATGGCCTTTATTATGTTGAGGTAGGTTCCCTCTATGCCCACTTTCTGGAGAGTTTTTATCATAAATGGGTGTTGAACTTTGTCAAAAGCTTTTTCTGCATTTATTGAGATGATCATATGGTTTTTATTCTTCAATTTGTTAATATGGTGTATCACATTGATTGATTTGTGTATATTGAAGATTTCTTGCATCCCTGGGATACATCCCACTTGATCATGGTGTATGTTCCTTTTAATGTGTTGTTGGATTCTGTTTGCTAGTATTTTATTGAGGATTTTTGCATCTATATTCATCAGTGATATTTGTCTGTAATTTTCTTTTTTTGTAGTATCTTTGTCTGGTTTTGGTATCAGGGTTATGGTGGCCTCATAGAATGAGTTTGGGAGTGTTCTTCCCTCTGCAAATTTTTGGAAGAGTTTGAGAAGGATGGGCGTTAGCTCTTCTCTAAATGTTTGATAGAATTCACCTGTGAAGCCATCTGGTCCTGGACTTTTGTTTGTTGGAAGATTTTTCATCACAGTTTCAATTTCAGTTCTTGTGATTGGTCTGTTCATATTTTCTATTTCTTCCTGGTTCAGTCTTGGAAGGTTATACCTTTCTAACAATTTGTCCATTTCTTCCAGGTTGTCCATTTTATTGGCATAGCATTGCTTGTAGTAGTCTCTTAGGATGCTTTGTATTTCTGCAGTGTCTGCTGTAACTTCTCCTTTTCCATTTCTAATGTTATTGATTTGAGTCCTCTCCCTCTTTTTCTTGATGAGTCTGGCTAATGGTTTATCAATTTTATTTATCTTCTCAAAGAACAAGCTTTTAGTTTTATTGATCTTTGCTATTGTTTTGTTTCTATTTCATTTATTTCTGCTCTGATCTTTATGATTTCTTTCCTTCTGCTAACTTTGGGTTTTGTTTGTTCTTCTTTCTCTAGTTCCTTTAGGTGTAAGGTTAGATTGTTTGAGATTTTTCTTGTTTCTTGAGGTAGGCTTGTATAGCTATAAACTTCCTTAGAACTGCTTTTGCTACATCCCATAGGTTTTGGATCATCGTGTTTTCATTGTCATTTGTCTCCAGGTATTTTTTGATTTCCTCTTTGATTTCTTCAGTGATCTCCTGGTTATTTAGTAATGTATTGTTTAGCCTCCATGTGTTTGTATTTTTTACGTTTTTTTCCCTGTAATTGATTTCTAATCTCATAGCTTTGTGGTCAGAAAAGATGCTTGATATGATTTCAATTTTCTTAAATTTACTGAGGCTTGATTTGTGACCCAAGATGTGATCTATCCTGGAGAATGTTCCATGCGCACTTGAGAAGAAAGTGTAATCTGCTGTTTTTGGATGGAATGTCCTATAAATATCAATTAAATCTATCTGGTCTATTGTGTCATTTAAAGCTTGCGTTTCCTTATTAATTGTCTGTTTGGATGACCTGTCCATTGGTGTAAGTGAGGTGTTAAAGTCCCCCACTATTATTGTGTTACTGTTAATTTCCTATTTTATAGCTGTTAGCAGTTGCCTTATGTATTGAGGTGCTCCTATTTTGGGTGCATATGTATTTCTGATTGTCATGTCTTCTTCTTGGATTGATCGCTTGATCATTATGTAGTGTCCTTCCTTTTCTCTTGTCACATTCTTTATTTTAAAGTCTATTTTAATTGATATGAGTATTGCTACTCCAGCTTTCTTTTGATTTCTATTTGCATGGAATATCTTTTTCCATCCCCTCACTTTCAGTCTATGTGTCCCTAGGTCTGATGTGGGTCTCTTGTAGACATCATATATATAGGTCTTGCTTTTGTATCCATTCAGCAAGCCTCTGTCTTTTGGTTGGAGCATTTAATCCATTCACATTTAAGGTAATTATTGATATGTATGTTCCTATGACCATATTCTTAATTGTTTTGGGTTTGTTTTTGTAGGTCCTTTTCTTCTCTTGTGTTTCCCACTTAGAGAAGTTCCTTTAGCATTTGTTGTAGAGCTGGTTTGGTGGTGCTGAATTCTCTTAGCTTTTGCTTGTCCGTAAAGCTTTTGATTTCTCCATCGAATATGAATGAGATCTTTCCCGGGTAGAGTAATCTTGGATGTAGTTTCTTCCCTTCCATCACTTTAAGTATATCATGCCATCAAGCCTTTCTGGCTTGTAGACTTTCTGCTGAGAAATCAGCTGTTAACCTTAGGGGAGTTCCCTTGTATGTTATTTGTCATTTTTCCCTTGCTGCTTTCAATAATTTTCCTTCGTTTTTAATTTTTGCCAATTTGATTACTATATGTCTCAGCATGTTTCTCCTTGTGTTTATCCTCTATGGGACTCACTGTGCTTCCTGGACTTGGGTGGCTATTTCCTTTCCCATATTAGGGAATTTTTCAACTACAATCCCTTCAAATATTTTCTCTGGTCCTTTCTCTCTCTCTTCTCCTTCTGGGACCCCTCTAATGCGAATGTTGTTGCGTTTTATGTTGTCCCAGAGGTCTCTTAGGCTGTCTTCATTTCTTTTCATTCTTTTTTCTTTATTCTGTTCTGTGGCAGTGAATTCCACCATTCTGTCTTCCAGGTCACTTATCCATTCTTTTGTCTCAGTTATTCTGCTATTGATTCCTTCTAGAGTAGTTTTCATTTCAGTTATTGTATTGTTCATCTCTGTTTGTTTGTTCCTTAATTCTTCTAAGTCTTTGTTAAATATTTCTTGCATCTTCTTGATCTTTGCCTCTATTCTTTTTCCAAGGTCCTGTATCATCTTCACTATCATTATTCTGAATTCTTTTTCTGGAAGGTTGCCTATCTCCACTTCATTTAGTTGTTTTTCTGGGGTTTTATCTTGTTCCTTCATCTGATACATAGCCCTCTGCTTTTTCATCTTGTCTACCTTTCTGTGAATGTGGTTTTTGTTCCACAGGTTGCAGGACTGTAGTTCTTCTTGCTTCTGCTGTCTGCCCTCTGGTGGATTAGGCTATCTAAGAGGCTTGTGCAAGTTTCCTGATGGGAGAGACTGGTCCAAAGATATAATTATCACTTCCAATGAGGAGGAACTCACATCTTCACAATCCTAGGTTCTGCATGGTTAGGCGTCCTGATTCCTCAAACTTCATTGACACTTCCAGAGCACTGAGGTATTATCCAGTAGAACATCACACTGAGGGCACCTTGGTATCCTGCTAGTGTTGGAGGGTCTCCTGCAGAGGCGGGGGTGGCCGTGCGGACAAGGACACTGGCAGCAGAAGTTCTGGGAAGTACTCTTTTGCGTGAGCCCTCCCAGAGTCTGCCATTAGCCCCACGAAAGAGCCAACTGGGCTCCAGTTTTGGGTTGCCTCCTGTGTGATGCAATTTTAAAGGGGATTGTTTCCTTCCTTTCTCTTTCTGATAGTTTATTGTTAGTGCATAGGAAAGCAACAGATTGCTATGTATTAATCTTGTATCCTGCAACTTTACTGAATTCTTTTATTAGTTCTAATAGTTTTCTGGTGAAGACTTTAGGGTTTTCTGTATATAGTTATCATGTCATCTGCAAATAGTGACAGTTTTATTTCTTTCCTTCCAATCTGGATGCCTTCTAATTCCTTTTCTTGTCTGATTACTGTGGCTAGGACTTCCAAGAAAAAGAAGAGCAAACAAACCCCAAAATCAGCAGAAGGAAGGAAACAATAAAGATCAGAGAGGAAATAGATAAAATAGAGACAAAAAAATAGAAAGGGTCGATGAAACCAAGAGCTGTTTTCTTGAAAAGATAAATAAAATTCATAAACCTGTAGCCAGGCTCATGAAGAAGAAAAGAGAGAACCTAAATAAACAAAATAAGAAACAAAAGAGGTGAAATAAAAACCAATATCACAAAGGCAGAAAAATCGTAAGAGAATTCTACAAACAGTTATCTGCCAACAAATTGAACAGCCTAGAAGAAATGGACAAATTTCTAGAATCATATAACCTTCCAAAACTAAATCAGGAAGAAACTGACCATCTGAACAGATGAAACACTAGTAGTGAAATGAATTTGTTATAATAGAAAAAAAAAAAAAACCTGCAAACATAAGTCCAGAACCAGACAGCTTCACAGGGGAACTCTACCAAATGTATAAAGAAGAGCTAATACCTATCCTCAAACTACTCCAAAACATTGAAGAGGATGGAACACTCCCAAATTCATTCTATGAGTCCACCATTACCCTGATACCAAAACAAAACAAAGACACTCCAAAAAAAATTAAATTACAGGCCAATATCTCTGAGGAATATACATGCAAAAATCATCAACAAAATATTAGCAAACTGAATTCAACAATATATAAAAAGAATCATGCAACCTGATCAAGTGGGATTTATTCCAGGGATTCAAAGATGGCTCAATATTCACAAATCAATCAATACGATACACCACATTAACAAAAGAAAGGCTAAAAATCACATGATCATCTCAATAGTCTCAGAAAAAGCATCTGACAAAAATCCAACATCCATTCATGATTTAAAACTCTCATCAAAGTGGGTACAGAGGGAACATATATTAGCATCAACAAACCCACAGACAACATCATACTCAATGGTGAAAAGCTGAAAGACTTTCTGCTAAATTCAGGAACAAGACAAGGATGCCTACCCTTGCTAGGCTGTTTTATGACCAGGCAGAACGTGGGCCGAGCTGTGTCCTCTGCTCAAGCTGACCTTCCTCAAGCTGCAGGTCGAAGCAGATTACCTTTTAGGGTGAGCAAGTGTCATCTGCCGATCCAGAGTGTGGTATGTGGGGAAGAGCAGAGCCCTCATCTCCCAGTCAAGCAAACCAGACAAAGTTCTAGCCCAGTGCACTGCCAGAGGGGTGGAAAGGGTAGAATCAGGGCTGCAGGGATATAGAGTGGGTGCTCAGCTGTCATCTGGGGTCCGCTGCACACCTCCCCCATGCACTGTATCCCATTTTCTTTCCCTTGCATATTTTTTGTTTATCCATTCATTTTACTGGAGCATAATATCCACTAGCTTCTTGAGAAATGGTGCCTGGGCAACAAAGTTTTTAAGACTTGCATGTCTTAAAATGTTTTTCTTCTATCCTGACATTTGATGGATAACTTTATTGGGTGTGGAATTTCATGTTAGAAATTAATTTCCTTCAGAATCATGAAGCCGTTTTCTCATTTTCTTCTTACTCCCAGGTGTTTCTTTTGTGAAGCCCAAAACCTTTGTGCCTGCCTGTTTTTTCTTCGTGATCCAGTGTCTTCCTCTTGTTCCCAGGTGTTCTGAAGTTTCACTGTACGTGCATCAGTGTGGTTCTGTTTCCATCCATTGTGTTGGGCCCTTGGTGAAATCTTTACATCCGGCAACTCACATCTCACTGGCCTGGAAAATTATTTTGTTGTTATTTTTTGTTTGTTTGTTTTCCTTATTTTCCCTTTCTATAACTCCTTTGGTTTGGATGTTGAATCTTCCGGGCTGAACTTGTAATATTCTAATATTTTCTTTTATATATTCTATCTTTTGTGATTTTTTTAATCTTTCAAATCTTCTAGTGAGTTTTTAATTTCTACTAGCAATAAAAAGCATTTTTTTCCTGAGTTGTTCTTTTTTCTGAATGTTCCTTTTCTATAATACCCTGTTCTTGGTTCAATGTTTTCTTTTCTCTCTGAGGATGTTAATGACAAGTTTCCTTTTCTTCTATCAGCATTCCTGCTCCTTCCAGGTTGTGTTTCTCTACCTGTGCTTTTAGGTCTTGTCTCTCATGCTAAGGCTTCCCCTCAGTGCCATTCCATCCTGTTGTCTGTTCATGATGAGGACCAGGGGATGGAAAAGCTGGTTGGAAGCTCAGAGGGAACGACTGGCAGTTGTTATGTCTGAATTTATTGTGGGTTATCTGGTTGAGCCACTTGTCAGGAAGCACCTGATATCTATTATTCCAGTTCTGTAGAGGCTGGTGGGTAGGAAGTCTTCTAATTTCCTGCTTGTACATACTGGCTGCCAACCTAGGGAGGCTGGGGGAGGAGGAATCCCTGCCCACAACCCTCAATATGCAAGTGAGAACTGAGTTATGTTTACAGAACAGCAATCAGGCCCTCAGTAGAACCTGGAATCCCTTAAACATCGCAGGTTTCTGCCAAGGGAAGGTTGGGGCAGATGCCCAAATACACAGACTGGAGAGAGGGATATAGAGCACCCTTTGAATTTCTTTTCAAACCATCTTCCCCATCTTGCTTTGTTTCTAGCTCCACCCTTAGTCCCTGATTCCAGAGGTGTTTGATGCTGCCCCGCCTGAGGGTTTTGAGGATTCCGTCCCATAACTCAGGTTGGTCTCAGCTTCTCCCACTGCTGCCTCGGGGTTCTTTTGTATCTGCTAAATCAGTTAGCAATAATCCAACTTCGGGCTTCCCTGGTGGCGCAGTGGTTGAGAGTCCGCCTGCCGATGCAGGAGACACGGGTTTGTGCCCCGGTCCGGGAAGATCCCACATGCCGCAGAGTGGCTGAGCCTGTGAGCCATGGCCGCTGAGCCTGTGCGTCTGGAGCCTGTGCTCCGCAACGGAAGAGACCACAACAGTGAGAGGCCCGCGTACCGCAAAAATAATAATAATAATCCAACTTCTCTCCATCTTCCAAAACTTTATTGCTATTTTATTCCACTCCTCTATATCTCATCCTTGTGGCTTTTTCAACAGAATTATCTTGTCTTAGTTTGGTGTATTTTTGCAAGAGGATGAGATGTGAGATGATGTGCATTTACAACTAATCACCTCTAAGCTATAAACTGCTAAGTTCCTTCCAAATTCAAACTTTTACATACAACTCAACATATCTGGAGATTATTTTGGTATATAATAGAGATAATATTCCAACCTGATACAAACAAAACTTGACCTTCCCAAACCCCAGCTTTTACAACATTCACCCTTTCCCACACTAGAGCATGATGCTGCCATTATTATAAATTAAGTTCTTACGTCTGTTTAGGGCAATTTTAAGATTATGTATCCTTTCCTATTGATCTATATATAAGTCAATTATCACACCAGAGCATCCAAAACACTCAAACACATATGCAGGCTCACACGGGCACACACACGTTCACACATGCACACACAGGGGCACACATGTTCATGTGCTCACACACACTCTTACACACATGCACATGTTCACAGATGCACACACGCTCGATGACTTGGTGTTTCCTCGGGTAACTGTTTCCAGGAAGAAAGGGAGGAAGGCAAGGGCAGGTGGTAGGAAGAGCCTCCTGTACCCAGAAGGCAGTGCCGACACGCAGCATCACGTGACCTGCTCTCGGGAGTCGTCCTGGTTTCTGATGGTGAGCAGACATCTCTCAAGTACGGAAGAAACACAGTGCGGATGGACTACCAACTAGCTGTTCTCACGTTAGCCTACGGCTGCAGCTGAGCAGTTTGTGGAAACTCGCCCAAGATTTTGGGTATTGAAAGCATTTGCAACACGTGGCATATTTGGGCAAACACTCCAAGCCCAAACTCAGCACTTTATCAATGTTGTTCAAGCACAGGCTTTGCCAAACAAACAATAGATAAATACATACATAAAAGGTAAATATTAAGACAATTTCTTCTGATTAGACAAACCCAAAGATTCATGTTGCTAATGTAGAAATGCTTCTAGTCATGATTAGCTGTAATATCTTTTATGGTTTTCTTTGGATCAGAGAGGAGAAAAGAAAACACAAAAGGAACAGGAAATTTAAAATTATTTCCTACGGTCTAGGAGGAAGAAATTGCCTATGGCTGAGTTGGAGAGAAACTTCTGAAAACTGGATTTATTCTGCCAGAAAGGGCTTTTGATTCTAAGCTGTCCTAAAGATAACAGACAATTCAGTTAAGCATGCAACTCAAAGCAATGATTCAGGATGAGTTGGAAAGAGGCCTTCTGGTGAAGGTTAAGATATATGATTAAAAAGTAATTTAAAATAGTTAAGACCATGAAGAGTTTGGACTGGAAGTCGGGAAATTTGAGTTTTAGCCCCAGAATCTGCTTTTAATTAGTTCTGTAACTTAGGGAATTAACTTCTCTTTCAAAGCCTTGGCTTCCTCACCTAAAACGCAGAAGCCAATGCATACAGTCACCAAGGCCTCTTACAGCCCTAAATCTCCCTGAGGGAAATTTCAGCCAGGACGCCACTGACACACTGGCAACTGAGAATAGGGTGGTCCCTGGGGTGAATCACGGCTGTGGGACACGGGACATGAGGTGAGCACATTCTTCTCAACCAAAGCCTCATGGAGTCTTTCCTTCATGCGTCTAAGAGCTTCCAAAACGCAAAGAGACAGACAGTCCCATTTTACATTTTTTAATTTTTGAGAGAAAGACAGAGAGGCAGAGTGATGACTACCCCACCTCTCCCCCAAGTGCAATGGAAGCCTGGGCCCTCCTGGGGTCCCACGTGAGGCTCGGAGACCCTCCCACCATGCATCACCTCATTCCACCCCCAAGAATGAAAGGGGGGTGCTCAGAGTGTGAGGAGAGTGCTGGAGGGAGTCCAGATTTTATCAACTGTGAGCCCAAACCCAGTCCACAGGAACGTGCCTGTGAATTTCTAACATCCCATATTTACCAAAAAGTGTAAAGGTCATAGCAGGTAGGGGCATTGGTTGTAAGAAGTAGCAACCCACTTGTCCTGGCATAAAAAAAGGGGGCCTTTATTATAAGAATATGAGGTGATGCCTGACATCAAAGGAGGAGTGGAGCTGGGCCATGTGCACAGATCACTCTGTTCCCTGCATGGACCACTCCTCTGTTCCCTGCACAGGCAGACTCCGTCATTTGCTTCTCTTGCCCATGTGGGAGTTGGCAGCCACCACTGCTCCAAGGTTCCTCGTCAGTCCTGAGTGTCAGTTCCTGGTTTACAGGACGTGTGATCTGATGGGCCCACTTAGGTCAGAAGGTCATCCAACCAGCTGTAGCCCAGGGGAGGGGGACCAACCCTGTGCCTGAGGTGGGAGGTTCCCAGAACCATGAAGCTTACAGGCCCAAGAAGTCCTCCTGCAGAGAGGCTGCCGCATGGAGCGAGGAGCACATGGCATTTTAGTCTTGAGGGGAAAATTCAGAGTTGCTCTTTTGAAAACGTTTTCCCTGTTTAGAAGTATTTTTCTTTCCACCAGGAAATCAGTATGATGAGCAGGAAAAACAATTCACCTAAACGTAGTCCTGTAAGTAAATCTTTATCCCAAATGTTTGGCCACTCCAAGATTGTGTCATCTGTTCATAAAACTATTTCGCATGTTTGCTTTGGGGACCAGCCTGTGCTGAATCGGTGTCAAACGACTGGGACAGGCTGTGTGGTGACCGACGGCCGGGAGCAGGCCAAACTCAGCCTTCCAGTCAGGCCACAGGCCAAGGTTGCAGCGCTGGACGGTGGCTGTCACATCCCTCGGGAACCCGGATTCTGGCTCCCACAGTGCAGGCCCACTGGGGTCACGACCTGAAGGCGGACAAGAACGGAAAGGGATAGCCATTTCTCCCCTGGGTGGCAGGGCGGTCAGCCAGCAGCCTCGGGTCCAGAGCTGGAGCCCGAGGTGAGCAGCGGGGCTTGGGCCCGCAGACGGGGCTGTGACGGCGGGTTACGGCCCAGTGGAAAGGAAGCTCCTTGCTACATCAGCATACAGTCTGCTCCTGAAAAGACATTGTTTCCGCGTGGGATGGGGAGAGACCCCGTCTGCAGGAGGCCTGGGGCACGGAGGCGGGTCCCTCTCCTTTTCCCACGCCCAGCCTGGGGCCTGGAGGACAGCTGTGGCCCAGCAGCCCCTCCTCTCTGGACCTCTGCTGTTTCCCCTGGGGAGGCTCCCAGGCCCAGGAGTAGCACAGACCACGCAGATGGACATGGGGCACCTGTGGACCCCCCTTTGTGCTTCTTCTCCATCGGGCCACCCAGGCCACCTGCTGGGGCCACGTTCCCCATGCCCACTGACCAGCAGACTCTCACTGGCACAACCCAGGCGTTTCCCTAACACGCTTGTGTGTTTTCTGAGATGTGGTGTTAACCTCATAAATGTCTGGATGAAAGTTCGAATAAACAAATAAAATCACCCGTTGTCCTTGATCCCATGTGGATTGGACTGTTCTAGTTGAGCCATGAGCCTGTCTCTGGAGTGTCTGTAAGCATGTTTGATGGCTGCATGGGTCCACCTTCTGTGCTTCTCCACGTGGAAGCACCAAGCTCATCCAATGAAGGGATCACTTTTAAATCTGACGTTGGCTGTGATCAAGGATTCTACAGAGAACACGGTCTAGTCAGTGAAGACAGTGTGTGAATAGCTGGGTCTCCCATGTCCTCAATGCACGCCTGTAGTGGGACCACATTTAGTACTTCGTTATTTCCCGACCTTAACAAGGCGTTAGGAGTGATGGATAAAGGAACTGAGGATTCCAGTTAAGGGGGGAGGTTAAGGGGGTGAATTCAAAGGATGTACCAGCTGCAGTCGTAATTGATTCTCCTCCCCCATGTTTCCTCTCTGCCTGGGCTGGTTCCTCTCTTCTTTCCCCTGCCCCACCTCCCTCTGAGATCCCCCTTTATAACCTAGCAGGTCAGCTGCATAAACCACACTCTGCAACCCGGCCTAACAGACTGGCTTTATGTTTCCCTCAGGCAAGCCCCTCAGCCGGTGGGTGTTATCTCACTAGGTGTGTGCTGAGCGTGTTCAAGAACCTGGTTCCCTTCTGTGTCGGGAAAAAAGTCACCATTGCCACCCTTGTAGGTCTTACTCAGCAAGACAGCCTTGCTTTCTGAGACCAGCAATTACGCTCCGTCTGAACAAATGAAGTCAGCGCCCAGAAGGGCCGCATCCCGGTTCACCTGGTCAGTCACTGGGGCTCACAAACCTGCCCAGAAAAAAACCACCAGATCCTCGGAACCACAGCCACTTCTCAGTTTTTCTGCCATCTCCCGGCTGGGTTCTGTCTTCTGACGTGAGATATTCCCTGTCCCCAAAATATTTCCTAATATCTCCTCAACCCAAGAAAGTTCAAACACTCTACATTCAGATATCCATTCCAATGCATTTTAAAACCTTTCTGCCTATCACACAATTATTGTAGCTGAGCTAAGCGACAAAGTCTAGCATTTACAAATCATGTCCAATGTGGGCCCTTTTGCCAATTAATCTATTCAGCTGTTTTTCTGTAACTAAGTTTTCTCTCTGATTGTAGATAATGTCTTTCCAGGTATCAGGTGGTGCCAGTGCATTCCTTACACACTGCCTTACGGTCCTGCAAAGAAATTCTGTTTACATTATTACTTAGTGAGAACTAAGAGTTTGCTTGGATTCATTATTTCTTCTTTGGTCATGAAAAATGTGTGAATTATAAAGCCTACCTTTCCCAAAAGCATACCTTTCCAAAACGTTGCCAAAATCTTGTTTTTTCTCTGATAGTGACTTTCTAAGTCACTTATTTTGGGGGGAAAGGGATGGAGAAAAGTACATTTTTTCCTTTTAATAGGGACCCTTAATATTTAATGGGAAACAATGATCCTAGTTCAACTTTTGCCTTATGCCTAAGCCTAGTAAATATCATCATAATATACATAAAAGTAATAATGAATGATGCCATCTTAAGTACCAAAGTAAATTCCTTCCCTTCAACGACCTGTGAACAAATAGATGAGGGGCAGGGAGATGGATCAGGTCAACTGTGTGTCGACCCCACTCCTGTGGGGGAGGGCCCCCTCTGCCGCCCCCGAGCTGCCCACAGCCTGCTCCAGGCTCCCAGGCACCCCGGGAGAAGGTCCTGTGTGAGGAGGGGGGGCTGGACCCCCGATGCTGCCCCATCAAGGTCAAGGTGAGCCAGCAGACAGCCACAGAGAGGCAGCCTGCCCCGGTACCTGGCCATTCCAGAGAGAGCTAGAGAGACAGAGAGAGAGGGAAAGAGAGAAGGAAGGATGGAAGTACAGGAGGAGGCGGGGCTGCGGCCTCGCTCTGCCTGCCGGATCTCACGCCAATTTCTCCTAGTGACTCCAATCCAGACTCATTACCCGAAGGGAACCCTGGACCCAGCTTGGAGGAGCTGACACCACACAAGGCTTCAAAACACCCTTGAACCCAGAGTCAGCCCAGCGACTCCCTTTGTTCACGTCCCCCCAAGCACACAGCGGCTGCTGGGACGATGGAATACAGGAGCCGGCACACGACCGGCCAGGACAGCTGCCCCAGGGTCACGAGGCCAGGTGCCACGCCCTGCCGCATAACCTCTTGTCCTTGCTGACCTGGTGGTCACGTGTATTTCCCAATTCCAAGAATAGTAAGAGATTGCTCTGTCCCCTGATGTTTCACCAACAGTGGAGGGTCAACATCTTTCTGTGACTGACACACGTGAGCTCACCCACAGGTGGACCCACCCAGCCCCATTCTCGGGCTCCCACCTCCCGGTCAGCGGGGTAACAAGATGCAGTTCCATTCTGTGTCCTCTCACTCCTGGAGGCGGGCCTGCTTAGCCAGAGGTTTCAGATCAGACGTGTGGGGCTCAGGCTGAGGGCGCTGTGTCCCCGGGCCGCGTCTGTGACCAGCCACGGGCCCTTCTGTCCACAGCATGAGGCTGGGTGCCTGCCGAGGGGTTGTCATGAAGCTTGACGGCCCGTCACTCTGAAAGCACGCTGCACCAGGCTACGCCCCACGTGCGTGTTCAGTCTCTGCATCCTACTCGGCCCTCGTGACCGGGGAAGGAAGAGGCACCCACCACGGGCTGCATGCTGTGCATCCTGAGGTAAACGTGTTGCCACGTGTTCCTTCGTGTTCTTCCTCGCGTGTGTCTTCTCTAGCGATGACCTCGTCCAGGGTCAAGTTTGATCTTTTTATGGCGATGTCAGTTGTTTTCTGCCTTCTTTGTTAAACTTCTCCCTATAAATACTCTTACCAGCCTGTCCTTGGTGTTTCACTGTTTCACGTGAACACTTGGGATTCGTAAGTATTCAAGCCTAAATCATTCCCTTGATCACATGACTGACCGTGTCAGACATAGGACAGCCTTTCCCACCCATGACTGTATGAACGGTAACCTGTCCTTTTTCTCTACTTCATGGTTAATGTGCTAACATTTACATTTCTGATCCCCATGGAATTTAGTCTATGAGGTTTAAAGCAGAATTCTAGTTTTATTTTACTACCAACAGTTTAGCCATTATTTCCTGCTGTGCTTTTGTGAAAATAAACCCTTCTTCATTCACTGAGCTGAGGTGTCACTTTAATTTTACACCAAATCCCCACATATTCTGGAGTATCTTTCTAGACTTGTATTCTGTTCAGTCTCTGTTGCTTTGGTGGGACCTTACAGCTTTAACTAAGCCCTCCTTAAAGTGTGTGACAGTGTAGCACGGCCCTCACATCCTTCCATTTCAGGTTACTTTTGAAAAGTTTAGCATGTTTATTCTTCCCAATGAGCTGTAGATTAATTTTGTCACTGTCTCCTAAAATCGCATTAGGGATTTTCTTTGAACTGTATAAAAATGTTACAGGTTCCTTTTAAAAATGTAAATCTTTAAAATATTTTATGTCTTCTCCATTTATCCAGATCTTCTTGATGAAAATTTTAATATTTTCTTCATAAAAGAACTTTACCCTAGCACAGTCATCCCTAGGAATTTTTCATTGTTACTGTGAATAGAATCGTTTTTATTACATCTTATGGTCACACAAGTCTCTTCAGTTTTCAGGCAGCTAGTATTGTTTTCAGTGTTGACAGCCCTGTTTCTCTTCTCCCCTGTACACACACACCACCTGCTTCCTTCTCTTGCCTCTCGCTTTCTCTAAACCAGTCCTGCCATTATTCCGAGTTCACTGCTCCCAGGGCCAAAACGGCGACTGCAACATCATCTGTGGGGTTCAGACTAATGTCCCCTATCAAGACGGAAAGCTGTCTTTATAATTTTAATGAATTATGAGTTTCAATTTTATTAAATGTTCCTTTGGCTGCTGTCAAGATAATCATAGGTTGTGAATTCTATAAATACATTTTTAAATAACAAACACCTTTTTTCCTGGAATAAGACCAGCTTTGTCTTAATGTATTAATGTTTATTTATTAATATAGATCAACTGGATTTATGTATTAGTACCTCTGCTGTCTTCCCACCGAAGAGCGGCTGGGTGGGCAGGCCCAGTCAGAACATGCTTCTGTCGTTAGCTGACCGCGTCATTCCTTTATCTCCTAGGATTTACTGTTGCAGAGAGGTCTGCCAGATTTTTGTAATCTGTTTTTAATTAGCTTGCTCTCTCAGAATGCTGAAAACATTTTTTTTCTTCTTTTAAAAATCTTTTGCCACGTATGTTTACTGTAAGTGTTCTTTTATCAACTTTGGAGAAGCTTCTTCTCCATCCAGGAACAGGCACCTGAGCTGTCCCTCTGTCACCATGTCCCGTGTTGGGCTCAGCATCCCTCACCTCTGGGTCTCCCAACCCCTCCGGTGTTTGTCCTCCTGTTCAGCCTGAAGGAGATGCTCCAGTGCATCTCCCACATCACTGGTTCTCGACATCATTAATTATGCTTCATTAATTATGCCTGTACTGCCTCCCATTTGCATTATAAATCAGGCCAATATTAGTTTTATTCCAAACCTCCCTTTTATTATTTAGCTCCATTTACATCTCAGTACGTTTCTTTGTTTTTAGCTGATGTATCGTTTTATATTTTGTTAATAATTTAAAATACTCCTTTGAAATAATTTTCTGCATTTTGGAGAACATCAAAATCATACTTTCCCTCTATGCCTTAAATATTTTAGCTGTAAAAGTATTTTTATTTAGACTTTTTAATAATAGGCTCCACATTCTACTGGGTATTTTTTTTTCCTCTTTATACCTTTATAAACAAGATAACTGTTTGCAACTCATGCTGTCACAGCAAGAATAAGTACATCTCTCTTGGTTTCTCTGTCCATTGATATAATGACTAAAATCATTTTTCAAAAATAACAAGAGAAAGTAAGGTATCCAGCTACTAGTCTTTGCAATTCTTTATGATCCTTTACAGTTCTTAGCTTACTTTGTACATTGAAAACATTACCCAGGATGTACACCCAGATGCCTTCCACCAATTCACGTCTATACGTTTACCTCCCAGAATATAGTGGGTCACCATTGGTTTTCCTGTAGTTTACCTCAACTTATTTCCTAATATCTGTAGTAGTATATCATTTTAAGAAAATTATAAAAGAAAGGGAAGAGAAGAAAGTCATATGCACTTCAGAATTCTGCCTCACAAGCAATTTTAAAGGCATTAAGGGTATGAATTACTATCTACTGCTACACAACAAATTACCCTAAAGCTTAGTGACCTAAACAGCAGACATTAGTTACCTCACAGTTTCTGTGCATCAGGAATCTGTGCAGAGTTTATCTGGAGGCCTCTGGTTCAAGGTCTTTCATGAGGTTGTAGTCAAACAGCCAGCCAGGGCTGTGGTCTCATCTGAAAGCTGGATGGGGAGGGGTCCACTTGCACTCACATGGCCTTGGCAGGCTCCAGTTCCTCATGGACAGTGGGGATGAGGGCTTCAATGCTTGCTGAGCCACATGGGCCTCTCCACAAGACTGCTTCCAGCGTGGAAATCTGCTTCCCCAGCACAAGCGAACTGAGAGAGCAAAAGTGAGAGAGCAAAAGTGAGAGAGAGCAAGGGAAGCCCCCAGGATGGGAGTCAGGGTCTTTCTAAAACTGAATATTGAGAGTGATATCTCATGATGTCTTCTCTTCTGCCTCATTCCCCCTTTAAAAGTGAGTCACTGGCGCCACTCACAGCCCAGAGGCAGGGATCACCAGGGTCCATCCCAGAGGACGGCTGCAGTTGGTCACCTGCCTTCATGGTTGGTCACAGGCAGTGAACACATGGAGGAAGAGACAGGAAAGTACTTTCTACCATTTTTCAGATACTACTGCCAAGAAGTACAACTGGGGTCTCTCACGGAGAAGACCAAGCCTTGGTCGACTTCTTGATCCATCTTCGTTACTCCTAGTATCTATCACTGAAAGGTTTGGGTATTAGATGGTCTATTGGTTGAAATTTTTAATTTTGAAAATTTCTCTGTCTTCACTTGTATTTGTCGTGATGCTGGATATAAAGTTTTGTGCTGAAACTTGTTAAACAGACCAAACAGAAGAACTTGCACTTCTTCTACCTTGAATGTGCTTTTAAACTAAATGTCCTTTCTAAGGAATAAACAGAATTGGAATTACATATATAAATCATGTGTGTGTTTATTCTAGAAAGCAATGGCTAAAAGTATCCACATAATCGAGGGGTGAGTTTTGCTTTTATTTATTCATATGTAATCCCATAGGTAGAAAAATCCCAAATATGATAAAGGCATATTTGACTTAGGTATGACGGCAAACACAGCAAGTATCCTCAGGCATTCTGCTGAATTAAAAAAGAAGGTTAGCCTGTTTAATGTTTTTATTTAGCTAAAACAGATATTACAGTTGATATAAACACAATAAAATTACAATAATATCATGAAACAGAGAAAAAGATATTTGAAATAGTGGTGACTCCCCTGGATTAGGGACTTCACTGTGTACATTCTTTAACAAAGCCAGGAATTTTAGCAACAAGAGGAGCTGTTAGTGAAGAGAATCACTTATCCTTGTGTCTTACACCTGATAGTGTAGGCAACAACAAATCCACAACATGCCTACCATCAATGTGCTAACCATACCAACGAAGGCAGACACTTGGAGAAGCTTAGCGATGGCCCCAGCATGGCCCTTGCTAGCTGGTGGTACTCAGATTTGAACCCAGGAAGTCATACTGCAGAACGCATGCTCCTAACTTGCTATGAGTTGTTGCCTCAGTGAGGAACATGGGAACAGGTACATGATCAGTATTTGTTCACTTAATTAACAAATTCATGAATGCTTCAATGAATGGATGGACCTAGATTTTTTTTAACAAAATCTGATTCAAATTATGGAGTACTATCTTTTTTCTTTGGAAGGTTCTTATCCTAATAAGTGGTGCCTACAGAGAAAAGCTGCTTCCTTTATTTTTCTTAGTCAACATAATATCATGTTCGTGCTATTTTAAGAGGGGGGAGAAAGACAAAAGGAAAATGCATAATCACTACTGTAAACCAGTTTCATGTGTACAGAGGTAGCCATCTTTACCCTCATCCTTTATCCAATTTCAAAAACTTGGCAGTGTGTGGAGTTACCAGTCACCTCCTAAGACTTCTGGTGTTGGAAGTAAGACCCTAACTCTCACTGAATTATGGACTGGAAAAATCTGGTCTCCTTATGTGTTTTCCATATGGTTAGCTGAAGCTTTCTCTGCTCCAACACTGAGAAGGCCAGCATGTCTCCCCTGGCGGTTTTAAAGATTTTATAAAGTGGAAAATATTTTGCTTCCTTGGACTATCAAACTAGAGAGAATGAAAGACACTGCTATCATGTTTGGTGTTCATTTTTCTGAACGCGGTAACCTCTTAAATCGGTGTGAGCTTAGGGGGCTTAAGGTTTGCAATTTGACCACATAAAAACAGAAATGTGTATGTATTTCTCTGTTAATATTTTTTGAGGAAAATATCTCCCCATCTTTATTATAGTGATACCTATTTCTCTGAATTCCATTATCTTCCCCAAAATGTTGTGTCTTTTAGTAGAAATAAGAAGTAGAAAAAATGTAAATTAATGTTTCTCCCTAGTGAGAAACAGGAGGAGGATGGAAAGTCATTCAGGAACTGAAACCAAGCATGATAATTGCCACTTTGGGGCTCTCAGACACAGGGCTTGCTTCTGTAGACTTCTTTACCAGCACCAAGAAAAAAAATCAAAAACTCTTACAGCCAAAGCTCTGTGAATATTTTTCCTTTTTATCTCAAGTAGTTCAGTAACACTTCTAAGAATTGTTAAAAAAAATGGTGGATTAGATGATCCTGACTAATGATCTATTAAAACTCAGGGTCTGAATGCAATTTTCATCATTTCCAATTGCTTTCCAACTGAACTAAAACTTGGCAGGATTACTAAAACTGCCCTTAAATTCTTTATTTCATCATGCTAAGTTTTAATTTGTTTAATTTACTTGTTGGCCAGTAAAAGTATAATTTTATTTTTCCAGAGGTCACTCACATGTTTGTTTAGCCCATCTGACTTGACAGTTTGCAACAAAGAAAATAGAAATTAAAGATAATGGTATATTAATTCAGGTTTTGATATAGTTTTTATTAATATTATTTTACGTTGAGGAGGGAATACTGTTTCAAAAGGTTTGATTTGAAAAATGGTTCTTTACAACTGCTTTGCCAGATGACAGCAAACTGATGTAGAAAGTGGTGGATCAAGGTAGGTGGGGAGGAAAATTGTACTAAATATGATTTTGCAAAAGACAGGCTTCAAAACTGAAATTTATTTTCTAGGAAACTTTTGAGCAAGGTTAAATAGTGAGTATTAAAGAACTTGAAATGTTATATTTCCAGCCACCCAGTCTTATGACATTTTGTTCAAGTAATATTTATTTTTATATATTCCGGTAAGGGGAACTTAGGTCTAAGTCCATACATGCAATGTAAGTGAACACATGAAGAATTTGCTAGGAAAGGTGAGCACACAACACTGAAGATCACTTGGCCCATAAAGTCAGTCTTTGGAATCAATCTATGACAAAGGAGGCAAGAACATACAATGGGGAAAAGACAGTCTCTTCAACAAGTGGTGCTGGGAAAGCTAGATAGCTACATGTAAAAGAATGAAATTAGAACACTTCCTAACACCGTACACAAAAATAAACTCAAAATGGATTAAAGACCTAAATGTAAGATTGGAAACCTTAAAATGCCTTAGAAGAAAACAAGGTAGAACGCTTTTTGACATAAGTTGTAGTAATATTTATTTTTGGATCTCTCCTAAGGCAAAGGAAACAAGATCAAAAGTAAACAAATGAGACCTAATTAAACTTTAAAAAATTTGCACAGCAAAGGAAACCACTGACAAAATGAAAAAACAACATACCGAGTGGGCAAAAATACTTGCAAGTAATATGACAGATAAGGGGTTAATATCCAAAATATATAAATGTTCATACAACTCAATATCAAAAAAATAAACAACCTGATTAAAAAATGAGCAGAAGCTTGAATAGACATTTTTCCAAAGAAGACATACAGGTGGCCAACAGGCACATGAAAAGATTCTCAACATCTCTACTCGTCAGGAACATACAAATAAAAAACACAGTAAGATATAACCTCACACCTGTCAGAATGGCTGTCACCAAAAGACCACAAATAACAAGTGTTGGTAAGGATGTGGAGAAAAGGGAACCCTTGTATGCTGTTGGTGAGAATGTAAATTGGTGCAGCCGCTATGAAAAACAGTATGTAGGTTCCTCAAAAAACTAAAAATAGAACTACCATATGACTGAGCAATTCCACTCCTGAGTATATATCCAAAGAAAATGAAACACTAATTAGAAAAGATATGTGCACCCCGATATTCATAGCAGCATTATTTACAATAGCCAAGAATATGGAAGCAACCTAAGTGTCCATCAACAGATGAATAAAGAAGATGTGGTACATGTATACAAGGAATACTACTCAGCCATAAAAGAGAATGAAATAATGCCATTTGCAACCACACGGATGGACCTGGAGGGTACTGTGCTAAATGAAATGTCAGACAGAGAAAGACAAATACTGTATGATATCAGCTATATGTGAAATCTCAAAAATAAAACAAATGAATATAACAAAACAGAAACAGACACACAGATATAGAGAACAAACTAGTGGTTACCAGTGCAGGGGGGGAAGAGAGGAGAGGCAAGCTGGGGAGATGGGATTAAGAGATACAAAAACTACTATGCATAAAATAGATGAGCAACAAGGATATGTTGTATAGCACAGAGAACAGAGCCATTATTTTATAATAACTTTAAATGGAGTACAATATTGAATCATTATATTGTACATCTAAAACTAATATTGTAAATCAACTATACTTCAAATAAATGAATAAGTAAATAAATAAATAAATATATGTTAGTATTTCGTCCTGAATTAACTGGTTCCAAGGGACTCTGGCTTTTGCAAAGAGTTGACATTTTGTTCAGGGACAGTGGGAAAGGCTTGTCATTATCTCAGAGGAGGAAATGGGCTTTCTATAATTCACCTCTAAGTACCAGATTTGGTGTAGATTTTTAAAAAGATATTCTTTAGGAAGTTCCTACAGTATTTCTATTCTTCTGTCCTTACTTTGCTAAGTATATTTATTGATATACAATATACAATACTTATTGTATGTTTACTGTATATCAATAAATATACTTAGTGCAGTTGATTGTATATCAATTTTACCTAAATAAGGCTATTGAAAGCATAGTCAAACTCATTTGTTGCAGTTAAAGAGTGGTAGGAGAGAAATTTATATCTACAATACATACACTAGGGGGGAAAGCTGAGAAATAATTGTCTAAGCCTCCATGCCAAGAACTAGAAAGGGAACACCAAATGAAACTGAGGAAAAGATAAAGGAAATCATAAAGGGCAGAGGTCAGCACGTTATAAACATATCTTTTTGTTTGTGTTTGCAAGCACCTGTTGTCTATTAATCACCTGAGATTCTACCTGACACAGGTTCCTATGCATGACTGTTCCTTCATGTTCTCATGGAAGGAGGTTGGCATTGCTTTCTCTTCTCAAGACAGCTGATGCACGACTGACCCAACTTGCAGACTCTGTAGCAAATTCTAGGATGTTTGAGCTCAAGTCTGATAAGGAAAGAAAATGTAGGATTCTAGATACTGGGAAAACTTGTAACTAAATTAAATGTTTTAGTGACATTATAAATCATGGTACATCAAAGTAAAGAAAAGTGGTAACTCAAGAATAATAGAGAGGGGAAATTGGATTAACAAACTGTCATTAGAACAAGGTAAAAGTGGGTAGGAGAAGGATTCTAGATACTGGGAAAACTTGTAACTAAATTAAATGTTTTAGTGACATTATAAACCATGGTACATCAAAGTTAGTAAAGAAAAAGTGGTAACTCAAGAACAAAAGAGAGGGGAAATTGGATTAACAAACTGTCATTAGAACAAGGTAAAAGTGGGCAGGAGAAGGATGGAGTGGGAGTTTGGGGTTAGCAGATGCAAACTACTATATACGGAATGGATAAACAACAAGGTCCTAGTGTATAGCACAGGGAACTATATTCAATATTCTGTGATAAACCATAATGAAAAAGAAGTTTTTTTAAAAAAGAATTATACTTATGTATAACTCAGTCACTTTGCTGTGTAACACAACATTGGAAATCAACTATACCTTAATTTTAAAAAAAGTAAAAGTATCTTGGTAAAGACAAAAGCAAAATCAGAAATGTTGACCAAAAGTATGACCTTTCTTAAGAAGGAAGGTTTCCTGCTCTGTTAAGCAAGTGACTATTAACTTCTCTCTTGCTCTTTTCACTCCCCTTATATACCATGTGCTCCTAGTATGCCGATTTGGTGTCTCACGTTATTCTTAAATTATCCAATAGGGCCTCTTAAGGAGTGGCTGGGTCCTAATGTTGAGCAGGACAATGCAAGATGACCCTAAACAACCTTTTTTTACTTTTGCTTTTGTTGGTGGTGGTGGTGTTGAGGGGACACTTTCAGTAAGTCTGGAGATGCTAATGAAGACATCATCTTGTCAAGGCCCCCACAAATGATCTGAAGGAAACAAATGGCTACACTCGATTAAAACACTTGTGAAAAACCGTAAATTTGTGGATTTATAATGGTCAGGTAATAGAAAATGTGCTAGAAAAATATCCCTTGGTCAAAAAACCCACCGGATTATCATGAAAACATATAATAAATGACTATGGTACCTGGATATGACTGCCACCAAGCCTCGGGATGTGGATTATAGAGAAACAGACACGTGATTATGATCCTTGGACCAAAGAGCACCACCCAGGTGGAAGAGGAACATGCTGCCAGGGGTGAGGTAGGAAAACGGGCTCATTTCTGCGCCCCCAGAAGCCGGGATGCAGACACACCACTCAGTCGCCCCAGTGCACTGTCTCCAAGCCCGTCCTCCAGATGAAGGGCCACCTTGCCATCACTGATGGGGTTCAAGAACTAGGGGGACCTCATGCTGGCAAATACTCCCCACACTGCAGCCCATCCAACGTCATGGGGAGGTCACTCAGAATGGTGGGGGGTCAACCGTGAGTGTAAATGTACAAACTTGTTTTCTGACCTTTTAATCTTAGTCGATTCCAGTGGCGATGGCACAGCTGGAAACAGTGGGGGCCACGGAGACATGCTACTCTTGGTTCAGCCAGCTTCTGAGATAAACAAGAACAGACTAAGTTGTCAAAGGCTTAGGGTTTGGTTCACAAGCAAGTTACTAGGTTATGGTAGTGACTGTCAAAATGTGTTCCATGAAGACTAATTCTGGGTGACATTAACACATTACCCGAAAATAATTGGTCCAATGGCCAAATGTGTATGGGAGGGACGAGGGGAAGATGGCAGAAGAGTAAGACGCGGAGATCACCTTCCTCCCCACAGATACACCAGAAATACATCTACACGTGGAACAACTCCTACAGAACACCTACTGAATGCTGGCAGAAGACCTCAGACCTCCCAAAAGGCAAGAAAGTCCCCACCTACCAGGGTAGGACAAAAGAAAAAAGAATAAACAGAGACAAAAGAATAGGGACTTTGTCTGGTCCCTTTCCCACCAGAAAGACAAGATCCAGCCTCATCCACCAGAACACAGGCACTAGCCCCCTCCACCAGGAAGCCTACACAACCCACTGAACCAACTTTAGCCACTGGGGACAGACACCAAAGACAACGGGAACTACGAACCTGCAGCCTGCAAAAAGGAGACCCAAAACACAGTAAGATAAGCAAAATGAGAAGACAGAAAAACACACAGCAGATGAAGGAGTAAGATAAAAACCCACCAGACCTAAGAAATGAAGAGGAAATAGGCAGTCTACCTGAAAAAGAATTCAGAATAATGATAGTAAAGATGATCCAAAATCTTGGAAATAGAATAGACAAAATGCAAGAAACATTTAACAAGGACCTAGAAGAACTAAAGATGAAACAAGCAACGATGAACAACACAATAAATGAAATTAAAAATACTCTAGATGGGATCAATAGCAGAATAACTGAGGCATAAGAACGGATAAGTGACCTGGAAGATAAAATAGTGGAAATAACTATTGCAGAGCAGAATAAAGAAAAAAGAATTAAAAGAAATGAGGACAGTCTCAGAGACCTCTGGGACAACATTAAACATACCAACATTCGAATTATAGGAGTTCCAGAAGAAGAGAAAAAGAAAGGGACTGAGAAAATATTTGAAGAGATTATAGTTGAAAACTTCCCTAATACGGGAAAGGAAATAGTTAATCAAGTCCAGGAAGCACAGAGAGTCCCATACAGGATAAAACCAAGGAGAAATATGCCAAGACACATAGTAATCAAACTGTCAAAAATTAAATACAAAGAAAACATATTAAAAGCAGCAAGGGGGGCTTCCCTGGTGGCGCAGTGGTTGAGAGTCCGCCTGCCGATGCAGGGGACGCAGGTTCGTGCCCCGGTCCGGGAAGATCCCACATGCCGCGGAGCGGCTGGGCCCGTGAGCCATGGCCGCTGAGCCTGCGCATCCGGAGCCTGTGCTCCGCAACGGGAGAGGCCACAGCAGTGAGAGGCCCGCGTACCGCAAAAAAAAAAAAAAAACAAAAAAAAACCAATAAAACCAAATAGAACGATTAAAAAAAAAAGCAGCAAGGGAAAAACAACAAATAACACACAAGGGAATCCCCATAAGGTTAACAGCTGATCTTTCAGCAGAAACTCTGCAAGCCAGAAGGGACTGGCAGGACATATTTAAAGTGATGAAGGAGAAAAACCTGCAACCAAGATTACTCTACCCAGCAAGGATCTCATTCAGATTTCATAGAGAAATTAAAACCTTTACAGACAAGCAAAAGCTGAGAGAGTTCAGCACCACCAAACCAGCTTTACAACAAATGCTAAAGGAACTTCTCTAGGCAAGAAACACAAGAGAAGGAAAAGACCTACAATAACGAACCCAAAACAATTAAGAAAATGGGAATAGGAACATACATATCGATAATTACCTTAAATGTAAATGGACTAAATGCTCCCACCAAAAGACACAGATTGCCTGAATGGATACAAAAACAGGACCCATATATATGCTGTCTACAGGAGACCCACTTCAGACCTAGAGACACATACAGACTGAAAGTAAGGGGATGGAAAAAGATATTCCATGCAAATGGAAACTAAAAGAAAGCGGGAGCAGCAATTCTTATATTGGACAAAATAGTCTTTAAAATAAAGACTATTAGAAGAGACAAAGAAGGACACTACATAATGATCAAGGGATTGATCCAAGAAGAAGATATAACAATTGTAAATATTTATGCACCCAACATAGGTGCACCTCAATACATAAGGCAAATACAGCCACAAAAGGGGAAATCGACAGTAGCACATTCATAGTAGGGGACTTTAACACCCCACTTTCACCAATGGACAGATCATCCAAAATGAAAATAAATAAGGAAACACAAGCTTTAAATGATACATTAAACAAGATGGACTTAATTGATATTTATAGGACATTCCATCCAAAACCAACAGAATACACATTTTTCTCAAGTGCTCATGGAACATTCTCCACGATAGATCATATCTTGGGTCACAAACCAAGCCTTGGTAAATTTAAGAAAATTGAAATTGTATCAAGTATCTTTTCCGACCACAAAGCTATGAGACTAGATATCAATTACAGGAAAAGATCTGTAAAAAGTACAAACACATGGAGGCTCAACAATACACTCCTTAATAACGAAGTGATCACTGAAGAAATCAAAGAGGAAATCAAAAAATACCTAAAAACAAATGACAGTGGAGACACGATGACCCAAAACCTATGAGATGCAGCAAAAGCAGTTCTAAGAGGGAAGTTTATAGCAATACAATCCTACCTTAAGAAACAGGAAACGTCTCGAAAAAACAACCTAACCTTGTACCTAAAGCAATTAGAGAAAGAAAAACAAAAAAAAACCCAAAGTTAGCAGAAGGAAAGAAATCATAAAAATCAGATCAGAAATAAATGAAAAAGAAATGAAGGAAATGATAGCAAAGATCAATAAAACTAAAAGCTGGTTCTTTAAGAAGATAAACAAAATTGATAGATAAACAAAATTGATAAACCATTAGCCAGACTCATCAAGAAAAAAAGGGAGAAGACTCAAATCAATAGAATTAGAAATGAAAAAGGAGAAGTAACAACTGACACTGCAGAAATACAAAAGATCATGAGAGATTACTACAAGCAACTCTATGCCAATAAAATGGACAACCTGGAAGAAATGGACAAATACTTAGAAATGCAAAACCTGCCAAGACTGAACCAGGAAGAAAGAGAAAATATGAACAGACCAATCACAAGCACTGAAATTGAGACTGATTAAAAATCTTCCAACAAACAAAAGCCCAGGACCAGATGGCTTCACAGGCGAATTCTATCAAACATTTAGAGAAGAGCTAACACCTATCCTTCTCAAACTCTTCCAAAATATAGCAGAGGGAGGAACACTCCCAAACTCATTCTACGAGGCCACCATCACCCTGATACCAAAACAAGACAAGGATGTCACAAAGAAAGAAAACTACAGGCCAATATCACTGATGAACATAGACGCAAAAATCCTCAACAAAATAATAGCAAACAGAAACCAACAACACATTAAAAGGATCATACACCATGATCAAGTGGGGTTTATTCCAGGAATGCAAGAATTCTTCAATATATGCAAATCAATGCACGTGATACACCATATCAACAAATTGAAGGAGAAAAACCATATGATCATCTCAATAGATGCAGAGAAAGCTTTTGACAAAATTCAACACCGAGTTATGATAAAAACCCTGCAGAAAGTAGACATAGAGGGAACTTTCCTCAACATAATAAAGGCCATATATGACAAACCCACAGCCAACATCGTCCTCAATGGTGAAAAACTGAAAGCATTTCCACTAAGATCAGGAACAAGACAAGGTTGCCCACTCTCACCACTCTTATTCAACATAGTTTTGGAAGTTTTAGCCACAGCAATCAGAGAAGAAAAGGAATCCAAATCGGAAAAGAAGAAGTAAAGCTCTCACTGTTTGCAGATGACCTGATACTATACATAGAGAATCCTAAAGATGCTACCAGAAAACTACTAGAGCTAATCAATGAATTTGGTAAAATAGCAGGATACAAAACTAATGCACAGAAATCTCTGGCATTCCTATACACTAATGATGAAAAATCTGAAAGTGAAATCAAGAAAACACTCCCATTTACCACTGCAACAAAAAGAATAAAATATCTAGGAATAAACCTACCTAAGGAGACAAAAGACCTGTATGCAGAAAACTATAAGACACTGATGAAAGAAATTAAAGATGATACAAATAGATGGAGAGTTATACCATGTTCTTGGATTGGAAGAATCAACATTGTGAAAATGACTACTACCCAAAGCAATCTACAGATTCAATGCAATCCCTATCAAACTACCACTGGCATTTCTCACAGAACTAGAACAAAAAATTTCACAATTTGTACGGAAACACAAAAGACCCCGAATAGCCAAAGCAATCTTGAGAACGAAAAATGGAGCTGGAAGAATCATGCTCCCTGACTTCAGACTATACTACAAAGCTACAGTAATCAAGACAGTATGGTACTGGCACAAAAACAGAAAGATCAATGGAACAGGATAGAAAGCCCAGAGATAAACCCACACACATATGGTCACCTTATCTTTGATAAAGGAGGCAGGAATGTACAGTGGAGAAAGGACAGCCACTTCAATAAGTGGTGCTGGGAAAACTGGACAGGTACATGTAAAAGTATGAGATTAAATCACTCCCTAACACCATACACAAAAATAAGCTCAAAATGGATTAAAGTCCTAAATATAACACCATAAACTATCAAACTCTTAGAGGAAAACATAGGCAGAACACTCTATGACAAATAATCACATCAAGATCCTTTTTGACCCACCTCCTAGAGAAATGGAAATAAAAACAAAAATAAACAAATGGGACCTAATGAAACTTCAAAGCTTTTGCACAGCAAAGGAAACCATAAACAAGACCAAAAGACAAACCTCAGAATGGGAGAAAATATTTGCAAATGAAGCGACTGACAAAGGATTAATTTCCAAACTTTATAAGCAGCTCATGCAGCTCAATAACAAAAAAACAAACAACCCAATACAAAAAGGGGCAGAAGATCTAAATAGACATTTCTCCAAAGAGGATATACAGATTGCCAACAAACACATGAAAGAATGCTCAACATCATTAATCATTAGAGAAATGCAAATCAAAACTACAATGAGATATCATCTCACACCAGTCAGAATGGTCATCATCAAAAAATCCAGAAACAATAAATGCTGGAGATGGTGTGGAGAAAAGGGAACACTCTTGCACTGCTGGTGGGAATGTGAATTGGTACAGCCACTATGGAGAACAGTATGGAGGTTCCTTAAAAAACTACAACTGGAACTACCATATGACCCAGCAATCCCACTACTGGGCATATACCCTGAGAAAACCATAATTCAAAAAGAGTCATGTACCAAAATGTTCATTGCAGCTCTATTTACAATAGCCTGGAGTTGGAAACAACCTAAGTGTCCTTCATCAGATGAATGGATAAAGAAGGTGTGGCACATATACACAATGGAATATTTCTCAGCCATAAAAAGAAACGGAGTTGAGCTATTTGTAATGAGGTGGATGGACCTGGAGTCTGTCATACAGAGTAAAGTCAGAAAGAGAAAGACAAATACCATATGCTAACACATATATATGGAATTTAAGAAAAAATAATGTCATGAAGAACCTAGGGGTAAGACAGGAATAAAGACACAGACCTACCAGAGAATGGATTTGAGGATATGGGGAGGGGGAAGGGTAAGCTGTGACAAAGCGAGAGAGTGTCATGGACATATATACACTACCAAACATAAAATAGATAGCTAGTGGGAAGCAGCTGCATAGCACAAGGACATCAGCTCGGTGCTTTGTGACCACCTAGAGGGGTGGGATAGGGAGGATGGGAGGGAGGGAGACGCAAGAGGGAAGAGATATGGGAACATATGTATATGTATAACTGATTCACTTTGTTATAAAGCAGAAACTAACACACCACTGTAAGGCAATTATACTCCAATAAAGATGTAAAAAAAAATACATATTACTCAGAAATTTTAGATAGTATTGTAACTCAAGCTGTTTATCAGTGGTATATTAGGAAGAGCAGATTCACATATCAATAAATATAGTCTATTAATTATTAACAAAGATGTAAAATACATTCTTGGTGTTAATTTATTTATTTTCTTAGCTTTATCTACAACCTTCTCTTAATCTTAACTTTCTATGTAAATTGAGTGGGTTTTTCCTCTTTAGTTTTATCTTATGAACTATATCTGGAAAATAAAATATAATTTATGCAATTAGGGTATCAGTACTTGAAATGTCCCGTACCACCAGGGCAATCTTCTGCATAAAGTATTTCAGCTCATTTTGTTCATGATAGGAAATACTCTGAGATTTAATAGCTTTCTAAAAACAGGGTTCCATTGCATGCCTAAAATTCATACGATATGGGTTGAAACAGCCAGGAAGTTGCACTGACTCTTCATCAGTCCTACTTCCACTGAAACAGCAGAAATAAAAAGCTATAGACCAAACTGACCTAACAGACATAGACACGTTTCACCCAACAGCAGAAGAATATACATTCTTCTCAAATGCACATGGAACTTTCTCTAGGATAGATCACATGCTAGATCACTAAACAAGTCTTAACAAATCTACAAAGATTAAATCATTCCAAGTATCTTTTTCAAACACAGGAATAAAACTAAAGAAAATGGGGAAACTCACAAATACATGGAAATTAAATAACACATTACTGAAAAACTAATGAATCAAAGAACAAATAAAAAGGAAAATTAGAAAATATCTTGAAACAAACAAAAATAAACACACAACATACCACAACTTATGGGATACAGCAAAAGCAGTACCAACAGGAAGTGTGTAAGATAGACAACTATATTTAAAAAGAAAGATCGCAAATAATCTCATTTTACACATCAAAGAACTAGAAATAGAAGAACAAAGCCCAAAGCTAGTAGAAGGAAAGAAATATAATGACTACAGCAGAAATAAATAAAATAGAGAGTAGAAAAACAATAGAAGAAATTGATGAAATGAGTTGTCTTTTGAAAAACTAAATAAAATCAGCCAACTCTTAGTGAGGCTAACCAAGGATAAAAGAGAGAAAACTCAAATAATAAAATCCAAAAATAGAATAGGAGACATTACAACTGATGCCACAGAAATAAAAAAGATCATAAGAGACCATTATGAACAATTATATGCCAATGAATTAGACAACTTATAAGAAATAGATAAATTTATATAAACATACAGCCACCAAAACTGAATCAAAGAGAAACAGAAAGGGACTTCCCTGGTGGCCCAGTGGTAAAGAATCCACCTTCCAATGCAAGGGACATAGGTTCAATCCCTGGTCGGGGAATTAAGATCCCACATGCTGCAGGACAACTAAGCCTGCATGCCACAACTACTGAGCTCACATGCCTCAACTAGAGAGCTCGCATGCCACAAACTACAGAGCCCACGCACTCTGGTGCCCATGCACCACAATTAGAGAAGAGAAAACCTGTGCACCACAACTAGAGAAGCCCGCACACCACAACAAAGACGCCATGTGCCATAATGAAAGATCCCACATGCCTCAACGAAGATCCCACATGCCACAAATAAGACCCGATGCAGCCATAAAAATAAATAAATAAATATTTTTTAAAAAAAGAAACAGAAATCCTGAAAAGACTGATAACAAATAAGAAGATTCAGTCAGCAATCCAAAACCTCCTAACAAAGAAAAACCCAGAACTAGATGTCTTCACAGATGAGCTCTACAAGTCTTTAAAGAAAAATTAATAGCAATCCTTAGACTTTCTCAAAAAACAGAAGGAACACTTACAAACTAATTGTATAAGACCAGCATCACACTGATACCAAAGCCAGACAATGACAACACAAGAAAAGAAAGCTACAGGCCAACATCCATGACGAACATCGATGCAAAAATCCTCAACAAAATGTTAGCAACCCAAATCCAACAGCAGATTAAAAGGGTCAAGTGAAATTTATTTCTGGGATGCAAGGATGGTTCAACATCCACAAATCAATAAACATGATACACCACATTAACAGAATAAAAATCACATGATCATCTCAACAGATGTAGAAAAAGCATTTAAAAAAATTCAGGGGCTTCCCTGGTGGTGCAGTGGTTGGGAGTCCGCCTGCCGATGCAGGGGGCGCGGGTTCGGTGCCCCGGTCTGGGAGGATCCCGCGTGCCCCGGAGCGGCTGGGCCCGTGAGCCATGGCCGCTGAGCCTGCGCGTCCGGAGCCTGTCCTCCGCAACGGGAGAGGACACGGCGGTGAGAGGCCCGCGTACCGCAAAAAAAAAAAAAAAAAAAAAAAAAAAAAAAAAAAATTCAGAACGGTTTCATGATTAACAACTCTCAACAAATTAAATATAGAAGAAACTTACCTTAACATAATAAAGGACATATGTGAAAATCCCACAGCTAACATCATACTCAATGGTAAAAAAAACTGAAAGCTTTTCCTTTAAGATCAAGGCAAGGATGACCACCCTCACCACTTATATTAAACACTACTGGAAGTCCTGGCCAGAGCAATTAGGTAAGAAAAAGAAATAAAAGGCACCCAAATCAGAAAGGAAGAAGTAAATTCATCTGCATTTGTATATGACATCTTTTATATGTAGAAAACTACAAATACTACACACACACAAACTGTTATAATAAATGAATTCTACACAGTTGCAGGATACAAAATTATTAACATGCAAAAATCAGTTGCATTTCTATACACCAACAATGAACTAGCTAAAGAGGAAATTAAGAAAACAATTCCATTAATAATAGCTTCAAAAAGAATAAAATACTCGAAATCAACTGAAGCAAGGAGACGAAAGACTTACACACTGAAAATTATAAAACACTGATGGAAGAAATTAAAGCAGACAAAAATAAATGGAAATACATCCCATTTACATGGACTGGAAGAATTAGTATTTTAAAAGGTCCATACAACTGAAAATGATCTACAAATTCAATGAAATCCCTATCACAATCCCAATGGCATTTTAATAGAAATAGAAAAAATAATCCTATAATTCACTTGGGCGACCATTACAGCCTAATGACTACTAATAAGATCATGTGAGCCCTTAGAAGATAAATATTTGAAGTTGAGTTTATGTCTCAAGATTATAAAATGCACTCTGGAAATTAATAATAAAAATAGGTATAGAAAAATCTGAAAATCTATGTTCTTAAATATTCAGTATTTCTGATATAGAGGGGAAATTACAAATCAAACTTTGGTATTTCTTTCTGTGTATATATTATTAAAATAACAAAGTTTAGAAACTCAGGGAAAGAGAATTTTCTATTCAGGAAAGAGAAAGTAACAGGATGCATTGAGTTGGAAGTAAGTAAAGTCCACAGAGCACAAAATAAACAAACCCTGTAGGCAGGAATACACCACTGAGTAACTTGAATTAGTGGTTTGTTGGCACCAATTTTAGAATCTCCTTTTCTCTCTTCGTTTTGTGCCAGAAAGTATAATGTTATAAAAATTAATCAGGCCACTTACGGACATCAGGATGCCCTTTGTCCCGATTATATGTGTTCTTACCTGTTACTTCTAAAGCTTCTTTCTCCCAGGGAACCCACGGTCCCCAGGGTGGTGTCCATGCCAGGCACAGGCACCTGCCTGCTGATTTACATCTCAGTGAACCCCTGCCAGCACTGTTAATAAATGTATGGTAATGTAAATTGATAGAGCCACTATGGAGAACAGTATGGAGGTTCCTTAAAAAACTAAAAATAGAACTACCATACGACCCAGCAATCCCACTACTGGGCATATACCCTGAGAAAACCATAATTCAAAAAGAGCCATGTACCAAAATGTTCACTGCAGCACTATTTACAACAGCCAGGACATGGAAGCAACTTAAATATCCAACGACAGATGAATGGATAAGGAAGATGTGGCACATATATACAATGGAATATTACTCAGCCATAAAAAGAAACGAAATTGAGTTATTTGTAGTGAGGTGGATGGACCTAGAGTCTGTAATACAGAGTGAAGTAAGTGAGAAAGAGAAAAACAAATACCATATGCTAACACATGTATATGGGGGGAAAAATGGTTCTGAAGAACTTAGGGGCAGGACAGGAATAAAGACATTGATGTAGAGAATGGACTTGAGGACACGGGGAGGGGGAAGGGTAAGCTGGGATGAAGTGAGACAGTGGCATTGACATATATACACTACCAAATGTAAAACAGATTGCTAGTGGGAAGCAGCTGCATAGCACAGGGAGATGAGCTTGTTTTTGTGACCGACCACCTAGAGGGGTGGGATAGCAAGGGTGGGAGGGAGACGCCAAGAGGGAGGAGATATAGGGATATATGTATACATATAGCTGATTCACTTTGTGATACAGCAGAAACTAACATAACATTGTAAAGCAATTATACTCCAATAAAGATGTTAAAAAAAAAAGAAAAATGTGTGCTTAGGATTCCTCCCTAAGGAATCCACAGCCGATGCCTAATCCACATGTCAACAAAGACTAACCTTGGGTGCCCCTCTTCCATTCCAGTCACTTTGCCATCTAGGGCTCTGTCGATATGTTAAGAGAAATAACTCTACCTTTATGTTAAGGAGGCTTGGGGACAAGGCATGCTTGGCCCAAGGTGCACACACACAAACATTTAGACCCAGTGAAAGGACCAACAGGCATCAGTCTACTCATAAGAGTGTTTGAGGAAACGCAGCAGGACAGACCCACAAAACACTGGACTTGGCCCTGAGAGTGTCACAAAGTGAAGGAACCATAAGTAGTAACAGTTCTTCATAAAGTGCTTTTGGTTTTGCCATTGACCTTCGTGCAGATTTGGAAGCAGCGTAACTAGGTAGTTCTGCATTTACTGTCTAGTCCCTCCTTTAGTAGGAGTAATTACCTACCACCATCTTTGGCTGTTTCCTGTGTTTTAGGTGCTATGCTAGATCATTACCTGTTTATTTTATTTAATCCTTACAATCTACCAGATAAGCCTTATTGCTCCCACTTAGTAAATGAAGAAATCGGGGCTAGTCATAAACATTGAAACGTTCTTAAGAACATTTTCAAGGTTGCACATCAGGCAGACGACAGAAGCAGACATTCAACACAAGTCCATCTGGTCCCAAAGTTTAAGATCGTAAGGGTTACATTCACCCCACAGGGCAGACAATGAGCTGGTGCAAACGGAAAGCACCTCAGCCCGTTCTCTTTCCTAATTGCACCCAGGCCATTGCTTAATTTAGCAAGTAACCCCTTTCACCATTCTTGTTGAAACCTCCCCTTCCTCTCTTCTTTCAAACAATGCAAAGCGAGAATCACGTACCCAAGTGTTTAGAGTTGAAGGATCAAGGCACAAAGAGAAATTCTGAGTAAAATCCCTCCCTGGACCACATCCTGGCTCTGCAGCCTTGGGTGACTCTCTCATCTATGCAATGAGTGGAATAGAACCCACTCAGCTCACTTAGGAGGGTGTGTGACAACCACATGTAAGAGATCGTCTTTAAATGTTGGGTGACTGTAAATGGCAGTTCAGACGCCATGAGGAGCACGGCACGCCATCAGTGCAGGACGCTCTCAATTTGGGATGTGCAGTGGGCAGCGGAGCCAGGAGAGTCAACGTCTTCCCAACCTGGGGCAAAGGAGGCGCTTCCAGCGTACGGGGCCTGCTGCGCATACAGAAAAATTTCACTTTCCCAACATCTGGTACCCACACACCCCAGCCTAATTACAAACGCAACAAGCACCTGCCTGGAATATCCCTTGACCTAGAATGAAAGGACTGAGAGCCAAAAAGCAACAAACTTAATATCTTAAAACACACAGGATGACTATTAAACGGTTACAAAAGCCCATGGAAGTAAATAAATGGAATTATAAGCCGTGTGCCTTTCATTTCTGATTTCATGAGTTCGAATGTTCTAAGTCCCCCAGAGGACACGCTTACATATGGGCTCCATGTTCATGTAGGGCCACGTGTGCCTTGAGTCACTGGGAGGAAGGGTGGACAGAGGTCTCAACTTGGGAGGCCCGCAGCTGCCTGCCTTCTGCCCCGTGCGGAGCCAGCACAGCAAAGGTGGGAAGTGCTGCTGGCAGCCCACCAAGACCCTCCCCACCCCGGTTCTTCTGGACCACAGAGAGGTCATCAGGTTTATGTCACCCCTTCTCCCTTCTGCCCACACTGCAGAGGTGGCAGCCTCACGCCCCAGCCTCGGGGGCACACGGTGAGGCTCTGCCAGCCAGAATCTCGCTCCCCTTGCAATCGCCGTTGTGGGCAGGAGCCTGTGGCCCAAGTTCAGCCAATGAGTCATGAGGGAGAAGTGCCGCTGAGGGGCTTCAGGGGAGAAACACAAACAGAAAGAAACACCTTTTTCTCCTCTGCTCAGTATTCTCAGGCCTGTATCTTCTCGTGGCTGCAATCCCCCAAGCTGCGTGCTCTCACACCTTCCTGTTCTCATGCTTGCATGTGATGCCAGAAACTGCAGTTTGCGGCCGTGGCAGACGAAGGACAGGAAGGCAGGCCGGTAGCGGCAGAGCAGAAAGCTGGGAAAACAGTGGGCGTTAATTACGTGGTCGGCAGCTCTGTGAACTCAACTTAAAGCCACTGCACCACTGGGCTTCTTGTCATGTGAAATAGTGACTTAGATATTTTCTTTAAGTCATTTTCAGTTGGGTTTTCTGTATCCAAAAACATGCTAACTGCTCAGAGTAAAGCCAAGATTATATTTATAGTTGATTATGAACAGATTAGAAAGTATAGAAAATTTCTGCCTCCACAAACATGCATAAGCCAGAAGCCATCCTGGAAATAATGTAATAAACATAAATTTAATAAGAATAAACATAACAAAAACCTATGTACCCACCATTCCACCCACCTCCACTGAATGTCATTTTATAATATTGCTTTGAGGTTTTATTATAGAAAATTAAAATATTATAGATATAACTCAAGCCCTAAGTTTCCTCTTCCCTGGAAAAGATTATAAAAATTGTATGAACAAGTATAAATAAATTATTCGATACAGATGTAACTTTGATAAAAGAACAACCTAAATGATTTTTGCATGAGAAATGGTGACTGACATTGTGTTTAGGGAATGATTTCCTTGTTTCCTCCACCGCGAACTCTAATAAAATCACACTGACTCTAAGCTCTGCTTCCAAAGAGCTAATACACTCCTTTGCCTCCATCTGTAAAATATCTAGACTACTTGAGGAAAATAAAAGTACATATATGGCATTTTTGTTGTCATGATGCCATGGATTAACAGGATTAAACCTTGTGTTGTTTTAGCAAAGAACAGGCCTGGGGTCCAGGCTGTTGGAAGAAAATATGGCATATTATCACACGTAAAAGTACCTATAAATAGTTTACAAGAGAAAAAAAACACTGTTTAGCTGTTTAGAAAATACAAAATAATTTAAAACTGAACAAATCAACCAAACTGCTAACATCAGACATAATCAGTAGGTACTGAGAAAGTTACTGGAAACCATTTTATCCTCAGACGTACACAGGAATGTGGAAACAAGAAATCAGGGGAGAAAACCATGGATGTGCTCAACTTTCACACTCTTATGGGAATAACGCCTAGAAATGTTCACCGAACTGACCCTTGGTTTCTAAAGCTTATGCAAATATTTGAATTCTACTATCCCCCGACAATCAGTAGTTAGAAACAAATGTGCAAGTAGATTCCACCCCTTCACAAGCATACTTGCAATCTGTAAATCTTGGAAGTCCAGGAAACAAACCAGCTGTAAAAGTACAGGACAAATTAGAACCAACCAAGTCGGTGCCCCTGAGGACTGTTTCGTTCGACAAGCCTCGTTAATTCATGGCCCACAGAGGAATCCCTTCTAGCAATATGGTTTTGCTCTAAAGATCCCTAACAGGGATTTGAGCGCGGTCCCAAAGGCTGCAGCTTTCCGAGGCGTTACTGAGCGCTACCGTCACACATGAGTCACGGCCGGACTCTGCCCCTGAGCATCTGTCCCCACACAGGGGAGGCGGGAAGGCCCGGCTGGAGTCCGTGAGCCAACAGCCATTTGTGCTCAGGTTATGGGATTTAGAGATTGTGGGTTTGCTTTCCCAGGAAAGTGAGGGATCATTCCCAATTCTTCCATCTGGTGTGGAATCCCCACCATAAATATTTCATCCTCTCCAGCACTGCACATGGATAGCACTCTGCTTTCATCAACAGCAGCTTGTCCGGAGGACACCTGGGAGGGGCTGAGTCAGCCGTCCCACCTGCAGGAGGAGAGAGGACAACCTCGGCCGGCTTTGCTGGTTGTTTTATTGTTCAACGGTTTTTGAAGTTTCAGTAGGAAATACAATAAACTAGGAAACTGGGCAAGAAAGAGCAACCGTGGGAGGGAAAAGGAAGAGAGGAGGGAAGTTCTTACTGTTTAGCTTCTAAAGGAAAGGAAGACTGGTCTTAACACACTGTTCCAAATCATCCATGTGTTTCTCTCAGGAAAACCAATTCTCTGAACTACCTCAGCAGAAGTCACCACAACTTTTATAGTACCTATGACTTTTGTTTAACTCTCATTTCAGGATGAACCCAGCAAACTCTTATCCTCTGGACTCTACCAGGCAAGAGTCCCCTTTTCACCGTCTGAGGTCCCCACTCAACGTACACCGCGGCCTGTGGCCAATTCTGAGTTTCATATGTGCATATGCTTAACCTCTCCTTGATGGGCCCCCCCCCAACGGGCCCCCCTGTGCTTCCCTCCCTCATAATTACCCTCTGTGTCCTGGGGCAGGAGACTTCTCCAGAAACACCCATCACTCACAGCTGATGCTCAACAACAATGAAAAACGCTTCTTCCAGCTTTGTTCTTAGAAGTCCTCCCTGGTCTGTGAGCTCCTGGACATCAGCAATGTTTGAAGGTCTTTTGGAGGCTTCGGTGCCCCAGCAACTCCAGTAGTTTGCAAATATCTGCTGTTTATAACCCAGGTGTTTGGAAGACACACAATGTGGTGAGCGCAGGCGGCTGTCCATTCACTGAATGATCAATCACACAAACGGTCCTCTGTATCTTCCCCGAACCAGAGGAGTGATGGCACATCAAGAGAATTAATCTCTCTCCTAAATGATAATACTGCCAAAGCCTGAGTCAAAATTAGCTCTTTAGGAACTGCCTAAGCCTTCAATGCTTTGCTTAGTGCTTCTCCAATCAGAGTATACATCATATTATTGACGTACAAGAATCCATTTTTCTTCAAGAGGCCGAAGTATTAGTTATGTTTATAGTTCTTGCTCTGGTTGAGAAGATGTATTTGGGTCAAAGCTGGCAGCGCTCGCTGAGACTCAGCGGCCACCACTTAACACAGTAGACAGATGAACAGTAAAGAATCTACCTTTGTCCCCAAAGAGGTCTGGTCTTGGTCCTCAGCTCCTGGGAGGGATCTGTGTCTGTCTGGAGCCTTGGGCTGGTCAGGCAGCAGCAATGTGATGTAGGGTGTGGGCCCTGAGGCCTTCAGGGGCAGGGAACTTATGGACAGATAAGCCACGAGGACAGGTACTCATGCCTACGAAACAGAGCCCCAGAAACAATTCCGCACCGAGGCTGGGTGACTTCTGGTTGGCTGGCCATCACACACATACCAGCAGAGTCCTGACTCTAAGGGGAGAGGGCCATCAGAGGCCCCACTTGTGCATCTCCTGGACCCTGTGCTACACACATCTACCCTTGACCGACTTTAGTCTGTGCCTTTTCCTTGAATTAAACCACAACCGTGAGTATACAATTCTCAGTGAGTCCTTCTGGGACTCACTGTCAGACTCGATGGAGGTTTGCAGGTCCCTGAAGTGGCAGAAGTGAGGGGACTGTGCCCTCTGACCTCCTGGTTGTCTAAGCCCTTAGCATCAGGGTAAGGTTTTGGAAAACTAAGTCAAGTTGAATCACTTCTCTGCTCTAAACCCTCAAGGGTCTCCCATATCACCCAGTGTCCCCTCAGAGGCCTCATCACAAGTCTGTGTCACTCCCTTGCCGAAAGGTCCTCTTTGAGGCCATCACCTCCTCTCCCCCGCCTCTGCTCCAGCCCTGGGGCCTTCCTGCTGCTCACTGACCACACTGAGCAAGGTCCTACCTCAGACCTCTGCATCCAATTCCTCTGCTCTCCCCCCAGACATCCCAACGGCCCACCCTCAGCTCTGCAGATGTCCCTGTCTGTGAAGCCTGCCTAGTAACCCTGAGTAGACCCCTTCTCCTGTCTTTCCTCCAAAGACTCCTAACTTCACATTTACTTGTCTTGTTTAATGTTCTCTCTGCATGAGTTCTGCTCACTGTTGAACTCACAGCACTTAGAGCAGCGCACACAGGAGGCACTCAGGGAATACTTGTGGATGGTGAGCCGGTGAATGAATGGTGCCTGCCCCTGCCCCTCACAAAGCACCGAGAGGGAGGGAGATCACACCTGAAGACGGCTCATTGCCTTTGGTCCACCTGAACCCAGGCAGGTCAGCAGACATGAACACACTCAGCTGGGAGACAAGAACAAGGCATAACGAGAGTGACAGGTTCTAGACCCCAGTGCTTGGGAGGGAGACAGCATTTGACTTGCTACGGATGGGCTCAAAGTTCTCATAAACTCAGAGAGCCTGCCTTATGAAACCTGGGAAAGGAAAATTGGGTGAATGCCTGGAATTGAAAGTTATTGTGGGAAACGTAACTCAGGGTCAACAAGGGAAGAAGAGTGGAACTGACAGAAGTCAGGGGATGGTCAGGGATGCAACCCTGGGAACCTGCTTCTACAGACAGGCTTTACCCAAACTAAAGCAAAAGGGCCTTTGAGCTTCAACAACAGATAAACTAGATGTTTTGGTGGATGGACCTAGAGTCTGTCATAGAGAGTGAAGTAAGTCAGAAAGAGAAAAACAAATACCGTATGCTAACACATATATATGTATACATGGAATCTAAAAAAAAAAAAAGTTCTGAAGAACTTAGGGGCAGGACAGGAATAAAGACACTGATGTAGAGAATGGACTTGAGGACACGGGGAGGGGGAAGGGTAAGCTGTGACAAAGTGAGAGAGTGGCATGGACATATATACACTACCAAACGTAAAATAGACAGCTAGTGGGAAGCAGCCGCATAGCACAGGGAGATGGGAGGGAGGGAGACACAAGAGGGAAGAGATATGGGAACATATGTATATGTATAACTGATTCACTTTGTTATAAAGCAGGAACTAACACACCATTGTAAAGCAATTATACTCCAATAAAGATGTAAAAAACAAAAGAGTCAATTCATGCAAAAAAACCAGATGTGATAGAGAATGGTAGAACTTTTTCTCTTTTTTTGTGGTTCGCGGGCCTCTCACCGCTGTGGCCTCTCCCACTGCAGAGCACAGGCTCCGGAAGCACAGGCTCAGCGGCCATGGCTCACGGGCCCAGCCGCTCCACGGCATGTGGGATCCTCCCGCACTGGGGCACGAACCTGTGTCCTCTGCATCGGCAGGCAGACTCTCAACCACTGCGCCACCAGGGAAGCCCCAGAACTTTTTAACTAATACAGCTTTCTATAATCACAAGAAAGAAGTATTGGATTCCTTTTAAGTTTTTTTTAAAGTTGCTAAAGTGAACCACCCAATGAAAAATTCTTGACTCAATTTTTATTCCCTGCAAATATGCAAATTAGCCAGTTTCATCACTAACTTCATCTTGAAAAAAATCCATTAGAGCAAGAAAAAGGTGGTTCCTCACATGTAATTGAGATTTTTCTGGCAAAATACAAGATCATTTTCTTGACCTCAAAATCCATTCTGTTCTGCTAAACAAGTCTGAAAGGCTCCCAGCTCCATTTCCTAGGACACCAGAAGTCTCCATGTACTTCCCTACTTGCCTTCCCTCGAGAGACAGAGATGCCTTTCAGTGTCTCAAAACGTCTTGACTCTGTTCCCACAGCACAGGAATGCGCACAGCTGCAGTTAAAGGAAGGGGTATTACCTCATGGAACATCTCAAACCTTGTGAGTGGCAAAAAGCAGGTTGTGAGATACACAAGTTCCTTCCCCGTTCCCATGACCCCTTACAGCTGTATCACGTCAAGTTGGAGGGTTCACCCTGCCCACTTCTCTGTCTGAAGAAAAGGAATATTTCTCTGGGTACGTGGATGTCCTCTGACAGGTAGAGAACGATGCCACGTCAGGCCTCCAGGCCTCCTGCGTGTTTGGCCCAGAGATGACCTTCTGGGATGAAAGGGGCATTGTCGATGCTGAGCAGCTGAAGGGGCTGAGAGCAGGGAGACACTGAAAGGGCCAGTGTTTGCCAACCCACCAATGACCCAAGTGCAGATGAAGCAGGAAAACCAGTGACAACACATCAGTATGTGAGGGGTGACTCCCAGGAAGGAGATTTGGGTCAAAAAGCTACAGGGTGACATCATTGCACAGCAGGGCTTGACACAGAGCATTTACTAATGTTGAATCCAACTGAATGCCCATCATTCAAAAACCACTTGCTGAGGGTGTAAATTGTAGAAAGCAATCCATGGGGTAAGGGGACAATCTGCCAAGGGGCTGAGCGCGGACTCGAGTCGAGTTGGGGCAAAAGGAAGAGGAAGGACAGGCTCGCTCTGACCGGCACACACCGAGTGCGACTTGTCTTGAATCCGCCTTCTCGAGACACTCTGCGGCTGCACGTGTGATGGGTGTGCTGTGTGAACGTGCCGAGATGCATTCCCGTCTCATTTTCTGTTCTCGCGTTGCCATTTCCACCAGAACAAGGAGATGCTGGCACTCCGCATCCTGCTCTGGGAGCGGAGCAGCAGGACGACGGGAGCTTGCTCCAGGGTTTTTTTCCGTGTTACCTGACCCTGCCCTACACGTCGCACTGTCATGAGTCATGTCTTCACCTGGCGCCCTGGTGGTGCACTGTCCCCCGAGTGGCCTCCTGTGTGGCTCCCTGCCAGCATCCATGCGCATTGTGGGGTGACAAGGCCAAGCTCTGAGGGGTTCTCTCTGTGCCACCTTCACCTGCAGGAAGATGGCCTCATCAACCCAGGCAGGGCCATGTCCCTCTTCTCTGAGTTTCACAGGTCACTCACAAGGGACATTTGGGTGTGGGGACCGACTTCTGAGAGTCTGGGCCGTTGGAATGCTGTCCATCCCACACACCTCAGCCTCCCTGCCCCAAAGAGCCTGGTCTCCCTGCTCCCTCTGGGGACCCGTCAGTCGTGCTGGAAGCTGTGTCTCATAAGGAAAGGCTGATGGGCTCCTCTCATAAACCAGAGGCACATGCTTTGCAGCCCCGGTCCAACCGCACACACTAGCGGATGGAACTGCTGGGTTAGCTAAAAAGGTCGTTCAGGTTTTTCCATACCATCTTACAGAAAAGCCCAGACAAACTTTTTTGGGCAACCCAATATTAGAGGAATAAGGATGCCAGGCTTCCCCTTCACCACCGATTCCTCCAAGGGAGTAGAAAAACTCTTTCCTCTCCTTTAAAAAGTCACAATAGCTATAGTCAGTTTGGAGAACGACACTGTATAATCATTATATTTTTGAGCAAATTTCAGCTTCAGAATTTGACAAGCCCTTTGTTAACTAATTAAGTGCTAAGTAAGACCTGTCTTATTAATTATGTTCATGTGAGCTATAAAATTGAGGCCTGAGTTATCAAAAGGAAAATTACGGAAGCTGGCTTGGCCCTGAGTGTACCAACTGAATTACACGCGAGATGCCCCTGGAGGCTTCCGCGACAGAGCCGGAACGCGAGTCAGCTGTGCGCACCAGGTTCCTCGGAACGCATGCCGCCAAGGGGGCTGTGCAAACAGCTGCTGCGGCGGAGCCCACGCGCCCCTGGCCACGCCGACCGCCGTCCCAAAGCTGCCTGACACTCTGCCGTACTGAGCTTCCCAGTGTGGGACTTCACTTCTGGCTCACGGACCACCCGGGTGAGACGCCAAGCCTCATGGTTTTTCGTTACCAGATGAAGGTCCAAGTGTCAGCAAACAACAGGAGGAAATGAGAAGGCACACAGAGGGCTGGCCGCCGGGCACGGGCCACGCCAGCCTCAGTCCCGGGAGGCGCACAGACCGGCCGACGCGGACGCTGCCGGGACGCTCAGCCCAAACCCTGGAGCCGTGCCTCTGGGTCCCTCTGGGCCACCGAGGGGCTCCGTCCACAGAATCCAGGTCTCGTCACTCTCATTCCCAACCCTCTTCAACCGGAGGCGGATTTCAGACAGCCACGAACCCAGGGCCGGAGAATCCTGGGTGCGAAGAGCGGGCGCTCAACCCGAGGCAGCAGAACGTGGAGGAAGCAGGCGGCCGCTGGGGGGCCCTCTGCCCCGGGGGTCCCGGCACGCCCCTCGTACACCCCCAGGTGACAGCGACAGAGCCGACCAGGCCGTCCTCCCCAGGGGCCCCGCCTCCGAGCCCCTCAGTTCTGTTCCCTCCTCAGCAGCACCCTTCCCAGACCTCCGGGCCCGCCACCCTCTGCCTGAAGCACTGCCTCCCGGGGGTGCCCGGAGCACAGCCAAACTCCCCACAGGGCACCAGCCCCGACAGGAAGTGCCTGCCGCGCCTCACCCTCTTCCAGGCTGGATGAAGGACGGACAAGGTCACCACCCCGGCAGCGGCAGCAGCAGCAGCTCCAGCAGCCGGCGCGTGCGCACCAGGCCCGCACTGACTCCAAGCGGAGCTGCGGCGCGGCCTCTGCCCCCTGGCGGGTGGGCGGGCCCCACCTAACCCCGCCCCACCCGACTCCGCCTCTATCGCGTCTCGCGGGACTAGCCCCCTTTGCGCCCTTTCCGGGCCCATTTCTGGTCTCGCAGCCGCTTCTGGACGGCGTGGGTGTTGCTTCCCCGGGCAGAGCGGGTGGCGGCGTGCACTGCTCCGGCGGCCGTGGCTCATCCGTGATGCCTGGTTGGCACCGGCCGCTCTCACGGCCGCCTGGCCCACCCGGCAGGGCGGCCCTCAGCAGGATTTGCCCAGTGACCAGTGGACACTGTATGGGCGGCGTCTGGCCCGTGTCCTCTGCCCGGCGCTGTGCGTGGCCCAGGCAAGCTGTCCGCGGACACTGGGGTGCGGTGACGCCGGCCCAGCGAGAGGACGGCCGTGCGCCGTGTGCCTGACCAGGCCGGCGTCCAGCGTGGGCGGGGCGCCGGAGACCGGTCACCCGGCCTGGGCGCTCTGGCTGTCTACGTGGTGCCAGGGACAGTACATGGCTGTGGTCCTGCAAGAGTCTGGACTCTTCCTTAGAAGCCACCAAGCTGTAGTCTTCAAACAAGGAGCTGCGCCGAGCCGCTGTCTTCCGGGTGTGAAGGCATTTGCCCGATGCCAGTGGAGGCAGAGAGAGGTTCCAGCTTGCCGACCGCGGCCTGGGCCTGGAACAGAGGACGGGGGTTGCAGTTTGGGGGGCAGTGACAGTGGTCCCTCGTCCCAAGCCTCCACGCTGCGGTGAATCTACAAGGGGCCTGGCTTCAAGGAAGGCGGCTGCGCCGTGACCGGGAGAAGCGCGGCTATCCCTCGGCTGGAGGAGCGTGTGTCCCTAAGCGCAGTCACCGGACGTCTGGCGGGGGAGTGGAGGGCGGGAGGCGGCGCCCACGGGGGACGCAGGTTGGTGCTCCCGGGATCTCCGGCCAGGGAGCGGAGACCAGCGCGGCTGGACGGAAGCTTATTAGATGTTTTTCGAAATACCTAAGGTCTAATCCCCGCTTTAAATGTCTGCAGATACAAAATGGAAGGCTGAATCATGGTCTCGGTGAAGTCTTAGGGGAAAAAATATAAAGTGGCTCAGAAAGCATAGCGATTTTTATTTTTTTATTTTTTTTACTAAATATTTAGAGTAGAAGCTCCACCCCTTAACAGCATAGATTTTCTCTAGGGGATTGCAGGACCAGCAGGCCTCTCTCTTGCTCGGTGTTCTCTCTCCTCCGATGTCTTTTGCACTTTCCCTTGCGTGGCCTCAGAAGTGAAGAACCAAACACAACAAGCCAAGAAAAGAAAGTTCATCCGTTTCAGAAGGTTTAGAGAAACGTCTAGATTGTGGAACCTTAACAGTTCTGGACACTTCCTGTGCATCACCACCACGGTCTTGAAGCTCTAAGAAAGAAATGGGCAGCATTTCCCACACACATATGATTACAGGATCTCTTTCCCAAAGCACCTCCTATGGCTTTTGTGCCGTGGACGCACGTCAGGAAATCCGAGCTGTATGGCTGATGCTCAGTCCTTCCCAGTCCGTAGCATGAGCCGGCGTCAGATGAAGCCCTGGGGGGAGTGAACACGTGTACTGAAGACATTCATAGTGTCACTGTTCTGCTCAGTCCTCCTGTAGGTAGCGAAGTGGGCTTGTGCCTGGCTGTGGGGTGCAGGGAGACAGGGAGGCTGGAGGAAGTCTGCTCTGCTGTTCTGAGAGAGAAGGATACAAGCTTCCAGAAATGCTTTGGCAAACTATTCGAGCTGGTACAGGAGGTGAGCGACAGCGTAGGGCCAACTGTGTACTTGTGGGTCAAAACCAGTTTTCCAGACTAGTGGCGTTCCTCCAAGCCATGTTTCAGGACCAAGGTCCCTTGTGTCACCTGGGTCCCCTGACCTGAGCTGCAGAAGGGCAGGACAGGAGTTGTGCCCCTGGAGCTGTAGAATTCAGCCTAGGAGTGCAGTCACCCCACCCCATTCCAGCCCAAACGCAGCTGTGGGCTACTCCCACCTGCAGGAGAGCTTGGGCTCAGAGAGGAGCGTGTGCCCAGGAGGACAGGAGAGAGGGTGAGCGTCAGCCCGTCTGCTGTGGGGCAGGAGCCACCAGAGAGGCCTCAGAGGAGGCTAAGTAACGTGACGTCCCAGCCAGAGTGTTGGCGTTTGGACGGCTCACGTCAGTGGAGGAGTCCAGCGCAGCCGAGCCCAGGACACCCTTGGAGGCCATGCCAGCAGGATCTCTGGAGAACCTGATGTGTGGTGCGAGAGGAAGAGGGAGTCAAATGTGGACCAGCGTTTTGGAGACGCGACAACTGGAAGAATACAGCCCTGTAAGAATGGTTCCATGGCTTTCGTGTTCCTTCCTGCATCCCCATCCTCTGGGGCCTGATAGGGGTTTACTAAAGATCCCCGGAAAGAACGGATGCCTAGAGGACAGTGCCTACGGATGCGTGCAGCCACCACAGGAACGGGGTTAGGAAATAGCTCCACACAGCACGGGAGACACTTGACTGATAACTTTCAAACTCGCCTCCCAGCTGACTTCTGCCATGAAGCCGTCCCTGTCTACAATAAGTATTATAAAATCACTCAGAGAAGTAGAAATGAGACTTACTGGTAGAACTGTGGGCTCCATGATCAGCTGGGGTGGTGTTTCTGGGTCAGGGAGAGGCTGTTGTTGTCACATCCTAGGTGGCCCCCTGAAACGCACATTCAGACACCAACTTGGAAGCAGAATGTCTTTGAAGGAGTCGGCTGCACACAAACCGCCAAGTAGGCCTTCCATTTATGTGTTTTTCCACACATGGTTGGGACATTTCTGCTAAAACAAAACAAAGACACAATATTTCACCTGAGCCTTTGCCACCCCTCAACAGTGTCAGGTCTGTAGTCATAGGTTTCACAGGACGCCTTTCTGTGTCCTCACAATATGCTCTCCTGAGGCTGATGACTTAGACTCAGGTAACTGCCATCATCACTGGAATAGAAAACCATACCTACACGTGTCTGTTAAGTGTTCTCCGCCCAGTTCGCAGGTCATTTAAGGATGGGTTCCTCTGGACGAACGCTCTGCAGTGAGATTTCATAACCTGCTGTCCTCCAGGAGCCCATGTTTGTGGCTCAGGGCATTCGCAGCACAGGTGTCGGTGGACGGCATCAGGGGCCCCCAGATGTGACTGGGCTTCCTGTGAAACTGGAGAAGCGTTTCTGGGCATCACGTTGGCCGCCCGGTGCAGTGATGCTGCCCGAGCCTGCAGGGCTGCCCATGTTCCAGCCGCATCTCAAAATCCCGGGTCCGAGGTCAGCACCCTCCCAGTGGAGCAGCTTGTCCTTGGGGGAGGGCAGGCCCTTGGTCTGTGGTGGTTTAGACGTTGAATCTTTGAGGCAGCCAGACCTTGTGGGAGGTGAAATCTAGGAAAAGGGCCTGCATGGCTGCGGACGGCCATGGAGGGCGGACGCTTTCCGGGTGAGACTCCAGCGCTGCTCTTGGTCTTGGATTGCGGCCACCAGCCAGCAGCGCAGGCCCATCCTGCCTCACCTTGTCTTCTGCTCCCCTCTCCTCTGGGAGAGTCGGTGACCAACAAGAGCCAGAGGCCCCTTGCGTGCAGCAGAGGCTGTTACCTGCCCCCAGGGCTCCCCTTGTTCTCTGCTCCCCCCATAGGCTCAGGCAAGGGTTAAGTCAGGGCCTAGGAGAGGGCTGGGCACACAGGGAGGCATGGGCTTGTAATCATCAGCACCTTCAAATACAGACAACGCAAGCCTACCATGATAAGCTGGAGCTGGGTTGATTAAAAAATACCACCTCACCATCAGAAGAGTAGGGGTCACATGCAGACTGTAGCTTTGGGGCCTACTTCTCAAGTTTTGGAATGTTTCTGGTTTTGCCTCAATCCTGAGTGAATGGAAAACCTCAAACGTGACTGTAGTGAGCCCACGGCTCGCTTCTGCTGCCATGAAATCCCTCATAAATGCTCACTGGAGACCTTTCTGGGCTCTCCACTCTGCGTCGTGACTACAAGCCTGCACCCTAGGTCCGGGCTGCCCTGGCTGCACTTCCAGCTCTCAGGCCACAGGCACCTGCCTTGGGCTCAGTGTCCGTGGCTATAACGTGGGGTCGAGAATAGGCGGGAGGCCTGGTTGAGGTAATGTGTGGACAGAGGCATGTCTTAGATGGTGCCCGTCACCCAGCAGCACTATATAGGGTTAGGCACTGTTGTTGTTACTACAGATGGAAATTTAAAGACGAGATTAGTCGTCGCCGTGGAACTTTCCCTCCGCCCCAACTGAAACTGCAGGGGCGAGGCGGGTGGTGCAGAGCACGGCTCCCACGCCAGCACCAGCACCCACCTTGCTGCGCCGTCCTCCCCACCCAGCGGAGCTCTGGCCCGGAGCCTCCCGGCTGCAGCCGGAGGTGGGGCTGTGGACGCTCACGGCCCCCGGGCCCCGCGCAGGGCCCCGCGCAGTCCAGCGGTAGCCGTGACAGCTGAGCCCCGACCTGGGCTGGGCAAACGGGAAGCTTAATTTCCCTGAACTCATGAGCCCAAGTCCTCGCACGTTGGGTCGGGTGGGAGGGAGAATGTGGCAGTGTTGGGGTCCCCCCTCCCTCTGCTACCTGAACTGCCCCCCAAATCTGTTTTCATATATGGGGCCTCCCAGTGAGGTGTGCTTTATTTAAAAACAGGCTCTGTCACTTAGAGAAAAAACATGGAGCCTGAAGACCAGAGAGCTGGCCTCTCCCACATGTGTGGTGGGGCTGTGTGGAGCGCCAGGCTCCGGCCCACTCTGCTCAGAAAACAGAACCGAACCGCAGGCAGCCGCCCTGCGTAGGAGCTGGAGATGCAGAGTCGTGACATCCAGCCTTTGCTTCAAGGAGTTCGTGGGCTGCGGGAGGACAGAGCTGAGGGGGGCGGCTGGGGTCCCAGGACGGGGAGGGCAAGCGGAGCATACACTTGGGCTGAGCTCTGAAGCTGGGGACTCTCACGTGCGGGGAGCGCTATGGGAACAGGGGCGACTGTTCAAGGATGGTGGTTGCGATCCCGGCCAGGAGGGACGGAAGTGCTGCGAAGGCGGCAGGGAGGCCACAACACAGGTCTGCTTTTGCGAGTGCCCTGGGCCTCCCAAGTTTCCACACGGCCACAACACAGAAACGGCTGGCTGGCTGGCGCTCAGGGTGAACCGGGGGACGCGGGAGCATCTACATGGGCGAGGCAAGCAAAAACTCACTCCTCCTTTCTTTATATTACATGACCTTGGGGGAAAAGTTAAACATCAAACATTAGAGAGATTCTTAAATGCTGAGCTGGAACACTTCCAACAACAATATTTTCAAACTTTAAATGAAAACTTTAGCATGTGCTTGCAAATACCACTCTTTTATATCAGGCTTTGTAAACAAATTGGCTACAGGAATCTGACTCAGAATTTTTACCGAATCATTCTGATAATCACCGTTGCTTAAAAAACAAGTCTTTGTACTCATGAGCCGACAAGTTATCACTTCGTCCTCTAATTGACTGAATGTCCTGTCTTGCCATTAAACAAAATTGGAAAAATTGATCTCATTAAAATAGACTTAAAATGTGTGATCATTTATGAATCTAACTTGCTTTTCTCTCACTGACTGACGTAGTTGAGATTTGTTTTGATGATGCAAAAGGATTTCGAATGCAGCAGAACTTTTAAATTCAACTATTTCAAAATAAAGAAACTCTTCCACAAGAATATACAGATGTTTCTCTACTGATTTTGTTCTTTTGGCTTCAAATTATAACACCAACCACACATGACTGCAAAGCCATCTTTAACATTACTTTTCCAAAGCTGGACTTTTGCTGTACGTTTGTGGACTTTTTCACCACATGTTAATATATTTCAATTGTTTACACTTTGGACCTCACATACGTCAATTAAGTGAACAATTTTTGTAAGACACTACTAGCATAAACAAATCTTCAAAGTAAGAATCTCTCACAAAATGTCATGGTTTTTTTTTTCCTAATTCGTTCTTTTTCTTAAAAACATTTGGTTAAACTTCCTTAAGCAGTCAGGCAGCTTAGAAATTCCAGAGTGGTCTTCAGATTACATTTCCTCTCATAAAGATCAAACTGGATGGACAGCAATGGCTTGGATTTTACTAATTCATCATTTAGATAACACTTCTAGTGTGGAAATTAGAGCTACAGGAATATTTTTAACATAAAGAGCTTCTCTCTTTATGTGATTAAAACTGTGCACTCCTTGAACCTTGGGTTTCCAGAGTGAACTCTTGGTTCAGAGCCTTCCATCTCCTCTTACTGCACCCACAGGAATGGTAGACAGACAGACGCAGGTGGGGTTTCCATCGACCTCATTTGTTTCAAACACTGCTTTTGATATTCTTCCAGATGCTTGTTATGGCACCGCCTTCAGGACAAATTATTTTCTTCCACGAATTTCTCTTCAGGGATTCTACAGGAGTTATTAACAATTACTAATGTCTATACACAGAATCATCCATCTGCAATAAGGGCTTTTTGACTTAACAATCTTCTGGATTGGTCTTGTCTCTGTGTCAGCAGATATATGCCTCTCAATAGCACAAAACAGGCATCTCTCCTATTCCCTTTGCCTTGCTGGACCCAAACGGTAACTTCTGCAATCGTGGGAGGTGTTTTGCTGTGACCACTCAATGGATGAGCTCGTTTCTAGCTTCTTAAATTCATTTTGATAATCTCGTAACTAATCTCTTAAAATAATTTTGTTTACTGAGAAGTGTTTGGGGTGGAGGTGAGGCCCAGCACAGAGGTGCCCAAGGGGGTTCTGAGGTCTCTAGCTTGGTGAATGGATGGGTGATGGGGCTACTGACAGAGTGGAACCCAGAGAGAGGCTGGCTGGGGATGACAGATAATGAGTCCAGATTAGGATGTCAGTTTGAATTGCTTGTGGGGTTGACAGATGGGAATATCCAGCAGGCATTAAGGAAATGAAGAAAAATCAATTTCTACACCACCAGGACATATGTGATCTTCGAACACATCAGTTGGATGCCATATATATATATATAAAATGTGCTGCACATTTGTTAAAATGACAAGACAGATTTTATCTGAGCTACTGCAGTAGGGGAGAGAAACCTCAGCATGGAACTGAGCTCAACTCCAGGTACAGCAAGGACAGCTGGGGATCCATAACTGAGCAGAGGGTCATCAGGCAATCAACGGAATCATTCCTTCCTCTAATATTAGTAGCAGTAGTTGGACAAAGATTTCTCCTTTTCCGTATCACTACCATCTGGGAAGGGAACAGGGTCGCTTTGCTGTGGCTGCATTGTTGCTGTGACTCTGCTATCATACGGACACACGTGAGGATCACAAAGAAAAGCGGTTTGTGCACAAATATTGTCTCATCCAAGCCACACGCCTTCACATCCAGCTGAGCGTAGGCCTCAGACAGCTCTAGCTTGTGTTGGGTGGCACCTCCTGTGCCCTGGAGAACTGTGCCCCCAGCCCCCAGTCCTGGAGTTTCACTGAGCCTCCACAGGGAGAGGTGAATTGGCCATGGTCCTGTGATATACCTTGGAACATGGAGAGACGTGATGTTGGCCAAGGCCACAAAGGGCAGAGTTTGCTGGGCACCTTGCACTTTTGCCGTCTGACCCAGGAAGAGCCATTGCAGGTGGCGGTGCGCCCCAGGTGAAGGGACCTCCGCCTGACTCAACTGCCCAGGGGCACGGAGCCAGCAGGTGCGTGGATCGTTCTGCAGCGTTATCACGGCAAACTCTTGCGCCAGCACTAACTCCCTTTCCGATATTTCTTCCACCTTTCTATGCCCTAAGACTCACGACCAATACAAAAATTATCACTCTTGAAATAATAAGAATTTTTAAATGAGCCACCTGTTCTATGATTAGTCAGTAATCTGCCTACAGCTCATATTGTTTCAAAGGCTGACATAGTTTCCCCAAGTCCTGGTTTCTTGGCAGACTGTGCGGTGATCGTCTGGAACTGGGACTCCGCCACGTGGAACGTGGGCTCCGTACCACCTACTGGATTCTATGCAGACTAACTATTCAGCTTCATTTGCATCCTGCTCACATTATTATCTTCTGAGATTTATTAACTCCCCGTAAAGTAAAAGCCATCCATTCAGACCTCTCCTCTATTTGCAGTCCTTGAAATAGTTTATGTCAAACATGTTTGTCTAATAGGAAGGAAAAGAGATACAAAGATTTGGTACAAACTCAAGGGAATTCCTGACAAACCTCATAACATCTGGATCTGTTGAGGCCAAAGAAAACTATGCATTAAGCGGTGATTTTCTCGGGTACAGCACAGCAGACACACCGTCACATGTGGGGAGAAGATGGACCTTTAGGCAACGTGGAAACAAAAGGCCTTTGGGCCATGCTGACCCCTGTGCCAGCAACGCCATGCAGGCCTGTGGTTCTGAAGGGCCTGTGTGAGCGGTGTGCTCCTGGGACCCAGCCCCACTGACTTTTGCCTGAATGTTGTTCGGTCGGCCCTTTAGCATCAAGGACTGAAGACGTTAGAAAGGACAGGACAGGGACGCAAGCAAGTTTTCATGTAAAGACAAGAGAGCAAGGGCTCAGAAAACATGAACAGAAAAGTGGGCCTTCCAACCTAGAAAGGCGTTCCTGGGGTGGAGGAGAAAGAGGTGCACACACGTGTCCATCCAGAACAATTCTGTAAACAAACTAAACTAAAGGACAGGAGATGTAGCAGGAAGGCCCGTGTGCACCCAACCAACTGCAGTGATATTTGAGCAACAGAGAGAGGAAGGCAGTACTAGCACCAGAGTTAAGAAGCTTAAAATGGTGTCGGAATATCTGGGGTAGAAAATTACTCAACATTTTGAATTTCCCCTTTGCATAATTTTTACTTATTACATTTACTTCTCTTACCTCTTTTCCAGAATGCTCACTCATCAAAATCTATTTTTTGCACTTACACCTGATGGAATTAGAGCTCTGGTTTTTGAATGGTAGGCTGCAGGGTAGTTAAAACATCATCATGAAGACCCCTAGGACAGAGTCATGGTCGCTGCTCTGGAGGAATGAGCCCAGCTGTCTCAGGTGAGCAGCCCGGATGCCATCAAAGTCTCCCACTGAGATGGAGGCGGGGACCCCAGCCCCCTTCAGGAAGCCCGTCCTCAGGCTGGCTGCCAGCTCCAGAACTGCACGTCCCCACTGCACTGTGGTCTCCCAAGTCCCGGAACAGGGTCTGGAGCACAGCGGGTGCAGGACGAGAGCTGTTAAATAAGCAAATGGATGAAATATTGCAGAATTTAGATCCAGTTTTACCACTAAAATTGTTGTTTGGTCACATTCCCCACCCATTACTGGAAATATGCACACACATCTGTGTCTGTTTTTCTTTTAGGAAACATTTTATTGAGACGTCATTACATATAGAAGCACATTCTCTTTCACAAAGGCATTCACTCAAGGAACCCACATGGCTGACAGAAGGTGTCCACGACCCCAGAAGGTGCCTCTGTCCCTACCCAGACAGGCCCCTGATGCAGTCTGATTTCTCTTGTCATAGTTTTGTTTGAATTCTTCTGGAACTTCATGTAATTTGTGTCATAGACTGTGTACTCTTTTCCGTCTGGCTTCTTTCACTCAGCATAATAGGTGAGCTCCATTAATGTTACTACGCGTATCAGAAGCGTACACCTGTTTCGGTGAGAAGTATCCCCTGTATACACACACCACAGCGCCTCCGCTCTCCTGGTGACGGACCTCAGGGCTTGTTCTTGTTCTTGATACTACGAACAAAGCTTCGATGAACAGGCTCACATGAGGCGTTTTGTGGACCTGTATGTTCTCTCTCTTAGATGAATATCTGAGAGTGGAATTTCTGGGACACAGGGAAGATGCATGTTTAACTTTTTGAAAAAGTGCCAAACATTTTCCCAGACTATTCCATTTTACACTCTATTGGCCATATTTGAGAGTTATGATCAAATCCTTGACGACACTGTATTGTCAATCTTTTTAAGTTATGGACATTCTAATGTGTATAGAAGTATCTCATTGTGGTTTTAATTTGCATTTCCCTAATGATTAATGATATTGAGCAATTTTCCCTTTCATATTGCCATTCATGTATCTTCTTTTGTGAGGTGCCTATTCAACTATTCTGCCATTTTTGGTTGTTTGTCTTTTATGATAAATTATAGTCATTATTTATATTATTGAGACACAAGCTTTTGGTCTGATATATGTACTGTAAATACTCTCTCCCGTTCTATGCTTGCTTATTGATTTTCCTAATTAATTTTCCTCTTTTGAAAAGCAAAATATTTGTTAGCCATTCAGAAAGAAAAATGGTCAACTTAGTTATCCCCCCCGCAAAATTTTTAAAATATAGTTTACTTTAAAACAACTATAGCAAACTGCGTGGATTCATTCCATATCTTTGAAAGAAACATCCTACTTTATTTATTTCACAGAAGGTAAATCAGTATGGTTTCACTTAGGAAGGTATTTTTGTTTTCATATTTTCTCATCCATCTGTGATGTATTTCAGTCACCCAGGGCTTATTCATTGAGGACGGAATGTGATTTGACGTGCCCGGGTACTTCTGTCATACCATCATGTGTGTGGCTCTCCAGGTCCAAAGGCAAAGTTTCAGTTCTTTAGTGGAAAGTTTAGCGTTTTCTTGGTGGCTAGTAAATATTTGTAAATTACAAAAGCAGGGTCCTTTCTGGATAATAGGAGACTGTTGGACGTCGGAAGATCATTATATAAAGAAAAGGCTGCAGCAGGAGAGCAGACAAAGGGCAGCAGCGGCTTTAGTCTTGGTCAAAAAGGAGACATTTCCAGGAAGATGCTACAGCATGATGGGAACTTGACAGAGCCACCCAGAGAGAAACACTGAAAAGTCGGAGACTGGGGAGCAGAGTGCTACCAACAAGAACCACATCAGAGAAGGGTGATGCTAAACCCACCGGAGGCCAAGCTCCAAACGTGGAAATCATCTTTACTGAATCTTGCATTTCAGAGCGAAGAGTATACGCGGCATGCGTACTTTGCCCTGTTAAATTTTTGTAATTTTCCTTTTCTTCCTGCCAATAGCTTGTTTTGTTATCCAGATGGGTAACTACAAATTTAGTACATAGTGATTCAACTTGGAGCATCTCTCTATAAACAGCTGCTACTGCAATTCAAATGACATGTGACAGCCATTAATGGCCCCAGGGCTGCAGCCCGAGTTCACATCCCAGTCTTGCCCACGGTGGCCCACAGCCTGAAGGCACTCAGGTCACGTGGCTGGTCAGCGTGGGCGCCCCTGACCAACGTACTTCCTTAAAACGTTAGCAGAAGTAGAGAAGAGCTGCTCACTCTGATGATGAGAGTGGTAATCTAGCAACAACGGTGCAATGAAACACCTGCCTCCAGACGCTGGCGAGTGGAGCCATGCTGCCAGGACAGAAATGCCAGGAGGTTGTGTCCACGTGCCCTGGACCCTGCACGTGGAGAGTTAGGATGCCCCGTTTTCTAAGACTCGGGGGTTGAAAGTATTTGTATGGAGAATATGAATCTGCTATTGATGCAACTTCAGAAAATCAATGTCCAAGTCACACGCTGGCAAAAGAAAAGAGGAGGCAGAGGAGGTGTAGGATGGTCTCCCCTCCTCGGGCGAGCTGCCTCAGGGTCACATCTGAACGCCCAACACCCGCGCCTGGATACACGTCTCTGCTCCATCACCAACTGCCCCACTGCCCCTCCTCATCTGTCCCCACTCTTCCTTGAAACCTTCATGTAAGTGCCCATCTTTTCCACGCAACCTCACTTTTCTGGCCATTAATTTCAAAATTACAGACAAGCACACTTGTTCCGAGTCAAACTCTACATTTCTCTTCAATGTTGATATTAACTTTGTTACCGTTCAGTTCTTCTTCTGGAATCTTTATCTTCTTATCTTTGCCAGGGAAACATAGGAATTAAATTGCTTCCATTCATTTTTTTTAGTCCTCTGTTGAAAAATTCAAATAAAGGACTGCACAGGAAAGGGCAGATTTAACAGAGTGTGGTCAGTAAACGTGACATACATACTTTCGTAACTTGAGGTCTCACACCGCAAGTGACTCGAAACCTAAATGGCAAAGCAGGAACCCCATCACTGGAGACGTGTCCCAGACCAAAACCAGAATCTTCATTAGCTCTCCCGATACCCTGTACCTTCATGACCCAGCTCTCGTGTCGGCAGTGCGTCAGAGTACCGTGAAGCTGTCAATAGCGGTAAAATTAAAGTTAAGTTGGGAACATACAGAAGAAACCAATCAAATAAATAAATTATTCCTAAAATTAAAGCCTGAAACAAAGCTGGCACTAAATAAAGTTTTATCAGAAAGTGGAAAGAAAGAAGTCAGAGGGGAAAGAAAGGGTGGCAGAAATGCAGGTTTTGCATATGGATCTGGATCTGGATCTGGATATTACTGCTCCCTCTTTTGAAAAACATATTTGGTTGAGCCGTATGAAGCTGCCGTTTTGTAGGTTAAAGACAGTCAAATATTGGTAATTTAATATGGTTCAGTCTAATAGTACCAGCACAAAGATTCCTGCTAGACATGTGAAAAAGCTAACTTTTCAGATGTTGGGTTGTCCGCACCCCACTTCAACCCTTCCTTCCAGACGGATGCATCTGTAGGTGTCAGCATATCCCACAACTTTCATCCTTTTCTCTGTTTACCAGTCAACCATTTGCAAAACTAATAATAGTAACCTTTACCATGAAAACACCCAGGCACCTTCCTCCCAAAGTCTGAAACACGAAGTCAGTTCTGCTAATGAAACAGAACGCACTCCCACATCTGAAAAGAATGCCCTTAAACAGAATGTCAAAAAGAGCAGAAACTGTTTATTCCAGAATTTGTTTAGACCACCCCCTCTGCAGCGAGGCTTGGGTGGACCACAATCACATTCTTGCTTTGTGCCAGACGTTGTGCAAGCCCATGACATATGCCACATAACATTAGTCATTTTATCATTCAAATACCAAAAAGGAATCTTAATAGCTGTTGTGTGCTGGCCCCAGCCTGTCAATAACCAACACTGTGGCTGAACCAGCCCTTGTGGTTCTCATTATGATTGCAAGACACCCCTCAGCACTAACTATTGGGAAACTTGAAAAACTAAAGGTTTATTACTTACGGGACCTGGAAATTACACAGCACACCTGGTGCCACACTGCGAGGTCGGGGGAGAGAGAGGTGGAGAGAGGGAGGGAGGGAGGGAGGAAGGGAGAGAAGGATACTGTGAGCACAGGCCTGGGGTCGTACTTTTACTGGGGCTTGGCGTGGGGGCCTGGGGTTTTCCTAGGCTCACTCTTTACAGGTGAATTTAAAACATGAAAGCAGGAATTTAAAGTGCAGAAAGAGAAAATAAAACAAGTGCCCCAATGGTCAGTCGCTGTCATATCTGAGTCTCTGCACATTCTCAAATAATACCTTCCAGCCAAAGTCTTGGGAATTAAATAATGTTTCCAATTGTGTCCTGTTACAAGGAGAATGGAATCTTATTGAACTTATGCAAATAACTATATTGCCATGAAAATAAGAATACTCACTGAGAGTTTTCTAATTCTGGAGGGATCATGTAGGGAGAAAAAGATAAATGTTTCACCTTTGTTCACAAAGATATACTTTACCAAATTGTTGTAAATCATAGATAGCTTAAGAGAATAGGATTCCCTAAATCTGGAAAAAACAAAAGATTAAAGAACCAACAATGTTTCAAAGAAAGTCACAAAATTATGATATCCTCATCAGTTCATTCACTCCCGTGTAATTAATTCTCGTTGATCTTGATCTGGGGTTGGCAGTTTCACGAATATAGTGTCATGTAAGTTCCTACCCAGGTCAGTGGTGTGATCTGAACATTACCGGAAACCTACATTCCAGAACACTTGTCAGAGACCCCTCCATGAAAATCTCTGAATATGAAACACATCTGTAAAAAGCGTCAGAGTAAAACAGTAACTGTAAATGACAAAAGACCTAAAAATGACCATGATTAAATATCTAATGAGAATTCATTATAATGCAATTGGCAAGGAAATTTGGTTATGTCTGTGACATACAACATTTTAAGATGATAATGAGAATTACAAATGATAACATACATATAAGATTTCTAGGAATTTCATATAATTTCTGGAACACATATCAATAACATATATCCATACAAGAATATCCGTAAAGAAGTTTTAGCATGATTTCTTCTGATAAAACACAAAACCTTTGCTTTCTAGCCAGACTACTTATGGTAAAGAAAAGCATTCTGTAATCTATCAGAAGCATACCAATACTCCAAGAAAACTTTGTCCTTTCAGCTGATGAAAGAAAATTACATAAGCATACTATTGCTATTAAAGCTTAGGTTAAAACACACACACACACACACACACACACACACACACACACCTTATAATAATGATCCGAGTTTACCCAACTTCACTACACAAGATAAAACTCTTTTTCTCTCTCTCTTCCCAACTGTATACCCCATTTTGTCCTTTATTTTCCTATTTTCCTTTCTGAAATAACCAGTTTTACTTTAGCACAAATTTATTTTCTTTTTACTTAAAAGAAAAAAAAATCTCCATACCTCATACGTTTCGTACCCAAAAACACATCTATTTTCCTTGCGTATAGACGTTTCCTTATTTCTAGACGTTTTAATAACATATATTACTTAGAATTCTTAACCCTTAGAAGCCCAATAGGTTTATCATTTCCGTGACAGTAGTGACCAAAATGACCCCCTCTTTATTTCCAACCCTGAGGAGGGCCCATTTGACCTTGAGTCCAGAGATTTACTTTTACAGGCTACTCTCCTAATTACAGGAACTTTAGGAATGTTATAGAGTTTAAGATGTTTAGAGATACCAGCGAGTTGGTGCACTTTGGCTGCTGTGGATAATAAGAGCTCATTCCAAACAAACAAAAAATCCCACAATAGCCAATTCATTCCCCTCTCTCCTTTCTGCTGCATCAAATCTTCAGTAAAAGTTTTCATTTTAACTAAGGTGTAGTTTCTGATCTCAGTTCCTATTTGATTTTGTCCTGTTACCTGAATCTTCTGTGTTGCCACTGGAGCATTCGGGATGATGTCACTGTGAGCCCTCTTCGTAGGTGGCCTCTTTCCTCCCCAGGGTGTCCCAAGACACCTCTCCGGGATTGGGGTCTGCCTCCATTGGGCAAAGCAGAGAGTCTCTGGGAAAGGCCGCCAGGCCTCTGGGACCTAATCCAGAGTCTTGGCACACTGGTGTGCACAGCACAGAGCAACACCCAGGAGCCTTCCATGGTGTTTTGCATTTGTCAAGGAGCTCATGCACCTCCTCAGGGTTCATAGGAAGTGCTGGCACCAGGTGTTCCGGACATTATATTTGTCCATTATTTTTTTAGCAACATCACACCAGGGATTGGATCCATAATATCCCACTGGGTCAGGGGCGGTGCCATTGGTTTCTGGGTGCAAGGTTACTTCACTCTTCTGGGTTAGGACACGTAGTCCGGGCGCAACTCACTGACTCAGAGGTTGAAGGCAGAGGTCTCTCGTCCTGCTCACCTACCGAATCCTGTCCTCATGTCCTTTAGCCCAGAGCCTCTCCTTGGACCATGACAATAGCCTTGCCATCCGATCCACCTCTTTAGTTCTCCTCGGCCTCAAGGCATGGAGAACCCTCCCCACGTTAATAGTCAATTAAGGCCGTTATAGTTAGTCATTAGACAGATGGCCTTGATCACACTGCTCTTGGGAGAGTGTTGGATTGTTATGGCAGCCGTGATCTTTGGATCAACACCACAGGGAACACACAGCAGAGGCGATGATAAGCAGAAGCACATAGCAGCTTGCAACCCCCGCCAAGCAGTGGTCCTTCCCCAGATGGTGTTACTCACCTGAGTCAGATGGTTGTTAAGCAAGTTGCAGGTAAAGAGCATCACCCTTGGTTGATTCCAAGTGCAATCACACAACCCTGCCAACTACACCAATTTATTGTGTTGATCTCAGCCTATCAATAATCAATGTTGTGGTTGCACCGGCCCTTGTGGTTCTTATTATGATTGCAAGACATCCTTCAGCAAAAATCTTCAGGAAACTTTGAAAAAAATAAAGGTTTATTATTTACAGGACCCCAGGACACCTGGGGCCACACAATGAGGTCACAGGTAGAGAGAGTGAGAGAGAGAGAGAGAAAGAATGCATGGGCCTGGGTTCTGCTTTTCTTGGGGTTGAGGGTGGGAGCCCAGGGTTTCAAGGCCTCACTCTTTATTGGTGAATTTATTGATAAAACATAGGAATAGGAATGTAAAGCATGAGAAGAGGAAAAAACAAGTGGCCCAAATGGTCAGTTATCAAAATCAACCAGGATCCTCCAAACAGAGGAGCCTCTGAGAAGAAGCGGTCTGGCTCTCGCTAGAGTGGCCATGGTGTGTTTGCTGGAGACCTCCTTCAGGGGAGCAGGTGCCCTCTTTGAGGTGGGTGCTTCAGTCAGGCTCTTGAATCACAAAGAAAAGCCAACCGTCAGGCTGCACAGCAGCCATCTAATGATGGGGGATGTCTCTTCCTACTTTTCCATCCCAGGCCAGGCTCCCTGGAGAGCAGTGCCGCTTCCCCTGCCAAGCGCTTGCCAGCAGGCTTCCTCAGATTCCCGCCCCCTCCAGCCAGCCCACCTGGAACAAGGCCTTCACAGGAGGCTGCCTCAGTCTACCTGCCCGTAAGGTGGGGAATGCCTGCCTAGCGAAATCCTAATGGGGTCAAGATGATGGTCTGGCTAACCTCCTTCCACAATGCACCAGATGCTTTTGAAACCACTGGTTGTCATGTATGAGATGTCTTCCCATAGCCTTCAGGAGGTCACCTCCCCAGTCTGGCCTCCTCAGAAGCCTCCTGTGGGGTCTTTTTCTCTCAGCAAGGATGCCCTCCACCCCCTGGTTTCTACCCTCCATGTCACAAGCATCACCCCTCCCATCTCCAATGCTGGTTCCACCAGCGGACACACCACCTGTGCCATCCCAGCAGTCTTTATCCTGGTGAAAGCACCTTAGGAAGCCCGGTGCAACAATGTCCTTCACGTCTACCTGACAAAAGCCAGTTCCTCTCAGCCTGATTAAACCTATGAATTTGGTATGTGAAAAGAATGCATTTAAATGGGTTTTCCAAGATGAAATTTCATCACTCCTCTCACTGTGACAGAGCCCTTGTCAAGTATTTGGAAAATGAAAATAATACCTATCAAACTCCAATGGTTATTATAAAAATGGGATAATGAAATGAGATCTAGTTAAAAATTCAAAGTTTGATATAAATACGTTATTTTTAATACTGCTTTCTGAGGAAGGTGGAAGAACCAATCACTTTTACGTATGGTGCACTTGCTCATTGCTTGAAAATGTATAACTGCTTGACGATGCTGATAAAATACAAACATTATATTTCAACAAGAGAGATTTAGGCAGCATGTAATGACAGCAACACCCCGCCCCTCGCTGGTGGTGTGTGTGCAGAAGTACTGCTGTGCACCCAGACCAGCCGGGGAGGCCTTCTGAGTGCAGAACAGTCTACCCCTAGCCCGAGTCAGCGGCCCCGGAGCCCCGCCGTCCACGCCCTCAGCTCGCTGTGGCTGTCATCTCAGCAGTAGCTTTTCCAAATTCACTTTGTCCTGCATCTTCCCTTGATAGAGCTCACACATTAGAGGTTTTCCTTTAAGGTATTATTTAGCTATTATTATTGACATTAAATAATGTTAAATTAATTATTTTCTTAAAGTCACATTTGATGTAATGGGACTCAGGACTTACTCTGGAGAAAATTTATATAAAAATGAAAGCAATATATAACATCAACTAACATTTAGTATGAAAGTCATACACAAAACTGGCATGTTAAAAACAATAGAATCGGGGCTTCCCTGGTGGCGCAGTGGTTGAGAGTCCGCCTGCCGATGCAGGGGACGCGGGTTCGTGCCCCGGTCCGGGAAGATCCCACATGCCGCGGAGCAGCTGGGCCCATGAGCCGTGGCCGCTGAGCCTGCGCGTCCGGAGCCTGTGCTCCGCAACGGGAGAGGCCACAGCGGTGAGAGGCCCGCGTACCGCAAAAAAAAAAAAACAAAAAAACAAAAAAACAGAATCTGGTGCACAGTTGGTGGGAATGTAAAATGGTACGGATGCTTTGAGGTTCCTCAAAAAATTAAACATAGAATTATCACATGATCCAGCATTCCACCTCCAGGTATTTTTCCAAAAGAATTGGAAGCAAGGTCTTGAACAGATACTTGGAAACCAGTGTTCATCGCAGTGCGATTCACAATAGCTAAAGTGTGGAAGCAAAATCCACGTGTCCACCAGTGCAACGGGAGAGTGTTCAGACTTAAAAAGGAAGAAAATTCCCACACCTGTTACGACACCGATGGACCTTGAGCACGTGACGCTCAGTAGAAAGCCAGTCACAAAAGGACAAATACTGTGCGCTTCCGCTTATACGAGGTCCCTAGAGGAGCCACGGGATGTAGAATGGTGGGTGCCAGGGCTGGGGGAGGGGAGGGGAAGTTAGGATTTAATGGTGACCGGATATCAGTTTTGCAAGAGGAAAAAGTTCTGGAGATGGATGTTGGTGATGGTCGCACAGCCATGAGACTGTAGTTAATACCACTGAACTGTACACTTAAAGATGGTGTTTTCTATTTTATGTGTATTTTACCAGAATTAAGAATAATATTACAAAAATTTCTAAATTTTAATGATGTAACTGAACTTAAGACTATTAAATAAGGTTCTATGGGCTCACTTGCCCATAGAATGCTCCATTGACCTATTTTAAACTAGTTTTAAGTGAAATTTACTTTAACAAAGAAGAAGAGTATGATTACTATAAATGGATAAAAATGTCTGGATAACTGTAAATGTTAGAAAAATTAAAATTAGTTATGCTAAAATTTTGCTTCTCATTCTGCAAGAAGTGTGGATATCTATGGTCAGTGTTTGGAATTGCAGTGAGGAGTTCAGGAATCCAGCCCCAGATGTTTCTGAGGAGCTGGAGGGTCATGTCTCTGGGGAGCAAGGGGAGTAGGGGTAGTTGGGGCGCTCGGAGGGGTCCAGGTGGGGCAGGTAACACTAGATCTTCACAGGGTGTTTCCACGTGGATGGCCTCCCGTGTTGTTGGTCATTTGTACCTGGAATTGCTCTAGAAGCATCCTGACTCTTCTGGGATCTGAGAAAGACTTGGTTGGGGGACCTCTGGAGGCAGATACATCTCTGAGGAACTCGTGCTGGGGCGACTGGACCCTGTCCCCACTGGATGGTCATCCACAGCGGTGGGAGGAGGCCCAGAAGCTAAGGTGTGTGAGATGGAGGCCCCGGGCAAAGGCCAGTTCACCCAGTAAAACTAGGGCACATCAACCAGAAGGCCTGGGGTTAGGACCACCACAGCTGTGTTCCCACCACCCCAAAGTGAACTCTCCCACCCTCCCTCCCAACCTCTGTCTCTGTCTCTGTCCCTCTGTCTGTGTCTGTCTCTCTCTCCCCCTTCCCTCTCTCTCTGCAAAGTCTAAGTTGTGAAACAAATACCAGGTTATTTCTTATTGAAGAACATTCTATTTTAACTTTCCTAAACTCTGGGCACAAGTGCTCGAGGCCATTTCCATTCTTCCAGGGCAGGGATTCCTTCTGAGGCGTGCGCAGGCCACGGATATGAGGGCAGCATAGACGCGGCCGGCCGCTCACAGGACGAGCACCTGCACACAGGCCCCACGTGGGCCCCCAGCGGCCTCCAGCCCACAGGTCGGCGTCATTCTGCCTGAAACAGCTGAAGCTTGCCGCCCAAGGTGGCTGTGACGGGCTGCGATGGAAAATAAGACACGTGTGGTTTCGATCACCTTTTATTAACTGAGAAACCTATGGGGAGAGTAAGCTTAAGGGGTACGTTTTCCTTATTTCAATTTTCTAGACCACAGAGCAAAACGCATTAAAAATAGTAAGATCTATATATACAACAGGTGCTATGCTTACACGTGATTAATCCAAACTGCATTTTGTTGCTATTCTAATATTTGTCACTGCCGAGCTCAGAATCAATCCGTCTATGCCGCCCAAAGGGGACAAGGGGTCCTTTCTAAACGTCCCACGGTCCCAAACAACCGTGAGAGCTCAGGGACCAGACGCACCACATTGGATCCGCGGTCACTGGGACGGGGCCTCCCGTGCAGGGGGCCCGGGACACCGTGGGCCGGGACCCTCCCTACACCCACTGCTGCCCAGCGGGCACGGGTGGGGCGGCTGGGTCAGGCCCAAGCGCCAGGGTGCCTGGCCAACCCTCCCTCCCTCTCGCTCCCCGGGCCCGCGTGGTGGGGCGGCTGTGGCTGCACCAGCCCTGCGAGGCACGGGCTGCGTCTCCGGGAGAGAATTCGGGAGAGGCCCGCAAGCCTCCGGCCCCAGGCTTATGGGCACCGGCTGCCCTCACAGAGCACCGTACACCGGGGGGCTTAACAACACATCTGGAGGCTGAATCCAAGGGCAGGGTGTCAGCTCTGGTGAGGCCACTCCCTGGCCACAGGCTGTGCTCTCGCCATATGCGCACGTGGCCTTTCGCCCCTTGGGCATGTGGAGGGCGCTCTTCCTCTTAGACGGCTGCCAGTCCTAGGGCTGATTCAACTCTTCATCCAAATACGGCCACAGAGGCGTCAGGCCTTCACCACGTGAACTGGGGGCAGGGAGGTGGCGGGACAACACAGCCCCAGGTGAGCCTGCCTCCCATCTGCTTTCTCGGCCATAAGGCTGCTTTCCATTCTCCGTCTCCCGACTCCCGTGTCTAACCGGCCTGACCTCAGATGGGGAAATGAGTGCTGTGTACTGACCCGGGACCCCAGCCTGCGCTGACCTGGCCATAACCTTGAGAGGAACTGGGACCCGGACCGTGTGGGGCTGGGTCCCTGCAGAGCCGGCGCCAGGGTCCTGGGCTTCACTAAGGGCGCCACCGGGGGCTGGACCTGCCGGTCACAGCAGGACAGTGGCTGCGTCCTTTACTAGGACAGTTGCAGCAACATCTGCCTGAGTAGAGTCCTAGCCATTAGTTACTGCCAGGTGTGAGGACTCAGAGCTCGTTCCTCGCTCCAAATTCCACCCTTGACTCCGGGCCCTGAGGGGCTGCGATGAGTTCACAGTCACCTTCGCAAGGTCCCAGGTTGGCTTAAATGTTCTAATCACACCAGCACTGGGCAGGCCTGCCTCAGAGACCCCCAGCTATCTCTTTGCCCCAAAGAGTAGTGGACTTAAAAAAACAAAAACAAAAACAGGATGGGGACTGTTTTCATCAACTTGATTAAAAAACAAATAAATGAAGAGATTTTTTATTCTAAAGGCTAAGGAAGCACTGAAAGCCCGTAGTTTGAACACTCTGTCAGCGGAAAGAGATCTCCATAGCAGGGGCCAGAGGGGCCTGAAAAACATGCTCTGAACCCGCCCTCTGCCAAGCGCCTCGACAGAACTGCTCTAACATCAGTGACCTTAGCCTTGTCCAGGCAACGGTCATTTCCGCGTGCGTGAAGCACAGGGCTGCCACTCTGGCATTTTTAGGTGTCTCGCAGTGACCTCTAATCTGCACTGAAATTCTATATTTAAAATGTTACTCTATCTATGGCCAGTTGGATGTCACAGTATAACTTCAAATCCAGTTAACTCACACTTGTCCTACTGTGATGCCCGTCTGTCAAATGATATAAAATCCGGATGAAGCTTTGAACCTTCCCTCTATTCAAACGACATACTGAGCATCTAACCGCTGCTGCCTCTCCTTCCAATACCTGTCGTCGTCGCCCGCTCCCACCTTCAGACGGCCGCTGTGCTAGGCTGGGTCCTGGTCCCTCACACTGGAATCACCCGACCTGCGCCTTAGCTTTTGTCCTCATCCACCCACCCTCCTTCTAGCCCATCTCGCAAACGTCCGCCAATACACCTTCCTAAGTCACTTCATTACTCCCTTCAGTGTTATGGTCAAGAATTTAAACAAAATCCGTTAGCCGTCTCAAGGTCAGGCTGACTTTGATCTTGGGTCCGGCGTGCCTCATGTCTACACCTGTGTAATAAACACTGTGTCTGCTGTGGTGGGGGCAGATGGACCTTCAGAGTTCCCGCAGTCTCATGGGGTGCGGCAACTGCACAGAAACCCGCACGCTCTGGCTCTGGGCCCAGAGGTGCTTTGGAGATGGTGACATGGCCCAGCCCAGGGGCCCTGAGTGGGCGGGTGCCAGGAAACAACGGGAGGCCTCTGCACAGATGGGCCACCAGCAGGGGCTCGACCCACTCCTCTAGCTCACTGTGCGTCCTCCAGACACTTACAAACACCCCGTCTTAGCCATTTCAGGCCTTAAACAAAGCACCAAATGCCGGGCAGTGTATGAACAACCGACACTGATTTCTCACAGTCTGGGGGCTGGAAGATCAAGGCCTGGTGGCTGTAATGACCTGATGTGATAGACAGATGCTGACAGTGCAGATTTGGGCCCCAGGATGCGTACTGTTCTAGAAGGAGCACTTAGTTCTTATTTCAAAGAAAAGGCTAAAAGAGAGATTTCACATCGGGGCAGAATTGCACTCATTCTCAAGATCCAAAATAATTTTATACTCATGGGCATGTGTCACATTTGTTTTAAAATTTCTCTTGAATTGGATTATATCAGAGACAATGATGATAAACCACATACAACCGGGATAAAAATACAGCTCAATCTGCAAAACACTGCTACAAATCTCATACTAACAACATCTTGGAACATTAAGAACCCTTTCTTAGAACAGATCTTGAAACAACATAAACAATTTTCAGATAGCAGTAGCACTTCTATTTCCAAACTCTTGAACCATTAAGAAAAGAGAAAAGCAGCAAAATCCAGTGGGTAGATGCAGTAGGTCTTATTCACACGGATTTTGTTCGAATTTGGCCAGGAATTAACTCAGAATGTCAGGTCTCCCTTGATATACTTGGAATATACACTGTACGACCCCCAGTGACTGCATTGGTCCCTGTGGAGCAGGTGTCACTTGGTGGCTGAAGAGAGAAAAGGAGGCAGCAGGGCAGATGTGGGAGCATCATGGAAAATGGAGCTGTAGGAAGACAGCGAATGACTTAGCTCTAGAAGACGCTTTTTAAAAGACGTATAGACATGACCTGAGTCCCTTTGGAGCCAGGTATCAAAGTGCAACCCAGAATCAAGAAAAGGAAAATTCTCCCAATTCATCTGCAGGGAGGACTGGAAAGTCACTGTGAGAACTCAGAGTGGGACATGAATGACTCCTTTGGTTGCAAGGGACAGAAACCCAACTTGGACTAGCTTAACAGAAGGCATTTTATTATGTGTTATGGGAATATCAAAAGAAGCAAAGAACAAAATGGACTTTGGAGTCAGGAAAAGCCAAAGCCATAGACTTAACTGTCAGCAGGACTCTGTCCTCATCACCTGTGTCTGCTCCTTGATACATGAATTCCTTATTCTTCTTTCCCTTTGGAAACCATGTCTTTCTAATTCTCTGGTCCACATGGCCGGAAGAAAACAAAACAAACACAACAAAAATCTACATCACTTAACCTACCAGGTTTCAGCTCTGCCACTGCTTCTTCTCAGCTTCAGTTTCAAAATTTGACCTGAGTGGGATTGTGTGTTCAGCGACTTGATGCACCTATGATAACCATGTGGGTAGAAAATTCCCAGAACAGTGGGGAGACTAAAAGACAAGCTATGAGGGACAGGGTTGACACCATTCCTGAAATAAGATTAGGATACCCAACTGAAGCAGGGATACTGATTCCACTAGCAAACCCTAGGGCAGTTAGTGTGAAGATTACAACAATTCCAGGGTTTGCCCAGGATGCATGAATGTATATAGTTGAGCAGGCAAGAAAATAAGGGCAAAAATGAAAAAGAGACAGTGTGGTAAGCTTACGAGGCACACTCTGTCAGCCTCAGGAAATCACTGGCTTCTGTTTTAAGAAGGGGAGGGACACAGGCTTTACTGGCCATATGGACACAGAAGGCAAGGACTTGGGATCTCAGGAAGGGAGCTGGGACTGAGGAAGTCACACAAAGCCGGAAGGTTCATGTGTCTAAAGCTGAGTGAAGTGTGGACTAGAAAGACCACCCGGATGCCCAGGAAGACAAGGCTATCTTAGCTTGAGGTGAGGAAATTGCCTCCAAAATCCGTAAGCACAGGGCTGCTCTTGCAGTTTTAACTTATGCTACATGAAACAAGAATATCCAAGCCAACGAGCTCACAAAAACAAAAAAATGTGGTCTTGGCCAGGAAGACTCCCAGAGCACCTCACAGAGCAAACCAAGACCCTCCTCAATCATTCCTTCAACTAAAGCCATGCAGGACCCTCACGATAAACTCTGATCATGGCCATCTTTGAATATTTCCCCATGAAGTGGAGTTGGTGGACACAATTATCAGCAGAAATGGAGTACAAAAACTTTAGACAATAGAGCCATATCATATACAGTCTTTAAATCAATTGTTTAAAATGACTAGAAATGTAATAAGAGTATAGGCACCATAATAAAGAATGGAAAGTTTGAAAAGAACGAAAGTGAAACTAGAAATAAGAGTAGTTACCGAACATAAACAGTCAATTGATGGGTGAAGAGCTGAAGAGCTGATCAGAAACACCTGAAGATAGAATTAGTGAACTGGAAAACAGATATGAAGAAATCATCCAGAATGTAGCTCATAGAGTTGAAAGGATGAAAAATGTGAAAGAGAGTTTAGATGACAGACTAAGTCTAATATTCATTTAATAGGAATTCCAGAAGAAGAGAAATCCAAGAAAATGTAGAAGAGGGACTATTTGAGGGGATATTAACTAGAAATAACCAGAAGTAGGGGAAAATTTAATTGTCATTGATGGAACAAAATGAGTTCTAGAAAAGTTAAATAATAATAAACCCATACTTTATACTAAGTCTCCAGGATGGTACACACAATAATCTTTCTCAATTGGTGGGCTTCATTATGAATCTTTATCACATGGGGGTGGGCTCTAGGTAAATACCAGTGCCCATGTCCACTCCTAGAGACTTGGGTTCATTTAGGGTGGGGTGAGGCAAAAACAGGAACACCAAAACACAGGCCCCAAGTGACTCTGAGATGCAGCAAGAATCCAGGTCCACTTTTTCATATATTACTCATTTGTAAGTACTACTGTCAGCTACTGGCCGTTAACTTTGTCATGCTGTTCGTCACTGAAAATAGATCTTTAACTCTGATGAAAATAAATTCACCAAAGTTTTTTTGTCTAGTGTTTTATACTTTCCAAATTTTGTCTAAAAAGTCTTTCCCCAAACTACCACTGGCATTTTTCACAGAAATAGAACAAAAAAATTCCCAATTTGTATGGAAACACAAAAGACCCCGAATAGAAAAAGCAATCTTGAGAACGAAAAACGGAGCTGGAGGAATCAGGCTCCCTGACTTCAGACTATACTACAAAGCTACAGTAATCAAGACAGTATGGTACTGGCACAAAAACAGAAAGATAGATCAATGGAACAGGATAGAAAGCCCAGAGATAAATCCACGCACCTTATCTTTGATAAAGGAGGCAGGAATGTACAATGGAGAAAGGACAGCCTCTTCAATAAGTGGTGCGGGGAAAACTGGACAGGTACACGTAAAAGTATGAGATTAGAACACTCCCTAACACCATACACAAAAATAAGCTCAAAACGGATTAAAGACCTAAATGTAAGGCCAGAAACTCTCAAACTCTTAGGGGAAAACATAGACAGAACACTCTATGACATGAATCACAGCAAGATCCTTTTTGACCCACCTCCTAGCGAAATGGAAATAAAAACAAAAATAAACAAATGGGACCTAATGAAACTTCAAAGCTTTTGCACAGCAAAGAAAACTGTAAACAAGACCAAAAGACAACCCTCAGAATGGGAGAATATATTTGCAAATGAAGCAACTGACAAAGGATTAATCTCCAAAATTTACAAGCAGCTCATGCAGCTCAATAACAAAAAAACAAACAACCCAATACAAAAAGGGGCAGAAGACCTAAATAGACATTTCTCCAAAGAAGATATACAGACTGCCAACAAACACATGAAAGAATGCTCAACATCATTAATCATTAGAGAAATGCAAATCAAAACTACAATGAGGTATCACCTCACACCAGTCAGAATGGCCATCATCCAAAAATCTACAAACAATAACTGCTGGAGAGGGTGTGGAGAAAAGGGAACCCTCTTGCACTGTTGGTGGGAATTTAAATTGATACAGCCACTTTGGAGAACAGTATGGAGGTTCCTTAAAAAACTAAAAATAGAACTACCACATGACCCAGTAATCCCACTACTGGGCATATACCCTGAGAAAACCATAATTCAAAAAGAGTCATGTACCAAAATGTTCATTGCAGCTCTATTTACAATAGCCCGGAGATGGAAACAACCTAAGTGTCCATCATCGGATGAATGGATAAAGAAGGTGTGCCACATATATACAATGGAATATTACTCAGCCATAAAAAGAAACGAAATTGAGTTATTTGTAATGAGGTGGATGGACCTAGAGTCTGTCATACAGAGTGAAGTAAGTCAGAAAGAGAAAGACAAATACCATATGCTAACACATATATATGGAATTTAAGAAAAAAAAATGTCATGAAGAACCTAGGGGTAAGACCAGAATAAAGACACAGACCTACTAGAGAATGGACTTGAGGATATGGGGAGGGGGAAGGGTAAGCAGGGACAAAGTGAGAGAGTGGCATGGACATATATACACTACCAAACGTAAAATAGATAGCTAGTGGGAAGCAGCCGCATAGCACAGGGAGATCAGCTCGGTGCTTTGTGACCACCTAGAGGGGTGGGGTAGGGAGGGTGGGAGGGAGGGAGACGCAAGAGGGAAGGGATATGGGGACATATGTATATGTATAACTGATTCACTTGGTTGTAAAGCAGAAACTAACACACCATTGTAAAGCAATTATACTCCAATAAAGATGTAAAAAAAAAAAAGTCTTTCCCAAGCATAGGTCACAAAGTTACTTTCGTATAATTTATTCTACTTACTTACAGTTTTACCTTTCAAACTTAGATATTAACGTTATCAGGTGTATGCATTTTTCAATAGAAATACAGTTTTACTTCTTCTCAAAATAGAGCTAATTTTTCCTAAACATTGTACCAAATAATCTCTCTTTTCCCTATTGTTTTGTGGTGCCATATTTAATAAATATTAAATCCACAAATATCTCTGAATTCTCTATTATATTCCTCTGGCTTTATTTCAGTTATTGAACCAATAACATATTGTTTTCATTTCTGTGGTTTTGACGTATTTCTCATTATCTAATAGGGAAAATATGAAGTTGACTGAGCTTTTTATGGGTCTTTTTTCTCCAATATATGTTTTTTGGAACAAGCTTATTGAGTGCTACTGGAATTTTGATTGAGATTGCAATAAATTTATAAAATAGTGGAGAACTGGCATCCTTATAATATTAGGCTGTAACTTAAATTATAGAAGGATGGGGAATACTATTTAGATCTTCTATGTAGTTTATTAGAGTTTTAAAATTTGCTCCATGGTCATTTTTTGTTTGTTTTTTGTAGCTCAGCTCCCAGATAGTTTCAAGAGTTATTTGGTATTATGAAGGAAATCTTATTTTTAAGTTTTGTTACTTACTATTGGTGTACTGATCATTGTAACTAGTTATTACATGCAACAACCTTGCTGAACCATATTAGTTCTAACAGCTTAATGATTCTATTAGTTTTTCCAGTTGAATGACTCAAATCATCTGCAACTAACGAGAGCTTTGTCTTTCCTCTTTCAAGCCCTTTCACTCTCATTTATTTGTCTTTCCTTGTTCTATAGGCCAAGATCCCCAGTATTATGTGAAAAGGAGCTGTCAGAATAGTTACCCTTGTCATGTGCCTGATTGTAAGGAGAGTGCTTGTAAAATCTGTCCATTATGTAAAGTATTTCCTCTAAAATTTGGCATATAATTTGGCATATAAGGAAACTCTCCTTTCCATTCCTACATTGCTAGAGTTCCTTTTAATTTTAAACAGTAGTGGATGTAAATGCTTCTTCCGTGTCTACTGAGATAATACAAAATATTTTCTCTTATCCAAGTAGTGAGTTAAGTCATTAGATCCTCTGATGTTGAAACGATCCTGCATTTGGGGATAAATATCAATGAAGATGTATTTTTAAGTGCACAGTTGAATGCAGTGGGCCATGGCTTCCTAAGGCTTCACATAGGTCTATCCATAACTGAAATGGGCCCATAATCACTTTTTGCTTTATATTCAGCTGGTGCTAGAATAAAAAGTACCCTACCCTCATTGTGAAACAAGTGGAATTCTCATACATTCACAGCTGCTGGGAACGTAGAATTGCATGGTCATGTGGAAAATGGTTTGGAAGTTTATTATAAAGTAAAACATATATTTAATATATGACCCAGAAATCCCAGATGTAAGTATGTATCCAAGGAAAATGAAAACATATGTTGGCACAAAGAGCTCTTCGTGGATGGTTCTGTAGCTAAATTCATAACAGGCTAAAATTCAGGCAACCAAAACATCCACAACTGGTGAATGTTTACCCGAAGTGTGATAACCATGCAATGAAGCAAACTGCTGGCAGGTGCGACAATATGAGAAAGTCTCAGGAAGCATTAGGCTACATGGAAGAATGCACACACTAAATACACAGCGTATTATCCAACTTACATGGCTTCCTGAAGAGACACGCAGGGACAGAAATCAAATGTGGCCAGAGCGGGAAGAGGGAATTGACTGCAAAGGGGCTCGGGAGACCTTGGGTGAGAGGAATTTTCCTCAAACCCATTGTGGTGGGACCTGGGAGAGTGGGACGGTCTCTACCGAGATCGTGGTGGGACCTGGGGGAGGGAGATATTCTCTAGGTGTTTTAATGCCCAAAGCATAAAAAAAAAGACCTCTTTTCAATATCACACACCTTATGTGATACAATGGAGCAATCCTGAAAAAATAAATCATAACCAGATGGGTTTTATTCTAACAGTAACAGAAGAATACACCAAAAGTAGGCAAGCACTGTAGGTTCTAAGTCCAGACTTGGTCACACTCGGTACACATCTAACTTGTGAATCTGTTTCTAACAGCACAGGTTGCTAAGCGCTAAATGTTTCTGTTCGTTGCTTTCCTCATAATCATGAAACATCACACAGCCTCCATCTGCCTCGATCTCCTCCATTAGGGAGACAAGGGTTTAAATGTGTCCTTTGTGTCAGTGTTTCCAGAAGCTCTGAGGCCCGTTTCTTCATTCAGTCAGAGCCATCTTCCAAGTTTGCAACAAGAGGGGCAAGTCATACCGCTCTGCCTACTATATTTTATTGTCTAAACAGGTCTGAAAATAGCTGCTTTTCTCTAAACACAAGTTTCTCTAGAACCTTCGTACTTTCCTTGTCCCCCATACAAAAATGTACGGCCCACTGTTGGTAGTAGGTGGCAGAGCACAGGCGCCGGGCACAGGTCGGGTCAGGCTGTGGGGTTCGAACCTCGAGCTGCCCTTCAGCAGCCGTGTCCTCTCAGTGAAGTTACACAAGATCACCTGCCTCAATGTTTTCATCCATAAAATCGGGACAAAGTTACCTAACCTCTTCTGCCTCAACTTCTTTATCTATAAAACGGGGATGAGAACAGCATCTACTTCAGGGGATCTGAGAACTAAGTTAACGTCAATAAAGTCTTGGAACAGTACTTGGCATATAGTAAAGACTATTATTTTATCATCTAAATATCACCCTCCTCTGTGACAGCCAGGAACATCTCCTGCATTTTGATTAGAATGTGAGGAGGTGCCATGATGTGTAAGTGAGCTCCACGTGTAAACTAAGGAAAGCATTTCAGAGAGAGAAGGGGCGCCAGCTTGAAGACAGCAGGGAAAGCCTGGCTTGGCTGGACATCCACCCTCAATCCTTGGCTGGCCCATCAGGAGCCGGGCAGGGCCTTCTGGCCTTTGCCTGCAGTGAGAGCTGCCACCCCCAGACAACAGGACCGACTTGCTTGTGAAGGGCGGTAAACCCCATGAGCGAGGTCCTAGGTCAACAAGGAACTAGGAGAAAGTGAATAACAAGAAGTAACCAAACGTAGGCCATAACCGTCATGCGAATAAGATCCAAACATTTCCAATGTACTATTTTTCCTGCATGAATCCAGCATAAGACACGATTCTTTTCTAATTTGGCCTGTGGGGTTATCTACAAACCATCCTTTCACTAGATGTCTTTCCTAAATGTAAATAAATCCCCAAACGCAGAGCATCCTTGCAAAACAAACAAACAAAAGCAAAGAAACAAAACAAAAAAAACACAAGAAAAAGCATCGCATTTACTCTGAGCAGTGGGCATGAGTAAATCTCTATTTCAACCCTGCTTAGCAGGTTGGAGAGTTAAGGGCAATTAATGAAAAACGCTGTAAGAGAAGCATGTTTAGTCTTATTTGCTTAAAACTGTTTGATCTGAAAATCGTCCCAATAGCTGAACACTTTCACACCCAGAGACCCATGACTCCACGCTCCCCGGAAAACCCATCTACCCCTCCCCGTCGGAGGTGACGAGGAGATCACGGGAACGCCAGATGGGAAATCCACCTTCCACACGTCCTGTGACGTGGTGGCGTCCCTGATCATTAATGCCACCGCTAACAGCACGGACGCAAAGGGAGAGAAAGCCCCTATACGTTGCTGGCGTGAAGGGAGAAAGGCATGTCACTGTTTAACTGTCAGACTTGGGTTCCTGCCTAATTGAAACACAAGGCATATCTGCGCCAAGACGAATCAGCTACCAGACTCTCCGGCACAGCTGTTGTTCGTCTTGGGCCTGGTAAGAATTTGCTTTGCTCACATGCTTTGGGAGACCGTGTGGTAGATGAGGGGGCAGGTCCGAAATCTCCATGAAAAACTTACTGTTCAGCCTTGCTGAACTTAAAATGAAAACAGACTTCCAAATGTTCTCTAAAGCAGAATTTTAAGATTGTATTCAATGCTGTTCTTATGCAGTTACTTCAAACAGGACAGTGAGTAGAAAAGGAGAAATAGCAGTATGAGAATGGTTGGTACAGAGCCAGTTTGAATTAGCTCTCTTTACGGGGACAGTATGATGGGTTGGGTTTGACCTTTTTAAATCCACGATTAAAACCCCCTTATCCTATTACATTTCTATATTTTGTTTGGTAGCCAGCATGAAAACAAAAGGAGAGCTCTCCAACTCTCTTTCCCCTTTTTTAACCTGGCACAAAACTTTAGAGGACAGCATGGAATAAAATCGTAAGAAGACCAAGGATAAAGCAACCTAAACGTCCATCGACAGATGAATGGATAAAGAAGATGTGGTATGAATGTACAATGGAATACTACTCAGCCATAAAAAGGAACGAAATGATGCCATTTGCAGCAACATGGATGGACCTAGAGATTATCATACTAAGCGAAGTAAGTCAGACAGAAAAAGACAAATACCATATGATTTCACTTATATGTGGAATCTAAAAAAAAATGATATAAATGAACTTACAAAACAGACACAGATGCAGAGAACAAACTTATGGTTACCAAAGGGGAATGCGAGGGTAGATAAATGAGAAATTTGGGGTTAACAGATACACACTACTTGTGTGTATATATACATAAAATAAACAACAAGGACCTACTGTATAGCACAGGGAACTATATTCAATATCTTGTTAAAAAAAAAAAAGCAAGGATTTCCCTGTGATTGAGGCAGAAATAATGCAGACTCACAGGCAAGTGGACCAGTTACCAGTTATGGAACCTCTGGTAAATTATCCAGCCTCTCTGTACCTCAGTTTTATCATCTGTCAAGTGGGGTCAGTACTGTAACTGTGTTCCAGATTGGGGATTGAGGTACACACATGGCAAGTACTAATATGGGTGCAAACTAACATATGTAACACCTCCACAGCGGAAACCTTTAACAGTGTCTCCACACAGGTGCTTTGCCTTGACAGAGGCAGTTAAGTGCAAGGATTCAGTTTGGATTAAAAGCCTAAAACTAGCTTATATTTGAGTGTTAGTTTCACAGGCCATCACGGCAGAGAAAAGCTGGAGAAGGCACCACACCACTGTTCCCCCGTTGCAGCCTGGATGGTCACCTGTTTCGTTTTACAGATTTCAGAGAAGAAAGTCCCGTGCTGTAGCATCGCCCACCTCCACGGTGTGTAACCTGTCTCTCCCACAGGGCACCGGTCAGATCGTGTCCGTCTCAGCCTGTTGACTGATTATCCAGGCCTCGTGGAGGGTCCTTGGCTATTACTCAGACCCCACTCGTGGTCAATTAACTCAGAGCTTCCGGGATGGGTCTGGGTACCATGGTTTCTGAAATATCTCCAGACGGTCCCACCATGGGCCAAGGCTAAGCCCTCCAAAGACTTAAATTCTATCATTTAATTACTTCTCGAAGTCTCTAATCCAGGGTAAATATTTCCACGTCGTTTAAGTGTGCTGAAGTCTGACATGTGGAAATATTTTGTGGTTGTCCTTCTGGCTTTGCCCGTGAGCCGCTCCTGTAACTCAGCTCCACCAGGCCCGGCCCAGCTCGGGTCTCTGCCCTGTGCTCCGCGGGAGGTGCCTCTGGGCCTGGGTGGGATTTGGATGGAGACACAGGGGTCTGCCCTGGCTAGACTCCCCCGGACGGCTCAGCACTGAGCCACTCACCCAGGGAGGCGTTCACTGTGGAACAGCCCATCCTCCACACAGAGGCTTCAGGATGAGCCGGGGGGCAGGGTCACCCAGCCATTGGGGACGCCACGGGACATTTCCTCCGCACAGAGGCTTCCAGCAACTGTGTCCTTCCTGACCCCAAAACTTCCTGCGTCGTTATTAGAGGTAGTTTGACCCGTGTGCCCTGGACTCCTGCAGGGCAGGTAAGGCCAGGAACTGGCTGCTTTCCACCTGGGAGCAGACAGGCCCTGGGGAGGGGAGGGCTACTTAACAGGTCTGTTTGTCTCCAAGAGGCTTTGGGAGTCTGCAGGGTGAGGCCCAGGGAATGAATCCCTGCTGCTCAGGGTCAGCGTGGAGATCTGGCTGTGTCGGGGGTGGGATCTGGGTGTCGGGGGGGGTCTGAGTGCAGGAAGGGGTCTGGGTGCAGGAAGGGGTCTGGGGGGCAGGTGGCCGGGGGCAGGAAGGGGTCTGGCGGGGGTTCGGGGGCAGGGAGCTTTTCCGACTCCCAGCGCTGCCTCCTCAGGGCTGGGAATGGGTGTGCAGTGCTTCCCGCTTGAAAGGAAAGGATCCACAGACCTGCCAGAGTCCACTCACGGGCCGGCGTGGGACTCCCGGTTCTGCAGCTTCCGTGCAGATAGAAGTGAGATGCTGGACCAGACACCATCCCAAGGGCTGCTCTCCCCACACCTCACACTCCGCAGACGCAGCCCACTTGGCATTCCAGACTCCAGCTCAGAAGGGCAGAATCTGTGCTTCAAATAACTAGAAGAACGTGCGGTATTTCTACTTATCCAATATCTCTAAAGAACCAACGACTCTCTTCATGGCCTGGAAATCTCCAGAGTGAAGCATTGTAACCTTGACCTGCCTAAAACTTCACCTTTGTTGATGACAGGGCCCAAGTTCAGGAGCTGAACTTCCAAGTGGATAATCAACTTTATGGGCTAGTTTAGACTATCCATATATCACTGACTACACACACACACACACACACACACACACACACACATGTACTGCTGCATAAAAAGAATTGGACTGAGATAATCACTCACATATTTTATCAAGTAGAGACCCTTCTCACTGTTACAGAACGCAAGCATATTTTCTGAAGGAGAAAAAAGTTACTGAACAGTGTATGGGAATTTCAGGTTCCTGGGCAATGGATGATGTCGGTTTGCAGCCATCACCTGAGAAAGAACTGACCAAGGGAGAAGGTGGCCATTTCCTCAACAATAACGCCCAAAATTTTCATAGGTTTTCATAGATTAAGTGAAGTCAAATTTATGGCAATGAATCTGGAGATTGCCTATTTTGGGGGTAGGGTGAGGGTTAGGTTACTTAGGAATTGTTTTTTAAGTTTGCAAACTACATCTGAAGTGTGAAATCCCAAATTCCTAACCTCTCTTACAGTTCTATTATTCAATATCTAAATGAAACTTCTAGTTAAGATCAAGTTTTTAATTAAAGCTTTGAAGCAGCTCCTTTATTTCAAACATATAGAAAACTATATATAAAATATAACAAGAGAAAAATAAACTGGCATAGCTAGGCTCAAAACAAGGCAGTTCTTCCATGAGCAGAAATGAAACAGAAACACAAGTTTATGCCTTGGGCTCCCGGCTTCGGGCAGGGAGTGAGTCTCCACAAAAAGGCTGGAGCCCAGGAATGGTGGGGACTTCCAGGTTCCTGAAGGGAGGCTGACATTTACACCAGGACCTGGTGCCGCAGTTTGAGCTAAACACATGCCTAACGGAGACCTAGAGTCGTCAAGGGCGAAGACCCTGACATGAGCTGCCAGATGACCAGAACCGGGGTCTTCCTGTCACCGGGTTCTGCGCTTATGTCCCAAAAAACTTGGAAAGAAGCAATTGCAAAAACCAAATTCAGGGAGAGAGCAGTGGAGAAAGAGAAAGGGAAAGACCAAGCATGCTTCTTGACCAAAAATAAATCTGTAAATTAAAATCATAAAAACACATTTAAATTGAATGCTAAGACACATAACCAAATAACAGCTGGAAGATAACTGCATTCCAGGTCAATCTGAAATAAAAAAACATAGTCTGAAGAGTAATTGAAAATAAGTTATGCTTATAATCCCCAAAGAGATGAATGAACAATAGCCAAATGTAAAAAAAGAAATTATTTTACAAACTGCAGTAAAGTGTAAGAAGGTGGATACGTAAAAGAACATACTGGAAATTTAAAAATGGATATTAAAAAAGTGGCAGAACATTTCCTGCAAGGACGAAACACATTTGAAAGAAGTTGGTTGGAATATAATATTGAGGAATCACCCAAAATTCAGCTTAGAGAGACAAATTGATTTTAAAATATAAAAGCTCAGCTAAGAGCCATGGATGATACTTTAAGGGTTTCAAAAATATATCTAGGGCTTCCCTGGTGGCGCAGTGGTTGAGAGTCCGCCTGCCGATGCAGGGGACGCGGGTTCGTGCCCCGGTCCGGGAAGATCCCACATGCCGCGGAGCAGCTGGGCCCGTGAGCCACGGCCGCTGAGCCTGCGCGTCCGGAGCCTGTGCTCCGCGTCGGGAGAGGCCACAACAGTGAGAGGCCCGCGTACCGCAGGAAAAAAAAAAAAAAAAAAAAAAAAAAAAAAAAATATATATATATATATATATATATATAAAAGAATGCAGAACACAATAATAAAGGCAGTTTTGGAGAAACAATATTTGAAGAGGTGACAGATGGCAAATTCCTTACCAGCAGCATTAGATTATCAGGAAGCAATAAAATAATATTTTCAAAGTGTTAATAATATTATTATTATTAATATGTTAATACTATGTCAATCTAGAAATGTATACCAAGCCAAACTATCATTTAGGAGTGACAACAAAATGAGGACATTTTCAGGTATACAAAGACCAAGAGATATTATCACTTACTTTCAATACCTCAAGGAAAAAAATAAAAAGATATTATGAAAAGATGTCTTTCAGCAAGAGAAGGTAACCTAGAGGAAGAAAAAAGACAAAAAATAACAGACACAGAAATTGATCAAAACTCTAGACAGTAATACCGCTCATTACACCACATCAGCCTCTGAGATCTTTTTTCTTGTCCAGGTGGAAACAGAGATACAGAGTAACCTTAAATTCTTTCATTAAAATGTATCGTTAAGTATATACATTACAGTATTAAGGGTAATAGTTAAAAACGGGGATTTCCCTGGAGGTCCAGTGGTTAAGAATCTGTCTTGCAATGCAGGGGACGCCAGTTCGATCCCTGGTCAGGGAACTAATATCCCACATGCCTCGGGGCAACTAAGCCCACGTGTCACAACTACAGAGACCACGCACTCTGGAGCCTGTGCACCACAACTAGGGAGAAGCCCACACACCACAACGAAGAGCCCGCGTGCTGCAACTAAGACGCGATACAGCCAAAACATAAATAAACAGACAAATAAATACTTTTAAAGGGTAACAGTTAAAACAACACAAACTACAATCTTGAGCTTCCAACCGACACTGGGAACAATATTTAAAAATCAACCTCTCAGAGGCAGAAAGGGAAACAAAAGAGTCAAAGCACAGGATGAAACACAGCAAAACTCATTCGTAAAAGTAAGTCTAAACGTTATGTATCAGTAGTCCAAAATATCATGAATGGGTAAATTCTCCAGTTAAAAGGCAGCAACTATAAAATTAAGAAATTCAACTAGAGAGACTGAAAGTAAAAAGATGAGAAAATTATGCCACATAAATATTAACCAATATAAAGTTGGTTTAGTGCTGTTAATATAAGATAAAAGAAAATTAATTTAACTCCAAAAACATAAGTGGGAAATAAAATGAATGAAAAATAATACTACAAAGCGAAATCCCTGGGAAAACCAATGATCACAAACTACACGGAGTCAGGACACCTAATGCAGAAGCTGGAAGGGACACAGGAAACACTGAAGAAGCATAAATGCAGAGGCAGCTTTTAATTCATCCTCATTACAAACCCACAGGTCAAAGGGCAAATATAATCAATTATAAGGTTTCAGAAGATCTGAAAAACAGCATCAAGTTTGATCCAAAAGATATGACATAATGGATATTAAGTAGAATCCTGTAACAACAGACATCTAATATATGCATTTTTTTCAGAAACACATGGAAATTTTATGAAAATTAATCAGGAATCAGGTCACTATCCCAGGGACTAGGTCAGAAACGTAAACAAAACAAAACAAAGCAAAGCATTCCTAAGTAATTCATTGACTACAAAGGAAACTGTTACAGAAATTTTAAAATAGTTAACACTAAATGAAGACAGAAGTACTTCGTGCCAGAACTGAAACTAAACTGGTACTTTGAGAGAAATTTATAGGCTTAAATGTGAACATTAAGAGAGAAAATAGTCTGAAAATAAGTGAAATATTCAACTGAACAAGCTAGAAACGTACAAATGAATGGTACTAAACACAGGAGGAGAGAAAAAAGACAAGAGCAAAAACTAAAGAAAAAGTAGAGAGATCCTAGTGAGGGTCAGCGAGGCCAAAGGCCGTTCCCCTGAAATGACTAAGGGCGCCCACAGCCTTTCCAGCAGCCAGCACTCAGGATGGACGATGGAGAGAAGCCGACGACCATGAAACAATACACAGGTTTGCCAACGGCAGCAAATGCCAAAAGTCGGCTCAGAAGCACCTGTCCCACGGCCTCGGAGGCAGCTCCATCACTGTCTCACGAAGGTCCTGAACTCAGGGCACTTCCTCTCCCACCCAAAGTGCTTTTCTCCAAACCCGCAAGTGTTACCACCACTCAGCAGTTCCTAGGTCAAAAACCTACAAGTTCTTCGCCTCCTGTCTGTGGTTACTTGCACAATAAGAGGAAACTGGTTATAAAGGCGAACGTTATTTAAAATATCTTAAAGATACTACCCAACTAGCAATATGCTTAAAAAAACTCTTTTTTCTGCATGCAGAGAAGAAACTTTGTAAGAGCGACATTCATGCATATGTGTGCTGTTAAATCATATGTCACGTGTTTAATGTGGCTTCTAAAATCATACGTACAGGCATTGGTGAGTTTTGCAAAGGCTTTTGAGATATGACGATCACATCTAGCAACATTGTTAAAATAGGGAAAGATCACTCGATCTTCTGCCCAACGGATAACCCGGATGCATCTCCCCTCACCAGACAAACACACACGCTCAGCAAGACGCAGGTGTGAGGTCCTCACCTCCTAGGATTCTGTTACTTTCAGCTGCTAGTTACAGAGCGATACGAAACGAACCAGCTTGTTTCACTTGCTTATGTACGTGGGAATGGAGCACAAGGATGTAGGTTTTCCTTTTCCTTTTTAATCAGCTAATCCAAATCCAAAAATGATTTGGTACATGTTATTATCACACTGCACTTCTAATTATGCTTGGAGACGATGAGCAGTATGTTAGTCTATGAAGCCAGACACGCAATAACCAGGCATTTGCCACATTTTCCTTGGAATATATATCTATTAAAAAAAGAAAGCTGTATTTGAGTTATGGTTCCATGTGGTATCTTGGGCAAGATACCTTCAAGAATCCCAAGTTTCCCTCACAAGAAGCGGTGATAATGACGCCTTTCCCACAATGTTGCCATGGAATTGAATAGGCAGGTGTGGAAAGGTGTGAGGCCCTCAGTAAGATGAAGGAAGGCAGGTTTGAGTTGGTGGGGATTAAATTCCAGCATGGAGAATTAGCCAGACTGAGACTACCCACAGGAGTCATCAGAAATGTACTTCCTGTAGCACCGGAGTTTCCTCTAGTAAACGGGGAAGAAAGCTGTTAAATGGGGATTCCGAACGCGAACAGTTACAGCACTTCCTCTCTGGGCAGAAAGGTTTACCAGGAATGGTGCTGCAGGTAATCAGTACACTTGCTAAAACAGGCACAGAGGCATTTATTAAAATGTGCCAGTTACACAGTGGGTGACTCCCAAGACGTAATTACCCATCGAGGTACTCACACCGCACAAATAATTGTACAAACGTTAAATAAAGTGTACACCCCAAAATCAAAGTTGTAAGTAAAATTTTTAAATGGGTAATGGGATATAAAAATTGAATCCTGGGGCTTCCCTGGTGGCGCAGTGGTTGAGAGTCCACCTGCCGATGCAGGGGACGTGGGTTCGTACCCCGGTCCGGGAAGATCCCACATGCCGCGGAGCGGCTGGGCCCGTGAGCCATGGCCGCTGAGCCTGCGCATCCGGAGCCTGTGCTCCGCAACAGGAGAGGCCACTGCAGTGAGAAGCCCACGTACCGCAAAAAAAAAAAAAAAAAAAAAAAAAAAAAAATTGAATCCTGTAAGCTATAAGTACATAAGAACATTGGAAGTTAAATATAAACATATATAGGTAAGCGATGAGAAAAGCGTTTATTAGATATACTGCTGATTTATAATTTAAAGTTTCTTACTTCAAAAACAATTTGAAACTGCTAAAAATAAAAGAGGATGAAAATGGAAAACGACCAGCTCATATATTAACTAATGAGGAAAGAAATTTATCAGAATTGACATGAAAACAGTTGGTATGATTTGTTATTTAAGTTTTAAAGAAGAAAGTCAGAATACCGGCAATGATGGCTGGTAATTGGTATATGTAAGTTCATGAGCTGCGTGACTCAGTCAAGATGTCAGTTTTCCCCAAGTTGGTCTATGGGTTTCATACAATTGTTCGCAAACGTCCAGCTTTTTTTTTTTTTGTATATATAGACAAGCTTCTCCTAAGTGTTATACGGAAAGGCACAAGGCCTAGAATAGTTAACGCTGAAAAAGAGACAGAAAGTGGGAAGAATTACCCTCCCCAATACTAGGGCTCACAGTATTCAGGCCAGATGGAGGGGGGCCACGTGTACGTCAGGCGGTTTCCGGCAGCACCCCAGCAGCTCCGAGCGGCTGAGTCAGACCTGTGCCCGGCGGGGCTAGAGGAGCAGCCCCCAGAGAGAAGCCCAGACTCTGTGATTTTTGGGGTGTGGAGTCATGTGTAACCAGTGCCACACACATCACCGTCCCTCCCTACCTAAAGCAGCCCAGAAGACCTTCCCTCGCCGCAAGATGGGGAACCCATTGGTGAGGGAGAATGACATTTCTGAAAAAGCACGTGCCTGGGTGGCTGGCAAAGAGGGCCCTCGTTTCATGGGAGATGCCGGGAGCAATGTCTGCAGAGGCCACGTGGCCGCCTTGACCCTGGGGAGAGGGGTCTCCATCCCAGGGTCTGACCACGGCGAGGCTGGGGCAGCCCACTGACCACGAGGGGTCCCAGTAACACACACAGCTGGACCCACTCGGTGCCGTGCACACACCCAGGAGGAGGCTGGGAAGGGGGCTCGGTGACAAGTGGCCTCAGCCCGAAGTCGGCCTCACGGTGGACCTGCTGGCCTGTGACTCCCGGGCTCCCAGGTGCACACGTGCACCAACCTGCACAGCCGCTGGCAGTGCCCCCAGCTCCCTCTCTGCGGGACGGGTCACTGGAGGGAAGGAACTAGACTCGTACTCAGCAGAAGATCGAAGCCAAAAGCAACAGCGCATCCCCTGGGGGCCGGCACAGATTAGCGCCGCTCTCAACCACTTGGAAAATGAAGAGCTTTTAGTTCCTATGATCCTGATTTGGCCTGCATGCAATACGTGCCCCTTGGAAAACAAAGGTGTATTTTATATGCTTAACAAGATGGGGACCACGTGCAAACTTGCTGTTCCAGGGAAGTTCCGTGCTTGCCCGCCAAGCCAGCAAGCCCCTGGCCGCAGGCTGTCAACCTTGGCAGATGCTCTGTGTGTGTTTTTACCAGGAGCCACTTATCCTCACGTCACAGGGACAGCCGTGTCCCTTCAGCATCTGAGCTGGGGCATCTTTCACTCAGCAGGAAACCTGACTGCCTCCCCTGGTCCCTGGCCTTGAGGGTGTCAGCCAAATAGGATCTGGAGCCGGAAGTCGTGCGTCCTCTGGAGGTGAGACGTGTGAGCCAGAGCGGGGAAGAAGACCCCGAACATCCAGGGGGCCCCGTGTTTCTCAGTGCCCACGCTCTGGGGGACGGCTCTCCCCTCCGGGAGGAGGACGTGCTGCACCCCCATCCGTGAGAGGGGGGAAGAGCCACAAGGGGAAACGATGAGCCCCTCAGGGCTGCATCAGAAGGAGCCCCCAGCTGCTCCAGGCGGTGGCACCAGCCGCAGGCCCCAGGACCAGATGGCGCCCGGCGATAAGGGTTGAGAAGGAGCTCACGGGGACCCTGAGCCCTCTGTGCACGCCTTGCGGCAGGGCTGCTGGGTGTCTGGGGTGCTCTAGCTCCTAGGGTTTCTAGAACAAGGTTCCCGTCTAGAACCCACTGGTGTGGGATAGGGACAGCAGGGTGAGAGGCCATGGGGCTCCCAAGTTTCGGGAAGCTGGTGGTGGCGTTTGGCAAGTGCACGATCCCACCTGCCGCGAGGCTGCAGGAGCTGGAATCCCTGCCATGGTTTCCCAAGATTCCTGCACCCGCCTGCATCTTCTGCCATCCGGCAGGTCAGATCCACCCACGCTACCTGCAGGTCTAGCAGGAAGGCGTCCGGCGTCCCAGTGGCGTGGAGCCAGCAGGCAACCACATAGCGGGAGATCCAGGGGTCGTTTCAGGCCACTGAGCTCTGGGGCGGGGGCGGGGGGGGGGCGTTGCTTACGCAGCTTTGTTTATCTTTTTTTTAGCAACAGCTGAGGAATACCTGCTCCCCCCGAGCCGTGCAGCAGACAGTATTCAGTCTCCCTCCACATGCCAGCTATTGTGCCAAGCTGAATAAAATACTTTAGGCCACAAACACAACCCTCAGGAAAAAAATTATGCTTAAAGATATTGAACAACAATTAACATAGCCAACAGAAGAAAACACGATGAACTTTCTGACAAGCAGGAGCCACAGTGCATGGTGGTGTGTGAAGAAACGGACTGTTCTCGGGCACTAAGACATGCGAATATTCTCGTTAGGTGACTCTGGACTAGCGGGGTGTGAACCGACCCTTTATCTTGCCACATCCTGTTCCATAACTATTGAGGACGCACGTGATAGGGTGAAATTGGTGTCTGGGAGTCAGCTGATCGGTAACCCAGGAAGCCCGGTGCTGCCCTGTCTGGTGGGAACTTCTGGCAGCCGCCCCCGCAGGCTTGCGCGGAGGCGGGTCAAGCGCTGTGTCCCTGGAGTGATCCCGTCCCGTGCTGGGGGTGGGGACCTGGTTACTGCAGACTGCAGCCGGACACTTCCCCAGCACAAAACGCAAGGACAGGACCAAAAACCACTCCAGGCTGACGAGCAGCCGCCTGTGCGCTCGCTGGGCCGTGGGGCCAGCAAACCTGCAGCCCTCCCGCAGGCTGGAGCCGCAGTCCTGCGCCTGGAGGGCATTAACGATGGAGCGAATGAGTGAGTGGCCCAGCGGACAGGGAGGGAGAAGGGGGCGCGTACACGTGCGCAGGAGAGCAGGCCAGGCGCGAGACCTCCCCTCGCCGCAGGCAGGATCCCTCTGAGGACCCCGACTGCACGAGACAGGAGACAGTGGGACCGGAGCCCGGGCCCCCGTGTCCTGTGGCATTTATCCCTGGAAAGTTCTGCCACCAAAACGGAGGCTCGACACAGTGTCTGGAATACGGGCAACCCACATCTCAGGCCTCACCTGGTGAGGCCTGCTGGACACCGCTTCCACTGCTGCCGAAAATAAACGAGCACAAACTCTGTGTCTCAGACAGCATCAGCTGTCACCATACAGCTCTGCAGGCCAGACGTCCAGAACAGGCCCCACGGGGCTAAGCTTGAGGTGCCAGCCGGCCGCCTCCCTGCTCTGGGCTGACACAGGCCTTGCTCCACCTCTTCCCCGAGTCCACCTCCCCCTTAAGGACGCTGTGTCTACACTAGGCCCATATGGATGACCCAGGAAAACCTCAACTTCAAGTTCGGTTGATTAGCGCCCCTCATTCCACCTGTCTTAATCCCCCTTTGCCACGCGCAGTAACATATTCCCAGGTTCTGGGGATTTGGACGGGGATGTCTTTGGGACCCTTATTCTGCCCATTCTTGGATAGCAGCTAAAAACTGAGATTCAGGAGGCTAGCTGAGTCTTCTGTAGGTCAAAGAAAACTTGTGGTAGGGCCCCTGAAATCCCAGTAGCTCGTCCTGAAATGTGCACCTGGCCAAAGGGAAGATCAGATTGTCGTCCTGTCCTGAGCTTTATCAGGACACACGGGGCAAAGACACCTGCCAAGTGCTTCTCTGGCTGTGCCCGTAAGCAAGACTTCTCTGGCCACATCACGAGTGGAGGAGTTGGGCTGAAAATATTGGGATGTCCGGCTGGGAAAACTTCTCAAGCCTTCAGACGACAGCTCAAGTGCAAGTGTAGGAGTGAAGGTGTTCCCGAGGTTAATGAATGTGGTGGGTCACTGAGGGGGGTCACACGTACAACCACCACCAAGAAGACTCTGAAGGGTGTACAGCCAATTGCCACAATGTAACCTCCTGAGAAACCTCAGACCGAGGGTGGGTACTAACGGGTCCAAAGCTGAAGACAGTGCAGATGTATTCATACTCGGTCAGGAGGTTGGTCCTCACCAAGCTGATGACGGGTGACAGGTCCCTCGCCCGTGTGCTGTGTCAACACTTCTGGGAAGAAGTATGAGCAGGCATTCAGGGAATACGATTCTCTCTCCGGCTTCCAAGAGCCATCCCCCGACATACAGCCTGTCATCCATCAGCTCGTTACATGCTCCCTCTTTTGGAAGGAAGATGAGAGTTTGCAAAAAAAAAAATGCAAACTTTAACGTGTTAGCTACATGTCTTGGGGACTTTTCAGTGCCTGGAGCCAGCTGACATTTTTAATTTCTGCTGTCATTTCCTGGGTCTGCCCAGTATTTCCACAGCTACATAAAGAAGAACCAATGGTCAATTAAACTCTAATCATTAATAATCTTTTTCTCATTATTTTAAACCCGTATCAATCTAGCTTGACACTTACACAAGATTTCAGCCCAAAAGCCATAAATTTAAAAGCCTGTCTATTTTTTATTATGTCCTTGGTGTAGCATGCCGGGCACCTGTGCCTTTAAAAGGAAGGTTTGCCAATAAGTGGGACAAAATTCTAGTTTAAAATGGTAGTAACTGGTTAAAAGTATAGATACTGAGGTATTGGCAGGAAGTGTACTGATGTGTCAAATTTATTTTGAAATGCATCAAAAATCAGATGTATTATTGAGTGGATAAAGAGAAAGACAGATGGATAGTTACGTGATAAAGCAAATGTGGTAAAATATTAATCCCAGGATCGAAATAATGGGAATTCAACTGCTTACTGCAAAACTCTTTCAACTTTGATGTCTATTAGAATACATTCATCATAATTTGGGGAAGCATAGCAGGCTTCTGTCTTAGATGAAGGTATCCTGTTACCCACTCTTAACATCCTCTCAAAGCTTCTATAAAAATCAATTATTTTAGGCTTAGGGTTTCTACAAAAGAAATGAAAACTTTATCTTCTACTTTTCGTGTAATTTGCCAGAGATCCTCAGATGAGATCTATCAACAAAGACAGTATTACTTGGCTGTCATTCCTCATAATAAGTGGCACATGGGGTTCCATGTGACGATGACCGGGCCACAGTGGAGCACATTTTCCTATGGCAACGAATGCCGATTATGTAAAAATGTATCAGCCTTAACTTGCTAGTCAAGTTACTGTAGTCTTCTTAAGACAGTGATAACTTCCGGTCAGTTAAAAATCACTTGCTAATTGTCAAAATCTAGCTCCATTCAGGGGCTCTCTCTGGACGGGGAGAGAAAGTTAATGTTGAGTGATTTCCCTGGTGTGCCCGCGGCCACCTGGACGAAGCCGCCAACCTCAGCCCACTGGGGCAGCAGCAGCAAGAACCCTTCCTTCAGACGTACAAACGCACTGACCCCACCGCAGGACTCGGACCATCTAAGTGGTGGGTCGCAGGGCAGAGCTGATACTCAGCCCCAAGTAGACGGCTGGCACTCCCCGGCCCAGGCATCTCCCTGGGCCAGCGGCAGTGAACGTCGCTAGTGAGCTTGTTAGAAAGGCAGGGTACTGGCCCACCCACATCCATTGAATTAGATCTGTGTCTTCAAGGATCTCAGGTTCTCTGAAGGCACTGAAGTCTGAGAAGTGCCGACAGACCCAGTCCCCTCAACCATCGCACCAGTGGCCCCCAGACGTTGTGTGAGCAGAATCACCTGGAGAGCTGAGTACGTATGGATCGCTGGGCCTTTCCCCAGAGTGCTGATTCAGTAGGACTGGGCAGGGGGCGGGGTGGAGGGAAGAGTCTGCATCCAACAAGTTCCTGAATGGTGCTGACGCTGCTGGCCCAGGGACCACACTTGAAGAACCGCTGTGCTCTGCGGCACGGCCACCCAGACACCGCCTTAGGTGCTACGTTTATATGGAGGATATAAACGCTACTAACACCTTGCAAGCTGTTAAACTGATAGACAGAGCTTCCAGAAATTAACCCTATGGTGTACATCTGCACTTTTAGAACATCTTCCTGTCTTCTGTGGAACTGCAATTTCTCTGCAAACGTGCAGTATTTCATCTGAGCTAAAAGTTGAAATGCTGCAACTTTAGAAGCTACACCTGGAGGACGTCCAGGCACTAATTTTTCCACTTTAGTCACGTTTCCCTTTGATGGAAGAAAACCGGCACATACACCACGCCGCCTGTATTTCCAAGGAGACAACGACCATCAGGAGGCACCGCGTCCCATCACAGTCCACTGCCCTTCATAACAAACCCTGAGCAGCTGCAAATTCCGTCCCATTCACATGCTGACAGGACTTGAAGTAAGGGACCAGAAAAGAAAATTCAAGGGTCTTGTTGGTGCCTATCTGAACAGACAATAGTAAGAACTTCTCCAAATGTCTGAACTATAATCTCTAAACCCTGCCTCTGCTCGTAATTGCTGTCTGGAAGCGCAAAGAAATCAGAACATTGTACCAAATGAAGAGCAAGCCTGCTTGAATGAGGGCAAATGCAGTGATTCCAAGACTTAAAAGAGGAAGCAGGGCCCAGTGAGTTTACAAAAGCACATTCACAGGATAGGAATGCAGCGGTACAGGCGAACATAGGTAGAGTAGGTAAAAGTACCTGCAGTCATCATCTTCAAAAAGTACGCCTTGGGCTGCCCCGGTGGCGCAGCGGTTGAGAGTCCGCCTGCCGACGCAGGGGACGCGGGTTCGTGCCCCGGTCCGGGAGGATCCCGCGTGCCGCGGAGCGGCTGGGCCCGTGAGCCATGGCCGCTGAGCCTGCGCGTCCGGAGCCTGTGCTCCGCGACGGAAGAGGCCACAGCAGGGAGAGGCCCGCGTACCGCAAAAAAAAAAAAAAAAAAAAAAAATTAAAATATTTTGAATTCTGAAAAGCATTGTTCTTTCCATTTAAGATTTGATTTTCCAAATTCTACCTTGGGTCTCTGACCTTCTTCCCTAACAGACTTGGTTAAGAATAAGGCATGCACAAAATTAGATGTGTAACCCCAAAGCAGCATGTTTTCCTCCTTTCTTGCCCTTTTTCTGACCTGACCTGTTGAGAAGAGGTGGAAGGGGAGAAAGGTAGAGGCAGAGTGTCCGTGAGATGCTCAGGTTGCAGCAGGAACGTCCACAGTCTGCAGGCTAACGGTGGGCCCGCAAGTGGGCGAGCGATGCAGAATGGAGGTGCCCCACCCTTCACACTTCCTACAATTCTGACCTTTAGCTGAGTGAAGGTGGACATGGGTGCATAACCAGGGCATGTGTGATGCCGGGTCAAGCTCCCGGATCCCTTACCCGGGATGGAGTCCTCTCCTCCCCATTTGCCAACTGCAAACTGCACCTGACTTCTCTGCGACTTTCCTCCGTGAGTCCACAAACTGGGCTCAGGAACCAGCCCTGCTCACCGCCTGCTTTTGTACAGGCCAGTGAGCTAAGAGCCCCTTTTATGTTTCCAAGTGGTTGGAAAAAATTAGGGAATATTTCGTAACCCACGAAAATGGCATGAAGTTCAAATTCCAGTGTCCACGAAGAAAGTCACATCCACGTGGTCCCATGTTGTCAGTGGATACCTGCTGCCGTGATGCAGAGGGCGTGGCTGTGGTGGCCACCTGATGTGGGTCCCACGGCTCACGCTGTGCTTGTTGCACCACACGCCACGCGGTGCACCATCAATTGGCAGCGTTTCAAGCCCCCCACTCACTCCTTACCGTGACGTTCTATTGCCTTGTCAAAACAAGAAGAGAAAAGTGGACTCAGTGAGCCAGATTGGGGTGCGGGGGTGTGTGGATGGTTGTGTTACACAACCGTTACAACATCGCGCTTGTTTTGCCGTGACACTCAAGCCGAGCCCAAAGGATGATGCCTCATCCACCCACAGGCCAGACTGAGGCTCATCAGAACTCACAGACGGCATGGTCAGAAAACGAAGAAAGTTTAAAGCAGAATGTCTCAACAAAGCAGAACAATTAACCAATTGTGAGCTAAGTAGATCACGGTTGATTGCAGCAGCCGTGGAAATGGGCCCCAGCAAATAAGCTCGTGGAAGTCTGTTAGCCTTTTGACTCAAGGATGTTGAAGAATTGAGGACATTGTGGCGACATCAATAGTTCACTAACAACAAGGAAAATTATCTCAAGAGCTCTTCCTCGACTCCTGACGAGTCAACAAAGGTTACTGGTAATATTTTCTCAGATGTTGTTGTTGACTTAAGAAGTCAGCAATTCAAAGTGACTGAAGAATTAGTCTCAGTCAATAGTCAGCCTGGATCAACTACAGATGAGAATATTTCAAAAGAAGTTGAGAAAAACGTGGATTTGGTACAACCTGAAGTGGAATCCACTAAGATGTGTTATAACTGCTGGTGGTAAAACCTGTGGAGGGAAGAGCTTGACAACACTTTTGAGAATGTAAACTGTGTGAAGCTTAGGGTTATTTATTACCTACTTTGCAGAAGGTATCGTGGTCTATCCTATCTCACTGAACCTGCAGTGACGATGGTGAGCTTTAATGCTCTGGTTGCCTCATCTTCCCCAGGGCTGTGAAGTCAGAAATGCCAGCTGAGCGCTGATCTGCTCACCACACAGCAGCCCAGCAACTCAGCACCAGTAAAGCTCTATTGCAGCTGTTGAGTTCGAGGTGGAGACAAAGTTTTCTAAATGAGACCTGCCTTCCACCATTTTTATCAAACACTGAAGAACCGTGGAATTAGCTTGATACTGTGTCTTAATAAATTCAACCTAAAATTACAAGGCAAAACAATACTTACATGTGAAATCTATACTGCACTGAAGTCATTTTGATGACAACTAATGTTTGAATTGAAAGTTACAGAGGGTTTGTACATTTCCCATGCCGTCAGAAGTCAAAACAAGAAGTGAGATCTCCATTCCCATATGCATTTGAAGCAGACGTATTTCCCAAGCTCAGCTGTTGTAACAGTTCCAGCAGGGCAAAGGAAATCTCCACATTTCAAAATCCGTTTAGCGGCGTGTTAAGAGCTCCTACCTAACCTTCAGCTGAAGGGGATTAATCTGCAACTTAACGAAATATTAACAGACAAATATCAAGAGTAGAAGCTAACGGGATTCTATGACCACTCGCCAAGGAGTGAATATGCTCAATTAAAATCAAGCATCCGTGGGTTGACATCAGTGTTTGGTAATACCTACCTGTGTGCAAAGAAATGTTCAACGATGAAATATGTACAATTTCATTACAGATAAGCATTAACAGATGAACATTTGCAATTAATTTTGATATAAGGAATGTCAACTTTGAACCCCAATTAAATATTACCCCTCCCAAAAAATATTATTTCATTCTTCTCATCTGCAGATCTGTATTACAACAAAAATTGCACTCAATCTTTATATTTTGAAAGTCGCTAGTGAAAACACCGTTGAGATTTGTTTCCTTTCCTTAGCCTCAATTTTCCTCCTGGCCCACACCTAAAATATTTTCTACCTGGTCCTTCACCAAAAAAAAAGCTTTCTAACCTTTGCTCCAGATATCACCTTAGTCCCCAAATTATACTTAGTATTTTTAGCTAATGCCTATATCTGTCATCATCTTACATGATTTTGTCATTCACAGAAAAATGTGTGGATGGATGGATGGATAACTTCCTGTTTTGTAGTCTTAAACACAGAGAGCCATGGCCATCAGTTTACTGCTGTCCTGAAAGGGAGGTGGAGCCGTCATAAAACGCAGGGGCTGGGGAGCAGGGCCTGGTCAGGGTCTCACCACAGCCACATGTCTACAGGGGCCAGTTTACATTGTTTATTTCAAAGGCCTTCAGTCCAAATTATGGCAAAAATAGCTTTACTGAGCATTTACAAAATATTATGCTATTTCCTTCTACACAGAGAAGCAGGACTGACACAATATACATTTAAAAATTGCCCTTCCAATGGCAATAGCGCATTGTTTTGTCAAACTACACTTTGGTAATCCAATACTTTGCCTTTAGACAACAAAATGCTATTTCAACTTTAAATGCAACTGAAGTAAATTCCTAAATAACGTTTAACTGTTGTAGTTTTTAGAGATCTTCACCCTGGAATCAGCAGCTCAGCAGAATGTTATCCCCAGGTCTCACTCAGGGAACTTTTCTTTAAGGTAAACTGATAACAGAAATGGAACCGTAAGTGGATTCTCTAGTATCAGCTGTTCAAGCTTCCAATGGTAATTTTGAGACAACCTTAAGCAAGCCATTTCTCTTGTAATATATTATTGTTAAATTAACAAAGCAAGTCATTCTGTTGCTTCAGTCTTTAAAAATTATGAAATTATCCAATACTAATTCTTCTACTCCTCCTAGCTGCTTGTTTGCCCTGATGGAAGGAAAAAACCAAATGTCAAGTTTTAGTCCTTAGCAGTTCACACCCAATTTTCTGGCTTAAAAAAAAGAAAAACAAAACAACTGACAGGAAGCTTTCACTATAAACAAATTACACTGTCTTCCTGAAACTAACAATTCAATTCAAGGGTCAAGCCTATGGTGGGTCCTTTTTGTTGCTCTTTCCCAGAGGGTCTCGGAGAGGTTTTACCTAAGGCATTAGCTTTGTGTTCTAGTTCACAAAGTCAATCAATTTTTTAGATTATTTTAATGTAGGAAAGGCAGAGTTAAAAAGTCAAACATTTCAAAACCTACTCATAATGTGATCTCTTAGATGACCAAAAAGTTAAATTAAGTTTTAAAATCGAATGAGTTAACAAAAGAGAAGTATAATCACGGATCCCAAAAGGAACTTCAAATTGTGTTATTCCAATTAGCTGCTTTATTCTAGAGGAAAATAGAATTAGTAAGGCAAAGAAATGTGTAAGAACAGCCAGCAAGAGACTGTCGAGAAATCACACTGGCTTTCCAGACTACACACAAGTAGATTTTAATTTTGTTATTTAAAACCTGTTTAAAGCCTGCAAACAGGGCTTCCCTGGTGGCGCAGTGGTTGAGAGTCCGCCTGCCGATGCAGGGGACGCGAGTCCGTGCCCCGGTCCGGGAAGATCCCACATGCCGCGGAGCGGCTGGGCCCGTGAGCCATGGCCGCTGAGCCTGCGCGTCCGGAGCCTGTGCTCCGCAGTGGGAGGGGCCGCAGCAGTGAGAGGCCCGCGTACCGCGCACACACACACACACACACACACACACACACACACACACACACAAACAGCCTGTACACATGAGCACTGCAACACTGGGCACAATAGAACCGTCTGTGTCTATTTTTGCTTTTTAAAATATTAGATATAATGGCTCGAATCACCTTTATTAACAGAAGGTTAATTAAAGAATAAGTCATTCTTTATTAACAGAAGGTCATGTTCACTGTTTCAAGAGAAAATATGTTAAAATCAGTGCCTGCCTAGTAGGCCCATCATAGTCTCTTCGTCTTAAAACAACGTCTATTAAGAGAGAGAAAAGAGACAGTGTAAAAAACTAAGAAATGGGAATGCCAAAATATGGACAAAATTACCACCAACTCAAAAGGAAATGGAAATAGACCAAGAAAATATATCTTCACGAAATAAAGAATATGTGAAAAAATATCCAAAGATGCTCCAATTGTTGCATTACAAGCTACCCCCAAAACCTAGCCGTTTAAAATAGTACCCATTTTCTTATATTTCCTGGTTTTGTAGGGCAAGTCCAGGCGGGGGACCCCTCTGCTCCATGTTGCACTGGTGGCTGTCACCTGCTGGGCTCAGCTGTGCTGCCGAAGGGGCACCGACACAGCCTCTGCAGGGTGCTAACCTTAGCCTGGCGAGGCTTCCACGGCGGGGCTCAGAGTCCAAGAGCAAACATTCTAGCGGACAGAGTAGAAGCTGGATGGGCTTCCATGCTGTGCCTTAGAAAGCATATGGATCCTGTGGTCATGCTTCTTTGGTCAAAACAGTCATAAGAACACCCAGATTCATAAGGAAGGGACAGGCACTCACCTCTTCATGAAAGAAGCATCAAATAATTCGTAGCCATGTTTTAAAATTCTATGTTCAGAACCCCACTGTTCAGTCCCTGATAAGAATTTGTCCACTTTGACATATTCACATATATTCAGAGACAACAACTTCCAGAAAGTAACTAGGCCTAAGTAGGAGAGTCTAGGACTAGATTAGGACATTTTGAGCAGTACATCACTTATAAATGAGGTTCTAAAGGAATATCTCTAACAGTAAATGTGCTAGAAATTGTAGTCAGTCATTCATTTGTAGACCTACTTACTATATATCAAGGGTCTACTATTTGCCAGGTCCTGTACTAAAAGATACAGACGCAGTAATAAAAAAGTTGGACATTTTCTCTGTTCTCACCACTCTGAGAATTAAGGTGCCCAAGAGCACAGGTAAGAAATGGGAAACCCTTTTGTCCAGCAGAGCCCCCACTGGACAGTGCATTTCCCAGTAGCTTCTAGCTGTTATCTCAGAGCCACTTGACAGATAACTAATGAAGAAGTGATGGTCAACTGGCAGTCCACACAGTCTGACTGTTTACAAATTCCAGATCTAGGTAAGACTCACTTTACTTCAGGTTGAATTAAGAGAGAAAACAATAAAATCAGCACCTACACAATGAAAACCTAGCAAAAGTCTTATAAGAAAAAATTATATATATACCCCACTCAATTGTGAACATAAATTTTTTAAATGCAAAATAAATTATTATCCAAATAAATCCCTCAGTATATTAAAAGTGTAATACATTAAGACCAAGTTGGATTTACTCTAAGAATAAAGGTTTTAAAAAAAAGAAAAAAACACATGATCATTTCAATAGATGGAGAAATAGCATGTGTTAAAATTTAACATTGAGGGTCTTCCCTGGTGGCGCAGTGGTTGAGAGTCCGCCTGCCAATGCAGTGGACATGGGTTCGAGCCCTGGTCCGGGAGGATCCCACATGCCATGGAGCAACTAAGCCCGAGAGCCACAACTACTGAGCCTGTGCTCTAGAGCCCGCCAGCCACAACAACTGAGCCCACGTGCCACAACTACTGAGCCTGCGCGCCTACAGCCTGTGCTCCACAGCAAGAGAAGCCACCGCAATGAGAAGCCTGCCCACCACAATGAAGAGTAACCCCCGCTTGCCACAACTAGAGAAAGCCCACGCACAGCAACGAAGACCCAACACAGCCAAAAATAAAAACAAATACATTAATTAATCAAAAAAACAACAACACTAAGTGTTGGTGAGTATATAGAGCTACTGAAAAATCTCATTCAGGGATGATGGGTCTTTAAATCGGCAAAACATTTCTGGAAAACTGGCTTTATTTACTATAGTTGAAAATACACAAGCCTATGACCCATCAATTCCTGCCCTAGTTACATAAACAACAGAGACATGTGTGAGAATGTGCAAGACAGCATTATTTGTAAGTATAAAAACAAAGGAAAATATACTGTGTATCATGTATAAAAAGTTCAAAATGCTTCAGGGATGTAAGTTTTTAAAATTAAAAATAAAGCCAATGAGGTGATGATCATAAAAGCTAGAATACCATATATATTTTTGGAGAAATGGATATAGGAAATATCCATTGGGAATATGGAAATGGAAATAGGTTCTGTACCTATTGGAACAATGCTCAATGATAAATCACTGAGGTGTACACATTTGTTTTATATACATGTCTTCAATATATTATATTTCACAATAAAAAGAAAAGGCGGAAAGAATAATAGTGAAACAAGATTCTACTTGTAAACAGAGGGAGAAAATTCAAGCCAACAATCAGAAGCACGCTTAATCTTTGAACTCTGCAGATATTTCTGCCAAACTCATGTATATCATATCTATGGTTACTGAAACTTCTCTATGGTTAGAAATTTATTGTTTTATAATTTTAAAAGCTACATCTAAAACATGTCAGAATCAAACAAGAACGCTTGCTACCACCACACTGATATAATAGTACTTGGGGATGTTATCTAATAAAATATTGGAATAGAATAAAATAAGGAGCATAAATTTGGAAATTAGGTGTCAAAATTATCACTCTTTGCATGTTTACTTAAAAAGAAACTCAAGGATGCCATGTGAATAAAAATATTGAATGAAAGAATTGTCTGCAAATTGACAGCTTTTTCTCATACCAACAATATATTCTTAGGAAATATAATAGAAAAATAGGCTTCATGGACTATTTCATTATTATAAAATAAATATAAATATGCATACATATTTATTATACACTTATCTATTAAAAATATTTAAAATAAATAAAATAAAAGGAGGGATAAACTTAACATTTCTAAGAAAACTATATATTTTTAAATAACTTACAAAGAGACACATAAGCAGAAAAGCTATCATGTTCTTGAATGAAGTCTTCAAAATTATAAAGGTCTCAATTCACTGAAAACTGATCTATGAATTGAACGTAATCCAAGTCAAAACCTCAATATGAATAAATAACTCTGACATTCAGCTGAAGAAATAAATCACAAGAGTAAGAGGAAAGCAGCAGAAAAATAAGAAACTCCAACTTCTGCCCCTCCATAAAAGCAATGAAAACTTGGCCTGAACTGTCAGAATTTGCTTTTTTTCAGAAGTCAGAAAATTAATCAAAGGGTTACAGGAACCATAAGAGCATTTACTCAACAAAACAGCTGAATCTCAGTGAGAACCACAAGATTTTTGGTGTCTGAGTCACCCCATTCCCATTGCCAACTCCCTTGCTCAGTGGTAGCCGTGAAAATAATTCACTGCATCTCCTATACTGGATGGAGCAGAACAGACCTCATTTACAAGAATTTTAATCATTTATTTTGACCTATCTGATGTCTCCCCGGAAGACTGGCTCAAGAGGCTTGTCTTTGTTTTACCTGATGCAGAACCGGCCCGTGCTAAAGCATTTGTCTAAAACTGTTACAGGCTAATGCTTTCCTTGCTGCTGCCTGGATGACAGATAACATTTGGGGCAAAAAACTCACGAACCAAAAACCTTGGAAGGAAAGGCTAGAGAAGGGAATTGCCACAGTCCTGGGAATTGAGAAGTCCCTGTGCACACCTATGCCGTGCACAGGCTCAGGAAAGGTCCAAAAAGGACCTGAGTTCTCACCTCTGTTCTGATCTTGAGTCTCAGTGAAGGAATGAAGCTAAGACAGAGTTGTATACTTCTTGGCTGAGTACTGAAGGTGTGTCCAAACACACACACACACACACACACACACACACACACACACACACACACACACAGCTCCTGTTCCAAGACTGGGAAATAATTTGGTTCCAGATATTTAAGGAAATCTCTGTCCAGTCATTAGTTGACAACTAAGTTAACTGTATGGAGACTTCAACGGCTATAAATGACAAATAATGCATACAGAATTTACAGAACTCATCCAGAAAGTCACTAAAACACAAATAAAAATGCCTGCTGTACGCAGCAATGAAAAATTATCCTGGGAAGGGGAGAGAATCTGGTTTCTAGAGGGATCACCTTATAATGTTCATATAACCCGTTTTCAACAAAAGAAGGGAAGCGTGAATCATGCAAGGAAACAAGAAAGTGTGACCCATACACACGAAAGGAGGCAAACAATAGAAACTGTCCCTGAGGAAGCGCACACGTGGAATTGTCTAGACCAAGACTTTAAATATGTTCAAGGAGAAAAAGGAAGCTATGCCTACAAACTAAAGGAAAGTTTGAGAATGATATCTCACCAAATAGAAATTATTCAGTAAAGAGTGAGAAATTATAAAGAGGAATGAAATAGAAATTCTGACGTTAAAAAGCACAATAGGGCTTCCCTGGTGGCGCAGTGGTTGAGAGTCCGCCTGCCGATGCAGGGGACGTGGGTTCATGTCCCGGTCCCGGAGGATCCCACATGCCACGGAGCGGCTGGGCCCGTGAGCCATGGCCGCTGAGCCTGCGCGTCCGGAGCCTGTGCTCCGCAACGGGAGAGGCCACAACAATGAGAGGCCCGCGTGCCGCCAAAAAAAAAAAAGTACAATAACTGATATGAAAAACTCACCAGAGGGATTCAACAGCAACTCCAGTTGGCAGAAGAATCAATGAACTTTGAGCTAGGTCAATAGAGTACCCATCTGAGGACTGGAAGGAAAAAGAATGAAGAAAAAGGAGAAGAGCCTCAGAAACCTGTGGGACACCATCAGACGTACCAGCATTACACATACCGGGAGTCCCAGAAGGCAATAGAGAGAGAAAGAATCAGAAATATTATTTCAAAAAATATTGGCTGAAAAATTCCCAAATTTGATGAAAACCATTATTCTATACATTCAAGAAGCTCAACAAACTCCAAGTAGAATAAATTTATAGATGTACACCTAGATACATCATAATGAAATTATCCGAAGACAAAAACAAAGAGATGATCTTGAAAGCAGCAAGACAGAAGCAATCCATCATGTACCAGTTATCACAAATGAGATTAACGTCTGAAACCATGGATTCCAAAAGGCAGTGGGGTGCCACACTGAAAGTGCTGAAAGAAAAAAAGAATTTCAACCACTCTATATCCAGAAAAACTACCCTTTAAAATGAAGGAGAGGGGACTTCCCTGGTGGCCCAGTGGTTAAAACTCCGTGCTTCCAACGCAAGGGGGCACAGGTTCAACCCCTGGTCAGGGAACTAAGATCCTGCATGCCGCGCTGTGTGGCCAAAAAAAAAAAAGAGAAATTAAGAAACCTGCAGATAAAAATCAAAAGGGTCTGTCATGAGCAGACTTACCTACAACAAATGCTAAAGGGAGCCCTTCAGGCTGAATAGAAAGACACTAGATAATAACTCGAGTCCACATGAAGAAATAAAGAGCACCAGTAAAGGAGACTAAATAGGTAAATATAAAAGAATAAATGTATGTTTGTTCGTAACTCCTTGTATTTTTAATCTGATATAAAAGACAGATACATAAAGCAATAATTATAAATAATAAATATAAATCTATGTTTATGGGCAAGCAATGTATAAAAGAGAGAGAGAAGACACAGACTAAGGAATGAAAGAGGAGACATTACGCTGACCTTACAGAAATGAAAAAGGCTGTAAGGGAATACCATGAACATTTGTATGCCGACAAATCAGATAGCCTGGATGAAATGGAACAATTCCTATAAATGCACAAACTACCAAAACTGACTCAAGAAGTAATAGACCTATTAGCTAAGAAGACTGAGTGATGATGATGATAATTACAACTTCCAACAAAGAAACACTGAGCACTCAATATATTTATTGGTGAATTCTGCTAAAACTATAAAGAAGAATTAATACCAATCATTCTCAAATTTTCCAAAAAGAAGAGAAGTGAACGCTTTATAACTCATTCTATGAGGCCAGTATTTCTCTGATACAAAAGCCAGACAATGACATCACTAGGAAAGGGAATTATACAGCAATATTCCTTATAAATATAGAGGCAAAAATCCTCAACAAAATACAGGAGAACTGAATGCAACAACATATAAAAAGGGTTATACCTTATAATCAAGTGAGGTTTATCCCAGTTAGTAGAACACAGAAAAATCAATTCATGTAATACATCATATCAATAGAATAAACATACGATCATCTCAATAGATGCAGAAAAAATTGAAAAAAATGCAACACCCTTTCATGATAAAAACGTTCAACAAACTAGAAATAGAGAAGACCTTCCTCTACCTGATAGAGGCCATTTATGAAAAATTCACAGCTAACATCATACTTTTTAAAATAAATTTATTTATATTTGGCTGAATTGGGTCTTTGTTGCTGCACATGGGCTTTCTCTAGTTGTGGCAAGTGGGGGCTACTCTTTGTTGCGGTCCGTGGGCTTCTTCTCATTGCAGTGGCTTCTCTTGTTGCAGAGCACAGGCTCTAGACATGAGAGCTTCAGTAGTTGTGGCTCGTGGGCTCTACAGCGCAGGCTCAGTAATTGTGGTGCATGGGCTTAGTTGCTCTGCAGCATGTGGGATCTTCCCTGACCAGGGCTCGAACCCTTGTCCCCGGCACTGGCAGGCAGATTCTTAACCACTGTGCCACAAGGGAAGCCCCTAACATCATACTTAATTATGAAAGACTAAGCACTTTTGCCTAAGATTTGGAACATGACAAGGATGTTTGCTCTCATAATTTCTATACAACATTGTACTGGAGGTTACGGCCAGAACAGTTAGATAAGAAAAAGAAATAAAAGCCATCTACAATGGAAAAGAAGACACAAAGCTATCTCTATTTGCACACGGCATGAGCTTATATATTGAAAGTTCAAAAATCCATTAAAAATGTCTATTATAGCTAACAAACTAGGTCAGCCAGGTTGCAGCATACTAGATGGATATACAAAAATTAGTTGCATTTTTATATACTAGTAGTGAACATTCTGAAATTAAGAAAACAATTTAAAATAGCATCAAAAAGAATAAAATACTAGTTTTATTAATTAGTTTAACAATTAGCTTATTCATTAGAATTAATTTAACAAAAGATGTGCGTGACTTTTACAGTGAAAACTATGGAACATTGTTGTATTAAATAAGATCTAAATAAGTCGAAAGAGAATAAAACTGTACTACTTTCTCACACCATATACAAAAATAAACTCAAAACGGATTAAAGACTTAAATATAAGGCCTAAAACCATAAAACTCCCAGAAGAAAACATAGGCAGTTCTCTCTTTTAAATAAGTCTTAGCAATATTTTTTTGGATATGTCTCTTCAGGCAAGGGAAACAAAAGCAAAAATAAACAAATGGGACTGTATCAAACTAAAAAGCTTTTGCACAGCAAAGGAAACTATCAACAAAATGAAAACGTCGCCTACTGAATGGGAGAAGATATTTGCAAAAGATATGTCCAATAATGGGTTAATATCTAAAATGTACAAAGAACATATACAACTCAACATCAAAAGAGAAAACAACCCGATTAAAAAATGGGCAGAGGACCTGAATAGACACTTTCCAAAGAAGACATACGGATGGCCAACAGACACATGAAAAGATGCTTAGTATCACAAATCATCAGGCAAATACAAATCAAAACAACAATAAGATACCACCTCACACCTCTCAGAATGGCTATTATCAAAAAAACAACAAATAACAAGTGTTGGTGAAGATGTAGAGAAAAGGGAAACCTCATGCACTGTTGGTGGTATTCTAAATTGGTGCAGCTACTATGGAGGTTTCTCAAACAATTAAAAATAAAACTACCATAGGATCCATAAAAATAAATAAATAAACAAATAAATAGACATCCAGTATTCATGGTATGGAAAACAATATTGTTACAATAAAAATACCCCCAAAATTGAATTAGAGATTCAATGCAATCCTTATCAAAGTTCCAATTTCTTTTTATGCACAAAAGTACAACCTGATCCTAAAACTCATATGAAATGCAAGGGAATAGCCAAAACAATCCTGAAAAAGGACAAAGTTGGAAGACTCACACTTCTCAATTTCAAAACTAACTACAAAGCTACAGTAACCAAGACAGTGTGGTAGTGGGATTGGGATAGATATTTAAAACAATGGAATAGAACTGAGAGCCCCAAAATACATTCATAATCAATGGTCAATTGATTTTTGACAAGGTTTCCAAGACCATTCAATGCAGGAAAACAATCATCCTTTCAACAAACAGTATGGGATAACTGCATATCCCTGAGCCAAAAAATGGATTTGGACCCCTACCTCACACCATAGGGAAAAATTAGTTCAAAATGAATCAAAGACCTAAATGTCAGCACTTATACTACAAAACTCTTAGAAGAAAACACAGGGGTACATTTCTATAACTTTGGCTTTGGCAAATGATCCTTTGATGTGACACCTAAACCACAGGCACCCAAAGAAAAAAAGACAAATTGAACTTCGTTAAAATGAAAGATTTTTGTGTATTAAAGGATTTTATAAAGAAAGTAAAAAGACAACCCACAGAATGGGAGGAAGTAGTTGCCAGTTAACTGTCTGATAAAGGTCCAATATCCAGGATATATAAGGAAATATTACAACTAAACAATATGTCAAATAACCCAGTTTAAAATGGACAAAGGACTTAAATAAAATTTCTCCAAAGAATTGGAATAGAATATCTCCAAAGGAAGGAATTTCTCCAGAAAAGACATAGAGATATACAGATGGCCAACCAGCACATGAGAAGGTGTTCAACATAATTAATCTCTAGGAAAATGCAAATAAAAACTATGAGATGCGATTCACACCCACTAGAATAGCTATAAAAAAAAGAAAATAGAAGATAATAAGTGTTCGCAAAGATGTGGAAAAATCAGGAGCCTTTCACGTTGCTATAGAAATTTAAAATAATGCAGCCACTGTATAAAAGTTTGGCAGTTCCTCAAACTTTCTAAAAATAGAATTACCATGTGACTGATAAGTTTCACTCCTACATATACACACAAGAGAAATGAAAAGATATGTTTAGAGAAAAACTTGTATATGACTCCTCACAACAGCATTATTTGTTATAGTCAAAAAGTAGAAACAACACAAAAATCCATCAACAGATGAATACATAAGCGAAATGTGGCATATGCATACTGGAATATTTTTCAGCCATAAAAAGGAATGAAACACTGATACAATCTTGAAAACATCATGCTAAATGAAGAGCACCAGACACAAAGGACATATACTGTAAGATTCCATTTATATGAAATATTCAGAAAAGGCAAAGCCGAAGAGCCAAAAGTAGATTAGTGGCTGCCAGGGGGTTGGTGGTGCTGGAGTTGACACTGATTATAATAGGTATGGGGCCTCTTTTGGGGATGATAAAAATGTTTTGGAGCAGATGGGTGGTGATAGTTGTACAATATACAAAAACTCTCAAACCAGCTGAATTGTACAGTTGAAAATGAATTTTAAGTCATGTAAACTGTACCTCAATAAAAATATCTAATAAAAATACATACTAAAATATTTACAGATGAAATAACATCTGGGATTTGCTTCAAAATGATCTTGAGGTTAGGGGTTGGAGTAAATAATATCAACAGACTGGTTCAGTGTTGATAAACTTATAGCTGGCCACGGTAAGAGTGGGTTCATTAGAGCACTCTCCTTACCTTTGGATATATTTGGAACTTTGCATAATAAAATTATTTTTAAAGAACTAAGTAAAATGTTTTTAAAAGGATACTGAGGAATAGTTATTATAAAGCTGCATAATCAAAATCAGTGGACTGTGTTGGAATGGAAAATAATGTTAATAAACAGACCTAAGCACATTATATGAAGGATTTGGAATTTTAAATCAGTAAGAAATAAATGATCAGTAATTGGGATACCTAGATAATCCTTTAGAAAAAAAATACATGGGTTAATAGACTTACCTCATACCATACATACAAATATAATCCACAAGGATTATATTTTAAATAAAATTAAAAATATATAAGAACAAAGTATGTAAATATGAAACAAAATTAGGGAAATATCAATGAATATGTAATCTTGGGGGCAGTTCTCCTAAGTCTGATAAAAAAAAACAGATCTTGGAATTTTTAAAAATATCATAAATTGAGAAAAAATATTGCTCACATATGAAAAGAGGTTAATAGTTAAAGAGAAAAAAAGGTGTTTTTTAAAATTTTTGGCTGCATTGGGTCTTTGTTGCTGCATGCGGGCTTTCTCTAGTTGCAGCAAACAGGGGCTACTCTTCGTTGCAGTGCACGGGCTTCTCATTGCAGTGGTTTCTCTTGTTACGGGGCACAGGCTCTAGGTGTGCAGGCTCAGTTGTGGCACACAGGCTCAGTAGTTGTGGCACACAGGCTCAGTAGTTGTGGCGCACGGGCTTAGTTGCTCCGTGGCCCGTGGTATCTTCCCGGACCAGGGCTCGGACCCGTGTCCCCTGCATTGGCAGGCAGATTCTTAACCACTGTGCCACCAGGGAAGCCCCAAAAAAGGTATTTTAATGAAAAAATAATTTAAAGGGTGAACAAATAATTCACAGAAAAATGAAATACATGCCCAAGATACCGAGCACAGTTCCCTTTCTTGCTGTCTAATAACTGAGACTCTTTCTGCTTTGGAGAAGCCCCTTCGTGAGTTGTGGAGGCAAAAATGAGGAACTCCATTCACAAGAACGGAGACTGTAAGTTACTCTCTCTCCTAGGCCCTTACAGTTTGGGCATAGGCCTGTGATCTGGGCTAACAAATATTTTTAAAATAATAATTTCTATTTTTTGATGTAGACAGTTTCTTCACACTCTACTAGCAGATATATAAGTTGGCCCTACCTTTTCGGAGAAAATTTGTCAATATTTATCAAAAGCTGTTAGAAAAGTGAGGGAACTGACTCAGCAATTACACTTCTGAAAATTATTGTAGGGAAATAATCACACAAGTATAAAAATGCATCTACTAGGTGTTCATGATAGCATTGTACATCTCAGCAAAACAATGAGAAGCAGTCTGAATGTAGCACCAGAAGACTGACTACATGAACCACGGGGCACCCCTGTATGAGAACTAGATGCAAACATCAAAGCTGATGACTTGAAAAATTAGACTAAAAGCCAGTATCTGCAATAGGATCTCATATTCCTATGTCCATATGCATGTGCATGTGTTATATACACACATATTCAGGAAAAAATCTCAAAGTTTAAACATTAACATGTCAACAGCCCTTACTTCCGGGTGTGAGCACCTAATAACTAAGAGCTTTTGTTTTTCCCTTTTGTTTGTTTGCTTTGTTTTGTTCACATATGTTTTCTATTTTCCAAAATAATATATACTGTTCCTTTAAAAGTGGGCACGTATTTAGAAATAATATCATCTCTGAAGTAAAAAAAAAAATTTCCACCAACATATTTTTGTTTATCTGTATCTTAAATGTCCCATAAAATGACTTCATATTCTACAAGTTATACTAAGAATAGAGGGTTTTATTAATCATGGACAAACCACACTCATTGTATCAGAGCAATGATCCACTTTTTTTTTTTCTGAAAACAAGTTTTATATAAATAAGTGTTTAAATACATTACATAACATTAAAACTGAAGGGGAAAAAAAAACCCAAAGAAAACCAAAAACCAGTTTGTTACTTCACATGGCATCGGGCAGCTGTTGCTAGTAAGTTGCGAGCTCTACAGCTACATGACGAATACATCGGTTTGAAATCTGTTCCCTTGTCAAAAGTTTAACTCTGATAGAAGGTTGGCCTCACATTCTAGTTTGCTCATCGATCAGCTGGGATATGTCTGGTCAAAAAGACCTTGGTGGCAAGCCAGATGTCCTATCACCTCAATAGAATGAACGTGGCTGCTCTAAGCTCTGCCCACCTGGTCACGTTGGAGATACCAGGGGATCTTTCCCCTGACGATCAAAGACTCCCTCTAGCAGTACAGCTGCCGTCGCTGCCTCACCCCCATCCTCCACTCTCAGCTTCACCTAGGGCTGTTCAGGTGGCGACATTCTCTTAGGGCAGGGAACTCTATAGAGGGATTGCTGGGAGCTTCTGGCCAGACATAGCCGTCTGTGATCTCAGGGCTCTGGACTTGGCTGACACATCACTGTTACTGCTTTGTCTCAGGCCGGACCCTGCCAGGTGCCTACTGCTTGACCTCTGTTTAAATGAGGGACTTCAAGACTACACAGCATGGCTGCTTTCAGTTTATTGCATGAAGCAGTTACACTCGTCCAAGTGAACAGCAGACCCCAAGTGGTTACATTACACAAGCTGTGAGGTTTGTAAACTTGTGACAAGGGACAGAACGAAAATTCTACTCATTGCAAGGAAATCCTCACTTAAGCTTCAGTGAGCCAGGAGCACTTAAAACCCATGAACCTTCAGCTGATCGCCCTTAGCCAGTCCAGTCTCTGCGAGGAACTGGCATATGTTCTTGCGCTTGTCACCCTGTAGCTGAATTACTTCTCCGTATTCTGGACGCTCAATTACAGTTCCCTCGCAGGCAAATTTCTTCTTAGACGCCTTCACTAGCTTCTTTTTATCGTAATCATCAGCGATTCCTTGGACAGTAGTAAGGGTCTTCCTGCCGTTTCTCTGTTGAATTCTTATATGGATATAAGATCATCACCCTTACTTGCATCAGCAAAGGGGTCGAAAGAGTGGAGGTTCTGGATGGCGGACATACGATACGATTCCTTTTCCTCGGTGGAATCGGCCTGCGGAAGGCGGCAGCTGGAGAAGGCGGGCGGGGGCTATGGAGCGTCAGGAAGCAAGGGGGCTCGAGGGGGAGGCTGCTGGGTCCTCGGCGGCGGCTCAGTGACTGGGGCTATGATTCACTTTTTAATTCAACTCTGGCTTGTCCTTCAATAAGTAAATGAAAGCAGTGAGCTTTGGACAAACCCCGTTTAAATGGGCCACCATCTTAAAAATTCAGGGAGATTTACCACCAGCACACTTGCAGTAAAGTCTGTGGGCTCTATATGTGGAAACTTTTGTTATTGTACCTTTTCCTTTGGTATTCTGTTCTCTTGAACACCATTTATCCTTAAATGCAAAACAATTTTTGCCATATTTTTATAATTCACAGACTTTGTTAGGACTGTGCCATAGCTAGTAATAATAGAATTATGTGTAATAGGAATCCTATGTGTTGAACATAACTCCAACGCTGCAACTTATTTAAAGATAGATTTTTTTCAAGTTGGCCTTATAAATCATTTACAAAGAAACTGAGCAGGCCTGAAACTACAGTCCAACTGTCACATTCTTGTAATGTGGCCACAGCTGCTCGGGGCGGGAGGCCGCAGCGGTGAGGGAGCGCAGAGCTGAGGGCCCCGCCAGACCGTCAGGAACAGAGCTCTCGCACTTGCCAGATATTAGATCAACAACCATTAAATATAATATGAACCATCTTCCGTGGCCAGGGCTCAAAAGCTGCAAGTACAAACAGCTACAGATATGTCACTGGAGACGCGGGGCCCAGCACACCGACGGTCCCCAAGCTGCAGGGGGAACCTCGCCTCCACGGCCTCAAGCCCTCCTGTCACAAAGTTCTGGTTCTCTGGACCCAAATGCACAGACGCGTCTGTTCTCCGTGAGTTACGCACACACGTCGGACCCCACGTCTGCCTCACAACACATGTACCCATTTGGCTTTTACGGGGGGAGGAAATGGCCTCAACTGTGCAAAAACCCAACACAGGTTTTGGGCTCTCACCTGAGGGACTTGGTTCCAGGGTGTGTGAACCTGGTGTTCGCTGCTGGTAAAGAACAGCTCTGTCCTGAAGGGGGTCAGAGGTCCAGCGGCCACGCCTCCCCCCTACCCCACTTACAATGCCTTCTACCTCTCTATTCTGTGGATCAGATAAAAATAATACATCGCTTACCAAAAGGTTGAATTTTAACGTCGTCCTGAGACACAGGTCTAAAGTCTATGATTAGAGAATTATTTTTCTGAGAAGTGTTACAAACCTACCTAAAACATCTCACACACACACCCATGATTTCTGAAATAACAGCAACGTCTTTTGCATTTTAGACAGTTTACTTGTGCTTTGATTTCATAGTCCCCACTCGTGAGAGCCCCTCCACACCAAATCCCACTGCTTTTGTCAGAGACCCTAACACTGCCCAGCATTATTTTGGTTTTTTCACATTTACTGTCTGTGTTCTTCACTAGATTAAGTTTTATGAAAACAAGGATCTCACCAGCCTGTCTGTTACTGTTTTTCATGGCACTAAGTAATTTTGATTGAATGAATGTATGAATGTTTGGATGTGTTACATTTGATACATAAAATTATATTCTCTTGACTTTAATATTTTAATGAAAGTGATTGCTGCCAGTTTCCTTAGGTCAGTTTTCACACGTTCATATTTACATATTTGTGTGAAAGAGTTAGGAAGCAATGATGTTTTCTGCAATTAACAATGACCTTCAGCTTTTGTATGTTTTCCTGCTGAAGCTCAGCCTTGCTGTGCCCCTCCTTGGACCAAGAGACTACTGCAATGTTAACTCTTAGTGGGGAAACAAGTGCATGTTAACAACACCTACATTTAAAAATCCTTGATTTTACAACAAGCATCTTCAAACATTCTCCCTTCTAACAGATATGAACAGGATAATGTCCCCACATCACTACCAAGGTGTAAGAGAGGCACAAAGGAAACTGTTCAGCCTCCTCTGTGTAATCCCACTATCGTGGCATCACACGCACATCCACTTAGCAAAGACTCTTGTCTGTCTTCCATAAAGGATATCTGTCATGTTTTCTCACCACTGAGCACCTTCTGAAGACCCTCCCGATGTTAGGGAATTGGCCACCTCTTGATCTCCAGGCAGAGGCCAGGAGGCGGTTTCCTAGCGCCCTGCACAGACGTGTAGCCCTGACCCAGGTTCATGGATTTGATGCAGGTGCCTGCAGGATTCTTCATTCTGGAAGTGAGCAGCGGGTGGAAGCAGCGCTTGTCACCAAGCCTGGCGTATTTTCCTATTTTTATTCCTATTTTCATTAAGTGAGGATTTAACTCCACTGCCAATGCTTCAGCAGAACACCCAAACTTGCACAGTGATGATATTCAATTATTTTTGAAATTTTGTTAATTTTAGTCATATAAAACTCAGGGCTTTAAGTGTTTTCAATTTTTGATGTGATAAAGGTGTATCTGTCCAGGTCGATGGGTAGGGTATGTTCTTTTCACAGCTTAACTAAAATAAGAAGCTTAGGCTCCTACTTCTGACATTGTCTCAACCAGGTCCCCAGGACAAGGTAACTTCAGAAAAAATAGATGCCTAGGGTGAAGGTACACCTTGAAGGGGAGTTATCACTGGATCTGTGTCACCATGAGGTCATCTAACTATCAATACCAATTCAGCACATACTTCTGAGCATCTATGGTTTATGGTAACTAATATACTAGACTCTGGAGATGCAGAGTTTGTAGGAGATGAAAGTGTAGAACGGAAACAGAAAAGTAAGTTAACAGGTTTGTAAAGGATCTGGGAGGTAATCCTCACCCAGAAGAAGACAAAGCCCCAGGGGAGAGCACCCTGGGTAGGGTAGGTAGGGCCTTGAAGGACAAATAAGAATTAGGGAGGGGACAAGTGGAGAGAACTTTTCCAGAAAGAAGAGCTAGCACAGGGGAAGGCACAGCTGTGTGAGAGAACAGAGTCTATGGAAAGGGCGTGGAATTTAGCAGGTTGGGCAAGGAGTTTTGCAGGACAGTAGGACGTGAGGTTAGAGGAACAAGTAGTAGATACACAACGGGTTTTATATCCCACGCCCAGGAGTGACTGGGAATGACTGAAAATGAGTTTCTGTGGGAGTGACAACTGTGACTAAACAGGAATTAGTGGCGAATCCTCCTATATCCTGAGAAAGGTCCTAAGAGAGTTCTGCCCAAGTGGAGTCTAAGGGTTTCCTAAAGACGGCAGCCACGCAGTAAGGTCTCAGACTCCTGTTTCAACAGACCATACATCCCGTGTTCAAAGTCAGAAAACTCAGAGGCAAAATGGCATGGCACTGAGATTCCACTTCTGGGCATCCCAAAGGAAAGGAGCTCTGTGTTCGTAGAGCCACATGGGCAGAAGAGACCTTGGGTCTCATCTATTACAATGACTGTCATTTGTTTTTATCCCAAGACACTTGAGAGGGACGACAATCCCATAAGTAACTGGTAGTGGATCACCAGCTGGTAATGATTCTCAAGATGTAAATGTGTATGCGTGTTTCCTGCCTAAGTGCCCCAACTAGAGCCTCCAGGACAATCACAAATAGAAGTGGTAGGAGTGGACATCCTTGTATTTTTCCTCATCTTTGGGGGAAAGTATCCAGTCTTTCAAAATTAACAATGATGTTAGCTGTGAGTTTTTCATAGATAGACTTTATCATTTTGAAGAAGTTCTTCTATTGTTGTCATTGTTTGAATATTCATAAATGGGTGTTAAATTTTGTCAAATGATTTTTCTGTGCCTATTGAGATGATCATATGTTTTACTTTGTTTATTGACATAACATAGTACATTAATTTACTTTTTTGTTAAGCCAACCTTGCATTCCTGGGATAAATCTCACTTGGTAATGGTGTATAATCTTTTATATATTTTGCTGGATTTGATTTGCTAGTCATTTGTTGAGTATTTTTGTGTCTATATTCATAACAGATATTGGTCTTAATTTTCAGTTCTTTTGATTTTTTTTTTTAATCAGAGTAATACTGACCTCACTGAATGAGTTGTGATGTGTTCCCTCTAATTTCTTGGAAGATTTTGTGAAGAAGTGGTATTAATTCTTCTTGTTTGGTAGGAGTTACCAATGAAGCCATCTTGTCCTGGATTTTCTTTGTGGGAAGTTTTTAAATTATTATTACAATTTAGTCTCTTGTTAGAAATCTACTAGAATTTTCTATTTATTCTTGAGTCAATTTCACTAATTTGTATCTTTCTAGGACTGTTTCCATTTCACCCAAGCTACATACATTACTGTCATACAGTAGCTCATTTGTAAGGTAGTCAGTGATGTCTCCACTTCCACTTCTGATTTCAGTAATTTGAGTCTTCTTTCTTTTTTCTTGGTCACCTTTAGCTCTTATCTTAAATTCCCTCCTTGGTAACTTCATATACTCTAATGTCTGGATATACAAATTTCTCATCCAGGTAAAACTTGAAATCATTTGTATTTTCTACTCATCTATAAGAATATTTTAATGTAAAAGGTATCTATGAATATCTTTTTAATTCTGTGAACCATTTAAAGTATAATTTTATAAGATGGCTTAGCTAAAAATTAAGATAGCTAACCATTCACAAGTAAAATTCTAAATTGTACTGAAAGGCTACCACAGTGTAGTGGGAAAACACCCACCTAAGATTCTGGAGACCTCTTATAACACGTGCTCTGCTTTGAACTAGCTCCATAATTTTCAGTAAGTCACTTATTTTCTTTAGGCTATAAATGTAATTCCCATACCTGGCAGGATTGTGAGCTAATACATTGCCATCAATCATAGAGAACTTGAGGAGCAGCAAATAAACTCTGTTCAGAACCAAAGTCTGAGCATAGGTCTCCTGGCATGCCAAGCATAAGGTAGCACTACTTAGTGCCCATATTCCCTTTCCATAATTTTCTTTAAAGCTCAAAGATCTATTATTATATTTTCTTGGGTTTGACAATTAAAAGGCATGAGAGGAGACCTCATGAACTATTTATATTTATAAAGGAGACCATGAACTATTTCAAATTCTTAAATTCAGCAACAGGGGAAAAAACAGACTCATCCATCAGAAGTTCTTTTTTCTTTCTTTCTTTTATAATATGACATAAATCATGGAAAGCAAAGGCAACATTTAAAAGCAATAAGATATTTTCCAGTAGTTCACCTTATCCTTGGAAATGAAACTTACTAGCTGTTACCCAGATGTACTTAATATAGCTTAAAACAACTGTGCTCTGGTTAAAATGTGGTGTAATAATTTAACAATGTGCTATCTGCCTGAAACAAGACCACCCATACTTGGGAAATTTCCATCTTTTTTGAAGTCAGGATAATACAAAACTTGGCAAGTTAGGAAAGGGCAATGAAGGAGGCCAAAGATGAAGTTCAGAGAATGCAGTTTTCCATATAGATTTGAATGAATTGTTAATGATAAGTAAAAACAATTACTGCTTAGTTTTCATGCCCAATACATCCACGTTGGAATAGTTGCTTCCAGCAGAAAATAGCAACATTATTTCAGATTTGTGTCTCCATTTAACCCAATACCTTTCCCAAATACTTCCATCTAAAGGAATCAGGACCAACAACCACACACAAGCCTGAGGGATCACTTTACAGGAGCAAACCCAGAAGCTGCCAGTGTACCTGCAAGTCTTCATCTCTGGAAAATATTAAAGTATGCTTCTGTGCCAGCAACAAAAACAGACTCAAAAGAGCAAAAATGAAGTTCTGTGTTGATAGTTCAAATGAGAGCGAAAGTTTCTGCGGTTTCTAACTTGAGGATTTTTTCTTTCAAGATTCCCTTGTGGAGAAGCTTTTAAAAATGCAATGATACGCCTTACAGCAGGACCGCACCTACCGTGTGTTCTGTGGGACGCCAGCACAGCCAGGCCCTACGTAGTCCTCATCAGTCCCACATGGTCACTGTGACACACGCTTTCAAGGGAGCATTTTCCAAAGTACGTCAGTTATTTTTATGAACCTTGATTCTAGCCACTGTCACTATTAATCTGGATATATTTCTTTGTATCTGAGTATCCCATATAAAGTATGGAACTAATAAAACAAGTAACATGGATTGCTTAAAAGTGAAGAAAACTGCTACAAAAAAGATGGCTCTTTTAATTCCAGTCGACCGTCCCCAAGATACTGGATCGTGCCCATTCACAGGCAAGGATTTATTTTGCTCTTCGAGCCAAGCAGTGCTGTAGGCTCTGGGCATCAGACAGTGGGGCCAACAAATTGATCAGATACTCAAACTGGACTCACACGAATCAGAGCTCTTACCCTGGATAGGGTTTCACTAGCAATTTCAAGGATGAAGCCATCAGGACGCATGAAAAAGCAGACTCAAGTTCGGAGCCTCCTCCTCTTCCGGGCCTCTGGGCCAAGCACAGGGTCAGTTCACACAGCGGGGAACCTTCAGGCTATGGAATATCTCCACTTCATACCTCAGGTACTCGTGCAGCTTGTAGACGTTTCTGAGGGAGCCATGGCTCACAGATCCACAGATCATAGATTTACTTACCACACGCAATCCTAACCCAGAGACATCCTGCTAAAAGCATCACATAGATTAAGACTCTCTTCCCAGCAAATACCATGAGTCTATGTACCAGGAGATGGGGTATTGCCTTGGTGACAGAGACAGTCCAGCCTACCTGCCTTCTCTCTCCCGAGTGGCCCCTGTGTGTTCCCAGTAACTAGAGGGAAACAGATCACAGTCAAGCTGCCCTAACACCTTTCTCCCTGATATTAAACAAGACAGGCATGCAACCCCCTTCTCGCGTGGCTTGTATTCTGTGCAGAGAAGAAGCCAGTAAGAGGGTGGACGCGTGCATAGACAGACTGCTTTTAGAGAACTGTGTGCTATGGAGACTGAAACGGGGCGATAGGACAGAGAACAAGAGAGAAGACTGTTCAGATCAGGTGGTCAGAGGTCTCTCTGAAGACATTATTAAGGAACTGAGATCTGAAAGGCAGGAAGCCGTTCATGAGAAAATTTCTGGAAAATCATTCTAGTCGGGAAGAAGAGCAAGGGCAGAAGTTCTAACGCAGACGGCTTGGTGTGAAACAGAAATGACTGGGAGATGTTAAACTACGCCTACGCGGGTGGAGCTTATTGGACCAGGAGGAGAGTGGGTGGAGGCGGGCCCCGGGCAGGTCTGAGAGGCCACAGTGGGAAGCTCTTATCTTATTCTAGGCAGCGGGATGGCCACCACAGGGAGTAGAAGAGTGACACAGTCTGCTTGATGTTTCAGAAAGATGGTCTGGCCACCGGGTGGACGAGAGGAGGTCACGCGAAAGTGGTCCAGGAGAGAGATAATGGTGGTTGGACTAAGGTGGTAGAAGAAAAACATGGCAAGAAACGGAGGGATTTGTCTTACCTATCAAGACTATGGCCAGGGGGTGTGTAAATTACACCTCAATAAAGGATGGTTCAATATATATGGCCAAGAGTCCTTATCTTTTGAGGATATTACTATATACTGAAATATTTACAGCTAAAAGTATACCGTGCCAGAGATTTCCTCAAAATAAATAGAGCATGTGTTGGGGGTGGGGAGCTGAAACAAGAATCTAGTTGGTAACTGTTGAAGTTAGGTGATGGGTACATGGAGATCTATTATGTATTGAATATATGCTTAAACTCTTTCATAATAAGATATTTGAAATTGAACAGTCCGGGGACAGGACTCCTATGGTCATGGAGTTGTAAAGCAACTTGTGAGTTACTGGTAGAACCACTCACCCCACCCATGGCCACTGTAACCCGTGATTTCTGTCTGCCTAGAGTAGGAGGAAAGTTCTTTTGAACAGAATGCATTCTTTTTAAGCCACTTTAATTGGTGGAAGTGATCAATTTCTTTGGTAGTTTGGAAGCTCTTTGTTACACTGAGCTAAAAATAAATCTTTCAGAAACTTCCAACCCTGGGACCTAGTTCAGCAACATGGAAGCCAAGAAACAAGTGGACTCTTCCCACATGGTAACTCTACAGACTTAAGGACAGCTCTCCTGTCTTCTACAAGCTGAAACGCTGATCCTTTAAATCATTCCTAAAACCAAAAGGAGAGATTTTCCTACAAATTGTTCTCTTCCTGTTCCTCCTCCTTTTTTCCCAAGCTCAGGTATTGTCAGCTTCCTTCTAGGGCCTTGCAATTTCAATTAAGGCCTCTCTTTTCACTGGTTTATTCACATACATTGGCCCCATATTGAATAAATCCTAAATATATACAGCAATAGTTCTCAATCTGTTTTCTTCTGCAATACACATAGTGAATAACATTTCTGTGATATAATCTCATACACAAATTAAAAAGTACAAAACTACTCTTTAGACTATATAATTTCTAGCATTGGGGCTTGCCCCTACCCACGGGGTAACAGCCAGAACTGCCATGACATTTGTCCACTGTTAACTGGACCAAGGACAGCAACTGACCCAACAATAATATTCCACTTCATATGCACAGGAAGTAATAATTCAAAATAAAAGTATTGTAGTCAGTTCTTTCTGTCAGTGTTTCATATTAATCAAAGTGCCCCAAATATTGAACTTCTTTCTTGCTCTCAGAATCATGTTAAATGTTCGCCAGCACAAAAAATCATCACGTTAATGGGATGTTCATGGTGAGGATGTGTGCGGTTCAGACTTTGTGCTCAAAATCAACACCTGTTCATCTCAGCTCTCCCCACTCACAAGCCCACCTCAAAGACAGCGTCTCTCAACAGCAAGGCTGATTCCGTGTTTATAACCAACTGTGCCTCCTGGCTCTCTACTGCAAAAGAACAGAACGTACCTCAGTTAGAACACAGAACTCTCTGCAGACCTCTCGGTCCCAGGGCTTCACAATTATACTGTGATTCGTTTTGTGTGGTCCACAGTGTGTACACCTGTGTACAGCGAGGATACGGGCCATCCCACCCTCACAACCAAGCCTCCCACTTTCACCTCTCACATCTCTTAGCCAAATTTTAAATGGCCAACAGTTATGTGGTTTCTATAACTATAACCAAATTTTCTATCCTTAGTTTATGGACCATAAGGAAAAATTCAAAATCATAACCAGCACTTACCTTATGATACTCGTGTAAATGTCATTAATCATTCAGCCAAGTAACACTCCTTCTCCAAGACCCCACAGGACAACTGTTCAGGCATCAGAAGCAAAATATTCCTGGAATCAAGCTTAATCAAACACACACTCTCACATTACATAAACTGCTAAGAGTCATGATGTGTAAACTCATTTTAATTTCTTTCATACCAGGACCATAAAGGCTTTGTTTCATTTTCTTAAACTCTCTAATTTTCTTTTTATTTTTATTAATTAAAAAACTTTCATCATATCTTGAAGATGTTCTATTTTTCAATATCACTGTTTACTGCCTGGAGCCCCTTTCTTCCTGGAGATTTCCCCAGAACCCTCCATCCACATGCAGGAATCTGGACCTAGTGTTTTCTAAACCTGATGCACAGCTGAAGTCTGGGGATTCCCTTCATTACATCTTGGGTAGGATTAATCACGTTCTGGATCTCAAGGCTTCCCTTTTTTCCCAACCCTCAATTTATTGGAATATTTGCTCAAGTAAATTTCTTTCCTCAGAAAGAGTGTCTTGGAGTGAACTTCATACCTATGTGTTACTGAAAATGACTGTATCTAGCCTGCAATTCAGTCGCTTGCTTGCTGTCTACATGAGTCTCCCTCAGAAAGTAGGATAAATTACAAGGTGAACAAGGAAGAACAGACTCAAATAAAAATGCAATTAACATAGAGGGAATTTACCTCAACAGAATAAAGGCCATATATGACAAACCCACAACCAACATCATTCTCAATGGTGAAAAACTGAAACCATTTCCACTAAGATCAGGAGCAAGACAAGGTTGCCCACTCTCACCACTCTTATTCAACATAGTTTGGGAAGTTTTAGCCACAGCAATCAGAGAAGAAAAAGAAATAAAAGGAATCAAAATCAGAAAAGAAGAAGTAAAACTGTCACTGTTTGCAGATGACATGATACTATATATACAGAATCATAAAGATGCTACCAGAAAACTACTAGAGCTAATCCATGAATTTGGTAAAGTAGCAGGATACAAAATTAATGCACAGAAACCTCTTGCATTCCTGTACACTAATGATGAAAAATCTGAAAGAGAAATTAAGGAAACACTCCCATTTACCATTGCAACAAAAAGAATAAAATACCTAGGAATAAACCTACCTAAGGAGACAAAAGACCTCTATGCAGAAACCTATAAGACACTGATGAAAGAAATTAAAGATGATACAAACAGATGGAGAGATATACCATGTTCTTGGATTGGAAGAATCAACATTCTGAAAATTACTATACTATCCAAAGCAATCTACCGATTCAATGCAATCTGTATCAAACTACCAATGGCATTTTTCACAGAACTAGAACAAAAAGTTGCACAATTTGTATGGAAACACAAAAGATCCCGAATAGCCAAGGCAATCTTGAGCAAGAAAAACAGAGCTGGAGGAATCAGGCTCCCGGACTTCAGACTATACTACAAAGCTACAGTAATCAACACAGTATGGTACTGGCACAAAACCAGAAATATAGATCAGTGGAACAGGATAGAAAGCCCAGAGATAAACCTACGCACATATGGTTACCTTATCTTTGATAAGGGAGGCAAGAATACACAACGGAGAAAAGACAGCCTCTTCGATAAGTGGTGCTGGGAAAACTGTACAGCTACATGTAAAAGAATGAAATTATAACACTCCCTAACACCATACACAAAAATAAACTCAAAATAGACTAAAGACCTAAATGTAAGGCCAGACACTATAAAGCTCTTAGAGGAAAACATAGGCAGAACACTCTACAACATAAATCACAGCAAGATCCTTTTTGACCCACCTCCTAGAGAAATGGACATAAAAACAAAACCAAACAAATGGCATCTAATGAAACCTGAAAGCTTTTGCACAGCAAAGGGAACCATAAACAAGATGAAAAGACAACCCTCAGAATGGGAGAAAATATTTGCAAATGAATCAATGGACAAAGGATTAATCTCCAAAATATATAAACAGCTCGTGCGGCTCAATATTAAAAAAACAAACAACCCAATCCAAAAATGGGCAGATGACCTAAATAGACATTCTGCAAAGAAGATATATGGATTGCCAACAAACACATGAAAGGGTGCCCATCATCACTAATCATTAGAGAAATGCAAATCAAAACTGTGAGGTATCACCTCACAACGGTCAGAATGGCCATCATCAAAAAATCTACAAACAATAAATGCTGGAGATGGTGTGGAGAAAAGGGAACCCTCTTGCAATGGGTGGGAATGTAAATTGATACAGCCACTATAGAGAACAGTATGGAGGTCCCTTAAAAAACTAAAAAATAGAACTACCATACGACCCAGCAATCCCAGTACTGGGCATATACCCTGAGAAAACCATAATTCAGAAACAGTCAGGTACCACAATGTTCACTGCAGCACTGTTTACAATAGCCAGGACATGGAAGCAACCTAAGTGTCCATCGACAGATGAATGGATAAAGAAGATGTGGCACATATATACAATGGAATATTACTCAGCCATAAAAAGAAATAAAATTCAGTTATTTGTAGTGAGGTGGGTGGACCTAGAGTCTGTCATACAGAGTAAAATCAGAAAGAGAAAAACAAATACCGTATGCTAACACATATATATGTAATCTAGAAAAAAACAAAAAATGGTTCCGAAGAACCTAGGGGCAGGACAGGAATAAAGATGCAGACTTAGAGAATGAACTTGAGGACACAGGGAGGGAGAAGGGTAAGCTGGGACAAAGTGAGAGAGTGGCATGGACATATATACACTACCAAATGTAAAATAGATGGCTAGTGGGAAGCAGCCGCATAGCACAGGGAGATCAGCTCGGTGCTTTGTGTCCACCTAGAGGGGTGGGATAGGGAGGGTGGGAGGGAGGCTCAAGAGGGAGGGGATATGGAGATGTATATGTATATGTATATGTATAGCTGATTCACTTTGTGATATAGCAGAAACTAACACAACATTGTAAAGCAATTATACTCCAATAAAGATGTTTTTTGAAAAAAGGTAATTAAGAGCATTGAAGAAAGGCAAGAAAACAACCAAAAGAAATGGAAATGGTGTAAAAAGAAGTAAGAGGGTTAAGAATGAAAATGGAATAAAGTGGGATGAAAGGCAGATAAAAGACATCTTGAGCAACCAGAACCCGAGGAATGGGATGGGGTAAACATGTAAAACTGTCAGCTAGGGAGACTTCCCAGGGGAGGAAAGGAGTCCCTCCACCCACATGTGGAGAGTGCTGGCCTGACAGGGAACTGATGGGAACAACGGCCCCTGAGATGTGTGCCAGTAAAACCTCAGGCTTCAAAGCTGAAGGGCACCACCCTCAAGGCCTCGAGGAATCAGACAGACATCTAGCTTCTAAAAACAACCACGTACAAAACAATGGAGCACCATTTGCAAAAGTTCAGTAAGAGAACCTGTGCACCAGGCACAGAAAACAGGGTTAAACATGCAAGAACTGGGGTGTTCTGTCACCATGAGCCCTTCTGAGGAATGTAGTCAAAGATAAGCTTCATCTAACCAGGAGATGACTGGAAAGTTTTTAGCAAAAGTGCCCCGTGAATGCAGCCATGAGCCGACCCAGCAACAGGTAAAGAAAAGGTGTTTATTTGTGTTGACACTTACCCGACAGGTGTGCCTGCAAGGACACAAATCAGACAAATATCTTGAGACTTTAAAAAATTTGAATGCAATAACTAATGATAAATCTTAAAGGCCAGTTAACAAAGATTGATTTTTTTTCTTAATGATTGACCATTTCTAGGATTTCTCCTCTTCCAAATAAACAGGAAGAAAATAATAAATGAAAGGGACAGTTTTATGATTCATGAAGATAAACAAGCTGTTAAATAACTTCACTGCTACTGGCTCAAAACTTTACGTAGAAAAGGGGTATAATTTTTAGACATTTGCAGAAATCCTGAGGATAACACTTTTAATCTGTACCGTTTCATATTTCTCATAATTTATTAGAAAACAAATGAGTTTAAAGAAAGGAAGTAAAAATCTATGCTCCTAAATGGCAAGGTTCATCAGTGGATGTTAAAATTAGTAGGTGAACGTCTGATGACAAATGAATATTCATATAATTACAAGGTATCCACCCAAAAAATGTTTATTAATTATAAAAGGAAAAATACTGACTTTATAATAGAGAAACTGATGCAAAGAATATTAACCAAGTTATGAACATAAACAAGATCATCAAAACAAACCAATCTCGTGTTGCTACAATAAGAACACATCACTCCTGACAAAACAAGCATCTAATCATAAGGAAGAAATTTTGCAAAAGAATTGACCGGTGCTCTTCAAAAAGTCAAGGTCAAGACAAAGAAAGCCTCTTCCAAGTTAGAGGAGACTAGAAGACATGATCCTTAACGTGAAATGCCTCATCTTGGAACGGGAAGATAGTTATTAAAAATGTTTAGGGCTTCCCTGGTGGCGCAGTGGTTGAGAGTCCGCCTGCCAATGCAGGGGACGCGGGTTCGTGCCCCGGTCCGGGAAGATCCCACATGCCACGGAGCGACTGGGCCCGTGAGCCATGGCCGCTGAGCCTACGCGTCTGGAGCCTGTGCTCCGCAACGGGAGAGGCCACAACAGTGAGAGGCCCGCGTACCGCAAAAAAAAAAATAATAATAATAAATTACTATTTAAAAAAAAAAAAAAAAAAAAAAAAAAAAAATGTTTAAATGTTAATTGGAAATGAACTGTGGATTAGACCAATAGATGATGGTACACTACGTATTAATGTCACATTTCCTGGCTTTGGTAACTGTGTGTATGTATGTAAGAGGATGTCATTGTTCTTAGGAAAGGCATGATAATGTGCTTTGGCACAAAGGCTATTATGTCTCCAACTTACTCTCAATGGTCTTGAAAAATAAATTTATAGGGATGTAATTCAATAGAAATATTATGCAAGCCATATGTATAACTCTAAATTTTCTGGTGGCCACATTTTAAAAATCAAAATAAATGATTTAATTTTGATATTTGCTTTAACGCAGTATACAAAAATATTATTTCAGCACATAATCAATATAAAACTTTTTAATGAGAAAGTTTATATTTTTTGTACCAAGTTTTCAAAAGCTGTTGTGTAGTTTAGACTTACAGATCATCTCAATTTGAACTAGCCTTATTTCAAGTGCAAATAGCTACATGTAGAGAGAGTAAGAAAGAAGGGACATGAATAAACAATAAATCAACTAAAAACAGTATAAAACAAAAATAAAATTATTCTTTAATCTGGGTAAAAACTATATAGTATGTCCATGTATTATTCTTACAATTTTTCTGTAAGTTTCGAGCAGTATCAACATTTTAAAATTACAATAAAAATTAAATAATAAAAATGATACAGGATACGATAAATAATTTCATGCCAATAAATTTTAAATCTTAGCAAATGGGCAAGGTTTTAGAAAAATATCTTACTAAAATGAATCCAAGAAATTATTTAAAGCCACAGTAATCCTATCATAGGGCAATAGTTCCTAAACCTTTTGGTCTCAATACCCCTTCAAACTCTTAAAAATTATTGAGGACCTCAAAGAGCTTTTGTTTATGTAGTTTACATCTACCAATATTTAGAAAATTATAAATTAAAACTAAGAATTTTTCATTTACTTTTGAATTCATTTAAGTTAACAATAATAAATCCATTATGTTTCAACATAAATAATCTATTTTGGAAAATTAACTATATATTCTAAAACAAAAATAAATTTAGTGAAATGAGTGGCATGGTTTTATATTTTTCAAATCTCCTTAATGTCTAACCTAAAATAATACAGCTGATTCTCATACTTGCTTCTGCATTCAAATTGCTGCAATACGTTGTTTTGGTTGAAGATATGTGCTGGGGAAGGAAGAAGTATTTTTAATAGTTCTTTCAGATAATCGTGAATAATCTTCTTGGATGCTACTCCAAAATATGACGAGTGCATGTTTCTTAAAGGCTATGTGAATTGTAGAATCTGAAGCCATATCCGCAAACTTTTTGTAACCTTAAGAATTAAAATCTATTGGCCTATCTTCCACTTTGAATGAATGGATCTTTACCAATGCATGGTTTTGTAACACCATGCATTAATCACGTGGAAACATCAGTTCACTGAGCTATGCAGATCTTCAAATACTGACACGTTACATTATACAAAATCAAAATATCACAATCAACCATATCAACAAGCTAAAGAAAAGTTAGATGATACCAACTGATACAGAAAAAGCATTTGACAAAAACCAACACACATTTATGATAAAAAGCTCTCACCAATCAAAGAGGAAAATTACCTCAACTTGATAAAGACCATGAAGAAAATGCTTACAGCAAACATCCTACGTACTGATGAAAGTTGAATGCTTTCCCCCAACTCTGGGAACAATGACAGAAAGCCTGCTCCCACCAGAAGCTCCAGCGGTTACAGCAGGGCAAGAATAAGACGTAAAGTACGCACACGTTGGAGCGACAAACTATCCCTATGTGCAGATGACATGACTGTCTACCTAGAAAATCCCAAGGAATCTACCAAACACACACACACAACAAACTCCTAGAACTAATAAGTAAATTCATCAAAGTCACGAGATACACTATCACCACAAAACTCAATCTCATTGCTATATGCTAACAATGACCTTATGGAAACCACTGTTAAAAACACAGTATCATTCACAACTACTCTAAAGAAAATTATAGGACTTCCCTGGTAGCGCAGTGGTTAAGAATCTGCCTGCCAATGCAGGGGACATGTGTTCGAGCCCTGCTCTGCAAGATCCCACATGCCGTGGAGCAACTAAGCCCGTTTGCCACAACCACTGAGCCCGCATGCCACAACTACTGAGCCTGTGCTCTAGAGACCGTGAGCCACAACAACAGAAGCCACCGCAATGAGAAGATCGTGCACTGCAAGGAAGAGTAGCCCCCGCTCGCCACAACTAGAGAAAAGCCCGCGCGCAGCAACGAAGACCCAATGCAGCCAAAAATAAATAAATAAATAATCACACAAATAAATAAGAAAATGATACATTAGACACAACTTTTAAAAACATATACAGTATATGTAAGGTGAAAATTATACTGACAAAAGCAATCAAATATCAAAATAAACAGAAAGACAAACCATGTTCATGGGTGAACTAAAAATGTCAATCCTCCCCAAACTGATCTATAGTTTTAATGCAATTCCCATCAAAACCCCAACTAGGACTTTTTTATTCAAACACAAGCTTATTCTAAAATTTATGTGGAAGGGCTCATGCCCTAGAATAACTAAGACAATCTTGACAGAGGACAAAGTGGGAGGAATCGCCCTCCCTGACAACCTAGCTCACTACACGCCCACACGAGCAGACTGTCCCTTTCCCTTGTAGTTCAGACACATCCTATGAAACATGAAGCAACTTCAGGCCTCAGGACTCCACGTGCCTCCACTCCCACTCAGAACTTTGAGGCTGTGTCCCTTTTCACATGAGAAAACTTCAGGGGTCTTGAGCATAGGGCGGAATGCACCCATGTCTGCTCAGCTCTCCTGAAAAGCTGGAAAACACATCCAGACTTACACTGACCCCCTTCGCTTTGGGGATTTCACGAAGTTCCACTAAATCTTGAAAAGGGGACAATAGGAGCGTTTTCTCAAATCAGTTGCTGCATGTTTCATAGGATGTGTCCCCTCCCCATCCACCCCCTGCACCTGCTCCCCTGCACCTGGCCGGCCTGTGTCCCCTCCCCCTCCACCCCCTGCACCTGCTCCCCTGCACCTGGCCGGCCTGCGTCCCCTTATTCTCTCTCCTGATTGACCATCCACTCCCCCTCCGTCTCCTGTGTCCACTGCCTCCCCACATCTTTATCTTGACCCAGCAGCCTGCGCGGGTCTCTTACCACGGGGACGAGGCTTCTGTAAAGCCCGGTAAGGAGAGATAGGACCGAGGCAGGGCTGCCAACTCTGCCGCTCTGCACCACGGCTGCTCTGCGCCCACAGGACATGGTTCAACCTGCCAACCGCTTCCCTAACACGGAGGTTAGCCTCTCTCGTCGTGGCCTTCAGCGACTCTGTCTCTGGCTTATCCTTCCCGTCATCGTGAGCCTCGGTCTGCCTCACTCACACCCGCAAAACCCACCCAGGACCTGTGGGAGTCCCTGTACCTGTGCACCTGGATTGTGTGGACGGGTGACGTCTATTCTGAACAGTCCTACGCCCCACAGTAGGTGCTTCATTAATACCTGTAGAATAAACACTTCCACAGTGTGCTGTTGAGGAAACTAGCAATAAAAGAGGTCACGTGACTCCCTCAAGGTCACACAGGGTGACCCACTCTGGTGAATAAACGGCTGCCCTGGAACCTCACTGACGTTATAGTCACACGTCACTTTCTCTACTACTTACGTCTAAACATTGTTGGTTGAATTTTTATCACCACGTATGTAAAAATAATTAATCTGCATTTCTCTGCGTATTGGGAGTTTTTAACTATTTTAAAAGACCGCTGTCTCTCCAGTAAGGCTAAAATGGCCCCCTTCCCTGAGGCCTCGGGTCATCCGCGGGAGCCTGGGCTCCAGGGAGCCGACGCCCAGGTGCTTGAGGCGCTCCGTGTGTCCCTTGGGTGGAGTCGGCGGGGCTTGTGACCCGGACCGGGAGGCGAGTGGAGTCCACGTGACAACTGCCCACAGCCGCGTCCAGACGCAGCTGCGCTGCGTGCGCAGGTCGGCCGTTCTCCGTTGGGCCGGCTCCACGGGCTCAGCTCCTGGCCTGCGGCAGGCGGCCCAGTCAACACCCGTCCCGAGGGCCTCCAGCCTCGCCCCTTCCCGCCTCCATGCTCTGTCCCCCTGCAGACTAAGCCCTTCTTCCCTTTATCGTACAAATGTCAGAAGGAAGTGCTGGTGCCTTTTTTTTTAGAAAGAACAATATTACAATAGTCTCTGCCAAAGTTTTCTTGAATCTTTATAATGTACCTGAGAATAGAAATTAGGAATTCATCGTAGACCTTAAACATTCTCACCTTACAAAGATGGTAAATATGTGACATGATGCAGGCATTAGCTCATACGACAGCAGTAAGCACTTTGGAACATACGTCACGTCGGCGCGCTAAGCCTGCACAGTGCTATGTGTCAATTACACCTCAGTACAGCTGGGGAAGAGTCAGAGGCAGCCCCGCACCTTCAGCGGTAGTCATGAAGCTTACAGTCAATAGAAAGCACTTGCTGTTTTAACGAAATGCTATTATCCGAAAACATCAGGAATGAATGGTCACAAAAGGATAAATGCAATAAGATGGAAAGGCAGAAAAAAGCAGATCAGCTATGCTATCGTGGGAAGTCTCTGGTTTTGGATATGGGATTTCTGCTTCAAAACTGTCTCCCAGCCACTGTGTGACCCTGGGTCCATGTCAACCTCGCTGTAATTGTTTATTTTTCTATAAGAAATGATGACACCTTTCTAGGATGACTCTGAAGGTTAAAAAGATATTTATTTTATGTGAACATGATATCTTGCTATGGAAGAATAAGTATGATTTCTCAAGGTCCTAGAAAAGTGAAAAGAAAAATGAAAGCTATTTCCATGAACGTGGAGCACAAGCCACAGGGTGTCTGCTAACGTGTCAGGGCTGAGTTGGGGTACGGAAGGGGGTGAGGGGAGGGAGGGCCACAGCCTGGATTTCCTGCTGTGCTTTGCCACACCTTAGCTCTATGGCCCTGAGTCTTCTAAATGCGGGTGGGGTGGCTATCAAAAATGGAAAATGAAGAGATGGTTCTTTATAATCTCTCAGTCACTGTCAGCTCTACAGAGCGGTGTTCCAGTTCTGTTAAAATCTAACGTGAGCAAAAAGACTGACAAGTCATAATTATCTGAACCAGCAAAGTAAGAACCGCACAGGACTTTCCCTCCCAGTTAAGGCAATCGTGGAAATTTGATACTGACCCGTGTTTCTAAGCCTAGAACTGTGGGCTGGTTTACACAGCCCGGCCCACAGGCTCCCTCAGCCTCAGGATCTGGAAGAACTTAGTGGCTTGGCAGACGGGCACAGATGTACACAGCCTCCTGACGGAAACTTGATGGGCCTGTGCAGGAAGGGGGGTGGGGAGTGCAATTAACGCCGGAAGTTCCTCTGATCAAGACGATGTGAAGAAGAGCTGCACGTGCCCCGCGGCTGTTTGCAGAAAATCACTGATGCGCCATGATGAGTGGCCCTGCTTTATGACCCTCATATTTTTATATGTCATTACTGGGAAAATGCAGTTTTAAATACTGAAATAGCACGGGTGTACCCAAATAAAAATGCTGAAGCAGTGAATCCTTAGAAAAAAATAAACATCTTAGGATCCCAGATCTCAAACTTTTAAAGCCACAAAATAGATGTCCCTTGTGCAGCCCCTTTTCCATCCAGACCCTAGCATCTCACTCCCAGGGCTGCGGTGCCACCAGCCTCCGATTTAGTCAGCGGTGGACGCGGCTGCCCTTTCCACGCTGGTACAGTGAGAGACCCTCTGGTTACATTACAGCCTACATTTTACACATAAAACTCACTCTGTTTCTAACACCTAATTCACCACTTTAAATGCTTTCAAAGTAGAACGGCTGCATAGCTTAGTTTCCTGGAATTCTGCGTTGTAGACGCGCATTGTTGCCTCCACCTGAGGGAAATACCTGCAGAGGAAAAGCAGCGTACTTCCGAGACAATATGGAAGTGAGCAAAGTTGTCAGAAGTAAAGATGCTATCGGAACACATAACACACGGCCAATGCACTTCTTCCAGAGTCAGTGAGCCGCTGCTCTGCTGGTGACGGGCCTGAGTCTCAGGAATAAAGATAAAAATGAAGATGAAAACCCATCCTCCCGAGGAACTCAAATTCTAGTGGAGAAGGCGACACATAAATTGATACTTTAAGAATGGAACACCCTATGCGCTCTTTACATCCGTATCTAAAACCTGTTATTGAAGTGCCAAGACAGGAAGCCGACTTTATTTCAGGGGAAATGTCACAGAAGACAGCATTTAGAGGAGGCCTCCGGGGTGGGCGGGCATCTGCCCTGAGGGGCAGGACGAGGACAGGAGTGGTCCCCGGGCCAGCACGGGACCTGCAGTACACAGTGTGGGGTGACAAAGCTGGGCAGTCGGCTGGCTAAGACCCTGTTGACCAAGCCAGGGAGTTTGGATGAAATCCTGGAGGACTTAAATTTTCGTTTACGTTTTTTCACTAAAACCCTAGAGGGAAAATTATACAGTAATTAAGCGAAACTGTGACCATGAGATCACATTACATGAGGTCACATTACATGTAATTACCGTGAGGTCAATTACAATATTATATTGAGTTATTTTCCAGAATGACATTGAGCGCTCAGTTTTATAATGGAATCACAAGGCGGTAAAACATTTTAGAAGTGTTATTAGGCGCATCCAGAATTTTCCCCATAAGCACCTTGGCCACAGAGGCTTCACCACGTGACTAACGGGCCACAAGGCAATTCTGCAGTGAAAGATTAAAGAGCTGGCTGACAGTTTGTTTGATGGTTTGGTTTCGTTTCTCCATCGACGCAGTGGTCCCATTCTCATATGACTTAAGTCGAAGCCCTCACGGTCTACACAGTGACAAGTGTACGTGGCGGCCTTAAAACAGTGGGTGATGACCATCATGCATATCAACTTGATAGAAAACACGGGGATAAAACTTACTGGAAGGGCCTCCCTGGTGGCGCAGTGGTTGAGAGTCCACCTGCCGATACAGGGGACGCGGGTTTGTGTCCCAGTCCGGGAAGATCCCACATGCCGCAGAGCGGCTGGGCCCATGAGCCATGGCCATCGAGCCTGCGTGTCTGGAGCCTGTGCTTGGCAACGGGAGAGGCCACAACAATGAGAGGCCCGTGTACTGCAAAAAAAAAAAAAAAAAAAAAAAAAACAACTTACTGGAAGAGTGAAATGAGACAGTGTAAAGCCATACTGCATACTCTACCAGAAAATGATTAGCACATCAGTTTGCAGATTCTTTGGTGATTTGAAGGTGCAGAGCTGTCACACGGACATGGGACAGGTGACAGTGTACCCAGAGGACACAGCAGGGTAGAGGCCCTCAGGACATGATGCAGAGCTCAGTTACAAACACCATCCCAGTATTTGGAAGCTGATACCTCTCTTAATGAAGAAAAAAATATTAGCAAAAAAAGAAAAAGTGCAATGCTGAATGAGAAGATGAATCAAACAAAAAAAAGTATAAAATACTATGAAGGAAAGACCTGGAAGGCAGGTGCTTGGGTACAACCCACAAAATAAGATCGGTTATTAGCACAGGATCGCCATGAATCTACACACATTTTATATTATTCAAATGTTTTGTATTTCACAACAAAGTCTTTTTAATTTTGCTATTCATTTATTATGTACTTTTAAATGTACCTCTTTTAATTTTTGGTTATTTTATCTTTTATGGCAAAATTGCCTTACAGCCAGTCAGTTATGCAGCGAAAATGTTTGCAGCAAAAAGGCTAAGAGCAAAGACGCTTATGGCAAAAATACGTAGAGCCATGATTAGAAGAGGCAGCAATTTTCTCTGCTAGACAATTACAACAACAACCATACCATTGCGAGTAAAACCAAGTTAATAAACTTAAATATCTTCCCAAATTATAAAAAGATTAGGTATTAAGCAAGCTATTTTACCCACACTTAGAGAGTCAATCGATGTTCAACAAAGACACTAACGAAATCCAACGGAAGATGAAAACATTCTTAAGGACTGTCTGCTGGATCAAAGGATCCTCGTCCTGGACAGAGCGACTCTGCTCTCCCAGCTTCCCCACGCCCGCAAGCTCATCCAAGACGGTGTGAAGGCGACACGGCTTCCCAGTGCTCTCACCTGGGGACACGCCTCCCCCCTTGAGAGTAGGTGGCCTGAGCCTTGCTCCCAGCCTGCACAACAGAACAGATGGGATGGGACATAGCTTCATGCTGGAGTCTCTCCTTGCTGACTGAGAAAGCAGGTGGCCTTGCCGGGGGCACTGCAGGGCTCTAGGAGCTGAGGGCAGCTTCCGACTGGACTGTAGCTGCCAGAGGTTGGGGCTATCGGTCCTTCGACTACAAAGGTCTAAAACCTTCCAACGACCCGAGGGGGCCTGAAGCCTCAGATGAAAACACGGCCCCGGCCCTGAGAGACCCTGGGGGGAGAACCAGCTGGCCGTGCCCAGACTGCTGGAGCACAGAAAGTGCGAGATAATAAACGCGTGCTGTTTTTGCCAGCACTGCCGGGCAGCAATGGAAGCTAACTCAGTGGGTCGCAGACCTGAGTATAAGTAAAAACTGTAAATCTTCTAGAAGAAAACGAGAATATCTTCACTGCCTTTGGGCTGGCAAAGCTGTCTTAGGCCACAGAAAACACTAAGCATAAACTAGAAGTTGGAATTCATAGAAATGTAAAACTTATTTTCATTAGAGGATACATTATAAATAGACAACCAAGAGATTAGGGGGGAATAGTCACTATACGTACATCTGACATGTGATGGTACCCAGAATACACTTTTTTAAAATTCTACAACTCATCAATAATAATAATAATAGGCCTATAAACATATAATAAAGTGCTCAGTACCACTCATTATTTTTAAAATGCGAATTAAAACCACAATAAAAATACCATAATAGCTAAAATTAAAAAACACTAACAAAGCCAAATGCAGCTGAGAATGGGGAACTCCTGGGGCCCTGCTGCAGTGCTGGTGGGGCTGTAAACGCGTGGCCACTTGGGAAGCTAACGGCAGTTACTTTAAATTGAAGCCTGCACACCCCATCACCCGAGGTTACACACTACATGCCACACAAGGATTTGTTATAAGAATTTTCATAATCGTATTTACAATCACCAGAAACTGGAAGCATCAGAAGTTCCCCAACTGAGAAACCGTTAGCCCCTGCTGCACGCGTGCACTGGAACCCTTCTCCACCCCATGAAGTCAGGAACCACGGCGCAGGTGTCAACCTGCACACATCTCAAAATCGCTGAGCAGAGCCGAGGTCTCCATCCACGTGAAGATCCAAGAAGACAAACCAGCCTCTGAGATGATATTTGAACACTTTTCACCCCGCAGTGTGGACAGGAGGGTGGGTGGGAAGGGTGTGGAAGATCCTGGGGTGCAGGGTGTTGTGTATCTGGAGGGCGAGCATCACACAGGTGTGTGGATCTGCCCGCACCCCAATGAACTGTGCCCCAAGCTCTGGGGGATAATCACACCTCTTACAGAAAGAGAGGCGTCATCCTGCGTGATTCACCACACACGCTTATTTTAACACTACTGTGGATAAACGTTCAAAACTTCGTCCTCTTTTACCTTCAATCTTTCCTTTTTATCTCTTATTTTTAAAGTCTTTCTTTCTTTTTTTTTTTTTACATCTTTATTGGAGTGTAATTGCTTTACAATGGTGTGTTAGTTTCTGCTTTATAACAAAGCGAATCAGTTATACATATACATATGTCCCCATATCTCTTCCCTCTTGCGTCTCCCTCCCTCCCACCCTCCCTACCCCACCCCTCCAGGCGGTCACAAAGCACCGAGCTGATCTCCCTGTGCTATGCGGCTGCTTCCCACTAGCTCTCTATTTTACGTTTGGTAGTGTATATATGTCCATGCCTCTCTCTGGCTTGGTCACAGCTTACCCTTCCCCCTCCCCATACCCTCAAGTCCATTCTCTAGTAGGTCTGTGTCTTTATTCCTGTCTTACCCCTAGGTTCTTCATGATATTTTTTTTCCTTAAATTCCATATATATGTGTTAGCATACGGTATTTATTTCATTTTGATTAAAAATATCAAAATGTAGAAAAACATCTTGCTTTCCCCTCCACATACGTAAAAAAATGGTCAGAAAGGAGGGTTAGAAGCAAAAATGACTGACTTCATTGTAATTTTCTACACTGTACAATACTTTAGACTTAAAAAAGACATTGACTATAGTGTAAAAATGCACAGACATATTTTTCAGTGTTCACAGAAACTTTAATGTCTATAAAACCCTTTCAAATTTATAGTATTTTATGATTTCTAAAAACCGTGAGTATTGAGTAAATAATGTCATCGTATTTCCCCACGTGATTTAATATTTTCTGGGTTCAAACAAGCAAATGTGACCTGCGTTTCATCAGAAATTGATCTAAATCCAACGTTCCCCTTGACTTTTCCATTTCCTACAAACTAATGATGGCTTCTGGATATAAAATGCTTTCCTCATTGAAGTAATCTGCATTTAAAGTATATTAATTAGTGATTTGGATCATATCTGAATTTAGAACTTTCTCTTTGTTATTTTAACAGGTCAGTCCAATGTGTAACCTACTGGCCTTGGGCACCACGGATTTCATGCAGGTAATTACACCCATGTTGTCATTGGCCAGGCTGGAGACGGAGCCTGGCAAACCCAGACCACTGAGCTCAAGAACAGCCCTGGGCTCAGATCCATGTGGATTCTTGCTATCGAATGATGGATGTGGGTCTTCCTAGAAAAATGGGTATAAGTCAGGGGTTGAAACCCAGAGTTTGGACAGCTGAGTACTGGCGGTCAATCAGGAAGACAATGCATCTGGTGGACAGCCTTGCACCACCATCTAGGCAACTTAATAAGGAAGCTCTCAGAGTAGGATCTGATGCCCAGCTGCAACAAAATGCTGATGTCTGGAGAAAAATTCAAATGTCCAGCCTCTTGCATGGATCTATGGAAATAGCACATCTGGGATAGGACACAAATATCCCTACTTTTTTTAGAAACACTCTAGGAGATTTTTATGCAAGTACATCTTATATACCATGATTTTCCAACCCGAGTACTTGTTGCTCAGCTAAAATAGATCCAGTACTTCTCCAGAACACATGAGCCATAAATCTATAGCAAAAAACAGACTTCAGTTGACTACTGTTGGCGAGAGGTAAGTCGTTCACATTTGAGTCCTGGAATAAATTCTGCTACTAACGGTTCAAGCTGAAAATCCTCTGTCTCGTGCTGTGCAACACGACACCCTGTCCATGTGGCTGTTACAGCCTCGTTGACTCGGGTGGTTTCCAGCACAAACAATAATTCCCTACTAGTTTTAGCGTTGAGTTTCCTTCCTCTTCTGTTGCAGAAATTCCATCAGCAACCAGAAATCGTGAAGTCAATACCTTATTTGTTTCATCTTAAATAATCATCCTGACAGATTATGCCTACATTACAGTGAAAGATCAATTTGTGGTACATTTTTTTGGCCATCATAGAAAATTGCTTGAATATTAAAATAAACAATGCAGGGACTTCCCTAGTGGTCCAGTGGTAAAGAATCCGCCTTCCAATGCAGGGGACGTGGGTTCGATCCCTGGTCAGGGAACCAAGATTCCACATGCTGTGGGGCAACTAAGCCCATGCTCCACAACTACTGAGCTCGCGTGCCTCAGCTAGAGCCTGTGTGCCACAAAGTACAAAGCCCACGAGCTCTTGAACCCATGCACCGCAACTACAGAGCCCACGCACGAGCTCTTGAACCCATGCACCGCAACTACAGAGCCCACGCACCCTGGAGCCCGCGCACCACAACTAGAGAAGAGAAAACCCACACGCCACAACTAGAGAGAAGCCTGCGTGCCGCAAGAAAGAGCCGGTGCACCACAGTAAAAGATCCCACATGCTTCAGTGAAGACCCCGCGTGCCGCAACAAAGATCTGATGCGGCCAAAGAGGAATAAAGTAAATAAATTAACAATAAATTTTTAAAAAATTAAATAAATAAAATAAGCAATGCGACAGTAGCAGGCTTCCTGCTCCTCAAGTCTATACTACATTTAAATTTATGGTTTGGCTGTTGACTTTGCTAGAATCTGCAGAACATTTTCCAAAAGGGAGATACTGTAGATTCTTTAGAAGTGAAATTAACTTTTATGATGTGGGCATGATGGGAAAGTCAGGAAGTGTCTGGGAATAAAATACTCTTCAGAACTAGAACACTGTATATGAAAACACATGTTTGAAAGCACTTGATGGCTAAAAAAAGCATTAATGCCACATTAATAGAATATATATTGCCTCTCATAGAATGGAAACAAGCAACTTTTTTGAAATCTTGATTTAGAATTCATCTCTAGTCAGATGATCTAAGATGGAGAACATACTGCTGGTGCCCGTGTCTCCGTGAGTAAGAGGTGGTCTCCACCCTTGTTCCTGCCTCTTAAAATCCTTTGCCTTTCAAGCCTCTTTTGTCCTAGGAGCCTTCCGGTCCTCACTGGGGGCACTTAGGATTTCTCTCTCCGGTTCTTACACAGCTCATTGGGTGTGCAGGCGGGCACAGTGCTTCAGAAGGTGGGACCTGAAGCCAGTTCAATGGGAAGCCAATCTCAGCATATCCACTTGCCAACAGTAAGGACTGCTCGAGTATGTTAACCTCCTCATGCCTTCGTTTCCCTATCTGTAAGATGAGGATAATTAAGTACCCACTTCTCTAGGATGTGGTGATGAAATAAATAAAGCACTTATAATAGTGATATTACACAGTACCTATCTAATAAATAAAAGGAAATGTTTCAATTGAACTCAAACCATTTTGTCTTTGGCTACAAATAAGAAATTAGGCTTGGGCATGTGGCCAAGAAGAGAAACTCTAAATGACATCCATTTTAGCCCAGTGCACGGGAGGCTGGCAGCAACTTGACAGGAAAACACAAGTGGCATCAGAGGCAAAATCAGAACTGAGAGTTGATGCCCCATGGGTTTGAATCCAGACAAAGATGGGCTTGACACTGGCTCTGTCACTCACTGGATATCAGACCTTGGTCAACTTACCCCTGTAATCCTCAGTGACCTATCCAGTACATACGGTAATCATTAAGATTGGTTTACTGTATATTGTATATAATTATACATGTATATATAAGGTATGGGGAATAAAGAATATACATAGATACAAAAAATACCACACCCACACGTGCACCTGCACACAGAATTCAACACTATAGCAATCCTCTTAGTGGAGAAGAAAGCTATTCTAGAACCACAGAGATCATATCATTCAACAACCCAGTTTTAGAGGTAAGAAAATCAAGGCTCAAGAGGTTTGGTGAGGAATTGCATGGCAAATATATAAGATTTTTCTGTTATCATTTAAATCTGTTTAAGAGATAACGTTTGAACAAAATTAATAATAACATAATGTGAATTTATAGCATATGGAAAAGTAAAATACCCCATAATCATAGCTTAAAGACCTGGAGAGGAGAAATGGAGGTGAACTTCTACTTACCTGTAAGGTTCTTACTGTAGACAAAGTGGGGTAATATCACTTGAAGGTGGGCTGGCATAAGTTAAAGTATACACTGTGAAATTAATAAAACAAGGTGTTACGCCTAGAATCCAGAAAAATGAGTTATAAAATAGAAATACAAAAAGTGTCCAATTGAGCCAAAAGAAGGCAAGAAAAAAACCGAATAACAGATGGACAAATGGAAAACAAATAGGCAAAGTGAGAGTCTTAAACACAACCATATCAATAACCACATTAGGTGTAAATGGTCTAAAGATACCAATTAAAAGCCAGAGATCAGATTGGATAAAAGAGTAAGACAAACTGAATACCACCTGTAAGAAATGCACCTCCAATAGAAAGACCCAAGCAGGTCGAAGAAAAAAAATTTTTTAAGATATACTAGCCTAACGCTCATCCAAAGAAAGCTGGAGTGGCCATATCAATATCAAGTATATTTCAAAACAAATAAGGAAAGAACACCATTCCGTAACAGTAAAGGGATCCAATCATCAAAATGACATAACTATCCTAAACCTAATACAGGAGCTTCAAAATACATGAAGCAAAAACTGACAGAATCACAAGGAAAAGAGATCCTCCTAGTGGAGGCTCCTTAGTGGAGGGTCTTTTACCCAGGAGTATAGTCAGAGTTTTCAGTACCACTCTCAGTGTCGATGGAACACATAGACAATCACTCTGGATACAGAAGATTCAGAGAACACTGTTAGCCCACATGTCTTAACTGATATTTAGAGAAGACTCCACCACCAACAGCAGAACACATTCTTTTCAAGTGAACACAGAACGTGAATCAAAGTTCAATACATTCCGATCATGCAAAAAATGTACCAGATGGAGTTAAATCAGAAATCAATAAAAGAAAGATCTTGGGAAGGCCCCCAAATATGTGGAAACAGAATAGCACACTTTTAGATAATCCGTGAACCAATGAAGAAACCAAAAGGGCAATTAGGAGGTTGGACTAAATGAACATGAAAAGATAACATATCAAAACTGCGGGAATGCTGCTATAAAGCAGTGCAAGGAGGGGAGTTGACGGGGCAGAAACCTATGCCAGGACCCTTCCAACCACAAAGAGGATGAATCCAGGGCAGCAGGCAGACGGCAAGGCCGGCCAGCAGGAATCAGGAGTCCGGTCTCACCCTCACACATCATGGCACACGGGGTCTCACCGTCCACGGCAAGCATGGCCATGATTAAAGGGGAGGGGTGAGGGACGGGGGGCAGGAGGCGCGCGACGGGACCTGCTGCAGAATGCAAGTCCAGGCATGGGGAAGGTGGGTAAGAAGTGTCTGTACAACCTGCCAGAAGTGAAGTGGGGAGCAGAGAGGATGAGTGGAGGAGAAATCACACGTAGATCGATAGTCGATTGGATTATGTCTGATGGCGAGTGAACGAGGTGGGGATGGAGACCAAGGGCACGGCTCCCGGGTGGGCGGCGGTCAGACAGTCAAACAAGGAAGGACTCATCCAGGGGCCAGCGCCTGGGACAAAACACTTGGTCTGGAGTCGGAACGTGGAGCTGGAAACGCTGAGGGCTTCCGGCGGGAAGGCCCAGCAGCAAATGGAACCTGGGTCTAAAGGGGATAAGAGGCCCAGAGACGGGAGTCTAAGGTGAGGGAAAGGACCAAGCACTCAGAATCAGCACACAACGTACAGCCGCCCGGAGAAAACCTGCACCAAGAAGACGGGGTTCACCCGGGGCCACACCACCCCCAGCACCCCAGGACCCCCATGACACGGCCAAGACTTTGGCTTAAACTCCTTGGTTGGGGGATTAATCTCCTCCTTAGGGAGGTCTGCTGGGGACCTCCTGCAATTCTAAGAGCATCCAGGGAGGAGAATCACTGACTCAAAGAGGAAAAGGAGTCAATTTTAAAGAAAGAAGAAGTCAGAAGGTGACAGCAAGCAGCCGCGGTGGCCACAGGTCTGACAGGAGCAGCTACTTCTGATGCAAAGTGATGCCGCTGCTTCAAAGTTTCAACTGCGCCAAATCAGACTGAACAGGCTTCAGTTTCAAAGCGTGCGTCTGCTGACATCAGTACATCCCTAACTAAGTACAGCGTGCGTCTGCTGACATCAGTGCATCTCTAACTAAGCACAGACTGCTGTCTACTGAAAATGTCAAGCAGGATTTTTTCTAACTGTTGTCATCAAGAATGAAAGGAGTCTGTAAGGATCTGTTTTTTCACAAGAGACAAAAAGCTAGGAGAAATGGTTCACGTAGTTAGACGTGGTAGCAAAAGCCTTTTTCCTGTCAATGTCATTTTTAAGGACTGAGGTTAATTAAAATCTAAAATTTAAAATCCAAACCATGAGGATAAGGAAATCTATTTTCCAAGTTCACAGGCTGGCTTAACTTTGTGATCCTGGGGGGCAGGAGGGTAGGAGGAAGGTTTAAAAGGATAATCATTTCTCGAGCTCTTTCCTCAGAAGAGCCAGGCCGGCACCAAAACTGGACCTACGTGACATTTAACCTTCATGACCAGCAGGCAGCGTCCCTCATAAGGGCTGTGCTCTCACTCCCAGGAGGCCCTTCCTTTCATCGCTGCACTGGACACTTTGTGGGTGATCCGCTCTTCCTCGTCCTGGGAAACCTACGGGCTCCACTGCAGGCACCCGACACCTAAATACAGGGGGCGGCCCCTCCGCCGGGCTCTGGCCACGCTGCCCAGTGTAGACGGGGAACGGCATCAGATGCGGCCAGACGGCTACACACCTGCGCTCCTGTCTGACTCCAGCACGGAGGGCTCGGCTGGAACCCACCTGTCCTGGGCGTGGCCCTGGCCAGACTCTCCCAGCTTCTGGAAAGTTCCTCTGGCCCTTGCTTCCCAGCCCTGTGGACACCCTGGCTTCTGCCTGTTTCCTAGCCCGGCTCTGGTGCTGCCACCAGTCCTGGGAGCTCTTGAAATACTCCCGGTAAAATGAACAGATCAACCCAGTGTCACTTAAGCCAGCGCCAAGGCCACTGCTCGCAGCTGAGGCTGCAGACGCCGAGATGCGGACGGGCTGAAGGACACACACACTGTCGGTGCCCACGGAGGGGCTCAGGTCCACTCGTGTCACACACAGAGTCCCCGCTCCCGCCTACCACTTCCCAAAATGGGCACGTTTGAGAACTTCCTGACAAAAGTCAAGACATGTGCATGCACGGCCGTCTGTTGAAATCCAAGCGCAAACAAAACAGAAGGTAAGCCGTTGTCTCAGACGCCCCCTTGACTGAAGGCGCAGTCCAGGAGAGCTGCTCCAGTTAGAGAAATTACAGCCGAGGTCAGGTCACTCAGCCGTACCGGGCTTCGTGTGACCTCTGGGGTTTTAGAAGACTGCAGGTCTGGGAGATGGACCCTCGTGTTGCTTGAACGGCACCGTCTTTGTCCTGACATACTCCGCCTGTTGGCAGCTAAGACCTGGCAGAGAGACGCAGTGCTCCCTTCCCAACGAAATGCTAAATGTGCTTTTGCCTGGGCTTTAAGGCCAATTCCTAAATGTAGAGCCTAACTTTCTTTGGTAAAATTTTCAACCAAAATGAAACTTTATCCTGAATCAATCATCAGAAGACTGAATTTCAGTATTAGTTCTCCACAATATTCAGAATTAGAAACACCTCGGGCGATCGATACCCTATTCCGAATTAGACAGAACACTGCCCGCCCTGATCTATTACTTGTTTCATATTTTAAGGGGATCATTAACGCCCATCTACCAAAAATACCTTCCCCAGATATTAAACATCTATGATATATGCAATGACTTCCTTCCTTCCTTTAGCAGTGGGTGCTGACTGATCCCGCGGACGCTGGCAGGTCTGGGTCTGCACACAGAGGGGCCTCCTACCTCCTGTAACCAACCCGTTCCTAAAAAGCTGAGCGCTAAAAAGTGAGTTTTGTAAACCAAGCTCCAGTTTCTCATTAGCCGATATTATAAGTTCATTCTTTACCTTTATTATCAAGTTTTCTTCAACAGCCCAGTGTTTTGGTCTGCGAATGATCACACATTAAAAGGAACCCTTTGATCAGCTAGGTAACAAAGAAAAGCATTTCGTAACCAACAGAAAATAGCACCACTTAATAAAGCGCTACTTTCGATTTCTAAAAATCTTGGGGTTAATTCTGGGAGACAGCAGCCCTCTTCTCCGGCCCGGGGCCCCTGAGAGGGCAGGGGTCAAGTCACCCGGGGGCTGGTGACCCTGGCACCTGCCAAAGTCACCGAGAGCAGGCGTCTCTCCTCCTGGACCCAGACCACATTCTTATGGTGTTCCTGGCCCTCAAAACACGCTACATTCAAAGGAAAACACAGAACTATTTTGAGGACGACCACTCATAAATTTTCACTGAACCACCGGGAAGGGAGGCCTCGTGCGCCCACCACACGCGCATCACGTCCTGGGGACGGAGCTCTGCACGGGAGCCCTTCTCCCCACAACGCAGGCGACGAGACAGATTCGCAGGGCTGAGCGAGGGAGCACACCCTGACGAGGCCACGGCTCCAAGCCCACAGCCTAACCACGTTTATATAAAATGTCTCTATTTTACTGTGATTATTACACAGATTACGGAACATCTCCGAGCCCAAGTTCCTCAGATAGAAGAAACAGAAACAGCAGCGCTGCTCACCGCTAACTTTTGCTGACACTGTTAGATCAACCGGCACTAACCAAACGCCCGGCTCAGAGCCCGGCAGTTATAGAGCAGCTGAGGGGGGAGGGGTAAGTCAGGAGCCTGGGGGAAACATACACTCACTACTTCACGTGAGACAGGTGACCTGCAAGGACCTACTATGCAGCACAGGGAACTCTGCTTAATATTCTGTGATAACCTTTATGAGAAAAGAATCTTAATAAAAGCGTGGATATGTGTGTAACTGAATCGCTTTGCTGCACCTGAAACTAACACAGCACTGTGTATCAGCTACACTCCAACAAATTTTTTTAAAAATCAGTTGATAAATATCACTATTATTAGGGTTACCATCTGGTCCTCATCCTAGCACCTCTTCCTCTTTAGAGAGTGGTAGCTAAGAAGCAAAATGAAACTGGAGAAATGTTTTCTAAAGAAAGATATCCGATCTCAGTGTGGAGAACTCAGAATGAACGTACCAGCCATGGTTTGTGCTTGACCATAAACGTGTGCGTTAACACAGAGTGTGGGAATTCAAACTGAGGACTCCATTCGAATGACAAAGGAATATTTAATATGCTTGCTTGGTTTCATTGAAAAGTTTTTTGAAAGGCACACAGTGGCCCGGGCGGAGCAGCCCCTCAGACAACGCGAGAACTGGAGGGAACTGGGCACGGCTGGGGCTGGGACTCCGTGGGGGCCTGCGCTGACCTGGTGCTCACCCGGGGCATCTGGAAGTGAATCAGGGCACGTCGGGCTGTGGCACTGCTCCTCGGGGGGCTGGGGATTCCTGGCATCAGTGGGAAAGGACCAGGGATGCCGTGAGCCCTGGCGTGAGCGGACTGCTGTGCACATATCAGGATTGTCCGCTGAGAAACCGATTGAATGCATTTTCCTACGAAAGCGAGAAATCCAGGCACAGGGGGCTACAGCGTAAGGCACCCTGACAAGACTGCTTGTATGGGAGGGGACAGGGCGCGTTTCTATTTTGGTACCAAAAGCATTTAAACTTTAGGAGTAACGAAACAGGAATAAGGAAATTCCGAATAAGGAGATGTGTTAGGTTCTCCAGAGAAACAGAACCAACAGGACAGATATAGACTCATTACATACGAGGAGATTTATTCTAGAACTGGCTCACGTGGTTACGGCGGCTGAGAAGTCCTAGGATCCACTGTCTGCAGGCTGAGACCCAGGGCAGCTGGTGGTGTCATGCAGTCCAGGGTGGAGGCCTGAGGACCAGGCCTGAGGTCTGAGGTGGGAGAAGGTGGACGCCCAGCTCAAGGGGAGAGGGGAATTCATCCTTCCTTCCCCTTTTTTGTTCTTTCCAGGCCCTCAGTAGTTTGAGTGAGGCCCCGCCCCACAGTGGGAAGGGCAGTCTTTACTCGGTTCACCAGCTCAAATGCTCATCTCTCCTGGAGACACCCTCCCAGACACACCCAGAAATGACGCTTTACCAGCTGTCTGGCATCCCTCACCAGGCGTCAACACATAAAACTAATTATCCCAGGAGATCTCCTTAAGTTCTTCTTAAATAGTTTTAGTTCTATGGTGACTTCTAGGTTAAAATGGAACCAGGCTCAGGGCTTCCCTGGTGGTGCAGTGGTTAAGAATCCACCGGTTAATGCAGGGGACACGGGTTCGAGCCCTGGTCCGGGAAGATCCCACATGCCACAGAGCAACTAAGCCCGTGCACCACAACTACTGAGCCTGCGCTCTAGAGCCCACGAGCCACAAGCGCTGAGCCTACGAGCCACAACTACTGAGCCCGTGAGCCACAACTACTGAAGCCCGCGTGCCTAGAGCCCGTGCTCTGCAACGAGAAGCCTCCACAATGAGAAACCTGTGCACCGCAATGAAGAGCAGCCCCTGCTCGCCACAGCTAGAGAAAGCCCGTGCGCAGCAACAAAGACCCGACACAGCCAAAAATAAAATAAATAAATTTTTTAAAAAATAAAATAAAATGGAACCAGTCTCAGAATCCCAAGTGGTGCCTCCCTAGCAGTCTCCAACCAAAAAATAAATAAATAAAAGATGAAAATTATAACATCACAAACAAGCACCAGCCACAAACATTCGATTGCAAAAATCTGGAAAGTATTTGCCTATAACCACAAGACTAAAGGAGATGGATTGAGAAACCAATTTTGGCCTCCACATGTGCCACCCTCTGAAACAATGCAGTTGCCCTGGGCCGGACGAGACCTTAAGAAGCCCCCCCCGTGAGCTGCCTGGCTGGCCCTGGCTCAGCAATGTCAGGACACTCTTAGGAACTTCTCCCCATCAGCACCTCTTTTTCTATGTCAGTTTGAGGCTGCAACTCCAACAATAATCTGGGCAACTTGAAAAAGAGACGATAAAGCCAGTCTATTCCAGAGACGTCGACATACAAATTATGGGGGAGGGGTGCATAGAACCAGACAGCCACGCGCAGACTGAAAATGCTAACGCACCTACACCTGCTGGAATCCGTAAAGACATGAAGTTGGGAAATAAATGATGTCACGGCCACCGCCGTGGGAAACCCATTCTCATATGCTGAGGGAGAGAACAGAGGACTTGGTCATTTTCTCTCCCAGGAAAATAAGATCAAGATGGTTACTTTTCAATAATGCATATTCCTGAGTAGAAACAAAAAGAGATCAATGATTTCACAATTCCTTATGAATTAATGCACCTTCGCGATAACTGACGGGGCCTGAGGGTTTTCTTTCCTATGTGGTCTTTGTTGTTTCATCTAAGGTTCCGAGTCTTATTAAGAAGAGGAGGGGCTTCCCTGGTGGTCCAGTAGTTAAGACTCTGCGCTTCCACTGCTGAGGGAATGGGCTCGATCCCTGGTCGGGGAACTAAGGTCCCACATGCTGTGTGGTGCAGCCGAAAAAAAAAGAAGTGGAACTGAGAGAAAACATAGAGTTCTTTCATGTCAGGTCCCACGTATGTAAGCGTTTCTGCGTGGGATGTGGCACTGCAACTTGGGTGTAAAGGCAGAGTGGTGCCCCTGGCGGCTCTGGGGCTGTGATCCTGGCACAGTGACGCACCGTCCCAGCACCCATCCCAGGAGCAGAAGACTCCGTTCCCTCTGTGTGGCCCTCTTTCACCCACATGGCACGCAGTGAATCGCCATCCCACAAAGGAAATGTTAATGCCAGAAAGACCAGCAACGCAACCCAGGGTGGTGCTGGGACGCCATGGCAACGTGAGTTTTTGACGTGCCAAGAGGGTTCATACAGAAGAAAATGATTTGTGTTCATTTTCATTTTCTTAAATTATCATCCAATCTATTAAGGGTTTACATTTTAAAACCTAGTTTCCTTAAGTGTTTAACTTAATATCTTATTTATTATATTTATAAATCTAGCAGATTTTAACGGTCACGTGCAAAGTGGCCTTCAGTTTACGTTGAATCTACTCGTGATGAACAGATTAAAATCCCTGAGGCAATGATTTAATATCATTTAAATTGTCTTAAAATTGTCACGATTCATTTCAAATTAAGATATTACCCTTTCTTGCATACTTTAAATGACAAAACTACAAAACCAAAACGCTCCCAAGTTCTTAATTCTCACAGCTCTAAAAACCTAAACCGTATAAGTATGGTGGCCCTCAAGCCCTCCTAAAAATGCAAACGCTGCTCACAAACCGAGTGAAATTTTCCCATTTTTCTCAATTGAAAAGTCATGAGTCTAAGGCCAGTCCACACCTCAAATCAGAATCAGATATTTTAATATATCAAAGTCCTTAAAACATTTACAAAAACCTTAAATACCACTTACCCTCAGATTGTTCCTAAATTTATGAAAATCTATTAATAGTGTGGGTCAGATGTACTTTATCTCTACATTTAATTCTAAGCACTGAAGAAACACTTTCTGATCTGAAGGGAGTTGGGGTCTCATTCTGGGGGAGCCAGGCCACATGCAGACGTGCAGGTGAGCCCTTTTCATCGCCGCGATGATGGTGGGGTCCTCAAGCCTACGCCCTGCAGGGCTCTGTAAGTCTGAGGTCAGGGCACGGCTGCTCCTGACTCCCCTGCCCTGTTTGCAGGCAGCCCACTGGCTCCTGACCTTCGGTGACCTTTGCCGTATTTAGTCTTCCAGAGGTGTGCTGCTGTCTCCCCACACTGCCGAGAACAGCTTCGAGGGATTTTACGCTCACACGTAACTCTTCGTGACCCCCTCAACTTGACCACGTGCCTGAATGCTGCTTCCCCCTGAGCTATTTTTCTGGTCTTTGTGGTCACAACGCACGCGGATCCAGCTCGACTCTCCTGCCTTCTCCTGAGTCCACGATCAAAGTCACGGGCACAAGGAACCCACAGGCAGCTTTCCCAGAGAATTTGGGGGAGAGCACAGCCTTCCAGAAAAGTCAACGAGTGAGGACCGGGCAGCAAAAAACCGAACTTTGAACCAGGACAAACACAAGGAGTAAGACAGAAATAAAACACAGACATTTCAGCACAAATGAGTAATCTAGACCACGCGACCCAGACAGAAGACAGGGCTTAGAAACGGGGCGTTTTTCTCACCACTTTGCAAGGAGACAAGAAAACCCAGTGTGCCTGGTGCCTCCTGGTCTAGAAACAAACACTTTCAGTAAATCATCTATGCTCTTTACGGAACACAGGTGTACCCATTCTCAGCCAATCCTGTGTGTTGTCTTTAAAAAGCAGGAAATCTGTCTGCCTGCGGAGGGAGACCAGGACCAGGAGCCCTGGCCATGCAGCAGTGGTGGGAACAGCACAGCGGGTAGCAGTAAGCTTCTCCAGGAAGCTCCCCGAGCCTGCCCTCGGCTGCTCCAGACCATCACAAGAGCAGCTCCTGTGTGTTACAGGCACTTAGACGGGACTTACAGATCCAAACTGACAAAACAATCATAAATATCACAAACTTTCAATTTAATTCCATTTAAAAATGCAATCATTTCATTATTTTATAATTGACATGTACAGACTTTTTCCACGTATAGACTTAGGTTCCTTTTCCTTGGAAGAGCTAAACCATAACTCTCAAAGTAACGTGGCCCAATTAAAACAGGTGGATTTAAATTTCATCCTCATATTCTTTAGTAAATAAAATTTTTAAAAGAGGAAACAAGATAATAAAAAGCAAAACCAAATCTGGAAAAAGCATTGACTCTAATACAAAGGACAAAGTGTCAATTTTAAATTAAAAGCTAGAACAATCAGTAAGCAAAACTTTGGGTCCAAAATATAAAGATATGAAGGATATAACAAGCAATTTAAAAATGAAATGAAGGGCTTCCCTGGTGGCGCAGTGGTTGAGAGTCCACCTGCCCGTGCAGGGGACATGGGTTCGTGCCCCGGTCCGGGAAGATCCCACATGCCGCGGAGCGGCTGGGCTCGTGAGCCATGGCCGCTGGGCCTGCACATCCGGAGCCTGTGCTCCGCAATGGGAGAGGCCGCAGCGGTGAGAGGCCCGCGTACCGCAAAAAAAAAAGAAAAGAAAAGAAAACAAATAACAGCATATGAGATAATGCATATTCTCCCTAATAGTCAAAGAAAGGCAAATCAAAATAATGGGATACTATTTCTTGATAATGAGTTTAAGAAGATAATGAAGGTATTAATACTTGAATGTGGTAAGGAAACAAAAAACTCTTCGAGAAATATTCGTCTATATTTATCAGAATCCTTTCAGAGTTTCGCTATTTTACTCAGCGCTACTATCCTAATAATCTTGAGAAGATAAATCTAGATACAGAAACCCCTGTGTACTCAAATATGTACATCAGAATATTACTCACAACACCAGGAACAACTTAAATGTCCACTATAAGAAGATAGTGATCACTTTCTTAAAGCGAAATCATTTTTCAGATTTCCATTTCTTTACTTTCCCCTCTCTTTCCCCGGGTACTGCCAGGCTGCAGGGGAAGGACAGCCGTCCCAGCATCGGGCGCATGTCCCGTAACTACTCCTGGTTCTTCCCCCACCAGGTACTAAACCACGCCGCGCTCTGGACTCCACCTATATCTTGTCTCTTTGCATAAACTATTTGAGGTCTGCCATGTTTCTCCTCTGTGTTCTAGGGTAACATTAGTGACATGGTTAAATACAACCCAGTAACGCTGGAAAGACCAAAGCAGAATATTCCATAATAAACCCCACATGGTACAGAACTGGAAAACCGAAAATGAATACCTACTAAATACCCTAAAATCTACTGTCAGTAAGAAAGGGCTCTTATATTCTTTCATTAATGCCATCATTTCATTATTTTATCATTGACATCAGATGAAATTGGTGATTGTGATATTAATGTAAGATAAATTTGATGGCATGAGGCAAAGGTATATTTGTGACTCTCTGTTATACCTGCCAACAAATTTCATGCACTTTTGTCCTCAGAGGAAAGCCGTGTGGAGCGGTTTTCCTCCGTGGCTCACCTGCAAGTTCCCTGACCTTCTTTCCTGCACTTCTCCTGGGTCTGCAGCCCTACCCCAGACCACACTCTCACCCAGGGCACCCGTCCCTCTACGTCACGCTCCTCTGTCTTCTTTTGATCTCTGGTTTCAATACCATGCATCTTTTTTGCCAGAAATCACAGTCTTGCTTGGCTATCACCTCAGCAATGATAGATTAACTATGAACTTATTCCCACCTCAACAGTGAAGTATCTAAACGGATATATCTTTTCTTTTTTTTTTTTTCCTCACTGTTGCGGCCTCTCCCATTGCGGAGCACAGGCTCCGGACGCGCAGGCTCAGCGGCCACGGCTCACGGGCCCAGCCGCTCCGCGGCATGTGGGATCTTCCCGGACCGGGGCACGAACCCGTGTCCCCTGCATCGGCAGGCGGACTCTCAACCACTGCGCCACCAGGGAAGCCCTCTAAATGGATATATCTTAAGACAAATACACCAATGCCCTCCGCATGTCCAATAAGCCCAAAGCTGACAACCGCCCTCCGGAGCCACACTGGACCAGGCCCACTTGGCACAGCTGCGTTTCCCGGCAGGACCGTAGCAGCATCCTAACAGCCTCTCGGGTCCCAGCCGCCCTGTGGAGGCCCTGCTCCTCCTGAGCTGGTAGGATTCCCCCTTCATTTTCAGAGCCCGACTCTTAGCCGCATGCATTGCTAATAATAATTCCATTAGTACAAGTATAATCTTCTTCCAAAAGACTCACAAGTCTTACTCTGACAGTTGAGCAAATGTCAATGATGAAAATCACTACTTTTGAACCATATCTCGTAACTTATTCTGAGGGGCTCAAATCTTTCATTTTGGAAAGAGGATAATATCTCTCTCAATTAAAATTTATTAAACAAGAAAAAACTAGTCATGGGATCTGTCTCCTGCTTTCCCCAAAGTTATGCTATGTCCCTGGAATAAAGTCAGCACCATGCCAGCCACTTTGAATCAGTTCCTGAATAAGTCCCAGGAGCGCCACGTCACCCTCCTGAGGTGCAGGAGCTAACGCTCCCTTTGCCGACGCTCATGGACACAGCTGATCCTCACGAGGGCTGGACTTTCGAGCGCCCCAGCAGGCGTGCGGGGCTGGCGGGTCCCTCTCTCCACAGTCCAGGAAGAACAACCTTGGGCAGGGCTGGGCATCACCAGCCACCAGGGAGCGGCCAGCGCTGACCACACAACCAGGAAGAAGGGCCTTGGAGGATCTGGCTTAGAACTACACGCATGTATTCAAATCCAGGTAAGTCACCTGAAATTCATGAGATGAAAAATAATAATAAAGAAAAAGAGGAAAGGGTTGGAGGGGGAGGGCAGCCATTTTAGGGGGAGGGCAGCCATTTTAGCTGTAGCGTTAAATCTGCAAGATTCAGAGGAATTAGAGCCACGCACCTACCCCACTAGTTTGTCGTGTGTAACTTTTCCCTGCGGTAGTACACCCATGGTATTACTTGCTTTGTCTCTTGTGGAGAGGGGAACATTTATAAGGTGCCCACCACAAAGCCAGCCCTTGCATGTTTTTACCCCCCTGCCCCTACTAGGAGGTAAGTATCACCACCCAAGACGCAGACACCTCAGCCGTGGAAGGTGAACTTTCCAGGCCCCTCTCTGTTGGTCAGGAAATGGATCAAGCCACCCTCTATGCCTAAACATGCATGTTAAATGTTAATAGGCCTGGATTAGAACTCAAGTAGAAATTTCAAATGGCTGTTTGATGGACCATTTAGTATATGTTTTAAAACCAAAGCTTGAGTCCAGTATTTCGTTCTATGGACACAATTTTAAACATCAGTGTGAGATGCACCAGAGAGTCAATAAGACAGAAGAGTACTCCATACTGAAAAGGAAGCCTGGGGATTCTAAGGTTCCCCCTGACCTCGGAAAAATGTCAGTGAACGGGTAGCATGTAGCTTAAATCAGATAAATACGGTACTAAGAGACAAAGCCCGTTAAACACACCGTGAGCCCATCACTGAAGAAGTGTTGCTCCTTCACAGAGATCTTCTGACCACTGTGCTCAGACAAAACACAGGACTTTGGAACAATGAGGGGTTCTGTTAGAAGTTTCTATCACAAAGACATTTAGCACTGCATTATTTTATCATCATTCCTCCAATTTAATAGCAGTTCTACAAAAACAAGTGTGGTAGAGAGTATGAACGTTTGAAAACCTTCCTGCAGGTTCTGCGTGGCCTCGTGGTTTCCTGAGATGCTGAACGCGAACGTCGGCTTCTCCAACTGCTGGCTCTAGGGTGGCAGCTTGTCGGGAGCCAGCGCGTCCCTAAGAAGTGCTGGTCCTCCTTCCTCCCATTCTTTCTCATGTGCACAGGTCACATTTGCTTCTTTCATTCATGAAAATAACCTCGATGGCAACAGAGACCTACACAACGTTTTCTAATTGAAAATTTTCAAGAATTCAAAAAAGTTCCTCTGATCAGTTATGCTAAAGGGTATTTTGAGGCCAACACTTAATTTTCAGTATTCCACCTGTCAATCACCACACCCAGCCCCCTGCCACACACCGTACTTGCCTCCTAGCCTAGCTCTTCTCTTCTGGCTCTGTCACTCATGACACTCCTCAGTATTACTGGCTGTGCTACCGAAAGGCTTCAAAAAGGAATCCAGCAATGTCAAAAACCACACTAAAAATTTAAAATAGGTAATTGCAATGCATACTATGAATTAAGAAAAGCTGGTACACTACAGTATATGCAGCAACCTCATTTTGGGGATGAGTGAAGCATAGCCAAGTGTACATCCCAGTATTGTTTATAAGAGGATAGAAAAATGTAAACCTAAGTACCCATCAGCAGAGGATGCAAAGGCTAAATTAGGGTCAGTGATGGATGGGGTACAAAGAACACTTCAGGTGACAGCGACGGAAGCTCTATAGTCAAGGACACAAGCTTCATTTATTCATTTTTCCAACATTCAATACAAATGGAAGGTAAACTATGTTGCCAGGCACCATAACACACCCTGGACTGCAGCAATCCAGTGTCAGCGAAAGGAAGCAGGTACGGAAAACAGCATCGATGGTACAGCCCCACACAGTACACACACACACTCGCGTGTGCAATCACACAACAGGCACTCTCGGGATCAAAGCTTCAAACTTAAAGGGACAAAGTGAAACCAATATTCCCAAATACTCAAGTTTCATTAATATTTAACATTGCTTACATCTTTTACCAAAAAATCTCCCTCTGCATTTTTTTTTTTTTTTTTGCGGTACGCGGGCCTCTCACTGTTGCGGCCTCTCCCGTTGCGGAGCACGGGCTCCAGACGCGCAGGCTCAGCGGCCACGGCTCACGGGCCCATCCGCTCCGCAGCATGTGGGATCTTCCCGGGCCGGGGCACGAACCCGCGTCCCCTACATCGGCAGGCGGACTCTCAACCACTGCGCCACCAGGGAAGTCCCTCCCTCTGCATTTTAATAGAAGATCATTCACTTTTCTGGGTTGATTTGCAGTTGATGTTACTTTCTCTTAATCCTTTCTCCTAATTAAGATTCTTTAAATTTTGTGGAACTCCTTCTCCACCTAAATCCTTTTCACAAGAATTTCAAAATCATTTCCTTACTTGCCGTGTACTTGCTTTCTTCCTTCAATGTTCCTGTCCATGGATATCTCATTATTTTTTTATATTTCAGTTAGCGCAAACGTCCGTCGGCACCAAGTGACAAACACTTTCACTGTAAAAGAAAACACCCTCGATTTCTCTTTCTCCCCAGTAAAGGTCTACTTCCTAAGTTCATCTCCCTGCACTCGATGAATGCTGGCGTGTAATCTTTAATATTACAAAATTGCACCAAAATACAGGCTGACAGGAAAGCTATGATGTGAGACTTGTATGAAACAGAGGAGACCATACCTGGGCAGCGGCCGGGCTGAAGGCCACGGCCGTGACCGTGTCCACGCGTCCTGCCAGTCTGCAGCAGGAAGTGCTGGAGCTGGTTTTGTACACGGATGCCTAGACGACAGAACGCACGGCTGCAGACTCGGACGACAGAACGCACGGCTGCAGACTCGGATGAGCCCCAGGGAACTGTGCACAGCTGAAGTATGTTCGCCAGCTGACCAGGCATCAGCAGCAGCTCGTCGACAAAATGCCGCCTAAGCCACGGAGGTAACCTCATGAAATGTGCTTTCCTCTTTTCCCGGTTAGAAAGTTTATCATCTTCACGAATTTACTTCATACTTTCTATTTTCTATCATAAGCTTCCACAATACCCTGTGAACAGTTTTCAATATATGCTTATTAGGTGGATGGACCTAGAGTCTGTCATAGAGTGAAGAAAGTCAGGAAAGAGAAAAACAAATACCGTATGCTAACACATGTCTATGGAATCTAAAAAAAAAAAAAAAAAAAAAAAATGGTTCTGAAGAACCTAGGGGCAGGACAGGAATAAAGATGCAGGTGTAGAGAACAGACTTGAGGACACGGGGAGGGGGAAGGGTAGGCTGGGACGTAGTGAGAGAGTGGCACGGGCATATATACACTACCAAATGTAAAACAGATAGCTAGTGGGAAGCAGCCGCATAGCACAGGGAGATCAGCTCAGTGATTTGTGACCACCTAGAGGGGTGGGATAGGGAGGGTGGGAGGGAGATGCAAGAGGGAAGAGATATGGGAACATATGTATAACTGATTCGCTTTGTTATAAAGCAGAAACAAACACACCTTTGTAAAGCAATTATACTCCAATAAAGATGTTTTTAAAAAAACACTATTTAAACCTTTACATATTTTTTAGCTTTTCAATTCAAATTAGCTGTCTTGTGTTACATATTTACATCATAAAAAAATGCAAATGCAAAAGCTCATTCAGACACAGAAAAAAAGAGTAATAGCCAATCAGATCTTTTAAATGTATAAGGAAAAAACATCTGCTATCATTCTTAAAGGTATCAATAAATCATAAAAAAGATTTACATACTTTCATTCTAAAAATAAGCCATTTAATGATAGAAAACATAATTCAAAAATATGAAAATATGGCCCTCACTTTTTTGTGAACTGGATGATAAAATGAGTTAACTCCTGCTTGTCCAACACAAGGAGACAGCTACAGGGGTAATTCTCAGAAGAGGTCAGTACAATGTAGCAGGATGCTTGCAAAAGAGCATCACTCATGCATGATAAATGTGGCTACACTTGTCAGTAAGCGTAGAAGAAATCAGCAACGACCTCTTTTCTATTTTACTGGAAATAGGACATTTGGGCCAATTGTGATTTGTGCTTCCCCTGAATTTGGACTTGCAGGATGACAGGCCTTACGGGGCTGTGTTTAGTTGGAACTCTTTGATGTACACTGTGTAACTGAACAGAAATTTAAGAAAACAAGCTATTAAAACATGGTGTAAACCTCCGTAACCTTAAACTCCTGTCCTTTCATTCCATCGTATACCATTCAGATGTTTATTTTCAGGAAGTAAAACCAGTTATTTTCCCATCAAAACCCCTCAGAACTGTTTTTCCCAATCTAACACCTCTCATCCAAGAGCACGCCACGGTGAGTCCTGGAATACCACACTCGGCACTGAAAGACCCTGGGGTCTGCGGTGACTTGGGCCCCTGTCCAGTCCCTGTGTGAGCAGCTGCCCAGCACAGACGACATCCTTAGCCACTTCCTAAAGCAAATGCACTGAAACTCCTAGCGAAAAGACACGCGGTTTTCAGAGAGAGGAATTCTCCCCGCGCTGGTGTCCCAGACGGTCACTCATGGCCCAGGAGGGAGCATCTGGAAGGAAACTTCCCAGGACCCCTGTAGGGTCACCCCCCTGTAGGGGCACTGGCTCAGAGAGGTGCCCACTGTGAGGGGGCCTCACAGCACTGTGTGAAGACGGGTCTAGTCACGGCCCACCTCCTGCCTGGACTGCCCCCACGCCCTCCCTGCATCGCCCCGTGGCTCTCTGGTCCAGACATGGCCACGGAGTCAGGGACCAGGAGGACAGGGGCCACGGCAGACGCTGGGCAGAGCACGTGGAATCTGGAGGATGGTCTCCCGGAGCTGCTTTGTTCTCTCCCGAGGGAACGAGGGACCCTCAGACTGCAACTGCGGGACCCACCCAGCACGGGGGACCTGGGAACACCCCCGACAGAGGGGAACCTCGGAGGCTGGTGCTGGGTCCCTGAGCAGGAGCCTGGCTGGGGCTGCCGCCAGGGTCACCAGGTGCCTGCTCCTGGGAGCATGAGGAAGGAGCTAAGTGCAAAGCCCCTTCACCCTCCTGCAGCCCGTTCCCGACCCCAGCCCCCAGCCCCCAACACGCAGAGCCGCACCCAGAGGCTGAGCTGGGCCCCTGGCGGCACGACTGAGCCATTTCCAACGTCCGCGTAGACAAGGGGGTGCGCAGCACCCATGCGCATGCACTCGGGCGCTGTGAGGGCACCGGCCTCCTCCTCAACCCCTCCTGATGGCCCCCCGCCCAGAACAAAACCCTATGTGACCAAGGCCCATGAGCCCAAGGGACTGACCCCTGCCCGGATCAGCGCCCCCAGTCCAACCCCGCTCCTCCGTGACCCCGCTTCCCAAGAGCTGCTCCCCCATCAAGCTGGCTCCCTTCCCCACGTCACCCACCTGCGGCTCAGGTTACCTGTCAGGGAGGGTCCCCCAAGGGGCTCAGGCTCGGGGTGTCTGACCTGCGCTGAACCCACTTGCTTCTTTCTTTGTAAGACTACAGAATTTTCAAGTGTCAGGACCTTGCTGTGTCATTCGCTCATGTGCCCCTGTACTTGGGAACAGTGCCAGGTACCAGTGGTCGCCAATAGGTATGATACAACTAAAGGGGTTCATTCACAGGTAGATTACTATACGTACGCACACGTGCAGGCACATGCATATGTACATACACACACGTACATGTACACAAAGGTGCGCGCGCACATGTACACATAAAGCCTGCACATATATGTGTGCAGCGTGTTACATGGATATACACATATGTACCCACACACTGGCTTTAAGGCGGGAGTTGTTGAAATAAACACTGACACAGTCAACCACCCTGGGTTATTTCGACTGAATTTTTTACAGAGAGAAAAGAGAAGCACTTGGAAAACCAGATCTTGACAAAACTTAATCTCCTCAAAGTTTCATGTAAAATCCACTATTACTCATTATTTTTGTCAAAGCTATAAAAACAGGGAGCCTTTAAAAGAAATGTGTCACTTCTTAAGGTGCATCTCCTCGAAAGGGCGCTGCAGGGTAAGTCGTGCGGGGAGAGGCTCCCGGCGCCCGGCCCTGGACTCTGCGGGTCCGCCGGCTGTTCCTGCCCTTCTCCCGAGGCGACCCGGCGGGCTCTGCTCGCAATCGAGCTGCACCCGAGCCCCCACTGGAGAAAGCAGCTTATGGCCCGACCCGGGCGCAAGGTAGAGCTGTGCTCCGCTAGGGCCGGGAAGAGCGCCACCGGCGCGTGCGGGACAGACGCGCTGAGCGCTGCGAACCCGCGCCTGCCGCCCAGGGACGGGAGGTGCGCGTCGTAGCCACCCCTCCAGTGGAAGTGACACCAGATCCATGCCGAGCCGGCCCCGGCAGAGTGGGGCGAGACACAGGAGCTCGGCTTCCCACGTAGTACACCCAGCTGCCTTCATCTAAGAGAGCGGCTCACCAAGACCACACCCACGGCCCAGGCCACGGGGTCCCTCCTGCCTGAGGCGAGGCCCCCGACGGCTCAGCTGGGCGCTAAGAAGGAGGTGGCGTCCCAGCCTGGTTAAATACTGCGCCATGGACCAAGGAGTTTGACGTGAACGAATAGTGTTTGGGAAAAAAAGGTAATTTAGAAGAGCAAAAAATGTATTTAAAATGCCAAAATGCCAAAACATAAAACGTTCACAGGGTGTTAAAGGGACTTGACTGACCCCTGCTGAGGTTCCAGCAGAAAGAGACTCACAGGCCGCCTTACATCAGGGCCGTGGAGAACCTGAGGCAGGATAGACCCTCCCAGTGCCCCGTGGGCAAACAGAAACGCGCCTCCGCACCATGCAGATGGGCCCCTTAAACTACCCACGGCAGCCCCCTGGGCTCTGACTACGCAAGGCATTTTTGAGCGCCAACTGTATGTCAGCCAGGTACGGCTCTGTCCTCAAGGAGGTCGGAGTCTCAGGATCTCACGGGGAGGGTGCGTCACACACCGTCCCCTGGCACGGAGAGCTTTAGGGAGGCACGGCCGCTGAGCAAAGGAAAGCCCTGATTTCAACCAGACAGGCCAGGGCGGCCTCGTGGGGCAGCGATGGGGCCAGTCTTGACACAGAAGCAGGAGTTTGCCGCTGGTCCAGGCCACGGAGGCAGGTGGTGGGAGGTGCAGTCTGGCCATCCGCCAAGACCTCCCGGGGGAGTGCTGTAGACGTGGAGCATGTGAGCTCATCTGTGTTCTAGCAACAGCTCCCCGAGGCTGGACGGGAAGAAGCCAGCGTGGGGACCCTCACCCAGTGGCCTTCCGCCAGGGTTAAGAGCATGAGCTCTGCGGCCAGCCAGTGCCTGAGGTCACACTCACGGCCCACAGGTCTCGGGACTTGCCAATGCCAGGGTCTCAGCCGCCTCGTCTGTGAACTAGGATTCCTGTGAGGACACCACGCCGGAATATGTGGTGCATAGGAACCCTCGGTGAGCAGTATTTATCACCAACTGCACCCAAGAGGGGACAGGGAAACATCTGGGGTTTGCCCTTCTTCTGTCTTGGTCAGTGCCCCTGGGGCATCTAAAACTCTCCAGGGCTTGGTACATGTCACAGCAGTGCCCACGGTGCAAGAGAATGGCCTGGGCCCAGCAATTTGGGCCCCCCTTGGATGCCCGGCCCGAGACCAGAGGGTCCACACCCACACCTGAGGAGGCCAGGCAGGGATGAGACAAGAGCAGTGGCCAGAGTCTGCCTGCAAAGTTGATTCCAACTCGGAAGCAGCTGGGACCTCGAGGAATTGAAAGCCAGACGTTGAAATGGTGGCGTGTGTTTTAGCAGCAGGGTGGTTGGGGAAGAGCCCGGTGCAGACGGGCTGCTTGGAGTGGCAGGAGACGGCCGCTGGGACGGGAAGGCTGACAGAGGGCTAGACCGCACACCCCTGTACCTCCCTTCTGAGGGTCTGCACTCACCGCGGCACCACACGTCAACCCTCTTCCGCGATTTTAAATACGAGTCAGTCTGGGAACAGAAAGAGGCCTGGGGAGACCCGGGGACCAGTCCAGACCCTCCAATACATGGGAAGTTTAACGAGTTCAGTCAACCTGCTTCTCTATTTTATGTACCTTCAAAGTCCCCGTAAAATCAAGTTCTGTCTAACAATAGGAAGGACGTGGGATTCCAGCCAAATGCAGACTTCTCTCATCTTCCAGACAGAATAAATGTCCCAGTCCTCATTGCTCTGCGGCGCCCTTTCCTCTCATTTTACGATGCTTAAAGAGTCAGCTTTGTGTAAATGTTATTCACGCCCACATCTACCACCTTCTCGATGACGATTTCTTTGAAAGCAGAAATCATTTCTAATTCAGCTTCTGACCTTCTACTGCAGGAAGCAAAATTCTGTGCATTTCTCCTTAAACTCGTGGGAACAAACGAATTGTGTGAAATTAGTTGCACGCAAAGATTGAAAGTTTTCTGAGGCAATGTCCGCCAGCCTTCATAAATTTGTATTTTAAAAATGGCTTCCAGTTAATGACTTTAGCATATGCTAAGAAATTCACATGCATTATCTTATTTAATCCTTATAACAGAGAAAAGTATTCTATGCAAAAGGTTAAAATATCTTCTTTTATGAAATGGAAACAGAGGAAGATGTCAGACAAAACAGCATCACGTTACTTTTCAAAATGAAATAACTTCTCTGAGAATATGAGAAAAACTGGTTACCTAAGTTGAAAAGAAGCGTCTTTACCATTATTCTAAAGCCAGGGCTTTATTTTTATAAGTAAAAGAGCATCTAAAGCTCCAAAATCATATTTTTCATTTTTAACTTAAACAGATGAAACAAATTTGGGAACCAAATTGAAAAAAAATCTCACACTAGGCTCTAATATGCCAAGTTTCAATCAAGTCTTTATGACTCTGTGATAAACTCCAGAAAGAAATAAAGATTAGAACATGCAAAAAAAAAATTTATAGTGGAAATGCTGACAAGCCATTTTCCACACGCAGAAAATGATGACGGTGATGACGACAGTGATGATGATGATAGCTTTGAAATGACCACCTTTAATAAGAGTCACGTACAATACATTCAAAAGTTAAATGAGCAAAGAAATCTTTTTCTAATACTGTAACTCATAATACTTCAGAGACAGCAAGTGTCCGAAAGCATGGAAAGAAGTATGTTTTAAATGTAACACTTAACAGCATTAAAGGAACATCACATGTGAGATTCCTATTTATCTTCATGACTGAAACATTTTAACTAAAGAATGGCGATATTTGGTAAATTTAGTCAATTCTTACTGCATTATATTAACTAAAGACTCTAAGAAACTCTGCAAAAACTGATCAAATATACAACCTATGTAACATTTCAAGAGAGACACTTGGATGTTATAAATATGTATCTTTAAGATAAATTTTATGTACTGCATTTTGAGAATAGTACATTAAACATTCTAAGTGCTATTCGTCAAACTGTAACCCCTAGAGTCTGTGTGCAGACTGGTCTTTTCAAAAAACCCATTGCCCTCAGCACGTACATCTCATTTCCTGTAAGGGACTGTATCCTTTGCTTTCTGTTGGTAACAGTCAGTTGTGACTCAGGTCAGCAGATTCCAGGGATGGACAGCCATCCCGGGGGCACAAGGACCTGCATCTGGAGGTGAAGGCCTCTGCCCTTTAAGATTCTGTGCTGGGGCTTCCCTGGTGGCGCAGTGGTTGAGAGTCCGCCTGCCGATGCAGGGGACGCGGGTTCGTGCCCCGGTCCGGGAAGATCCCACATGCCGCGGAGCGGCTGGGCCCGTGAGCCATGGCCGCTGAGCCTGCGCGTCCGGAGCCTGTCCTCCGCAACGGGAGAGGCCACAACAGGGAGAGGCCCGCGTAACGCATAAAAAAAAAAAAAAAAAAAAAAAAAAAAAAAAGAGAGTCCTTTTAAGCAATGTGGTAAGACTTCACTGAAATAAAGAGGATACCCTTGAATCACCATGCAGATTTCAGAAGGCATTATACATTAAACCCTTGATTTAGAAAGCCATTCCAAATATATCAAAAACCAAATTGCAGCTGTAGTCCTACAAACAAAAGTTTTGTTCACAAGTCTCTCAGTTGGTCTTTTGGGTAACAAAGTGTCTTCTGAACTAAACTGTGAGGCAGTGAATTCATGGAAGGGGCCACCTCCTCAATTCCCCGATTTTCAACCGTCAGCTGTGAGTATTTTTAAACACATCCTCTGTAGAGACAGACTAGCTACATCCTACAGAGAGAACCTGCGGATTCACAAAGGCTGCTTCCCATTCCCGCAGCACCTCCATGGCTGCCACCCAGTCCGCCTAGCGCTTGAAACACCCAAACGCTCCACCACATTTTAAGTGAAAATGGATTACCAGTAAAATCAAAAACTGGGCCCATAAACTAATCAAAGACAAAAGTGTAAACATTAACATTCGATACAGAATTAAAATGTCTTCTAACGTCAAACATCAAGGCTTAGAAGAATTTCATGCCCAGTAAAAACTACCGTTGAACCTGGCAGCAAACTGACTGCATCGTACCTTTGCATCTGCTAAACACTTTAAACAAAGTTGACAAAGGCTGTGCACTGTCAAAAACTCACTCGCTTTCCTTTGACAAATTTGGTGGACGGGACAAGAATGGGCTCCTGCCGTGATGGCGGCGCTGCAGCCGCACTGAGGTCGAAACCTCCAGGGTCCTGCTCCAGCCAGCAGCAACCACGAGGCCTGTGACTCGGTTGGGAACTCCTTCCAACCAGAGACGTACAGATGGATGATTAGGTATGATTCTGAGGCCTGACAGGAGAGGCCTGACCAGAGCCCCTCCCCTAGCTGATCCCAGGCAACTGGCCGGAGCCAGTGGGCGCACTGCTCAAACGGTGGGGAGACCCGGGCGGTATGGATTTCCAGGTGGGAAGCCAAGAGTCTACTAAGAGGTAAGTGAGGCTGCAGATGTCAGACACCCCATAATAGAGGTGGAACGGCCGTCCGGCATGTAGGTACTGAGCTGGAAGACAGGTCTGAGCCAGAGGTTAGACGGCGAGGCCGTGGGCGGGAGAGACCCCAGGCACAGGCTGCACACATGAAGGGCAAGCCCTCGACACAGCACGTGGTGGGTAAACTTCATCAATGTGGCATAGGAGGGACAATGTACCAATGACCTAACCTTCAATGTTTAGCCCAGAGCACTGTCTTAAAAAGTATATGTGGGAGGGCTCCCCTGATGGCGCAGTGGTTAAGAACCCTCCTGCCAATGCAGGGGACATGGGTTCGAGCCCGGGTCCAGGACGATCCCACATGCCGCGGAGCAATGAAGCCCGTGGACCACAACTACTGAGCCCACGTGCCTAGAGCCCGTGCTCCAAAACAAGAGAAGCCACTGCAGTGAGAAGCCCGCACACGGCAACGAAGAGTAGCTCCCGCTCGCCGCAACTAGAGAAAGCCCGCGCACAGCAACGAAGACTCAACGCAGCCAAAAATAAATAAATAAAATAAAATAAATTTTTAAAGAAAGTATATGTGGCAGAAAAGTATAGAGTAGAAAGAGTACTAGGTTCAATAATAAACCCAATGCTAACACCAAAATATGCAGAAATCCTCACTCAAGGCCAGAATAATCAGGGTGACACATTTCTGCTATAGGTGCTTTTTGGTTGGTTGGTTTGGGGTTTTCTTTTAGCAAAAGGTTCTAGCATAAAAATGTCACATTTCTAACCAAAATATACTAGAACCTGTAACACCTTGTATCAGTCCTTCTGAAATTTCAAGTATAACACTTTTCAGAAGAATTTGACTTAGACCTTTGAATAAATTAAAAGTTTATAAAATGAGTGTCTGAAGCTCAGAGCTTTGCTTCTAAATAAATTAAAATCAGTGCTCTTTAAGTTAAAATGATGATGTTAGCCACAAAAGCTCAAAACTTAAAGTTTTGGAATCAATTTGCTATTCAACAGCAACCGCTGTAATTTTTGCCATCTTCCACATGAAATGGGGTAAGCTGTTCAGTTCATCACAGGGTGCACATACTAAGTGTAGCAGTTTACTTTTTAAATGTACTAAGTTACTATGTTACTTAATAGGCCAGAAGCATCAGGTTATATCACCCTGCTATATGTCATATGCTCTATTGCCTCCAGTTTTATTTTTCCTTTGAGGCTCTTTTCACTACTGAGATGAAGCCATTACACAAAGGACCATGAGCTCCCCAAGTTCCCGGCGCTCAGCCCGAGCCTGGGGCTTGGACCTTCAGCACATGCTTTTGCTGGAAGGGCAATGGTAAGGATGTGATGGGAGGACAGCAGGAGAAAGGATACAGGAGTAAAAATCACTCACTGCTGATAAGCTAGTAATCTGCTGCATCTGTCATGGGGATCCTGAAAACAGGTGTGCACCTGCTCTTCTGTTTATACCTGGAAGAGAATGAAATATGATCCATCATTTTGTTTCCCTTTCACTACAACTAAAGATTCTACCTTTAAAAAACTTGAAAATAAAAAAAAGTTTTCATGCCACTTAATAATCATATTTTACTAACACTAAAGGAATAAGCGCGGCTGTAAGCACGAAAGGCGCGTCACACGCGACCCCTCCATCAAACCAAAAGGACACCTGGATGCACAGCAAATACAGAGCAGGGACGGGAAGCGAGCACGCTGGTCTCGGGAAGAGGAAAGCTGGGGGGGAACGGGGCTCGGAGGGGAGGCCTCCAGTTTTCTCTGCAAGGTTTCGTTTCCTCAAAAAGTTTTGAAAAAAAAGACAATAAAGCATTAATATCTGCCGAAGTCAGGTGTGGCCAGGCAGGTGTTCAGTAGCCCACACGAACGTACATCTGTGGATATATATGAAATATTCCGTAATTTCAACTTATTATAAACAGTAACGGTTCTACATACGAAATGAGTTAAATATGTTGCTGAACCAGGGTGATGACCCCCTTCATGAGCCCCGGCCCCTGGCAAGATCACCCCAAGCCCAGGGACGGCCCTACAGGGAAGCTCCACGTGTGGAGAAGGGGGATTTCTGGTAACAGGAGGCTATTATCACATTTTGGATGGCATTTGTAAATGTAAACGCTTTATTTACACATAACTCCTGTTGAAATGCGGCACCCCGAGTCCAGAGAGGACAGGCCCGAGAGGAGATGACTGCCTTCATGTGGCGCCTTTGCTGGTGTCGATGTGATGCTCGGCCAGCTGAAACTCAAGGCCGAGGACGACAAGATAAACGCGTCTATGTAATAAAACTGCACAGACTGTACAGGCTTAGGAAATGTCTTTGCCCTGCAATGAAAATCAGTAACCATTACTAACAAAATAAATGTCAACAAAAACTCTACTGCTCTAAATATGAGATCCTTTCATCTTAACACCAAACATCTATTTATTCTAAATGTATAGAATGTACTTTGTTAGAACCAGCTTAGTTTCTGGTTTTTCTTCCTGACTTTCTAAAAGATGTTACATGATTAAATTTTACTGTAATGAGTGTTTTGAATTCTGGCCGTTTAAAAACTCTAAAATAACTGGGCAGTATACATATTCAAGCCAAAATTCTAAACCTGTTTTAAAACATAGTTCGGAGGTGTCTGCTGCCTCATTGCACAGCCCATGTCACAGGGTAGAAGTTGAAAGGACTAAGGGCCTAAAACAAATTCCCTCTCTCTTCACTGCTGCCGAGCGCCCCACCCTGCAGAGGCCTGGGAATTAACCAACTTTCCATTCCTGATTAGTTTCCCCAGGATTCAGTCCCTTTTTACAAGACTCATAGAAAATAAATGCTAACAGCTTTCTTGAAAATATGCTTTTTGCCAGCACAATCTGATGAATCGAAGCCGCGTCTCCTGTCATCACCTCTTTTCCTGTCATATTCCTGTCCCCCTTTCCCATTCTATTTCCAAGTGATCTCCTATAAGTTCACTGAAACATTTTTTTCCCCAGAAGGTACTTCCTCCACATAGTATCCCTTGGGCATATTTTCATCTGTACTATAAAATCACGTTGAATTTATATTTAAATTATTCCAGTATTTTAGTATTATTCGCTGTCATTTTTAGGCCACACAAACGAAAGGCTTATTTAACTGTGTGTACATATGTGCACACATGCATGTACTTGTGTGCTGTGCGCGCATGCATGTCACGTATGTGTACACACACACGCACACCACGCACGCACACACAGAAGAAAGTCCTGAACCGTCGATCAGTGTCAGTGTGCTGCCCAGCTGCCCAGCCTCCTGGTTAGGGTAGGACATGGGGACCCTGGAGAAGCTCTGCTCGGACAGCGGACTGCCCGACAGTCTCCCTGGGGTCACCATTACCAGATGCGGTGCCAGCTCTGTCCTGCGGACCGACCACACCTTCAGCGTCCGTCCCAGGAAGCGGACAGTGCTCACTGCTCTGTCGTGACCTGAGCGGGACAGAGCAGGAAGGAAGGACCGAGTACCTTCATCCAAAACACCAGAACCGCACCTCGTCCAGGAAGAAGTAACGCTGGAAGCCAGAGGCATTTCCGAGCCAAGCGACCCAGAGGAACCAACGCCCAAGGAGGTGGATTTTACTTCATTTAAAGGCTAAATATGGTTTCTGAAGGTGTTGAACTGTGACGTAACCCAACGGCTTGACCAGCAATTACAGCATCAGAATAATTAAGCTTGTAGATAACGGACCGGTTATCACTTACTGCATCCATCCCCTCCTTTTACAGGAAAATAAGCGTCTGCTCAGGAAGGGACAGGCAGTACTGTCCAGGTCATGCCGCTGGCCAGCGCGACGGCCGTCCAAACGAGGGGTCCCGCGCCCCGTCGGCCCCAGCGCTGGGCTGCCCGGCCCGTCAGCTCCGTCCTGATGAAGCGGCGGCAAGCGCTGTGGCTTCTGTCTGGGCCCCGTCCCGCCCCGCCCTAGTGACCAACTCGAAAGGCCTTCGCAGCGGCGGGGGGGAGGGGCACCCTTAAAGTCACCCCCAGACGCTGCCACCGCCTGCCACGCTGAGGAGCCCGTGCGGCGAGAGGCTTCTTGGAGGTGGGTTCTTGGAGTCTGGGAAATGAAAACTGCGGTCCTGCGAGAAGTGGTGCCAAACGGAAAGGGCAGGGCTGGGCTGCCCACTGGACTCCGGCGGGTGCGCCGGCGGGCGACGGGGAGACACTCGCACCAGAAAACCAGCGATGCTCCCCGTGCTGCAGCAAAGCTGCGCTTCTGAGCCGATGCCACGCGCCGGGAAGGGCTCCAGCCCCACGTCCTGGGCGCCGTGATCCTGGGCGATCCAAGGCCTCAGATCTCCCGAGTCTGACACTTCGTGACTGAAATCGCAGGGCTAGGAGACATCCTTGCCGTCGCAAGGAGCTCACCTCCAGCAGTCTGTGCTCACGTGGGCTCGGCGTGTGAATTACAGATGGTAAGTTAGAGATTAGACAGGGACTTGCAACATCACCACATCACACCTGTCAGAAAACTAACAGGAAGAACTGGAAACACCGGGAAAGACGCACATTGCAGCTCTGTGACATGACCTCGAGAAAACTGAGAGCTAAAATTTACCGAGCAGAAAACTATCCGAAATGGCTTTGCTGCCCTCTGGTGTAAGTTTCCGGGAGCTTCGCCGAAGCACCAAGGCCGCAGAAGGGGCGGCACCTCGGCGCTTCCTCGGGACGCCGCGACCCCGCGCCCCCCGCGCAGACACGGCGCTGCGGCCTCCGCGTGGGCGCGGAGGGCCGGACACCGTCCCTTCGGACCTCCGGACGCGCCCCTGTCGCGCTGAGCGGCCTTTCCTCGCACGTCAAACGAGGGCGCTCGCACCACCCACCTCCCCAGGCGGCAAGAGGCCGCGGGGCCACGCGTGGTGGATCCAGCGGGGCCCACAGTCATCCACTGCGGAGCGGGACACCCTCCTCTCGTCCTCCCAGCCCTCCCACCACTGACTAGCATCCCTCCCCGGCTCCCGACGGCGCGGCTGCGGTACCCAAGCAGGCAGGGGCGCAGCGGAGCAGACGCCGTAAGGAGCCTGCCCGGCGCCTCAGGACAGACCCGCAACTCCCAGTGACAACAACGGGACCTTCTCCTCCAAGCTCCGCCTGGGCACACGAAGCGCGGAGCCGGAGGCCTGTGCCGACGCGTGGCCTCGGGGTGAGCGCCGGGACCCCAGGGACCCCAGCCAGGACGCGCTTTCCTCTGTGTCCACGTGTCACACACGTCTTCTCTTCTCTCGCCTCCGAAGAAGACCGATGTGCCGGGTGTGGGCTGGGACGCGCTCTAGAAACAGAGTGAGCGACACAAAACCCAGGCCCGCAGTCCTCTCTCCCCCAGGGAGGAGGCTCCCGCCCGGGCGAGAATCAGGACGGACGGTGGGTGGACAGGGATGGGGCGCGAGGTCCCCACCAACAGGAAGGGCAGCGGGAAGGGGGCCAACTCGGCAGCGCCCAGACAGACGAAGGACTCAAGACCCAGAAGCAAGAGTTCTCAGCTCAGTTGCATCCTTTTATAAGAATTCGTTTTCATGCAATTCCATAATACTTAATGAAATTTTAATTACTTTAATCTTCCGAAATAACTGACCCCAGGATCTGGCTTTACACCCCTTGCCCTCAGCCCGACACGAGAGGGGGTGGGCCCCCCAGGGACGTGTTCAGACCCATGCAGCCTGTCCCCGCGTCTGCCCGGTGCCAGGCACGGGCTAAGAGGAGGCATGGGGCCGGGCTCCCCACGTCTCCGTGCCGGACAGCAGCGTGTGGTGGGAAACGACGTTCTAAAGCCTAAAGCATAAACACAGACCCCGTTAGTAAATTAAATATCATTGTGATCCGTGGTTTTCACACGGGACACACCACCTGCTTGCACTCTCAGAGGTCAGGTCCTCCAGGAGGGAATTTTAATTTAGCACCTAATACTGACCACAATCAAACTATCCAGAACACACTTCTCCTATTTCCCTTAGACGATGATGGAAACAGAAACCCACTTTCCTGCCTTCCGGGTAAACGCTGAGAGACCAATCCTATTTTCAAAGCTGAACCGTATGCCCATTAACCAACTACCCGCATGGGGCAAAATGCTGTGCTGAGAACAGGAAAGGGGGCTAATGATGCCTCTTTTCCCCAAAATGGAAACAGAGCCCATTTTAAAATGCAGGCTGGACTATCTACTGCATTTTCTTAGTTCAGCAGAAGCCCTTTTGCCAACAATAAAATCCACAGAGAGACGTCCACAACCAACGCAATCACCGTGGACACCCATCATGGGGGTTGCCCGGTGTACGTGCACGAGGGGCCCTGAAAGCGCACTCCCGACACAGGCACTGAGCCCGGCGGAGCCACGGGCCGTCCTGGAATTACATGGGCTAGAGGCTGGGTGGGTGAGGAAAAGAGACGCTGCAAGAAGCACGCCCCCCAGGCCCTGGTCTGCCCTTGGGAAGGGCCGCTCCTTCCCTCTGTCCGGAGCCGGCTGCAGACTCTGGGAAGAGCCGAGGCCGGGAACCCGGAGAGAGGCCGGGGCGTGCTCTCATCCACTGCCGGGTGTGGCCTCCCCACCGGCTGGGGCCAGTGACCCCTGGTTCCTCCTCTGTAGTTCACAAAAACACACGGACTAGTGAAAGATACTTTGTTTTTTCGGTTGTTGTTACAATACCTACCAAGTGTAAGGTTTTTTTTTTTTTTGCGGTACGCGGGCCTCTCACTGTTGTGGCCTCTCCCGCTGTGGAGCACAGGCTCCGGACGCGCAGGCTCAGCGGCCATGGCTCACGGGCCCAGCCGCTCCGCAGCATGTGGGATCCTCCCGGACGGGGGCACGAACCCGTGTCCCCTGCATCGGCAGGCGGACTCTCAACCACTGCGCCACCAGGGAAGCCCCAAGTGTAAGTTTTGAAGCAAGCAGCACCAGGAGTCTCACGAAGAGGGGCGAGACCTCAAGGTTTAGGACCAGGAACCTACAGGTCTCAGTTACAAAGCCAAAGAGGCAGTAATTTTAACATCATTGTCCTCCTCTCAAACCTACTTGCTTAAAAAAGTTCTTTGCCTTGTTCCGTTCATAAAAATGTTTATTTACAAACGCTACTAACTTCCAAACCATGTTTCTGTCCTGTCTGTAAGACGACTTCACTCCCCCAAAACCTCGGGGCCCCTACCACAAATATGCCCACAGTTCCGGTCTCACAAATTACACTCACCCTTCTTGGTCTAGCGGAGCTCAGTGGAATCTGGTTTGTTAAATCTCATCATTTCATTCCCCAGTTCAAGCCATGGTTCTAGTCTGTCCTCGTCTTGAAGGGAACGAGAATTGCACTTAGCAACTAATAACAAGACCATAATGAGGCTGAACCATGCCCCATAGGGTTAAAAGGCCTGTCCAGAAACCATGCCCACAGGGTTAACAGCAATGGGTGACCAACAGAAACCCTCGAGCTCGTCCTACAGAACAGCAGGTGAGGGAAGAGCTGGTCAGGACCCTCACGGGGAACGCGTCCCGACCAAGCTCGCCTTATCTTTGACTCCCTAGCCAGCTCTATAGATAACGCCTCTGACGTACGGGTCCCTTGGTTACTGAGGCTTCAGTCCCCACCCTTGGGGAGCGAATCTGAGATGTGCTCTCCCGTCTCGTCATGAATAACCCCATGGCATCTCAGCGTCTGGCAAGCGGACCTAGTTTGGTAACAAGACCCACTCATAAATCCACATGAACTAAAATTCTACATTTTACCTGAAAAAACAGCAGGTGTCCCTGATCATCATTGAAGATCGTCATTGAAGACCAGGGACAAGTGGTTGACTAAGCCACAGGCCAGCTGCTGTCCATCTCCTGCTTAAAAACGTGAGAGGAACTCCTTATAAATCATAGCTCAGAGGAGTCACACTTGCAGCAGATAAAATGTAGAATCTCCAGTTCACCTGGTGCTCATCTTCTCAGGTAGTGTAACAACAGTTTCCCCATCCCCGGGCACCGAGGGCCCGCCGGGTGCCTCACGTCGTGGCCCGACTTCTTCTACAGCGAGGAGCCTGAGGGCGGGGAGCCAAGGGTCACGCCCAGGACGCAGGTCTGAGCCCAGGCCGCCCACTCAACGGCTCTTGAGAGGCATATGCTCGGCTAAGCCATTCCATGTGAACAGTTCCCTAAAACAAGGGAGAAATCAGTTGTAGATCCAACATTCAAACTTGAGGGCCCACTTTTTAATCAAACACTCTGTAAGCAAGCATGTTGAGTATCACAAAAATATTCAGTTTACTGATAACACTACATATCTAATTGCCTAAAATTATTCCAAAAAATTCTTTGGCTAGAATTATATGAAAAACAGAAGGAAGTCAGCACAGTTATAAATAACCGTAAGCTTTAGGGATCTGCTCTGCACAGATGGCAAGCACCCATGGAGGTCAGGGTGAGGGGGTGCTGGTACACAACAGACCCTGGGTTGGGAGCAAAGGCATGTTCTCACCTGTGAGCAAATCTAGGGAGCAGAAATGACGTCTACTTCTGAAAAGAAGAGCTCAGAGTGAAGCTGCCTGGATGAAAACTGCCTCCCGACTTCTTCCAAACTTCACCGAGAAAACTGCTGAGGTCCCAGAAAGGAATTAAAGGCATTCTGATGCACTTGACATCACGGTGCTGCCACGAGGCCAAGAGTGCCCGGCCCTGCGTGCCCTCCTCCACCTGGGGGAGGAAGGGCTCAACCCACTGAGGAACCAGAAGACCAGGCCTCCAGGGGGCAGCTGATGGCTATTCTGCAGCTTCCCTTTGTCTGTGAATAAGCCTCTACGTGCAGCCCTCCCGCCAGGCTCCCTTGGAGCTTATGGAGGAGACGGCCACACACACGGAGTGCAGACCTGGACCCAGTGCTCGTGTTGCGGGAACTGCAACGCACACACAGACGCTCTGGGCTAATTCTAATAACGTTCCAGGGGAAGTGAGTTTTGATTTTAATCTCGACTCAAACACTGTCATATAACTTCAAGTAACCAAGATTTTAAAAATCTGTTTAAAATGGAACAGCGGGCAGAATAAGAGACTCTTACAAATGCAGAGAAGCGCGGCTCCGGCTGGACTGTGTACCTGAATCCTGAACACAGAGCGTGGCAGCTCGGTCGTGGGCCACGGCAAACTGCCTGATGAGCCTGCTTGACAGAGGACTCTCCAAAGGGTACTCCTCACTTCAAGGAGGATAAGAGAAAATAACTGAGATAGTCCGAAGTGGCGTTAGAAATAAAAAATAAACCGGAAACAAGGTGAAGTTTCCCTATTTACATGTATAACTTTACTCCATAACATTTATATATATATGTTTACATAAATGTGTATATATATATATAAACTCTTATTCAAAACCATGAAATACCACCTATAGGCTGCCTACAAGAGACTTACTTCAGAGCTAAAGACATACACAGACTGAAAATGAGAGAATGGAAAAAGCTATTTCATGCAAAGGAAACTACAAGAACACAGGAGTAGCAGTAATCGGATCAGACAAAACAGACTTTAAAACAAAGGCTATAAAGAAAAACAAAGAATGGCATTATATAATGATAAAGGGAGCAATACAAGAGGATATTATACTCATTAACATATACGAACCCAATACTGGAGCACCTAAATATATAAAGCAAATATTAACAGATATAGAGGGAGAAATTGACAACAACACAATAATGGTGGGGGACTTTAACACCCCACTGACATCAGTGGACAAACCATCCAGACAGAAAAGCAATAAGGCAACATTAGTCTTAAATGACACAACAGGGCTTCCCTGGTGGCGCAGTGGTTGAGAGTCTGCCTGCCAATGCAGGGGACACGGGTTCGTGCCCCAGTCCGGGAAGATCCCACATGCCGCGGAGCGGCTGGCCCCGTGAGCCATGGCCGCTGAGCCTGCGCGTCCGGAGGCTGTGCTCCGCAACGGGAGAGGCCACAACAGTGAGAGGCCCGCGTATCGCAAAAAAAAAAAAAAAAAAATGACACAACAGAGCAGTTGGACTTAGTAGATATCTACAACACTCCATCCAAAAACAGCAGAATACACATTCTTTTCAAGTGCACATGGAACCTTCTCCAAGATAAATCACATGCTGGGCTACAAAACAAGTCTCAACAAGAGACTGAGGACAGAAATTCTATCAGGCATTTCTTCCAACCACAATATCATTAAACTGGAAATCAATTACAGGAAGAAAAATGAGAAAAGCACAAACGTGGAGACTAAACAACATGCCACTAAACAACAAATGGGTCAATAAAGAAATCAAAGAGGAAATCAGAAAATACCTCAAGACAAATGAAAATGGAAACACAACTTTCCAAAATCTATGGGATGCAGCAAAATAAGGTCTAAGAGGGAAGTTTAATGTGACACAGACCTTCCTCAAGAAACAAGGAAATCTCAAGTAAACAACCTAAACTTCCATCTAAAGGAATTAGAAACAGAAGAATAAACAAAGCCCAAAGTCAGCAAAAGAAAGGAGATAATAAAGATCAGAGAGGAAATAAATAAAATAGAGACCAAAAAACAATAGAAAGGATCGATGAAATGAGATTTTTTTTTAAAAGATAGAACAAAATTGACAAACCTTTAGCCAGACTCATCAAGAAGAAAAGAGAGAGGACCCAAATAAACGAAAACAAGAAATGAAAGAGGAAAAATTAAAACCAATGCCACAGAGATAGAAAAAAACATTAGAGAATCCTATAAACAGTTATATACCAACAAACTGGACAACCTAGAAGAAATGGACAAATTTCTGGAAACATACAATCTTCAAAACCTGATTCGGGAAGAAATACACAATCTGAATAGATGGATCACTAGCAGTGAAATTGAACTTGTAATTTACAAACTCCCAGCAAACAAAAGTCCAGGACTGAACAGCTTCACGTGGGAATTCCACCAAACATAAAAATAGCTAATACCTATCCTTCTCAAACTATTCCAAAAACTTGAAGAGATGAAACATTCCCAAATTCATCTACAATGCCACCATTACCCTGATCCCCAAGCCAGACAAAGATACTACAAAAAAAATTACAAGCCAGTATCACTGATGAATACAGATGCAAAAATCCTCAACAAAATATATGCAAGTTGAGGACTTCCCTGGTGGCGCAGCGGTTGAGAGTCCGCCTGCCGATGCAGGGGACGTGGGTTCGTACCCCTGTCTGGGAGGACCCCATGTGCCGTGGAGCGGCTGGGCCCGTGGGCAATGGCCGCTGGGCCTGTGCATCTGGAGGCTGTGCTCCACAGCGGGAGGGGCCACAACAGTGGGAGGCCCACGTACTGCAAAAAAAAAAAAAAAAAAAAAAAAAAAAAAAAAAATATATATATATATATATATATATATATATATATGCAAGTTGAATTTAACAATGTATAAAAAGGATCATACACTATGATCAAGTGGGATTTATTACAGGGATGCAAAGATGGTTCAATATTCACAAATCAATCAATGTGATACACCACATTAACAAAAGGAAGGCTAAAAATCACATGATCATCTCAATAGATGCAGGAAAAGCATTTAACAAAATTCAACATCCATTCACGATAAACTCTCATCAAAGTTGGTATAGAGGGAGCATATCTCAACATAACAAAGGCCACTTACGGTAAACCCACAGCTAATGTCATACTCAAAGGTGAAAAGCCTGGCTAACACAAGACACCAAAGAATCCCTGCTGGTGCGGATATGCTGGCACCGAAGCTGGGTAAGGAAACGTCAGTGTGCTTTAGAAATGTACATGCAGGGACTTCCCTGGTGGCACGGTGGTTAAGAATCCGCCTGCCAATGCAGGGGACACAGGTTCAAGCCCTGGTCCGGGAAGATCCCACATGCAGCGGAGCAACTAAGCCCATGCACCACAACTACTGAGCCTGCACGTCTAGAGCCCGTGCTCCCAAACAAGAGAAGCCACCGCAATAAGAAGCCCATGCACTGCAACGAAGAGTAGCCCCCGCTTGCCACTACTAGAGAAAGCCCGTGCGCAGCATCAAAGACCCAACACAGCCAAACATAAATAAATAATTTTAAAAATTAAAAGAAATGCACATGCAGGACACAGACGTAGCATCATGTCTGAGATTCACTTTAAAATGTGAAACTCTTTGGGCTTCTCTGGTGGCGCAGTGGTTGAGAGTCCGCCTGCCGATGCAGGGGACCACGGGTTCGTGCCCCGGTCGGGGAAGATCCCACATGCCGCGGAGCGGCTGGGCCTGTGAGCCATGGCCGCTGAGCCTGCGCGTCCGGAGCCTGTGCTCCGCAACGGGCGAGGCCACAACAATGAGAGGCCCACGTACCGCAAAAAAAGAAAATAATAAAAATAAAATTAAATAAATAAATAAATAAAATGTGAAACTCTTCAGCAAAGGGAAACAAGAACAAACTTTTCTCACAATAAGTCTACTCTGTGCTGGCCACTAAAGAACCACCACCAGTATTTTTCATGTTTTGAATTCCTATGAATTATACCCAACTCAGGAGAAGAAATGTCAGCACACTCCCCACCACAAACACCGCGTGAAAACACGCAAGAGGCACAGAAAGGAAGGAGTGAAGGAAGAAGAAAACGCTGAATTTGCACTTCGACGAACGTGAATTCACAAAACGACAGAGCGAAGCTAAACAAAGGTAACTCAGACAAGGAACCCCTCTGCAGTTTGTATTTCAGACTACATTACACGAACCAGATTGTTTGTGAGTAGCCGGCTTAGTACTTTTTTCCTTAACAAGTCCGAAATACAGCGGAGGAGTCGATAAGACACAGGAGCTAAAATAAAAACACAAAACTGGTCTATGAGAGCAAACTTATATGACGGAGTTACTTCAAGGAGACGTGCGACTTAAAGGCAGTTTTGGACGATTAACTCATGCAGATACAGATGTGCAGCACGTGGAAGCGAGGAAAACCGTCAAGCTTATTCTTATCCTGCTAAAAAATGAATTCGTATTTTTAATAAAAGTCCTGTTGTGAAGTCTACCTTCTATCCTGAAATAAAATAATGTTTCACACGAAAATAAACCACAAGCCATTTACTTTTAAACAAGATAGAAGCCATGGTGTGAGCAATAATTTCCTTATTGCTGGTACAGCTGGGAGCTTACTAAACTTTACTTCTATTTCTTAAGATAAAAAGGAATCTAAATTCTCCCGAGTGATAAACCCACACGTACACATCCTTCCTGAAAGACTGTACCGGGGCGGCACTGACAGATCCCTTCCCACGCCGGGGCGCCGCTGAGACCTCACCGGGGCGGCGGGGTTGACTTCCACCAGGGCCATCTGATTTTCGAACATGGATGTGAGCAAGCAGAAGGCCTGCACGGACCGGTCGTGAGAGAATTAATGATGAACTCGAACTGTGGACGCAGCTTTAGCTGTGCTGATAGCACTGCTTGCAGGGCCCCGTGTGATCCCCTGAACTCTCACACCCACAGTCTCAGTAAGCAGCCACTACAGCGCCGTTGGGAGAAAAGAAGGATAAACCACAGTACAGACAGGTGCACCGTGCAGACTCTACGCACAGTGAATGGCCTACGACTGGCCTCACGACCACTGCTTTTGCTCATCACAGCACACGAGCCAGCAACTTGAACGCGGAGGCTCCTGAAATCTTAATTCCCAGCAAAGAGGAACAGACAAGCAATATGGCAGGGGTGCTCCCTGCCGTCTCCCTGAGTGCCTGCTGCACACAGGCTGGGGCCGGGGGCTCGACCTCAGGACACCAGGACATTAGGAGGGAGCAGACAGGCCCTGCCACTGGGGCCCGCGGCTCAAGGCCCGGCCCATGGAGAGCCAACCCAGCCCAAGCCCGCGGACTAAACACATAACACGGCTGTGAAAGTGCTGGGAAGCGCAGCGTCCCTGTGAGAACACAGAGCCGGGTCTAGGGGACATCCAGTTGGGTCTTAAAGGATAGACCAGCGGGATAGGGGGGCAGGCGTGGGCACTGAGGCCAGTGGAGGCTTGGAGAGTTCAGGGACCGTCACATAAGCAGACAGATGAAAAGGGAGGGGGGACGTCCCACGAGGAGGTGAGGTGTGGCCTGGGCCCCACCCCTGGCCGGCCGGGATCCCTCAGAGCGCAGGGTGCAGGCAGCCGGCTCAGAAGTGGCCTCGGCTGTAGGGCCCACGGGGGGCCGGGAGGGCGGGCAGGAGTCGGTCATCCCTGCAGCTCAGCGGACACCAGGAGGGGCGAGGAGACGTCGCTCAGCCTGACAGGTGTGAGGGTGACCAGGCACCACACCAAGGCTGCGGCGAGAACACAGGCAGAGCCGACTTCAGGGTCCCTGACGCGGCCTGGCCGAGCCCCGGGACAAGGAGGGAGGGCGCCGGGCTGCCAGCGGGACTGGGGACACCAGGAGAGGCCAGGGCAGCGCAGCGGTGACCCGCCAGCCTGGTGAGAGCAGCTGGCGCTGGGGACCAGCGCATCTCGTCCTCCTCACCTCTGACCTCCAAACGCAGCAGGCAAAGCAAAATTTTAAAGTTACACAAAATTCACACCAAAGATCCTTTGAACGTAGGTCTTACCCTTGCAACGTAAAATGGCCTCCAATTCAAAGTCTGCCAACTTAAATATGAATAAACCCGCTGGGCTTCCAGTCCGCAAGCAGCTGGCATTCTCAGAAGAAAGACTCATTTTAAAAGAAAAGGAGAAAAAAGTGTCCTGATCTTCCTCAGCTCCAGGGCACCGAGAATTGCGCTGGATCCACGTGAGCGGAACAGGTGACACACAACCTTGGCGACCTGAGGGTCCCTCTGCCTGTGTCCCAGGAGGCCAGTCCGATCACTTATAACCTCTCAGCACATCCCAGGGTCTGGGTTTCCTAGACACCCACTGTCCAGGGAAGGCCACAAGCTGGGCCCAACTCAACTCTGGACGGAGGTTTTTCTCCCCCCTGACGTCACAGGAGGTCAGCACATCGGCCCCCGCGAGACCCCATACAGGTGGGCTTCCCCAAGGGCGGGCTCCACGCCTGTGTGACGGCTGCACAGAAGACCCTGCCGGGTGGTGCTGACAGACTGGAGACTGACCGAGAGCAGCGTGCACATCAAGGCAAACACAGATCTGCCATTTCTTCTTTGTTTTTCCGTTTACAAACTAGACGCAGGCTGTAATCTGATTGATCAGCCGCCTCTGGTTTCACCAGACCTGGACTCAGAACGGCCTCCACAGACACCTCTGTCCCACATGCGCTTTGGGCATGAAGCCAAACAGCAGCCTCAGCCACTGCCCAGGCTGTTCTCGGGTCCTCAGCCTCCAACACCAGCCCCAGGGAGACCAAGCGAGTCTGAGCAGAAGTGGGATCACTGCTCCCTGAGGGACGGTGGGGACCCAAGGCCTCAGACCCACTAGTCAGCTCAAGTTCAGGCCAGGCGCTGTTCCGGAGCAGGCAGGGGCACCTGTGCAGAGACACGACTGCCTGCTGCGCAAGCACAGAAGGGCTGCGGCCGCGCCAGCAGCCTCCTCAGGTCTCCCACCCCAGCAGGACCAGAGGCTGCTCTTTAGTCATCTCCAGAGCTCTCCAAACTCTGTGTGGAGCCAAGGGGAATGAGGTCACGACATCACCCTTTGCCCTATTGCAGAAGTCAAGATCTGCCTAGATTTGGGTGAAGAAAATTAATCTCGCTTTTTTAATTAAATAGACTTAAAAATAACTGGCCGAGATTATCAACCTTAAGACATAAAATATGCAGTCCTAAGAACACTTACGGTTATGTCAGACAAAGATAATTCGGTTTATTTTAATCAGTCTAGAAAAAAAATGAACCTAATCTAGGAAGGAGGCTTTCTTCATACGGCCGTGGTGGAGTCCATGGTACTTACAATCCACAGTCACAGGGCGCCAGGCTCAGGACAGGAAGTGTCACTTCAATCTCTTCTCCTGTGTCCGGTGCCTTTGTGGAGGGAGGCTGACTGTCTTCTACGGACAGAATTACTGACAATCTGAGAGGCGACATTAAAATGATGTCAAGGTCAAGGCTAACAGCTGACCCAGTGGGATGTTGTAGGAAATGCATGTTGCTGGAAAGCTCAGATCACAAATCAAGAAAAATCCTTAGGCTTATACATTATAAAGCACAAGGTTAGAAATAAACATTAGACCCTATATCCTGAGGCCTGTAGGGAGAGAGATGGAGTCTCAAGGATAGATCCACAGAAAGGGGGTGAGGAGGAAATGGTCTACTTAGAGATAACTGTGAATTCCTAAAGTGGGCTTATTACTTCATAATAAATGAGTATTTACACAAGAAATAATGAAAGCCAAGGCAAACACATTAGGAAAAAATAGATCTAATGGATAAAGGCAATTTCTGACCTACTCTAAAAAGAAAGAGCTTACAGCCATTTACCTATATATATATATATATATATATATATATATATATACATATATCACAAACTGAAAGAACACCAATCACGATAAATCTGAAGGCGAGCAGAGCAGAGACAACACACCTGCTGTAACAAGAAAATGAATGGACGCAGGTGCCTAGGAAAGAGAATCCATAGCGGGATTAAACAGTAAAACCAGTAGTTTCCCCAGCTCCTCCTGGGGCAGAGTGGCAGATCCTCGGGCACCTGGCAACGGGGACAGGCGTGGGGAGGGAGGGGTGACGAGCGGGCTCAGTGGAAAAGCCGCGGACCCCTGGGCAGCCCCCGCTGTGACACTGCCAACGGGCTGGAGAGCCGCAGCCCGCTGTCCACTGAGACAGGCCTCCACCCGCCCCACCCCGCCGCTCCCACAGGACCTGCCTCGCCCGGGACCCTGGCTTCTCCTCCCTCTCTCTCCAACCCCTGCTGGGGAGGGGGTCGCTGTGGGCCTGAGCCCCGTGGGCGGGTCTGCAGGGCATCACCTGGCCAGCTGCATGGCTTGGACTCCACCCCCCTGGTGCGGAAACTCTCTCTTTCCTCAGGTCAACGTGTGTCACACACAGCGATAATGGTGTCCTTCCACCAAACCGAAGGTCCGAAGCTGGAAAAGCAAAACACCTCTAGACACGCAAGAACACGTGTAGACACAGGACTCTCACCAGGTGGTCGGATGCAAAGCAGGAAGCCAAGAAGAGTGAGCAGGGAGCCGACAGGGTGAGAGGCGGCGCCCTGGCTGCTCTCCTCTGGCCTCCAATCCTTCCCTCCCTCATGCCCCCACCCGGGGGCGTCCTCCTAACGGCACGTCGGGGGGGCAGTGCCGACTTGAGGTGCAGACACAACCCAGCGGTCACTGTCTTCCGTAAAACACTGGACCAAGCACGATGTGCTCCTGTCCCCAGCGCCACACGCCTGGTCTCTCCAAACACAGCACTGCGGACACAGCCCAGAGCTCCCAAAACCCTTGGAATCTCCTGATGAGAGTGACCACGGTGTCGCTTGTTACGTTAATGAGGTGACTGCTGGAAAGCCCTCAGGTCACCTGAGGATGGGGACTGGTTGCCAGGGGAACCACCCCTGACCTCGGGGGAGGGGTGCAGGGGCTGGATACGGACTTCAATCACCCACCACCAAGGATCGAATCAATCCTGCCTAAGCAATGAGCCTCCATAAAAACCCCAGAAGTACAGGTTCAGGGAGATCCAGGTGGGTGACAACATCCTCCCTGGGGTGCGATGCCCCCCACGTCCATGGGAACAGAAGCTCCTACGCTGAGGACGCCCCCAAACCTTGCCCTGGTAGCTCTTCCTCTGGCTGCTCGCCTGTATTAATCAAGCAGAGGAAGGGGCCGTGGGAACCTCTGATTTGCAGCCGAGTCAGGCAAAGTTGTGGGTGACCTGGGGACCCGCTACCTGCGACTGGCATCTGAAGTGAGGGGCAGTCTCGTAGGACTGAGCCCTTAACCACCTCCAGGTAGACAGTGTCAGAACTGGGTTAACTGTGGGACCCCCACTGGTGTCGTGCTGACCGGCTTCCCGGGGGACCCCCTCCCCCCGGTCTGGGGACAGAAGCATCAGAAGAGTGCGATGTGAAAGCCAAGGAGACGCACAGGAGGAAGACCTGGGTTACCTCCTCACGCGAGGTCTTTCCCAAATTATATCAACAGCCACTGTTTTTAAAAGAGAACAGTATCCACGCTTTGTGAAGTAAACCTCAATTGCTCACCTAAAATCTGGTAAATGGAATATTTATAAATGGAATATTTCCTGCCACATCAGTAAACAAAGGATGTCACAGTCACCAAAGATTGCAGCCCTGCCTGCAACTTGAGCCGAGGAAACTCAGGGCTGAAAAGAAAGCTGCCATCTAGCAGCCATCAGACTGCAGCCACTCCCCGCGGCGAGCCCTGGCGAGCCCTGAGGCAACTCAGGACGTGAAAATACTGGCCCCAGGTAGCTGAGGTGCACGTCAAAGGAATGACTTCACTGAGGCCAGACTCTTGCATCTTCCCATACATAGAAAAGCGCTGAATTCCTTACCTTGAGATGCCTGGATTTCTTTATTTAACGATAGTCCTTTGATGTTCCGACTACCTGCCCTTTGCTGCCAAACTCCTACATACCCTGGCCCTCACCCTCCCAGCCCCTCGCCTGATCGGAGCAGTTCTCAGTTATCTAAAGTGCCATGTCCCGGGCCGCAGTCCTCATTTTGCCTCAAATAAAACTTAACTCACAGCTCTCACATTGTGCGTATTTTTTTAAGTCAACAAAACTAAGTTTTTAAAAATATCAAATATCTTCAAATTTCTCAAAATATATAAAGCTGACACTAATGGTTGTACGAGATCTTACAGAGGACCGAGCTTCTCTGCAGGCGAGGCCCCGCGGGTATGAAAACCCCACCAGGCGCTGGAGGTACGGCCTCAGCAAAGGACACAAAGCAATAGTGAAACAGAGACCTTTGTGCACGTGTTCACTTAGTCATAACAACGTCTGAAAACTGGAGTTAGCCTGTGGTTCTCAGCTGGCCATCCACACAGCCGGTGACCAGCTGCAGCCTTTGCTGGTTCACAAGGAGACTCGGGAGGGGAGAGGCTATTGGAGGGGGCACGCGAGTTCTTAGCTTTAAAGGCGCCTGACAGAGTTTAAACTGGGAGCCAGCACTTTCACTGATGCTATTTCTTTTAGTCACATGTGAACTATTCCAAAGTAAGTTCCTCACCAGGAAGTAGAAACTGTAAGTGAACACAAATTTTGGAAAGTGCATGAGTGTGGGAAGACAGTGGTCGGAACGGCCCGGGGGGAAGCCTGGGGGGTCATCCCAGCCCCTCCATGAGTCACTAACTCCCAGAGTGAGAATAGCACCAAAAAACATTAAACACGCAGCAACAACGATTCTTAAGTAAGAAACAATAAGACTACGGAATTAGTGGTGAAAACAGCAATTAAATAAATGTCTCTTTTTTAAATCGTTGCCTAGGATGTCATTTCATTTAAAACTTACTGTGAATCCACAGTGTCAAGGATTTAGAAGGAGAGTTAGGATACATGAATATTGAAAACACTGCACGTCCTAAATAAACTTTATAGATGACATCAAAATCAAGTTTATAATTGTTTTCTTAACAGTCAAATAAAGTCCCCATAGTTAATTTCAGGACAATAATTCCAACATAATTCCAAGAAGTATGCTCGATCCCTGAGACTGATAAATGGATTCAGACCCCCTTGACTGTCACAGCTCTGGCTTACAGGTTAACATGTATGTATTAGGTTACATATAGCCCACGGACAGAAAACAGGTAAAAGTTTTAAGTTACCTGTTAACACTGATGAGTTGTATGTTAATGATCCCATACGATGGTCCCAAACCTTTGGACAGACACACGCTTCTTTAGAAGAGGTAAAAATTTTGCCATTATTGCTATAGTTTGAACTAATACTTCTACCAAATTACAAATTAATTTATGTGAATGGTTATCTAAAGGACAAAATAATAAGCATATAAATAATAAAACTACAGAAATACAATTAAAGATATCAGCATCATACATACAGGAGATAAACATTTCCAGAAATAACAACCTATAGGTTTGGAAGACCCAGACAAGAGAAGGTTGGACACATTTCCAGCACTTCATCAGCACTGCCCAGGAGAGGGGACAAGGTCACTGTCACCTGTATCCTGAAGAGAAAGGACCAGTTACTAAGCGACAGGCGCACCCTCCTGTTTTCCAAACATCAGCTCTAATTCTCACACCCCTTGAGGAGACGGAGGCCATCATTTCCATTTTCCAGATAAGAGAGGTCAGGCGAGCCCGGTTAATCTGTCAGCAGCAGTTGGTAAGTGGCGAGCTGGGGTTCTGGCCCCAGCAGCCTGCTCCAGAGCTTTTGCAAGTGCGAAATTTCAAGGTGACAGCAGAAGCATTTTACAATCTCTCTCCTCTCTCGCTCTCTCTGCAGATGCCTGTTAATCACCCCCAACTTTTCTCCAGCCACAACATAGGACATCCTCACTTTGTCAGTTAGAAAATACAGTGCACTGACTCGGAGGTGGATGGGAACTGAGCTTGCGTTTTGCGTTATTTCCTTCTTAAGCCTAATTTAGCTCTGAATGAATCTTCTGATATCGGAAAGTGGCCCTGCTGCTGGGCCCCCAGGATATACTGTGGAGGTAAATTAAGGTGCTAGCTCTCCAGGGCCCTGGATTCCGGGAGAAGGAGGGTTCCGTCACTGACTCAGCCCACCTGGAATGCCAGCTCACCAGAGGGTGCCATGAGCCCCGGCTCCCCACACCCGCCCAGCAAGCAGCCAAGACAGCAGGCCGAGTCCAGGACAGTCACCCCTCGGACGTTACACGCGTGGCAGTGACCACGAACCAGAAGCACAACACGAATCGTTCACACACTACCACAGTCTAATGCCCGTCCTGTACCTCGAAGCTTCTGTCCTCGGACACCGCGATGATGACACGTGCCTGCCAAGTGCAAAACCCGGCCGCGGTCACTGGGCCCGGCTAGGGTCGGCTAGGGTAGACCAGCTCTGGGGGAATTGGTGAGGGAAGACCAGGCACCGAGTGTTCTGGTGATTATTATTTTTATTAATAAGTTCTACGAATCTCACAGAAAATAGTTTCTGTTAAAATTAATTCTACTTTACATAATCCCCTGGTCCGAATTTGGAACTTCCTGTGCATAACGCTGGAAGCTAAAGTTCAGGGGCTGAGCCGAGAGGGAAGCGCCGCGGTCCTGTGGCCCCAGGAGCAGCGACTGAAGAGATGAGACTGACCGAGGCCGACACCCCCGTCACGCCCTGAAGCAGCATCTGGGGCGCCCCACCTCCCCACGGCCCACACCCCACACACGCTGCCCCGCCGCACCCGCCGCCGGGCCGGCCCTGCAGAGGCGTCCGCACTCCATGCCAGGCTTATCATTTTGTCTTTCGGGAGCATCTGTCTTCCTTCAAACACTGTACGTGCTAAGTGTCCGCCTGTTCATCCTGGTTTACCTTCCCCTGACATGAAGATGGTGTTTGTTAGGTTTGGGCGGTGACCTAGTGCTAAGCCAGTTAACCATCAAAAGGTGTCTGCACAAAACGTGTTAAATATTTACAGCTCAAATGCCAACGTGTCGCTGAACAAGCTCACAGCCCTGCCCTGATCCTAGGTCACCTCCACCATCTGACCTTTTGTTATGTGCGACCCTCAGCTTCACAATCTGGCCCAAAATTGCCTGAAGACAGAAACGTACACTCTGCACCGCAAACTGCCCGGCACACCTGAGGCCCCATGGCTTAACCATCAGTGAAGGTCTGGTGCGCTAACGTCCCTCCTACGCTAGGTTTTTCCGGTGGAAATGGCAAGAAAACGCCTTGCAGGCAACTAGCTTTGCTGACTGCATTCATCTGGCAAATGGAAGACAAGACACGACACCAGGCCCTGGAATATCTGTCTCCAAGCTGCGTCTCGGGCAGGAGGTGAGTTCTGCTCTCCAGGCCCGGCGTCCGGCCAGCGCGTAGAGCCACCAAAGCACAGAACCCGCAGGAGGTGGCACACCTACTTAAACTCGTCCCAACTGAGAATTAAGGCAGAAGAGGCCAATTCTTGATGAAAAGCAAATTTTGCTAGAAGAGATAAAAGCACTACGCTTTCCAGGCCTTGAAGAGACCGCTCAAGTAGGAGCCGATCAGAGAAACACAGTTTACCACACATGTGCTCAGTGAGCCCTGGTGTCCAGACTTCCTGGAAAGGTTTCCTAATTTACATAGAACAGCAGTATCTGCGTCCAGTGCTTTCCAATCGCAAGATAAAGAAATGTTTTCATTCGTTGCCCCTCACATCTTTACAAAAACAGGCCCAGTTACAAACCCTGCTGAGAAGAGGCAGGTGAGGCCCAGCACCGGGAGCCGTGGGCGTCGTGCCGGGGAACTTCACGCGGTGTCGGGTCTTAGCTCAACGTCCAGTGTGAATACTTTGTTTCCAGCACACACCGCAGTAACATGATCGGTGGGACTAGGCCTTAAACACAGCACCTTTCCCAGGAGGGTGCCGAGGACGGCCCCTCGTGGAAGTCGCCCTGGAGGGAGTTGGGTCATTAGTGTAATGTCCGAGATGACCTCATGGGGGATGCTGAGAGCGTAACCCTCTATTCCAGGATTACGTGCAGAATGGCGTGAGCTTTGGTTTGATTTTGGCTCCTTGAGAGCATTAAAAACATTGAAAAGTTCTTCTGGAAACACGTGGAACACGGGCATTGTCTGTAGGGAAGACACTGCATCACGAGGATGACGGCATGTCTTGCAGAAGGTCACGCGCACAGACTCCAGGTGAGCTGTGCATCCCGTCCTCCCTCCTCCCTGCATCCGCCGCGGCTCCACGCCTGGCCAGTGACCTGCTATGGCCCGTGGCAAGCAGGCAGAAGGGACGCTGTGCCCATCTGAGCAGAAAGGTACTCAAGGAGACAAGACCATTCGGTCAAAAAACAAGAGAAATAAGAAATGATGGAAAACACCCACAAGTCGTTTAGACCTTGAAACCAAACCAGAACTGATCCAGGTGTCAAAACTACTAGATAAGGACATTTAAACAGTCATTATAACTTCATTTCATATGTTCTAAAGGTTAAACAGAGGCTTAGAATATATTTTTAAAAGACCCAATTCTAACTTCAAGAGATGAAAACTAAAATGAAAGACGAAAAACACACTAAGTGGGATTAAAAGCAGATTAGACATTGCAGAAAGAGAAGTAGGTAGTCTAAATAGGCCTATATCTGTTAAAGAAAATGAATCAGTAATTGATAACCTTCTGAAACAGAAAGCACCAGGCCAAGATGGGCTCACTGGTAAATTCTACTAAACATTTAAGAAAGAAATCAGACCAATTCTCCAAAACGTCTGTCAGAAAATAGAAGAAAAATAAGAGGAAACACTTCAGAAGAAACAGAGGGAATACCTCCTTACTCATTCTATGAAGCCAGTATTACCTGAATACCAAAACCAGACAAAGACATGACAAGAAAAGAAAATTACAGACCAATACCTCTCATGAACAGAGATGCAAAAATCAACAAAATATTAGCAAATCAAACTAAACAATGCATAAAATGAATTATAAACCATGACCAAATGGGATTTATTCCATGTATGCAAGGCTGGTTCAACATTCAAAAGTCAACGAATCCACCATATCTACAGGCGAAAGAAGAAAAATCACACAAAAACATCAATAGAGGTAGAAAAAGCATTTTAAAAATCCAACAACAATTCGTGATAAAAAAAAATTCTCAGTATACTAGTATCCAAGCATAATAAAGAATAGCTACAAAATATCAAAAGTTATCATATTTAAAGGTGAGAAACTAGAAGTTTTCCCACTAAGATCAGAAACAAGGCAAGGATGTCCCCCTCACCATTCCTTTCACCATCATACTGGAAGTCTTAGCTAATGCACTAAGACAAGAAAAGAAAAGGAATAGTGTCTGAGAAGGAAGAAGTAAAACTGCCTTTGTTCACAGATGTTTCCATGATTGTCTATGTAGAAAATCCAAAAGAATGAACAAAAAACTCCTGAAACTAAGCAATTTATAGCAAGTTTGCAGGACACAAAGTTAATATATACAATTCTGTTGCTTTCCTATATACTAGCATTAAACAAGTGGACTTTGAAATTAAAAATACAATAACATTTACGTTAGCAAAAATGTAATGTAATATGAAATAGGTACAAATCTAACAAAATATGCATAAGATCACCACGAGGAAAATTATAAAGCTCTGCTGAAAGAAATCAAAGAGGAACTAAACGAATGGAGAGATACTCCATGTTTGTGGACATGAAGACTCAACATTGTCAAGATGTCAGTTCTTCCCAACTTTATCTACAGATTCAATGCAATCCAAATGAAATCAACAAGCTTACTCTGAAGTTTACACGGAGAGGCAAAAGACCGAGAACAGCCGCATAATACTGTAAAATAACACAGTTGGAGGACTGACCTACCTGAGTTCAAAGCTACTCCAAAGCTCCACCAATCGAGACTGAGTGATGTTGGCAAAAGAAAAGACAAACACATCACTGGGAGAGAGCAGAGAGCCAGAAAGAGTCAACCGACCTTTAACAAAGGAACAAAGGCAATACAGCGGAGAACACTATACACTTCTAGAAGGTAACATAGGAGAAAATCTAGACGACTTGCGTTTGGCAACGACTTTTTAGATAAGACACCAAAGACATGAGTCATGAAAGTAAGAATTAATAAGCTGGACTTCGTTAGCATTAAAAAATTCTGCTCTGTGAAAGACACTATCAAGAGACTAAAAAGACAAACCACAGACTGGGAGAAAATATTTACAAAAGACATATATAATAAAGGACTGTTATGCAAAATATACAAAGACCTCTTAAGACACAACAAGAAAATAAACAACCCAATTTAAAAATGGGCCAAAGACCTTAACAGACACCCCACTAAAGAAGATACACAGATAGCAAGTAAACGTATGAAACTTTTCATCAGGGAAAGTCAAATTAAAACAGCAGTAAGATACTACTATCCACTTGTTAGAATGGCTAAAATTCAGAACACTGACAACACCAAATGCTGGCGAGGATGTGGAGCAACAAGAACGCTCATCCTTTGCTGGAGGGAACGCAGAGTGGTGTGGCCACCTTATTAGAGTTTCTTACAAAATGAAGCATACTCTCATCATACAACTCAGCAATCCTGCTCTTTGGTATTTACCAAAGGAGTTGAGAATTTATGTCCACACAAAAATTTGCACAGAAATTTATGTTTATAGCAGCTTTATTCATAATTTCCCAAACTTGAAAGCAACTAAGATGTCCTTTAGTAGCTGAATGAATAAATAAACTCTGGTCCATCCAGACAGCAGAGTGTGACTCAGCGCTAAAAAGAAATGAGCTATCAAGTCCTGGAAAGACACGGAGCAACCTTAACTACACATGACTAGAGAAAGGAGCCAATCCGTATGATCCCAACATACAACATTCTGGAAAAGGCAGAACTCTGGAGACAGTACAAGATCAGTGGTTGCCAGAAGCTGGGGTAGGGAGGCGCGAACAAGCAGAGCCCAGCGAATTTCAGGCAGTGAAAACACCCTGCGTGGTGCTAGAGTGGTGGCTACATATCATTGTACACTTGTCCAAACCCACAAAATGTACCACACAGCGGGGGAACTCTAAGGCGAACGATGGACTTCGTGTGAAAACAATGTCAATGTCGGTTCATCGACTGTGACGGATGTACCATCTGGAGGATGCTGAGCACGGGGGAAAACACGCATGTGTGGGCGCATATCACAGGGATATAGGAACTCTCTGTACTTTCCCCTCAATTTTGCCGTAAACCTAAAACTGCTCTTAAAAAATAATGGCCTCAGAATACAAAAAGCAAGTAAAAAGTAGAATCCAAAAAGAAATGTGTAGCCAAAATTCCACAGTAAGAAATATTACCAGGGATAAAGCATGTCACTTCATAATATTAATGGAGTCACTTCACCAAGAAGACATAAAGATACTGAACATTTACCTGCTTAATAACAGAGCTTCAAAATACATGGAGCAACACTGATAGAAGAGAAATAGACAAATTCACATTTAGAGTCATAGATTTCAATATGCCTCTCTCAATAACCGATAGAGCAGGTGGTCATAAATAGAAGGCTTGAAGAATGCTATCAACCAACTCGATCTAACTGACACAAGTGTTCATAGCAACTTTCTTTGTAATAGTCAAAAGTGAAAATAACCTGAACGTCCACCAACAGGAGAACGGATAAACAAATTAGAGCATATCCATACAATGGAATACTACTCAATAATTAAAAAAAGAACAAACTGTTGATACATGCAACAACGTAGATAAATCTCAACATAATTATTCTAAGTGGAAGAAGCCAGACAAAACGAGAAGCTGCCTGACTCCACTTACATAAAACTCTAGAAAATGCACACACACCAATACAAAGTTTATATTGAGATACATAAAGAACCCCTTCAAATCAACAGGAAAAAGACAGATAATTCAGTAGGAAACTGGCAAGAGATTGAACACATATATCACAAAAGGGAATGGCCAAATGGCCAACAAACGTGCACAAAGGAGTTAAACCTCATTAATCATCAGGGAATTGCAAATCATAATTAAGTACCACTACACCCACCAGAAGGGACAACATTCAAAGGACCAAGTGTAGGTGAGGACGTGGACCCACCATGTGAAGAAGGACAGGTTGGTACAACCACTTTGGAAATCTTAGCTTTAACTTTTAGACTAAATATATGCATTCCTTAAGACTCAGCAATTGTATATACGTGTGCGTCAAAAGACACATAAAAGAATGTAGCAATCAAAATACGGAAACCAACCAAACCTCCAATAATAGTAGAACGGATAAAGTGTGGTCTAGCCGTACAACGCAATACTGCACAGCAATGAAAACAAGCAATGTGGATAAATCTCATAAGCATAATGGCAAACCAACGAGACCAGCAAAAAAGAATGTGTAATGTGTGACACCGTTTATACAAAGTTCAAACAGGAGCAAAGCTACATGCTGGAAGTGGGGCCAGAGCCACCTCTGGGGACGAGACAAGGGAGCACCAGCTGAGGCAGAGCCTGGGCAGTGGCCGCCCGGCTGTGTTCACTTTGGTATTATCACTACAATGTGCACTTAACACCTGGGACACATTTTTCTAAGTATTTTATGCTCGATAGAAAAACAAGAGAGATCAAGCCAGAGATCGGAATGTAGGGTCAACTCATCAATGCAAATTGTGTTGAAGAAACACATAAAAACCTCTCTTAACTAAGTGGGAAAGAAATCAAAATACAGATTTCCCTTCAGCAATGATGAACAGCTTCCACCATTAGTAAAGTGTTTGCCAGCATAATTGAAAGTTAAAGAAAATTTCAAAGCAAATACAGTTTTGGTTTGCATATACTGTCATCACTATTCTCAAACCCCTGAAGCCCAAAATGAAGATTATAGCTATCCCAATACCAAAAATGTTGATAGACTTGCTTTTTTATTTTTTACAATAAAACCTGTTTTTAGGAGTATTAAGATAATTATATTAGTCATGAAATAACCTTTAGAAAGAAAACTGATGTCTTTAAAACCCTATCAGTTTGATGTTAAAGATTCTGCAATAAACACAATAAACTCACTTACATGTTGTATTAAAAATCTACAATTAAAATTAAAAGTTCAACTTGTCTTGACTGCGTTAAGAAGAACCTCTTCTTGATAATATTCTTACTCAAGAAGAAATTTTAAATGATTTTAAAGTATTTAAATTTATTTTTAAATAAAGTGATTCCAGTTTATTTCCTAAGTCAAAACTTAATATGCTTTGTTTTGTTAGCATTTTTCTCCTACAGCTGGTAACTGAATCCACAAAGGGCAAACTCACCCAAACAGCATCAGAGGAACAGAGCTTGACGGCAAATTTCTGTGACTTAACAAAAAACACGTATAACTTTTTAAATGCCTGGTGAGGAGGTTCCTTGGTGTCCCATACACAAAGTTCGTTTCCATCTAAGGGGAAAGCACAGGACTGCCCACTGCAGGCGAGCTGAACGTGGGATGCGGACTTCTTGGAATCCACCAGGTATTTTTCCACGACTATGTCACCTGCGTGGTCATCATTCATGGAGAAAATCTCTTGTGGTTATTCCATCTTCAACCTGAAACACAAAGTACATATAAGCGGACTATGGGTATGGTATTTCATGCAGAGGACAGTCTGTTGTTTACTCGTAATTACCAGTATGACCACACACACGTCACATCTGGTGACTCGTCTTCCCTCCCCACCCCCAAGAAAAAGAAAATCACTGACACCCCGGAAGTTCCCTGTCATGACTGCTCACTGCTCCCACGGGCTTTCAAGTTAAGCAGACCTCGGTTCCAGCGCCACGGCTCCCACTGAGCAGACCTTGCTTCGACGCGGAGCGCCTGCTCCCCCACTGGGAACGGAGGGAACGCCGGCCACCCTCACAGAGGCCTCGCGAGGACCAAACGATGTTCCAGCACCGGCACCAAGAAGTGCTTTCAGAGAGCCGCGACCAAAATCGAAGACTGTTAGCAACGATTAAGATGCAAAGTTATGTTCTACACTGATGAACAAAGTCAGTGGTGAACTACAAAACAAATCCATACCCGTTGCGCATCTGGGACTCGTTCAACTAGTTCACAACATTCTAGGTCGTTAAAGTTGGTTATCTCGGCTTATACAACCACTGGTTCACTGGCTGTGTCTTATAAAGCATCAATCAGTGACACACAGACAGAAATGAAAACAGTCTCAGACCTGTCCCACTTCACAGTCAGTAACTCCGTAACGGCTACCAGGTTATACACACGCGGCAGTAGCCCCGGGTCACCCCTGATTCCGCACCGCCTCACGCGCACCAGACACACCTGAAGCCTCAGCTACAAAGTCGTGAGCAAAGCGCCTCGCCGTCCGGCCACCAAGCGGGTTGTTTAGATTCAAAGAACCCAGCCATGTGGTCACCATGCTGGCTGTGTGGACTCGGCCTGGACAGGCCTGATGGGGGAAGTGGTAGTTATCACAGAATAAGACTCTGGACAGTCACCAGCAGAGATGGGGTGGGGCTAAGAAGTGGGGGCAGCTGATGCTCCCGAGGGGAGATCCTGGGAGGGTCGCTGCTCAACAGACCGCAGAGCAGGGCCCATCCTTATGCTCAGGTGACCCTGGGGAGCTACGAACTGAGACAATCAGGGCTGCCCGTCTGGAAACACACATGTCAGTCTGGCCACAGCGCCGGGGGTCAGAGTTGAGAGGGGCTGGGTGGGGACGACGGGGCTAAAGCCAAGCCCAGGCCTGGGGTCTGGCCCAGAGAGCCTGGTCAGTAGCTCTGCAAGGACAACGGAAGGTCAGCCAACACCTCAGTTTCCACCCTCTCCTTCCCTTGCAGACCTTTCCTGTCCCCACATTTCTCTTAACTGCACAACCGTTTTCCTAGTTTCCAAGTTTCCAGGCACAAAGCTTGAGTGAATATTAATTCCTTCCTTTTTTTGCCGTCATATCCAATCCATGCCCAGCCCTTTCTTTCTCCGTGGGGAATTTCAGATTTGTCCCTCAAACACCCAGCGAGTGAGGGGTCGTGCCAATCCTAAAAGTATAATCTGCTGCAGACACCTGGTGGGTTACCTGCTAAAATTGCAGTGATTCTCTCTTTCGGGGGCCAGAATCCCATTAGCACAGAAGCAAAGAACACGGAAGCCGAGGGCAAGCGGGATGCTGCCGTGGGGTGTGGAGCAGAGGACGCGCTGTGTAGAGAACAGCAGGACTGGGTCTGGGCCACTGGGTCCCAGCATTTGGTTCTACTCCTTCTGTCTTGGATTCGGTGGAGTTTCCCTTCGTCTAGGCTATTCTGTTATTTCCAACCAGAGAGCCCTAAATAATGGACTATCTGATTTCATTCCAACTGTGAAAAGAAACAGCACACAATCTGAGACAGCGGGAGCGCAGGACCTCAGCGGTGGGAAGTTCACTGCCAGAGGGGACCGGCCGAGGGGCCTCAGGCCGGGGCTCCCACGCAGCACGCACCCGCAGGACGAGGAATGTACAGATCTAGACTCCCCAGGCCACTTCATGGAGGGTGACCCCCCAGCATACACCTCCTGGGTCAATGGGTGGGGCCGTAATCACCTCCCAGCCTGCAGGTGCAGGGGTCGCGATTTAACAAGACAAAGGAGACAAACAAAAACATGCTACCTAGGAAACTCTGTTGGAAATAACTCCAAAGAAGGCAGGAAGCACTTCTAATAGGAGGTGGATAGAAGGCCTATTTTAGCACCTGTTAAGGCCAGACACCAGGCCCAGTCAGGCCTTGTGCGCTCCCCGATCTCCCCAGGACACACATTCTCTGTAGTAATAAATCAGAGACTTTGAAAGACTTGAGAAGCCTGCGATGTTTGGAGAAAACAAAAACAAAAATAAAATGTGTTGAATATTTTAAAGCACATTCTTCTCTAATTTACAAATTGGTTTTACTTACTTATTTTACATTTTCCAAGGTACAGCAGAGAGCTTCATATAAAAAATAGCTAAATGTTTCAAAGCTACCATGATTTGCTTTGCAAGTTTTATAATTGTAAAGTACCCAGTGCCTAGCACTGCTGGCACGTGGAAATGATGGGTGTACGTGTCCCCTGTGGATGAAAGGAAGTTACTGTGCCTCCTTCCGCTGTGTTTTGAAAGCATAAACATTTCAAGAAACACATGAAATAATATATCAAAAGTCACAATTGTTTCAAAGTTTTTAAGAATCCACCCATCAAACTGTGATAAACTGTATTGTATTTGTCTTATTTCAACTGTCTTAATCTCTTCTGTAATTCCTATAGAGTTTAGCACCATGATTTGCAAATAGTACTTTCATAGATATTAACATGCAGATTTGTGTTTATCAATAATACATTATACCACTTAAATCTTACAATAACCCTTTAAAATGGTTATATTTTTTCCCATTTTCCAGAGAACAAAATCAGAAAGATTAAAACTGTTAAGACTAGTCAGTGGAATCACCACACCTACACTTTCTGACTCGTGGTGGGTGGCACCTCCACCAGGTGCTTTTATGTAACCTCACAGCCCATCTGGTCCCAGAAAGCACTGCCTCAGCAGAGAAGGAAACACACTGAGGGGAGGAGCGTGCGTTTGTGGTCTGCCACTCAGGGCCACCTCAGTGGCTTGGCATCTACGCCCACGGCGGCAGGTGACCATGCCCGGAGCTGCCACCTCCAAACCTACTCACCCTAGTTATTCTGACTTGAGCCCCAAGAGGATTCGCCAACCCTTGGGACCAAATGCACGGTTTGGGCTGGTCTCTCCCAGGACATAGATGTGGCTTTCTTTTGCACTGAGTTGCAGCCCATCCCAACTAATTCTAACCAACAGGCTGAGCAGAGCCCAGGACAGAACTCTGGACAGACAGCTGAGCTGGGATACAATATGAAGGAATATCACCCTGAGTGTAAGAAACAGACCATTTTAATTTTCAGGGACTAGACAAACACTTGGGAAATAATAGCAAAAACAACTGAATTTCAGAAGGATTGCAGGTTACCAAACACAATTAAAAAATAAAAAACGACGAAGGGTTCAAGATGGTGGAGTAGAAGGACGTGCGCTCACTCCCTCTTGCGAGAGCACCGGAATCACAACTAACTGCTGAACAGTCACCGACAGGAAGACACTGGAACTCCCCAGAAAAGATACCCCACATCCAAAGACAAAGGGGAAGCCGCAATGAGACGGTAGGAGGGGCGCAATCACAGTAAAATCAAATCCCATAACTGCTGGTGGGTGACTCACAGACTGGAGAACACTTACACCACAGAAGTCCACCCACTGGAGTGAAGGTTCTGAGCCCCACGTCAGGCTTCCCAACCTGGGGGTCCGGCAACGGGCGGAGGAATTCCTAGAAAATCAGACTTTGAAGGCTAGCGGGATTTGATTGCAGGACTTCGACAGGACTGGGGGAAACAAAGACTCCACTCTTGGCGGGCACACACAAAGCAGTGTGTGCATCAGGACCCAGGGGGAAGGAGCAGTGATCCCACAGGAGACTGAACCAGACCTGCCTGCTGGTGTTGGAGGGTCTCCTGCAGAGGCGGGGGGTGGCTGTGTCTCACCATGAGGACAAGGACACTGGCAGCAGAAATTCTGGGAAGTACTCCTCCCAGAGTCGCCATTAGCCCCACCAAAGAGCCAGGTAGGAGCAGTGTTGGGTCGCCTCAGGCCAAACAACCAAAAGGGAGGGAACCCAGCCCCACCCATCAGCAGACAAGCGGATTAAAGTTTTACTGAGCTCTGCCCACCAGAGCTACAGTCAGCTCTACCCACCACCAGTCCCTCCCATCAGGAAACTTACACAAGCCTCTTAGATAGCCTCATCCACCAGAGGGCAGACAGCAGAAGCAAGAAGAACTACAATCCTGCAGCCTGTGGAACAAAAACCACATTCACAGGAAGATAGACAAGATGAAAAGGCAGAGGGCTACGTACCAGATGAAGGAACAAGATAAAACAGAAATATAGATCAATGGAACAGGATAGAAAGGTAGTTATCTATGTATATGTTCCTATTACCATTTTCTTAATTGTTTTGGGTTTGTTTTTGTAGGTCTTTTCCTTCTCTTGAGTTTCCTGCCTAGAGAAGTTCCTTTAGCATTTGTTGTAGAGCTGGTTTGGTGGTGCTAAATTCTCTTAACTTTTGCTTGTATGTAAAGTTTTTAATTTCTCCATCAAATCTGAATGAGCTCTTTGCTGGGTAGAGTAATCTTGGATGTAGGTTCTTCCCTTTCATCACTTTAAATACGTCCTGCCACTCCCTTCTGGCTTTCAGAGTTTCTGCTGAAAGATCAGCTGTTAACCTCATGCGTATTCCCTTGTATGTTATTTGTTGCTTTTCGCTTGCTTTTAATATTTTTTCTTTGTATTTAATTTTTATGGTTTATTAATATGTATCTTGGTGTGTTTCTCTTTGGGTTTATCCTATATGGTACTCTGTACGCTTCCTGAACTTGACTATTTCCTTTCTCCCCTGTTAGGGAAGTTTTTGACTATAATCTCTTCAAATATTTTCCCAGACCCTTTCTTTTTCTCTTCTCTTTGACTATAATCTCTTCAAATATTTTCCCAGACCCCTATAGTTTGAATGTTGGTGTGTTGAACGTTGCCCCAGAGGCTGAGACTGTCCTCAGATCTCTTCATTCTTTATTCTTTACTCTGCCCCCTGGCACTTATTTCCACCATTTTACCTTCCAGCTCACTTATCCGTTCTTCTGCCTCAGTTATTCTGCTATTGGTTCCTTCTAGAGTATTTCTAATTTCAGTAATTGTGTTGTTCATCACTGTTCGTTTGCTCCTTTGTTCTTCTAGATCCTTGTTAAATGTTTCTTGTATTTTCTCCATTCTGTTTCCGAGATTTTGGATCATCTTTACTATCATTACTCTGAATTCTTTTTCAGGTAGCTTGCCTATTTCATCTTTATTTATGTGGTCTTGTAGGTTTTTACCTTCCTCCTTCGTCTGTAACATATTTTTCTGTCATTTCTTTTTTTTTTTTTCTGACGGGTGGGGCTGTATTCCTGTCTTACTGGTTGTTTGGCCTGAGACGTCCAGCACTGGAGTTTGCAGGCAGTTGGATAGAGCCGGGTCTTGGTGCTGAGATGAGGACCTCTGGGAGGCCTCACATCAATTAATATTCCCTGGGGTCTGAGGTTCTCTTGTCAGTCCAGCAGTTTGGACTCGGAGCTCCCACCACAGGCACTCGGGCCTGACCTCCGGTCTGGGAACTGAGATCCCACAAGCTTTGTGGAAAGAAAGAAAGAGAGAGAAAGAGAGGGAGAGTGGGAGGGAGAAAGAGAGAGAGAGAAAGAGAGAAAGAAAAAGAAAGAAAGAAAGAAAGAAAGAAAAGAAAGAAAGAAAGAAAGAAAGGAAGAAGGAAGGAAGGAAGGAAGAAAGGAAGAAGGAAAGAAGCAGTACAATATCAAAGAATAGAAAACAAAATAAACTTAGAAAGATAAAAAATATATTAGGAAAAATAAAACTATAATTGAAACAACCAGTCGCTCGGGGTTCCTCCCATCCCCTTTGGTGTCCGTGGTCCCCCACCAGTGCCTGGTAGGTGCCCTGGCTGTGCAGAGACGCGAATTCTGCGGCCTCCTAGTACGCCTTCTCCTGCTAGTTTTTCACCAAAAAACCCCTTCCACTTTCTCCCGACAGCCAAACCACATTCCCCGGCCTCTCTGGAAGTCACACAACCCAGCTGAATGCAGGGAGAAGCTGCAGCCCTACGCACAGGCTCGGCCCCACCGGCACGAGCCTCCGTCCACCGGAACATCAAGAGAGGGCGCTTAGTGGAAAGCACCTGGTCACCTGAGCTGCTACCCAGTAGGGTTCACCTGACCAGCAGCACTGGGCTGGGGTGGTGAAAAGCAGGAAATGAACTTCTACTGTGTCAGGCACTGAAACGTGAGATTATTTGCAAAAGCCTGCCCAGACGCACCAGAACACGGTATGCAGGTGGTCCACGGCGACGGAGCATCTGGTTAAACTCCACTTTGTAATGACCGGGAAGGCAGACCCCTCTCTCTGATCCTGTAGCCCTCAAGGAAATGATGGGAAAGAACCAGCATTGGTAGCCCACACTTAAAGTTGGCTCAAGCAAGCAGAAACGAGTGGAAACAGAAAGTATCCAGAAGCCTGGGGGCTTCAGGGAGGCAAACTGGAATGGGTTGCCCCTCAAAGCTCCCAAGAGACCAGGGACCATCTAGACTCAGCCTTCCCGGGAAGGTCAGGGTCAAGGATGGTTACCTCCCCACTCAAGCCTTTAGTTCCACATAACCTCCAGGTCTCAGCCATTCAGTTTCAAGAGACACAAGAGAGCAAGTACGCACAAAGAAAAGAAAAAGTCGGGCTTGAACAGCACACCCGGCGGGACTGAGGTAGAGCTGCCGGCTGGCAGGCGGAGCTGACAGGACGAACAGAGCCAGGAGCCCACGTGCTCCTGGGAGAGCCAGGAGGCCAGAGAAAGGGCACAGCAGGCACGACGGCTGACTGCTTAGGACTGAGCGTCTCCGGGCCCCCATCTTCACGGCTGCAGGAGGGGGACCACGGCAGCCCCCTCCTCACAGACCACTTTACACGAGGCCATGGAGGGGAAGGTCTGTGGGGAGGACCAAAGGCTTCAGAAAACAGCCGTCCGGTCCCCAGGCAGCAGAGTCAGGGTCCACTTGGGAAACTCCTCCAACACCCACTCCACCTGATTTCAGCACTGCTATGGACCTGTCTCCCTTAGGAAGGGGAGAGTCTCTGGAGGGGGAGCAGTTCATGGGTCACTGGACCCTGAGGAACCACGTCCGGGGCTGACGGGGAGAGCAGTGCATGCTGAGAGTCCTCTGTGTCCCGCTGGACGCCCTGCCCAGGTTGTGCCCCGGGGAGATGGGTTCTGCTTGTGGGCTCAGAGCCGAAGCAGACTTCTGGCTTTAGTCTGATAACGGTGGCTGCCCCTGTTCCCCAAGCCATTCCCTTCCCTTCTGGAAACTACAAGACCCAGCTTCCTTGGAGCTAAGTGCCACCACGTGGTTGAGTTCTGGCCAGGGCAGCAGGGGCAGGGAGTATGTGGGATAAGCAATGCAGGCCACCTACAAGCCCAGCCCAGAAAACCCTCCCACCTGACTCTCTTCCCTCCCTCCCCGCCCCCCCCACCACCGCTGGCTAGATGGAGAGGCCTTGGAGGGTGGAGAGATGCTGAGGAGTGGCATCCGGCCTGAACAGCCACAAGGACCCTGTGGGCAGGAAGCATGCTATTATCTGTCAGGGTCCTTTGCTTCTGCACTAGTCTACCCACACCGACAGAAATCTTTTAACCTTTTTCATGTACAAAAGCAATACAATGCAAAATATTTAAACAATGCAAAAATAATAGAGTTGGCCTTTCCCTCCCTACCTCCCCTCCTTGCTGTGTCTTCCCCGGGGAAAATCAATGTAAGAGTCCAGTATGCGCATCACAGGAACAAGTCTGAGAGGGCACACTACAGTTCGTTTCTAATGAGGTTCTCGTGTATCTCAGGCTACAGAAGCACCTTAGGAAAATCTGGAGACAGTGGCTGCTAGAGAGACCATTGTTTTAAAGTTAAGTCAGTAACTCCCAGACAGCTAGAGGCTGTATATTCAAGACCCTTCCACTGATACAGCAGAGCATGTAAGCTGCACACAATTAGAAAATCCAGACTAGAAAAAAAAACAAGGGCACCACTGTTAAAACCTTGCGCGTCTCCTTCTGTTTTATTTTCCTTTGTATAAATGTGTATATGTATATTTTTTAGAAAGAGAAAACTACTCCACTTTGAGTAAAAAAGATCATAACCTTTCTCTTTTAGCAGCTAAGCCAGCCAGAGATGTGCCAATTTATTCTTGAGTTAGGAAAACACAGTGTGGTAGTCAGACAGCAGGTTGAGTGCCCACAGGCACCATAATTAAAGTACCCTTAATGGCTTACTTTGTAGCAAAAGAAAATATAAAGTTCTACACATTCTCCAGAACCGGAGACAGGTTCTAATTCTAGCTCCTTTGAGGACAGAACTAGTATAAAAATGGAGCAATGGCTGATCACAGAGGTATGGGAACACTACCGAATTATACTCAGGCATTCCCGTGACTTTTAAGTCCTTTCCTAAGTTATTAAACACTTTAAAAGGTATTACTACTCTTTATATTTAGCTGCTTTCATTAAAAATAAAACTGATATACTCTTTCTGTTGGTCAGGCTGAGTAAAGCCTGATTTTACAAACCTGTGGTTCTTGAAACGCAAATTTTGTACTCCTATGCCACGGGAATGAAGAAAGTTGTCTGCCGTATCAGTAAACACAGGATGTTGCAGCCATCAAACCATCACATTACAGCATCCCAACGGTGCACCCCGAGGGGACTCAGGATGAGAAAACACAGGATACTGGCCCCAGATAGCTGAAGTGCATATCAAAGGAAGGATTTCAGTGAGCCCAGACTCTTGCATCTTCCCATACATAGAAAAACACTAAATTCCTTAACTTGAGATATCCGGTTTTCTCTAATTAACAGTAATCTTTTGATGTTCCAACTACCTGGTCTTTGTTACAAAAATTCCTACATATTATCCTGGCTTCCCCCTTGCCTCTTCGTAGCCATCCCTCAGAGCTATCTGAGAATCCTGTCTCCTGAGCTTGAAGTCCTCAGAATGTCCACCGAATAAAACATAACTCTCAGCTTTTAGGTTGTGCATTTTTTTCAGTCCACACCACCATGACTTGCTAGGCAAGCACAAATCATTGACTACCAATAGCAGTAATGATGCTAAAGTTTTAAAGTCAATCTTTTCCAATGATTTAAAACAGCTCCAGATGTATCTCTATAACCTACACACTTCCTTGTATTCCAGTCTGATATGCTTTCTTGACAGGAAAATGTTAAACTCGGAACAGCCCCGGTTCAGCGGGTGTCACAGGTAACCAGATACTTCTTGCAGGAGGAAGTGTTGAGGTCCACTAGTGCCATCTCATCATCAACCCAAACCAGTAACTACCCACCTGGATACAATTTCTCCTAACTTCAGGCAAACCAACCCCCCCAAAATAATCAGCCTTAAGTCTGTCATGTCTCTTTTACATGCCCAAAGGTGAAAGCAAATGTAACTATTCAATGCGGCAACAGACATATTCTTTCACCCAACACATGACAATCTCCTTAGCAACATGACGAACCCACATCTTGTAAGCTGCTTAGCAGAGTTCAGGTTCTGTAGAAAGGAGCACAAGGGTCACTGCCTGTTTTTAATATTTACACTCCACCTGTTTCCACAAAAGTGATCCATTAAGTTCTAAAATGAAACACAGGAATTGGAATCAACACGAAAGTGTGATACTAAAATGCACATAATCTTTCTTGGGAGAATCTTTTCCAATGGCCAACAGGCGTCCATTAACACCATATTCCAAATTAACAAAATAAATATGAATACAACTTCAGTCTGAAGCCTCTCTTAGGAGCATTTCGAGAAGTAACACAGTTAAGAGAAAGAGAGAACAGGTAACAGGCGCCCGGACAACGGTCCCTCGGGCGCACCTGTTTCTCACCTGGGGACCCTCTGGGACCTGACGCTGAACTCGCCAAGTGGACGCGCAATCCAGGTGAGCACCCTGCGGCGTAGGGCCAGCGCCCCGCCCCCGTCGCCCTGGTTACGAGCCCCCGCAGCTCGGCGCCCTCACCACCTCGGCGCCCTCACCACCTCGCCATTCTCGCGAGAACCCGGAGTCTACGCACTACCTCATTTCCGGGCTTTGCCTCACTTCCGGGCGCCGGCCAACTACCGGCTTTCCTCACTTTCGGGCGCCGTGCCACCTCCGGACACCTTATTTCCGGGCGCGCCTCACTTCCGGCTCCTCCGGCCCGGCCGCCCGGTCCTCATGCTCCCGGCGCGGCGCCTGCGGGGAGTGGAGGTGAGTCCAGGGGCGGATACCGGACCTGCCGCCCGCGCCCACCCCGGCGGACCCTCCGCCCGACCCCGCGCCCGGTGGGTCCCCGGCCCACTCCCCTCCTCTGCCCCTCCCGCCCCGCCTTCGCGCGCGTCCTCCTCCCCGCGGGTCCCCTCCCCGGGCCGGGGGCGGGGCGGGGCGGGGGCAGCGCGGGGCGGGCCGCCGAGGTGGCCGGGACCCGCCCGCAGTCTGCGGCTCCGGACGCGCTCAGCGTGTCCTCCCGCTGTCGTGTGTCCGCAGGACAAGTCACAGATGAGGAAGGCACCGCACTAGGCGCCCCAGTCATGGCAGCTCCGTGGAAGAGCGCTCTGCTGCTGCTTCTGGCATCTCAGGCTGTCTCCTCGTTGAACGCCTCTGACGAGGAGGAAGTTCCAGAAGAGTGGATCCTTCTGCACGTTGTTCAGGGTCAGATAGGAGCTGGGAATTACAGCTATTTGAGGTTAAATCATGAGGGAAAGATAGTTCTTAAGATGCAGAGCTTGAAAGGTGATGCGGACCTGTATGTATCCGATAGCACCCTGCACCCGAGCTTTGACGACTACGAGTTACAGTCTGTCACTTGTGGCCAGGACGTGGTTTTCATACCAGCGCACTTCCAGCGCCCCGTGGGAATAGGGATTTATGGACATCCGTCTCACCACGAGAGTGAATTTGAAATGAAAGTGTATTATGATACAACGATCGAACAGCACCCCTTTGGTGAGACTGCTTATTCAGACGGTACAGATACGAGTCGGAAGCAGGCTTATGCTCCAGAAGATGCGTCTCAGGAAGAGGAATCTGTTCTTTGGACGATATTAATTAGTATTTTGAAATTGGTACTTGAAATTCTTTTCTGATTCTTTGAACATACTGTGGAGTATAATACCCTTAATCTGTGAAGCTGAGTGCAGTTCGCTGTGAACCTAGCTACTTGTACCTGGTTGGAATTCTGGTTACCTTTCCTAGATGGGGGATGGAAAAATAAAGCCATACAGTTTTGTTACCTCAGTCACCCCAGAAGTATGAAAAGCATCAAGCACGACATTTATTTTCTTTCTAAACATCAAAATTCCTGTAAAAGGAGTGTGCATAATAAAATGTTTAAACCCCATTTTGATTAGTCTGTCAGGTGACTAAACATGATTGCAGTGACTTATGAAGTTACAAAGTGTCAGCGTTGAAGAGTTAACTAAAAGCAAGTCTGAAATGTAATGATTTCTGCACACTTGCCTGAGCATGGACTAAAGTCCCATGCCTACACCCCAAGCAGGGACAGCACCTCCTGTCCAAACAGGATTTCCTGGTAGGCAGGTCCCAGTTAAAGACAGTTCTAAACCCACCTGCACCAAATCTCATCAGGTCATTTGTAATTTTATCATCTTGGGCTCCTATTAAAAGTCTTCCGTTATTAAATAACTTTGCTATGCTACCCATGGTAGACAAGAAAGGATACAGATTAGGAAAGTTACATGAAAATAATAGTAACTTTTAGGCTAACGGAGAAATAAAGTGTTTCAAATTAAGCTGCATGATATTACCACTGAATTTCTGGAAAGAGACAGGGTACTAAGATAAAGACCTTTTGGGAGATGGAACTATTCTTCTACCTGAAATTGGTTTCAAGGGTAAGAGTAGCTTATAACAAAATGAATGAACTTGCAGATTTTAAGCACACAGTTTCAGAAATCTTTTATTGGCATAAAAATGAGAATGTTGTAAATTGGCACCAAATACTTCATTTCAATGCACATTACAGTATTGGGGTCAAAAACTATCCCTCTTTGCTGTTTTTCCCCCTTCTGCCCACTTTCCTGGGTGTTGGGGGGGCTTGCTGACAACAGTCACAAATCCAGCGACCTAGGAGAAAAATTGTTAGTTAATACAGGATGAAATTTAACTTTTTAGGACTGAATTTTAAACCCAGTTAGCTCTCCTTCTTTGGCAACGGCTATTGATAATCCTCACTGGATTTCTGGTGGGACGGGCACTAACGAGTTCCTTAATTTAAGGAGAAAAATGCAAACTTCCCTTAAGGTAATCCGTGTCATCAATGCCCTGTGAGTGAAATGCACAGGGGGAGGGAAGGGGTCATGGGAGGAACTAAATAATGGTAGGGACCTTTCAACAGTTAAAATCCTTTCTGAAATTCAAACACTATCATACGCTAAAAGTTCAAGCATACAAATCCCAATATAAAACCTGTTACTGACTTTCGCTTATTTTCAGCCTGTGCTGCTCAGCGGCAGCTGTGCGCTCCTGGCATCCTCTCAAGTGCTGGTGTGCTGCACTCACACAGCCCTGTAAAGCGTGTCAAGTGTCTGACGGCACTGTGATGAGCCCTACAACGTACTTGATCTCAATCACTAAACAAGTCTGAATAAGTAAGTTGCTTGCATCTCAACAAGTCCCAGGAAACCTAGGCACGTATTTTATAAAGTATGAGACGGTGTCACCCATGCAAAGAAGTTCTAAAGTTACACAACTATGCGTGTGATGTTTTAGTCCGATTACTGTGATTTACTCTCTGTTCATTCTGGTTATCTGGAATTGTTATGCTGCCTCAACTTACAAAAATCTGGTTTAATTTGTATAAAGGCGCAGCTTCTGTTACGTTTCTAGATGACTTACAAAATCAAGGCTTTGAAACAAATGGATGCTACTCCTGTAGCTATTTCAGTAGAACACTGCCTCAATCTATATACACTGAGCTCTACTTCCAAAACTTAGAGGCAGTCTGATGTCTCACTTGTCCTTTAGTCAGCTTGTCTAAGGATGAAAAACAGGTGGACATGATCACAGCTTTGGTCACTTCTTGTGAATAAAAGGATCTCCAGGCCCGTCAGGTGATTATGGTGTTCATGCAGCCTCAAAAAAAAAAAAAAAAAAAAATGCTGGAAGAGTCCCTTCACTCAGAGATAACATTCCTTTTTTTTTAATCTTTACCTGATGGAATAGCACCAAGGCCCACACAAAAAGTATGATAACCTCTGTCACACACATCACAGAACATCATTTCTTCTTCATGGTGGGGTTGTCCACATATAATGCAAGTCTTACACTCCATACACTGCCATGGGTAGGTCTTAATCATAGAAACAAGCTCCATGGTCATATCCAGGCAAGAAGGATGGCCTAAACCAAAACCAGTATTAGTTGTATTTCACACAAGAATTTGTAACTTAATATGGCATAATAAAATGCTAGTTTGCTTGGACGTCTCAAGAATGGCTACAATGTTTAACTGCCAAAGAGGAACGAAAACACAAAGTCGAAAAAAATACATGGACTTTATATATTTGATGATTCTTTGGTTCAAGTCTAGCTGACAACTAAGAATCCTAGTTTTCGAAGCAACAAATAGGGTGGTTAAAATGTGAAGACATGTCAATACTTACCACTGTTATCACACTGGGAGCAGTGTATAAGTGATTCAGCCTTCCCTTTCTTGTTGGACTCCTTACCCTTCAGACAAATTCCACATAGAGCATTTGGAATGACCTTTGGCTGGAAGGGTAGAAGAGGGCTATAAATTCATGCCAGAAGAACTTACTATGGGTTCAAAAGGAATTATCACTGTATTGCCTTATCTTTACTCTGGTTAACTTGCTAACGAGGACCTTTTTGAAGGACATAACCTGACATGAATCTGCCTTCAACATACAACAGCCTACCGACTAAAGCCTTAGATTTCATTTTTAAATTTTGTCAATGGCATGATCTCATGTTAGGATTAGATACAGCATTCTACACTCCCTACATGCCCAGTAAGATCCGTATAATGAACTGGAAGGGAAGACTAATGCATGTCAAACTGCACTATTAACTGAAAGAGAAAAGTCCAAGTACTGAGTGACCACTACACGGAAGTTTTAGGCTTGTTCCCAAAGGGAAGACTCCATTGTAAGCAGCTTATATGCTCATCTTGTTTAAAAAACCTGATATTCTCCAAAGTTGCAAAACTAGATCTATAAAATCTAAGTTACAAAATCAATGTTTTAACATTTTTAATTGCAAGATGTCTCAGCATACAATCGTGCGCAAAAAAGGTTTGTGTGATTATTCCCTTTGCATATCTAATACATTAATAAAAGAGCCTATATTTAAGAGGAAAAGCATTCACTATGACATACAAAACATGAAAAAGTAGTTCTCAGACAGGCAGAATATGAAATTATCACTTAAAAGTATGCAGACACCCTATGTTTTAAGTACCATTCATTTTTCAGATTAAAAACAGGCACTATCCAATGAAGGCATCTGGGCTTTAAGAAAACACGTGGCAACACATGGAAAAGAACAAAGAAGAAGGTTCACTACACCTGAAATCGGGAGGGGAAAGGGGACATTGGAAGATCACAGCCTCGACCGTAGTAACACGATATTCACTGGCTCCACATGAACATGGGGCAGTGGTAGGAAAGGAGAGCAAGCCGGGGCCAGGTAGGAAATGGGGGCCGGGGGCATGTTCACTCACTCACTCACTCATTCATTCATTCATTTATATAAAAACTGGGAGAAAAGGCATTTTAAATAGAAATATTGTATTTCTGTTTAATACAACCCAGCCAAATGCATCTTATGTTTCCCTTTCCTAAGCTACTGAACAAAAGAGGAGCCTAAACAAAATTCCAACTTTGCATACTGTATTATTCCAGCTTTGAAATGTCTCACTGCCACCTTCAAAACCTGCACAGCCTAATTTGTTCTGAATTCTTTAGGTTTTTTAAATTTTTTTTAATTATCTTTCTCTACAAAAGATGACAGAGGCATTCAAAAATAATTTTTGGCTTATTTATTTTAAAAAAGTCAACCTTATACATAAATATTATAAAAACAATAACTCTAAACAATCACAAATGTCTCTACAAAATAATAAATATCATGGAAGTTAAAACATACATATAAAACTTTACTGTTGACTATTCTCCATCTCCTGTGTATCTTTATACCCTGCTCCCCAAGAGAAGGATAGTGTCACATGCTCAAACCTCTTAAGTCTTGCAGTGTAGTTACCCTCTGTTGTCACTGCTACATTCTAAGCATAAAAGGTTCTCATTCCTAAATAAAAAATAGCTAGGAAGTGCACTTCTATGATCCAAATTCTGGTTCAGTTATGATCAAATCTGTAACCGCCATAATATACAGCAGAAAGCTACCTATCAATCCACCAAAAAAAGAAATATCTTTTGGTTACGGTACCTGCACTAAATGTAAAAGATACACTTATTTAATACTTGTAGTTCAAGTTAGATACTGGCATACTAAGTACTTTAATATTTTTCAGTAAAGTCAAGGAAGTAACCACACAGTATTGAAATCTAAATCAAGAACTCCTCATAGGAGATCCTTTACAAAAAATCCAAAAGAATAAAACACAAAGCTAGTCATTCACATTCTAGAGCAGTTCAAGTTCTACAATCATTAAAATATACATTGAACACCTATGATAAAAGGGATACCAAGAAAATTCTAGGTTTACTTCTAAGCTTAAAATCATAATGTTTTGTTAAACCACTTAAAATTTTTCTTACCCAATAGTCTTCGTCTTGATGAAAAGAGGGAGAGACGGGTGGAGAGGGAGGGAGAGGGAGAGAGACAGAGAGAGAGAGAGAGCTTTGCAGCATTTTCTATGATGATATGCCACAGCTCAATATAAGAAAACACTTTGTTCACTCAAGCACTCCTGAGCTCTCTCAGAAGCCACACTGCTCACGTGGAGGACTGTACACGTCGGGTACCAATCGCTGACTGGGAAGCTCGTCTCTCGGGCTTTGCAGTGGTGTGGAGGAAGGAAACAGTGTATGGAACTCTCTGAAGGTTAATAAACGGAACCCTCCATACATGTCTGATGGAGACAGTCCTACTTCGTAACAGCACAACATCAAAATTTCACTACTGACAAGAAAAAATAATCTCCCTAAGAGTTCTCAGCATCTCAAATAAAAGGTTCACAATACACTTATTTTCCTGCTTGAAAAACAACCAAAGATAGTGAGACTTCCATGTTAGCATTAATATAGTATAGATTTTAATTATATACTTTTAACATAGGCCTGAATCCTAATAATTATGCTGCGATTTCAGGTTAATGTAACCTAACAATACTGTCCTACAAAATTAAGGGCAAGCACTAGTGAATCTTATTAAGCAAGACATCAAATACATTATAATTTTTCTTAACTCCCATATTTTAAAACATGTTTATATATATGACCTTCAGCTTAAAGTACCCTAATTTTTAGGCACATCTTGGCTTATTAATACTTTTCATAGAGAGGGTAACTTTTAATAAACATGTTCACATTAATGTATTGTCTAGATACTGGTTGTTCCAAACTTGGAAATAACTGAAACACTTTCAGGTACTAAAAATGTTCACAGATTATAAAATGCATTCTGCGTATCAGACTCCCGTGAGTACTACCAATTTAGGTCAATCAGTTCATTTCTTCTACCTTAAATCAATGATAGCATTGAATAGTTCTTCACTTTCAGCCTCTAAACGTCTGTTTCAGTATTTTTTCTTTTTTAACCCATGATTAATCCAGGCTTACTTTCTGAAAGGTCTATGTAACACTGACAGTGTGCTTTGAGCTGCAGCTCCCATTCCAAGCTCTTCCAGGACCAGAAGCACACTGTTAGCAAACACAGCAGGCCAACTTTCCAAAACTTAATCTCTGGAGGTCATTTGCTTTCAATTATTAAGCATTAATTTAAATCTTTAGTTTAAAACAATTAGATAATCTATGTATGTAAAACAAGGACAAAAATCACATGGCTGCAGCCTAGTGCAGCCGTCCTTGCTGAATGAAGCTGGGCTGAAAAAATATATACTTGAAAGCTGATGACGTAAAGGCATTTTCTAATTAAATACGGAATATGCTAATTTGTGAAGTTGCTTTTTTACTTCAGGAAAAGAAAGGCAATGGACTGTTAGCAGGGCTCTGCTTAGGCTAGGGACACTGGCCAGCGCCCACTTGAACCCGTGCTTCTGGATTATACACCACAACCCTGACCTGACATACACAAGTGTTCAGCAACTCCGCTCAGCAAAACTTTCTGATCAACTTACTCTAAAATGCTCCTTCAAAATCCCTTCATAAGCACGTAACAAGCATACTGATACATAGCAGACTGAAAAGTGTATATTTCACTGTTACCACTCAAAACATAAAACTTGCAGCTAATTCTTCTCCTTTTATGATACTCTTAAATCCCCATATATGAATAAGGCTACTCATCGCTCACCCGACCCTCTGAAGGGGAAGGGGCAGACGGAAGGAGGAACCGATAAAAATAACCCTATTGCTGACAGCATGCTACCTGACTCTGAGAATAACCGGATCAAAAGTTAACAAGTTAACATCTAAGCCAAACCACCTGCTAGATAATGCGTAAATACTCGTCACAGAACTGCACAGGCTACCTGCCAAGGTTAGGCTGAAAGCCACCACAATGTAGACCACTTTTACTGTTTTCCACCAGAGGGTTAGCTCAACGTGGCCAGTGAGTGGACCCAAGAGTTCCTAGACTGAACCCAGATGGCTCTTAGTGAAAGGCACTGCAGAAATGCAGCCTGGCCTAAGGGGCTCCCTCCCCACTGCATGGCTCAGCGGGCCCAGCTTTACCAGTACCAGGGCGCTTTCAGCATCAGACCATGATGCTTTTTAGTCTGAGGAAACAAGTATAAAGTTCTGCCTATTAGATCACTCCTTAAAAACCCATACTTGCCTGGTTATTATTTAAAAGAACAAAAAAAGATTCTCTTATCAATTGTACATATACAGAAAACAGAAGCTAAACCATAGCCAAAGTGATAGAAAAGCCACCAGGAAAATAAAGCAAAAAGGAAGGGAGGCTGACAGAGGGCACACACCACAGAAGAACAGCTAGTGAAGTGCAGCAGGCAGGAGCTCCACAACTTTGAAATTCAGAGTTAAAATATTTCAGGGAGAGAGGCTGGTCAGGAAGGAAGCTGAGTCAGGGGCTTTTTTCTTCTACCTTGTACCCAGGAACTGACTTGGACAGTACAGAACGTTTGGAAGCATCTTTTCGTGGAGGAGCAGCCTTGTCCCTGGACCTCTGTCTTCCCTGCAGAGGCTCCTCCTGGCCTTCAGGAAGGCCTTCCCCCTCAGACACGTTGCCAGAGGAGCTGTCCTGCAAGCCAAAGGCACAAACAGAGGTTCCTTGGAACTCATGCAGATTCGAAAACTACAGAATATATCCAAGAAAAGTTTTAAAGTTCCATTAATTCAAAAATAAAAAGAATTCTAATCTAAGAAAACATCTTCCAGTGTGAGACTGAAAGAAGTCATGGTAAGAATCATTTATCCATCTTACATTATAGCTAGTTCCATTTATATCAGCAAGTACCTTAATCGACTTTGTTTTCTGACCTAAGTCAACAGTAACAGAATTATCTACTTCAGCTATTATTACACGACACAGCTTCAACACCATTTTACCATGTCACAAGGGAGCATATTTGTTTCACACAAAAATATTCTTTAAAAAAGAAACTACTTTAACCAAGTGTGGGTATTTTTACTGAGTAATAAAGGTTGTTAAAGAAGTTCTTCAAGCCCACACCTGTAACTTCCTAATGTTAAACTAGGCAGAGGGCCAATATCGTCAAGTATTTACAACAGTATCAGACATATTGTACATGTTCAAAGTTTAGGAGTTCAATAATCACTTAATTCTCCATTTTTTAATTTAAAATTTTCTAATTAGAATAAAAATGTTACATTCATATAAATTATGAAAATTATAAAAGAAAAGACCAAGTTATCCATAACCACCCTGGTAAATATCCTGAGACAACGCCTGGGAACATGATGTATCTCTTTTCTAGTTACGTGTTTGTACAGATACCCAGGTTCACACACTAACACACACACATCCTACCTACATGTGTGCCCTCATTTTTTAAAACACAAACATGAAGCTGAATTACACTGTATGTGTGTGTGCATCTGTGTTTTAATATTTTTAAGTGTTATGTGCACTTCATCACATCATTAAATATTCTTTGAACTGCATTTCTACCATGTAAATGTAATATGTAACCCACTGTGGACATGATATTTCTAATTTCTGCTATAGAAAATAACACTCCAATGGACATTTCTTCATTGGATTTTAAATTTTGTTACCATCTGATCAGGTTCTTCGGATAAATTCTATTAGTGTATTTGCCGAGTCAAATTCCATGGAAGTTAAAAATCTTGGTACAGACTGTGAAAACACTTTCCCAGAAAGCTGTATTAACCAACACTCCCACTAGCAGTGTAGGAGAGTGTCAACTTCATCACACCCTCGTCACAACACAGCACCCCTGTACCAACGTGACGGAAGAAAAGCAGTGTCGTCACTTTAGTATCTGAAGAGCATCTTTCTTTAATGCGATATGTATCAGTAAATATGTTTTAGAAGCTGTTAGTGACAAAGTGTAGTGCCCATTAATGCTAACACAACCCCACGTTCAGGTCGGCTAGAAAGATATAAAACGGCCAGCTGCTTAATATGCCATGCTAAATAAAAATCAAACCCCTGACTACTGTCTTCTTTGTTCTCCTTCAGTTCCACAGAGCACATCAACTTCCCGACTGTCCTGCAATTGCATTTTGCTACAAAAAAAAAGTCATGCAGGAAAACCTAACTAACAGCACATGTTGGTAACCTTAACATTATCCCAGAAGAGGCCGAAGACTATTAATTAAGCAACAGAAACACAAGTTAATGTGCTCCCCCTAACCCAAGACGGTTAAGCATAAGATTGTAAACCAATGTCTAGTACCCTGCCTAACCTGCTCATGAAAACCACAAAGGGGCAACTTTAAGGATAAAACTTACCAAAGGCCACACACAGATAGTCCGTATCAACACACACAATCAATAACTTTTCCTGATGGAAGCTTTTGGAACTTATATGCAACTGTCCTTTTTCAAAAAGAGGGTAGTGATACAAGTTCAATTTAACACTCCAGGAAAGCTATCAGCAAAACTTCAAAGGAAAAGGAGACACCTCCTACTGAAGATAAACGTTCTCACCGAAGTGCCTTTATTTTTCCGTTTCTCATCACCTCGACCATCTTCGGCATCATCTGAGTCACCATCGCTATCGAGAGCAGGGAGCTCAGGATCCAGGGGGGGCTCATAAAGCGCTGTGTTTAATGGCAAATACCGCAGTTCATCTGGCGAGTACCTATAGTTCAGAGAGAGGATTTTCAGTTTTCCTTTTTTTTTTTTTTGGCTGTGCCGCACGGCTTGCGGGATCTTAGTTCCCCAACCAGGGAGAGAACTGGTTCCATCCCGTGCCCATGCCCGTGCCCCCTGCAGTGGGAGCTCGGAGTCTTAACCACTGGACTGCCAGGGAAGTCCCCAGTTTTCCTTTATTGTTAAATATATATGGACTAATTTTGAACTACGATAATAGCCTTAATATTAACCACAAATACTTTTGAAAAATGATTAGAGGCAATAAATACTTTTTTCATTTTGGTACTCAAATAGGGACAAGGAATAAAAAAAAAGTCTAAACATTTTTTCACCAGTCTAATATAAAATGTATATTTGATTCTTGTTATCAAAAGATTATGTCTCTCTCCTTTACCCTCAACACCCTCCCCCCGCAAAAAATGTCAGCAGACAAGGACGAAACTGTGGCAATACAGAATCCTGCCTGAGCACCTCCACCCTCCCACTTTCCTGAGTCCTCACTGCCTGTGCACTGCTGCTGCTTCACCCGTAAAGCAGGTATGGTAACAAGTCCACCTCACAGAGTGAACGTGAGCATCAAATAAATTAACACAGGTAAGTCACAGCGGTGCACAGTACAAGATACTATTTAAGAAACAAAATTTCCAGCAACAAATTATTTTAAACCAATTTGTGAAGCATGTATTCTAACAAATGTAATCATCTCTTTCATCTGAAACTAGGGATCAGCAACCCCTTCCCCAGGTCAGTCAGCACACGGCCTGCAGATGACGTCCGAGCCATCCCCACAGGATCGCACCAGGCGGCTATGATCTCGGAACCTCAGTAGGGAGAGGACACTGGATCAGCATCCCGCTGACCTAAGACGTCACACCAAAAAGCACAGGGGTTGGGACACAGGCCTATCACTCAATAATGTGCTTTGCCCAAAGTGAGAAAATGAAAATTTGCTGACCCATGATTTAAGTTTGACTTTCAAATAGTGTGATTGTATAGTCTATTTGTTTTTAATTTTTTTTATTTATTTATTTATTTATTTTGGCTGTGTCGGGTCTTTGTTGCTGCGCATGGGCTATCTCTAGTTGTGGCGAACGGGGACTACTCTTCGTTGAGGTGCGCGGGTTTCTCATTGCTGTGGCTTCTCTTGTCGTGGAGCATGGGCTCTAGGCACATGGGCTTCAGTAGTTGTAGCACGCGGTCTCAGTAGTTGTGGTTCTTGGGCTCTAGAGTGCAGGCTTAGTAGTTGTGGCACATGGGCTTAGCTGCTCCACGGCATGTGGGATCTCCCCGGACCAGGGCTCGAACCCATGTCCCCTGCATTGGCAGGCGGATTCTTAAGCACTGCACCACCATGGAAGCACGTATAGTCTATTTTAAATACTACTGTCTAAAGAATATTCTCTATCCTAGAAAGCATAAGGTTTTTTATGAAGTAAAAGCTGAGATTTTGACACAAGTGATGCTGTGGGCCCTGTTTTCAGTTATATCCAGGTTGGAAAGGAGAGACAAGCAGCGTTCTTGCTACAGGAACAGAAGCAGTGGCAGGCCAGGGTAGCAGAAGCTCCCAGGTGGCCATGCCTCCCCACAGCCACTCTGTGCCTTCCTTCACACCCTCTACATCTGTGAAAATGCAGACGCCCAGGCAGAAGGTCTGGGGGCGTGCTTGAGAGTCTGCATTTCCAATAAGCTTCCACATGACACCAGCGATGCTGGGCCATGGACCATACTTTAAGGATGGAGGTCTGGAGAACCCCTGGCACCTGTCCACAGAAACACAAACAGGTGGGCAGTGAGATGGCACCTCAGGCTTTGTCAGCAGATGTTCAAGTTCTGTAGAGAGCATTCTTCACCACAGAACCATAGAAGATACAAAAGACTGACACAAATCTTATACATCTTATGGTGATGCTTATAGAGCTAAAAACTTCTAGAAGACAAACACAAGGCTTTGAAGTCCCTCACCAACACTGATGTTAATGGTAAAAAAAAAAAAAAAAAACCACTAAGTACCTTTTGTAATATTCCTGGAACTGTCCAGGGATGAGGGCCACTGGGTAAGAACTGACCTTGGTTCTCTCTGTCGGCAACACTTTGTACTTCCCTTGAGGCACCTGGATAACCTGGTTTAACACAAAGAGAAAGACACACCGGACTCCATGCGAAGAATCAAGGCTTTAGGAAAACAGCTCCCTCTTGCTCTCTACCGTGTTTCTCCCCGCAAAAGCTAAAAATATAAGAGACGTTAGGAGCTATGACCTAAGGGGGTTGGTATTCCTAGTTCTAGTGAGTTCGTCTGGCTGTTTACCGTGGCCGTCATTTCTGAGGAAAGGCAGTGTGTCTGCTCACCACTTAAGGGCTACTTATGAAACCTCTGGAGCTCAACGTCCTCATCTATGAAACGGAAATTGTAAGTTTTAACCTCATGTGGTAGGGGTGAGAAGTACGTGAACGACTATGGAAGTCTCTTATACCTACCCCTGGGACACACAAGGATGCTATGCAGCTACTAGACTCCTTCAGTAGCATGCCAACCAAAAAGCAAGAGACATATCACACACACGCAGAGAAGTGAAGCAAACAGTATCAGGCACATTAAAAACGACAGCTTCGGTTCTGGGGAAGAAAAGGACATACTGCTGGTACGAAACACTACGGTAAAGGTGTTCAGTAGCCTACGGTAACAAGCAATTAGCGAGGCTCAGGGATGAATAAATGTAAGAGATCCTACATGCGTCTGTAAGTCAAAATAAGCTCTTCTTTCTTCCATACGTTCCCGGTTTAAGTTGCTGTTAAATTCAGCTGCTTTTTTGGCAGCTTTCTTAATGTACTCAGGCACTTTGCTGGCTTCAACTTTCTGAGTATTCTGTTGTTGCATTTGCTGAAATAAAAATATTACAGTTGGAAGTCACATCTAACTTTATAAAACGTCATTCCCCCAAACCAACATGGTGGTTACCTAGATACTTACAGAATATTCTTTATAGTGATCTGTAATTCGTTGGCGCTCTTTTTCTTGAAGAATGACAGAATATTCAGCATGCTTGGCTGGATATTCTTTTATCATTAAATCAATTACTTCATCACTGCGCAATGCTGTTAAGCCTATTTCAGACCAAAGAAAAGGTAAAGAAGCTTTTTCAAGGCTAAGTGAACATACCACTTTGCAAAATTTGCTTTTCCTTCAAACTACTCTACATTTAAGAAGTTTTCCAATAGTCAAAGCAAAATAGTTTAATACATTCAAAAATAGTAAAAAATAATACTCATAATACAAAGTCAAACAATTAAAAAGAAATAGATTACCAAAGCTGCAAAGGCAAATAAATCAATTTTTCAACCAAAACTTTTTTAAGATTCTACATACTATATATAAACACATATCCCTTTACTAGAAACAACTGCTAAATAATGACACACACTAACCACTGGCAATCAACATGGGACACTAGATGAGAAACGGACTTTTTCAGTATATACTTCAGTTCTTAGTCTTCAAATTTGATAGACCAGAAATATTACAGAGTCAATTCAAATTTCACCAAAAGCATCAGCACCCACACATAAATCACAAAGGCAACTTCTGGAACTCATGGCATCAGATTATACCAACTGCTGAGATGAACTCCCATGGTTTTATATTAAAAAGTTGCCTTAATATATTTATGAAGGGAAAATTACAAATAAAGCAGGGAGATAACTATACATAACTAAAAATTGAGCAAAATTTGCCTTTTAAGAGACGAGGACCAATACTTTTAAAAAGTACTGTACAAATTTTGCACACAAAACATACACACACTTTGACACTTCTGTTAAAGTTATTAGAAAATGATATTGTTATAAAACATCATTCTCTTCTGTATTTTAACAATAATCAAAAATGAAGTTAACAGTTTAGCATTTAAATAATTCAATCTATTTATTAATTCTGTAAAATATTTTGGGAAAGAGAATAAATACTCATCCGGTATCGCCTCATTAATGTTCATTACCTAGAGTGCACTGTGTTTCTGTAATGACATTCAGCTCTCTCAGGTACAGTTTCTCCTTATGAGACAAATCTCGTCGCTCTAAATCTCCAAAAAAAAAAAAAAAGAATAAAAGACTATCAAAAATAGTCTTTTGCACTTGTAAAACTTTTAAAAGCTTAAAAACCTTTAAAAAATGTTTAAAGTTAAAATCTTCATGGATTTAAAAAAGTATTCCCTGTTACATATTCCAAATATTATTATTAAAAGACTACACAAAAAAGCTTACAACTTAAAAAAATGAAAGGTAAAATAAAACTGAAAACAGAGTAATCCAAAGCCAGAAGGTAAGACAAATAGCTGTACTAAACTAGCTGGTGAAACACAGCCTCTCCAAGTTCAGATACAGCTGATGCAGCTACCTCGATCCCTAAGGCCAAGAAGCAGCAGTCAAGTAACAGAGCCCTTAGTTCATTCATGGGGCTACAAAAGGATTTCTCCCTCAAGTTTTTCCAGGAAATTCATCTTCCTCATTTTGCTTGTATATCAGTTTACAAGACATAAGAGAGATGCTGAACGAATGAAAGCTGCAAATAAAAATCAGTCAGCAGAAGAATATAAAACGTTATAAACAATCCGTACTCAAGTATTCAGCACTTGACAACCTATCAACAAGAATTACTATTAGTTAAAAGCTAGATGTAATCTGTTATATAAACTAAGACTTAATACCTGGATATTTCCGTTTAAAGGAGGTCACACCCAAATATTCACTGACTTGCTCCTGAAGCATATAGTATTCTCCTGTTTCATCAGGCGGCCATTTGTACTCTATCAAATTTTCTGCTGGATAGTAGCTAAAGCTAAGCACAGAAATATGTATTATGCCTTAAATGTAGCTTTTATAACACTTTAATCATTTTTGTTTTAAAGGATATTCATTTTTAAACATTTTTGAGAATATATTTTAAGGATTTGGAAAAACTATTTTAATTATTTTAATTCTCAGTCTTCTATGATTTTGTAATACAAAGAAGTTCTTATGATTTCATGTGCATCAATGAAATTACAAAAGAGGGAGAGATAAAAGAAACAACCATCTGGAATACCAAAGCAAAAAATTACACTGGAGGACTTCCCTGGTGGCACAGTGGATAAGAATCCGCCTGCCAATGCTGGGGACACAGGTTCGACCCCTGGCCTGGAAAGATCTCTTCCCACATGCCGTGGAACAACTAAGCCCATGAGCCACAACTACTGAACCTGCGCTCTAGAGCCCATGAGCCATAACTACTGAGCCCACATGCTGCAACTACTGAAGCCCGCATGCCTAGAGCCCATGCTCTGCAACAAGAGAAGCCACCACAATGAGAAGCCCGTGCACCGCAACAAAGAGTAGTCCCCACTCACTGCAACTAGAGAAAGCCCACGCACAGCAGCAAAGACCCAACGCAGCCAAAAATAAATGAATGTTTTTTTAAAAAATGTACACTGGACATAACATTTTCCACATATCACAAAGAACAAAGTCTCACAACTGTCAGGAACAAAGGCAACGTTTTTTAGCTTTTGCAAATCGGGGTAGTGATACCAGTTCTGAATTCTTTCTCATGGGCTTAGCACCCACAGCCACTATTTCATGCACCCAAAGGATAAAGTAATCAACTTCTGTTTCCCATCTTCTGTTCAGTGAGTCACAAACAGCAGAGAAAGCAGAACTCTAAAAACCCATTTCTCAATAAACTGAACTATAAAGTACATACACTCCACATACCCAGTGCACTACAGATCAATCCCCAATCCTGAATAGTAAAGACTACAGATGTCTGGACCCGGACCAATTCAACCTCTAAATTTCATCAGGGATAATACAGGCAGAATATAACACCATTTTATGCATCCATCCAATTAAAAGTAACAGGCAAAAGAACAGTTTTCTCAAAAGTGGTGCTAGGGGGCTTCCCTGGTGGCGCAGTGGTTGGGAGTCCGCCTGCCGATGCAGGGGACACGGGTTCGTGCCCCGGTCCGGGAGGATCCCACATGCCGCGGAGCGGCTGGGCCCGTGAGCCATGGCCGCTGGGCCTGCGCGTCCGGAGCCTGTGCTCTGCAACGGGAGAGGCCACAACAGTGAGAGGCCCGCGTACCGCAAAAAAAAAAAAAAAAAGTGGTGCTAGGAATTTGGACAACCAAATGCAAAAGTATGAAATTGAACCTTTACCTCATATCACACAGAAAAATTAATTAAAAATGGATGGACGACCTAAATGTAAGAACTAAAACTAGAAAACTTGAAGAAAACATAGGGGTAAATCTTCATGATCTCAGATTTAGCAATGGATTCTAGATATGAATCAGCAGTGGATTCATAGCATGTGCAACACAAGAAAGAGTAAATAATTTGGACTTGAGCAAAATTAAAGATTCTGTGTATCAAGACACTATCAACAGAGTGAAAAGTCAACCCACAGAATGGGAGAAAATATCTGCGAATCATATGTCTGATAAGAATGTCTAAACAACAACAACAACAAAAAATTTAAAAATGGGCAGAAAACTTGGACAGACATTTCTCCAAAGATATACAAATGGCCAATAAGCACATGAAAAGACGCTCAATTTGACTGGTCATTATGGAAATTCAAATCAAAATCACATCAAGATTCCACTTCACACCTTTTAGAATGGCTGTTATCAAAAAAAAAAAAAGGAAATACAACAAGCTGGTAAGGATGTGAAGAAGTCAGAAACTTTGTGCATTGCTGGCGGGAATATAAAATGGTGCAGCCACTGTGGAAAACAGTTTGGCAGCTCCTCAAAAAGTTAGACATAGAATTGCCACGTGACCCACCTGTTCCACTCCTAGGTATATACCCAAAGAAGTCTGAACAAATATATTTATACACCAATGTTCAAGGCAGCATTATCCACACCAGCCAAAATGTGGAAACAACCCAGTGTCCATCAACAGATAAAGAGAGAAACATAACACAGAGAATAATTATAGCAATGGAGTATAATTCAGCCTTAAAGAGGAAGGAAATTTTAGCACAAGCTACAACATGAATGAACTTTGAAGAAATTATGCTAAGCAAATTAAGCCAGACACAAAAAGGCAAACACTGTATCATTCTATTTACATGAGGTACCTAGAATAGGCAAATTCGTAATGGCAGAAAGTAGAATGGTGGCCGCCAGGGGCTGGGGATACGCGAAATGGGAATTTTATTATGTAAAAGTTTTGGAAATGGATGGTGGTGATGGTTACACAACACTGTGAATGTAATTTATGCCACTGAATTATGCTCTTAAAAATAGTTAAAATGGTGAATTTAAGTGTATTTTAACCACATGAAACATTGAGTTTAAATTGCACTAAGTAGCAAAAAGCAACTTGGCTCTCACGTTGTAAAACACAATAAAAACATTCTACAATCTTTAATGATTGCCTTTGCCAGCGCTGGGGGATAGGGAGCAGGGAGCTAATGCAGAGAAAAGACACGTACCACAAAAAACATTAGTAAGCAATAAAATGACAGTACCCAAGATCCTGACTGGAAGTGTCACAGCTCCTAGAGCTATCTCCTGAGCCCATTCGCCTCCTTTTGGATGGTTGGGTCCCATCATTTGAATTATCTTCATTATCATCCTAAACATTTAAAAGATTCAAGAGATAACAAGACCAATAAATAAGGAAAGATTAATTATGTATCCTCCCAGACTTGCTAGAAGGCTCAACTTAAAGGCTTTCTAAGGACTATACAAATGTTAACTTCCTACTATAATTAATGAGGGACAAGAATCTGGAATGGGCAAGACCTGGGAAAAACTAATCTTCAATACAAATCAAAGTAAGAAAATTTTCAATAAACTTGTAAGTCTAAATCTACTTTTGCTTTCTTACCAAGAGGTTAAACTGCCTCCTGCTTTAGAGAAACACATAAAATTGCTGCAATACTCTGAAATTAAAGCAAATCCTCCTACCCTAGCTAGGATAAAAATGTACGGATCACGTAGTGTTGAACTCAACTTATAGCTGGTTTATTGGACTATTCTAACTGGCTACTTTAGGTACTTATATCCCTGTGAAAAGGGAACACAAAAGGACTAAAAACAGATGATCAATCCTGTTAATTTATTTCTTACATTGCAAATATTTAGCAAAAAATATACCCTAATAAGAGTCATCAACCTATATAACACCACACAATACCTCCCAAAAAGGAGAGGCTTAAAAAAAATTTTAAGCGACATCTTCCACTACGTGACAATATGAAGGGCTGTTAAGTTAGACCGTTTCATTAAGGCAATGAATGATGTTATCAAGTGTCAGGAAATTAATTTAATCGCATATTAGTTAAGACTTTAAAAAACAAATTAAAAAACAAAATCAAGGTAATGTAGCTTCCTAAGACAGTACAATTTTGTTAAATACCACGGTTCTAAGAATACAGAGGTAGTAAGTATGTTGGTCAAGCATGCCAAAGCTGGACTGCCTGGAATCTTACTGGGCACTGCCCTTCACGGGCTGAGTGGTTATCCTCTGTGATCAGCTCCTTATCTGTAAAACTGGGACCCTAATACTGCTTCCAATACTTGGCTAATGTAGGGATTAAATGAGTTAATACATGGGAAGCCCTTAGAGCAAGGCCTAGCAAACAATTAAGTGCCCAGTAAAAGTTAGTTAATATGATTATGATGCTATGATTATAAAGTATTAAAAGGCTCCACCTGGGCTTCCCTGGTAGCGCAGTGGTTGAGAGTCTGCCTGCCGATGCAGGGGATGCGGGTTCGTGCCCCGGTCCGGGAGGATCCCACATGCCGCAGAGCGGCTGGGCCCATGAGCCATGGCTGCTGAGCCTGCGCGTCCGGAGCCTGTGCTCCGCGACGGGAGAGGCCGCAACAGTGAGAGGCCCGCGTACCGAAAAAAAAAAAAAAAAAAAATCTCCACCTGTTAGGAATTTACTCAGATTCTTTACCAAATAGCAAACAACGGGGAATATTCTCCTCTTCAGTTCTTACAAAATAAGCATTCAATTGAAGAGCTCTGTATACTCCTATAAAGAAAAGCAACCAGGTAGGAGATGGAGAACAGTCTAAATCCATTCTCCAAAAACTTACACATAACAGTAATTCTCCCAAGTGAAACATTTCATATTCAATAAGCATTTGAGTATCATTTATATTTTACTTGCTTCTGAGCACTTTAAGGGTTTTAATATCCATTGAAGCACATTTCCCTTGGCTTAAAAATTTAGACACTCAAAAAGGGACAAAAAGTTAAAAATGCGAAGTCCTCAGAAAAGCTGAAACCACAATTTCACAAGTAGTGTTTGAATTCACTATTATAAATTCTAGGTAAATGTGCTATAACATAAGGTGAACATCGGAGAGGTCAAACAGCAATATATACCTCCTAATATTATGATGGAATACAATTAAGTTGAAAGAACTTCGCTTGCAACCTCGATATTGACCCAGAAGTCCTAAGCTTTAAGGCTGCCGAAATCTCCGATATCAGCTATCTGCATTTCAGAGTCACAGGCGGCTCCCACCTTGGGATTAAACCCGTTTCTGGGGGTCCCACACTTGCTTCAGACACGCTCCTGCAGCTGGGCCTGTACTCGGGGGGGGGGGGGGGGGCCGCCGCACGCAGGCCAGGCCTCAGGTTCTGCGAGCACAGCTGCGCGGAGACCCACCGCCTGGCCGCTGTCACCGGTCGGGGCACCTGAGGACCCTCGTGCACAGAGGACCGCACAGGAGGGGCTCCTGGCATGGGCAGCCTCGCCAGGGGACCGAAGAATCGTCCCTATGCCAACGCTGACCCCGGATCAGCGAAGACAAGGGTCCTCGGGGTTCCGGTTCCCATCACGTTGCAATTCCAACTTTTCACTTACAACTGAAATACTGGGGTTGTACAACTCATCGCTCCATTGCAACCTTCTGTCACAAACTAGTAAACTAACTTTGAAAACAAAATGTTTTAATGCACGACATCCTACCGCTCATGTCGATTCCTCTCCACTCCTCTCGGACTTTAAAACACTAAGTCCGTTTTACTTCCTTAAAACAGTGCAAACTACAAAACTTGAAAACAAAAAAGTCGGCCTGAAAATAACAGTACGGTTATTTGTTCTCAAACCAAGTTCATTAACTGGCTGGCTTGTTTTTCCACTTGAACACATTTCTGTTTTTTAGGAAGAGCTCAAATATTTCAAAAAGATACTCCTCAAATGAAGAAGCTTTTAAAAACATACAGTATCCCAGACTAACGTGAAGAAAACTCTCTCCGTTTCTGAAGAAAGTTTTATTTCTACGCGGAGCAGAAAGTCCCCCGGGGGACGTGCTCAGAAGCTCCTTCGGCGCAGAAACCGCCAAAAAGACTTCGGAACGAGGCCGACTCGCCCCCGGACCCGCGCGGGGCTCCGCGACTGTGCCAGGGCTCGGTGGGCCGGACGGGCCAGCCCGACGCCGGGTCCCCGCCGCCCCCTCACGGCCTCCTTACGGCCGCCACCCCCGCCCCCGGGGCCGCCCCCAGGTCCCCGGCCCCGGGCCCGAGGCGCCGCCGCCGGTCCGCCGCTCCTCACCTTCGGGGACTGCGCTCCAGGGGTGGCCGGGTCGCTGTCGCACGGCCGCGGGGACAGCTCAGCCCCGGGGCCGCCCGCCGCCGCCATCAGCCCGAGCGCCCCGCGCCGCCGCCTCCGCCGCCGCCGCCGCCTCGTCCCGGCCGCCGCCGCCGCCGCCGCCGCCGCCGCCGCCGCAGCGCGGGCCGCCCGCCGCCCGGGCCCCGCCCCCTCCGCCCGCCCGCCGCCCGGGGGCCGGCCCCTGCCTCCACGCGCCCCGCGGCCCGCCAGCGCCGCCGCCACCGCCATGGCCGCCGCCAGCGCGCCGCCCGCCGCCGCCGCCGCCGAGGACGCCGCCCGCCGAGCCCGCCGCCGTGCGCGCCCGCTGGGCCCTCTGCTCCCTCGGCCGCCGCCGCCGCCGCCCGCCGCGCCCGCTGCCGCCGCCGCCGCCGCCCCCCGGCCGCTGCCCTCGGCACCGCACGGCCCTAGCCCGCCGCTACCCCGCCTACCGGCCGCCGCAGCCCGGCGCGCTCCGCGGCCCCACCTCCCGCCGCTCCCCTCAGCCCCCAGCCCCGCCCCGGCCCGCCGCCCTGGGCGCGCTCGCCGCCGCCCCCTGCCCGCCGCCCCCGGCCCAGCCCCTCACACGTCAGCCCTCTCCTCCCACCTCGCCCCGCCCGGGGCTCCCCGCCCCTCCCCCTCCTCCTCCATCTCGAGGGTCCCTCCCCGCCCCTCCCTCCCAGGTGTCCGCGCCCCTGTCCCCACCCCCTCCCTCCCGGGGCTCCCCTCCCCTCCCCTCCCCTCCCCCTCCTCCTCCTCCTTCCTGAGGGTCCCCGCCCCCTTCTTCTCCCTACAGGGGTCCCTCTCCCGCCTCTGCCCTCCCCTCCCTCCCGGGGTCCTCGCCGCCCCGCCCCCTCCTCCTCCTCCTCCTCCTCCTCCTCCTCCTCCTTCCGGAGTCTTCACCACCCCCATCGTCTCCCTCCTGGGGGTCCTCTCCCTTCCGGGCGTCCCCTCCCTCCCGGGGGTCCCTCCCCAACCCCCCTTCCCGGGTGTTCCCGGGAACCGGTGTTCCCGGTTCCCAGTCGCTGCCCGTCGTCCGCCTTTGTTCTCTGCTCGCGACCTCGAGCTGTCTGGGGCTCCTGAACCACCTGCCATGGAATGTGTACTTTCCAAAGACATCCTCAGCTTGCTTTCATTTGAAAAGTTTATCCACATTCACCTCAGTGCGTGCGGAAATCATAAAACTTACAAGTTCACGTTCGACTTCGTTGGGATGTAGCTGCTGCAGCAGCTCCCACCCAAGACGGGAGAGCGAGCGTGCGGAGAGGGAGGACAGCGCTTCCGCAGCGGAACATTTGGGGAGTATACTGACCTCCGCTGGATTCTGCCTCGCTTTTTCTGGCTGCATAGCCTTAGCCGATCATTTATTGAATCTTCAGGGTTGTTGTAAAGTGCGTACAATGGTAGACCCATAAAAGTCACCAAGAAAGAGACCTATTTTATTTGAACTGAATTTATTATTAATCCGAGTTCTTAGGCTTCACCTGGTCACTTTTGGACTTCACCAAAAATTAAAAGAAGAAAACAAAGTAACTGAACCTTAAAAGAACACGAGAGACAGCTGTGTTAAGATGACAATGGTATATGACCCAGCAATCCCACTACTGGGCATATACCCTGAGAAAACCATAATTCAAAAAGAGTCATGTACCACAATGTTCATTGCAGCTCTATTTACAATAGCCAGGAGATGGAAACAACCTAAGTGTCCATCATCGGATGAATGGATAAAGAAGGTGTGCCACATATATACAATGGAATATTACTCAGCCATAAAAAGAAACGAAATTGAGCTATTTGTAATGAGGTGGATGGACCTAGAGTCTGTCATACAGAGTGAAGTAAGTCAGAAAGAGAAAGACAAATACCGTATGCTAACACATATATATGGAATTTAAGGAAAAAAATGTAATGAAGAACCTAGGAGTAAGACAGGAATAAAGACACAGACCTACTAGAGAATGGACTTGAGGATATGGGGAGGGGGAAGGGTAAGCTGTGACAAAGTGAGAGAGTGGCATGGACATATATTCACTACCAAACGTAAAATAGAAAGCTAGTGGGAAGCAGCCGCATAGCACAGGGAGATCAGCTCGGTGCTTTGTGACCACCTAGAGGGGTGGGATAGGGAGGGGGGAGGGAGGGAGACGCAAGAGGGAAGAGATATGGGAACATATGTATATGTATAACTGATTCACTTTCTTATAAAGCAGAAACTAACACACCATTGTAAAGCAATTATACTCCAATAAAGATGTTAAAAAAAAAAAATGACAGTGGTGCCAGAAATGTGTTAAAGTTGACCTCTCAGCAGACACTTTGTATCTGAGAGTGTAGATGACTTGTTTTATGGCAACAGAGAAGATTCTTGGATTTAGAATGCAAGATGGCTTCCCTTTCCTTCATTATTTTCGCTTACACTCAGCAGACAAGTTTGGAAAGATAAGACAAAGGGATTGTTTCTAGCCCATCACGTTGACACAAAGGACCTCCTTTGACTCTCCCAGCCCACCCTTTCCTGGCTTCTCCACTTGCCTCAGATCAGAGATGGCATCACCAACAACTCAAAACTCACAAGCTGCTGCTAATCTAGACTTTGCTTTATCTCACAACCTCAGTCAGAGCAGCTCCCCATTTCCCTGTCAAAAGCCCACTGAAGAAAATGGCCTAATTGTCTGAATGAGCCAAGAAGAACCAACATCTTTCCCCCAAATTCCCTCAACTGATCCAGACCCTCAGTTAGATTCTCTGGATAGAGTTTAATGTTAAATATATATTTGTATATTCAGTTACTTGGTTCTACTCATGTCCCTTGAGTATTCTGTCTTTAGATCAAATACAAAGTTAAAACTCTTCATTCCAAGTCAATAATCACTGATTCAGCCTTTCAACATGAAAGGTAAAGCATAATATTAAGGTGGCACTGTGCGATTACAATCCCTGCACATAGGCAGTTTCAACACTGAAAGAATATGATACAAATATACAGTTGTACTTAAAGGCAGTTTAGGTGTGTTGACTGAAAAAAAATGCACAACCTAGAAGTTGAGAGTTACGTTTTATTCGGTGGACATTCTGAGGACTTCAAGCCCAGGAGACAGGATTCTCAGATCACTCCGAGGGACAGCTGGGAAGAGGCAATGGGGGAGCCAGGATATACAGGTGTTTTTGCAACAAAGACCTGGTAGTCGGAACATCAAAAGATTACTGTTATTTAAAGAAAACCAGATATCTCAAGTTAAGGAATTTAGTACTTTTCTATGTATGGGAAGATGCAAGAGTTTGAGCTCACTGAAAGCATTCCTTTGATGTGCACCTCAGCTACTGGGGGCCAGTATCCTGTGTTTTCTCATCCTGAGTTTCTTCAGGTGCACTGCCCGGGTGGACGGGTACTTCAGCACATGACTGCGGGATGGTGGGGCATCCTGCCGCCATCCTGAGTTCCCCCAGGGCCGACTGTCAGGTGGCCATAACGTGATGGCTTGATGGCTGCAACATCCTTTGTTTACTGATACGGCAGGTGACATTTTTCGTTCACAGGTGGGAGAAAATTTACTTGCAACCAGGAAAATTAACATTTTAAGGTTGACATAGAATTTGAAAAGTATCTCAAGAGACTGGTAGGACAACTTCCTGTAAATGTGCAATTAGAAGTGGAAATATGGGTTCAAGCCTGAAAAAGACTGAGAGGTGGGAAAATAAGAGGCATATTCAAGTGCAAAGGTCATTCCCATTGTGGCTTGAGAATAGGGTAAATGAAGGTGGATTCTTGGAGTTAGGAGTGAAATATACAGGGAGGCAGTTTGATGTAATGGCAAGAACAAAGATTTGGAATTAAGACCAAATGAATACCAGCTGTGCCACTTATTAGCTGTGTGATCGTGGATAAATTATTTAATCTTTCTGACCCTCCATTTCCTCATTTGCAGGATTAGAATAATAATGTCCATTCAGTTATTTCACAAATATTTTATGGAAACCAACTAAGAACTATGTTACGTGATAAAAATACAAGGAATCATTTATTCATTCATTCGTCAAATACTACCTTACTATGTATTAAGTTAGGCCCTGAGTAAAGCACTGGCAATAGAGTGGTGAAGAAAAAAAGCCATAAAACTGTATGAGGCCACTTAGCATATGTAGCTATAGGTGAGAAAAAGGCCCAAGTTCAAGAATTCCAGAGATACTGGCGGAAAGAGAGAAGAAGGAAGAAAACTATCAAGTATTGTGAGCTGAGAGGGTAGAGTGTCTCAAACAGGGGACTGATCAACATGTCAGTTGAGAAGTCGAGTAAGATAAGGACAGGAAAATGTCCATTGTATTTAGAAATTTGGTAGTAACTACCAATCTTTATTGTCCCAAGCTGTTTCAATGGTGTGGCGATTTCAGAAGCTAAATTGATGTCGATTAGGGAAGGAATGGGAGGCTAGGGATTGGAACCAGGGTCCTGCACAGAGAGAAGTGTGAGTAATAGAGAAAGAGGGTGGGTGGAGAGGTGGGTTGCTGTCGTTTTCACTGCAGAAGACACTAGAGCATGTTTGCGTGCTGACAAGATGACTCGGTAGAATGGGGAAATCATGATGCAGGAGAGAGAGGGGATAGTGCTGGAGAGTGCCTGCCGTGAGAAGGACGGGAGGCAGCACACATGTTGGGATGAGCCTTTGAGAGGAGGAAGCACAGTCCGTTTATCGTAACCAGACGGAAACCAGACTGTGGCTGCAGGTGCGAGTAGCTTTGGAGATCTGGTGGTGGGAACTTGGGGGATTTTTCCTCTGATACTTCTTCTTTCCTTGATCAGGTATGAGATGAGATCATAAGCTGAAGGTGAGCAGAGGAGAGGAATATAGGAAACTGGGGGAGAGAGGAGGTGTGGGGATAGGAAAACAAAGCTTCTAGGATGCCAAGTATTTGCCCACTGGAGGTTTGTGGTCGTGAATTTAAAGTGAAACCAGTCAGTCAAGTTCAGCTATTTGAACTCAGGCTTGGACAAAGAAGACAAGGGAATTGGGGATTGTTCGGGAAGGGGTGTTCCCAAAGGAAGAAGAGGGGCAAAGGAATTTGGAGTGTGTTTGTCAGGGAGTGACTGTACAGCAGCTATAAAAGATGGGCCATGAGATCTGAGGCAGAAAACAAGAGAGCTGTGAAAGAGCGAGGAAGGTCAGTGAGCGGGAGGGTTCAACAAGACTGAAAAGTGACTGTCTTCAGGGTGTGCCAGGTGGTGAGCTAGAAGCACAGGAAACCACTGCATGAGAGTAACCTGCTCGAAACTGAGATTTCAGAGGTCATACTGATCTTGAGGCTAACAAGGTCTACAGGATGAACCAAGGAGCAGATGCCCGACGTGTGCTAGATGAAAAGGTCCTTGAATGTGAGTTGGTCAAGGAACTGGGAACCTAGAGCACAGACAGTCCTACTTGCATGATAGCCCAGGGCCATAAAAACAACCATGGGAGCTGGAGTCATACAAAGTAATCTTATTAATCAAAGAGAAAAAGTAGAGTTCTTCTACGACTTTAAAAAGCTTTCGTTAAAAAACTGAAAACTCCCTTACTGACAATTATACAGAATTTTTTTCAATGTAAAACTTACATTTAGTACACTGTAATTTGAAACATGACAAACATTGAGAATTAGTATTTTCTTTTAAAAACTTTACCAAGAGTAAGTTAAATTGTGCTTGCCTTTTTCTCATCCTGTAACTTATCTTTCCTATGCCTTGATAAATTGTCATACTTCTTTCGAAGTCTGGATGGCTTCCAGCATTTTATCTTTTGCATTTTCAATGTTGTAAGTAATCGCCAAGAGTCTCTTTAACATGAGGTCCCTTAGCCTCCTTTCCTCTGGACACCTCCATCCTTTTCTCACAACAACTGTCTGTAACTAACCTGTGACATCTGGGTGCATATTTCACAGCAGATTCACCAGATAGATCGACATGAGTCAGTTCATGTCGACGCCTAAATGATGGAACCAGCCTTTGCTGGCAGAAAAAGGTTGGTTTTCTGTCTCTTTGTAATTGCCGTTTTCTTTCAACGCTTTGGCCTGAATGCTAGCCGAACTGATTGAGATTTTTTAAAATTATTATTACAGTTGATACTTGAACTGTGCAGGTCCAGTTATACAGATTGTTTTCACTAAATATACCTACACTACTACACCATCTGCCATTGGTTAAATCCGTGGGTGTGGAACAGCAGATACCGTACAGTTTTCTATCCAAAGCAGAAGAAAGTCTTTCGCAACCACAAGTGGCTTCCTGTTCCTAGACAATTTAAGCTAAAAGATGTTGACGCAACCTCACCTTACTTTTCTTACTTATTTTGGACTTTCTCCCCATGATTCCTGCAGTACTTCCATGCGGGCTTAGGTCTCATCCTATCTTGGTTTTGCTGTTGTCATGTTCAAATTTCCTAACCAATTTCATTTCTAGCATCATCACTTCTTCTTTGATGCACTTTCTCCTTTTTTTGCCCCATTTCCTCTTTTGGTGGTCCATTTTTGTAAGACATCATGTGGTTTTGTCACTGGGAGACAAGGAGGCAACACAACTACATGCTTTGCTGTCTTGTGACCTGAAGAGCTGAATACCAGAAGTGCAGTGACCAGTGACTGACGGACTTTGACAGAAGGCTCATGACGCCCACCTGCTATGTACGTAGTGACTTGAGGACTGAAGAGCTGGCTGAGGAGTTTGTACTTTATGAAGTTACTCACAGTTAATATACTGTGGTCACTGAAATGTGAACCATGTTGTTGGGGGACTGGTGTGATTCTACTAAACTGTAGTAGCTACAACTTGTGCAAAGCGAGAGCTGCCTTACTGGATGATTATCTACGTGGATATTGAAGTCCCAAAGAATGACAGCAGGAGTTGAGTGGAGATGAAGCTTGCAATCCAGTGGCTCAGGTTTTCAAGAAACGAGAAGGAACAGGCCAGGGGACTAGTAGGCAGCAATGACACACAGAAGTAAAGAGCTGCATATCCAGATAGCATAAATTTCCAGGAGCCTGAGCTTTTTACAGTTTTTTATGTCTATGTTGTGTAGTATGGAACTGCCAGTCCTGGATTATCCAATGCATTAAAACACACAAGTGAAAAGAAAACTCTCCTCTGTCTTTCTGTTTATAGATTATTCAACTAATCAGTATTTTTACTGTACATTAAGTTGGGCATGTGTTTTCAAGTTCTGACTATAACTTGAAAATAGTATGAATTATCACAGACGTTACTGCTTGGCTCACCAAGCCCACCCCCTGCCTCCTTGCAGGAGAAGCCCCGATTGACAGTGGTGTCCACTCTCCACATGGCCGTGTGCTTCAGGGAAGGTGAGCTCCAACCCAGCTCAGGGAGTGAATCGTGATGATAAAGCCATGAGAACATGGTTAAATTCTACCAAGTTAAACTCGTGTACGTAGAATCTGAGGGGAGCGCAGGATGACAGAAAGAACCCGGATCCTTGATCAAATGCCTGAGAGATACAATTTTCCTCTTTTTAAAAAATAATTATGTTAGGTTTTTCGGTTCTTGCAGCTAAAAAGAGCTTAACTAATGGACTAACAACTAGAAAGACTGCACACTTGGAAGTGTTTCAATTGGAGGGAGAGGTGTTAGGGAAGTATTAAATATATCAACATCTTTCTTTCAAACTTGGTGACTTCTTTCAAAAGAATGCATGTAGTATATTAAGATACCATTCAAAATATCTGCCTTTGGAAGTTTTCCAAAAATCTATCTTAACATTTACTTAATTTGACATTTTACAAGTTTGCATCATAATATCCTGTAGCAAATTCTAATTTTCTTAAACCTAACTAGGATGATAAATAATTCCCCCATATTATAATCCATCATAAGCATTCATGTATTCGTATATATATATGAAAAAGGCATATACATATACCTCTTATACTTTTATACTTCAGGGTAATACAATGTTAATAAATATGATAACTAGTAAGTATAAAGGTAGAAATCCAGCTTTAACTTTGTTGTTAAAAGAATACAAGTAAGAAGCTTCAATTGGAGACATAAAAATAGCTAATCAAAACTACTATGAGGTTCACAAATCTATAAATTTCATGTATTTTTGAAAAGTTGAGAAGTAAACACTCTTTAGTACATGTAACAAGCTATTCACAGTAAAGAGCAAATACTAAGGCCAATGCCACGTAAGTTTCAGTTTCGTGTTTCGCAGCAACCCAGCTGTCCCAAGCAACATCCCAGATCCATCTGCTGGCAATCTACGAGAGAAATGTTTAGAAGATCCACTTTAGATCGAACATGTTAAGTAGTCATTTTTAAATCTATACAATGTTTGATACTGTTTAGAAGAGGCATCACTATCTCAGAAAGTTATATTTTAAAAGTAATTTGTCCAATTTTCCCTTTGCTGAAAAGACTTGACAGTGATGCTTCCTGGGTCCATCTTTTCTTTTACTGGAGCTGGTAAGTTATCTAACACAGAATGACCCTCCCTTAGCAGAGAGTGTCTGGGGGCAGGAACAGGAGGCACTCTGTAATCTGGGTCTAGTAGTTCTGCATGCAGTACTAGTCTGCGGTGTTATAGTCCGTAATGAGGAATTATTCTTCCCACCCTTAAAAGATTTTCGCCCGAAAGTTTGTCTTGAAATTAAAAGATGGTATTGACTCTGTGAGTAGGCTGTTAAAAGAGAAACCCTAATTCCTTGCTTCACCTTCAAAGCCACACATAATCTTTTTCTGTGGTGGCTCTAAAATGGTCAAAAACCCTCTGTGGCATCTCCCATCAAGAGGCTATTTTTCCACCCTGCAAATATGAATTGGCCTTGGGACTTGCTCTGAGCAAAAGAATGTAACACTGCAACTTCCAAGAAAGGCCTTAAGAGGTCTTCTGCTCTCACCTCCTGGAATGCTGTGAGGAGCCCCACATGTAAGGAAGCCCATTCAGTCCACTGGAGGATGATGGCTCCTGTGCAGGGGGACCCAGGTGCCCCAGCCAACAGCCAGCACCAACTGTCACACCTGTGAGTGAGGCTGTCGTGGACGTCTAGGTCCAGCCGAGTCACTGGATGGCTACAAGTGCATCCGTGAGACCAGGAGAAAATCCAAACAGCTAATCCAGGCTAAGCTGCCCCACAGAATGGTGAGCAAACAGGCTGCTAAATTCTGGGGTGGGGCTGCCTAAATACACCACAACCTCTCTGGTTAGTAGTCAAGCACAGTGAGTTCGCCCATCTTAGCGTCTCCGCGCTCCATGTTTTCTCTGCTTGGACATTCTCCCTGATCTTTGGCACGGCTGGTTTCTTCTTGTCATTCAGACATCAGAGGCCCTTCCCCGTCTCCAGACAATCCCAAGTAGTCACTCCGTCCGCAGAGCACTCGTCACCATCTAGAAGCGTCTCGCTCCTCAAGTGTGCACGTAGGCTGTGGTGTAATTCTGTCCTCCCCAGAGCCTTGCTGACTGCCCTGTGGGCGGCAGCCTTCCACCCAGCCAAGTCCTCCCGCCAGGCTTCCTCATGGAGCCCCTCAGACTGTCCCACCCCACACACTCACGCTCAACTCACTAGAAACGCACACAGCTCTCAGGGTATTCACTCTTACTTGTAAGTAATAGTAATAAGCCTTTCTCGTGTAGGAATTGCTCAATGAATATGTATTGAATACAAAAAGTGTCTTTCTGTTTATTGAGGCCTCTGGGCTGGGCACTCTGTTAGGGATTTTAATATGGATAAGCAAGTAGGTTTTATCATCCCCATTCTACAGAAGGAAAACGATGTCCAGGCCAGAGGCAGTGTGTGTCGCTGCCAGGATTCATATCCAGGCCAGCTGGACGCTAAAACCTAGGCTATTACACTCTCCACATCATTTTATTTTCTTACACTCTAAATTGTGTTGTTTTATTTTCTTGACTGGAGTAAAAACTCCTTGGCAATCATGGTCCATGTCATGTAATTTTCTGTATTTTCCTCAGTACCTATACCTATTATTTAGTGCCCTAAATCAATTTACTGGTTAATCAATTATTAAATGACATTAAATTGTCAAAACTGTTATGGTCAAGGAACAGAATACCCATACAATTTAATAAATTATTAACAGAAAATTACCATTTCTAGCTTAGTATTTTTCAAATAATTCATAGTGAAAGAAAATATAGTTCACATAATTATCCTTTCAGTCAAGATGCACCTCAGGATCCGGAAGTGCCTTTGAGACATTGCAATAAATATCAAGTCACTTAGAGGGGAGACCTCATAGTTGAACTCGGTAGATGCTGATCAGTGAGGTACTTACATTGATTGCCTGACCCGTCTTTTGAATGAATAATACTTTTATAATGAACTTATAACGGTGGAACCCAAATTCTTTGACTGCTAACAATATGCGATCTGCTAATTCAAGCGACAAATGAGAGAAGACTTTGTCATCATATTTGACATCTTTAAGATTTTCCTTTAAAAAAATTAAGAAAATATTTTAATTTTCAAACCAAATATTTTCTAAACAAAAATTGAAGTAGAAAATGTGTCTGATTAATACATGTAACTTTTTGAAAAATATACATATTTCTAACCAAATAATATTAAATGGTTGATATGTTTACCAATTTATTTCAATAATAATTTTGAAGAAAATTTAGTTTTATTTATTTACTTATTTTTTAATATTTGGCTGCATTGGGTCTTTGTTGCTGTGCGTGGGCTTGCTCTAGTTGCAGGGAGCAGGGGCTACTCTTCGTTGTGGTGCCTGGGCCTCTCATTGAGGTGACTTCTCTTGTTGCAGAACATGGGCGCTAGGCATGCGGGCTTCAGTAGTTGTGGTGCGTGGGCTCAGTAATTATGGCTCACAGGCTCTAGAGCACAGGCTCAGTAGTTGTGGCACATGGGTTTAGTTGCTCTGCAGCATGTGGAATTTTTCCAGACCAGGACTCGAACCCGTGTCCCCTGAATTGGCAGGTGGATTCTTAACCACTGCACCACCAGGGAGGCCCTAGTTTGGTTTTTAAATTATGTTCAGTTGCCCTTCATTAGCAACCCTTAAGCTTAAGTTTTCCTTTACTAGATTACTGTACCAAGCAAGCAGTTATTAGGGAGACACAAAAGGAATTTTAAAACAAAGCTTCTGGGAATTCTTAGGTAGAGAATCTTAAATGTTTCTCAAATTTATGTATTTGCTAAAATTCAGGAGCAGAGCCTGCATTATGTTTTTCCTGTCTCTTTTTTTGGCCATGTGGCACGTGGGATCTTAGTTCCCCGACCAGGGATCAAACCCACACCCCCTGCATTGGAAGGGCAGAGTCTTAACCACTGGACAACCAGGGAAGTCCCTATTCCTGTCTTCTTGTCTCCACAAATTAAAGGCCACTTCTTTCTAATTCTGCTTCTATGGCTTCTCACTCTACTGCTTTTTTCTGTGGCCTCCAGGAGAATATCAAGGAAATCAAAGATTTCTCATGTTTGTTACTAAATTAATATATAGCTGGGGGCAGGCGGGGAGACAGATGTGGGCCATGAAGGACTACATTTTCCTACAAACCATAAGCAGACCTGAACCAGCTGGTGAGCAGGTGGGGCCTGGCTTTGATTAACCGACTCAGACCAATGATAAATTAACCAATGTCCTGAGTTCTAATGACAACAAATGGATGCCTACCTGGTAATTTTACAGGCAAGTAAAACCAAATAAATTACCCATTTTTTGGTTTTGGTTCCCTTCTAGAATGCTTCTGGATCTAAACTGGGTCTAGAAGAATTTAGTTCCTTCAGGCAATTGGCTCAATCTTTTGGACACTTAGCGACATCCATTCTCCCTTCTGAATCTGCCTAACAGATCCCAGGCTTTATCTACCTAAGTGTTCATTTTTAATAAATAAAGAGCACATGCTATAGGAAGATACCTATAAGCTCCATCAGTATATACTGTTTCTGTGTCTAGAACTGTGTTCAATGTTCCCTAAACACAAAGGAAAATCCCCGGCCTCTCTATGACCCCTAGCCTTCCACCTATATTTCCAATAAGCTGTTCCAGGCCCCATCATGCTCAGCTATCACATGCAAACACAATTTGAAATTCTACTATAGTCAATAAACTTGAACTCAGTCTATGTGGTAGGGCTGAGTGACACACCAAAATGTATACTCAGTCACAAATGCTTGCTATTAGTGTTTAGATCAGAGAATTAATCATTATTTTATTGTATTGAATTTATTTCCTGAAGTTATGAGCCATAATATCTTTACCAAATATTATCTGATAATTATTAATTCAGCTTAGAAATGTATCTATGTCTATGGTGGTGGAGGGAGGTTGGAGGGTGGGTTTCCTAAATATTCTTCTATATTAATAAAGGTTAATTCATTTAAGAATTAACTTTGATACAATTAAAGGGCCATTAATCATTTATACAGAATAAACTAAACATATGCTTTCTTCCCAATAGCTAGCTTACATCAGTTATTACTAAAGGAATGCATCTTGTAAATTAGAGGTGGGGGGGGGGTAGATTAGGCTGGGTAGAGTCCCACAAAGGGAATCTGGTCATCAGAAAAATCCTGGGTGCCTGGTGCCCAAAGGTGAAAAGGGGATTCAGAAAAAGTGGTCCCTTAAACAAACATTCTATAATTCAAGTTTTTAATTTGGCCCTTTATTAGGAAAGATGGTGAAGGGAATTCTTTCCATCTGAACCATGTAGTCTTCACATACCAACACTAGCATAATTAATATTGGTATTCGTATTACAGTATTAATTTTGTAAAATTGAAGAAGCTTTGTTGGACTAGCCTGAAAACATGTGTCTGAGTTTCAAACTGTCTTAAATGAACTTTAGATTCCAGCTGGTTTAATGAAGAAGAAAACCCATGCATAAATTGGGGATTGCCTGTTCTTAAGATGTTTTAGTGTCGCCATGAATCAATTTTTCACACATATTCAATATGGGTTTTTTTTATTCATTCCTCCAAATATGGGAGACACATGGAACCTGAAGGATAAATAATTTACGGATAATTAAGAATTAAATGAAATAGCAAAAGAATATTCCTTTTGGTCTAGCTTTAATCATAGCATCACCATGAAGATTATTGAGTATGACTCCAAAGTAATTTCATATTTTCAGAGATAAAAGCTACAAAAAAATCAATCAGGGTAACTATACCGCCATAAATCTTAACATAGTTTATCAAACCCCCAAAGCTAGGATATTACTATCATATGTATCTATCAACCTACCTTTAATATCTGCTGGACTTTCGTTTCGACTGAATAAGCCTGGAATTTTTTCAATGGCTCCATTCTATATGAATTAGCAAACTTTAGTTTTGCCAGGGTACTCTTCCATTCTTTACCTATGTCAGCAATTGAGTCATCAAATGGTGGCTCTACGTACTGAACATCATGAATTGATCCTCTCAGTCTTTCTCTTAAAATCTGTGCATACTGAAAGGAGGGAGAGAGAGACAGAGACAGAGATTACTTTTTTAATTGTAAAATGAAATTTCGTTTTTAAGAACCCTGGTGCAATGGGACAGGACTGACACAAAGCTTGGAAATCCATTATAAGACTTCAATGATTGTGTGGTCGCTAAATCCTAGATTCATTTCTGGCTATCAATTTGGTAAAAGAAGAAAAAAGAATATAGCTATCATCTATCTATTTATCTATAAACAGAAATACACACAAACACAAATTTGAATGCATATATTTAGAACATCCATGGAAGATGCAAAAGAACTAGAAACAAGAGTGGCCCCTGAGAGGGCAACAGAGTGGCTAGAAGACTGGTATGTAAGGAAAACCTTTCATGCTCCCTGCCCTGACATTATGAAAATATTATCCTTTATTGTCTTCTTATAATTTTAATTATTTTATCTTTGAATAAATAATACAATTATTTACATAACACATTTCTAAGTCTTAAATTGAAAAGATAACAAAAGTGTATTGATTTGGTATATACATCTTTCTGTGCTTTTTACATTCAACATTTATTGCATGACATTCAACCTGTCTTAAGGAACTACTTATTTAGCGGCTACTATGGTTCAGTTAAGTACTCTAGGCTCTGAAGTTACAGTGGTGAACTTCATTATAACAACCAGGAATTAATTGTTTTACTTGTATTAACTCATAATCAAGGACTCTGCACTCATGGAGTTATCCTTCTAGTGGGGAGGAGGACTGACAGACAATAAAAACATATATGGGGTAATGACTAAGCCAATTTAAATAGTGGTAATCGCTATACAAATAAAACCACATGACTTGATAGAAACTCATCATGAGGGCCTAATTTGGACTGAATAATTGGAGAAGTCCCTTCAGTCCGGTTTGGGCTGAAGTCTAAAAGGAACAGGAAATAGGAAGGACAAAGAACATGTTCTGAGAATAGACGTGTGTTTGGTGTGTCTGGACCGTTTAGAGTGAGGAAAATAGTAGTAACAGAATAAGGTTAAAAAGGTATCATGGGGCTTCTCTGGTGGCGCAGTGGTTAAGAATCCACCTGCCAATGCAGGGGAGATGGGTTCGAGCCCTGGTCTGGGAAGATTCCACTTGGCGCGGAGCAACTAAGCCCGTGCGCCACAACTACTGAGCCCGCGCGTCTGGAGCCTGTGCTCCGCAAGAAGCCCACGCACCGCAATGAAGAGCAGCCCCGCTCGCCGCATCTAGAGAAAGCCCACGCATAGCAACGTAGACCCAACGCAGCCAAATATAAATAAATAAAATAAATATATTAAAAACAAAAAGGTATCATGTAGGACTAAGAGTTTGAAAAGGAATTTGAAATTTATTCTCAGAACAGTGAGGAGCCAGTGGAAGGATTTAAACGGGCAAGTGATATTTTCTAGTTTACAGTTTTAAAAGATTATTGTGGCTGCTGTATGGTGAATAGATTAGAGGGAGATCAGGGTCTGAGGTAATAATTTATAGTTTAAAACACTTGTTTACAAATAATGTTAATGATAAATAACTTCATAAGTGTACAATAGCGTTTCAAACCAGGAACATGGTTTGCTTCTGCATTTACAGAAGAACTTTTAGTTACAATTAATTTTTTATATTACAAGAATTTCTTTCAATTTATTCTGAAGCATTAATTCCTTTGATATTCTTTCAATGTCCCATTTAAGGTGATTTAAAAACACATTTTATGTTTTTAGGAGTTGTATATAAAAATACCATTGTTGCCTACTAAAATTTTATTAATTTTAATGTTTATTACATCTTGATTTTCCTACAGTCCTACATATTTCTATCACTCCTCTTCATTTTTCACACCTTACTTCATAGACCAGTAGTTTAAAGTGTATACATTAAACATCATATTCCCAGGAATACTATGGGAAAATATTTATTCTCTACCATTGATGTTTCTATGTGGCAGAAACTGTTATGGAGCAATAGCTCCCCTTCTTTGCCCTCTGATTTGTTCCTCTCTGAGGGAGTTTATGCGGTAAGCAAGTTAGGAAGAGGAAGAGCATGTTTAGTGCAGAATCTCCCCACCTCTCCTCTTGACATCTAATTATAAGTAGTACATATTTTCTGTTCCACCACTGCATATGCTTTACAGAGATAGGACATCATCTTAGATATATGTCATCATCCAGCTAGACCCATGACTGGGTGAGCTGCTTTAATTTAGGTAGAAATGTTACCAATTTCCATCCTATTTTTCATCCCTAATGGTTTGTTAATATGGTGAGTTACATTGATTTTTGAATGTTAAACCAACCTTGCATTCCTGGAATAAACCACACTTGAGCATATTATTATTATTATTTTACTGAAGTTTGTACCTTTTAACCCCCTTCACCCATTTTGCCCACCCTCCAGCCCTTTCCCCACACCCCAACCTCTGGCAACCACCAATCTGTTCTGTGCATCTGTGAGCTTCCACATATAAGAGAGATCATACGGCATTTGTCTTTCTCTGACATTTCATTTAACAGAATGCACTCGAGACACATCCATGTTTTTGCAAATGGCAAGATTTCACTCTTCTTTGTATATATACACCGTATCTTCTTTATTCATCCATTCATCATTGGACATTCAGGTCATTTCCATATCTTGGCTATTGAAAATAATGCTGCAGTGAACATGAGGGTGCATGTATCTTTTTGAATTACTGTTTTTGTTTTCTTCAGATAAATACCCAGAAGTGGAATTACTGGATCACATGGTAGTCCTGTTTTTAACTTTTTGAGGAACCTCTCTACTGTTTTCCATAGCGGCTGCATGAATTTACATTCCCACCAACAGTGCACAAAAGTTTTTTCTCTACATCCTCACCAACACTTACCTCTTGTCTTTTTGATAACAGCCATTCTAACAGTTGTGAGTTTTGATATGAAACTTTCCTGATGATTAGTAATGTTGAGCATCTTTTCATGTACCTGTTGGCCATCTGTATGTCTTTTTTGGAAAAATACCTATTCAGATCTTCTGCCCACTTTTTTCATCAGATTTTTTTTTGGAATTGGAATTGGAATTTTGATAGGGATTGTATTATATTAAATCTGTAGGTTCTTTTGATACTATGGAAATTTTAACAATATTAATTCTTCCAATCCATGAGCACGAAATATACTTCTATTATGTCTTCAATTTTTTTTCATCAATGTCTTACAGTTTTTAGTGGACTGGTCTTTCACCTCCTTGGTTAAATTTATTTCTAAGTATTTTATTCTTTTTGATGCAATCATAAATGAGACTGTTTTCTTAATTTCTCTTTCTGATAGTTCATTATTAGTACATAGAAACCCAACAGAATTTCTTATATTGATTTTGTGTCCTGCCACTATACTGGATTTGTTTTTTAATTCTAATGTTTTTTTTTTTTGGTAGAGTCTTTAGGATTTTCTATATATAATATCAAGTCATATACAAAAAACAACAATTTTGCTTCTTCCTTTCCAACTTGAATGCCTTTAATTTCTTTTTCTTACCTAATTGTTCTGTCTAGAAATTCCAGGACTATGTGAATAAAAACAGCAAAAGTGGGCATCCTTGTCTTTTTCCTGACCTTACAGGAAAAGCTTAGTTTTTCATTATTATGTTAGCTGTAGGCTTTTGATATACAGCCTTTATTATGCTGAGGTACATTCCCTCTATAACCCCTTTGTTGAGAGTTTTTTTAAAAAACCATAAATGGGTGTTAATTTTTGTCAAATCTTTTTGTGCATCTATTTGAATGATCATGAGATTTTTATCCTTCATTTTGTTAATGTGGTGTATCACACTGATTGATTTGCAGATGTTGAACCATCCTTGCATCCCTGGAATAAACTCCCTTTGATCATGGTGTATTATCTCTTTAATGTGCTATTGAATTCAGTTTGCTAATATTTTGTTGAGGATTTTTCCATCTATGTTCATCAGGAATACTGGCCTATAATTTTCTTTTCTTGTGGTGTCCTTGGCTGGTTTTGGTATTAGGGTAATGCTGGCCTTGAAAATGAGTTTGGAAGTGTTCCCTCCACTTCTATTTTTTTGGAAGAGTTTGAGAAGGATTGGTATTAATTCTTATTTTAATATTTGGTAGAATCCACCAGTGAGGCCATCTGATCCTGGACTTTTGTTTTAGGTAGGTTTTTGATTACTGATTCAATCTCCTCACTAGTAATCAGTCAATTCAGATTTTTTCTTTCTTCATGACTCAGTCTTGGAAGGTTGTATATTTCTAGTAGTTTATCCATTTCTCCTAGGTTGTCCAACTAGTTGGCATAGTCATCTCTTATGATCTTTTGTATTTCTGTGGTATCAATTTTAATTTCTTCTCTTTAATTTCTGATTTTATTTATTTGAGTTTTCTCTCGAGTCTTGGTCAGTTTGTCCCCTCTCCTCACTTGGGGCCTCCAAAGACAATAAAAGTTTTGCCTGAAATTTTCCCATAGCTCATGTCAGATTTTCTATTGCTGTCTCAAAATTCACTAAGCCTGCTCTGCAGTGTCAAATCTGCTGTTAATTCCACTGTTTATTTTACATTTCCAACTTTATATTTTTCACCTGTAGAGGTTTGATTTGGATTTACCACGCTTAATCTTTTCTGATTTTTTTAAAAAATATTTATTTATTTGGCTGTGCCCAAGTCTTAGCTGCAGCAGGCGGGAACTTTGTTGCCACATGCAGGATCTTCAATGAGGCATGCAGAATCCTTAGTTACAGCATGCAGGATCCTTAGTTGTGGCATGTGGGATCTAGTTCCCCCATCAGGGATCAAACCCGGGCCCCCTGCATTGGGAGCATGGAGTCTTAACCACTGGACCACCAGGGAAGTCCCTCTCCTCATTCTTGAACAGAACATATTAACTCTTTTATAATATCAGTATTTTATAACTGCTTTAATGTGATGAAAACTAATATAATACAATAACTTTTATAATAACCGCTTTAGTGTCCTTTTATACTATTTCTATCTTTTTATCATTTCTGGGTGTTTTGTTTCTTCTCTCCATTTTGAGTTGTACTATTCTGCTTCTTTGAAGGTATGCTAATTAAATACCAGATATTGTGAATTTTACCTTCCATTTTTGCTGTATATTTTTGTATTCCCACATGCATTCTTGAGCTTTCTTCTAGAATGCAGTAACTTGGAAACATTGTAATCCTTCTCAGACTTATTACGAGGCAATTTAAAATCCAATTTAAGCTTTGATAGGCTGAACTAGAGAAAACCCTAAGTCTAGGGTCTTTTTCCCCCAACACTGAGACAATACACTTCTTAGCACTCTAACCAATGCCCTATGATTTACGTGGTTTTCCATTCTTACTGGTGGGGAAAAAAAAAACTATTTTGTGTGAGTCCAAGGATTTTTTTCTGTTTCTTTTGGGTGGTTCTTTCTCTAGCCACACCTGACTTCCTCACCAGATGCGCTGATGTACTAAGCTGAAGACTTGAGGAAAATCCTCTGCAGATCTTGGGAACTGTTTGTACAGCTCTCTCCTCTCTAATACTCTGCTCTTATATCACCCTAACCTACCCTGACTCCCAAATCATTCTCAACTAAGGGAGACATCTCCATAAGGTATGGGCTGGAAGCCCTCACCAGGCAGTACATTAGGGGAAATCTTGGGGCTCACCTTTGTTTGTCATCTCTCAAAGATCACAATCCTGTCTTGCCTTACATCCAGCCAGTGGAAATAAGTACTTCATACATTTTCTGTAATTTTCTGTAGTTTCTGGTAGGAGTTGGCTTCTAGTAGAAGTCCTTAATCAGAAATAAACCTGCTGTTTTAATCATCTGTCAGACTGCTTTATGTTTTAGTTGCGGAAGAGAAGCATTATAGCTCCCCAAACCTCTTAAAAATGAAATCTTTATTTTGTTCTTTTTGATTAATAGAATGCTTCTCCAGGGTACTGCCATCTTCTTTTCCTCTCACAATACACCCAAGGGATACAACTATATTATATCATTAATAGTGGCTCTCAACTGCAAAGAATTCCTTGGGGATAGGGCATGCATTTGTGGTTTAAAAATAACAATCAGAGATTCTAATATGCTGAAAACTCACATCTCTGCCATTTCTTCCATATATATATTGGCTTTCTGATTTAGTATTCTCTTTATTAAGAGTATTTTATCTCTTAATTACGGAAAAATCTTTGTGGTCACTTCCAAAACTTAGAAATAGGCTTTAAATATGAAGAACTTTTTGGTATCTACTAAAACAATCTGAGTTTAATTATTTAACCTATTGATATGGCATTTCCTTATGTTGAGCCTACAATCCTAGGAAAAAAAGAGCATGGTCATGAGATGCCATTACATTAATGTATTTCTAAAACCTGTTTGCTAGTATTAAAGATTTTCAAATGTACGTAGACAAGTGAGACTAACCAAGTTTTCAATTTTCGGTAATTTGTTTATGGTTTTGGAATCTTTGGTTGCAAGCAATAAGCACGGAATCTCGTTAACCATATACATAACTAATTGGAAAGATATGGAGTAGCTCACAGAATGGAAGAGCAGCCTAAAGAGTCTGACACTTGAGGCAGTTCAGTATGCCGCCTTCAATTTAAATTAATCTCAACCATCTTCTTTAATTATTACAGGAAGAGTTCATCTAATCAGCCTAGTTTTGGTCTCATCCTCACCACAAAGTTAAGGAAGGTGACTGACAGTCCCACCAAAACTCTATCCAATAGGGAATTAGTTAATTCTCCAAAGGAAAATTGAGTTGCTACTAGTAGAAGAAAATAAATGGATGCACAAGAGAGAAAATCAAAAGACATTTATAACCATTAAATTGTGTGCCCTAGTCTTTCTTATGCTCAGGATCATGAGAATAATCAGCTACCTGAAAGTTAGGAATGACTAATTAGTGACTCACTGCCTTCAGGCACATTTAGTGAGCATTTGCGAAATCTTTTCTCAGTCTCTTCCCAATTCAAATTTCTTACCTGTAGAAACCCAGATTTTAAAGGCAGCTATGGTTAATCACATTCATAGCAAATAAGCAAGAACTGCCTTGGTCCATTCCCCCTTTCCCCAGATTCTGGCCTATATACCAAGTGAACCTATCTGTCGTCCCCTCCTTTTGGATTCAGACTTCTTCACTTTTCAAGGCTTCAGATCTTCAGTAGACAGTAAGTTTATAAAAGGCACCTCAAAATACAAATATTTTTCATTACTGCAGGCAACCTATCTTTTTCTCAGACTTATTACGAGGCAATACAACAAAGTTTCTGGGAGCATGGATTTAAAATCCAATATATTAAGGTTTCTAGCCTTGCTGTGCTTTTGCTTGGTTCTGAGAACTTGCCCTATTTATTTTTCCTCCTTTTGTTTCTCTTTCCTCTGTAAAATGTAGACACCAAAGAGCAGTCATTAGAACCTGAAATGTTGCCATGACTTTTTGGGGGGGAGGGGGGTTGGGAAGGATTCTGTTATTTGAAATAAGGATCTTCAAAAATTAGTGTTTTGGGCTTCTCTGGTGGCGCAGTGGTTGAGAGTCCGCCTGCCGATGCAGGGGACGCGGGTTCGTGCCCCGGTCCGGGAAGATCCCACATGCCGCGGAGCGGCCTGTGCTCCGCAACGGGAGACGCCACAGCAGTGAGAGGCCGGCGTACCGCAAAAAAAAAAAAAAAAATTAGTGTCTTGCCTATTATCTCTCTTTCATCCTGTTGATTATGGGTCCCACAAAGTAGGTATGAAAAGAAACAATTATAGGCAAGTGGACCAGAAGTCCCAGCTCCATGATTACAGTTTCGTACTGTAATGGTTTTCACACTATGCTCATACAGAAATCACGGTGTTACACCGCCAATAAAACAGAACGTCATTTTGCATTAATTTCAGACAGTAAGTTAATGAACAGAATTATTTTCAATTTAACTTTCTCGTACGTTCTTCAAATAGTGAGGCTGCTGCTGTTTACAAAAACTCAAAACATCTCATTGTTCTGCTTGGTATATCCAATCCAAATATTATTATCATTATTTTGAAGCACAGCACCCATACACCTACTTCTGGCTGGTAAAGCTGCGGTTTGTGTGGTGGCACTAAACACACTATAATTACGTATTTCTGGGGAAAGCGCCTCTTAGGAAACCTGAGCTGAACAAATCTGAAGAGAACTGAAAAAGCTGTTTCAGTCAGTTAGCGCGGTGGTCTAGGGTCTACGCCACAAAAGCCGGAGCTCTGCAGCCTAGGGGCTGGCCCTCGTCCCGAGTCTCCTCACTCACTGCCTCCTTCTCGAACATGCTAGGCCTCCTCTCTTTCCGAGGCGTCATCGGCGGCTGCTGAGGCGCCGCGGCCGAGGGCGGTTTCCCACCCCAGCCCCGCTTCTCCATCGCGCAGGCTCTCGCGGACGACTTCCGCGACAGGGTTTCGCTCGCGCCTGCGCCGCGGAAGCCGGAAGTGCGCCGCAGGGAGGGCCGTGACGTGACGTGACGTGACATGGCGTGGCTTGCGTCATCCCTCGGCGCCGTGGACGGGAGCCGTAAGTCATGGAGGTAGAGTTGCAGTCGCCGGTTCTCCTGAGCGCGCCCCTGGGGGTGCGGCGCGGGAAGCGCCGTCCGGGCCGCAGCCGGTGCCGCGGCGGAGGGCGGCCGTGCCTGCGCGGGGTGGCGCCTGCTGGACCCGTCCCGCCCCGCCCTCCTGCTTCTTGGCGCCGCCCGACCCCACGTCGTTCCTGGGGCTCGGGGTCCCGGCTGCAGTCCGCGAGGACGTGGTGTGGGGGCCGAGGGGACGCCTTGCGCGCGTGTGGAGGCTCTGTGGCCGCGACAGCCACGGCCCGGAGCTGTTCACCGGGGCCGGGTCGTGCACGCACAACGCGCCGTTGGTTATAGGTTTTGTTCTGACTGGCTTTCGCCCCTAAGGGAAGTTTTCGCTAGGTGGTACCCTGAGCAGTGTGGGAAGTTTGTGTAGGAATACTCGCCTCTGGCTCACATTTGCAAGTGAGAATTACATTGGACATTTTGGGGCCATTTTGATAACGTAAAACTAAATCACAAGGGTCTCATTAACTGACCGGAGATCGGATTCAGTGGGGTTGCCTCAAAATAAGGATTTTACTTACATTCCTGCCTCAGGGAGTTCAATGTCAGTCATCTGTCAGCAGATTTAGCACTAGCTGCTACTTTCTGAGTACTGTGTGCTAGGGGCTTTTCAAGTGTTATCTCTAATTACTACAACCAGAGAAGGTGATAATATTTTGCACCGCTTTACAGTTAAAAGCCTCGGGTATGTTAAGTAACGTTTTCAAGGCAAGAGGTAAAGAGTCTGAGAAAGGATTCAAACTCAGATCATTCTAGCTGTCAAGCACAGGCCGTTTGCACTACCCCATGCTGCTCTGGACAAGACACTGAAGTATCAAAAAGGGCGTGGGAGGTGCACACACATGTACACAAACATGCAGGGTTTCCGGCTTCTGGGGGGGACAGGCATGTTCCTGAGTGTAATACACAGGATGATGTATTTATTGTCATGAGTGACAATCAGAGCATTGCAGCATTTCATGTTTGTTGATTTGAGGTTGGATTTTATTGTCTAACAGAGTATGGGCTTAAAAGTTAACCTAGAAGCCAACTTGTAGAATTGTATGTGTGTTGGTAGGGGTAGAATATAGCCATTCCTCAGATCTGAAGGTCTTGGAGACTTGGAGGGGTGTATTGCAGCTCAGGGTAGGAGGAGCCAATCATTCATGTAACTTATTTTTCATTTATTGTGTGCCAGGGTCTATGCTGTGTCCTGGGGTTACAGCATTGTATAAGGCGTGGTCTCTGTGCTCTAAGATCTTACTGTTTGGTTGAGTCTGAGGGACAACTGTGTCGATCCAGTGCCTACAACCAAAAGAGACCCTTTTTACAACTTCAGGTGCCAAATCCAGGGCCCACTCTGCTAGTGGGGTAGATGGGCTTTTGTGCAGAAATATCATTTCTGCCTGTCACCTGTCACTCCAGAACTACAGCTCATTCCTTTAGAGTTCGAATCCTTTTTAAAAATGCAAGGAGTCCCTTCTGATGTGAATATGACCTTTTAGAGTTATATTTCTGTGTTAGTCCAGAGACAAACCACACTAGTTTTTGCACTAAGATAATTTGGTATAAAGAGTTAACTAGGTAAAAATTGTTAACTAGTTATCTGAAAGGATAAAAAGAGATCTCTGCAAGTAGTATTGTGGACACGGCAGCTGCGGGAAGCAGTCACTCCCCCTAGGACTGAGGGAGCTAAGGGAAGTGGTTGGAATTTTAGAGCTTAGAAACTTAGAGGAGGGCCCCTGCCTGGCTGAAACTCAGGGGTCTAAGGAGGAAACTGTGCTGCCCAGCTATGTGTAAGGGCCTGGCAAGTCTGGGAAGCAGAGTTCTGAAGGGAAGGCACTGACGCATGGTGTTGTGTCTGTGGTGGGCATTCGGTGGTAAAGCTGGGCCTACAGGTGTCGGGAAGACTGCAGACTGAGTTCAGCTGCTGCTGCAGGGCAGTGCTCAAAGGAATAGGAAGCGCACAGGAAGCCCCAGGCTGCAGGCAGCGGGAGCAAGTCCCCTCTCCCCTGCCGTCCCGCAGTGCTCCTAGGGGTGTGCACCGACTGGCTGAGCAGGTGTCCCAGAGGACCACTGAATATTCCACACAAGTCTCTCGGGCAGCACCTCACCTGCTAGAGCCTGAAAGGATTGGTTGACAGTCAGGCCTGAGAGGGGGAAGTGAAACCTTTGGGGACAGGAATAGCGGACAGGATAACAGGGTGATGCTGACCGGGATTTTAAGCTGGCTGGCTTCCAAATCAGGGAGCTGCCAGGACTTACTGATGTTAGAACACAGAGACCCCTGAACTTGATACATCACATAAGGACCCCAGGTCAGTTTTAGACCTAGAATGTGATCTCTTTGCAGGTTTATAAGATGAGCTTCGTGTAATGTTGGGAAAATTATGAAAATTTGGTTTTATTTAATCCTTCATGGAAAAGCAGTGTGGTTTGCTGCTTTTTACACCATATAGGGAGTCAGAGTTATGGATTTTGCTTCTCTTTTAACTCATTATGCTTGATTTTCTGTTTTCCCACCCCTCATTAAAAAATGCTTATTTTGATAACTTTGGGATAGCAAAAGAATGCTGAAAGGAATAAGGCACTATCCATAAAATACACTGAGCTTCTGTAAATTCTTAAATACTATGATTAATAAAGAAATTAAAAATCTTTAAGCATTTACTTGGAAATATTTGCATAAGTAATCTTAGTTAACATTTAATCACAATGTTTTAATCATATAGTTCTCATGACATTTGGAAAGTGTGTTAACACAGTAGCTATACCTGAGTATATTCTATACTCAGAATAGACAGAATAGAATTTTCATGTGACTTAAATATATACTAAAATTAATTTTTACTTCATGTTAAACAGTGTTTTATGTTTTATATTTCAGATATTAGTAGAGGATCCTATTACCACGTGTCTTTCTCCTCCAGTGTATGATATGATTTGTAAACTCGGGTTTGAAGCCAGAGAAAATTGCGATATCAGTAGTATTGTAACTCAAAATGGTGAAGTATGCTGGACGACAATTACAGACTGTGTGGTTTATACAGAATCAGGTTTGTACTTTCTCTGAAGCCCAAATGCCCGTCAATACTGTTGCATTTAAAATGTCTTGACCTGTAAAATTTCCCTCTCTGCTCATTGCTTTTTGGGTTAGGAGATGTTATAGTACAGCCTTAATTTGAAAGAGAAAAGGAATCGATGTGGCAAGAGGGAATGAGGCAGAGAAGCATAGGAGAGTTAAGGGAAAGCTGGGCTCTGAAAACCAGGTGTGAGAAGGAAGGGGTCGGGAGGCAGTGAGGGCTGAGGGGCTCTCAGCTTACGGCCTGTGATCCAGGTGGAAGAGGGAAGAAGAAAGAAGTCATATGAATTAAGGGTGTAGAATGACCAGTGATACATACAATTATTTTAAATGTCTTCCAGGCATTCTTGTATGTCTTTTGAAGTAGGGATGTGGGATGGGAAAAATAATAGTAATTGTAAAAATTATAAGGGAATGTGCTGTGGCCCAGCAATTCCATCCAGGAACGTACAAGACAGGCCCAGTCACAGGTATGAACGTGTGTTTGTGCCAAGTTACTGCAGCATTTTGTAATAGAAAAAGAAAGAAAGAACGAAAAAACATTGGAAATAGCCAAATGTCAAGCGGTAGTGGATTGATTAAATAAATTATGGGAAAAAAAAAAAAAAAAAATGCACGCAAGGGAATATTATGCAGTGGTGAAAAAGAGTGAGGAGGCCCATCTTTCTGATCCAGAAATCTCTCTGAGCTGTATGGCTGAGTGAAAAAATAGGAGGAGCACATACATGTATTATTTGCTTGTGTATGTATAAATATTTCTAAATACACCCAAGGAATTTATAACAGTAGCTGCTATAGGAAGGAGAACTGGTGGCAGGAGGGAGACTTTCACCGTTTTATATTTTTTGGTTGTGAACCGTGTGAATGTTCAACCAAAACTTATCAAAAAAACGAAACCAAAAATTCATATTCTAAATACGTTCCAAAATAATAATAATAATTATTAATAATGTCATTGGAAATCTCATAGTCTAATAAATGTTACATTAAAAAGTCAGGTTAAAATATAACAACATGAAGCTGATTTTGTACAAACTTATATACAGATAAAGAGATTGAAAAAATGAAAAAATATTTGAACCTTTATTTTTCAAACTCGCTAATGAGAGTTTTTCTTTTATAAGCAGATAAACACTATGTAACTTATTTTCAACAACGTGAGTATCTTTATTGTAAGTCCAATTATAAACTGGTTGCCAACTTATGGAAATTTCATAATTAAAGCCCTTTCTCTTTGATGATTTAGGCATTTGCATCACACGATGTGGAGCTGTGGTACTAACTTGCTTTCTTATCCTTGAAGCCCAGGGTCTGGATTACGGGGGAAGCGTGAGGCTGCTGGGCCCTGTGTGCCAGGCTGTCCACTTACATTTGTCGTCTCTGACCAAGGGGCAATTTGAAACGCGATATTCATCGGGGTTCCAGTGGACAGGTGTTCCAGAGGTTCGGCTTTTGAACAACCTTTAGAAATAAAAGACTTCAGATTCCACTTAGAGGCCCTTATTACTTGCTGATTTTAAAGGGGTCTCTTCCATCCTCTGGGCCCTCAGCTGTAAGGAGGCTTGAGTGTTGCAAGGCAAAGTTGGAGCTGTTGGCAAAGCCCGCAGAGCCTGAGCTGAGACATCCTTTGATCAAAGGAAGTTTTTGGATGCAGTGTCAGGATTGGGGTTTAGGGACGTAGGTTGGTGCATGGGTGCTGGTTCTGGGACAGAGAAAAATGGACAGCTCCAGAAAAAAAGAAAGACTTTACAGACTGGTAGTAAGGTGTTCTTGAGACGGTGGGACTGGGAGACCGGAGGTGGGGATGCTTGGCTTGTTGAGGGCAAATAGAAGGGAGGAGGAATAGCTTGGGGCCCAAACCTTGTTTTGGATGGCTTGATGGTTGGTTTGGTGGTTGGTTCAAACCAACCATTTCACTTGGAACATTAAATTATTACAGTAGAGCAGTAACTATAAAAGAGTCTAATTCTAAAATACTTTGGATTTCCTAATGGAGGGTGGAAGGGTGTTCCCTTTTCCCTGTGTAGTAGCTCCCTTAAGTGGCAGGGTGAGCTGCCTTATGTTTACCTATTTTTAAGAACTAATCAAAATGGGAAATAAGATTAGGTCAAAATATTTGACCTTTCAATTTACAGTTATGCCAGATTTATTGCTTTTAATAAACATTTAAATAAATAAAGAACTTTCCAAAAACTCCTTAGATATTGAACGTCTAACGAGTTAAACATCTCTCTGATTCTTTGGATATTGTTATATAGAAAATGTTTACCTATACCAAAAAAGTCATTAAAATATGCCAATTGAAATCATCAGAGGTTTGAACTTCATTAATAGAACTGTGCCTCTGAGAAATAATACTTATTGAACACGAATTCTAACATATGTCTTATTCTAAACAGTTATTTCCTGAAATGTTTGATGCCTTGGGAAGTCTTCAATCTCTTGCTATCTCTCTTAGCTTAATGAAGCTGACATCATGTCTGGAGCGAGCCCTGGCTGACGTAAGTGTGAGGACTCTTTCGTTGTTGGTCCAGTAAAGTATCAGAAAGAACATTAACCTGTTTTGCAGTTTAGCTCAGATTTCTTGATTTTAAGTATTGTTTTCCTATACAATCACTTAGCACAGATTTTTAAAATATTTTTCTTTTTGAATGATTATGAGATCAAAAACGTCAGTTTCTTCGGTACTTTTGTCCTCTCATTTGTACAGACACTTGCTTTATGGGCGATTTTTTTGTTAACATCATCTGACTCATAATACGATTGTTACACAATATTTGTTTGAATTTTAGGTGTATTTACTGATTGGGAAGGAATGCCCCTTTCTTTTAAGAGATCTGATTGCATCTGAGGAGCTCTCTCAAGTCTTTGGGCAGTCTGTGGTAAGCTTGTTTGCCTAAACCTGATGGAGTAGACACAGCGCAAAACAGTCGATGTTAGCTGTACTTCTGTTCTTCAAAAATTGATGCTCTGGGCTTCCCTGGTGGCGCAGTGGTTGGCAGTCCACCTGCCGATGCAGGGGACACGGATTTGTGCCCTGGTCCGGGAAGATCCCACGTGCCGCGGAGCAGCTGGGCCCACGAGCCATGGCCGCTGAGCCTGCGCGTCCGGAGCCTGTGCTCCGCAACGGGAGAGGCCACAACAGTGAGAGGCCCACGTACCGCAAAAAAAAAAAAAAAAAAATTGATGCTCTGTTAGGAAAAAATTAATTTCGGTGATTCAAGCATATTTTCCTTTCCCACATCCCATTTCCAGCCAAAAGACACACCTCCCTCTTGTCCTGAGTGTTAATGTGGTTTGATAATAGCCTCTGGTGTGATGACTGCTGGTGTGAGGGCCTCAGGTGTAGTAGTAACCTTTGATGTGATGACCTCTGGTGGGATAGCCTCTGATATAATAACCTCTGGAGGGCCAGGCAAATGAGCAATTTGAAGTCTTGATCCACTGATTATGTATTAATTATAATGCTAATTCTGCAAGTTATAGATTGTAATACTTATTCTAGAATAAAATTTTAACCCTTTAAAGAGTGATATTATAGTTTTATTAAAAAGATCAATATTTTTAACATCCGAGAAATTACACCTTTTGCAGCTGTTCAAACTTACCGTGGAAAAAAAATTTAGATGCCAATTAAAAAACATGCAGAGCTATGCACGTTTTCAAACCTTCTAGAGGCCACATGATCAAGATCGTTTGAGACCAGTGAATAACCTTCAGGCAACTGAATAAGGCCGGGCTGAGGTGAAGGTGGAAGCCAGGGTAGTGCCAAGCCGGGAGGACACTACAAACAAGACATTAAGAAATCCGTTGTCAGTAGAGCTTTCCCACTCTTACGGTGGCGGTTCCTTACCCCTTTTCAGCTTAAGGATTGTTTTCTTTGGTGGAGAGTGTGGAGGGAAATACAGACTGCTTGGTGTCACGCTGAATTCTTAAGTTCCGTCGTTTTCTCCTGCTCTTTATTTTCTGCCTGTGTTGTGCGGTGAGCCTTTTGCCTACCTGCAGCCCTTTTAGCTCCCAGATAATTTTCCTAGTTGATTCGCATATATATTTCTGATTGCCCAGATGGTATGAACAATTAATTTAAAATAATACTAAATTTAAAACAATATTAAATTCTTAATATTATAGTCATTAACATTTAATTAAGGTGATAGTAAAGTATTTAAAATTAGTGTGAGAGCCAAGACTTCCCAGAATAGCATCGAAGGACCGGCTGTCAAGCTTTTTGACATTGAGTTGAAACCCCTCTTTATAAACTTCCTGCCCTTTGAGGGAAATCCAGAATGCATCTGTTTCCTCTTCCCAGCGAGTCTTTAAGTTGTATGAAGACAGCTTCAGTCCTCTCCTGAGTCTCCTGGAGGCTCAGCTCTTCTTTCATGTGACGTGGGGTTGAGTTCTTTTAGTCTCTGAATGGCTTCCGTTTTTCTGAATCTCCTCTAAGGTGTGGTGCTCCAGACCCAGAGGCAGCCCATGGAAAGGTATAGTTACTGCAGTTTGATAAGCAGGGTCCTTGTATTGGGAGGGTCTTTGCTTTGTAGATGGAGGGACAGAGCAGGTGAACGGTGAGCTTCAAGTCAGAGAAGAGGCTGGAGCCTCTGTGGTCTGGCTCTTCGTCACTGCCCTCTGTATTTTATCACGAGCACACACTGCTTACTGTGGAGTTTCTGTTTATCACTTTCTGTTTTGTTTTATCTAGATACTGGCCATGTTGATGTATGGTATGAAAGTAGTGTAGCCTGGATGGCATCTCATCCCTCTTTGTGGCTTTGTGGCCTCTGAAACCTTGGTCTCACCTCTCCTTGCTTATATTTTTCTCTTCTGCATAGTGGGAATAATAGTACTTTCCTCAGAGGTTGTCCTGAGGGTTAGCGAGTAACAGACACAAAATGTGTCTGACATGTTGAATGCTCAGCAAGTGTTGGTCTATTATTATTGTTATCATTACTATATACCGTTGGTTCCATTAATTCCAAGAAGAGAGCTCACATAATCCCAGTGTTGTATTGGTTTACTCAGTGACCCGGTGATCTGCCCCCTCACTACCTAGATGGACGTGCTCAAGGTCTTCGTGGGCTCTCCGTGTGGACTCAACCTTCGCAACGTTCTGTGGCACGGCTTCGTGGCACCTGAGGAGATTCCTCCAAAGTAAGATGCTGGGGGAGGGATTCTCTCTCTTTTTTGATATACTTAAGAGTTTGTTTTATTTTGAATTTCACATCAAGGAAAGATGTATTTTGAGAAGAGTGAGAGTTTGGGGACAAGATTTTGAAGATAAAACTGAATGTTAGTGGCAGAATGACTGGCGTGATAGGGTTATGATTTCACTGACTTGCGCCGCAGAAGCTCAGGTGGTGATGGGCACAGCGCCCTGGTGTGTGGAAGACCCGAGGTTCAAGCTCACAGGTTTCTGAGATGTCACTGGTCCTCCCGACCACTGCACAGCTCCATCCCCACAGCCCATGGAGTTTCCTGCAATTTAATGCTGTTTTATTTTCTTAATTTTAAACTTTTTGTTTTTGAAAGTGAGCTTTTTATATGTGTGCTGAGTTCATTTTTCTAATGGATCTCTATGGTATTTTCCACTAGATACTGTTCAATGATGATATTGTTGACAGCGGGATTGGGTCAACTACTAAAGGGTTACCTTCAACAAACTAAGTTCACATTGGCACATCGACCTTTCATAACTCTTACAAGCTTAGAGGATTTGATCGTTTTCCCTGGTAAGTACCACATGACACATTTTTCCTGAATATATCTCTGTAAAGATATTTATAGAGTTATTAAATAGCATTGAGACTTGAACTCTGTAGGTGGAATAGTTATTCTCCAGGGGCAAGATGCCTTTGAAAGTTTCATGAAGAACCTCTTAAATTTGGCCACATCAACCCTTACCTCTTCCCACAGTGCCCCCAGGGTTATCTGAGGGCCATGGCTACGTGACTCAACGTTAATGATAAAGTTAGTTCATTGTGCAGATATGTTGGCATACAAATGGCTTTGGACCAGTTTGTAATGCACTTTCCCTTCTCCTTTTAGCTCTCGTGTCTTTGTACTCATAATCCTTAGGCCAAAAGTACCACTAGCATAAATGTTCTCCTATATCATCTTTTGTTTTCTTTTCATGAGAAAGCCATTTACCAGATTAGTGGCGTTGGGGGACACAGGACTTTGAAAGAGCAGTTAAACCATGTGTTTGCTCCAGGCTCGTTCTTTTCCACTTTGGCTGAAGTGTTTTGTCTGTATTTGCTGATGTTAATCCTGGAGGGAACAGTACAGATCATCTTGGTCCCGGCAGCCTTAGCCTTTTTGTATCATGGATCCTTCTGGTAGTCAGGTGACTGCCAATAATATATATACTCTTTTTTTTTTTTTTTTTTTTTTTTTTTTGCGGTACACGGGCCTCTCACTGTTGTGGCCTCTCCCATTGCGGAGCACAGGCTCCGGACACGCAGGCCCAGCCGCTCCGCGGCATGTGGGATCTTCCCGGACCGGGGCACAAACCCGCGTCCCCTGCATCGGCAGGCGGACTCTCAACCACTGCGCCACCAGGGAAGCCCAATGTATATATTCTTTAAGACTTTATTTTTGTAGAGCAGTTCTGAGTTTACAGCAACATCAAGAGGGAGGTGCGGAGATTTCCCATCCACACCCCGCCCTGCCCCCCCGCACAGCCTCCCCCATTATCAACATCTCCCACCAGAGGGTACATTTTTTACCAAGGATAAACCTACATTGACAAGTCATAATCACTTTAAGTCCATAGTTTACCTTTGGGTTCACACTTGATTCCTGTATCTTCTGAAGATATTTTTAATTTTCTTGGTCATTGTGGTCAGCTTGTTGGCCCTGAACTCCTCTACTCAAAGTTGTTGTAGCTTAAAGAGACGTAATTGCCCACGTTCCCTTTTTCCAAGGGTGCCTGTGGTCACCTGCAACCCTGGCGCTAGTTCAGGTGGTCTCACGCTTAGGTGGCACGCTGCCCAGGGCCCACGGTTTATTTTCCTGAAGAGGTCGGCTCAGTGGCATCACTCCCTAAGTGTGTTTACACCTTTTTTTTCAGTTGATTAGTGTGGTTGTGCTTAAAAATATTTGCTATTTTTACAGATGTTACTTATGAGGTACTTTCAGTATTAGAAGAAGTGATGAAGAAATCCACTTTTATACTAAAAATCATGTTGCCATATTGGGAAGTTGCATTACTCAACTTCAAGTCTCACAGGTAACTGAAGTGTGGCATTACATAGTGGTCATTGGCAGCTTGGAGGCCAGGCCTTCTAAAAACCCTAACCTTTCTGCTTTGTCGCTATTGGAGTTGGAGCAGGTAGGAGCGGGACTGACTCAAGAGCAGACCCGAGCATAGAATATCTTCATATAATTAACTAAAAGGCATCTTGTAACTGTGTTTTAAGCATTATTTTTTGTACTGTTTTTGTACAATTAATAAAGACAATTATTTTTTATTTAACTAATGAATTTATTTAAAAATTAAAAAAAATTTTTGGGCTGCATTGTGCAGCTTGTGGGATCTCAGTTTCACCATCAGGGATTGAACCCGAGCCACAGCAAGCAGTGAAAGCCCAGAACCCTGGCCACTAGGCCCCCGGGGAGCTCCCTGATGATCAGTTTTCAGAATCAACTTATTAATAGTTTTTTGAGTTCTTACTGTGACTGAAACATAGTGTCCAATGTTAGAGAATCATGAGAGAAAGAAGATGACAGTTTGTCTCTGTGTTCCCTGGGGAGCAAGCCCAGGAGTGGAAGCATCAGGAGGTCAGTGGTCTTTCCTTCCTTTCAAGTTACCTTATCCTGATATGTACATTTGATTGGATACCTTGAGAACCCACTGAAATCCTGGTTTCTGAGTATTTTTTAGAAGTGAAGAAACAAGTTTAGCAGATCTTTGATGACACTTTATTCTACTGCAGCTGCTAAAAGTGTTTCATCATACATTAAGACACTGGAAAATAGTTTTGCAGTCACTAGTCTAATGAGACTTTGATTCTGGTTTTGTTTCTCATATTAGTGAGTAATGTCACTCCTCCTTGCTTTGGACACATATTGGTAGTATCTGGAATACAGCACCCTTATGGTGTTGGTGCCAGTGTTTACTTTGAAAACATGAAGTTTTGCTTATTTCCTTCAATTTCACAGGTTTGCTGACTGTGCCATATTGTTATTGGTGCAACTAGAGACTGGACTTAGGAAAGTTTTTGCCACAGTTAACAAATGTCCAAAGAGACTTCTGACTGCTGAGGTACACTGCTTTAAATGGTTGATGGTGACTGTTGTTGCTGTATTGACTTTTTTCCGTGCCTAATTAAAAGCTTTTAATATCATATTTTTGCTTATTGTTAAATAAATTTTTTAGCTAAGAACTTTCTTTGGAAGGCTTGACTGTCATTTTTTGTGGCTTCCTATTGTGATTTTATATGTTATATATTTATTTTATTTGTGATTGTCTTTGAGGGTTCTGTCATATTTCCAAGTAGTCTTTTAAACCTAATGGTGTCATAAAATGCGTTGATGCTTATGTTTTCTCTGTAGCCATATTTACTGGTGTACTATTGTAACCCCATGAGGTGGGCCGTGGGTGGTCTACAGCATGCCCTTCTCGAAGGATACTGCTTCCTTTTGGCCAAAACTGCCAGGGAGGCTTAGCAATGTCTCTGGGTGGCCACGGGCCTAGTTAGCTATGGGAGAATCCATTAGGTAGGGGAAAGGAAGAATATATATTATGGGACAAACAGCAGCATCTACCATACTTGGGATTCTTGTTGCTTTCACTAGTTCAGCTTCCTCTTTGTGCCCCTTTATATAGGCGTTCCTCAGAATTCTGTTCTCAACCCTGTACTCTCTTTATATTTATTCCTTGGGAGACCTCACATAATACCATGCCTTAAGCTGTTACCTGTGTGGGAGCAACACCAATTAGTAAATACTTTGAAACTAATAAAAATAAAAGCACAACATGGCAGAAGTTGTTGATGCAGCTAAAGCAGTGCCAAGAGGGCAATTTATAGCATTAAGTTCCAGCAGTCTCCAAGGCATTGTCTCTAACTCACGGTTCTTTGATCTCCTGAGTTAGGTTTACACCTGTTTGTTGAATATCTTCATATGAGTTTTCCCCAGCATCTCAAATTCACTTTATTTCAGAAAAGCAAATTTTTTCTTCCACAAATTTGTTCTCTGGTATTCCTTATTATCCTTATTCTCTGAATTGCTCTGCACTAAGCTTTAGTACCATCTTATGCTCTGCCTGCACTCCATTCTCCTCATGGACTTGCCCTGCCGATCAGTTCTACTCCTGATTTGTCTTGTGGTCCTTCAGTGCTGAGGCCTCACCTGGCTCCCCATCATGCTCACCTGGTAACTCATCTTCCACAAGTCTTCATGATTCTCCTTCTCTAATCCATTCTCACACTGCCTAAACTCACGAGTATTCCTGTGTCTTTTATGGTTTCCTCTGCTTAGAAACCTTCCATGGCTCCCAGCGCCTGCCTGCAAGGCTCACGCTTCTGCATGGCTTGTAAGGATGTCAGAGTCTGGCCTCAGCCTTTCTCCAGTTTGTTTTCCCTCTGATTCCCAGCATAATTTAAGCTCCTCGCCAGTTCCTGAACATGTGTGTGTCTTTCCTCTCATTTGCCCACTGTCCCCTGCCTGACCACTCCCGGCCACAGTGGTGACCTCCCAGAGCCACATCTACTCGGATCTAACAGCTGCTTTTCTCTGCGTTCTCTTTCTGTCTTATCTTGAGGCAGTTCTGCTTTGCCTTATGTGCATTTTTGTAGAGCTCTCTGGTGTAGGCCCCTTTGGAGTGGGTCATCCATATATGTCTGCTGGTGCCCACACCCGGTGCCTTTGATGTAGGCTCTGCCCAGTCCAGTGTTGTGGAGTGAAGCCTGGGTCTTCCAGCAGAAACTAGAGCCCCAGTTGTCACAGCTCTCACTCGAGTGCTCTTACAATTGACTTCATGGTAACATGACCAGTCACTGCACGGCTCTGTGGTGCCATGAATTTGGTTATTTAGTTGTCATTTCACTGCACAAATAAATAGTGTGACTGTTTCTACAGAGGATGTAGTTTATCGAAGAATATCTTAAATTTTAGCTCAGGCTTTTATCCAGAATAAACATAGCATCAATTTATTTACAAAGCAATACGTACATGAAAATTATAAAGTGCTGTGCAAATGCCGTAATTATTTATTGAATACTTGTTATGGCATAAGGTCTCTTCAGAATCAACGCAGGATATGAAGATGAGCAAAGACCTAGTGACTTTTAGAAGCTTGTGTGTATTAGGGGTGAGAGATAAGACATTTATACCAACTCCATAAAATAAGGTAGAAGTTGGGCATTCCCTGGCAGTCCAGTGGTTAGGACTACGCAATTTCTCTGCCGTGGCCCAGCTTCGATCCCTGGTCAGGGAACTAAGATCCCGCAAGCTGCACGGCGTCGCAGAAAAAAAAAAGGTAGAAGTTAATTCACATCGTTTATGGAGATGAATGAAAAGTTCAGCTTTTTTGAGGAAGTAGTGGGGATATTTAGTAGGCAATTGAATATTTAGAATAGAGCTTGGAAAAAATTTTAGGGTCAGCAATACAGGGGCTTTAGAGTCATCTGCACAGTGATGAATGTTCAGGAGTATTTGGTAATATTAAAATGAAAATATGTTAATAAGCATTAATAAGTATAACACCTTTCTTGAGCACCTGTGTGTAAAATCCTACTGAATTCCCCAGCAGCCTTTGAGCTGGGCATTCCTCACTTACACTTCTGCAGAGAAAGCTGAGCATGGAGGTGCTCAGGGTCTCACTTGTAGAAGCTGTGGAGTTGGGATTAGAGTGCTGAGGCAGCCTGGCCCCGAGCCGTGTCTATACAGTCTGGGCTGATTATACCAAGAAGCATGAAAAACAAAGGCTATTTGTTGGGGAAAATATTCAGTTGTGCTCACTTGCACACAAATACCAGCCATCAGTAGAAGTGCTCTGTGTGAGTAGTGATTTGTGAAGTTGTGGTATCTGAAAGATGTTAAAAAAAAAACAAAAAAAGCGGGAAAAAATGCTTGGAGGGTAAAATATTTAAGTATGCTTTAAAAGCCCAGTTTGTATGAAGAAATTGAACAGCCATTTTACCCTTAATTTGCAAAATAAAGATGCTATTTTCTTATCAAGTCCTTAAACTCAATTACACACTTTAAATTCAAATCTATAAGATCATAAAGACCCGTTAACTGAGATATGCTGATTTAGATCAGACCTCTGGAAATCTGGACTATGATACTTCTGACTTTTTTTGTTCATTTCTGTCTAGTATTTATTACTGCTTTCACTCAGGCCTGATTCTCAAATATTGGCATTAACCTAAAATGGAGAGCTAATGATTGAAGTCACAAGTAAGCCAGATGCTTTCTGTCTATGATCAGTAGTCCATGAACAATAAAAAAACATTTCTCAACAGAAAAGAAAAAAAAAAAAAAGAAGTATCTGAGCTACAGTACTTGTTAGAGCAGTATTCTAACATGGCTAGACTGCCAGGGTTGCTGTATTTTCATGTCTTTTATATTGTGTTTATGTTGTCAATGACATTCTTCCCAAAGTGTTGCTAGATAAAGATTTATTTACAAAAAAGAAGGTTTCATATTTGTGGCCCTGTGCTAGAATTTTTTCCTGCTTTGAATAGTGTCACACTACTTGTATTTTGCTTTAATTATTTCTTTTATTTCCTTTTCTGAAGTCAACAGCTCTTTATACTACCTTTGATGAGGTAAGTAAACTTACAAGGTATTCTGAAACAGATAAAACATTGTATTCTTTTAAAATTAAAATTAAAGATCAGCCATAAATCATATGCTTACAGGAAAACGTTGATAGTCATATAAGCAAAAAGAAAAAGAAAAAAGAAAAAGGTGATGATAGTGTTGCATATAGTTTTCAGACTAGTTGAGACCCAGTCTTATTAACCTAGCTTCTAAAGTTATGGAAAGGCCATAACATACATATATACACATGTATATACACGTACACATACACAGTGTTTGCAAATACACATAAACACAGTATACACGTATGCCTGTATACACACACTACACATAAACACACAAATACACATATACATATATATGCACATAAATGCACACACACATATATACATGAATACACATAAACACACCTATATACATGTAAATATACATAAACACATACACACAATTAAGAACACATATATATATCTTCCTAAAGTCATTGTATTGGTTGAGAAAACCTTTTCTGAACAGGTGGTTGCTATGTTCTTAAGACTGTCCTTATTTCATTTACTCTGCTTTGGACTTACACAGCATGTCATACCAAATGTACAATATCTTTTGACACTGAAAGTTCTGTATATGTACCAGTTAATCAACTTACTTCTTTTTGCTGTTCTAGATATTGGCAAAACACTTGAATGATGGTAAAATCAATCAACTTCCTCTTTTCCTTGGAGAGCCTGCAATGGTAAAGTATTAGGCATTTACGATCTAACATCCTTGTATTTATGGATGTGATTAGCACTTCTCAAAAATGATGTTAATTTTGGCTTGTGACGTGCCCATAAAAAATGCTTCTGAAGCATTCCCATGTCTGAACTTCATTGTCTGTGCAACTGTCATTTGCTGGCTCTGAGCCCAGCTCAGGTACTGTGCTTCATGTTTTTGTTTAAATGTCCTTCTCCTAAGGCCTGATGACTTAGCTGACCTGATTCTGAGCAATATTAGAATTTATGGGTTTTGTATTGCGCTGGTAGCAGGGACTGCATTTGCTTCGTGAATGACAGCAAAGTCAGATGCGACTAGTAAGAGTGTTGGATTAGAGAAGGTAGTTATTTAGAGCCATTTTCTATTTATCACAGTTTTGTATTTTATGAAGTTATTGCAGTGACTACTTTGGACTGTAAATAGAATTTTCATATTTTTTCCTTTTAACTGGGAGTTAGCAACCTAGGTTCCAGTTGCGGCTGTGTGACACTAGTCAGATTCCATACGCTCTCTGGGCGTCCTTTCTGCCATCAGGAAATTAGGATGATTGAAGTAGTTTGTCTAATTCTGTTTGTCCATCAGCAATTTGCCTGGGTCAGCAAATTGGGTTTTCTGACTTATTTTCCTCTGTGTTGTGGAAGAGTCCTCGGATTTTCGCCATTAAGAAAGAAGCAGTGTCTTCATAGGGCTTCAGAAGTAAACGAGTAATGTGAGAAAGGACATGTAAGAAGGAGAGCCATGAGGGGAAAGAAAAATGGTGTTGTCCATGCAGGAGCACAGCAGTGGATTCTTTTATTGATTGGAAAGTTGGCTTCCAAATGTGGTCAACCCAGTTCTCGTTTTTCATGAGGGTGAGAATGAGAAAGGGTACTTTTACTAAGCACTGGAGCCACGCAAGCAGTTTTGCAGCCCTGGTGGTGAGTTCTACAAACTTCTTAGGTTCTTATCAATCAGCCAAGGAGCAGATACAGAAACAGGGCTCCCCAGGTTATCCTACCTGAGGAGCAGGCTGTACAGTTAGAGACAGCAGGGCGCTCTCAGGGGAGTCCTGCCTGAGGGGTGGGGTGCAGTTACAGACAGCAGGGTGCCCTCAGGGGAGTCCTGCCTGAGGGGCGGGGTGCAGTTACAGAGGACGGGGTTTCCTCAGGGCCATCCCGAGCTAGTGGGGTGCAGTTACAGACAGCAGCGCGCCCTCAGGGGAGTCCTGCCTGAGGCTGTGGAGTGCAGTTACAGAGGACGGGGTTTCCTCAGGGCCGTGCTGAGCTAGTGGGGTGCAGTCCTGCCTGAGGTAGTCGAGTGCAGTGATAAAGCCAAGAGATCCAGGGGCTATCGTAACTTGATACTTTTCCGTTGCGTGACCTTGAATGACTTTCTTTTTCAGGCTAACTTTTCTGTAATGAACATTGCTTCTCCTCAGATGTTTTGGGCTTGCCCTTTCTGGGCCTTCGGACTTTCCTTCTTTCTGCTGAGAATACTAACCAAATATTTTCTGTGTCCTTTTCTTGATAGGAATTTCTCTGGGATTTCCTGAACCATCAGGAAGGTCCCCGTCTAAGAGATCGTTTAAGCCACGGGGAGATCAGTTTACCTGAATTTCCGAAAGAAGCAGCCAATCAGTTGCTTGCATTTTCCTTTGTACTTTTACTCAGATTTATTGATGAAGATCTATTATCAGTGTTTAAGGTAATGTGTAGGAAAGAAAATTAATTAAATTCACGGTCATTAAGTTATGAAGGAATGTAGCTTATTGTCAAATGTAATTATATTTCACTCATCTTTTAATTTCTGTGAGCACAGTGTGCCTCTTCTGAACACGTGTACATATGTACAGGCATTGTCTATAACAAATAAAGCACCTGAAGTAATTCAGCCTGTTTCCTAAGCATACATTTGCTTGTGTGTTTAACGGTGATGGGATGTGCAAACCAGAGAACAAAGTATAAAACAGGATTAACTAAATAAATTGGAAAAATTTACAGAGGACTATTAATATTAAATGAGAGAGTAGAATATTTGCATTTGTCAATAAACTGTAATTCTTTTATATTTTAAAAGAAATAGGTTAGATTGTTAGTTATATTTTAATCTTTTTATCAGACTGTACATGTAACAGTTATGGTAAAATTTGTTTCAAAATTCCAACAGGGTAGAAAAATTAATACAAAAAGTGAAAGTTCTCAGGAATCCCTTCTCCCAGAGGTGACTGCTGTCAGTAGCTGAGTGTCTCTGCTTCCACATCTTTCCATGAGCCTGCAGTGCGGGTTCCAAAGCAGGACATACTCTGTTTTATAACTAGCAGTTCATTAACAGTTTATTTTTGGCAACTTTGTTCTACCTTACTCTGTCTCAGCTGCTTGATACCCCATCTTATCAACGTGTCATTATTTGTCTAAGCTGTCCTTCATTGATGGGTGATTTAGAATTTTCTCTGCTGTGGAAAATGTCTAACTATGATGCTGAAATTCTTTTGTGAACTTCCTGTTAACATCTTTGCTCTGTTTTATTCAGTTTCATTTTCCTCACTGGTTTATTAGCCTTATTTGCCATTTTCAGAGTATGTGTTGCTTGTTACCGGTCTTTAGGTTTTGATGTTTTTTCCCTCTGACTTATGCATTTGAAGTCGTTCTTAAAAGACCCTTTGCTTTCCAAAATTATAAATGTATTCATATGTTTTCCTGTATAGTTTTATAGATTTTTACATCTATTGATTTACATCTGTTGATTTACATTTTACATCTATTGATCATTTACATCTGTTGATTTACATCTATTGATGTAAATCATTTACATCTATTGATCATTTACATCTGTTGATTTACATCTGTTGATGTAAATTTACATCATTTACATCTGTTGATTTTTTTTACATCTATTGATTTACAGCTATTGATCCAGCTGGAATTTATTTCAGCTGGGAGTGAGTTAGAGAATCTAGCTGTACTTTTTTTCTTTTTTTAACAAATTGCTTGCAAGTTGGCCAAACGCCATTTAGAGAATAAACATCTCTATACTGTGTGCACTGGACTGCAGACCTGGACTCTCTTTGCCTGTCTTTACTAAGCTTCCTGGTACAGTTTGATATCTGAGAGATTACTTTCCCGCCCCTCTTCTTCTTCAGAATTGTCCTGCCTCTTCCCTAATTGTTATTATTCCGGTGAACCTGTGTAGTTAAACACAAAGCCCAAGCCCAACCAACCAGCCCACAGGAATGGGCTTCTGATGGATTAATGTGGGGGTAATTGACATTTTTGCAAGATTGCACATTGTTCCCTGACACAGGCCAGTCCCCACTCTTCACTCTCCACGTTCAATCCTCTACCTCAAGCTGGTGCCCCAGATCTGCATCCCCCCTCCTCTGCCACCCCCACTGCTCCCCTGAGCCCCTGGGAGGGGTGTGGCCCCCACGTGTCCCCACTGTGCTCTGAGGCCCTCCTGAGGTTCCTGTCTCAGGGGAGAAGCCGTGTGTGCTGTGGTGGCTGCCGGCTCGTCACTGACTTCAGGTGTGAGTCCTGGCGACCCCGCCGGACGTTCACACAGTGAGGGCTGGTTTCTCTCTGCTCCGTGTAGCACGCGTGTAGGTATCCGCGTGAGTGAAAGTTGAGTGCATCTCTTCTCCACGTAGCGACTAACTATATGAGTTGTTCTGTGCTGCTGAGAGTCTGGGTAGCTACTGCTTGTACGTAGGAAGCTCTTGGCTTGTGTGCATTAAATTTGTCCACTCTTAGCTCACTGACTTGGCAATAGTCCGCCACCTTGGGTCTTCCAGTTACACAGATGCGTCAGCTGTAAATAATGTTGTATTTACTCCTTTAAAAATGTATGTGTGGCAGTTGAGTGTTTATAGTATGTAATCCTCTTTTAGTTATATTGATTTTTAATGTTTAAATTCTTACGTCCGAGTTTTTTAGGAGAATCTCTTACATTTTCCAATTGTTTGGCATCTTTTTTTCCCCCATTTATTTCTTGTTTTGCTGCATTGTGAACAGAGTGGCCTTTGTAATTTATCATTGTTAATCAGCCTCTTTTAAAAATTTTGTTGGTTACGGTTTGACTACTATGTTAGACCTATTTTTTTTTTTTTTTTTGCGGTACGCGGGCCTCTCACTGTTGCGGCCTCTCCCATTGTGGAGCACAAGCTCTGGACACGCAGGCTCAGTGGCCATGGCTCGCGGGCCCAGCCGCTCCACGGCACGCGGGATCTTCCCGGACCCGGGCACGAACCCGTGTCCCCTGCATCAGCAGGCGGACTCTCAACCACTGCGCCACCAGGGAAGCCTTGTTAGACTTATTTTAATGAAGAGTTTTGCTTTCTTTTAGCTGAGAGAATTATGTGAAGGAAGCTGATTGGAAATTGGGACTCCTAAATGACCTAAGATGCAATGGAAGAAAAGTAGGAGACTGACCAGAAGTTGTAGTAACAATTGTCTGTTTTCTCTAAAGCAGGAAAAGGCAGCAGTGAGAGCACTGGTGAGCGTTGCAGAAGCCTACGGCGCTCGCTGCCATCCAGTTTCTCAGCTTAAAAAGCAGGTGTGTGGGGAGGGGCGTGTGCAGGTCAGTTGTTGCAGAGATTTGAGAGGTACAGGCAGGCCTTGTCCAGCCGGGCTGCAAGTCCGCAGAGCTGGCTTTGTAGCCTGCGTTCATCTTGGACACATGGCCTTGGCCAAGCCACTGTGTCTTTCTAAGGTCCAGCAGTTAGGGTTGTGGTGGGGTTTGTGTCCTCGGCGTTCTTGGTACTTGATGGGTGGCTGAGTGCTGTTAACCCGGGATTGGTCACAGGTGTTGCTTTTCGGTGGTGAGGGACGCCAGCTTTATGAGGCCAGCCTTTGTTAACCTGTAAAGTAAACAAGCAGGCAACAAACTTTCTTAAGCGTTTCTACCAGGAAGTTACAATTTGGCGAGTAGCCTAGAGACTATATTTTCTGTATGGTAGGCGGTACGAGGGGGCAAAAATGGGGTCGTCTCCAAGAATATAATAATCATGATAGTTGCTAACTGAGAAATTCTAAAAGGAAGCTGTAAAATCAGCACAGAATGGATTGGGGAGATTTGCAGTGGCGCCGGGGAGAAGCCGAGCCTGGAGAAGACAGGCCCTGAGTAGCCTCAGGTAGGAGGGGCTTAGCAGCAGCTGTGCAGGAGCAGAACCCAGCGGCGCTCTGTCCTTGCTGTTTGCGGGAAGGAATCAGCCTGAGTTCCTGTGTCAGCGGGTCCTGTTTGCGATGGCGCGTCGGGCCGCTCTGGTACCTTTATCCACTCGCATCGCACTGTCTGCCCATCGTGATTCCGAGCTTCCAGAACAAAAGCCGTTAGGAGGAGGACCCAGAAGCGTTCAGGGAGGGAGGCTTCAGCAAAGGAGGGAAGGTTCTGGAAGGAAGAGAAGCTTCGGGGAGCCAGCCTTCCTGCTCCTTGGCTGCTGCTTCCAGGTCCCTGGTCAACGCCCCTTCCTTTCCTCACAGTGGGCGTTCTGCACCTTCACCTTTTCCGTGGCCTCGTACTCCTGCCGCATGTGATTTAGTCACCTTTTATTCTGCAGCCAATCTTGCATCCTGTTTTTTCTAAGTCCGCTGCTTGGGATATCAGCTGCGTAACAAAGTACCTCGTTTGGTGGCATCAACAACAACCACTTAATTTGCTTGTGCTTTTGTGGGTCGTAAATTTGGGACGGGCTCTGCCAGACAGGAACCCATCTGAGAAGTGGAAGTCTGTGCTGGGTGCTCGGCCAGCTGCACCCAAGCAGAGGTGGGGATGAGGGGAGGGGCCCGTCTCCAACCTGCTTCTCCCTGTGTTCTCAAGGCCACAGCTATTCGCCACGGCTGGCCTCAACCAGGGGCGGGGACACGGACCAACTCTCATCAGGAGGCGTCAGAAGAATTTTGGACACTTCCTTGGAATCCCATATTTCACCTGCCTTCCTTTACCTGATTTGATCGAGTAACAGACCCATCACCTAGTTTTAAAGTGTGGCATCTGTAACAATTTTACAGATACGTCTTTTCTTGGAAGTGATGACAACATCTGTAACAACTTAAAAACATATTTTCTAGAACATTATTTAAAAATCTTGAAAAGCAGTTGTACATTGTCCTGTCAGGTGCTGAACTGTGAGAGGAGCATCGGAGTTTGGCCTCTGCTGCCTTTGCCTGAAGGATCCGAAAGGGAGGCTCAGCGGTGAGTGCCCCCCAAGTCACGCAGGCCTCGCGAGGGTCCGAGAATGTCAGCCTATGAACGATTTTTTTTTCTCTGGCAAGCCTGTTGGGAGACAGATCCCAAGGAGGAGTTGCTAGGTCTTGGTGACTGGAGGGCCAAGACTGGGGGTTCAGGGCCCGGTCATGGGGAAACCGTTTGCAGAGACCAAGGGCACAGGGACGAGAGGCAGGCCTTGTGTGGAGGAGGGTGGCATCTGGCAGAAATGCCTAGTGGACGGTGTGACAGCGGGTCTGAAGCTCAGGAGAGGAGTGGGCGTGGACACACTGCAGAGTCAGCTTGAGGGAGGACTCTCGAGGGTCACAGGGCATCTTCTGACAGCAGGTGCATCGCCCACAGTGTGTTGTGTCGTTTCTTTTTACCTCTCCCTCTGATGGTGGCTTTTTCATTTTATTTTTGGGGAAAGCAAGTTGCAGATTGAGTGCTTTGCTCAGTGAACCACTGAAATATTATTCTGCACTGGCACTAATTAGGCATCTTGCTCATTGTCATGTATCTTTAAATGTTTTCTGTTTTTCAGATCAGAAGGTAATTCTGAAATAAATGCCTGCCACTCTTTAATCACAGAAATCGTGGCTGAGCTGTGTCACCACGTGCCCGAGACCCACCGCGTTCCTCACGACTCGGAGCACCTTCCACCTGAGAAGTAAGTTCAGGGTATCCGGGGTGAAGTATATTGGGGTCGCCGACCTTGCAGTCTTCTGTGTTTGAAGTCTTACACGTTGAAGGTAGTGTTAGAATCCTACTGTGTCCCAGGAGGAATTATTAGATAAGCCCTGATGGTGCGTGCGTCGGTCTGTCTGACGGACGTTACAACACACGATCTGTTCTCACCATCGACACCAGCCCAGTGTAACGATTGCAGCAGGAAACCGAGACCGCGTTGGAGGCCGCGGCAGGTGTGCAGGCCGCGGAGGACTGGTGACCATAGGCCCTCGGGACTCTCGCTCTGCCCTGCAGGTGGCCCCAGCTGCTCCGTGAGCTCTGCAGCATCCCTGTCCGGACCCTGTTCTGCCCCAGAGCCGTCCTGGAGGTGCTGGCCGTGCTCCGGAAGATCGGCGCCCACTGCCACCGCGTGTGTGACCAGGTGGCCGCCTGCGCGGAGCTGAGGCGCCGGCAGTGGGAGGACAGGAGCCTGCGCTCCCGGCAGCGGCGGAACTACCTGCGCCTGGTTCACAGGTGCGTGGCTCGCAGGTCTCGTTTAGAGGAGCCCTGCTGGGCAGCTCTTACCTCAGGGTACACTTCTACCCCTGACTTCAGAGAAATACTTATTTTCAGGAGAAGTTACATATGTGTCACTTAAAAATACAATTTATAATTTTGGGATATGGGTTCTATGGTCCCGGATTTAAAATACGACAGCAGATTTACCTGGGGATGCCAGCACTGTGTATTTTAGAATGTGCTACATCCTCATGAAATTACCATTTTGGACAAATTCCTAGAATTTCTGGGTTGAATGGTACCTGTGTTTATAAAGCTTTTAGTAAGTATTCCTTTGCTTTCGGAAGGTTACATACATACATACATACACCCTGACCGGCAGTTTATGAGATGATGCTGTTACACCACACATCCTTCCCCAAAACAGGATATATTTAAAAATGCCTCCCGGGAAGACTGGAGTCTGACCTTAACTGGAATTTGGTCCCAGAGACGTCGAACCCATTCTCATGTTTAAGCCATTTGTGTTTCTCCTCTTGGGAGAGTCCTTTGCTGAACGCTGACTTGTAAGGAAGGAGCTGCCACTGGGCAAAGGGACCGGGTGCCGAGCCGGTGGAGCCTGGTCCTCAGAGCAGGCAGGGCGCCTGCGGGCTCAGAACCAGGCGAGGAGCTCAGGCCCAAGGTTGGGGGGCATCCCGCACAGCCTGCAGGGGCCGGGGCTCACGGCCACTGGGATAACGGCTGTCCACATAAGAGTGTTCTTTTGAGAAGTTTGGATTTAAGGACTTTTGAAAGAAGGATTGGTTAGGTGAAACATTTTTCTCCTTATAAAGGTGATAAATACTTACGTTTTTTAACTTTCACCTTATTTTTAGTATTAAGCTTCTGTCTCCTGTGCTTTATCTGATTCTATTGCTGATTGCACTGGAATTGGTCAACATTCATGTGGTTCTTGGGAAAAATACTTCGGAATATCAGCAGTATCTAAGGTCAGTGCCCTCACGTACAGGAGACGCAGCTGTGTTTTGCTAATTCTGAATCATGTTCACTCCTGTTGGTTATTTTCTTGGTGATTTTTTTCAACCCCACAGTCTGGTCCTGAACTGTTCTTCTCCGTGGACTTAAGTGCAAATTTGTGAGCCTTTAAAACTGACGTGTTTCAGAAAATTTAATGTGATTTACATGTGAATGATTTAGGAATTCCTCCCTCTGGTGTAAGAATAGTGTCCAGGCAGTGTTATCGGGAGGAAGCTGGAGAGGGTGCCACCGTCTCAGGCAGCTGTGCAGATGCCTGGGGCCAGGTCACGGCTCAAAACCGTGGACTGTCTCTGCCGCGGGGCTGCCCCGGGTACTGTAGGGTGGTGCCCTCCACCCACTAGATGCCAGTAGCCCCCAGTCGTGATGACTAAAAACGGCTCAGATGTTGCCACAGTCCTCTGGGGGCAAAATCACCCTACAGGAAAGCTACGCCTCTAGACAAAGGGTCTGTGGATTTTCATCGTATTATTCTTTTAACTTCTCCCTAAGTTTGAAAATTTCAAAAATTCATAGTTGGAGAAAATTTTAGGCTACTTGGGAACCTCTGAGGAGAACTTGGAAAATGTGAAAATAGCGCTTCTTCCCATCAGTCAGAGGTAATTCCCCTGTGAACTTTCTGACGAATTATCTTTCAGGAAAAGCCTGCAATAGCTGCTCCAGGTGGGACGTGTCTCCTTTGAAGGGGTGGCCCCTCTCTCCGTCGGGGGAGGCTGGTCATCAGGGTGGGAACAGGAGGCACAGCCCCCGAGGTCCTGTGTCCTGTGGGTTTATTACGCGTGAGTGTGGTCCAGACGGCCTCTAAGGTCCTTTCTGGAACCGAGTCCCATCAGCTAAGAGCATCCGTCATATGTGGATTTGGTAGAGAAAGATGGAGGGTATGTGAGCTGTGTGGAGTCTAGGTGTCCATCCCCTCCAGTGACACTCTAGTTCGGCGTTCTTCTCCTTCATCCAATTTGTATTCTCTCATTTCTGTTTTGAATGTATTTCTTTTTCTTGAATCCTCAGACAAAAATTAACTACAGAACTTTAGTTGTAATTTCAAAATGAAGGGGATACATTTAAATCATTATTGCATTTTACAAGGGCATAGATAAAGAAATTAATTTCTTTCTTTTAAACAGGTTCTTAAAGTCCGTCCTGCAGTACACAGAGAACCTGGCGGCTTACACCAGCCAAGACAAGAACAAGTGGGATGAAGCTGTCAATCTCACACAGGTGGCCTTGTTGAAAATTTGGACTTTTAGTGAGAAGAAACAAATGTTAATACATTTAGCCAAGAAATCCACGAGTAAAGTAGTCTAATAAGTCAGGATGCTTTGGGATCTATCAGAAAACCTGACCTGAATAGACTTTACAGCATGTGAGTTGAAAATCCAAAGGCAGGGTGGATTCCAGGTACTGCTTGATCAGGGCACAAGGTCCGTTGCTCTGCAGTTTCCTGACTTGCTTTTCCCAAGTTGTTGGTGTGAACCTCAAGCTGAATCCCTGGGAACCAAATGGCCGTAGCAGTTTTGGGCCTCATCTCCCAATGCATACTGTCCAGAGGAGAGATTTTTCTCACCCAGCTGTCACCCAGCAATGGGCGGCTTCATCTTACTGGCCACAGGCCTAATCTTGAAACGATGGCTGTGGCCAAGACCCTGCCCTGCACTCACCAGTCAGGCTAGGTGGACGTCTACTTCTGGACCGGCCACTGGGGCGTAGAGGGAGGGCTTGGGCTGGTCACCCTTGTCCCTGGAGCTGAGAGTGAGGTTGATATGATTCAGATCTCGAGGGAGAGGGTTGGGGAGGAACAGCTCCTGGAAGACGCTGGGCAGCACGCCTAACGGTCTGCACGTCCCCAGGTTTCCAGGTCTGGCGGGTTTAGTGCAGGAACCAGGAGGGCGGAGGAGTGAGGGCCAGGGCTGCAGCCAGAAGAGCCAGGTCAGCCCTCGCAGGAGGCCCTGGGTGGCTACTGCAGGAAGCTCCTCGTCCACTTCGGTGGCAGCAGCAAGGCTGTGTTTCTCCAGGAACCCCTGCAGGGCTGCCCCCAACCCACCTGCCGTGATGCACAGCCTTCTCCAGCCTTGCTGGCAGGTCTGGCCTCCCAGGAAGGACTTTCCACAGCCTGTTCTGGCTTCTCAGCTGTCAGAGATGAGCGTGGAGGCCGCCGTTGGGGAGGTAGGGCCGTGTGACAATAGCCATCCGTGTTCCATCTGTCGCTTCACCAGCCCAGTACCTGCAACCCCCTTGTAAAGTGAACTTGTGGGTAAAGACAGTGAAACCTGCTTCTGCCTGATGGGATGTCAGACGCCCACGTCGAGTGTCCACCTCTGGAGAGGTGCTCCTGTGGTCGGTCACGGCCTCCTGGGTGTGGGCTCGAAGGCTTAACCACTCCTAACCCTCCTGGTGTTGGCGCTGGAACGGGCAAGGGGGAAAATGGACTGATCTGTACTCTCACCAGCCAGTGCAGGATCTGCAGAGCCCCGCGGCCACTAGGCTGGCGGAAGCTCGTGTTAAATGCTGCTGCTCTACAGCTCATCGCGTTCCTTTGCCCTCAGCTGCCCACCTCTGTTGGTTGTGGGTCTTCACCTGGTAGGTTGACCCAAACCTCATTCCTGAAAGGGCTTTCCCGCTAGAAATCTTCCTAGTTTTGGTAACTAGTTTTTTGTTGACTTTTATCCCTAGAAATGGGCATCCTTTCCCATGGGCCCCCAAGTCCCCGCCTGTGGCCGCAGCCCTGTCCTCAGGGGCGTGGGGGGTGGTCACCCCCATTACAGTCGGCCCCTCTCGGTCCTTTGGTTCCCTGACACAAGGCCAGCACTGCGGGCGGGCCCTCAGTCCTGTGTAAGGGCTGCCTTGGGGGCCTAGCCTCCCCACAAGCCGTGGCTCCGAGGGGGTCACAGGGATGCTCCCCCCTCACCTGCTTCCTCCATCGACCATGTGTCCTGGTGGCTCAGAGAGGAGGGTGCCTGTCGGGTGGACAGCAGCCCCAGGCGTCCCCGTCTCCGCCATGTCCTCCAGGGGCTGCTCGCAGGGCTGCAGCGCGTGCTGAGGCCTTGGAAGTGGTGCCAGGAGAGCCACCCAGCGGATAAGGCTTCTGTGCCGTGGTGACGGGGGCTGGGGGTCACTGATGTCCACAGGTCACCGTGTCACCTGACGCCAGCGGTGGGCGCTCTCGTGGGACAGACGTCAGCATGCTGTGCACTCACCTCCTCACGCCCACGAACCGCTCTGATACCTCTGGCCCTCGACTTCCGGTCTCGTTGCTTCCAGGCCCCTGACCACCTGGCCACACTTACCAGTTGCTTCCTCCGTGTAGACCCACCCTCACGGCCATGGGTCCTTCCCGGCGCTTGACCTGCCCCCCGAGACAGTGGGGGGGGGGGCTGCCCTTGAGGCTGTAACACTACAACTTTCTCCTTTAGGTGGTGTCAGTGGATTTTGCAGAAATCAGACAACTCGTACTTGGGGCAGCCGGCCGTAGGAAGCTCTCCTTAAGCCTGTGGGCACACGGCGAGGAGGTGTGGGCATGTGAGCCTTTTGTGTCTGACCTGGGCCTTGGAACGTGCGCAGCCTGGTCCTGCGTGGGCGTCTGCGGTTTCAGAAGGAGGTGCTCCAGCAGGCGCCAGCCCGATGCCGCAAGGGCTCGGACGACACCTCCCACCATCTCGGTCACGAGGACACTAGGAGCCTCGGTGGAGTCGGGGTTCTAGCCGGCACACGGTCCGGAGGGCAGCTAGGAGAGTTACTGTCACGGTTGTGTCCCAGAACCCTTGGGTCTGTGCCGTGGGCCTGTTTGTAGCTCAGCCCCAGCACCGCACGGGCCGCGCCCGCACACCAAGATCCTCCGCGAAGGCTCGACACCCACACCCCAGATGCCGGTGCTGGCGACTTCAGAGTCACATTCGGCCGTCACTTCGCAGTCAGCTTTCCGTCCATTCTGCCCCAAGACCATCTCCTGTCCTGCCCAGGACTCTCGCCGGTCTTGGTCTGGTCTTCGAGGTGGGGGAGCCGTCTTCCTGTGAGACCGGGCGCAGGCCTGTGTGGGTGCTGCCCCCGTAGTCCGAGGACCCCAGCGTGTGCTCCCACAGGGAGCGGCGTGCATTCTTCTGGTGTCGCGCCGTGCTTGCAGGCCCTTCCCGCGGCTCCCTGTGGGCAAGCGGCGGCAACGTGGCACCCGTGACAAGCGCTGCCCTTGCTGGGGTGCCGGGCGGTATGGCTGGTGCCTGCCCGCCCTCGGGGAGGCCACGCCGCTCCTGGCCGGTGCTGGGCTGGGCACTGCGCACGGGCTTCGTCCTCTCCGCCCGGTCTGTCCGCCCTGCTCCTGCAGAACCCCTGCCTTGATCGGATGCCGCCCTGCGTCCACGCGGGTGGCAGCCGCAGCAGAGAGGGCTGAAGCTCATTGTTTTCCTCAAACAATGTCCCATGTCCGCTGCCCTTCACCGTTGAGCTGATGTAGAACTTCACTCCGCGGGGCAGGCGTCCTGGGGGCTGTGCCACACCAGCTGTCTAGCCAGCGGGAGTCGCCAGGGTAACAGGCGCCGGCGGCTGCGGGTCCACGACCCGATGGGCACCGTCCGTCACGGCTGAGGAGGCCAAGCAACTGAGAAGCGGCCAGAGGTGCCTGAAGTTAGCGAGTCAGCCTCACGCGCCCCCGGACGCTTTTTATTTTCTCTGCTGGCGAGTACCTTCAGCAGATGGAAATTGCTGGCGAAAAGGAAAGAAGTGAAGATGAGCTAACTTCGTTCTCCATCAGAAGCTCTCCAAGCCATTCGAGAGCGAGCCCGGGAGGGAGTCAGCTCGTGCCGGCCTCAGGAGCGCGGCCGCAGAGGGCAGAGGCCACAGGCTCGGACGCTGGACACAGGCTAGACCCCGGCTCCGTCACGTTTATTCACGGGCTCAGCCCCCCACACCGTTTTCCGTGGGTGACGTGTGGAGGGTACCGTCCCGCCCCGATTAGGTTGGCGTGACGACCGTGCGGGCAGCCCCCGGCCCCTTCCTGACCCGGGCGTCGGTGGCCCTGCCAGGAGGAGGGACTTGGGTGCCTCCGTGTGGCAGCCGAGCTGCGTGCGGGCGGAGACCGTCCCGGCCTGAGCCCGTGGTCCCCTCCCGCCACCGCAGTCTCCGGAGCTCTGCGGGCTTTTCGGTGAAGGAGGGATTGGGGAGCCGGCCGCTGCCCCCCGTGTGCCCGTCGGCGCTAAGGACAGCTCGGCCTCAGCCCGAGCGGCGCCGCAGGACTGCACCGGAGCCACGGGGGGCGCCCCTCAAGGTGGGTGTCCGGTGCGCCCCGACGCGCGCACACCTGGAGGAGGGTCGCTGGGTCGCGTCCCTCGGCGCCTCCTGCCTCGCTGTGCTTCAAGGGTTTGGTCGCGAAGCTGCTCTTGCGAGTAAACTCTGGGTTCCTCAGGCGAGGGCCGCTCCGGAGCTCTGTTAGCGCCGTCGTTGCGCTTCTCTGTCGGGTCGCGGGGCGGCGCTCTTCGGCAAAGCAAGGCCGCGGCGGCCGCGGGATGCGCTGGAAGCCTCTGAGGGGAGGGGCTGGGGGACCATGGATCCGGGCGGCACCTGCCCCTTCCTTCGGCCTTCCCTGCAGCGGGCAGAGCCCGGGCCGCCCGGGAGGGTGAAGAGCGGCCGCCCGCTTGTCGGCAGGGCCCACGGGGCTTTCCCCGGGAACGAGCTTTCACTCCGGCCCGGCGAGGCAGGAGCTCCCGTCCTCAGGGAGGAAAGCCCGGGCGGGATTGACCGTGTAGCTCAGAGAACGAACCGCAGGGGAGAAGCTCTTTGTTTGAAGACTGAGGTGGATTTCCTGCGGAGGACGGTGTTCGGCGCGGAGGTGCCGTGGAAGTGGCCTCCTGACGGCTCCCCTTTACCGCGAATTCCCAGCTGGCGTTGCGGCGTCTGGGGGCGGCTAAGAAGAGCCCGCGGGGACGCAGGCCTCCGCAGGGCGTGGCTGCGGCCGGTCTACAGCCACGCTTCGCAGTGCCCGTAAGACGACGTCGCTCTGTTGGTGCCCGTGCCCCCAGGTCTCCGAGGCAGACATAACCTGCACCTGGGCCCCTCAGGGTCCCCGGGGCCCTGGATAATGTGGCACCAGAGTGAATCGATTTGGGACCGTTTACAGCCCATCTAAGATCAGTTCTTAAGTTTTTCCAAAGGAGACCCTGGATGATGCAGGAAGTGCTTTTGACACATCATTCAATTCCTTTAAGACAAGAGTATTTTAGGGTACATTCAAAAAAGCCCGTCACGCGCTGGGCCCCGCAGCACTGGTTACAGTCGGGGCGGGCGGTGGCACAGGTGCGTCTGTGTAAGTACCGGGTGGGCGCCTTGTTCCCAGAGTACCTCGAGGTCCTTATTGTTCACGTCCGCCCCCTCTCCACCCGCACCCACCCAGTAGGACAGCTCCTTCAGGAGCGGGGGGGCCTGGGAAGGCATCTCCTCGGGGGAGGAGGGCGGGGCCGGGGTGGGGCTGGTCCTCTCCCCGAAGGGGGCGTGGCCAGCGAGGCCCGTGCCACCTGGCATCTCCTCTCCATCTCATCACAGCCCCGTTTCTACAAGGCTTTACGGGTGGGTTCTCCCGAGAGCGAATCCCCACAGCAGCACTGTGAAGGCGCAATCCCGCCAGCTTTACAGGGGAGAGAGCAAGGACCCGAGAGAGGGGCTCCCAGCGTCGCGGAGGGGAGGGTCTTGATGCAGGCCTGCGTTCTGGGCCGGGGACTCATCCAAACGGAGGCAAGGCCTGTTGGGTGGCGGCACCGAGTCTGACCTCCTTTCAGCCCGCCTAGGCGTGTTCTCTGTTCTACTGCGAGACCCCTGAGGGTGCTCAGGAGTGTTGCTGGGCCTTCCTGCAGCTCTGCGCGGGAATTTAACTTGGCTGCTGTAGCCCATGAGTAACTGTATCTCACAAAACCTCGCCCCTGAGTTACTGCAACTCTCCCCTCCCATTTGTAAGACGTAACACGGCTTTGAGTGTCAGTGAGGAAATGTCACGAGCCTGCCCTTCCTGTGAACGTGTGTTAGCGCTGTCAGCGCTCTGGAGGGACCCAGTTTCTTGCTGGGATCAGATTCCTGTATTTCAGCTCATTTCTTTCTTTTTCTTCCCTGTAGTAGTTGATAATTCCGATTTCTCTGGCTTGGATGAAAGTTACATAATAAATAGACATAACTACTCAGAAAATAAGTACTTCATTCCACTGTGGGCAAGGCATTCTGCTAGGGAGGCTGAAGGGTCCCAAGAGGCTGCAGAGGGAATCCCCGTGGATGGCGGGGATGGATGGCAGGAAGTGCCATCGGAGAGGCGCTGGGTCTGGGGTCAGCAGGGGCCCCAGGTGCCCTAAGGTCCTGCTGTTTCCCTCTCCATCCTTGGTCTGGGTTGGAGTCATCAGATTGGGCTTGGAGGGTATGCCAGGTGAGGAGAGAGGTGAGGACGAACCCTTGGGAGGAATGATGGTTAGAACAAAGCACAACCAGGAAGGCCAAGAAGGATCCAGCCGAGTGCAGGAAGGAGGCCCCGGGGGTTCAGAGGAAGACATGACCCCAGAAATGTCTCGGGACGAGGCTGGGGGACGTCCACGGCTCTGGCAATCGGGGTCAGGTGGGCGGGAGGGGGCAGCAGGCAGGAACCACAGACTGTGTCCCCGGGGGTTCGCAGAGAAGGGGAGGGGCCTGGCAGGGGCTCTGCTGGAGAGCCCAGAGGGCCGGGGAGACCAGTGCATCTCAGGACTCAGAGTGTTTCAGGACTCAGAGTGTCTGAAGGAGGAGAAAATCCTGGAGCAGGTGAGATGGACAGGTGTGCGGAGCCCTGCGTGAGGCCGCCTGACCTCAGAGAAGAGGGAGGGAAAACATGGTGCAGAGGGTTTCAGGGAGGAAGGAAGCTGAAGAAATGGACACAAAGCAGCTAAATGCCCTCGGTGAAGCAAGAAGAGAATGGGTCTTCCAGGAGCGGAGAGGTCGGAGGAGGGGCTGAGGGTGGGGATGTGGGACCAGGGCTTGGAGGAGGTGAGGGCATCGGTCAGCGGAGGACAGCACTGCCCCGGAGCCGGAGGCGAGGAAACCTGCCGCCGCCCCTCTCAGGACACGGGAGCGAGCCGGCTCCATCCTCCCGTTCTTTCTCTGTGGACGGTCGACCTCGGTTACTTACGGGTCGGGGGAGCCCTGTGGCCCTTTTAGCCTGGCCATCGCCTCCACGAGTGGGGATTCAGGACGGGCTGGTGCTGGGGGCACCTGGGAACCAGTCGAGGCCCATTTGCTTCGTGCTGTTTATCGTGGCGCGGCAGGAACGCAAGAAGGTGTGAGAGCGACCCCGGTGGGGCTGCGGCGACGAGACAAACGCTGGGGTGTCACTGCCTGTAAAGCCTGTTGTGTCCAGATGGCTGCCGCCCGTCCAGCCCCGTCGCTGTGTTTGTAACACGTCCTCAGAGCACCCCCCTCCTCTGCCCCCCGCCGCCTCCCGGGGCCACCGAGGCCCTGCCTGTCCGGCTCTGCTCGCCCGAGTCCCCGCGGCTTCCTCCACCTTCTGCCGGCGCCCGACGAGCATCGGAGGGCCGAGGCCCCAGGGACTGACGAGAGGGCGTCTCCATCCCGAGAGGGACGCCCCCTGGAGGCCGGCGCCGGCACTGCCGACTCCACGGTGTTCGTCGCCACAGAGGTTGCCACGTTCTCAGCTGTCACTCGTGCAGAGCAGGTGCTCTGTGAACCCAGCGGTCCAGGCACGCCCTCCGCCCGCGTGACAGCTCTGCCGTGGCTACCGGGACGCCGCCCGTCGGGTCCGAGAAGAAGCGGCTAACTCACCCCCACCGTCCCGTCTTTTCTAGGGCATTCGTGACAGGAGGTCTGATTGCTGAGGCTGTGGTGGCGAGGCACTTTTCACACCAGCTTTCGGACCAATCGGCCGCTCACTGAGGCAGCGGCTCCCCAGACTCCTTGCCCACCCTGCGAGCACCTGTGGGGCCGCCGCGTCCTCGGGTCCTGGTGGACGCTGAAGTGGGTGGAGGACAGGTCAGGCCCTGCTGCTCCCTCTGTGCGGGGGCACCGCGCCCACAAGGCCTCAGTGGGCAGGAGGGGAGCCGGCGGGGCAGCCGCCGGGGCGGGGGGCGGGGACACCCTGCAGAGGGCTGGCAGCGGTCAGCCGGAGCCGGGGTGTGTTTCAACCTCAGAGAGTGGGCCGAGCATGACCCCAAAGTGAAGGGCAAGGGCAGAAGCTGCTGCAGGTGCCAGAGGGACCCCACGCGGGGGGAGCGCGTGTGAGACGGGAATGGGACCCAGTGGACAAAGGCAGCAGCACAGTCACCGTGGCCGAGGTGGCTGGGCGGGAGGCTCCTGTCTGACCCAAGCGCTCAGCCTGGACTGGATGCTGAATGAGGCCTGTGGGTCCACCTGAGGATGGAGGAAACCGAGCGTGGCCAGGCCGTGGGCTGTGGCCTGTCAGCCCTGCAGGGTTTGGAACTTCAGCCTCTGTTGGACCAACACAAAGTTCCCAAGTCCACTGGGTTCGATTGACAGTTCTGATCTCTTTTCTGGCTGGCTTCGGGAAAGGACTTTTGCCAATATAATAGGTCTTGTATTTTTATAGTAAGTTTGAGCGTCTGTTTGTATTTTTTTCCCCTGGACTATATAGAGGTTTTGTCCATTTATCTGTTGGGTTGCAGATCTTTGTCTTGTTGATTTCTAGAGGCTCTTTATATACTAAGGATATAGCTTGTGATAGGAAGTATATATATATATATATATATATATATATATATATATATACACATATGTATTTTTTCCTCATTGTCTTCCCTTATTTCTTAATTTGCTGATGGTAGTTTTCTTTTATGCAGAAGTTTTTATTTTTGTGTGGTTGAATTTATAAATCCTTCTTTTACTGCTTTTGGATTTTCAGTTTTAATTAGAAGAGTCTTTCCTTGACTGCAAAGTTATAAAGGAATTTGCCCATGATTTCTGTTAGTACTTTTCTGAGTTTATGTTTAACATTTAAATATTTGACTCATTTGGAACTCATTTTGACATACAGTGTGAGACATGGTTGCAGCTTTTATCTTTTCTTATTTATTTTGTTGGATAGCTACTCTGTTGTCCTAATGCTGTTTATCCCACGGTTGCTTTTTCACTACTGATCTGAGATGTCACCTTTACTACATACTAATTTATCACATACTTCCAGCACAGCAATGGTCTAATGATTAACACTGGATTTGCCTACCTATTCTTGTTTCTTTTTCTATTTGAACTTTCGAATCAAATTGTCTAGTCATCTTCTCACAATAAAAAATTCAATGACCCACCTCCTAGAGAAATGGAAATAAAGACAAAAATAAACAAATGGGACCTAATGAAACTTCAAAGCTTTTGCACAGCAAAGGAAACCATAAACAAGACCAAAAGACAACCCTCAGAATGGGAGAAAATATTTGCAAATGAAGCAACTGACAAAGGATTAATCTCCAAAATTTACAAGCAGCTCATGCAGCTCAATAACAAAAAAAACAAACAACCCAATCCAAAAATGGGCAGAAGAACTAAATAGACATTTCTGCAAAGAAGATATACAGACTGCCAACAAACACACGAAAGAATGCTCAACATCATTAATCATTAGAGAAATGCAAATCAAAACTATAATGAGGTATCACCTCACACCAGTCAGAATGGCCATCATCAGAAAATCTACAAACAATAAGTGCAGGAGAGGGTGTGGAGAAAAGGGAACACTCTTGCACTGCTGGTGGGAATGTGAATTGGTTCAGCCACTATGGAGAACAGTATGGAGGTTCCTTAAAAAACTACAAATAGGGGTGGGGCGGGGCAGGGCGGGGCGGGGGGGGTGGCAAACGCGTTACCGTAAAAAAAAAAAAAAAAAAACTACAAATAGAACTACCATATGACCCAGCAATCCCACTACTGGGCATATACCCTGAGAAAACCATAATTCAAAAAGAGTCATGTACCAAAATGTTCATTGCAGCTCTATTTACAGTAGCCCGGAGATGGAAACAACCTAAGTGCCCATCATTGGATGAATGGATAAAGAAGATGTGGCACATATATACAATGCAATATTACTCAGCCATAAAAAGAAATGAAATTGAGCTATTTGTAATGAGGTGGATAGACCTAGAGTCTGTCATACAGAGTGAAGTAAGTCAGAAAGAGAAAGACAAATACCGTATGCTAACACATATATATGGAATTTAAGAAAAAAAATGTCATGAAGAACCTAGGGGTAAGACAGGAATAAAGACACAGACCTACTGGAGAATGGACTTGAGGATATGGGGAGGGGGAAGGGTGAGCTGTGACAAAGCGAGAGAGAGGCATGGACATATATACACTAGCAAACGTAAGGTAGATAGCTAGTGGGAAGCAGCCGCATAACACAGGGATATCAGCTTGGTGCTTTGTGACCACCTGGAGGGGTGGGATAGGGAGGGTGGGAGGGAGGGAGACGCAAGAGGGAAGAGATATGGGAACATATGTATAACTGATTCACTTTGTTATAAAGCAGAAACTAACACACCATTGTAAAGCAATTATACCCCAATAAAGATGTTAAAAAAATTCAAAATCAGATATCCAGAAAAACCTCAATCCATCCTTATTTTTGTTGTGGTTGCATTAAGTTATGAAACAGGTTGGGGAGACTGTCCTGTGATGTTGAGTCTTCCTGGTGAAGAACGCAGTAACCTCTCCATTTGTTCACGTTTTCTTATATGAATTTTTTTAGGGTATTTAAAAATGTTTCTCAAATAGATGTTAATTTCTTAGGTTTATTCCTAGAAACTTTATCTTTGTTTTTTGGGTAATTAAATGGAGGTAATTTCTTCCATTATATCTTTTAAAGCTATTGGTTTCTCTATTTTAATTTTATACACTGATATCTTACTAAATTTTCTTATTATTTGTAGAAGGTTTTCACTTTGTGTTGTCTTTGGGCTGAGATAAGTGTATTTTGCCATGTTAAGGAAATATTTAATCCTATTTTATTGAGGGTTTTTTGTTTGTTTGTTTTTTTGCGGTACGCGGGCCTCTCACTGCTGTGGCCGCTCCCGTTGCGGAGCACAGGCTCTGGACGCGCAGGCTCAGCGGCCATGGCTCACGGGCCCAGCTGCTCCGCAGCATGTGGGATCTTCCTGGACCGGGGCATGAACCCGTGTCCCCTGCATCGGCAGGCGGACTCTCAACCACTGCGCCACCAGGGGAGCCCTTTATTGAGGTTTTTAATGCTGAATTTTATGAAATACTTTTTCAGCTTCTCTGAAGATGATCCTGTTATTTTTTAAATCTTTAGATCTATTAAGAGATAAAACAAATTACCTATAACCACTTTTGAAACCAGCTTTTTAAAAGTTTTGAATTTTATTTTGACATGTAATTATGTTTAGCTGAGCTCTATAGCATGTATTATTGAAAACCCAATTTTCCATAAGGACGTACCATTTTCTCAAGCATCTGGAGTTCAACAGCATCTTGAATTCATTTAACAAACCTTATGGCAAAAAAAACCCAGAGCTGTGCAGCCATGCCATTATTTAAAAGCTGACATTCGTTCTCTGAGTTTGAAAAATAATAGATATATATATTTTAATGAAGAAAGTGACATACAGTATGCTCATCTTAAACAAAGCAAGTGTCTTAAACAAAGCAAGAGTGCACAGAAGTAGGTATGTAGGAAGCTAGAAGGATTAGATAAACATTGTCAATAAATTTAAATTGACGGGATACACGTCAATTTAGCCTTTTAAAAATAACCTAAGAAATAAGTTAGAAAGCAAATACGTAGGAAATCGAAGTTCACAGATGCCTGCTATCAGACAGACCTGCCAGCACGCCAGTCTCCATGGCAACAGCAGAGTGAGGGACCGGAGACGGAGGAACCGCCACAGTAAGCCTATGGATCCCCTGAACACCTTCATTTCCGAAGCTTGCTTGTTGCCTTTCAATTTTACAGAATCACATTACAATTTTGTGGTGACTGGAAACCAAGAGGAGAAAAGATTTCTACCTCCAAGATGGAGCAGGCACTCACCACCAAAGGGGAGCGATCTTGAGGCTTTTTACAAAATATTTATCCCCCGGGACTTTGGTCAGGTGCAAGGAGCCCAAGCCCTGGGTCTGGATGACACACAGGACCCAGTTTTTGATATTATGTGTGTCGTGGAGGTGCCTGTAAATGGGCTACAGGCACTGACTTACGGGTTATTTATTTGTCGCCTCTGCAGTGCAGTTGGCAATAAACACACCACCTTGAGGTAGGGGCGCTGGGAAAGCCTCATCAAGCTGAGAGCTGTTCACCTGCTGGCATTTCCTCCTGAACCTCCTCCTTAAACAGCTGGGCAGGGACCGCATCCGCCTCTCCGATGGCTGTAACGCTGGATGATGGATCTCACGCGGCTGCCAGTGCGGGTGGAGCCACGCACCTGCATGCTGTCTGATCTAAGGCTCCTGGAACATGTTTGTTTAAGCCAATCAACGCTTTCTGATGATGGCACGAGCCTTAAAGCCTTGACGCTGCCATTTTTCAAAAGGGGCAAAGCATGGCTGACGATAACAGAACCCATCCCCACAGCAGCAGCCCTGGGAGATGAACCAAGGGTTTCCCCGCGTGCTGTCCGTGCCGCCGCCTCTCACCTGCACGTGGGGTCAAAGCCGCACAAGAGACTAACCAGAAGCGAAAGACTGGAAACGAATGAGAAGGCACCGGGCAGGCTCCCGCTCAAAAAGCCCCACCAACCAGCCGGATCTCGGCCCACTGAGGTCACGTTTGCAGTGGGGCCTTGGGCGGTGGGTAAACTGCGGGAGGGGTGATCCGGGGGTGGGCGGCCGAGCAGAGGAGCGGAACGGCTTCTTCAACGTTTTAAAGATTGCTTAACGAAGAAGCCACTGTAAGGGGGCCTACGGCCCATGCGTATCTGCTGACTAACTGGCGTTACACGGCCGTCTGTGTGCTCAGCTCTGCCCCAGGGCTCCTGTGCCTGGGAAGCCTCCTGCTCCGTCAGGAGGACCTACCGTCCACGCACAGGACAAAATAGCCGAGGCTCACGCGCCCCCAGGCAGCGCTGGTGGACGGCGCACCCTGGACGGAGCGGCTGGCGTGATGTGACATTTTACATATGTGACCAGGCATCAGATAAGCAGGAAGGCTTATTCCATCATCCAAGTCCATCCTGCGGACTCAGCTTCCGGGAGCACAATATAATATTTCAGTCAAAAAGCTAAATCCTTCCTTGGCCTGGATTTCTTTAGGGATAATCCCGACTAGAGCATTTACACCGAGAGAAGACCCGTGTTTGTCAGAAGTACCTCCTAGCAAGCTCCGTGGCGAGGGCCAAGCCATTATGCAAAGCGAGTGTTATTTATTTATCTTTCCCGGAAAACAGAAAACACACTGTACACACACCTGCCATTCAGTTTGGCAGAGGCTGAGACGAGGTGGTGACACGTTCATGTATCAGGAAGCAGTTTGAAAACATTAGTGGCGAATTAAAACCAAGCTCCCGACAGAGATGCCCGCCCAGGGGTTCCTGCTGTCCCGAGTCAGCCGAGCCCCACGAGGCTGCCAGACGGTAGGGGCAGCTCTCCCTCCTCTGACAGCCCCTCCCCCTGCCCCACTGCCCAGCTCGGCAAAGGAATGTTTGAACAAGATAACACGCCCCCAAAAGCCCAAATAAAGTGTTGGGGGGAGCACAGGTGGGCCTGTGTGAAAGGTAAACTGTTCCCGAAGCAGCAATCAGGCAAACGATCTGACTGTCGGTCTGGTTAATGTTTCTGCGTCTCGCCTGCTGTGCACACGGCTCCCGCTGGCGGGGCCCAGGGCGTGTGCCGTGTGGACAGCCTCCCCGCTGCCCGGGGGTCCCTTCTTTCACCTGGAGCCGCAGCCAGGCAGCTTCTAATCACGCACCTCCTCAGGCTGTGCTGCGCAGAGGGTCTCCCACCTTCCCGCCAGGCGTTACCTCAGCTGCCAAAACACAATCTGTCCTGACGGCCCCGAAGCCGGGCCCCGCCCCCCGCTCCTCTGCTGATGCCTGAGTCTCCATCTGACTCGGGGTTGGTGTGCTCGGCGGCACTTAATCCATTTCTCCCTCCAGCTCACGGCAACAGTGGCTCCTGCCAGGCCGGGCTGGCAGCGGCTCCGACAGCGGGACGGAAGCCCAGCTGGTGCCCGGAACCTCCATGTTCATGCTCACAGCAGCCCCGGTGCCAGGAGAGCGGTTCCCGTGCATCCCGAACGGACAGGGGGCTCTTCCTGTGGCCCCCGCTCCGCATTTGGGGCCATACCTCTGGTTACCCGGCAGCGTCTCTTTGTCTCAGTCCTGGTGAGACCAACAGAGAAACAAAAGCAAGCCCCGCGGGGCTCGGGAGGCAGCAAACGGTGTGAACAGGAGGCCACGCTGGGCCCCTCCGCTAGGAGCAGCCCAGTGGCCGGGACAACGGAGGGAGGGGCTGGGTCCCGGGTCCTGGGATGGGGCCGGGTGGTGAGCTCCCGGGAGAGTCTTTCCACGAAGCGCCACGGGCCCGGGTTCCCGGGGCGCAGGTTGTCTGCACGTCCGTCTGCACACAGGCCGGTGTCTGTGGGCCGAGCAGACTGGCCCTGACCCGCTGACTGTGGCATTAAGTCCTCAGACGGAAAAGCCATTGTCGCGGCCTGAGTCGGGGGCATCATACTGGTTCGGGGAGACTCTGGGTTGATTTCACCGTTTCCTACAAATGACCTCAAGCCGTTGGCCGGAGCCACTCAAAACGGACTATTTGTCTACTTTCTCTCAAAGGCTGGGAAGGGGCTCCTGCAAGGCCTCGGCTGTAAACCCGTTGTGCTTCCTGAGTAGCTTCCCAGTGACAACCCGCTGTCCCACTTGGGACACTGGCTTCCTGGTCAGCTGTGTGGAAGGAAGGATACTGGCCTCTGACCAACGGCCCGAGTGGAGCCCACCGCCTGGGGACCCTGCACTGGAACGGCAGCCCCAGAAACACGGGCTGGGCTGCAGGAGCTGTAAGATGTGCTTTGAGGCTGACATTTCTGTCAGCAAAATTCTAAATTCTGCGTGATCCGTGGTCACCTTAAGGCCACGACCTTCAGTTATGCTCCGTCCGCTTTCCCAAGGAACCCAGGAGACCCGTCCCCTGGGTCACGCCCGGGCTGGTTTGCTGTCGTCAGCAGCGTGGCCAAGAGGGAACGTTGACCCGGCATCACCTGGAGCTGGAGCTGCCCGGCCCCACTCCCGCCGTCGTGCTTCTCAGGTGAGCATTGCCCGCCACAGCCGCCCTCCGTCCGCTGGCCGCCCCGCCGTTGGCGTGTGTGACATTCCCATGCTGGCCCTGCAGCTCTGTGTCCACCGTCAGCCAGACACGGCGTGGCAGCCCCGGGAGGTGACCATCAGGGGAGTGAAGCGTGCAGCTCAGGGGAGGAGCTGAGCCCACGCCAGCCCTGGTGGTCCCGGGCGGACCCCTCGAGGGGTGCACGCTCACAGTGGCATCCATGTTGCCCAGAGTAGGTGTGCCCGCAGGGTGGGGCGGCCACTCCCAGTGGCTCATCCCCCTCCCACCACGGGCGCTGTGGCTCCCATGCCCGCGGATGTCCAGGGACCTGGGCTTCTTCCATCTCACGGCTCCACCCTCCTCTGGGGCAGGGGCCAGGTCGGCGAGGCGGGGCTGTCTCGGCCCAGCTCTCCGTCTGCCTGCAGCAGAGAAGTGGATGGCCGGGCTGCCAGCTGCTGACCCTGCTCGGCCAGCACGGGGTGGGGACGGCAGGCTTGCTCTCCCTGCCCGGAGGTGGCAGGTCCTCTCCCCGCCGACCCAGGTGCCAGTGGCAGGGGATGGAGGCTCTGGGGAGCCCAGCCCCAGGGCGATGCTGCCCACGGAGGGGGCGTGTGAGGCTGGGCTGACGGCCCGCTGACGCTGCCCCCGGATTCTGTCCTTAGTTTACAGGTGAGGTTGTGCGGGCTCTCGGATCCTGCAGGGGACGTCATGCTGGAACCCAGCCTGTCTGGCCTCAGGTCTATGCTTTTTCCACCAAGTCTGAGTTCAAGGCTGCTCACAAGCTGCAGGACCCTGGGCGAGTCACACCTTCTCTGTGGGCAGATTCTCATGTCTAGCAACATGGATTCTGCCTAACCTTTCTTTTAATGCTGAAGAATCAGGGGATGCCTGACTGCAGTACAGACTTGGAGTCAATCACAATTCTCTAGCTCACTTCTGAGGATGTTTGCGGTAAAATATACATACTACAATATTGATCATTTAACCATTTGTATAAACGTACCATTCAGAGGCATTCAATACCCTCACAGTATTGTGTAACCATCACCACTCTCTTTACCTAAAGATGTTCCTCATCCCCAACATCAGCTCTGTGCCCAGGCATCAACAACTCCTCACCCCACCCCACCCTGGCAACTCGCTTTGACTTTCTGTCTCTGAATTTGCTAATTCTGGTACCTCCTATAACTGGTATCGTACAATGGTTGCCCTTCTGTGTCTGGTTTATTTTACTGAGCATAATGTTTTCAAGGTCTGTCTATAATGTAGCATGTATCAACTTTCCCTTCCTTCTTAACCGCTGAATAATATTCCGTGTGTGTGTGCGTGTGTGTGTGTGTGTGTGTGTGACATCATCTTTATCCTTCGTATGCTGGTGGACACTGGCGTTGTTTCCACCGTTTGGCTGCTGTGAACGTGACGGCAAATACTCGTTCGAGTTCTTGCTTTCAGTTCTTTCGCGTATATACCCAGGAGTGGATTGCTGGGCCACATAGCACTGAGCTGTTCTCCGCTGGACGTTCTCACCCACCACGCGTGCATGAGGCTCCAGGCTCTCCACATCTTCACCAACATACATTGTTTAGCATTTTTCAACAATGATTGCGGCCATCCGATTAGGTGTGAGGTGACATCTCAGCTGTGCTTTTGGCTTGTCTCACCCAGTGACTAAGGATGTGGAGCAGCTCTTCATTTGCTTGTTGGCCATTTGCATATTATCTTTGGAGAAATGACAGTTCAAGTCACTTGCCCATTTTTAATTTTTTTTTTGTTTAGCTGTAGGAGTTCTTTATATTTTCTGGATACTAATCCCTTATCAGATAGAGGATTTGCAAATATTTCCTCCCATTCTGTAGGTTGTCTTTTTGCTTTCTTGATACTGTTCTTTATGCACAGAACTATTAATTTTGATGTGGTCAGATTCATCTATTTTTCCTTTTGTTGCCATGCTTTTGGTGTCATATTATTACATTTTAATAGTGCATTCTTTCCTTACTCATTCTTACTGCTGCCTCTGTCATATGTCAAAATTCTCGAAACATGTGTATCTGTTTCTGGGTTCTCTGTCCTGTTCCGTGGCCTCTGCGTCTCCTGACACCACTGCCTTATTACAGCCTTAGAGTCAGTCTTGACACCCAGCAGGGCAGGTAGCACCGTCTCCTCCTCCTTTGAAATGTTCTTTGCTATTCTTAGCTTTTTGCTTTAATAAACTTTACCATCAGCTCACTAAGTTCCATGATAAATATAGCAGGAATTCTGATTGAACTGGCATCTAACTCACAGCTTTTAAGGGGGAGGGTCACCATATTCACAATGTTAGTCTTAACATCCCGCAACACAGTATATTTTCCACGTGTTCAAATCTTTTTATGTTCCTCAATATTTTAACACTTCCCCACCAAAGATTGTGGATGTCCTTTTTAGACATATTTCTGTAGCAATGTTTTAAAAATAGCTTTCATGCTGTTGTTTACGATGTCTTCTTTCCTATTATATTTTCTAATTGATAATTATTGGGTATAGGAGTGCTACTGGTTTTGGTAAACAGATCTAAATAACTTCCTCCTCTTTTCCTCTTTTTTATTTTCAATTTCTCTTTTTAAAATTACCCTAAGATTTTAATACATATATCTTACTATATTTTTATTTTTAACAGACCCAAAATTGTTCAGTATTTCTACCCCTCCAAACAGGAAAAGGATTTTAGCATTTTTAACCACCTACATTTAAACATGAAATTAGTTATTGATTTTTTAAAATGTAAGTTTCAAGTACAGCATTGTACTATGACATCTGTGTATACTGCAGGGTGAGCCCCCCCACAAGCCTGGTCACCATCCATCACCAGACGGTGGATGCCCTTCACCCAAGTCATCCCTCCCCCAACCCCCTTCCCCTCTGATAACAACCAATCTGTTCTTTACACCCACGGACTTGGATTTTTTGTTTGGTGGTTTGTTCCTCAGGTTCCACATACAAGTGAGATTATACCATATCTTTCTCTGTCTGACTTATTTCACTTAGAATAATACCCTCCAGGTTCATCCTTGTTGCCACAAATGGTAAGATTTTTTTTAACGACTGAATAACATTTCTGTATATATACATAATATAATATTCCATTATGTATATATCACATCCTTTCTATCCATTCATCCACGGATGGACACTTACGGTGCTCCCATGTCTTGGCTACTGTGAATAGGCCTGCTGTGAACATTGGGGTGCACGTGTCTTTTTGAATACATTGGTTTAATGAAATATACTGTGGAAACTGGTCTCTCTGTTCCTTGCTATGTTTCGGTGTGGCTCTCATAGCATCTCTGTTGATGGTGCTGGTCTGTAGCGCGGGGGCTCTCCTAGGGCAGCCGGCCTGGAGCAGATCAGGAGGCCACCCCTGGACAGAAGGTGCATGACGTGCTGGGTCCAGGGGCGCGTGTGGGGAGGGAGGGGCGCGGCTCTAGGGAGAGTGCATTTCAGCTGTGGCCGATTTCGTGTCTGGAGCCGGTCCGTCCTCCAGGCAGGCCGGGCACCCGCCAGCCTGGCACCCAGGCCGGAGTCTGAGCCCTGTCTGCCACGCCGTGCGCTCTGGTTTCCTGGCTCTGTTCAGATGAGCTGCGGAACCCCGCAGAGCATTAAACTCTCGTCCTGATCCCCCCTTCGCGGTACAGCGGCCACGAGACGCAGGGTTTCCCTGTTTCCAAGGTGTGGGAGAGGCGTGTGCAGCCAAGGGGAGGCCGTGGTTGTTAGGGGCCGGGACAGCATTTCCTGCAGGGAATTAATCCTGGGGCCTCAGGTCCTGCTATGATTTACTCACTGCAGAGTTGAAAGGCCCGGATTCAAAGGCCCAGCGCAAACCTTTGCCCCCTGGGAACAAAGGCGGGAGATTAGCTCCATGTTATCAATCAGCATTGTCAGGATGGGATAGAAATGCTTCACCTGTTGACGCCTTGGTGTGCGCCTCCAGAGGGGGTCAGAGGTCATTCCTGCCCAAGGTTTTGTGTCTCAGTTCCCCTGGCCCCGAATTACCTTTAAAAATGGCCTCAAAGGACCGGAGATGAACGTGGATTAGTGTCTTAATCTTACAGCAGAGCCTGTAGTTAGGGTCTGGGGACGGAGGGGCTGGTGGCATTGTCTGGGGCCATCCCTGGCACGCGGCCCTGGGGGTGAGGCCGGCTTTGAGCCTCTGGACACGACCCTTTACCAGCCAGGGGGCGGCTCACGGGGCTTTGCCAGCTGACTCAGTGGGACAGTGGGGTTTGTCAAGAGCCTAATAAGTGAACTCTTGGCTCAGAGGGGTTGGGAGCACCCTGCTCCGGGGTTCCTGTCGGGAAACGGGTGGAGCTCATGCTCCAGGGACTGGCAGAGACCCCCTGCCCCCGCCCCCGCCTGCGTTCAGAGTCCCCCGGAGAGTAACCTCATCAGACCGAAATTGCCTCTCTTCTGGCTGCACATGCCGTAGACGCAGCCCTGCCGTGACGGGCTTCCACCTCCACGTGGCATGCGGGCCCCAAACCCCCTCTGCAAAGCGGGGCCCCCGGCAGGCAGGGGTGAGGCCCTGTGAGTGTTCCCCGCAGCCAGCGGAGAGCCTGCATGGGGGGCCGGGATTGGCGGGGGGCCGTGGGTGCCCGCTGGCCTTTCCCTGCAAGGGCACTCGGGTCACTGAGTTGTCTCTGCAGAGAGTCTGCGGGGTGAGGCGGGGCCCTGCCTGTCCTTCCTGTCGCCCTCCTTCCCTCCCCCAGTAGACGCTGCCCGTCACCCCTCCTCCCGGCTCTCCCCTCCCTCCCTCCTCCCGCACACGGCCTCCTTCCCACCAGTGTCCCTGGGGGCCATCCTCTGTCCAGACTCCTCTGCTGAACCCCAGCCCCTAGCCCCACCAGGGCCTCTGTGTGCCATGTAGACAAGTGGCTTCTCCCGACTTCCCTCCATAAGCACCCCTGCACCCACCTTCCCAGGCCCTTCTGCCTGCTCCTCGGCCCCTAAGTCTGCTGGCCCAGCGGCTGCCGGGTGGCCCACGTTCCTGCACCGCCCCTCCTCCACCCCTCTGGGGGCGGCCAGGCTGCAGGCATCAGGGGATCCAGCTGCTCTGCGCTGCTGCCCGGGCCGCAAGGCCTTCCAGGACTAGGTGCTCCTCTGAGAGTTTAGACCAGTGACAAGACATGAAGCTGCAACACTTCTGAGCCGTTCATAACAAAAGCAGCTCTGTACACAGCATGTGAAAGGAAAGGCTGATTATCTCTTCTCTTTATGGAAAACACGTGAGAACTGCTCTCACGTGAAGAGGCAAAGACAGGAAGCCGAGAAGATGTAGGAGGAGTAACACTTAGCGGGGTGTCAGGCAGTTGAGGAGAAACATCGCTACTTGGGATTTTGCGACGTGCGCAGTGTTTGCGGTGCTCCCCCGGGCACCGCGCGTCTTTTCTCGCGTGGCCTCCCGCCCCTCCCCCTGCGCGTGCGGCCGCGCCTCCCCTGCTGCTGTGCGGGAGGCCTTCTGCTGCTCTTCGCTGCTCCTGACGCCTGGGCTGTGCCTCGGACTCGGCGTCTCACGGGTGATTCGTCTCTTATTTCCTATTTTCTACACAGGGCGCAGGACGTTCTGACCGAATATGTAGTTCCATCGGTCCAGTGACGTCTGACAGCTTGTGAAACCGACGTTTTAAGTAGAAATTCAGCAGTTCTAGGAGCGCTGCTCTATTTTTCACTCACGGATTTGGGAAGCGCCTTCACAAAAAATGAGCTTTGAGAAATTTTTCTGAATTTTATTTGTGACCGCGTGTGGGGTGGTGGCCCGTGGAGGTGGCTGGCTCCTGGTGACCCTCGGAAACGCCGTTCTCTGTCGCGGATGCCGGACGGCTGCCCCCAGGGGATGCTCTGAACCTGCAGCTGAGGAGAGGGCGTCGGAGGTGGGAAAGGCTGGCGCTCAGAGTGTTCTGGGGACTTCGGGAGGATTCTGTGCATGTGGGGATCTGGGGCCAAGAGCGAGCCGGAGGCCCAGAGCCACAGTGGGTGCGCGGCGAGGCTGCCGCCCCTCCTGCAGCAGCTCTGCCCTGGGGCACCCTCATGGGCCACTCACAGCACCCCCAGCGCGGGCCGCGGGGCCCTCCTGCTCGGAGCCGGCCCGGCGGGAGCGGCTGGCCCACGCTCTGCCGGCACAGCCTGGCTGGTACCGTGCCCAGGCCGCGGCCTCTGCCGACCCCGGTTCCTGTCTTCACAAGCGCCGCCTCGCCTCTCCCGGGAAGCGGGTGCTCGGCCGTGTCTGGGAGCTCGGGCCTCGCTCACAGCCCCTGGCGGCCCGGAGGCGAACGTTGCCAGGCCACGCGGGATGGTGAGGCCCACAGTCACTCCTGAAAACGATGGGGGTGGGTCTGATTTTTTCATCTCTCGGTTGATCTTATTTCGCAGACGGCTTGTCCCCACGATGAGCCTTTGCTAATCGGGCCCGAGTCGCGGAGCAGAGCAGGAGACGGTGGGGACCCTGCCCCTCGGCTTTTATCGCGTCGTCCCCAACTTGACCACGGAGTTGTGCTTTCCACTGTGGGTTCCATTTGGGGTTTGGGTCTTGAAATTATCGTCAGGGGCCTCACGTCCTCACAGGCACCGCGGCAGCTCCAGGCCCGCCAGGAGCGTGGGGAGATTTGGAGGGGCTGGCGGACGAGGGTGTGTCCCTGCGGCTGGAGGGCGTGGGGTGGGCGGGGCCTCGATGCAGTTACTCTGCACGAGGGGCACAGGCAGACTCTTGAGCCTTCCTCTCAGGGGAGGGATGTGAAGACTGGGCTCCTCCTTAGGGGAATCGGAGTCACGCAGCACCACATATCACGCAGACCTGACAGAGCCGTTAGGAGTTCATCGAAGCGCCGGCTGTCAGGGATGCCGGCCGGGTCTGGGGTGTGATCGCCAGCACGCTTGGTCACTCCGAGCTCAGCGGCTTTTGCACCTGCTGCGGAGGCTGAAAACTGGTGTTGCGGCCGTTCACAAGGCCCTTTATACAGGACACAGGTCACGTGGGATGTGCTTTACCTTCGGTGACAGGGTCACACGGTAAGATCCTATCCACTCCAGAAGGTCGAGAGTCAGGGGACAGATGCCAGGTGGAAAGCTTAAGTGGGAGACTGGAGACACCGTCGTCGCGGATGGCTTTTCCACTGCACATTTATTAACTAATTTTATGGCCGGCCTCGCCATAGATTAAAATTGTACATTGTTTACTTGGGTCAGCTGACACGGAGATTATTAGGTTAAAGATCTAGGTTCTCCTTGAATCTGCACCCATTTTAGATGATGTCGGGCACCTCCCAGGCCATATTTCTGCTCCCGTAGGCAGGTCAAACACACAGCCAGGATCAGGCTACCCTGTTATTCTGGAAATGCCAAGGCCGTCGTTACTGGGATTTCTGTATTAAGTTCTGGTGGGAGTGGTAGGTTTTGAGCCAGGGTTGCCACGGTTCTTGTTTATCAGGAAGAGGATAAAGGTGCCCCTCTTGGTTTCTGTATTGTGAAAACAACGTACATAGGCTCAAAATGTTTTAACCTTTTTGAAAGAGAGGTATCTTACAAATCACCGAATAACGGCTGTTAGGATGAAATTACGAGAACTTATTTTCCCTTGAATCTACTGATTGTCACTAAATTGAAAATTTATTTTCTAAGAGACTCTACTAATTTCTTAGATTCCGAGCTCGTCTCAGGAGCCATCAACCTATGTTTTGTACCAACCACAGCTCTGTGCAGACACCTAAGGAATCTGACTCTTTTTTTTTTTGGAATTAAACAATTTATTGTCATTGTTATTTTGCCAAGAGCAGAAGAAAATGAGGTCAGGCTTGTTCAGCAAAAGTTGACGCTTCTCTTCACCTTCTACGCCTACTTCTGCATCTTCTCCCACTGTCCTCAGATGGTTTGGGGGCCCTGATGCCCCGCGAGCCTCCTCCCCCCAACCTGCTGTGGGGAACAGAGCAGGTCGCCTCTGTGCGCTGGTTATTGGGGGGATTCAGAGCTGCTCATCGTGTTTTGGGGTGTTCGGGTCCCCGTCGAGCACGTTAATGACATGGGATTTATATCTATTAAGGAGGTTATGGGTCTTCAGGTCAGAAATTTCAAGGAACAGATAGGCTGTCATCACCTTTGATGGGGCAGCGGACCCGCTGCTGAGGAGGGACACGGCGTGTCCTGCCTTTCGTCCACAATCTTTGCTGTGATGTGCCCATTACACCGTGGACCTGCGGCTCCTCACCCAGGGAGGGGCTCTCCTCGCCCGTCAGTCCCCCTCATGCCGCGCGTGCTCCGCGGCCACCACGCCCCCTCCCCTCCTGCCAGGCCCCCGCGCCTGAGACGTCATCTGTGTGTCATCTGCGTCGAACGGCGTGAGTGCACGTTCTTTAAGAGATTTCCATCTTCTGAGATAAGCCTTTATTTTTGTCTAAATGTGGCCTAAATGACAACAGTGAAGGTTTAAATCTTAAATTATCCATTAAATTCTGAAACCGTGTTTACTTGGAGCCTTTTTTTGCTCGTTAATGGTCACAATTAATACGGGAGAAAAGGGCGAGGAGCCAGCCACCAGGGTCAGGATCGTGTCGTTCTTTCTGTCTCGTTGCCATTTAACTTGAGAACATTTATCCTGTGAGGTCGATGCTCAGCAGCCCCGCGTTCCTGGCTCCTGGCTGAGCTCTGCGAGCGGCCCCCTGGCTTTGAGCCGTCAGCCAGGCGCATGCGTGCTGGAGCCCGAGGCGCTTAGGTGGGTCCCGCCACCCCGCGGATCCGTGCCAGCCGTGCGCTCCCAGGACTCGCCCGAATGGTCTCCCTTTGGGGGCAGACTCCCATATCCACTTTGTGTCTCCGCAGGGAACGTGCCCCCCACCAGCCCACCAGGAGCTGGTGGCCGTGGTCCCGGTGGTAGGACGATGGCCACATCAGAAAGAGGCCAAGTGAGCCCAGAGCAGGGACGACACACTCTCCATCCACCGCCCCTTCCTACACTGAGGGCGAAGACCACGTGCCATGTTGGCTGAACCCCATTTGGTTTTCCTCTTGGCCCACTGCTGGACTTCCGCATTGCCGAGTGGGTCCCGGGGACGCGGGCGAGGACGACACCACCGCCAGCGCGCTCGCCTCCGCCGCCAGGGGTGTGCAGGGCCCCCGGACAACCTCATGGGGCAGAGCCCTTGCCTCACCCACACCAGGCCATGGCAGGAGCAATTCGCACCCATCGGGACAAGGCACTGAGGTACTGGGCCGTCTACAACAGCAGGTAACCTGTCGGGACTCCAGCACTGGAGGACATTTGGTCTTATGTATCTGCCGTGATGACATAAAGAAATTTCCCTGGTTCCATCCTGCAGATGGAAAGAAGACCCCGACGTTTTCAGCTCCAAGTTAGGGGAAGAGCCTCGGACTTGCAGCTGCCCATGCAGGGGCCGTGCTTCTCTCAAGGTGTGGGTGTAGGTGCCCGGCCGGCTGGGCCAGAGTTTTGTTATCAGGGGCGCCTTTACTACAAACTGTAACAGGCAAGGATGCTTCTTCGATTAGAAATCAGCACAGCGAGGTCGGTTTGGGCAGAGGGCCAACGTGTAACCCCGAAAACTCTTGCTCCCCAAGAAGCAAGACCCTCCCCTGTGTTTCCAGCGAGGAGAGTTTGTTTTTCTTGATCTGGACTGAATTCAAGGAGAGGAAGGCTGCTCACCCAGGGACAGCTCAGCAAGTCTCCCTGTGTCCAGGTCAGGCTCCCACATGTGATTCAAAATGGGAGAGACGCCCTGAATTGGAGGGAGAGTGGGAGGGGAAAGGGGGAGACAGAGATGGAGAGAGATGGAGACACCCAGTGGGGTGGGGGAGGGGACCAGGGGCAGCATGTCCTGTAAACTCTGGCTGGCAGTGACCTTCCAAGGCCACTCGGGACCCCGACAGCTGTGAGACGGAAGAGGAGTGTCTCTCCCATGGGACACGTGCCCCAGGGGCCCTCTGGGGGTGACCAGAGCCTGGCGCTGGAGTCCCCGGGACCTCTGGGGGTCCTTGGGCTGAGCCCACCTCGCCCGCCGTGTTTCATAATTAAAGGTGGCTGATGGCAGAGGCTGGGCTGGGGGGGCATCGGGGTGGGTGGCCCCTGGCCCGCGTCTTCCCTCCTGAGACTGAGGTTTGGGGGCACTGGGGGTGGAGGGAGAGGGGGTGGGGGGCCTCCAATGGGGCTGAGGGGCCGCCTGCCCTCCCTAAGCTGGCGCTGCTTCTCGCTCTCACCTTTGCGCGCTCCGGCTCTGCCCGTCCCCGCCAGCCTCTCCTCGCGCTTTGCCTGGGGGTTCTTCTCGCGCACCTGGCCTGACATCGCAGCCCAGATTTTCAATCCTGGGCGTGAATCATAATCACCGGGAGTCTCGCAAACCCTGACAGCCAGGAACCGTGACCTGATCTGCCCTCACCGGAGGCCCTGACACCGCTGCTGCTTGTTCTGTTTTGACCTCAGTGATGTTTGAAAGCTCACCAGTGACCCCGAGGGGAGGCCCGGGTTGTGACTCCAGGGTCTGGGGACCCCGGCCCGCTTCCTGGGGCTGCAGGGGAGTCTGGCTCTTCCCGGCTGAGTCCCGAGTCCTGCGGGAGGAGCTGGGGGGCCCCCTGACCCCTGCCTGGGGTCTTGGCTGAGGAGGAATTTCGCGCGGACCTGCCGTGGCCCTGGGGTCGCCCCCTGCCCACAGCCCTGGCAGCCCGGATGCCCTTCCCTGATGAGGCTTCGCCCTTAAAAGAAGGGAAGGAGCCTCTGACTGCGCCCTGTGCACGTCAACCAGGCCCACGTCTCAGGGGCAGGAGGGACGTGGGGAGGACAGGAGGGGCTCGAAAACCCAGGGTGCCCACGCAGAGGGCAGGGCTGCCAGGAGCATCTGGAAATCTGGGTTTTGCCTCAGAATCTCCTGATTTTAAACAGGAACATGTTTTAAAGGAAACAATTAGAGGTGGAATAAAGCACATCCGCAGGCCAGTTTGGGGTCACTGGCCCAAGTTTGCCACTTGCCCTCCCCCTCCTCGGTCCTTTCGTGAGTTCAGCACCCCTCACTTACCGTTTACTATAAAGCACACAGTGGTTTCGGCGCTCGGAATAAAGCTGGGAACACCGTGGCCAAAGTCTCTGCTCCCCGGAACTTATGGACGACAGGCGGAACCCCTGCACGCTGTAAGACCTGCGAGCAGGATAGACAGGGAATCTGACAGGGCGGGCGCTGGCCAGACATGGTAACACGTAGCAGGGTGTCCCTGGGGAGAGGACCCTCGGGTTAAAATCTGCACGAGAGGGGCAGCGAGTGCAGAGGTCCTGAGGCGGAGTGAGCGGCCTTTCTGGGGGCGAGAAGGGAGCCTGTGTAACAGCCCGGGGCGGGGGATGGGCTGCTGCAGGGGGACCCTGAGGGGAGGAACAGCCTACTCTGATGGTGTTTGAAGAGCTCGCTCCCCTGAGAACAGAGGCCGGACCTGCAGTGGCTCGGGATCCGGTCGAGGGGCACAGGGAGAGGAGGGCGTGCAGTGCATTTTGAGGTTAAAGCTACTGGAACAGTGGTGGAATCTGGGGTGGGGTGAGGCAAACGGAGGAAGCGAGGGCAGCAAGAGGCGTGGGAACCACCCTGCCGCCCTCACCTGCACGGTCTGTCCACAGACGCAGCAGGGTGCCTGGGGGCGAGGTCAGGGCTGTGGACGCGCACCTGTGATGTCACGGGACTTGGGGGTGGGGGGAAGACAGCGAGGGGCGAGCACACGCAGCCCACGAGATGGAGGGGCATTTGTTCCGGGGTCCGGGAGCAAGGCGTCCTGCAGAGGCTGGAGCTGGATGCCGCGGAGAAGTGACCACGGGCTCTGCGAGGTTCTCACCTCCCTCTGTTTCCTGGCTGGGTTTCGTCGTGGGCAGGCCCTGCTGTAAACATTTAAGGCCCTAACACTGAAAAGACCGTATGGCTCCCTCCCACGTGTAATTCAAACGCAAAAAGTTTTTTGGAACAAAACAAACTTTATGATGAAATTTTAAAAAATTCCCCTAGATTTTCCGATTGCAAAATTCTTGGTAAGTTTGTGCAAATCTGTTGTTGCTGTTGAGTTTCCAGTGTGCCTGCTTTGCTGGTGTCTGAGCAGAAGCGTATGTAGTCACGGGGCAATTAGCTCTGTGAACTAGGAACTGCTAGTTGGCCCCTTGGCTGGAGCTGCCACCTCCCTGGTGCCAGAGCTCCACTGGTGGAGTGACTGTGTTAAGACAAACATAATCCCCCCACCCCCAGGTGCCCAGGGGAGCTTCCTGGGACCAGAGTTAAGTCCTGGCAGCAACAAGGCCTGTGGAGTCCCCCAGGCACTCCCATGTCTTTGTTCCCTTGAGCGGTTCCACCTGGAATATTCTGTCCTCCAGATGTGGAAATCCTGCCTGCATTCCCGGCAAGAGCTGGCATGGTGTCGCTTCTTTGTGCGTCTGTGGGTGTCTGTGCTGAGTATTGTTCAGACGTTGGGATTATTCTAGAAACACACCTATTTGTTAACTATGCGTCTTTGAGGTTTGCCAAGGATGTGCCCTGAGACTCTGACCAACCCCCCAGTTTACTGCCCTCTGGGACTTACTTGGAGGTATTGTTTGGTCTCCCAAATTTTTGATTGTTTACCCTAACAGTAAACACTTAAACATTATTTTATTGAAATATAGTTGACTTACAATATTATATTATTTTATGTGTATAACATAGTGATTTGATATTTTTACACATTTCAGAATGATCACCACAAAGTCTGGTTACCGTCTGTCGTCACATAAAGTTATAACAATATTATCGGCTATGTTCCCCACACTGTACATTTCATCCCTGGGACTTATTTATTTTATAACTGGAAGTTTGTCCCTCTTAACCTCCCTCACCTATTTCTCTCATCCCTCCACTCCCCTCCCTTCTGGCAACCACCTGTTTGTTCTCTGTATGTATGACTCTGTTTCTGTTTTGTTATGTTTGTTCTGTTTTTTTTTTTAAGATTCCGCATATAAGTGAGATCATACAGTGTTTGTCTTTCAATGCCTGACTTATTTCACTTAGCATAATACCCTCTAGGTTCATCCATGTTGTCACAAATGACAAGATTTCATCCTTCTTTTATGGCTGAGTAATATTCCATTGCGTGTATGTACCACATCTTCTTTATCCATTCATCTGTGATGGTCACTTGGGCTGCTTCTGTATCTTGGCTATTGTAAATAATGCTGCAGTGACCATAGGGGTACTTATATCTTCTCAAATTAGTGTTTTTGTTTTCTTTGTAAAAATGCCCAGAAGTGGAATTGCTGAGTAATATGGTGGTTCTGGTTTTAGTTTTCTGAGGAACCTCCGTACTGTTCTCCACAGTGGCTGCAGCAGTTTACATTCCCACCGACAGTGCACGAGGGCTCCCTTTTCTCCACACCCTCGACGACACTTGTTATTTGGTGTCTTTCAGACGATAGCCTTTCTGACTGCTGTGTGGTGACATCTCACTGTGGTTTTGATCCCCATTTCCCTGATGACTAGTCATGTTGAGCATCTTTTCATGTGCCTGTTGGCCATCTCTTTGTCTTCTTTGGAAAAATGTCTATTCAGGTCTTCTGCCCAATTTTTATTTGGACTCTTTGTTTCTTCGATGAGTTATATGAGCTCCTTGCATAGTTTGGATATTAACCCATTATTGGATGTATCATTTGCAAACATCTTTTCTCTTGCCTGAGGAGACATAGCCAAAAAAAATATTGCTAAGACCCATGTCAAAGAGCATACTGCCTGTGTGTTCTTCTAGGATTTTTATGGTTTCAAGTTTTACATTTAAATCTTTAGTCCATTTTGAGTTTATCTTTGTGAGGAGGTGGTCCATTTTGATTCTTTTGCATGTAGCTGTTCAATTTTCCCAACAGCATTTGTTGAAGAAACTGTCTTTCCCCCACTGTATATTCTTGTCTCCTTTGTTGCAGATTAATTGACCATAGGTGCATGGGTTTATTTCTGGGCTCCTATTCTGTTCCATTGACCTATGTTATGTGTCTGTTTTTGTGCCAGTACCTTACTGTTTTGGTTACTATAGCTTTGTAGTATAGTTTGAAACCAGGGAGCATGATTCCTCTATTTTTGTTTTTCTTTCACAAATGGTTTTGGCACTTTGGGGTCTTTTGTGGTTCTATACAAATTTTAGAATTATTTGTTCTAGTTCTGTGAAAATGCCATTATTATTTTGATTGGATTGCATTGAATCTATAGATTCCCTTGGAAAGTATGCTCATTTTAACAATATTAATTCTTCCAACCCATGAGCACAGAATATCTTTCCATTTGCTTGTGTTGTCTTCAGTTCTTTCATCTATGTCTTATAGTTTTCTGAGAACAGGTCTTTTACTTCCTTGGTTATATTTATTCTTAGACCATTTATTCTTTTTGATGCAGCTGTAAATGGGATTGTTTTCTTAATTTCTGTTTCTGATAGTTCATCAGTGTATAGAAATGCAACAGATTTCTGTTTATCAATTTTGTATCCTGCAACGTTACTGAATTTACTTATTCTAATAGCTTTTTGGTGAAGTCTTTGGGGGTGCGTCTGGGCAAAGCGCACGGCTCCTGAGTGTCAGTTGTGTCCAGGACACGCTCTGGGGTTCAGAGCCGCACTGGCAGAAGGAAGGACCAATTACAGCCCCATCCCCTCGGGGGGCGCATCACCGTCCTCGTGGGCTCATGGTAAATGAATTGGAAGGGAAGAGTGCGCTCTGAACACCAGGCTCTGTGCACTCCTGTCGGCGCGCTGCAACTAGTTGATTAAATGCCAGGGCTGCTGAGGGGCCTGTGGGCTCACCGTGTGCAGGGTGCTCCCGAAACCTGGGCAGGAACCCTCTCGGAATCCATGGGTGGCTCGGACGGGGCGGCTGTGACAGGCGTGGCAGGATGGGGGACCCAGAGGCTTGCAAGGGAGGAGTGGCGGGAAGAGGAAGTGGGACACAGAAGGTGGTGGAGAAGGCCTCCTGGGGTGTTCCTCAGTCCCCCCTTCAAGCCCTGCCTGTGCCGCAGAGTGACGCCCAGGCTCCAGGATGGGGCTGGGGTCTGGAGCTGCTGGGGCAGGAGGGAAGCCGAGCAGGAAGGGGCAGCGCCTCCTTCCCCAGGGCTCCCCCGTGGCCCTCCACCCCACCGACCTCAGGGCTGGGGCTGCCCGCCCATCCTAGCACGATCGCAGCCACGGGACAGCTGGGACCCTTCACTGGTCCTTCGGCCCGTTTGGACCCGTAAGGACCCTTGAAACCTGGGAATCAGTCCAGGCTCTGCCCCTGCTGGAAACCCCATAGGGGGCAGCGTCCCTGTGTGCTGGGCAGCAGGCCTGGGGTGGGTGCTGCCTGCCCTGCGCCCTCCTCCCCCCACCCACTCCTGCCCCCTAGGCTGTTCTCCAACATCCCAGCACTGGCCGCCCACGTCACCTGTTGGTTCTGTTCACCAATTACGTGGCGCTCCGTGCCCGCACCCGCCTGTCATCAAAAGGTTTTCCACACAAATCATGTCACCTGCACATACTAATCATCTTCTCCCCCTCGTTCCAGGTTCTACGTATCATTTCTCCCTCCTGTCCAAGTGGATTAGCTCGTTCTCTTACAGCCTGTCATGGTTAACTGGGGCTTGATCTGATTCCCATGTCGTGAGTCTGGGGTAGCCCTCTGCATCACACACCTGTCATGGTTAACTGGGGCTTGATCTGATTCCCATGTCGTGAGTCTGGGTAGCCCTCTGCATCACACACCTGTCATGGTTAACTGGGGCTTGATCTGATTCCCATGTCGTGAGTCTGGAGTAGCCCCTCTGCATAACACACACAGCATTTCCTGGGCGACGTCCTGGTTCTTGAAGGAAGGCAGGCAGCCTATTTCATTGTCTCCATGTTTGAAATGTGTCTTCACTATAACCTGCTTACCCTGAAATCTGTCTGACGCATGACAGCTTCAGCAATGACAGTTCCCTGAAGTTTGCTCTTTGCCCCTTTTCCGCTTCCATGGGAAACCCCGAGTCTGAAGTGTGACTTTCTGGTAAGAAGGTATTCAAGCAGCGACCACCCTCCCTCCGGTTAGAATATCGCTCTCTTCCCCGTGACTGGGAAATGTTCGGGACAACTCGAAATCATTCGATTTTTTAGGGTCTGAGGATCTGTGTTAGATTTGGGCACAATTTTGGAGCTACAGAAAATATCTCCTAAAAAATGCATCTGCCACTAATTTTGCCTGAACTTTTCGACCTTTTTCTTCCTTCTTGGATGAGACAGGGCACTTAGGGCCGATGTCTGTGGGCTGTGTTCCGGCAGGGGCCCAGGTTCTTCCCTCCCTGGTCACTCTGACTCCGCTCTGGGAACACGCCCGTCTGGGACGTCATCCACAGGGCTGGGGTGGGGCTGACCTGCCTCCATCCCAGGACGCCCCCCGACCACGGGCACTGGCTTAGGAATATTCCCTGCTCGTGGCAAATGTGGCTGCACAAGCAAGTGGCCTGGCAGTCCGGCCCCTCCACGAGGATGCACCCCTCACTGAAAGCCGTCCAGGAGCGCAAGCACACGTGCTGGGAGTGACACACACACAGCCGGCGTGGGGTGGGGTTGCACACTCTAGAGTGTCCTGTTTCCCGGAGACCTGAGGCGTCTTCTCTCACGAGCCAGGACACCTGCTCTTTTGTCTGGTCCTAGACAGGAAATGTCACCTAAGCTACAGCCCAGGGCTACCTGTGCTATGTTTCGTGGGTCAGATGACAGGCAACGCACACGTGTCACCTGGGAGTGTCCGTATGGGGCGCCAGACCTGGGTTCCACCCGCCAGCCATATTTCAGTTTGCTGCAGGGTCTCTCCTAAATGCTCAGCCTAAATGTATCAGTCTGCCGACTCTGTACTCACAGAAGACGCTTCCATGAGGACCTGCTTCCCACTACACCAGGGCTGAACCTTCCGGAAGCGGCTGCACTGCCGTCAGCACGGAAGCACGAGGACCCAGCCAGTGAGGCTATTTCCCCACCACTCACTTGTCACCTTCAGACAGCCTCAGGCTACGGAATTTGTTCCTTTTCTGCAGTCAATAAAGATCACGAGGGGACAAAGCCCGGGCTAAGCAGAGGCTCCTCTTGGGAGGCCAGAGCCCGGTGGCTTCAGGGGAGGGAAATGCCCGCAGGGTTCAGTGAGTCCAGCCCAGCGAACAGAGCGTGGAATCTGGATCCAGACTTGAATCCGTCACAGCCCCTTCGTCTTCAGAGGCTGGTCTCTAGAGAGACCATCGTTCCTTCAGGCGTCCCTTAGTCTTTTGGAAATTTGGAAGGAAGGGGCTCCTCAGGGTGGGCTGCTGAAGCGGTCCTGGGTGTTCACAGAGTGTTAGGCAAGGTGGTGTGTTTCAAGTGGAATCAATCGATCAGCTGATTTATTGGGCCTTCAATATGAGTAGCAGGCGACCACTGGTGAGAACCCTGCCCTGCCCTCAGGAGGCCCAGTGAGACCCCCCCCACCCCCGGAAGAACTGGCTGTCTTGAGGACAAGGCTTTTCCCCATATCCTTGACTGTTTTCCTGAGCCACTACTGCCTAGAAGCCACAGTTGTCAGGCTTGGAATACCTGGACACGTCCCACCTACTTATTCTGTTTCATTAGAGATCAATCAAAGCAATGGAGACAATCGGGCATATTACTCAATAGCTGGTCATTGAATTGTCCTGAATGAAAACCCAAGGGTGATTTCGCTGGACTCTGGCAAACAAGACATGCGTTTGTGGGAAAGGGCTTTATTTCCCCTGCTCTGGGCTGGCCGGTCTCCACATGCCTCCCTGGGACGTGGACCCTTCCAGCTGCTCCTCGTGGCAACTCCTTCCATGTGTGGACTCTGCCCACTGACCTCCAGAGCTGCACCCAGACCCTCTGCCCAGGTCCGTCTCCTTGTGAAACTGTTGGTGACCTTGTGAGCCCAGGGTGACTGTCCTCTCCCTTGAATGGTTACATCATTGTCTGTTATTATAGCTATTATCCAATGGGTATAAATTAACAGTAGTGACTACTCAGTTTCTGACCTTTGAGACTTTTTTCCAAGAAGAAGATTAGTTGTGAAGAAAGCCTAGGTTTGGCCCGTGAATTGCCTCACATGTAGTGGGCGATCAACAAATGTGAGAACAGAAACTGCATCCTAGGACCGGGAGTGGACATCAATCAGTGAGAGGTTTAATTCTAGCTGAGCAGTCGGGAGTCTATAGCGATGCCTTTACCGTTGTGCACAGCATCTGGGCTTCATGCATTACGGATAGGTTTGGGTTGTTGTGGCCGATGCTGTGGATGTGTAACTACCATGGTTCTTCTTATGAGAAGAGTCACCAGTCACGCCCCTCACTTTACTCAGCCGATGTATAGCTAAAAGCGAGTATAATTGGGTGATTGCAAACGGAATTGTTTAAAAGGCACCGGGCAGCTGACTCTTCGAGAGAACTTTGTGGTCGGAGGAGCTTTGCTCTGGGCCCACTCCTGTGTCCTCCCCATGGCCGTGGCCCCAGGGCTCCTTCCTGGCCTGGGTCCACGTTCATTCATACTGTCCTGCTGTAGCTGCCACAAGAGAAACCCCACTGCTGTGAAAAGGGAAACATTTTGTGGTTTGGCTTCCACTTTGGGCTGACGTTTTCCATCAAGAGAAATGAAAGTTTTACCCTTTAAAGTTTATATCAAGCAGGAGTAAAATGACATTTGTATTTATTACTATGAACAAATCAGCTGAAACAGAACAACAAAAGCAAGAGAAGACAATACTCGCAACACGTGTTTGTGGTACCAACTAGGTGGAGGGTTGACTAGGTGTAAGTCAAAGAGAAAAAGCAAGAAATATCACATTATGCAAATATACGTTTTGGAACTTATTGGAGACAAAGCACAAAGGGAAAGTTTTAATATGCAAATAAAAACTAGTTTTCTGGAAAATATTTGCACATGCATTAAAGAGCCCAAAATGAACTGGAATTTTGGTGATGGCAAAATGAACAGTAACTCCTGCTCGTGCAGATTGATGGGTCCTGGCAGCCCTGCCACTGAGCGTGTCGCTGGTACCCCGGGGCATTTCAGCCACGCAGGCCTCGCTCTCAGCACCGCGCTGTCGGTGCGTCGGCGCCATAAGGACTCGGGGCTGCAGGGCCTGCGGCGGAGGAGCTGGCGCAGAGGCTCCTCCCCAGGGCGTGGCGTGGTCCCCTGGGGGCGTGGCGCGGTCCCCCGAGGGGCGCGGTCCCCCGAGGGGCGTGGCACGTGCTTTTTGTCCCTGAACCAGGCTCTTCTCCAGCAGCCCCTGCCCACCCAGGAATGGGACCCTGCTGAGCGGGCCGGGGCAGGCCCCTCTCTCACTCGACCTCCCAAGCAGTTTTGTGTATTTGGGGGCTGCCCCCGCTCTGCCGCCCGGGCAGGCAGACAGCTGCTCCGGCCAACAGCTCAGAGGGACCGTAGCTCCCAGCCTGGCACAAGCAGGGTCATCAGAGGGACACGGGTCAGTGTCTGAATTTCTGCTGAAGTTGGAAGGCTGTTCGAACGTCTCCTTTGCATTTTTTTTCTCCTCGGTGTTGAAATTAAGATAGTGAAGGGATAGTTAACATAGTTAAGGTTTAAGAAGATGTCCCATTCGGAACCCTAGTCGGTTGTTAATTCCTGTTAATATAAGACTTTTAAGTTCAGTGAAAGTAAAAGTGAGATATCGCTTGAGATTCAGTGTTTACATAAATAATAGAAGACCGCATGGCTTGACTTGAGCTAATTCTATTCTTTATTCAAAATATACACTGGCATTCCTGGGTGGGACATTCTTAAAACACAAATGCAATGAATTTGCAGAGAGGGAGCACGTGCTAACATGTACAGTATACCCAGTGGCTCTGTTCGAACGTCTCTGCGCTTCTTCTCTTTCCTCCGGCTCTTTGGCCCTCCTGACCCCACCTTTTCTGGGGTTGCTTGGCTGAGGATGTGAAAACACACCCATCGCAGTGGCGCAAGTAACCTCCAGGTCCTTGGGGACCAGAGGGTCTGCGTGGACATTTCTGGGAGAAAGTGAATAGAGACTGGCCAACTGGTCAGCAGAAAATTTGGCCAATGCCTTAGAGGGAGGTCTGCGGCGGCCCCAACCCGTAAGCCAGCTCAGGAGCTGAGAAGGGGACAGGGCGTCTGTGGGGGCAGATTCTCGCGGGCTCCAGTTCAGGCAAACCTGGGTCTAATCTGTGCCGCGCAAGGACCAGCTGAGTGGACTGCACACACCCCCAGCTCGCAAGGCCTCGGTCTCATCCGTCAGTCACATCCTCTCCTGATGAAGGTCTAGAAAAGGTCAGGTAAGACAGTATCTGTACAAAATCAGTGCACGGAGAGTTCAGTGACTGTCCCTGTCACCATCCCCTGTGGCATCTCCAGCCGAGGCCTCGATCACACTTTCCTTTATGTTAATGTGTGTGAGCTCTTCCCTAGAGCAGCATCTCTCAACTCTAACGGGCAACGAGTCACCTGGGAATCTTGTCAAAATGAGACGGACTCAATGTGCATGAAATGGGACAGGTTCTGCTTTTACCCAGAAACTCCTGGTGATGCCGGGTCACGGGCACTGTTTGAACAGCAGGACTCTAGGTCCCGTGAGCAGGTCTGTGTGCTCCAAGACGGCCAGCACAGTGTCCACACGTCGTGGACACTGTGGAAGCCCTGCCTGAGTGGACGGGTGAGGTAAGCCGTGCGGCTGGAAGGAATGGCCCCATACCGCGGGGTGAGAACGAGTGCACAATTCCGTTTAAGAAGTGTGGTCACAGGGGTGTTTATGATGACATGAGGGGTTTGGGGGGCGTCCCATAACCTCTGAGGCTTGTGTAGAGAGGAACCCACAACGTCCCCCTGGCTCCCCGGCTGACAGAGCACAGGGTTGGGTGGAAAACCGCTCTGACTGGTCAACATGGTTAGAAGTGTGGAGCCGATGCCCCACCCTGTGACACTGCAGAGTGCTCTCCACTGTCCTACTGTGTGCTCAGTGCATAGTAGGAGCTCAACAAGTATAATTTACATGAGAAGGAGGGATAAAAAAGCCCAGAGGAGAAAAAGCCCGAGGAGGGTGATGTGTAAGTCAGATCTGAAGCCAGGGACCCTGAGGAGGAGGCCGAGCTCCCCAGGGAGTCAGGGCCGGGGTCCCCACCACTGCCCGTGGTCCAGGGAGCTGTGGGCCGGCCTTTCCCGCCTGGCGCCCCGTGGCACCCTCCTGCCCCGGACCTGGCTGCCCTTCCCAGCTCTGCAGCTCACGGCTGTCAGACAGCAGGTGACTGTAAACCTCTGTCGACCCCTGGCCCAGGCACCTGCAATGAGAAGTTTAATAAATCCGTGTCTGGTGTTGGTGTGGCCGAGTTAATGATCTGTCACGCGGTGACCCAGAGCAGGGTCAGCGCACTTTCTCTGCAACACCAGGTAGTATGTTTGAGGCTTTGCAGCTCCTTGGTCTCAGTCCCAATGACTGAACTCTGCTGGTGGGAGAGAAGCCAGCCAAAGGTGACATGTAGGAGAATCAGTGACATCCCTGTAAAGGCTTATGTAGAAAGACAGGCAGCAGGTCTTACTCTGCCTCACCTAGAGGCAGGTGTGCCAAACCTGCTCCTGAAAGACGCTGTCTGAAGACACAGTCCCGTCCAGCTCCTGAAGGGATTTCTTGACTTACGGCCGACCTCACCCAAGCCTGTGTCCAGAGTGAGTACCCGTGGGTAGCGGGAGTTCTGTGTGGTTCATCTGGGCACCTTTGAGCATCCTCCAATTCTGGGCATCTCTCAGATGGTTTTCTGGGGGGAGTGACTGAGTGATAAAGGATCTATTCATTTCCTAATTGATCCAAAACTGTGGCCTAGAAATGGTCAGAGGCACCCCTTCAAGTGTCTACTTGTGAGAATGAGGGGGCCTCACCTGGGCTTCTGGGTCACTGCAGCAGTGTCACAGCGAGGAAGCCCCTGAGAGGGACCTTTGGGGATCGTCACCTACGTCTGCACGGCAAGTCCACATGGGAGTGCGAGGTTCGTGCTGGTTCCTAGATCCAGCTGGGTTTGAAGCTGCAGGCTCAGGAGGGAGGAGGGGGCTCCTTTCCTAAACTCTCTGCTGGGTTCTGCTGTGAACAACGAAAGTTAGTGATTAACTTAAACATTCCTGGAGCACATGGGTGAGATGGGGAGAAACAGAGATGAGGGAAAATCCCCCTGTGGTCTGTTTATGTCATGGGCTCAAAAGTCCATATGGGTTCTTTAAATAAAGTTATTTTTAAGATGTTTAGTTGTTTGCACCGCGGGGCAGACACTCAGACGGAGCTGCGCAAACTGCTGGCGTGCTTTTCCTCCTTGCTCCCTGCAGCGTCCCTGTGGCACATGCCTGGCCTGCTCTTCAAGCCTGAGATTTGGTAAAGATTGTAAACATGGGTCATAAAGGCTGCCTGTAGGGATTCCAGATTGCTTTTGACCAAATCCGTGAGAAACACCCTCAGATCCTTTGGCTTTGCAGTGTGCTTTGGAGTATTGTTTTGCTTGCTTTTTTAAAAATAAATAACACCATAGATAGGAAATTAAAAGAGTTGATTCAGATCTAAGGGAGGAAAATCTACACACTGTGACATTGCCAGGTAAACCTGGGGTGAGGCTGGGTTCTTTGAAGCACCGCTACTCACCCTGAATCCTGGGGCACCACGTACCACCCGGAACAGAGTAGGGCTCGGTGAATAAGTGCTGAATAAGCAAACACTTGGTGCACACAGCACCGCGGTTTGGTCTCTTCCTTGGCTTCGCTGGCGCTGCCTTACCCCTAGCACCGTCTCCTCACGCAGCAGGTGCGGCCATGGCCCGTGGGCGGCAGATGGACAGCGGGAGGGGTGGCTCCTGAGGAAATGGGGTGATGACTGAGCAGGGTGAGGTTTGGGAGGCCACGAGGGCTTTCTTCATGGACGGGAACTCCGTCTCTTACTTTGAAAGGAGATGATGTGTTACCTAAACTTGGATGGAGTTTAAAACGGAGAGAAGTTGAAATCAGCAACCAGGATAGACATGAGAAGTTAGGGTGAAGTGTCATCGAGATCACACCGGTGAGCCTGTCCCCTGTGCTCACACCCTCCATGTTGTCCCGTGTTGGTCTGTGTGGCCCGTAGAACATGCAGGAGTGATACTGCATGACTCCCCAGCTGCGTCACGGAGGCTGCCCTGGCCACCCGCTTGCTCTCACCTGCATCTCTTCTCCCAGGGACGTCTCCTGCCACTTCGTGGGGATGCCCTGTCACCCTGGGAGAGGCCACATGGTCAGGGCTGTGACCTCCTGCCACCGGCCATGGCTATGCGCCATCTCGGAAGTGGGTCCTGGGTCCTGGGCGCTGTCAAGCCTTCGGGTGACTACAGCCTCACGAGAACCAGACCCGCCTGACAGAACCACTCCCAGACTTCCATTAATCATGTGGGATAGTAAGTATTTGTGATATGAGCTGCTACGTTTGGGGGAATTTGTTACGCGGCAACAGATAACTGGTACACGGTCTTGATCAGCTGGAAGCTAACGACCTAATGACCTTGCCGGGTCCCTTCCAGCCCCTGATCCATCGTCTGGGGCAGACCCCGTGGTGTGGTTTCCCCTCTGGAGCCTGACCCTCTGCCCATCACCTGTGAAATGTCTGTGATGAACACAAACAGCTGACCAGGCTTCACTCTCAACAGCTGTTCATTAGGAGTAATTAGGAGACGTTAGGAGTAATTATTAGGAGACGTTTATTCCTCTGGGCGCCGGCACTTCGCAGCACACCTTGGGAGTTCTCAGTCTTCAGAATTCTGGAGGCAACCAAGCAAAAGACTGAAATTTTAAGGAGTATTGTCCCAAATAAAGCACAGTCTAAAATACAAACTTAATAATACAAGGGCTTACCACTGCTCTTTGTCTTTGTTAGTCTCGTCCAGATAAAGTTTCTAGCGAGGTTAATGCACTTTTCCCTGTCACCTTCAGACTCTATCAGATACATTTCGGACCTGAAAGTCTGTAAATAAAACAAGAGCTCCAGCGACTGCCCCTGCTGTCCTGTGTGGTAGCATGAGTCACGTGTGGCCATTTAAGTTAAGTAAAGTGAAATGAAATGTAAAATTCATCTCCTCGGTTGCAGTAGCCACCTGCCACCGGCTTGGACAGTGCAGGCTGCAGAACGTTTCCATAATCAAAGGAAGTTCTAGTGGACGGTGAGAAGCAAAGGATTAGCACCGTGAGTTCCACTTCTGAATGGCTGCCACCTTGGCATTGCCCTTGGCATACGGTGGGGCTGTGCCCTGCCATCCTGCCCCTGACAGGCCCCTCATCTCAGAAGCGGAGCTGACGGAGGGCGGGTTGCCGTGGAGCACAGACCACCTGGAGACAGGAGAAGCCGCGTCAGTTCTCTTCCTACTTCCTGCAAGACGAGGCCATCTTCGTGTGTCTTGTTGAAGGCCGGACAGGGAGACATACACTCAGCAGGTCGTCGGTAACGGGTGTAGGTTGCCTTGACTCACGTTGTACAGAGAATTCCATCTTTGACACAGGAGCTTGGCCTGAGCGCCCGTCTTTGCAGAACTGACCGTTTGACATCTCCCTGCAGCATCTCTCTCTGCTGTCTGAGCTCAGGGAGAGTTGAGCTGTTCCCAGCACCGACGCTCTCAGCCAGTCTGAGAACAGGGCTGCCCGGCTGCACGTTAAGCCCCACAGGCCTTTGCCTGGAGGAAAGCCCGCTCTCCTGCCCCGAGGGCCCTGCGATGTCACTTTGTCAAGGGTAACAAATCTACCAGCAGCCAGCTGCACCCCCAGACCCACGGGCTCGCTCGGGCCTCCACATCAGCAGCTGTTACCCTTCCTTGGCGATGGCCATGCGCACTGCGGCCTATTGATCTCGGGCATAAAAAGGCACAGCTGAGCTTTGTCCACACATTCGTCATGGAGCATGGTCTCCATCCTGACCCTTCTACCCTAGCGTCACTCCTCTTCTGCCCGCTGTCACTACCCCTTCTATGCTCCTTTTCCTTGGCAAACCTCCACAAGTGCAAATTAAAATGCAGCCCAGCTGCTGTAAGTTGTAGGATCGGGGTCGGGAAGGTCTGGGTTCCAGGTTAAGGCAGAGAGAGCCCTCGCCCCCCGCGCAGGTCTACAGCCTTGCCGCGTTGGGGGGCGGTCTGCCTGCCGGGATTTCCTTCCTGTAGCACCGGTCGTGTCACGTGACCACGCTCAGGGCTGCATCTGGGCCCGTGGGGAAGTGGGGTCATGTGAGTGGTGGGCAGGGGACGCTGGGGGATAAAACCCACAAACCGAGGGTGTAGGGCGACAATAAGCCCATTTCTTTTCAAACCTTCTTCTTAAAAATGTTCAGACCTCACAGTAGACTGAGAAGTTGGTGAGCTCTGCAGCGTTCTCTGCTGGCTTCAGCTGTGTTCCCCGCACAAAGGTCTTGGTGGGCACGTTAAAAAATTGTTTTTATTGAAAATATAGTTGATTTAAAATGTATTAGTTTCAGGTGTACAGCAAAGTGATTCAGTTATACATATGTGTAAAAATACATAATCTTTTTTATATTCTCTTCCATTATAGGTTATTACAAGATATTGAGTAGAGTTTCCTGTGCTGTACGGTAGGTCCTTGCTGATTATCTACTCTATACACAGTATGTGTATCTGTTAATCCCAAGCTCCTAACTTATCCCTTCCACCCATCCCCTTTGGTAACCATAAGTTTGTTTTCTGCGTCTGTGAGTCTGTTTCTGTTTTGTAAATAAGTTCTTTTATATCATGTTTTAGATTCTACGTATAAGTGGTATCATATGATATTTGTCTTTCTCTGTCAGACTTACCTCACTGAGTATGACAATCTCTAGGTCCACCCATGTTGCTGCAAATGGCATGTTGCTTGGGTTCCTCTATCTGCAAACAGAGGCATTAAAACCCGTCTCTTCTCCCCTCCCTCTAAGTCACGGGACGGCCGAAGTCTCCTCCGTTCTGTGCTCTCCCCTAAGCCCTCCTCCACCTGGCTAGCACACCGCCATTGCTCTAGCCATGCTGCTACGATGCACCCTCGTTGCCGAATCCAGCGGGGGCCCCTGGGTCTCCATCCCCCTTCTCTCTCCCGAGAGCCTCTCCTTTTCCATTTCCCCTGATGCCACCCTCTCTCTTGTTCTAATGCTCTTCTCTTCATGTGCCCGAATGTTGGAGGCCCCCTGTTCCGTCACCGACCACCTTCCCTTATAACTGCACCTTCTCCCACTCGTTCCCGCAGTTGTAATGGAGAACCATATTCTGATGGCCCAAAGTCTGCATTTTTGCCCCCGATCTCTCTTGAGATATGGATTATTTAAGAGTACTGGATATCTCTACTTAGATACCACAAGGCATTGCAAACTTCAAGTGTCCAGTTCTGAACCCATCCTCTTCCCCTGCAAGCCTAAGCCGGTCCCACCTCGAGGGAGCCTGCATTGGTGTTTCTATCACAGCCGGCCTTGCAGCCATCGGCAGACGTCGTAAGTGGAGTGACCAATACCTGGAAGCCTGACCGTGTGGCCTGTCCTCCAGGATACACGCCCCTGGAAGGTGGCGGGCAGGTTGGCTCGGGAGAGGGTAGCAGGGGTGCTCAACGGGCAACATCATTTGGGCCGTTTGTAAGTATTCCATCTCCATCCCTGCCCCGGGTGCAGGGAAATGGAGTGAGTTGGGGTGGAGAAGCTACGGCAGACCTGAATCCCACCTCTGCCTCTGTTGTGCAGAAGAGATCATACTGGGGGCCAAGACGGGAAGCGTGTGCAGAATTCTGCTCCAGGGCTTTTGGGCCCCGAGTTTGCCACATGTAGAGTGCAAACAAATCAAGCCACCTGTTTGCCCAACAATGCTGCTGGGGCTTTGTTTTACCAACACCAGCCCCCTTCGTGGGGAAGAAGTGGGACCCCCTGAAAACAGGTTTACCTCTTGGATAAAAGAAAAGAGACTGAAGATGGTTAACAAAGAAATTCTTCCCTGAGTCTAGGAGTCAAGTTTCTGTGAACCTTCGTTATAGGAAATTTGTAGTTGAAAGACATAAAATCTTATGGAAAAAGTAGGGTGAGAGGTCTAAAGCTGAGTGTGAACTTATGAAAGTTATTACAGATTTTCAAAAAAAATTTTTTTCCTGTTCATTAAAATAAAGCACTAAGGTGTTTGTATTAGTTCCTTGTTGATGCTGTGATAGAAAATCACCAACGTAGTGGCTTAAAACAGCACAAATGTACTCTTACAGTCCGGGACACCGGAAATCGGCCTCACTGGGCTAACATCCAGGCGGTGGCAGGGCTGCTTCTGGAGGTGAGAGCGATGGCCTTGCTGCCCCAGCTTCCAGGGGCCACCAGCGCTCCCTGGCTGGGCCCCTCCTGCGTCCCTCTCTAGGGCCCAACAGCTGAGCCCGGATAATCTCCTGTCTCCAGATCCATCCCTTGATCCCACGTGCAAAGTCCTCTTCACCGTGTAAAGTGACGTAGGTTCCGGGGACAGGACGTGGACTTGTGCGGGCCACAGGGGCTGCTATTCAACCTGCCGCGGGTACTGGATGGAACGGAGAAGGTCTCCATGGCTCTGTGCGTCTTAAGTAACAATGGGTCCCTGATGCGACCAGTTTCCAGCTGGCCCAGGCTCCCCGCACAGGTGTTTTCACATCTCCTCCACAGAAGAGCCGTTCCTCTTCCCTGGGGCTGTGCATCTCCCACGAGGTGTCCTCTGTCCACGGGTGCCCTGTGGTGCCGAGAGCTTCGGGGCATGCCACCCAAACGCCCTGGCACCCTGGCAGCCCGTCCCGCGCACACGCCTCGCCCCGCGGGAGCCTCTACGCTCCCTCCTGCGCCCCCCCACCCGTCCCCGATCCTGGCACGGGCTGCCCCTCCGTGTGGCCCCTGATCCCCTGGAAGCCCTCTCCTGTCAGGTCGACTCCAGGACACTTCTAGCAAAGGTCTTGCAGCTGAGGAGGAGAAACCGGGAGTAAACTCTGTGCCCCGCCCTCCCTGGTGTAGAGGAACGAGGCCACTTCCCAGAAGGGCCCTCTGTCCTCGGTCACCAGCGCAGGGACGCCGGCCTCTGGATCTGAGAGGAGCAACTTGCTGCCCTGGTTCCCCTGGGGGAGGGGCGGAGGCTTCCTGGCTCACACGGCGCTGCTTCCAGGACTGACCGCTGGGTCTCTCCCCCAGGACGAGAGGCCCTTGGGCAGGGGTGCCCATGGGGGGCTGCCTATAGAAACGGCTCCTGCCATGCACACCCGGTCGTGTGTGTGCGCGCGTGGGCACGTGGTACACGTGTGCGCGTGGGCACGTGTGGGCACACGCACATTTCACGGGGGGCTTGGAGCGGTTCACAGAGCTCCCCAGACCTCGTCCGGCAGGGCTCACCCGGCTCCCCACGCCCAGGTCCCTTGGGAGCCTGCTCCTGTCGCCTCCCAGGTGGCGTGTCCTGACACTCAGCGTGGCACGGCAGGCCGCTTCCCCAGGGAGCCGCCGTCCCAGGGAAACCCGGGTCCGTAAGCAGATAATTGCGGCGCGCGGGGCTGTTCAAGCACACGTGCCGCGGCACTGGGGTCTGAGCATTGCTTGGTGTCGGCGGGTGGGCTGTACTCTGGGCCCATCCTCATCGTCAAGTTGGGCCAGACTCACACGTGCTTTGAAGCAAATGAATGAATGTGAACGCAGCCCCTTGTGGCCGGGTGGCATTGCTGTAGGATCACTAGGCGTGTCTACTCTCTATCCTCACCGTGGGGATAGGGTGTGCCGTGGAGAATTGGTATTAATTTAAGACCCACGTAGTCCAGATACTGGCCGGGCTGGGTGGAGGCCAGCCTGTGACCACTTCTGTGTGCAGCTGTCGCCGTCAGAGGCAACGTCTTCAGAAGTGGTTATCTTGGCCTCCACCAGGAGGACAGCTCCATGTAAATCACAACACAACTCGAACCCTTGTCTCTGGGAGCAGGTAGCAGTGAGTGGCGCCCCTTCTGCCCCCGACGTGCACGGAGACAGTTGAGTGGATGTGCAGCTCGGGAGAGGCCCGAGTGCAGGGTGGTGGCTGCACGTGTGGGGCCTGCCGCGAGGGCAAACGGCCGTGGCCACAGTGCTGTCCTCGCGCCTGTCTGTGCTGTCTCTACGTCTGCCTGGGGGCACGTCCAGATTGGGGTCGTCTCCCTCCCTGCCGTGGAGGGAGGGAGCTGCTGGGTAAGAGCCTGGAGCATAAGATGCTCCGTCCAGGTGCCGTGCTGAGCTGGGGAGACTGGGAGGGTGGGCCCCATAGCTACTCACCCGCCTAACGATGCCTCAGAAGAGACGCAGGGCTGCATCCCCTCCTGTGGGATTCCCCGCGAGCCCCCTCCCCACGGGGCTCCCGTGCAGAGATTCTGGCAGGGGTGAAGGGGAGGCAAGAGCACAGCTGGCGCCACCGACCCACCCACCTGTTAAAACAGCTATGGATGGATTTTTTCCAACACAATCGTTCACTCTGCTGCTCAACCCTGAGTAGATTTTCCCGAAGTCTAATCCTTCAGGAGCCTACTTTTCTGGACCACTTGGAGAATAACTCCAGAGTTTGTTAAAAAAACACTCACCTCCCCCGTGGTCTAAGCATCCAATCTGTGGACGTGGTTTTCCTCTAAATCGCATCGAGGCCTAAGATTGTGTGTTAACGTCGGTATGGTACCTCAGGCTGTACACGGTTACATTAATAATAATAATTGAAGTATTTAAAGATATAAATTAATGTTGAATATAAAAATATAAATTAATGTTTGGTAGAGGAATAATTCCAAGTTTCCGGGGGTGGGGTCTACAGTTTTTCAGCACCATCTCAGAAGGCTCTATGACATCAAATGTTTAAGAATCTCCCTGAGATGCACGTCTTACATCTGGTTCCTCCCCTCGGCGGACGGTCCTCAGGGAGTTCCGTGTCTGCATCACCCCGGTTTGCACTTTGTTACTCAGAACCTCAAGCAGGGGCAGCTCCGACTTCAGCCAATCTGGCAGATCTGAAGGGAGACACAGTGGATGGTTCCAGATGACGGAAGGACCATCGAAGGGCCCAGCGGCCCTGGGTCTGGGCCCACATCTGCACTGCTGGCTTCGCCCCTGCAGCTCAGGGACCTGAGAAAAGGCTGTGGTGCCTGGGCTCCAGGCCAGTGTGGCCGCAGGACCCACACGGTCTGCTTTCCTACCGGATGCCGGGTGGCCTGTCTTCGGAGGGGGTGACCGACAGTGCGCGAGCGTGAAGATACATGCAGGTGTGAGTACGCATCGGTGCGGACGGTGGGAGGCGGGGCCCCGGGAGGAGCAGAGGAGACGGGGGGCTGGTCCTGCTGGCCCTGCACGTGGGCACTGTGACTTGCTGGGCGTTTCATCTCGTCCTTGCAGAAACCCCGGAAAGGCTGCACATCCCCACTGCCAGCATTGCCCAAGGTCACGGAGCCAAGAGGCCGCGTGGCCTGAAGACACACCCAGCTGTCCCCGCCGGTGCCCTGGCCTCGGCGCCACACGTGAGCGAGTGTTGACCCTTCCCACGTGTGCACCGGGAGGCTCTGAGGTGGGCTGCTGGGAGGCGGTCCTGCACACCACGTGCTGTGAGCAGGCCGTCCTCCTGTCCGTCCATCCCAGGGCCTCCGATGCGTCAGCACAGCCCGCACTCCCCCACGGCCCAGGGCATCCCTGGGCTGATCCAAAGGCCGCTGGGGTGTTTGGGTCTGTAAGTAGCTGCCCAGCAGGCCGCAGCCCTTCCCCTCACCTGGCCTCCCTTTCTTTTCTCTGCATTGGCTCCAGGAGCACTGTGGCTCCATCTGTACAGGCGGCATTGACACAAGTACATACGCATGGACATGTGCACCAACACACAAACATACATGCACCGCGTGTGCACACGTGAGGCACAAACACCACGCAGTGCACACACACTCACACGTGCGTTCACACGCACAATGCACCCACACACGTGCACGCACAGGCACACACGCCCAGCCTTACATGGAGCAGCGGGGCAGGTACCCCTGCGTCCTGTGCCCTGTGGCGCCCGGCTTCACAGGAAACCCGTAGAGTTAAGGTCTCACAGCCGCCATGGCTCTGCTTTCCCCGCACCCTCCCACAGCCAGGGAGAGTCAGCCCTAGTGCAGAAACTTCCAGGGTGACAGGTCCGCCTGGAAGGGCCCAGGTCGCTCACGACGGCTGGACTTGGAGGTTTAATCAGCGAGCAGGACGGTGGGTGGAGGCCCGGCATAGAGAAGCTCTCTGGCATGAAGGGCCTCCAGGAATCTGACCCCAGGATCCCCAGGGTCCAGGTCGGCCTTTCCGGGTGGAGGTGGGGTGACGGCACCAGGGAGTGGGTGGGGGCCGCCCCAGGGGAGGGCAGGAGGGGTGTGGTTTCGCTGAGTCAGGAGGGGGCCCAGACGCCTGCGTCTAGTCACACCTGTGCTCACCTGGTTTTCCGCTGAGAGGCCGGAACCTGAGCAGGTGCTTCTGCACTCCAGCCTGGTGCCTCCTGGCTGTTTGAGCCTCAGGGCGCAAGCTAGGGTTTGCCACCTGCCAGGGGGCACTCTGCCCACCGCAGAGGCTGGAGCAGGGGTTTTTTTGAGCACCAGGCATTTATTAAGTGCCTACTGTGTGCAAGCGGACAGAGGGGCCCACCGCCTCTCAGCTCCCGTCCACCCTCTGAGCAGCAGACACCCGCCCTGATCACAGAGGGTGAGCGGGGCCCAAGTTGCGACGGACGAGCTAATTGCCTGGAGGGCTGAGCATCAGGAAATGTGTGCAGGTGCTCCTGGGGAAAAGCTCGAGCAGACCGACGACACCGGTGGAACAGAACCTGGCCGACGAGGAGGCAGCTGCAGCTGCCCAGGGCCTGCGTCCAGGGGGTTTCAGCCTGCACACGCCCTTCTCTGCTGGGTGTGGGACCAGGACGGGCTCAGGAAGAAGGTCTGGGGCCACGTGGTCAGGCACCAGTCTGGCTGCGTCCCAGGGACTAGAGGTCCCCTCTCTAAACCACAGGAACACAGTAGCTGTGCATGGCTTTCCCGCAAGTGTCCAGATGGTCAGTATTTCAGGCTTCGTGGACCTACAGCCTCTGTCACGACCGCCCGACTCTGAGGCCAGGCTGACGGGCCACACGCACGTGCTCTGCCCTGTTCACGGTGCAAGCGGGTGCCAGGCCCTGCCCACGAGGGACCCCCGCCTGCGAGGGTGAACCATGCGAGGGGTGGGTGGAGTGTCCCTGGCCTGACGTGTCTCATCTGCTTCTCTTTCGGGGTGACTTGTGCGCTCTGCCTCCTGTCCCCGCCTGCTGTTCACCTGTGAGAGGGCACGGGGCTCGGGGTGGGGGGGCCCGGGCGGGTGATGGCGAGGGCCCAGCATCTGCCCTCTGGGTCCAGCCGCCTCAGGTGGCCCTGCTCTTTTCAGCCCATTTCCATCCAGTCAATGCGTTGGGGGCAGGAAGAGGCGTTGTCTGGGATAGGACAGATGAAATGGGGCTGAAGTTCAGGAAACGCGTCTAAACTTGGTGGGGGTCCAAGGTGTGTGAGCGGAGGGCTCTGGGCTCGTTCCAGGGGACGGAGCTCAGGCACATGACTTTGGGGAGCTCTTTCCAAATCTCTGGTTGAGGAGCGTGGATTGCAGCCGCCCTTTTTTGCACGGCGGACACTGACTCTCAGCCCTGTCGTTTGTTTGGTCCCAGGTGGCTCTTGGTTGTGTCCTAAGTCATGTCTGTTCTAACAGGATGAAGACTGGCTGCCTCTTGGGCCGTGTGGAAATGGAGATGCTGCGTCTTAGGGCAGCGAGGCTCCCCCGAGGGCCTCCGGGGAGGACACTGGCAGAGGAGCCGTCTGCACCCACAGAGCCCAGGGTGTGGGCCGCTCTCACAGGGCTTGGGGGCTGCTCCCAGCCTCTGTCCTCTGCAGCCTTTTCCCAGGGACTCCACGCCCCTGTCCTCCACGTGCCCACCCACCCTCTTCCTCCTCTGGGGCCTCCTCACACCTCCCTCCCCCGAAGGCCAGACCCTGCCTCTCCCCGTCTCACCCCGCCCGGGCCCCCCGCCCCTCGCCAGCGTGTGCACAGCTCGGCATGGCTGCTGGACCCCCGGTGCTCGTGCTGTCCAGCAGGGGGTCCACAGACCCTCCAGGCTGCTTTTCCTCCTGGGCTGGTTCCACCTGCTCCAGACCCAGGCTTCCTTTGGAAGCTGATTCCAGTCCCTTGAATGGCATGACAGGTCTGGGTTTGCAGCCAGCACCTGCCTTTCCCGGTGCTTCCGGAAGGAGCGTGTCCCAAGGAGCCCAACACGTGGGGAGGCCTCGCCTGGCACGGCGAGCCTGGAGAAGGAGGGGCCAGGAGGGGCTCACGGGCACGTGGACCGTCTCCTCCTTGTATCTGGGAAGCTTGACGTCAGCCTTACGTTCCCCTTTTAGCGGATGAAGTGGTACCTTGTGAGATGGTCGTAGGACTTCGCCGGCACACGGGCACCGGGAGCTGGACTCGAGGGCGGCTGAAAGTTTTTCATTGTTAATTGAAATTCCATCCACAGATGTTCCATTCATAGCAGAGAGTACCACGCACCATGATACACACCACACACCACACACACACCACAGGATCCCGGCCCAGTGGCTCCCCACTGGTGAACAGACGCTGGGGCCGCCCGGCTCCCCGAGGAGCAGGGGGACGGCAGTCCACCCAGCCGGCTGGAGGAGGAAACAAATGTTTGTTTGGACAATATGCATCCGCTCCTTGGACCGACTTCTCCAAACCGGATAAAAGAGAACTCTGTGTAATATACACAGAAACTCCTGTTACTGGCACAATCTTAAAATATTTATACGGCGTACAAACAACGCCAAGGAATTCCCTACAAGCCATGTATTGACTTCATAAACACGGAGCCATTATGCGGCGTTTGTCTTAGTTACATATGACACGTTATTGATCACAGCGAGGGGGAATCTGAAGCCAGTACTGGGAGATCCAGCCTCTTGTATACAACACGCCTTGCGTTTGGCCACCACAAGTCCAAGCCAGACCCGCCGCTCCATTTATCTCGGGGCCACAGACGTGCAGACTTCGGGTTCCAGGGCCTCCCTGTGTGGCTCAGCCTCGTGTGCGCCGTTGCCACCAAAAGGCCTGGGCTGCTGAGGGACCCGAGGCACCCCGTAGGCCTCCACCCCTTGGCCAGCTCCCCTGGCCTGTCACGGACTTTCCAGACCCACGCAGGGAGAAGAGCGGCCGAGACAGACGCCCCCCTCTTCGCTGCTCCCACCCGGCCTGACCTGCGCCCGCGGCACCTTCTTCCTCTTTCAAATTCCTTTAAGAATAAAAGGAAAGCAAACAGAGCCCAGGTTTTTTCCCAGAAAAGATCTGGACATTTCTGAAGTCTGTGTTTCACTTTCATACCGCTTATCTCTGGAAATCAAGAACAGCTCCCAGTAAGCCAAGAGAAAAAAAAAAAAAAAACAGAAAACAAACAGCTTCCAAGTCTCAACCCCACTTACAAATTGGCCTCGTCTGTGCTACGTGGCATCTCCAGGTTCTCAGACTCCCGCGGCGGGTCTGACACTGTCTAAGTCAGGCCGGAGGGAGGGGTGACACAGGAGGTTCCGGAGGAACGGTGCCTGGTGACGGGAGGACTTTAGTGAGTGACCGAGGGTGAGCGGATAAAGTGCCTGGTCAAGACGGCCTGGGGTCCTCACCGAACTCGAGGCGCTGGCGGGAGGGCAGCTGCGACCCTGCTGAGAGATGACACTGGAGAGCCGGCGGCTCCGATGTGGCCGGGCCATGGTTTCCTTCAGCGGCTTCCCGCAGCCTTTCCCTGCAGCCGCGAAGGGATCTCCCCAGTAACGTGCATCCCCGTCTGCGGCCGTCACTTGTGTGACGGGCGGGGGCTGCAGCGGCTGCCCCGCTCGCCAGGCGGACCGCGTGCACTGTGTGCATCTCGTCCAGCTCTTCACCCAGAGACCTGACGCTCGGGCGTGAAGCTGGCCGTGACGGGTTCCTTGACACCACGCACACCGGCGAATGCTATCCATCAGGGCTCCCTTCTCTTCAGAGAGCAGGTTGTCAAACATTTACCAGCTCATCACTGCATCCGACCATCTGTCCTCCCACCCACTGAGCCATTTCCGCGTCCAACCATCCGTTTAATCCGACCATTTTATGGTGAGATGGAGTCGTTTGAATGCGGTCAGGTGGACCCGGGCGGAGCAAAAGCTGCCGCCACGCAGACGACTCAGCTTTGTGGCTGTTCCCCTTCTCCGTCATCTACAGCTGTCTCATCCACGCCTGCGCTGGTGTGAACCGTTGGGGAGTTTTCTCTGTGGGATCTTTTCGAAGCGTTTGACTTAGGCTTCAGGCTCATACGCCTCTGTATTTCCATGTACAGACTCCAGCAGAATGAGGCTTATCTAACTAAACTATGAAACTGCAAGTAAGCCTTGCCCTTGCCGTGCACACACTGGCGGCGAGGGCACAGGGGCTTGTCCGGGCACCAGGGGCCACAGTGCGGGGACTGGAGCCGCAGCTGCCGGCCACCTGCTCAGGGCCCTCCTCCTCCAGGTCTGGGGGAGCCTCACCCTCCACTGGGCCTCAGTCCACCCGGACTCCCGATTTCCGCAAACCTTGAAAGGAGCGCAGGGAGGTGTTGTGAGTCAAGCTCTGTGAGCGCGGCTGCCAGCCGGCCTCCGCCCCCAGCTTTAGAAAGAGTTTCCTGTCCACCAAGGGCCCCCTTTCCCAGACACGGGCCGGAGGACTCAGGCTCCTCCAGAGAGGAGGAGGGAGAGGCTCCTTGGACTCTTAAGCCACTGAATGATACCAGGAAGGAAAAGTAAAGTTTCAAGTAGATTTATTCCAATGTCTAGGCTGCCCTGGGTGTGGGCCCAGAGTAGAGTGGAGGCCGAGTGGCACGTGTGTAAGGACTGGAAAGTCATAAACTGGGTCAGCCAGCTGTCAGATAAAGCGTTTCTGTCTTTCCACGTGGAGAACCAGAAATGCACACACAAAATGATCATACTTAACCTGTGTGATGAAAACTGGCGAAGTAGCAAAGACAGCTGGATTCAGTGACTGCTGGGCACGCTCAGGTGTTCTGTCCACGGGCTGTTAGTGCCCGGATTATACAAGCTAAAGGCGTACAAAATTCATACATTTTCGTATATTTTGCAAAAACTATGTTGCTAAAAATCAAGATTTTCACGTCATTTATGTTCTATTGACGTTAGTGATCTAAATTAGGATTAAAAATGTAATTGCATTTATAAGGTCCAAATCTGAATACATAAACATCAAAAAATTAAATATAAAGAAACAAAATATCTTAAAAATTATTTTGCTTCAGAGTATATATTTCTTGCAAATATTCAAAATTATACAGTAAAAATAGAAAAATGCAAATTAGTTAATCATGTTAATTAATACCAATTATTTCATAGTTAATAGTTAATTATGTAAATAAAGCTATATCTTTAATTATCAAAAAATTTAATTATAGGGCACTAAGTATTTTATACAAATAAAATTCCACATGCTGGTCACCTAGAATTGGCCGTTTAGTGGCCGAGGTAAAGACTCAGTGCCCTGCTTTGCCCAGGCCACGTGCAGACCACACGGCTGAGTTTGCTGGTGTTGTCACACTCCCTCACTGCCCTCGGCGCCCCTTGGTCACAAGAGCTTCATTTTCTGCTTAAGCGAACCGAATGCACTGGAGTCCTTGGCACTGCGCATCTCTAACAAATAGAGCTGGACCCACATGGGCCCCCTGGGGGGTTCTTGTGGAGGCGCTGCTGGTTCGTGGCCTGGGCTGCCCTGCACGGCTGCCTCGGGGACGGGGCCCAGATCACGGGGAGACCCCTGCTGTCCCTGGGCCCTCAGCGCTCATCAAGCAGGAAGGACCCCCCTCCCAACTCGAGCCGCTTTACTAATGGGGGGAGCGTTCCTTCCCAGGGGTGCAGCCTGTGTCCCCCCCAGGACACCTCCCCTGACGAGTCCCCTCGGGAAGGGCAGCTCGTTGCCTGACGCTGTCGTCCCAGGCACAGTGCAGACACTTGTGCTCGTTTTCTATAGAGACTGAGTACTTTCGTCTGAGCCCTTCGGGGAGCGGATGGGCACTCTCCCCATCCCCGGCTGGACCTAGGTGCCAGCCAGGACGGGCCTGGGGCCTGCGGGGATGAGGCGAGCTTGCTCTGCGGAGCCGGTCACCACCGGCCAGAGGGTGGGCTCTGGGCAGAGTGGACAGTTTCCGGGGGGCGTGGAGTGGAAGGAGGGGCGCTCCATCCCGCGCTCCGCAGCCAGTGTGCGGAGCTCACTGGGTGGTGTCGGCCAGGGAGGCACCGTGCCACTGTCCACCTGCCCTGGGGGAGGGACGAGGAGGGCGGGCGGAGGAGAAGGCAGAGGAAGGATGGAACGTTTCGGTGTGAGCATCTCACGGCCGCACATGCCGGCAGCCCTCGGGGTGCTAGCCCACCTCCCGCAGCTCAGCCGTCAAAGGCCATCATTCACAGCAGAGAAACTGCGTCTCTGCTTCTGCAGCTTTTCATATACGTGGGAAAACTGAAAAGGTAAAGATCCATTGTCTACTAATTTAAAATTAAAACGTGTTCCTTCTCAGAACAGTCCCCAAAAGACATTGCCCAGATATACAATTTTTTATTACGTGTTCTAAGCTTTGGTGGATTTTACTAGAAATAGAGTGGGCTTTGGTGCCAAGCAGATCTGAATTAGAATCCCACAGCCTCCGTGGTGTGGTCCGGGGCCTGGAGAGTGGGAGGGGGTCTGAGGCACCTCTGTGAGCGGCGGGACCTGGCTGGATCCTTGGCTCCCGGGGCCTTTTGTTTCCCTCCGCAGAATGGTTGTCCCAGCCCAGGGCGTCGGGGACGATGCCCCGAGGAGGGACGTGTGCAGTGCTGGCCCAACACAGTTTCTTTATGGTGACGGGGAAGCACCGAGCATATCGAGCCATTCGGCAAATATCTTCTTTTCCTGTCTTTCCAACATGGTTAAACACCCAGTTTATAGATGGAGAAAAAGGATCCCCTTGCCTGGTGCTCTAGGAATTACCTACAAACTCCTCTTGCTGTTCCCATATTCAAAGTTATGTGGAAAGAGATTCCTAATTATTTCAATGTCTGTCTCACATCTCATGGGTGCTAAGCTCTGGGGACGTGTAGACAAATAAGAACAGACTTAGGTGGGCAACCGTCTGAGCCCAGCAAGAAAGACGGTCAGATCTGTGGGATGGAGAAGGGCCCCCCAGCCTTCACGCAGCCGTGCTGTGCTCTCGTCATGCTGAGGGACCCTCCGAGCTCTGGGCGTGACGGTTGAGCCGGGGCAGGGTGGGTGTAACGGCCACAAGGTAAAGCCAGAGAGGCTCCTTTACAAGGGCTGTGAGGGGTTAGAACATGAACGGTTCTGAAAGCTTTTTGCTCCCTGGATGCCTTTCAAAAAGGATGTATTTAGGAAGCTAAACTGTTCGCATATTTTGTTTTGAAATGAACGATCTATTTTACAGAGCTTAAAATTATGTCCAGCCTGCCCGCAGTAAATCCTCCCCTGGCTGTAACGCAAAGTAAGCAACGAGGTCGCCGTTTAAACAATTCCCGGGCGGCACAGCCAGCACCATTTGAAACCCTCTGTCATTCTAAACAGAAACAGATGTTTGAACAGCAGAGCTGTGCAGAAGTCGTTCTTCAAACAGTAGATTAAAACATCTGTCAGGACAGCACGGAGGGCCAGACCTGCAGCAGCCTCCCCAGCTGGACCTGCCAATCATGACCTTTCCAGGGGGATGGGTGGGTGCACAGAGGGGACTGGGGGGAAGCTGAGTGATGCCCTGTTCTCTTCTAGCTCCTCTTGAAGCACTGCCAGGCTTCAGGTGTCCTGCTGGCCCGTCCCCTGTCCTGCTGGCCTGTCCTCTAACCTGTTGGCCCATCCCCTGTCCTGCTGGCCCATCCCGTGTCCTGCTGGCCCATCCCGTGTCCTGCTGGCCCATCCCCTGTCCTGCTGGCCCATCTCCTGTCCTGTTGACCCATCCTCTGTCCTGCTGGCCTGTCCCTTGTCCTGCTGGCCCGTTCCCTGTCCTGCCGGCCTTCTTGGAAGTGCTTTTTCCTCCCCTCGGTGACACTTGTTGCAAGACTCTGCATAGCTGGCACTCCTGGCTGGACTCTGTGTCCCCGGAAAGTGTTGGGACCCTGGGGCCCTTTCTCCTCCAGGCTGATATTCAGCATTTGACCATCTGGGGTCTCCAGTGGCTGCTCAGTTGTATCTCACATGGTTGCATTATTATCACTAATCTGCTAGGACCACGGGAAAGAGACAGTACCAGTGGTCCCTGCTTGTGGCCCGGCACGAAGCCGAAGACTCAGAGCTGAGGGCGGGGCTCAGAAAAGGAGTGAGTACAGTGGGTGCTCAGAGCCGAAATTCCTCTGCTCCCCTCTATCTCACCCCAGCCCCAAACAGGCCCATTCATAGGCCAGAGGTTCCTTCTGCTTGGTTGTTCGAGCCTGGGGAAGAGATGAGCGCCTGTGACCTGGAGAAGAACCCTACACTCACCATGCAGGAGGGGAGATGCAGGAGGGGAGATGATGGGGGGATGCAGGAGGGGAAATGATGGGCAGGGGAGAGGCAGGTGCATCTGTGTCAAGTGTGGGAGTGTGTGTGTGGAGCAATGGGTGTGCATGTGTGGGGGGGGATTTGCTGAGGCGAGAGGCAGGTGCTCGCAGGGAAGGGGAGTGAGAAGGCCGCCTTGTCCCACCAGCAGGGCCGGGGGTCTGGGTGCAGGGCTCCCCTTCAGTGCTCCTGGGGTGTCCTTTGGGGTTTCCTGGCCCCCCTCCCTCCTTAGCTGTGGCTCAGCTCTGCCGCCGTTAGAAGCCATGGCCTGAAGGAAGGGGTGAATGAGATGGATGGGGTCGTGCAGCCACCCAGCCTGAGGGTAGGGGGACCGTCTCAGGCCTGGGAACGTGGACGGCTGGTCTCCCAGCGTATGCCGGGCTGGATTTCTGAAAAGCAGTTCCTGGAAGCGGCATCCCCCGTGGCGGGCCCCTGGGGACAGCAGAGCATCACAGCTCGCCGAGCGAGAGCACAGGTGGCAAGGCCACTCCGTGACCCCACCCTGCTGTCCTGGGCTGCGAGGTCTGGGAACTCAGGTCACAGAGACCCCTCCCTGTGCAGAGCACGGCCAGGGTCCCCTCAGGCACCCTTGCACGGGGCTGGTGTTTCAAGCAGGTGTAGCCCCGTACTCCTGCTGGGATGAGTTCTCAGATTCTGTGCCGGGAAGGGTGAGGGCGACACACGCGGTTCCCACGTGTCTTCTGAGGGAGCTTGGCCAAGGGGGAGCCCAGGCTGAGCCTCTGGAGGGGTCCAGCCTCGCCTCTTCCTTTCATCTAAAAGGATGACCACACGGCCCGCTCGCCTCCCAGCTGCTGGGTGTTTGGTCCTCAGACGCCGTAGCCCATGCTTGGGGACACCTGGTGACCCCGGTGTCCACCTCCACAAAGACGCTCATCCTCGAGTGACCACACCTTTGTGAATTCGAAAGCAAAAGGCACCATGGTCTCCCCGCCCTCTCCAGCCACAGTTCTGTTTGTCCCGTCAGGGCGGCTGTGGGATGGGAGTGCGGGTAGACGGGCTGGCCCGTGGTGGGAGGGACTAGGATCCCTGATCCCCGACCTGCGCTTGGCCTGGTGTTGGCAGGACAAGAGCCCCGGATGAGATGGCCTCTGTCCGTAAGGGGCCTCCTTCCTGCGGGCTCAGAGAAGTGACTCGATTACAGCAGCACGGCCTGGGGGGGCTCACAGCAGCCTCTGAGGGTCATTACAGGGAGGGCAGGGTCAGGGTAGCTGGCTATGGGGTGGGGTTTGAACTGGGTTCTCTGGAAAGATGGGCAGAGGCACTGGGTGCTCGGTGGACCGAGGGATTTCCGAGGGGAGCACGGAGGGAGCAAGGTCAGAGGACGGGCGGCCTGGGTCCTGGGCAGGAGACGGGAGATGCTCAGGCCTCCGTGGGGCCTACCTCTCCGTGGGTGGCACTGGCCCCGGGCCCGCTCTGCCCGAAGGCTTGTGGGAGGCCTCAGAGGTGCGCACTTCTGCTCTTCGTTGTGTAGGGAGCGCGTACCTCAGTAGAAAAGACGCAGGATTTCTCTTCAACGTCTTGATTTCTTCTCTGCTCCATAATAACTTCTGGCTGCTGAAGCCTCAGAGGATGAGGGAGGCTTGGGGGACAGGAGGCACCCCTGCGGACGTCCAGGGCTGTGTCCGCCCCCCTGGGAGCCCACACGTTGGCTTTAGGGACGAGCCAGCCAGTGGGTGTGGCCCTCGGTGCAGACTCAGTCCCTGGTCAGTTTAGTTTTCTCTTGGGCGCCCCAGGCCGCGGCGGCTTTGCCCCTGTTCTCCCAGGTCTGGGGCTCCACCTGGCCGTCCCGAGCATGGAGGGGCTAAGGAGACACTGATTTGAACTGAAGTCTCTCCCCAGACGGCCCCCAGCCCCGCCTGCCCGGGCTGTCACTCCAGAGGGTCACCTCGCACCAAACCCCGGCTCTTCCCAAACCCTCTGAGAGTCAAGACTGAAAATCACGCCCAGAGAGGTGAAGAGGCGAAGATCTTTGCAGGACAGAAAACCACGTTCGCAGGGCCGTAGGGAGAATGTGCTCGTGGGAGCCCAGAGGCCGGCACACCCGCTGCCGACACCACATGTCCTCCTGCAGCTCCAGGGCAACCTAATCGCCCCCTCCCGTGCTGCCCCCCAAGTCTGGCTGGAGGTGAGCCCTGGAGTAGCAGGGGGTTCAGTCTGCAGCGGGCTGCAAACTTGGGGAAGCCAATGTAGTCTTTGGCCAAATACCAAATGCGTAGGGTCCTGAGGGAAGGAGGTGATAGGCTCCCTCTGTTCCCTGCTAGGAAACTCCTGGGGTGCTGGGCTCAGCAGTGGCCGCTGCACCTAGAGGACGCTCTCCGTTTCTCATGGATGGGACTATGTTTTCCCTGTACAGGGAAGTGTCTCCCGTGCGTCGTATACTGCTGGCAAAGACTTTTGTTAATGAAATACATCCCAGACAAGGTTTTGATGGTCTGCTATATGCTGGGCAATGTTATAGGTCCTGAGACACAATCATGGGTAAAAGATTAACAACGATTCGCTGGGTGAACACGGGAGCATATGTGCAGAGGGAGACATTTATGTAAAGACTGGCTCACAGGACCACGGCGTCTGGGGGGTCTGGAGGGGGCGCAGCAGGCGGAGGCCAGGGTCAGCACGTGCCACAGCTCGAGTCCAGAGGCTCCTCACGGCAGGACCGCTTCATCCTCGGGAACCTCAGTCGCTCCTCTCAGCATCTTCAACTGCTTGGATGCGACCCACCCTGGTTATGGAGGGTCGTCTGCCTTACACAAAGTCGACTGATCTGAAGGTTAATCTTATCTAAAAATACCTTCCCAGCGACATCTAGGTGGGTGTTTGACCCGGCCAAGTGGACATGTAAACTAGCCATCCTAAGCATGTAATAGCTATTTGTAAGTTGAAGATGGTCAGCTCGTATGGAAAAGGACCAGACTCATTCCGTGAGGTCCCAGGAGTTAAGCCGGGACCCCAAGTGGCTACAGCATGCTGGCCGATGCCCCTTCACTCTGAGGAAGGACCTTCCCCAGTGAGGACTTCTGACTCCTGCGTGGGCTGAGGGTCCCTGTGACCCCAGGCCCCCAGCAGGGCTGGGCTCTGCCGGGGCCGTGGCGGGGCAGAGTTCACATCGTGATCAGGACCTTGGCCACGGGCCCTCCCCGGAGACCCTGGGGCTGTGCTTCAGCTCACGGCCTTCCACGGGTCCTGAGCGGCCGGAGCATCCCGCGTGGGACTCTCAGGCCCTGACACGTTCTGTGTGACTTATAAACGCCCCAGTGGCTTTAAAGCGAAGGCGGGAGAGGTCCCCCACTCTCCTCCAGGGATGCGCGGGCCACGGAGCCGCACAGCTGGGCAGAGGAAGGACCGACCGGGCCGCGAGCCCCTCCTCCCCGTGTCAGTGCAGAGCGTGGAACTGGTCTCACGACACGAGCCCGTGAGGCTCCAGGGCTGCGAGCTGCAGGCCACGGCCTCCCTTCTCAGGGGTTGAGGGCTCAGCCCAGGGACCTGCGTCCTGAGTGGGGCTGCAGGAACCCAGCAGTGGCTGCCCTTGAGTGCGGGCAAGGGCAGAGGGCGTCCAGGGGCTCTGAGGTCGTCCCGTCGGGGCTGCTCAGCTGCCTCTCAGAGAAGCTTGTGCAGGTGGGGGTGTGCTTGCAGGAAAGGCGGTCTAGCCCAGACTTCTGCCAGGAGCCCGACTGGGAGCCCCGATGGAGGTGGCTCGGCCCAGGAGGCTCTGGACGCTGCCTTGGGCCCAGCTCCAGGCCTGTCCTGCTCTGACGGGGCCGGGAGCTCGTGCCTGGAGGCCGGGGGTCAGCTGCGCCACCTGAGCCGTGAGCTGGACGGTGACTCCACCCAGGCCGCCTGCTGACCTGGAGCGAGTGTCCCCGGTCCCTCCGCCTGACGTGTGGACGGCGCCCCTCGGGTGTCCACACGGTGCACAGGCCCGCAGCAGGCAGCGCCCTCTCCCCCTGCAAACCTCCTGCGGCGGCTGCGGGGCCCCCGAGCAAAGCCGTCTCCGCCTCCACCCTCCTCAGGCCGCTGCCCGCCCCCCACGCCCCGCGGACTCTGGCTCCAAAGCCGCTGTCTAAAAACAACACAAGACAACACAGGCCAGAAGCTTTCCTCTGATCACATCCCCACCGCCTTCCTCCACTTCACAGAAGACAATGTAAAACACGTCTGAAGGGCTGGCCTGTCCCCACCCAGCCTCTTCTTCCCCCCGACCCACAGCAGTACCTCCGTCTACACCTCCCGCCACCACTGAAACCACTCTGGCTAAAGTCCCAGATGCCTCCTGTTGCCAAATCCAGTGGCTTTTCTCAACCCTCAGTAGCGTCTGACCTTGCTGTCAACACCCTCTTTCAAATACTCTCTCCCTTTGCTGTGAAAATCAGAGAAACAAAAGTAAACCTGGATATTTGAAGAGAATCCCTTAAGTGGGGAATTACTTGACAAGGTCTTAGGAGGGCCAGGAGCCAGTGCAGAAGGCCACGTGACCCAGAGATTGGGCAGCTACAGGGAGGCTTGCTGCTCTTGGGGGGTCCCCCAGGGCCAGGGCCCCACCCCCAGGAGCCCACCCTCAGGGCTGACCCTCTGGCAGGAGCCCAGGAGAGCCCCCCCGACACTGCTCCAGTAGCACAAATGGCTCCGATAGACCTGACACGACCTCCTTTAACCCTTCAGCGTTGTTTTCAAACAAAGCCCATCTGTGTCCATTATCCATCTGTTTATCCACCTATCATCTATCAATCGTCTATCTATAGCCATCTATCATCCATCAATCATAATTCTCAATTTTCTATTTATCTATCATCCATTTATCCACTGTCATCTATCATCTGCCTATGTACCTATCTATCCACCATCATCATCTATCCATCCATCAGCTGTGGATACATCTATCACCTACCTATCAATGTATCTATTTATTATCTATCTATCACCTATATCTACCTATCTATCATCTCGATCTATCTCTATCTATCTATCTACCTATCATCTGTATCTACCTATCAATCATCTATATCTACCTATATATCATCTATATCTATCTATCTATCATCTATATCTACCTATCATCTCTATCTATCTCTATCTATCTATCTCTATCTACCTATCATCTATACCTACCTATATATCATCTCGATCTATCTCTATCTATCTATCTATCTACCTATCATCTATATCTACCTATCAATCATCTATATCGACCTATATATCATCTATATCTATCTATCTATCTATCATCTATCTATCTATCTATAAACTACTTATCTATTTGTGTATCTATCTACCATGCATCTATTTATCTATTCATCTATCAACTACCTACCTATCCATCATCACTTTTATTATTATTACCAACATCAGCGTATCTAAAGTCCACGGGCTCTGCTCCAAGAGTCTTGGAATTGAAGGGATGATGCCTTACTCTTTCTGGTCCCTCCAGCATTTGCACAAATCAGACTCTCCATGGATGTTTGTTTATCTGTGATGCTCAACACTAGGGATTCTCAAATTTTAAAGGCTCCCGTGTAAGAGAGGAATTACATTTCTTTTGTAACATCTCAAGAGGTATAACCAAGACCTGCAGACAGAAACCACAAGAACTTTCTAGCTATCAGAGTCTCCAGAAATGGAAAGAGCTTCTTCAGGGAGAGTTTTCAACCAGGACTATGGGGCTGTGGTAGAAAGAGTGGAGAATTTGGAGGGATGGCCCATGTGACCTTGGAAATGTCCTCTAAGGAAGAGCGTGTGTCATTCCCTCGCATGGAAGGGGAGGTGGTGGTGCTGGGCTGGGACGGAGGTGAGCGGGGGCTCACTTTGCAGGCGGGGGCGTGGGCAGAGTCTCTGGATGTGATGGACCCCTCCGTCCTCCTCACCTTGTTAGAGCCATTTCTCAGAGCTCTGATCTTCAGACACTCAGAGAATCCCCAGCTGGGGATGGCCACCGGTCAAGCTCACTCCTGCAGGATCCCCTCCTGACCCTTGCACACCTATCGCAACCCCAGCCTCCAGGCGCCTGTGCCGGAGCCCACGGGACGCCGCCCCGCGTGGCACTGAGCTCTGGATGGGGGAGCTCGGCGAGGGTGTGGGATTGGCACCCCATCTCCTCAGCGTCCGGGGCCTTCACCTTCCTGTCCCCTCCGGTTCCTGCTTGTCCTCTGCTCCTGTCCCCTCAGGCTGAACGTTTCTCCAGTTTGTCCCAGGGCCCCAGTCCCCTGGAGAACACAGCCCCCAACCGTGAGGACGTCTTCCCGGTGGTTCTAACCCGCAGCCTCCGTAATTCCCAGAGCAGGGCCCGCCTGGGGGCCCTTGTGAGTTACCGCTGCAGTGACCGTTGAACAGATGAAGGGGCGAACGTCTGAAGAAAAGCCATGATGCCGGGCCATGGGGTGTGGGAGGAGCGTGCCCGGCCCCCAGGTCCTGCCCCGGGGGTTGGAGCTTAATGCCTCCCTTCCCCTCCTGGGTCTGCGCTTCCTGGGGGCCGTGACTGTACCCCCGAAATGTGCCAGGGACCCAGGGCACACATTAAGATATTAGCGATTGGTATTTGTCTTATTTAACAAAGAGAAACAGACCCCGGCAGAGGTGAGCCTCTGAAGGTGCTTCTTAAACCGTATGAGGGACAAGTTTTGATGGCCTGAGACTCAAACACCATCCAGGTGCTGCTGGGAATGGATTTGCAGGTGATCGGGGTCCAAATTAGTGGACCCAAAAATAGGGAGATGCACCGGGAGGGCCTGACCCACTCCCTCCCACCCTGTAAGACCCGCATCTCCCCTGGCCGGCGGCTGCAGCCGTGGACAGGGCCACGCGGCCAGGAACGGCGGGCCGTCCCCGCTGACAGCAGGAGGGTGGGTGGAGGCCTCGGCCCCACGAGGGCAGGGAGGTGAGTCCTGCCAACAGGCCCAGAGCATGAGCGCCGGCTGGACGAGCAGGTGATGTCAGCTGGGGCACCACGGGCACTGAGTCAGGCCTCGCCGTGCACAGGCTTCACACGCTCGGGGCTAACTTCCCGGGGACTTGCTGGTCCCACAGCCACCTGGGGGTGGGAGTTTGGGAGCCGCCATGTGCCCCCCTCCAGGCCACGCGCCTGGCTCCCGGGGGTGGGAGGGAAGCAGGAGGCACCGTGGTGGCATTGAGCTCACAGGCGCGGGGACGCCCTCCCACGGTGAGAACACGTGGAGACCAGTGCCCAGCACCCAGCAGCTTGCTTTTTCCATCAGCAATTTGCTGAATAAGGACAGGATGGGCCGGTGCGCCGGGCCTGAACGCGCTGCACATTCCCCAGCAGAAGTGACTGAAACTGGCGTGTTTGTGAGTCTCTTTAGCCAAATTGCCGTTTATCTTGGTTTTAACCCAAACAGGCTGCGAACCAGGACAAACACTCTTTGATGTAATCAGCATATGACCCAGGCCCCCTGCGCGCTGGTTCCTGTGCAGGGAAACGAAACAGGCCTTGAAACTTTGTCTGTGGAAACTGTGTGTCTGCAGCTGCAGTGGTGGTCACAGCCCTGCTGGGCTCAGCATCCGGGGCCGCCCGTCAGGGGACGTCCGTGCCGGTCACTCAGCATCCGGGGCAGCCCGTCAGGGGACGTCCGTGCCGGTCACTCAGCTCCTGGGGCAGCCCGTCAGGGGACGTCCGTGCCGGTCACTCATCAGGAAGTCACCTGCCCCTCGCGTTCGGAAACTCACACTTTGGGTGGTGGGAGGGGCCTCGAGAACTCTCAGGTGAGCCAGAGGGACCCTTGGGCATGAGGCGGGAGCTTCTTGGGTGGCCACCCTCATGCCTCCCTTGTCACCTGTGATTTCAGGAGACTTGACCCATGTGGCTCTGGTCCCTCTGCCCTGAGGAGGTCCTGAAACTCCTCTGATCGACTGTTTTCTTTGGTGACAGGATGTTATGTTTTTTCTACTAAGACTAACAACCTTGTGGAGGGAGCTCGGGACCTGCGGGGAGGCCCACGCTGCATCTGTGCCTCCGCCCTGTGTGGCGCTGCCCTCCTGGGACAGTTAGGTCTGGGACAATTTCATGGGAGAGAAGGTTTGTTTCCCACAACATCCCATGGAACCCACTCCCTTTGGAAGCCAAGCGCAGAAGCACAGAGAGGGGCAGGGCTGCCAGGACACCGCGCTCACCATGCCCGGGGCTGCCCGTGGTCCTGCCTTCCTGGGTTCGGCAGCTGATTCAGAGACTAGGGCCTTTCCAGGTGCCCAGACTTTCCCAGGTGTTGGAAAGGTAGGGGTCGGACAAACAGCTCCTTCCTTCCTGGAGCTAAAGTACAATGGGAGAGACAGACGTGAACCAATGTACACAGAGTAATTGTTGAATTTAAGTTACCGTCAGGAAAGGTACAGACGGGCTTCCGTGAGCAGTTTGGGAACACGGCCCACAGTAAGATATTAGTCACTGGTATTTGTCTCATTTAACAAAGAGAAACAGACCCCAGAAGAGGTGACTTGCCTACAACTTCAAAAACAATAGTGGCCGTGCTGGAGTGGGGTCCCGAAGACACTAGGATGATTCCACCTGCGGTGCAGGGAGCAGATCGGAAACCAGGTGGCGGAAAGAAAATCCCTAACAAAGGAAGTCACTGGCCAGGTTGTGTGTCATTTGTCAGCAACTTAAAGACCAGGTAACAGGTTTTGAGAGAAGAGCCGGCGGGGCATCGAGTGCATCAGGACCCCGCCTGCAGGTTTGGGGCAACTTTTATTTCACAAACCGCCTCATGGCAAGTTCTCTGCCTGAGAAGTGGGTTTGCGCACACCCGTGCGGGGGGTCCGCTGACCCTGCAACAGTGGGCCACCCGCCAGCAGGAGACATGTGGGGTCCAGGGCAGGTCTGTGTAAAGAGCTTTTCTTGGGGAAAGTCTGCAGACGAGAGCAAGTGACCTCCCAGCCCAAAGCCAGTCGCTGGCAGTACTTTGGAACCTTCTCAGGGCCGGGATGGGGGCCGGTCCATCGGGGTCCCCAGCCCACCCCAGAGAGACCCCGCTGCACCCCCCAGGCCTGCTGCAAGGTGACTGTCCCAGGTCCCTTGCCAGTGCAGCCCTGCAGAGCCGTGGGTCTCACTGCGGGGAGCAGGTTGGAGACTGTCCTGTGCTGTAGGGCATGCGGAAGGGAGCAGGGGCAGTGCGGAGGCCTCCGGGTCTGGGCGGGAGATCACCCTTCTCTTTGAGAGTCAGGACTCAGTGAGACACACACAGGCACACAACCAAGCGGGGAGGTGGGGTCGAAAACCAGGGTGCCCGGGAGCCCTGGGCTGCTTCTAACTCCCAGAGTCTTAGTTCTGTCGTCTCTGAAACGGAGTATCTAAACCGACTTCATGGTTTTGTTTGGAAAATCAAAGGAGAAGTTAGGCCGTCCCAGCTGGGGCGTGTGGGTCTGAGAGCCACCTACAGGCTACTGAATCTGAGCACCCCTGGGACACCTGGGGGTGGAGGGAAACCTCCCCGGGGTCTCCACGTCCCGAGCTACACCGGGACACGCGGACACACAGGCCTGTGAGACAAAACAAAGAGCCCAGAGACAGATTCCAAGAGAGATGGACACTTAATGCATGGCAAAGCCACACTTTCAATGCAGTGGAGAGAGACTAATTTAATAAATGCCATGGAGCAAAGACAACAGACCTTTCAGAAGAATACTTAGAAGGCCTTCTGTACAACCTAGGGGTTGGGGGAGTTTCCGGGTCAGATGGTAACTTCTCACAGAGAAGGTGAAGGTACCTTAATCGAAGTCAACCGGCGAACACGAGAAGATATTTGCAAAGTTACGAGAGGAAGAGGGCTAACCTACAACAAGGTATAATCTGTGGAGAGATTTAACAAATTGATTAGCTAAAGGTAACCCAATAGAAAGAAAGGATATGAAGAGTGGTTAACGGAAAGGCAAATCTAGAAGAGCACGAATGCGGTCCAGAAAACGCTAATTAAAGGAACCGGGAGATACCAATCCACAGGCGTCAATTAAAAAGAGTGATAGTCACTGCTGGGGAGGAGGTGGTAGAAATGTGAATAGTTACAGCCCTTGGGGAAAGGCATCTGGTACCACCTAGCGAAGAAGAAAATCTCCCCCCACCCAGGAATTCACGCTCTGCATTCCACATGGGAGAACACGTGTGTGGAAAGCAGGCCTACAAGGATGCTTACCGCCCTCTTTGCAACGCCCTCTCCCCGCACAGGAAACAGAATTGAAGCTCATTGGTTGTGCTACGTTCATGTCGTGGACTATTTTGTAGCTGCTGTGAAAATGATGAGATTGGTACCAGCTGCCCTGGAACGTATTCTTAAGTGAGAAAAACAAAGACGAGGTAAAATTACGTAATGTTATTCAATCTTTTCAACAATGACACACTTGCATACGTGTACGTGAACACGTGTAAGTGCGTGCGCTTCTCATTGGAACAAGGCGAAAATCTGGAAGACACGCCCCCGTGGCTTATACTGACGGTCTGGCTTGGGGGTGGGGAGGTTGAAGGAGAAAGACAAGACGCCAAAAACAGGCTTTTTGGAAAAAAAAGTTCCGCCATGATAGAAACTTCACCTGTGATACTATCTTATTTACATAACAGTGTGTGTTTCTGTGTACAGATGCATAAGTGACGGTTACTGCAGGATTGAAGGTTTCTGATGATTTCCTTTCCTTTTAATACCTAAAATTTTGTTAGAATTTTTACACGAAAATATTTTTAATATTACTTACTAGGAAAAGAGCGATAAGGCTATTTTACTGTGGGCAGAAAGGGAAACATACAGCGAGATGAGGTTGGCAAGGTGCCTGACACACCTCGTGGTGGGACCTGGATGGGGGGCCGTGGCACAAAAAGGGCCCAGCTTTGTGGGCGGGGGGTGCATGTCAGCACGGCTTGCTGTCAGCGAGGATAAGACTGAAACATTCCAGGACGCTCCTCAGTGAGTCATCTCAGAGCAAACATGCGACAGGACAAACGCGGGTCCACGCTTCCTGTGCGGACACGCCCTGTTCCTCTGGCCTCTCATCCCCCTGGCTGAGGAAGCGGCAGAGCATGGTGGGCTTTCCCGTCTTCTTGAACCTTGAGAAAAACAGCCTTTGGGTGGAGCGTGTCTTCCTGCCCCTCAGGAGCTACCGGGGGACCTTTCGAGCACTGACTTAACTGTGCCATTCAGCGCACTCACGCTAATGTTTCTTGCACAAAAAGGGAGGCTGCTACTGTGTTCTGTTAGGTCTTTCTGGGTGTTGTAAATTTTTAAAATTCCATGTTCTGTATATTATTAACTTAGTATTGAAAACCGCCACTGAACACTTAACAAAATTGAGGCTTCTTGAACCCAGATGATACGTAAGAATGCCAGTTTTATTCCTTTTATTTCCAGTGGGCTCAACGGAATAAGGAATGTTAACCTCTAGGAGGTGTTACGGCTTAATGTTTATTTCCAAGCCTGACGGTTTCTTGCTGACGCTGTTATCAACCGCATGCAGGATTTCACTGACCGGTTTCCCAAATGAGCACGTCGTGAGGAAGCTGCTCGTCTGAGCGTGAGCCCATCTGGTGCCCTCAATGGCCTGCTAGTCACGTAGGTGAGGTACGTCTGCACTCTGTTTACACACAGGCAAACTGGTCCCCGGAGATTAAATGACACATCTAAGGATGCACAGCCAATAGGGAGCAGAGCCGGCCCGGTATAAGCCCTTTTAAGTAAACGTCCCGTGTTGTCTCCACAAAGATAGACGCTTCTCATTTAATTAACGAAAAGGCCTTGCTTTGAGCTCATCTCGATACTTGACTGTGGACAGTATGGAAAGTGGATATTCTGCAGTCAGAGGCCTTACCTTCCTTCCTGGTCTTTTCATTTCTTCCTTCTGTGGTTGAATGTTAATTGCAATTAAATCTTGTCTCCCAGATGTCAGCCTGAATAAGCCGTCAGCAGCCCTGTCTCAAAAGTGAGGCCCTGCGGGTTCAGTGTCGTTGGATGTGTGTCCACACCAAGAGCTTGCCTGTCGACCTGGTGCCGTTGGAGCAGACGTCAGAGTGCCGTCGGAGCGGCCGAGACTGTCGTGAGATCCTGGCCTGGCCGCGCGTCCCTCGCTCGCCTTCCTTGTGAGTATTTATGCTGAGTTTGGAAAGTAACAGCAGTTTGCTCCAGGAGGAGTTAGCCAGGTCAGTCCCTGCGGGTTGAGATAAAGCCTCTGCCTGGTCCACAGCGAGGGCTGGAGATGACAGCGATCTGGGAGAGTAGCGTTGCCTGACGCGGGGGGCCTGCGAATCGCGGCAAGAGCCTGGGCAGCTGGAGAGTGCCAGGAACCGGCAGCTGCCCCCTACTCGTTATCACCTCCTGGTGCCCAGGGTGCAGACCGCCTGAAATTATAATGGCAACCAATTCTTCACCCCTGAAAATCACGCCCTTTTCTCTACTCCTCCGAATGAACAGGAAAGAAAGGATTTTCAGAAAACAAACAAAAGGTATAAAACCCAGGACAAGCTACATCTCCCTAGACAGAAACAGCACTGGAATGCCATCTCCGTGGCACAGCCCACGTTTCACGGCTGGTCCTCGGCTCGGGCCCTCAACATAAGATGCTCTCCAAGTCTTAACAAGCCATTCCATGGTATTTTAAACTCCAAATCCTGGTGAAAACACTGAGTACTCGCTGAGATGAGATAACAGGGCAGAGTATGGAGCGAGAGAGCATGCAGCCATGTGGGCACATGTGTGCACGTGTGCGCCTGCACGCCTGAGGGATGGGCCGCATCCGACCTCTCTGCGCAGGCCAGCAGGGGTGGTCCTGCTTGGGGACCAGGGCAGGGTGGATGGCACTGCTCACCATGTCCCCACCACGTCCCGGGACAAACCCTGGGGTTCCCCAGCCATGCCGAGCCCTGGTGCAGGCTGGTATCAGAAGGGCATGACGCTTACACAGACACGCGAGCGACTGTTCCGCAGAGTCGATGCTCTGTGCCTGGGAACAGCCAAGCAGCTGACACTTGTCTACAGTTTGCACTTTATAAGGAAATGTTGCGTATGTGTGTTGTCTTCTTCTCATCACCGTGAGGCAGACGCGACTTTGTGAGGCCCAGTCGTTTGGGGGAGACGGAGGGAAGCCAATTCAGCTGTGGCCTCCATGTGACAAGTGGATACCTCTCTGGGCCGGGAGGTGAGATCTACCTGGCCAGACTGTGGGCAGATTCCGGAAGATTCTGTGGCCAGAGTGTCACCCTTGATGGTCACTAACGCCTTGTCACTTGGCCAGCGAGTGGCAGAGCGACAGCCCAGACGCTCACGTGCGTTCACTGGACATTTAATTGGAGCAAGTGCTGAGCCAGGCGCTCTGGGCTCGTACGAAACCCCAGCCTCTGTCCCGGGCTGGCGGCTGGAGGGACAGAGACGCTGGTGCGATCACAGCCCCATGGGGACCTCATGTCCACCGCGAGCTGTCGGGTTCGGAGCCCCTGAGGCCTGCAGGAAAATGGAGTCAATGCCAGGGCATGTTGGGCATATGAGGAGTTTCTAGACACCAGAGTGTGTGTGCACGTGAGGACCAGGGCCAGGGGAGGGACCCCTGTGGCCGCCAGCGAGGCATGTGTGCGTGTGTGCACATGTGCACGTAGATCTACGTGCTGTAAGGAAATCTCTTCTGCAATTAGAAACATGGATCTGGTTTAGAAGCGAACCACGGAAAGACACTTTTGTTTCTGCTGTTTTGTGCTTGGAGCATCAGGGCTGTTGATTGTGTGTTGGTATGATGTACATATTCAAGGAATGTGTACTCCAGTCTGGAGTGCTCTCAAAGTAGGAGGCTTCGGGCTTCCCTGGTGGCGCAGTGGTTGAGAGTCCGCCTGCCGATGCAGGGGACACGGGGTCGTGCCCCGGTCCGGGAAGGTCCCACGTGCCGCCGAGCGGCTGGGCCCGTGAGCCGTGGCCGCTGAGCCTGCGCGTCCGGAGCCTGTGCTCCGCAACGGGAGAGGCCACAGTGGTGAGAGGCCCGCATATCGCAAAAAAAAAAAAAAAAAGTAGTATGCTTCTCCATATTTTCCTCAGTGTCTGTTGTCTCATTGATTCTGCCTTTGGAAGGTCCAGAGGCACGGAATCAGCTGATTCCATCTCTAAAGTGTGCAGCCTCTAAAGGGCTGTTTCCTCATGGGTGGTCACGACTCGCCAGGTGTGGTGGTGTCTTTGAATGTGTGTCCTATTTCCATCCTCCTATTAAATTCTAGGCCCATCATCCTAAGACCTCATTCTTAACTACTTTGTACCACAGCAACGGTGCCAGAAGACGGGGCGCAAACTCAGCATTTCTTGGTTTAAACTAAATTACATCATTTCCTAGTTTAAGAAGGAAACGAACTTGGGATTTTAAAATTGTGAGTTTGGCTTTGGTAATTAAACATTGAACACAAGGCAAACATTTTGTTATTTTTGCTGGAATTCCCCAACTGCCAGGATGAGAACACTGCCAACAAAATACTTTAAAAGATCATTGACATTTCTGTTCATACACAGATCCAGAAAAGGTATTGTTTTGCCATGAGGTCAACAAGAACGTCACAATATGTCGGCAGACCTGAAATTAGATCCTTCTTGAAATAACCTAGCGTGGGTTGAATAAAATTTCTACTTTTTTCCCCCCTAGTTTTCTAGCTTTTGTTATCAGAGTTGGTAGGTGTCATCAAAAACCTCTGTCCTGGTCCAGAGAAGGGCACATATATGGATGAACACTGAAAACTCCACCAATCACTTTGATGTTCGTGTACATAAAGCATGAAAGCAAATGTTATCTGCAAGTTTTGCTCTCAGCTGACTTTGCATGATTTTCTGTCAGGCAGCTCTGCCTAGTATTTTATGACAGACCTCTGCATCGAGGTCTGTCATGCCTGGTTAATTTGGGATTAACATATACACGCTGCTATACATAAAATAGATTGAATCAATTCAATAACCAAGACATGGAAGTAGCCTAAGTGTCCATCAACAGGTGAATGGATAAAAAAGACGTGGTACATATATACGGCTGAATGCTACTCAGCCATAAAAAAGGATGGAATCATGCCATTTGCAGCAACACGGATGGACCTAGAGGTTGTCGTACTAAGTGAAGTAAGTCAGACAAAGACAAATATCACATGGTATCACTCATATGCGGAATCTAGAAAAAGTGATACATATGAACTTATGAGAGAGAAACAGACTCACAGACATAGAAAACAAACTATGTTTACCAAAGGGGTGGGGCTGGGAGGGATAAATTAGGAGTTTGGGATTAACATATACACACTGCTATACATAAAATAGATAAGCAACAAGGACCTACTGTAGAGCATGGGGAACTGTATTCCATATCTTGTAATAACCTACAATGGAAAAGAACCTGAAAAAGCATATATAAGTGTGTGTCTATATATCTCTCAATCACTTTGCTGTACACCTGAAACTAACACAGTATGGTACATCAACTATACTTCAATTTTAGAAAAGTAGGCAAATTATGTGTACAGGTAAATCACACAAGCAAAAATACAAATTGCTGATAAAAAGGCAATTTAAAAAAAACATGAGAGTCGGTTCAGTGCTGTGAACCGCACACGGCGGGTAAGTGGAAGTTGGCGGTCTCGGATCCGTAGGGCTGCCGGGCAGGGACCACGCCTTTGCCGTCTGCATGTGAGCATCGCCAACTGTGCGCCTCCCGCAGGGCGGGTGGGTGGAGGTAGTGTTGCATCAGTTAGTCGTGAATGCATGTGTGTTTGGGGTCATCGTACTGGAGAGTGAGGAACTGCTCCTGTCACAGGAGCCCTCCTGTCTCCCACGGAGTCTAGGGTTTCACGGACACGCGTTCAGAGAACGTGTGTGCAGCTGACCTGCGGTGGGCCTGCACACCTCAGAGACAAGACGAGGGTGCTGATTCCATCAGTTACCGCTGGGGCCGGGGAGGGGACCGAAAGGAAAGGCCTGGTGTCCGCGGCCCGCGTTCCCTCAGGCCCTGGGAAGGGCAGTCCCACACGAGTCAGGGCGCAGGGCTCTCATCTGAGAGTGTCTAATTTCACGGGTCACGGCTTCCAACTCCAACTTTCTACTGCAATGTCAAATTTATAGCCACACGGATGACTCCCCTTCCTGGGGACGCTCCCTCGGCATCAGAGCAAAGGGGGACAGACGAGCCCTCACGGCTGGAAAGGCTTCGCGGGGGCAGGGTGGCCAGGATAGGTGGACGTCCCTGCACCCGTGGAGTGGCTTTTCGGACAAGCTAGTGTGCTTCCGCCTGGCTCAGTCCCCGGGGGTCTGGGCTGGACCCGTGAGGATGCCCGGGCCGCCGTGTGCCAGGGCAACAGCTTCATGGAAATCCATCGAGCGTAAAGATGAGAGGGTCACGTCCAGGAGGCGGATAGCGGCGATCATTTCACAACATACACAGCGTCGAGTCATTACGTGGTGCGCTTGAAGCTATGCTGTGTATCTGTGACGCCTCAAGTGAAAATAAATATGCAAAAGCAAAAGACAGGCCCTCCTCAATCCTTACTTCAGCTGGTGACGGCTGCGGAAGTGCCTAAAGCTAGAGCTGGGTTCAAATTCCAGACCCGTCGCCCTTTTCTTTGGTCCAGCGATGCTGAGCCCGTGTCTCTCTGAGGCCGCGTATGAGAGTTAAGATAGGGAATTTACAGGAAGTGAGAGGCTCGTGGTGGTTTTCACAGAGGAAAGCGGCCTTCGTGGCTTTCCAAGCTAGCGATGGTGCGGACGGTGTTGCAGGGCTGCGGCCCGAGGGAGCTGCGCTCACCAGCTCACGGCCTGTGTGTCATCTCCGATGGGCAGGCCTCAGGGGAGGGACCCACAGCCCTGTGTGCAGACACGGAAACCGAGGCTGGGAGAGTTCAGCGGAGAAGCAGGTTTGAGGGCGGCTGTGGAGCCCAGGCCTTGCTGGGAAACAGCGGCCATAGGGTCCTCACCGGCACTGCTGGGCGGGGGAGGGCATCGTGGACAGTGATGCTGCTGGGCACTGGGGACGGGGGTGGGGAGAGAGGAAGGGGAAGGCGTGGGAGGCTGAGGCCGGGCCCAGGAGGTTTACTTTCCCGCTAGTTTCTCCACGTCTGTTTAATCTGTCACCAGGGGTCACTGGCCAGGCGGCGGCTCCTCTCCAGCGGGCTGTTCCCAGGACGGTGCCTGGGAAGGAGGAAGACGGCACTTTCCAGAGATTCAGCGAAGAGGAAGAGCCGCTGACACACGGCTGGAGGTGCTCCCAGGACACGCCGTCTGCCCCGCGGTCAGGGATCAGGAAATGACTCGCCCTGTGGCGGTTCTGCTCCAGTGGCCGTGTCACTGGCCTGCCCGCAGCACCCCAGGAGCAGCCCCTGGCCACGTCGTGCCACCTGCAGCAGCCGCCTTTTCTGCTGGGATCTGATTCTAGTCTGTTGATATGGGGGAGGGTGGTTTGTCCAACATGGGGCAGGGGGTTGTCCTGTTGGTTGAAAAAGTCTGTTTAAGGTTATGGAAATTCTGACACACATCACATAATGTTTTAATTTTTCTGAAAACAAAATGCTGCTTTTCAAATCTTTCAAGGGTGAGTCAGCACTTGTGTTATTGGAGCCCCACATGTCTTCTGTGTACAAACCACCACAGCCGTGGCTGACGGGACTCACTTTCACTAAGCGGGATGGGGGACACGGGGCCCTCCAGGAACAACCAGTGCTGGGAACCCCCTGGCTTATGGCGCCTCATCCACATCTGATTTGACAATTTTTTTTACACGCTCACTTTTAAAAGGTCATTCCTATTAGCTTTCACAGAAACAATTCTCTTTTCTTTTTACACTCATATGTAAAGCAATGTTTTGTGTAATTTGTTAATTCAAAAAATAGTGCCTCCTAAGTGTCTGACACGTAAGGGTTAACTCCCGTAATTACCACAGGCTACCGGGGGAGGGGCACACAGGACACTAGAGGGGTGTCCATGGTTAACTCCCATAATTACCACAGGCTAGACTGGCTTGGGGCAAGCAAGCACACGTGACTCTCGGTGAGCACAACTCTACTGGGGGAGGGGCACACAGGACACTAGAGGGGTGTCCACAACAGGGGAGGTCCCAGAGGGCCAACAGCAAGGGGTGCTGGGCATCACAGAGGAACAGGAGAGAACACGTATGAAAGGAGCTGGCTACAGGACAGCAGTTAAAGACCTGTATGTTGTCTTCACCACCACCATCACCACCACCATCACCATCACCATCACCACCATCACCATCACCACCACCATCACCACCATTACCATCACCACCACCATCACCACCGTTACCATCACCACCACCATCATCACCACCATCACCATCACCACCATCACCATCACCACCACCATCATCACCACCATCACCACCACCATCATCACCACCATCACCATCACCATCACCACCATCACCATCACCACCACCATCACCATCACCATCACCACCATCACCATCACCACCACCATCACCACCATTACCATCACCACCACCATCACCACCATCACCATCACCATCACCACCATCACCACCACCATCACCATCACCACCACCATCACCACCGTTACCATCACCACCACCATCATCACCACCATCACCACCATCACCATCACCATCACCACCACCATCACCACCATTACCATCACCACCATCACCATCACCACCACCATCACCATCACCACCACCATCACCACCATTACCATCACCACCACCATCATCACCACCATCACCATCACCATCACCATCACCACCATCACCACCACCATCACCATCACCACCACCATCACCCTCACCACCACCAACACCACCATTACCATCACCACCACCATCATCACCACCATCACCACCATCACCATCACCATCACCACCACCATCACCACCATTACCATCACCACCACCATCATCACCACCATCACCACCATCACCATCATCACCATCACCATCACCATCACCACCACCATCACCATCACCACCACCATCACCACCATTACCATCACCACCACCATCATCACCACCATCACCACCATCACCACCACCATCATCACCACCATCACCATCACCATCACCACCACCATCACCACCATCACCACCACCATCATCACCACCATCACCATCACCATCACCACCACCATCACCACCATCACCACCACCATCATCACCACCATCACCATCACCATCACCACCACCATCACCACCATTACCATCACCACCATCACCATCATCACCACCATCACCACCATCACCATCACCATCACCACCACCATCACCATCACCACCACCATCACCACCATTACCATCACCACCACCATCATCACCACCATCACCACCATCACCATCACCATCACCACCATCACCACCACCATCACCATCACCACCACCATCACCATCACCACCACCATCACCACCATTACCATCACCACCACCATCATCACCACCATCACCATCACCATCACCACCACCATCACCACCATTACCATCACCACCACCATCATCACCACCATCACCACCATCACCATCACCACCATCACCATCACCACCACCATCACCATCACCACCACCATCACCACCATTACCATCACCACCACCATCATCACCACCATCACCACCATCACCACCATCATCACCGTCGACAACATTTTGAGCATTTGCGTTAGGTTCTATGTTGAACACATTACATGGACTACCTCATCGAATCCTCCTGTAACCCTATGGCAAAGATCTTATCTATAGTTTCCATTTCAGAGGTGAAACTTGAGTCAGATAGGCCAACGCACAAGTACACGTGGCAGGCGAGCAGTGCAATGAAGTGAAGCTGCCCTGTGTGATACAGTCTCTCCCAAAGTGCTGCCACAACACCTTGTGGTCTGAAGAGCTGAATCGCAGGAGGCTAGGCACCTTGCCAGCCTGGGCCACCTGCTGAGGCGAGGGAGCTGATACTGGAGGTCAGCCTGGTCTGACCTCAACACCACAAACGCTCCACCTGGCCTCCCGTCACACGCAGCTCTCCCACGTTGGGAGGAGTCTCAGGGCCTGAGCTCCCCGGAGCACCCCACTTGCCTCTTAGTGGCCCCTGTGAGCTGTGCCCCTCGCTGGGGCAAACGAGGATCAGAGCCTGAACTGGCCTGATGTGGAAATGCCTGGGGTGGCACCGGCGTTCTGAAAAGGAGTGCAGGGACCATGCTGGTGGCAGCCAGCCTCAGAGCGAAGAGTGAGCCTGGCTCTGTGTCAACGTGGTTGCACATATTACCCACCGAACGTCCCACTCCTTTGAGGTAGATCTTAATTTTACATGCAAGAAAGAAGGGAGAAAAGCATCCCATAGCAGAGCTGGGATGCAAACCCAGATGTGTCTTACTCCAGCCCCTGGGTCGTAGCTGCTGGTTCTGTGTTCCTAACCCTCCGGCAGGAGTCACCGCTGGGCCCTCCAGACGCCAGGCCCCCATGTGGAAGCGCCCCCTCGGAATGGGTCTGGATCTGGTTTCTAATTTCCCAGTGTGAGGCGTCGGGGATAAGCCTTGCGCTCCTGCAGCATCTGAGCTGGGCATGCCTTATATCCCCATCCTGTGGGTCTAATTTGTCTGGCCGAGCACCTGAGACTTGAGGCAAAGCCTGAGTCCAGCCTGAACTCTGAGACGCTCATCTGGGACCTGATGCCCTGGCCGGCTCCCCACATCTGGTCCTGTTCCGCACACCCTGCAGCAGCTGTCATCTGGCATTTGGTGAGGGGACAAGAGATCACTCAGCCCTTTGCTGTCACTGTCCTCCAGACACTATTTTCTGCTAGTTACTTCTATTGCCCATTTCTGTCTGCATGAACCTCTCCCAGCAGCCCGACAGAACCACACCTGCCACAGCTACGCCGGCCACTCAACACCCACTCCCCAGGCCGATCCCACCCGGTTCACATTCACATGCTCGCACCCACGCCCCCGCACACCTCTGCCCTAGAACACACACTCCTAAAGGGAATGCAGCTCGTCTTACGCCTCCTCTGACCCCAAACAGAGGCTCAGTTCCAGGCGAGTTATCGGTACCTAATAGGCCGTTGTTTAGCTGAAGTGACTAAAATAACGAGATTATCTTAGACAAGCATTTATAAAGTTAGGTGTTCAGATGAGCATCTTTCAGAATACTGTTTCTGGAAAGTCATTTCTTTGGTCCAGCGATGACCAAAGCACTTTTGAGCCTCCCTTATCTGTGCAGCAACGCGCCCAGGAGCTGAGCGAAATGTCAGACGCTCAGGAAAGTCGGCAAGGCTCTCCCTGCCGTGAGGGCTGCAGAAGCTCCCTCTTCCGGTACCTGAGGTCAGATTCGGCTCTAGGGTCCTGGCCTCCACGTTGCAAGGGCCCATCCAGGAGCAGCCTGTCCGTTTTACCCGCCGTGGAAGCAGGGACCCCTCTCGCCCCGCCAGGGCCCAGGTGTCCGTTCACAGAGCGGTGACTCTGCTTCTCAGTCACTGAAGGTGTTAAGAAGAATGAACCAGGTGCCAGGGGCTGGGAGGATGAGTAACGGAATGTGCGGTGGCCCAAGCCGACCCAAGGGAGAAGACAGTGTTTCTGGAGTGAGATGGGTGTTGCTGTCTGCCGAGGGCTTCCCGGGGCCACGGCCCAGGCATCTGCTTGCGGCTCGGCGGGGCCGCCCGCAGGCTGTGTCCAGGGTTGCTAGGGCTGGGCTGTCCCCCGGCAGCGCACGGAGCTTCAGGCAGGACTCGGGTCCTGGAGGGCCTCAGACTTCTGCTGGTTTGGGCCCCGTCTGCCCCTCACCTTTGTGGGGGTGGGCTTGGAGGCTGCAGCCACAGACACCAGGGCCGTGTTCTGAAACATGTTGGGTCTCGTTCCCCTGGTCCCAGGCCACTGCCGTGTGTCCAGATCCCCCTGGGAACGTGTGCATTGGTTACAGGCACCTTTGTGCTGCCAGTTGCCAGCATCACTACCGGGGCTCTCTCTGTTTGATGATGAATTAATGATGGTTACTGGCAACAACGTGGACTGGAAAATCCCGGGCTTCCTCCATTTACTGTTCCACATACTTCCTCAGTGTTTCCTGCAAACCAGAGAGTTACTAAACAACGTCACGCATGACTCATTCTCAGGATCCAATTGACTAGCCCAGCGGACTGCGGGCGTGAGTGGAGCTGCAGGTAGCTTCCCTGTAGGAGGAAAAGGCCCCACAGCTGGCGCTCCTTTGAGAGTCCTTGTTCACGTGTCTCGCGGTGGAAGAGGCTAGAGGAGCGAGGGCGGCTCAGGAGCGCAGCCGGAAGGCCCGGCTCTGCTCTGTGGGTGGGGAGCCTGCACGTCGGGGGGGGGGGGAGGTGCTGTCACAGGGCTCACACCCCATGTTCTTTCTGCTGCCTCTTTCCTCGTGCTCAGCCCTGAGTCTCTCCCCGCCGCCCACAGTCTTCCCGCCCCTCCCTGGTCCTGTTCCGTCCTCTCCTATCGGCGGCGGCGCGTGGTGGTTGAGGTTGCTCCCGGGTCCCCGCTGAGACGGAGCACGTGACGGCAAGCACCACTGATGGCGGTAGTGAGCTGGAATGGCAGATGACTCGGTGGAAGGTGGTGAGCTCGTTTCCGTAGGGCTGCCTGTGACCCTGAGGCTGCGGTGGTCAGTAGTGAGGATGAATGGCCAGCAGTGGCCATGTGGCGTCTGTCCTAAGGCTCACGGAAGAGCCCACTTTTTCCTGACCTGGCCAAGGGAGCCATCGTGGTTGACCTCTGACCCCCACCCTCCACTCTTACACAGCCCGGCGGGGTGAGCGGAATTCGGAAATGGAGCCAGATCTGAACCCGTGAGCCAGCTACTTCCACAGCTGGTTGATTTGGGATAAGGACTGTGGGCCTGGGTGTCCCGGCACTGAAATCAGGACAACAATGCCTGGTGTCAGCCATGCGAGGCACCAGGAGCCCCGTCTCTGGGTGGGGCCGGTGGTCACAGGACTAGGGAGAACCAGACCTCACCCCGCTCGGTTCTCGGGATGCCTCCCCGCTTTCGCAGAGGGCATCGCTGCCCAGTGCCTGCACCCCGCTGGAGCCGCTGTCTCCTTCAGCACCCCGGGCTCAGGAGTGATCCCGTCGTTGGACACCTGCTCTGTGCGCCAGCCGCTGGGACTTTCAGAGGCCCCGGGGCGCTGTGCTTCCTGGTGTCCAAGCTGCACAGACTGGCCGTGAAGGAGTGTTCTCCCCAGGCTGCTGCCCGTTCTCTCACAGAGGCTGTTTATTTATTTCAGGAAACACTAACTCATCAACGGTGTAAAATTAAAGCACTGCAAATATAACTCATACACTTCATCTTATTTATGAATATAGTACTTTTGTGTTAAGATTAAAAGTATCCCTCTTCTCTGGTTCTTTAATACTCAGCTATAAATTTTTTAGATTAAATTTATATAAATATTTTATACCAGTCGATTGACTAAATGTCTTCAGAGGTTACACTTCAGACCATCATCATACGTTTGACATATCTGATTTCCTTGGGTACTTCAAGCACCTAATAAGGAAATCTTGTAAATCTAACCGACAAAATCTTCTTAAGTCATTAAACAATGTTTATGAATGGCTTGATTTAATCAAGCGAATTCCCTTAACTTGGTTTCTCAGCTTCAGTGCTGTCAACAGGCTGAGCCGGTAAGTCTTTGCTGTGGGGCGGTCCTGCCCCCCCCCCAGATGCCAGGAGCAACCCCTCCTTGTGACAATAAAAAACGTCCCTGGACATCACCAAACATTCCCTGGGGATGGGGGCAAAAATCCCCCCAAGTTAAGAATCATGGTCTTAAATATTTAAACATGATTAAAATTTAATTAGCTAACCCCTAAGAATTTTCTTAAAATCACAAGTTTCCTACCTTAGATGCATATAAATGCTCAAATGCATTTGAAAATTAAAAGATCAAAACCCTTATGATCACCAAGCTGCTGCCACGCCCAGTTGTCAGATAGTAAGACTGTTACCACGCAACGTGGGGTCTGCACCTGGCTGTCTTCCTTCCTGAAGTCACTGTCCCCAAAGGGAGCAGGGGGAGCTGCCACCCAGGTCGCCTGAGGTCACGTGTGCCCAGGGTCTGGTCAAGTCTCAGGTCAGACAGGAATTCAGAATGCAGGTGAGAGGTCTGAGACCAGAGCGTGCCCCAGGCTCCTGGTAGGAGGACAGCCCTGAGTGGACACCACTGGCCCTTCCTGACGCTCTCAGGGCCATATGCTTCCTGCAGCCTGGGCACCACCAATCCCTGCGCCCCGCAAGCCCAGCTTCCTTCTCGAGGTAGCTTGAAGAAGGTCTTCAAACCCTTACTGCCCATTCTAACCTGGCGGGTTTACAACCGTCCGAGCCCTGCTCGGTGCTGATGGAATTGTCTGCCGGGTGTGGACCGCACGCCTGTCTGGGTCGATGGGTGCACAGCCTGCCTGGTAGTGGTCGCCCGAAGCTCTGCGCTGTGCTCCTCACGTTCTCCCCAGCACCGGACACGCACAGCTCCCAGGGGCACAGCGGCTGCTCCCCTGGTCACGGGTCATGACTGGCGGCGAAGCCCTTCTCAGCCGGACGTCTGTGCTTTCAGGTCCACCCCAGGCCTCCTCTACACCTCCTTACATTCTGACTCTTCTGCACCACGATGTGGGCTCAGCTGTTCTAAGGAGCCCTGGAGCTGCCGAAGGGCGCCAGCAAGAGGGGCTGCATCAAAGCCTGGGCCTGGGCCTTCGCCTTCCACGAGGGCTCCTGGGGACTGCACGGTGGACGGAAAGTCACAGGTGTGCACTGCTGCTTTCTCAGGTCGGAGCTGCGGTGGGCACTGCAACTGCATTTCTTTGTAAAATGCGGTTCTGATGCAGATGTCTTTCAGCAACACTCTCCTTGGTGAGCCACTGGCTCCTCAACAAGCCTTTGACTCCAAACCATCCCAGTGAAAACGCACTTGGTTACTGCCTGCTTGGCTTTTCTGCCTCACTGGATGCTGGGCTGCCTTCTTTTCCGAATCCCTTGTGCCGCCCTGAGCGTTGCCTTTGCTCCCGGGGCTTCTCCTGGGGACCTGGCTCCCCGGGCCTCCCTCCCGCTCAGAGGAGGGCACCCCAGAGGTAAAATGAACCCAGTAGCTCCAGAGGTGACGACTCTTAGCTTTAACAACAATGGTGTACTGGGGGTTTAGATTATATGGCATAAAAAGGATAGTCATGTCCTCACGGATGGCCCCGCTTGGTGTCTGGAGTTTGCCTGCGCTGTAATTTCTCATCAACTCCTGGAACTTTATTCTGAAAGCAACCTGAGCGAGGTGTGAAAAGGATGCTGAGAAGCCTACGCAAGATGCCAGACGCCCGGGCAGATCCGGCCACCATGCCGCATGAGACGCTGCCCCGAGCGCTCCACAGCAGGTGCTGAGGGAGTGAGTGTGCGACGGGGACGCGCCCCTGATTCTCGGGTGGACGCCCGTGCACTCCCTGGGGCCTCCGGCCTCAGCAACACGTCGTTCTGCCGCAACTGGGCACCAGGAGCAAAGGTGCTCTTTGGAATTAAGCCTGGTTTGCAGGATCGGGCGGGGGCAGGGGAGCAGCGGTTGGCTGCAGGGCTGAGGGAAGTTCACACGGGGTTCGCGTCCACCCTGCTCCTGCCCTGTGCCTCCCCTGATCCTCGTGGGCTTTGTCTTCCACTCCGACCAAAATAAAGGCCCCCCTGAACCTTCCACTGTGCACGTAAATTGATCTTCAGGCCTGGGAGCTGGTCGCAGCCCCCAGCCAGGAGGAGGGGAGCAGGAGGTGGGCAGGACGCCCTCTGGACTCGGCGACCTCACATCAGTTCCCGTCTGTCTGAGCCAGAGCGTCAGGACACAGGAGCCCGTGTCTTAACCAGATAAAACCAGAGGGCGTCTCTGGTGCGTGGCTGCTTTGGGCTGAACTGTCCCCCAAACGCACAGGCCTGCAGGCCAGGAAGGGGCCTAGCCAGCACCAGCCCCGCTGGTACCCTGGCCTTGGGCTCCTAGCCTCTGGACGGTGAGAGGTGCAAGTCTGCTCTTTGAGCCCTGGCCCATGGACTTCGTTGCGGTGGCCGAGCTCCCTGCGCCTGGTCTCCACCAGCCTGGAGAGAGCCCAGCTGGTCGGCCCTCCCTTCGGAAAGAGTGGGACCGTTGCTTGAGCCGGGGTGGAGGGCATGTGAGCGTGAGCCTGAGGCCCCTGTGCCCTTCGTTTCTCTTCTTTGGGGAATGTGACGCCTGAAGGGCACATGGCCCTGAGGAGTGAGGGTCCACCCAGGGGCATCCTGTACCTGGTAAACGGTGACCTTGCCCCAGGAGAGACGGGAGGTCCATTCCAGACATGTCGCTGTGGGGTGGACGGTGACCAGGGCCGGGTGGGCAGAGCCGTTTCCTCCTCGGCCCATCTGGTAATCAGGCTTTGCTCTTGAACAAAAAGTCTGATAATCCCTGCAGTGTTTGTCTTGGCAAGCACTGTCATAGCCGCTGTTACTCACAGTCATGGCTAATCCCCGGTATGAGATGCACTGTTGCCCTATGGCTGCACGCCATCTCCGTGGCACAGAACCTGAGTAGAAGGGGATCTCGTTTCATCCCCAGTGAGAAGTCCTTTATCCACAGCACCCTGCTGACCTGTGGTGGCCTGAAACAGCCTCCATCATCATCACCATTACAGATACCGCACACTGGGAGAACCCCATTATATTAATTATTAAATAGATTCAGATGTGCGTTAGGTGATAACTGCTGAAAACACGATAACCATAACAATAACTTTCCGCTATGTCTGAGCACTGAAAACAGTATTGTAAAGGCAGTTTTTTCTTTGTTTCTGAAGCGCAATGGGCGTGAACAAGCGTATCCATATCTACCCATACGCGCCCTTACGCACAGCCTACACGGTTGCCCAGAAGAAGTCATCTGGAAGTGATTGTTCTTCTTGACGAAGCCCAGCGGTGTTTCAGCATCAAAGATGTCGGAGGGAGGGGGACGGTCTTCGGCTCCGGCCGTGGTGAGTCCACATCACTGATGTGTTGGCACAAAACCACGGTTTTCCTCTGACCTGTTGTTTCCTTGATGGAAACAAAGCTTCCTGAGCACTGGTGGCATGAGATGCAGGGGCCGAGGTCTGGGGTCAGGCTGGACATTTGGGCCTGTGAAGACGAGGCAGAGGATGGAGGCTCCATGGCCCAAATGCCAGAGTGGAGGGGTCTCTGGGCGGCACCCTCTGTGCCTTGCGGGGGTCGCCACCATCTCCTGCGGGGGTGGGTGAGGCAGGGGCGTGGCACTGCCCACTGAGCCGCAAACCTGCCGGACGGCTCGGCATAGATGGGTTTACAGGCAGGAAGGGAGGACAGGATGTGGGACTTCCCCAGTGACGGGGCTGCATCCCCGAGGCCCGGCCCCCGGGACCCCCGGGAGGGATGCCGCACACGGTAAGGCACAGCGGCTTTCTGTACAAGCGCTGATCGAGGCTGAATGTTCTGCAAATATCTGATTTGAGCCTCACACGTCAGGCAGCTGTCTGTTCCCTGGGACCCGGTCATCCTGTGGGAGCCGAGCACACCTGCGCTGCGCTCCCCTCTCTCAGGAGGGCCGGGACCGCCCCCGGCACCTGCTGGGGTCACTGAGCCCTGGGCCCCGCCGCATCCCACCCTGCCGGCTCCACCCCTCCCCTGCCCTCTGGAGCGGCCCCGGGCCTGCGGCTGCCAAGGTGACCTGCAGGCAGAGGAGGGAGGGGTGCGGTGGTGACGAGTCTCCCAGAACCAGCGGCCCCGCCAGGCCCCCGCCTGTGCTGGAGCGGCCGGCAGCCTCTGGGAGGCCGTGTGGGGTTGGGGGGTTTCCGCAAGGGGAGAGCAGGACCCTCGTCACCGGGAGCTGGACAGGAACGCACACCGACCGTGAGCGTGGTGCGGGGAGGGGACGTGTGCCTGAATCCGCGGAAGAGGGACGGCGTCCGGTGACACAGACGCCCAGAGCCCATCTCCTCCTTAAGCAGCGCTGGGGCGGCTGGCGGGTGAGGATGGACAAGCCCGGGAGACCGTGCGGCACGGGCCCCCCAGCCGGGGTTAGCCGCCCACCGGAGCATCACTGCCCCCTGGAAGGTCATCCACGCTGGCCTGACCGCCAGTCGGTGCCCAGAGAGGGGAGCGGTAGGGGGCATCTGGCGGGAGGCGCGGGGCTCACAGACTCTGCTCTGTCCCCCTGTGTTCCCCCCACGTCTCAGGCATCGAAGGCACAGACGGGGCATGGCCACAGATGACCCTCGTCACTGGTAGCAAGACCCTCCAAGAGGCCCCGTCCCCAGGGCTCTGCCGGAGGACAGGGCAGCCTGCCGAGGGCCCAGCACCTCTAGTGCCAAAGACGCCCGCCTCTCCTCCAGGGAGGCCTACGGCCTGAGGACGTCACTCAGACTGGCCGTTCCCCAGCCCCATCTTGCAGACCTTTACTTGTTTGTTAAAATCCCACAGTGCCTGGCGCACCACGCACGGAGGAGTCACCGAGAGGCTGTGCGTTTGGCCCTGTTCCTCTAACTCTGGCGAGCCCGCCGCCCCCGCTCTGCTGGACTCACCCGTGTCAGTGTCGTCCTGACCCGGCTCCACAACTGCAGGCCTGGGAGGAGAGGCGCGAGAGCTCGGACCCTGCGTGGCAGACCAGGCCCGTCCTGCGGGCCGGCTCCAGGCTCGCCTTCACCACAGTCCACGTCACGCAGGTGGGACGGAGCAGGGCTAACATCTTTCCCAGGTGACAAAGCCACCACCCGAGTCCCAAGTCGGGGTCTGGCCAGCAACCCCTGCTCCCTTCTCGCTGCCCCTGCCCTGGGGCAACACCCTCTGGGAAGGACCCCTGCACTTCCTCGGGACACAGTAGCAGGCTCCGTCTGCAGCCCCGGGGCCCGAGGGTCTCCCCCAGCCTCGGTCCTCACCAGACAGGACTTGACCCGCCCCTGCAGGCCTCACGAGTCTGCACAGGGTTATAGGCGCCTGGGAGGGAAGAGCGCTCGGTGGGACCTGCTGGCCGTGCTCACAGCAGGCCGGACGCAGGAAGGCTCCACAGCGTCCCGTGTCCAGGCCTGCAGCTCGGGGCTCCGAGGCCTACCAGGTGCAGCTCGGGGGCACCCTGTCCGGTAGGCGGGAAGGCGGAGGCTCAGGTTCCCGGGCTGTGGACGTCTGCCCTGGGTGAGTGGGTGCGGGGGGACTGGAGGCCGAAGGGACCTGGGGCCTCGAAGCTGGAGGCTGCGTTGCTCCCACCTGCTGAGCCCAGCTTCCCAGTCCTGGGAGGGCCAGGCTGGGCGTGCGAGCCCCTGGCCGTCGGGTGGCTCTCAGCTCTCTTCAGGGTGACCCCTGGAGCAAGGGCCCTTGACAGTCAGCTGGGCTCTTCCAGCTGTGGTAGAGGCGCTGGGTGGAGCTGCAGAGGGTGTGAGTGGCCAAGCGCCAGGGGCCCGCATTGGCTCCAGGCTGTCCCTCCGCCTGGAGCATCTGCAGCGTGGATCCGTCCGTGATCCATGGCTTCACTGTTGCCACCCCACCCCCAGTTCCCAGGAAGGGGAGGGCCGGTGGGCGGGGGTTCCAGAGGGAGGGACAGACCGTGTGCACGGCGTGGTGCGGAGGCGTGGGGAGGGCCAGCGGGGCCTCACGGCACCTCTTTCTGAGGCTCCTCTGGGCCAGGAGCGCTTCTTCTGGCGTCGGTCACGTGGAAATCAGAACCTCCCACGTTCCAGGCGCAAAGGTCTGAGGAAGCCCCTGGTGGGCAACCAGCACGTGCACCCATGTGCACAGAGGAGCGTCATTGCGGCTGTGATTTCTGCTGTCTTCTCGGCCGCCCTCAAGGACCTGGGGGCTTCAGCCACGTTTATTTTCATTTCGTGATTTCCCCTTCGGTATCCGTGGCAAACTTTGCGGCCAACACAGCATCGCCCTGGCCCGTTGCTCCTCCCAGGCCGGGATGCGGGCAGGGCCCGCGTCTCCAGCACCTCCCAGGGCGGGTGTGCCTGCGGTGGCTCTCGAGGCTCAAAGCGGCACGAGGAGCAGACCGCGGAGACTGCTCTGGGCCTGACTCTCGCCTTGGGCCCCCTGCCCAGTGAGGACGGCGTCCAGCCTGCTTCGGGGAGCACGGTCCTCAGCTTGAGTCTGGCCCGGCAGGGGCTGACCAAGCCCGTGTCTCCCACTTGTGGGCACGGTGTGTCCCTGGTCTGGGCCCGGGCCTGGCCCACTGCCCGCCCCTCCTCCACCCTACTGTCAAGGCCCCACACGGCCTCTCTGGGCCTCACTTGCTCTCCGGCCCGAGCTCCTCCCCTGAGGTCTCAGGAGCAAAGTGGCCTCAGGAAAACAGAAAACGGAGGCTGCTCGGAGGACTGGCTGCCAGATCTTGGCGGCGGGGGGCGCGGCGCACCCTGGCTCTGCTCGGCGTCAGCAGCCCTTCCTTTCCAACCTGCTGCCCCGACCTCAGGAAGCAGGGACGTTCCAAGGGAACCCCCTCCCCACCCTGCCAATCACCAGCCCAGAGGCCTGAGTGGCACAAGATGACCTGGGTGTGAGGGTCCCGGGGCACCTGCTGGGGCGCCCCCATCCTCCCCCGCCCCAGCCTCTGGCAGCTCCGTCCACTAAGGATATGTGTGACGGAGGTGCAGGGCCTCTGTCCTCCGCGTGGGCCTTCACTCCCTGGGCTGTCAGGAAACGCCCGCCCAGCGTCCACTGCTGCCAGGCGCTGTGCTGGGCCCCGGGGGAGGAGCCCCGCCCGCCGGGGGAGGCGGCCCAGGGCAGCAGGTGTCTGGGAGACCAGGGGCCCGGGGCAGCCGGGCTCTGCCCTTGGCCAGCTCTGGTCCCCACAGGGCATCGGGAGATGCTCTCGGGGTCAGCGGGGTTGGACCCACAGAGCATGAGCGAACAGCGTCCTGGGAGCAGTCACCTGCACACGCACAGATGCAGACAATGAGCACGGTAAGGACAGGGGGCGGCCAGGTGAACCGAGTGGAGGGCGTTCACAGAGGCAAAGGTAGAAGCTGGAGCTGCAGACGCAGGGCGCCCGGCCTGCAAGGAAGGGGAACCCCCCTGGGGGATGGCCCGCTGGACGTCATAGGAAGTGTTCGCCCCCTTGACCTCGCCCTGGATTTCGGCAGAACCCCGCCTGGGCTCGCAGCCTCACCACGTCTTTGCTCAGAGAGGCCCCAGGGCTCCCTGCAGGCCCAGCACAGGGACAGCGGACAGAAGAGCAAACCCGCCAGAGGGGGCGGAACCCAGAGTCATGGCAGGAAGGGGGTCTCACGGTACAATCGGGGGCACTGGGCCCCCACACGCCGTTCCCCGCAGAGCCTGGAGCTCCACGCACGAAGCAGCGGCGTCTGAGGTCTGGCCCTGCTCTGCCCTGTGCGGGGCTGGCCCGGTAACCCAGGGCCCCTACCATCCGCTAATGCTCGGGAAGGCTCTGGAGAGCGTCTTCAGTTCACCTTTGCTCGTATTAAAATGCTGACCTGAGATTTTGGTTGTGCCGAGGGAAAGGCTGCCTGGGCCAAAGGAACACTGTCCCTCCTGGCACGCCGGGATCTGGAATTGTGGTTGAAAACCTGGCCTTAATTGGAACTATCACCTGTGTGCGCCCAAGTCTGGCTTTAATCCTTGGCGGCATGTTTGCTGAAACTCCGCCAACGCAGGTGAGGACGGCGGCCGAGCTCGCCCGCTGGGCGCCTGCTCTGCCCCGGGCTCCGAGGAGGGTGAGCCAGGAAGCTTCTCCATCTCCACGTCCCCTCTGTTCCCTCTTGAATCCGGACACCGTTCTCCCGAAACCCAAGTGCACACGGGCTGGACTTGAAACGTGAAGGCCTTGGTGGGCTCTGGCCTGCATTTCGACCACATTGGTGTCGTTGCACCTCTGCTCTCACCAGCTTGGGGAGCAGCCCCCCTGAACACGTAGCAGCCATTCACCCACCTCTCAGGGCCCCTCACCTCAGGATGGGACGCTGGGCCCCGCCCACCCCGTCTGCTCCTCACGCCGGTGGGTAAACTGAGGCAGGCAGGGCTCGAGCCGTCCCGGGACCTTCCTCTGGAGCTTCAAGACCAGCGTCCCTCGGGCTGACCGACCTCCCAACAGGCACACGCGTCACCATCCACCCTAAGGAAGGCGGCCAAGGTGGCCTGACCTCCCAACAGGCACACGCGTCACCGTCCACCCTAGGGAAGGCGGCCAAGGTGGCCTGACCTCCCAACAGGCACACGCGTCACCGTCCACCCTAAGGAAGGCGGCCAAGGTGGCCTGACCTCCCAACAGGCACACGCGTCACCGTCCACCCTAAGGAAGGCGGCCAAGGTGGCCTGACCTCCCCACCTGCCTCGTCAACGCGGCGGCCTTTGATTACAGCAACGTCATGAACCATCTTCAAATTGTCAATATTTTAATTTCTCAGGAATCTCCAAATGTGTTTTCTCTCCTGTAATTTCCAGTAATTATGAATTCCTTAGTGTTCCCCATGACAGAGAACGACCCAGACACCTGTCAACACATCCCTCTGCTGCCACGTCTTCCTGTGAGAGAGCACGGAGGTGAATCGTACTTCAGAATCATTCTTGACCCTTGAACTGATGATTCCTCACGGCTCCCTTGAATCCCGCCTCAGCTCCGTGAGTGTGTGCCGCCGCCTCGGCGTTCGCCTGCGCACCTCCGGTACCTGCAGTTCTTGTACGTCAGTGCGCCAGGTGCTTCACTTTGCTCTTTCATCTCATTTAATCCCCACAATGACCCAAGGCCATTCCCATTTTACAAGGGAGGACACTTCTACCCAGAGAAATTCGTCAGTTGCAAGTGTGGTCGTTTCCTCGAGCTGCTGTAACAAAGTACCACGGACTGTGTACTGGCTTCAACGGCTGCACTTCATCCTTTCACGGCTCTGAGGCCGGAAGTCAGGGCGCAGGGCTGCCCGAGGCTCCAGGGAGGGTTCTGGTCCCCGCTCGACACCTGGAAGGTCTCTGGCTGGAGGCATTATGACGCCAGTGTTCACACTGCGCTCTCCCTGCTTGAGTGTCTGTGTCCAGATTTCTCTTTTGTATAGGGACACGCTCATAATAAATTAGGGTCCACCCAACTCAACTCTGACCTCAACTAATTGCATTGGCAAGACCTTATTTGCAAAGAAGGTCGCGTGCTGAGGTACTGTGAGCTAGGGCTTCAACACCTGAATCTGGGGGGATGCAATCCTCCCCTAACACCAGGGTCAGAGCGGGCAAGTGACAGAGGCCCCGCAGTCCAGACCACGCAAGGCAGCCGGGCTGCATCTGACTTTGGCCTGGACCCCAGGAAGTCACCTGCCACTCACATGACATGGTCCTGAAGTGGTGCACAGGACACCTGGGGTCAGAGCCTGGGCTGGGACCGGCTCACCATCACTCCCCCGGGGGCTGCCCTTGCTCCCACGGGGGTCTAGTCGCTGCTGTTTGGAGGGCTGCCCACCGTAACACGCTCGGGGTCAGCATTCACGTGGCCCATCCACAGGGAGCAGTGTGGCTCGTGGGAAAGTCTGCTGAAGACACCCAGCTGGAGATGTCTTTTCCAGACGCATTACCTGATTTATTTTTCCAAAGGAAAGCAAAAAAAAAGAAAGGGAGGGAGGCAGGGCTGGGACCCCAGAGGAAACAGGAAGTAGGTGGAGGCCACCAGGCGTGACCCTGCAGGCCCGGCTCCTGTAAGGTGATCGGTTGTTGGGAGGAGAAAGCAGGGCAGGTCTGTAAATCACAGGCCGTGATGACAGGAAAGGCTTCGTCAAAGTCAACACCCTGTGCCTCTGAGGAGGGCCAGCAGAGACGGTGGGCCAGGGCGTTTACAGCCTAGAGGCTTCCCCGGCACGGTCTTCTTTGGAGTGGGCTTGGCATGGAGATGGCACAGGGAGGGACATGGGCCCCTGGATGGCTCAGGGAAGGACACAGGCCCCTGGACGGCACAGGGAGGGGACGCAGGGTCCCTGGAAGGCACGGGGAGGGGATGCAGGGTTCCTGGACGGCACGGGGAGGGATGCCAAGGGCTGTGGGATTGCTGACCAGCTAGCTGGTGGGATGGATGGAGGGCCTGTGGAGGGAGGTGGGTCACAGCTCCCATCTGTGCCCATTCTCCTGCTGGAAGGGCCCTGATTGGAGGCAAGACACAAATAGCGGAACTGGAAGGATGCCTAACCCACCTTTCCCTGAAAGAGTTTCTTCTTTTCTGAAGTGAAGGGAGCCCGCAGGGAAGAAAGGCAGAATGGAGCTCTTTCAGAGGAGCAGAGAGAAGGGATTCCAGGAGGCACAGAGAAGCTGAGGGATTTTCTAGCAGCTGAAGTGAAAGGGGTGCTTGTTGCATGGATTTTATTGCCTTTCAAAGAGAATGCAACCTGCTTTTGGAGACGGCCCGTCAGCACCGGGGCCTCCGTTTACCAGACTGCCCGGCGGAGCACAACGGATCTGCTCAGGCTTCTGGGGGGACGGCAGTGCCCCACCCAACAGAGAGGGGACAGCACAGCAGGAGCGGCAGCGCCATGGTCCGAAGAGAGATGTTTTACGTGGATGATTCTGGAAATGAGCTCCTTCAGCTCCCGTCAGCAGCCAGGCGCTCTAGCGCCCACTTGAGGTGGGGTGAGAGCTCGGAGAGCCTGGCTGCCGACCGTGACCAGAGGCAAAGGTCCCGGCGCCAGAGGTCTGAGCCGCTCGCGGGAGCGTGTTGCGGCGACGTCACAGCTTCTGTCAGGGGTGCGGAAAATGCCTCTGAGTGCTGCTTCACAACGTGTGTTCCAGGGAGCCCTTGCGCCCTTGCGATGTCGCCACTGTCCTAAGAAAAAGGTGTCCCAGAAGAGCGGGGGGACACTGCGGATCGCCAGACATTCTTGGAAATTCACGCAGTAACGAATTAAACGCGCAGGAGAAATTGGTTGCAGGCCAGGTACTTTGATTTCTGGTGATCCAACTGGTTTAGCCCAGTATTTATGCCACCGTTTTGACCATGGAGTCACTCCCCCCTCCACTTTTCTCAAAAGATATATCACGAACATCTCATGAACCAGTTCAGAGCCATCTACTTGAGGGCAAATGGATTCTGCTGCTACTTAAAATGGGAGATATCTACATAATTTTCAAAACTTTTTTTCAATTTGAAAGTAAGAATTGAAAAATAATTTAATTTACGTTTTTGAGATATAACTGATATATAATATTATATTAGTTTCTGGTGTACAACATAACTTGATTTTCATTTTAAAATTGAAATGTTAAATTAATTCAATATTAATTTAACCTATAAGGAATTTAAAAAGTACAGAACGACGTATAATGCAAAGTACTTCTTCCTACCCTGTATTAAGGTTCTCCAGAGAACTAATAGGAGATGTGTGTGTGTGTATCTACTTACATATAGTTAGGGAGAGAGACAGAGACGACAGAGACAAAGTATTTAAGAAATAGTGGCTGCAAATAAAAGAAAGAATGAAATGGCTGCAAATTTCTCAATATGATAAATTCTTTCAACAAACCTAAAAGAGACTAAATGAAAAGCACAGTAAAGCACTTCCTAACCAAATTGCTGAAAACCAATGGTAAAGCAATAATCTTACAAGCAGCTAGAGAAGACACAATATGTACAGAGAACAGGGGCAGGAATGACAACAGACTTGTAAAGACTCCAAGAGCTAGAAAACAGTGGAGATGCATCTTTAAGAATGAGGCAGGGGTGGCGGGCCCTGTTAAAATAGAATTATTTACCCCAAAAAAGTACTTTCCAGAAAATAAAGTGAAACTTTTTTAGATAAACACTGGAATATTCACAGACCTGCACCATAAACTGTTAAGGGAGATTCTTCTGTTGGGGGAATGTGCTCCAGGTGAGAATTTGGATCTACACAAGTGAAGAACGCCAAGCTTGGTAGATATGCAGGTGAACAGGAAACAGCTTTCTCTTAGTCTCTTAAAAAGATAATTGGTAGTTCTCTGTGTAGTGTCAACAGCAAAAATAAAGTCAAAAATAAGATTTAAAAGATAATTGACTGTTTAAAGCAATAATGATACAGTGTATTGTAGGATCTATAGAATGTATGGACATAAAATGCATGACAACAATAACACAAAGGGCAGGTGGTGTGAACGGGGACTGTGCTCTTACAAGGTTATTGCTCCCACCATGAAGTGTGTATTATTATTGGAAAGTAGACTAGGATACATTAAAATCAACACTGTAAGCCTTAGAACCACCACTAAAAAGTAAAACAAAGACCTATGGCTAATAAGCAAAGTGTGGATAAAAAAGGATTTTTTTTTTTTTTTGCGGTACGCGGGCCTCTCACTGCTGTGGCCTCTCCCACTGCGGAGCACAGGCTCCGGACGCGCAGGCTCAGCGGCCATGGCTCACGGGCCCAGCCGCTCTGCGGCACGTGGGATCTTCCCAGACTGGGGCACGAACCCGCGTCCCCTGCATCGGCAGGCAGACTCCCAACCACTGCACCACCAGGGAAGCCCAGGAATTTTCTTTTTAAGCTCAAAGAGAAGACAGAGAAAGAAAAATGAACCAAGAACTGACAGAACAAGTAGAAAGCAAATAGCAAGATGGTAGATTTAACCAACTATGTAGGTAGTTACATGAACCGTGAAACGTCTAACACACCAAATAAAAGTAAAATATTTTCAGATTTCATGGAAAAACAAGATGCTAAAATTTATATGGAACTGAAAATAACCTAGAACAGCCAAGACACTTTTGAAAAAGAACAAAGTTGGAGAACTTACACTATTTGATTTCAAAACTTGCTATAAAGCTACGATAATCAAGACAGTGTGGCACTGGTGTGAGTTGGCTGGGCAGAACAGAAAGTCCAGAAGTAAGCCTTGCATTTATGGTCAACTGATGTTAGACAATGAACCCACACAATCAATGGGGATAGTTGGATAGCCATATGCAAGAAAATAAACGTAAACCTTTACTTTACACCATGTACAAAAATCAACTCAAGGTGTGGGAAAAACTTCAATGTAAGAGTCTAACCTACAAAACTTCCAGAAGAAAACAGGTAAAAAATCTTATGACCTGGGTTTAGGCAAAGATTTCTCTGATATGCCACCAAAAGCATGATCCAAGAAAAAAAAAAAATCGATAAATTTGCTTCATCATAATTAAAAACTACTGTTCTTTGAAAGACACTGTTAAGAAAAAATAAAATAACAAGTTATATGTTGGTAGAAAACATTTGAAATATACATATTAAAAAAATAAGAATTGTATCCATAATATATAAAGAACCTCATTACCCTCTAATAAAATAAACAGCCTAGTTTTTTTTTTAAAAAAATGAGCAAAATAGTTTAATAAACACTTCACTGAAAGGGCTAAACCGATGAAAATAAACATATGAAAAGATGCTTAACATCATTAGTGATCACGAAAATTCAAATTAAAACCACAGTATACTACTCCACACTCACTAGGAATGGGCCAATTTAAAAAACAAAAACCTGACAATACTAAGTGTTGTCGAAAATGTGGAGTAACTAGAATTTTCATATATTGTGGATGAAATGCAAAACGGTACAGGCACTTTGGAAAACACACGGCTTTTTTTCTTAATAAAGCTAAACATACACTTACCACACAACTAGCAACCTCACTGCTAAGTGTTTTCATAAGGGAGTGAAAACGTAAGTTCACACAATGTCTTGAAAGCAAATGTTAATATCAACTTTATTCATAATATTCAGGCACTAGACGTGACTCAAATGAGCGTCAGCTGCTGAGCGGATGGACAAATGTGCAGCAAATGTGGTCTCTTCCTAAAATGGGACCCCGCTCTGCCCCAGAACGGGTGAAGGGATGGACTACTGATCCTTGCAGCAAATGTGGTCTCTTCCTAAAATGGGACCCCGCTCTGCCCCAGAACGGGTGAAGGGATGGACTACTGATCCTTGCAGCACATTGGTGCGTCTGAAAACATTATTCTCAGTGAAAGAAGCCAGACACGAAAGATTACGTACATACAGTGTGATGCCACGTATATAAAATGTATATCAAACTGTAGAAGAGGCAACAGAATGGTAACAGAAAGAGAGGCGGTGGCCAGGTCCAGGGTTTGGGGAGGGGACTGACCGTGGAGGGCCAGGAGGAAACCTTTGGGAGACGGGAATGTCCTGTTTATTGATTGCAGTGATGATTTCACAACTGTAAAGTTGCACTTCCCCCAAACTCTGAATGTTACAGTGAAAACTGTCGAATTTCCTTACACATAAATTACTGTCAATAAAGCTGATTTTTTAAAGCAGTAGACTGTTTATAGCTTTTTCCCAGCAAGCTCTCTTGGGACACACCCCTGGGGAGCCCTGGGCCGACGCGTGAGAAGCCCCTGTGCCTGAGAGGTCGCGTGGAAAGTCATAGGGAGGGGCCTCAAAGCTCCGCCTTCTCCATGCAGCCCCCAGACCCACACCCGAGGATGCCTGTGGGTGACGCCGCCCCAGTATTTGAGCTGTGCCCATGGATCCCTGCCTAAATTGCAGGTTTGCAAGCAGAATCCACGTCACTGGTTTAACCCACCAAGTTCTGAGGTGGTTACACAGCTATGGATGACTGGGACCACTGGGGAAGGTCTAACAAGTGAAAACCAGCCCCACTGCTCATCAGCGTGGCCACAACGCCTTCTTTGTCTCAAAAGTATCACTTCTCACCCCTCCACCCTGACCTAGAATTACAGCCCCGTGAGTGTTTGTATTTAGTGCAGGCATAAGGCATGAGACCAGACATACAGATCAATGGAATAGAATTGAGTCCAGAAATAAACGCACATATTCATAGTCAATTGATTTTTGACCAAGGCACCAAGATAATTTAATGAGGGAAGGGACAGTCTCCAACAGATGGTGTTGGGACAACTGGATATTCACATGCAAAAGAATGGAACTAGACCCCTACCTCATATCATATACAAAAATTAACTAAAAAATAAATCGACAACCTGATGTAAGAGCTAAAACTATAAAACCCTTAGAAGAAAACATAGGAGTAAATCTTCATGACTTTAGATTAAGAAATGAATTCTTATATAGAAAAGAATGGAAAACAAAAGAAAAAAATCAGTAAACTGTACTTCACCAAAATTAAAAACTTTTTTGTTTAAAATGACACTCTCAAGAAAGTAAGAAGACAACCCACAGAGAAAATATTTGCAAATCATATATCTGATAGGGGACGTAATACCTACAATATGCAAAGAACTCTTACAATTCACTAACAAAGACAAAACCCTAATTGCAAAATGGTCAAAGATTCAAATTGTTATTTCTCCAAAGAAGATACACAAATGGACGATAAGCAATGAAAAGATGTCCAACGTCACGAGTCGCCAGGGAAACGTACATCAAAACCCCGGGAGACACCAGCTCACACGCGTGAGAACGGCTGTCATCAAAAGACAGGCGCTAAGTATCCGCAAGGATGTGGGGAAACCCAGAGCCCTCATCCATTACCGATCAGAATGTAAAATCATGCAGCCCCTTCGGAAAATGGGTTTGCTTGTGCCTCAGAGTAACACGGAATTACCACGTGGTCCAGCAAGCCCACTCCTAGATAAATCCCAAGAGAAACGGAAATGTACTTCCACCAAAAACGTGTCCAAGAAGGCTCACAGCAGCACTATTCACAAAAGCCCAAAATCGGCACCACCCGGGTGTCCACTGACACGGATTTCTCCCTGACCAAACTCTGCTCCGGGTCCCCTGCAGGCCTCGCCTTTGGGGCTTCTCCGTTCACCTCTGCCTTGTCCAAACTGAGCAAGAGTCCTCGTGTCAGTTCGGTCAGAACCCACCAGATCTGCTCCCCCGCAGCATCTAATCGGGATCCTCACCCCCGTCTGCAGGTGATGTCTGAGCGCCCGGCCTGCCCTCAGCCAGGATCCCAGCAGGTTGGTTTAGCCGGAACGCCCATCACCCCAGATGTTTCCTCCTCATGGTTTTCTGTGCACAAACTCCCACCGGCTCCTAGGCTATAAATTCCCACCTTTCCTTGTTGTATTTGGACTTGAGCCCCATCCCCCTCCCCCACGGTGAAGCCGCACAGTAGGTGGTCTCTGCACCTGCAGTGGCCCTGAACAAAGGCTGCCCTCCTGTGCTTGAGCAGGTGTCATAAATAACCCCCCAACGGACGAGGAGGTCGGCACAGAGCGGGGTAGCCCTCACCGCGGAGTGCGCTTCTGCAGTAAAGGAATGAAGGTCTGATTCGTGCTACAGCAGGGTGCACCTCAGAGACGTCAGCTGCATCAAAGTAACAAGTCACAAAGGCCGAACATTGTGTGACTCTGTGGGTAGGGACCATCCGGAAGGGGCAGGTCTATGGAGACACAAAGTGGATGAGGGGTTGGCGGGGCTGAGGGAGGAGGCAAGGGGCGTGACGGGTTGTGAGAGCAGGGCGTCTGTCTGAGGGTGATGAAGATGCTTCAGGATGAGACTGTGATGCTGCATACCTCTGGAAGTGCACTAAAATCCACCGGACTGTGTATGGCACGTAAATCAGATCTCAAGAAAGCTGTCTAAAAAAAACCTCATTGAATAACACTCGTTAAATTAAAAAGTATTTATAAACAGAAACTTTTACAACTTCTTAAAAGAATACGAGTGTTCCCCCAAATGTTAATGTGTGTTTTGCAAAAAAAAAAGAAGAGAGCTCCATGCAAGTAAGATCAGGAAGTGCTGGTCTGCTGCACGGTGTGTGGCTTTCAGGGCGGCTGCAGGGCCAGGTCTTTCCCACAGAACGTGGTGTGGGTAGTTTTGCACAAAGACGTGTAAGTTCACCTCTGGGGACCGGGAAGACGGGGTAGGGGGGGATGATGCTTTTGCTTTTCGCTCACAACAGGCTGAGCTCCTTTCCCAGGACGCAGGCTGCTGCGGCCACTGGGCTCGGACACCCTCCCGGGGGACCTCATCTGGCCTCCACGTCCGTTCTCCATACTGCTGCCAGAGCAAACCGCGGCAGGCTGAAGTCCTGTAAGTCAGCTCAGAGGCAGAAATTTCCCCTTCTAAGTACAAGGCCTCTAGAAAGCGTCGAATAGTCAGTAGAGCTCGCCTGCAGCCCCTGGCATGCTTTCGGCGGAAGTGCCACGTCCTTCCTGCCTCCCTGCCCTGTTCTGCCCTGCCCCTGAGCTCCCCCGCGACTTCTGAGGCCTCCCTCGCCACCCTCATCCCTTCAGAGACTGCTCTGCGCCGCGCTGAAGCGTTAAGTGAGCTACGTCGCACCACCTGCCATCCGCCAGGCTCAGAACCCGGGTGAGTGCGGCACCGAGGGCGGCCTTCCAGCTGCAAAGCCATGGGAGCCGCAGAGCCGCCGGAGGGCACAGAGTAGCAGACTCTCCGGGGGAACGGAAGCGGCGGCACGGGATCGCAGAAACGAGCTTCTGCGGAATTTGAATGCGTGCGAGCAGCCGAGCGGCAGGCTGCAGAGTGGCGGAGAGGACAGAGCTGGTCTGGCCTCTGGTGCAGCCGTGCAGACAGACGGGTGGACCAGGCCTCCAAGGGCCAGATCGCTGTGTCCCAGACAAGCCTCCAGTGCCAGAGCAGGGGGACATCCATGCCATCCCCATCCAGCAGAGAGGACCCACGCGTCATCGGGTCGGCCGGTGCCAACTGTGGACCAACCTCCCTGCTCCTGAGGGCGTTCAAGACCCCAGGCTGCCGGAGTCACGGTCCACAGGGAGAAGCTCTGTCTCAGATGCTGGGAGGACCATGGACAAAGCGGGGGAGCCGGACTCTGAAACGGAGACCCGGAGCAGAAGCCCCCGCTCACGTCCGCCCCCGCGAGCTGGCTGCCAACCCCGGGGCTTCCAGGGGCCTCTGAGGACATCTGCTGAACGGAGGGTGGTTCAGAGTTTAAGTGGACACGTCTTGAGTATGTCCTGAGCCGCTGTTAATGGAGCTCACTTGAAGGGAATTCAATTTTAGTCAAGTTGGCAAAGATTTACTGAGTCCCCACTCCAAATAAGGTTTTGAAAAGGCCGGGACAAACAGCTCTTAGAGAAACGTATGTGCTCGTGGACTTCAAAAGGCTGGTTTGGTGTTAGGAGTAATGGAAAACTTGTTCTCACTTGTCCAAATAATCAGAATTAATTTAAGATTCGATGGCAAACTGAGTAAACTGGTAAGCAGGAAACATGGAGAAATAACTAACTATAACAAGACATGCAGTTACATTTAACTCATGCTAAGTTAAGAAAGAAAGGGCTTCATCTAGGAAGCTAAGTAATTCCACAATGTTAGCTAAAAGTGCTGCTTTCGTGCGGCTCTGAAGAGCCTTCCCATCACTCCCCAACTCACCCCTCACCAGGTCTGCTGCCTGGGGCTCTGACGTCCCGAGGGAGGGGAGCAGAGGGCTGTCGGTACCACTGACCACAGAGGGAGGGACGCAGGGGCCGGGACCCCTGTCAGGAGGCAGGATGACCTCATCACTCATCTTCTGAAATTCATTTGGAAAAATAATCTTGGATAAAAAACGTCTCATTGTCCAGTTTACTTCTTAAATACTAGGCATTTTTCCTCCCACAGATGGTTAAAGTAGAGACCGCTCAAGGCAAATCTGCTCTGACGGGTGAAGGGCAGGGCCTGGGAGTGCGTGCACGCATGGCCGTCCCAGCCTCCATCCCCACCCCCTGGCGGCACCCACACTCCATTGGAGGGTTGCCTCCCCCACTGTGGACAGTCCCCCAGGAACCCGGCACCACCCCCGCCAAGGGTCAACGGGCCAGTCCTTTAGGATTTGCTCTCCTGGGACCTGGCGGCAGTGCGAAGGGCTTCCAGCCCTGGCTTCCTGGCAAGACCGCCGAAGGCCCTGCTCCGGGCGACACCCTGGGACGTGGGATTTCTGTCCTCCTGAGTCCATCCTTCCGTCCACTCCAAGATACTGGGGCCCGTGGGCAGCCGTGCGAGTGAGCCTGGAAGCAGGTTTTTCACCCCATAGAGCTTGAGGGGCAGGAAGAGACGCCAGGGGCGATGGGAAAGCTTGTTATTTTGATTATGGTGATGGGTTCACGGGTATTTGTGCACATCAAGCTGGTCAAACCCCACACTTAGTTATTATACTTCTTTTACTCCCCGGTGACACTGTGAAAGCTGGGGCAGTGGGATGAGAAGGGAGGAGAGGCCGGCTCCACAGATCGGAGACTCATGTCTCTGTCTGGGGTTCACGGGCATCATTCAGGTAGAGAAGCAGGCATCTGAGCGGCTCTCCTTTCTGTCCACATCGGGATTGGCAACGGGATTGCAGACTCTGCTTGTAGCATCAGCCCAAGCGCAGAGGCAGCCACTCAAAAGCAATTTCGGGGACTGGAACATTTTGCCTTTTGGAGGATAGAAAGGGGCTGGAGACCCAGCTCGAACACGTAGGCAGTCGGCAAGGAGAAGAGGAGGTGGGCTGAGCAGGGAGGTGCAGACAGAGAGCTTTCGGGTCCCTGAGCTCGTGGACAGGAAGCGGGGTCCCAGCAACAGCGACACAAAGATGGGAGTCGTTCCCGAGAGGCCACTGACAGGGCCCACACCTGCTCGTCTGTCCTTAGCAGGGGTCTGGGGGGTGGGGGGAGGCCGACAGAGGTGGGGTGCAGTCGGTGCTGATGTGCGTCTCCGCCCGCCCGCTGAATGGGGCCGGGGCACGGCCGTCAGCGTCAGCAGCCCTCCGCTCACACACCGGCTGGGCTGAGCTGCCAGCGCCTAGAGACACATGGTGCGGCTTTATTGATCCCTTCTTTACCTGCTCTGTGTTGGATGTATTTACAACCCCAGCTAATTTCTGCCCTTCTGGGTTGCTGCGGCCCTTGGGACCCCAAATCATCCCCAAGAGCCCAGATCTGGGAGGCAGAAGTTCCACTGAAGCATGTGAGAGCCTGGCGACAGTGGGCAGTCTCGCCCACCTTGAAATCTGTTTTGTGAGATGTGGCATTTACCTATATAATTTATGCACAGTTGAAGGTGTAAACCTAAATATGAAAAACATAGAGCAATATCCCAGCTCCCAGGAAACACCTAAAATCACTCACTCTTCACTTAAAAAAAAGTTTGGTCACAATGAGAAGCCCTTTCAAAAACGTTGGTGTCTAAGAGCGCTTGAGAATCTCACAGCTTCTCCCTGCTACCCGGCACGAGTTAAGAACAGCAGCCTGGTGACTGCTGCAGGGAAGCTTCGCGGACGAGCAGCCTGGATCCCAGCCGCCCAGCACAGGCCGTGCAGCCTCGGGCTGGCCTCTCCTCTCAGGGTGGGGGGGCTTCTCCTTGAAGGAATGGGAGCCCCACCAGCATCAAACGAGGCCGTGTGCACAGTCGTGGGACAGGCGCCTGCGCAGGAAACGTGGCCTCTTTCTCTGAGCCTTGCCCGCCGTTCCTCCTAAAACAACCCCAGTTACATTTTTCTGGTGAAGCAATAAGCAGTGATGACTATTTTTAATTTAAAAGAACTTCTCAGACTATAGTGTGGAAGCCATTAAATTCACTACTTACAGCCACTGCTGATTTCATTGATAAGTTTGTGTAAAGATCGAGGAACAGAAAACTGTCTCCAGCACACGGTGACAATCCCCATGAGAACAGACGTGTGGGCCGGCGTCCACCGGGTGGAGGGCCAGGTCTCATGGCTGGTCCCCCGAGTGTGCGAGGCCCGTGGCAGGTCCCTGAGCGTCTCGGAAAGCGGGAGGCTCTGTGACCCCCTTCACGTCCGGTGGGGGCAGAGTCAAGAACGGCTGTGTCTCTTCTAAACTCCTTCTACAAGTTCTCCCCAAACCAAGATACCGACAGTGGGTCCTGGGGGGAAAGGTGAGGTCATGGTTCATTTTACACAGACGCACAGATGCACACACATTTTTACCTTCCAAACCCTCTGAGAAAAGTGTACATCACCCTCACGGTCATCCAGCCAGAGGAAGGAAAGAGGATTCCAACTCTGTCAACAGTCAGTGGCACAGACACGCAGCTACGTCTGCGTACACGCATGTGAGAGCGTGTGCCCGTGAATGGAAGCAGATAGCTGGGAAACGCGGCCCGTTCTCAGGGCTCGGTGTGTTCTCACCTTTCCGTGACGCGTGCTCCTCGTCCAAGCCCACCGTCGCCCCTGAGGCAGATGCGCTCCGGCGGGGGTGGGCCGTGGGCGCCCGGCTGCGGCCTGGGGAGCTGAGACGGGCTTCCGGAGGACAGAGCCGGGTTGTGCCCGTCTCTCTCGGCTGGACCTGGCACCACGATGGGCACTTACAAACGGGAGCGGGTGAAGGCGACCGTCCGTGAGGGGGCACAGCCGGGCGACTTCTGCCACCTCGTGAAGTTCCGATGAATAACACGCCCTCTGTTTCCTGGAGAACAGAGGCCCCTTGGAGAGCTGGCCACAGGAAACGGCCTCCGCTCTGCTGGGTGGATCTGACCCAGGTCCCAGCTCACGGCTGGCGGTCGTGTCGTGTCGTCTGTAATCCTGCGGGTATCCACGTGGAGGGCGTCACGCGGGGCCGTCATGCAAGACTATTTCTGCCTAGAGCTCCTCCCCATCTGGGTCAGCGGCAGCTCTGTACCCGAGTCCTGTTGGGCGGTCTTCCCCCCTTGGTCTCTCCGTCAGGCCCACCCGCCCCAAGTTTAGCCCCTCCCCAACCTGTCAGTGTGACTTCCAAAAGGCCCTGAGAAGCCTCCCCTTCTCTCTCTGCAGCCTCCACCCTGATTCCTGCAGCTTTGACCTCCCCCAGACCCTCCTTAAGGAGCTCCCCGTTTCCTGTCTCCCCTTCTGTTACCCACGACATGCACGTGGAACCACAGCCTGTCTCCTAAAGGTTACGCAGGCATGGCCGTCTGCCTCCTGTGTGGCCCTTTGTACTCAGAACAAAGTCCAGATCCCAGTGGCCATGCAGGCCTGGCCCGCCAACATCGCCAGGCTGGCCAGGTGTCCGCGTCCCACCTTGCTCTCTGTGTCTCTCCGGCACACCTGCTTCTCCCCACCCTGGTGGGCCCTCTCGTCCCTGAGGGGCCAGTAAACGTCAGTTCCGTGGAGGGCCCTCGACCTCACGCAGGCCCCGGTACGAAGCCTGTACTGTTAGCCACACTGTTACAAATGTGTTTGCTTTATTTGCCTAACGTCTACCTCTCCCGTTGGACCAGAAGCTGCATAGGCAACCAAGGTCTGAGCTGTCCCCACTGTGCACCCAGTACCCTTCCCAGCACTTGTGGTTGGTGAGGGGTGAGCGGTGACGGGTGACGGGGCTGCAGCATGGTGGACCCAGAGCTGACTGTGGGCGGGACGCTTCCCTGGCAGAAGCTCGTGATAGAGCTCAGTTCTGTAAGGATGAGAAGAACCGACCGACCCTCTCCAAGGGCGCACATCATATTATGCAAAGTCTTGAACCAAACAGCAAGGCACTGTGGTTATGACAGCAGCACTTGGGTGCACTGCTCAGGACTTAGGTGTATCGTCTCAGCTAATTTCCAAAGGACCCTGTGAGGCCAGTGTGACATAAGGTTCACAGTGAGGAGAAGCTCATAGGTGGGTGTCACTGACTGACATTCACAGATGCATGAAGAATTTCCGAAGGTGCTCGCTTCGACAGCACACAGGCTAAAATTGGAACGATACAGAGAAGATTAGCATGGTCCCTGAGCAAGAATGACATGCAGATTCGTGAAGTGTTCCATACGGTAAGTCCCCTACGTACGAACCTTCAAGTTGAGAACATTCCAAGACGGGAACGTGCGTTTGCATGTCCAGTCACGTAAGTTAGTTCACGTGTCTGGAGTACGTTGTCACGTGCGTGCATCCTCGACAAGTGGCTGTGCTTTTGTGGACTTTACTGTACAGGACTGTGTAGAGTACAGTAGCACAGTGTCTTTATTTCAAGCCCAGGATGTCCGGAAGCAAGCGTAAAAGCAGCGGTGATGTAGCTGGTACTGCTAAGAAGCGCCAGGGATTGGAGGCCCAGAGAAAGGATGAAGGGAGACAAGAGGAAGAAGAAGTAACTGAAGAACTGAAGAGAGTCACGACGCAGGAAACGGCGGGGGACTTTCTTTAGTTGAGGAGGCGCTGTTAGCTTTCGAGGCACAGGACCCGAACCTACAACAGTGCACAAAGGTTGCAGCAGCCGTTCAGAATGCAACCCAGTGCTACCGTGTCATCTATGACGAGAAAAAAAGAGCTACTACCCAGACATCAGTCGATTGCTTTTTCAAGAGGGTAGATAGAACTGAATCCAGCAAGGAACCAGACGTGTGCCATCAGCGTCAGGCGTGAGTGACATGGCAGCTTACCCTCCGTCTCCTGTTGCTGACGACCCTTCAGCTCTACCGTCTCCCACCTCCTCTCCCTCCTCCAGTCAGTAACTCTTCCTGCCTGTTCCCTCGATGCCAGCCCCTGGATGCCAGTTGTGTGCTGTACTGCTGTACTTTTCAAGGTACTGAGCTATAAGATTAAACACGTTCTCTTCATTTTTTGTGTTTGTTTGTTTTTCATGTATTATTTGTGTAAAAAGTGCTATAACCCTATTCCAGTACAGTATTGTATAGCCCACTGTGTTAGTTGGGTACCTAGGCTAACTTTGTTGGACTTATGAACGTGCTCTCTGAATGAAACATTTTTATGTAGGGGACTTAGTGTTATTTAAAAAAGGATTTCTGAAGGGAACTGATGAGATGCCCCCTCCTCAGCCCGAGGCTGTGTTACTGTGTGTTCTATGGATTGTCCTTTTGTCCGGGGCACTTGAACTTGAGTATAGATAAATTAAATAAATCTTAAGAGATAAATTTGCTAGCTTTGTACATATAAATAGATGTGCTTTTCTCCAGAGAAGGTTGGCTGTTTCCTGGGTGTCAAGGCAGAAAGACAGGCACAGCAGTGCCAGCCCCCAGAAAGCTCGCATCCACCAGGGGGTGAGCATGTGAATAAAGGATTAAAACACAGCGGGGGACACCCAGGAAGGGCCAGCCAGGTCTCAGAAGTGGGCAGAGGAGGGCAATGGACATTAAAATTCAGCCAGTCTTGCGCTATCCTTTCTTCTCTACAGCGTCCACTGTTTCCTTGGGGGTGATGTACCCTCTCGCTGGGTGAGTCTTAGAGGGACAGTGGATCTGGATGCCTGCCCTCCCCCCAGAAGCCTCAGCGCCAACTCCTTCTGGAGTGCAACCCTGCCCCTCGAAGGGTCAGCATTGGACCGTGTCACCCATGCCCAGGGCCGTCGTCCCCCTGCCTCTGGGTCAAGGCCACCGTCCAGTCTACTCTCACCACAAGACCGCCCAGCTCTCCGGGGCTCGGGCCCACCTCCTCCCAGCTTCCTGTCCATTCTGTGACTGCGAGTGTCCCACCAACAAATTCCTTTTCACTTTGGTGTCTAAGTTGTCTCCGTTTCGTGCAACTAAGCCGTCTAATTATTAAGGGGGCTGAGATGCGAGGAGGATCTGGGGAGGCCCGCGCTGGAGCAGGGCTGCCCGGCGAGGGCACGGGGAAGGTCTGTGGACGAGCCGGAGGAGGGGCGGGACGCGCCACGGGAGCCGGGGGCTCAGGGGCGCGGGGACGCGGGGGCGCAGGGGCGCTCCGGGGTTGGCCTGTTTTCCGTGGACGGCGAGAGGGAGGGGCCGCTCTGGGCTCCTTTCAGCTCAGTGTCGGTGCTTCTCCCCCGGCCACCTCCCAACAGCGGCTCTAATCCTTTGTGCACTTTTTCCAGCCTTCAGGAGATTCTCTCCATAAACCCCATTTCCCTGCCAACAGTCATGACAAACGGTAGCCAGCCTCGCTCCCAAGAAATGACGGCTGTGGGGGCTCCCTGACCGGCTGCACATGGAGCTGACAGGGCCTTGTGCGGCCCCCGCAGGGCTGTCGCCTGTGCGCAGCCCCCCTTTCCTGTCGGCCCTTCAGCCGCCCCCTCAGCTCCTGGGCGCCCTCCCACTCGCCACAGCACCCCGTCCCTGCTGAGCACCTGGAAGGCAGGTGTGTGGACAGGCCTGCACCTGTGATGAGGGGACTGCACAGGCGCGAGGGCCACGGAAAACGGAGACCGACCCTCTGCAAGGACCTTAAGGCACCGCCCCGTCTGAGGGGTCTGCGGTGGGCGCAGGGCTCCTTCCTCACCGCCCCGTCTGACGGGTCTGCGGTGGGCGCAGGGCTCCTTCCTCACCGCCCCGTCTGACGGGTCTGCGGTGGGCGCAGGGCTCCTTCCTCACCGCCCCGTCTGACGGGTCTGCGGTGGGCGCAGGGCTCCTTCCTCACCGCCCCGTCTGACGGGTCTGCGGTGGGCGCAGGGCTCCTTCCTCACCGCCCCGTCTGAGGGGTCTGCGGTGGGCGCAGGGCTCCTTCCTCACCGCCCCGTCTGACGGGTCTGCGGTGGGCGCAGGGCTCCTTCCTCACCGCCCCGTCTGACGGGTCTGCGGTGGGCGCAGGGCTCCTTCCTCACCGCCCCGTCTGACGGGTCTGCGGTGGGTGCAGGGCTCCTTCCTCACCGCCCCGTCTGAGGGGTCTGAGGTAGGCACAGGGCTCCTTCCTCACCGCCCCATCTGAGGGGTCTGTGGTGGACGCCGGGAGCTGGAGGGCTGGGCGAGGGGACCACTGTCTCCAGGGAAGCAGGTTAGTGGAGCTGGTGGGTTTATGTGCTGTTTCCGCGGCGGCCCACAGGCTCCCTCAGGGGCCACCGTGGTTCTCGAGCATCCGGGCCCAGCCCAGCGTATATGAGCCCAGCGTATATGAGGACAAGGCTGGCTTTGAGGCCCGGACCCTGGGCAGGGGCTCCTCGAGGGGCGGGTGGCTAATTACGTGCTGCTGGGGGGCGCCCAGGCCCCGAGTGCGCCCGCCTGGAGGCCCTGTGCTTCCCTCTCCTTCACCGGCGGAGCCCGCGGTGGCCTCAGGCCCTCAGACCCCCACGGCAGCCTCCTGTCTGTGGGGCCTCTTGCACTCGCCTTGCTCTGTGGCTTGTGACGCGTTTGCCGGTGGCGATTCTGTGAACCAGCCCTGGGAGCTCGGAGAGCTCGTCTCAGAACCGCCTTCTCCCTGGCGCCCGCAGCACCTGCCCCCGAGTGCGGTCACCTCTGGAGTGAAGGCGCCTCGGCCCCCAAGCACAGGCCCTCTTCTGGGGGCGAGGAGTCTCTCCCCCTCTGATGGACTTTGTCTCCAGCAGCTGCCCCGGGCCTGGATCCCAGCGCTGCCCTGAGCTGCTCCCGGAGGCTCGGAGGGACTCCTGTGACCCTGCGTCTGGGGCTCCCGCCACCTCCCCTGGGCCAGGAGGCTCGTGAGTGGCCCCGGCGTGATGCGCCCCCCGCACCCCGCAGGGGGTCAGGGCGCCTGCTGTGCTGCTCTGATGCGGCCTAGGGACCTCATCCAGGCCACCCCGGTTGGTGAGTCCTCAGTGACTCCTCCCTCCCTCCCCCCTCCCCACCCAATGTCTGGCTTCGGGCTTCATTCAGAGCAGCCATTCTCCTTGGCTGTCGGGCTGGGCCGGTTCCGGGCTCCGGGGAGAAGGGCCCTTCTCGTGGGGGACGCCCCGAGCCCCAAGAATGGAGGAAGCAGGGCCGCAGGGACAGGGGAAGCTCATCCTCAAGGGCACGGCCTGATTTTTACCTGACCTGGGGGTGACAGCACCTTCAGACACACAGGACAGGCACATGTGACACCAGCACAGGGACTGAAAAGCGGGCCCCAGGAGACTGCAGAGTGGGACCTCCTTCTGCAAAGTCTGAGGCCAAGCAGAATAGGTGGCGATGGCCGAGGCTTGTGTGCGTGTGAGGAGACCGCGGGTGGGAGCCAGCAGGGGCTCAGGCAGACACCCTTCACTGGCCACGAGGGACCCTGGACTCTGCCGGCAGGCACACAGGTGTCCTTTGTGTCACTGACACAGACGTGCAGTAAGAGTCAGGGAGAAAAGGCCACCGGGAAGGGCCAGTGACCCCAAGCTCCTGCCTGTGCTTCTCATCCCAGGGAGAACTCTTTGCTCCTAGGAACAAGTTTGGGATTTATCCCCAGGTAGGGTGGCCACTGGCCAGGAAGCTGGTGGGAGGTTGCAGCTGGGTCCCAAAAAGAACCGCTGTGTTAGCTCCCGGCCCAGCGGCACGTGGAGGCTGCAGGGAGTGTGCGGACGCTGGAGGGCCTGGGAGCGTCCAAGCTGCTGGCCTGTGAGGGCTCGCAGCAACCAAGCCCCACACGGAGCCCCAGATGCTGTAGCAGATGCGAAGCCACAGCCTGAGGCCGTCCTCGAGCCTGAGCCTGGGTGGTCAGCGCATTCCAGGGTGGGCTGGAGCGTGTGTCCAGGGCAGAGTGAGAGGAGCCCTGTGTCTGCAGAGCCGAGGTGGGGTGGGCTGTGCCTGGGCTGGGGCCTGGGATCCCCCACGCAGTGTCCCAGCTCCACCGGGACCGTGAACTCAGGGCCTGAGGGGCCTGAGCACCGAAGTGTGCGGTGGGGCCTTTCCGAGAGGCAGGGCCCTGGGGAGGCGACGGGGCATGGGGTGGGGGGCAGGGGACGGAAACCACTAATTTCAGAGCAAGCCCGGTGTGAGCACACTTCCCAGAGTCGTGTTTATTCTCCGGGAGTGAAGGCCTTGGGCTCGGGGCTCGTGGAGCCCTCAGACGTGGCCTCCGGAGGGGGCTGCCCCAGGGGACAGGTGGCAGGGGGCCACGCTCATCCTGCGTGCACACCGCAGCTCCTCAGGGCAGGGGCAGAAACGCGGGCAGGGTCTCAGACCCTCTGCCAAGTCTGCTGCTTGCCCCGGTCCTCCCGGAGGGCGTCCTCCCCTGCTGTTGACAGCCAGTCATCCCCTTGGGCCCTGGGCGGGGGGGCATGGAGCCACCATCCTATGTCCCCCTTCACCCAGCTGCCCCCAGGCTGTTGGGCCTGGCCACTTCGCAGGTCTCCAAGGTGGGCTGGCCGTGGCCCTGCTCTTGCCTCCCCGGGCCTCCAGCTCCTGGCCTCTCCTTGGCTGTCCTGTCTCCATCCAGACAGGAAGCCAAGGGTTTGTGGCAGCTCAGCCTCCGTCTTTATGGACAGCGCACCCGTGTCCCTGCATTTGCAGCCACGGATCCGGGTCCTGGATGGGCAAGCAGCCAGTGAGCTGACCCTGCAACCTCTATTCTGATTCTTTGCGTCTTCCTGTTTGTTTTTGGTGAGTGAATGGAATCTTAGATAATTCTCTTTTTTCCAGCACGCAGACGTGTTGCACACCGGGCGTGTCTGTCTGCTGCAGTGTCGGATCCACGCCGCTGGTGACGGTCACGGGAGCCCTGAGCCCGCTCCATGGCCTGTGCCTGCTGTGAGCCCATCCCTCCTCCCGGCCCGCGGCCCTCCTGTCTAGGCAGCAGATGCACTCGGCCTCGCGGGCTGCCCAGCTCTGTCACAGCTCTCGACTCTGCCATCCTTGAAGCAGCCACAGAGGGGACACGCAGGTGCAGGACTGAAGCTGTGCCAGCAACACTTTAGTAATGAAACATGCGGTTGGCTGGTGCCGGTGTGTCCACACTCGCGTGGCGGTGGGCATCCGGCTGTGATGCCGAGGCTGGGTCTCTGACCGCAGGCCCAGCTCCCCCCGGGGGCTCGCAGAGCTGAGCGGGCATCCACGTCTTGTTTTCAATTTGTGCCATTTGTGGTCCCATGGGTGGCCCGTGGCCTGTGAGGTCGGGACTCTGTCTCAGCCGTCCCAGCGAGTTCCCAGCCGGGTCTCAGGCAGGAAGCGCCTGTAGTTTATTTCTCACGCCCGACAGGTGGGACCAAAGGTGGCCCAGGAGACTTTCTTCCTACAGATCCAGGACATAGTCTCTGCTCCCAGCACATCACAGGCACTTAAAAAATACAGGTTTATGGGCTTCCCTGGTGGCGCAGTGGTTGAGAGTCCGCCTGCCGATGCAGGGGACGCGGGTTCGTGCCCCGGTCCGGGAAGATCCCACATGCCGCGGAGCGGCTGGGCCCGTGAGCCACGGCCGCTGAGCCTGCGCGTCCGGAGCCTGTGCTCCGCGACGGGAGAGGCCGCAACAGTGAGAGGCCCGCGTACCGCAAAAAAAACAAAAAAAAAATACAGGTTTAATTAATGAAAAGGGTGTTAGCTAAATAGAGCTGTCTAATTCCACAGCCTATATTTTTTCCTGGGAATTGTTGCCCCAGGCGGGCCTGGAGGTGGCAGCCCTCCCCTTACTGAGGGTCTGGGACCCTCCACTGAGTCACGGCACCTGGACCCACGGGAGGAGACTGGGACACCCATGTCTTTGACTCTCGGTAACACATTTTGAAACAAACAACAGCTGCCCAGTAACAGCTCCCGCTGGGTAGGTGACCTCTCGCTGCTGAACTGCCGGGTGGGGCCGGGGGTGGGGGGGCACCCGGCAGCCGCTCCTTCCTGCGAGGACCGAGCCACAGGGACGGGGCCTCCTTCAGGACGTGCGTCCGGCTCACGTGGCCTCTTGTTCTCGCCCGTTCTCCTTCCTGAAGCTGTCGTCTTCCTGACGAACAAAGGAAAGAGAAGTAACTCAGCGAGGCCGAGCACAGCACAGGGACTAACTCAGATCTCACAGGATGACTCACCGCCATGCCTCCCCGGGGACCCTGCGGCCTTGGCCGTCCTTGTCCCTGCCCACTGGCCGCCACCTACTCTCAAGAAGCCGGCGAGGAGCCAGCCCCTGAGCGGCAGTGTCTGGGGCGGGAGCAGCCATGAGTGACCGTCCAGTGGACGAGAACTCAGAGCCCAGTGAAGCCCAGATGCTGGGCCGAGTCAGCTGGATGGGCATCAATCAGGTGGTCCAGGGAGGGCTCCCAATCCCTCCTGCTGGCTTCAGTGCTGGCTTCCGTGCCAAAGAGAGCATCCTCAGTCCTTCGATCTGGGGGTGATCAGCTGTTCCCACCTGACACGAATGTCCTTCTGCTCTATTTGCCTTTGAAGAGGTCATTGTTACTTTAATCTAGTTTAACTTTTCATCATCTGACGTGAGGAGGATGTAGTAACTGCATAGCGATGGCCAGACAATGGATAAGACAGTAAGTTAATCATGAAAGTAATACAGCGTCTGCTAAACACCAGCCGTTGGGCTGGGGGTTTGTGCATCTCATCCAGCCCGAGAGCAGCCCTGGAGGAGGGAACCCCTTTGGCTCACTGACGGCTAAGTCAGTAGGGCTTCCTCAGTGCACAGAGAGCCCCGGGGGCCCCGCCTGCAGGTGTGCCTCCCAGGGGCCCCGCCCGCAGGCACTGGGTGTTCTCCTGTCTGTCATCGTCCCTGCATGGGCCGGGACCACGGGGGCGGCGTCCATCAGCACAGACGCGCCTCTCACCCCTCCTCACGGCCCTTGTGCGCAGCAAGTTCTGGGGTGACTGCGCGGGGGCTGGGGTCCTGTCCAGGCAGGCAGTGATGCCGAGAGGCCTCGGGCAGCGCTGCGCCCGCACTGCGCCAGCCCTCCCAGCCCCGCTCCCAGAGCCTGTGGCCCTGAGCGGGAGGCTCTGGCCGTTCCCTTCACTGTCCTGTCACATAACTTGCTTTATGTTGAAGACAGGGCGGGGCCGAGTGTGCCCCAGTCCAGCCTGCAGGAGGTCAGCCAGCTGCCCAGCATGGAGACCACCAGGAGGGCTGTCCCCCACCTGCATCTATGTTCTATGTCTTCAAAGAAAAGGATATTTTAAAAAGAAAGATGAATCTGGGTGTCTTTGCCTTGTGGAAAGAAATAGCTGTTTTTTTTTTTTCTGTACGTGGGCCTCTCACTGTTGTGGCCTCTCCCGTTGCAGAGCACAGGCTCTGGATGTGCAGGCCCAGCGGCCACGGCTCACGGGCCCAGCCGCTCCGCGGTTCGCGGGATGCTCCCGGACCGGTCACGACCTGTGTCCTCTGCGTCGGCAGGCGGACTCCCAACCACTGCGCCACCAGGGAAGCCCAGCTGTTTTTAATTTTGACACAATAATAAGAGAATAGACTTTGGGGAAGAAGCAGACATGAAACACTCATGCTTCCTGAGGATGGTTAAGGATTTGGTAACTTCTCTCGGGTGGCGGCAAGGAAGCTTCTCTGGATCTGGTCCCGGGGCTGGGAGACCCAGAGGGTGCGGACGTGTCTGGCCTGGTCGGCAGGCGGGGCTGCCTCAGGCTTTTCAGGCCAGCTCTCCGGCGGGCGGGCCGGCCTCTAACTCCTCCGCTGGCGGGACCTTGGGGGTCTGAGGGCAAACTGTGCAGGGGGGGCGGGTGCTTGTCCTCGAAGTCAGAGGGAACCCAGGAAGCAGGCGGCCAGACAGGGACAGGAGGCCAGGAAGGACCCCAGCCCCGTTGTCCTCTAAACAAGCGTGACTTAGGATCGTGAGCTCAAGTCTGGGCCCAGGCAGCCAGCAGAGCCCAGCGTCCACGCCCACCCAGGGACCCCAGTCACCTCTGGCCACGAGCACACAAGTCCACCCCTAGGGTTCCCTGACTGCTCCTCCAGCAAACAGCCCCCACAGAGCTTCTGCGGGAGGCGGGTAGGTCAGCTCCAGGGAGGCTGTGTAGACGGAGTGTGTCCTGCGTGGCTGTGTAGACGGGGTGGGTATTGTCTGTGTGACTGGGGGTTGTGCTGCGAATTTACAGCGTTCTTCGTGCTCTTCCCCAGCAGGTGCTCAGTCCTTCTCTAGGACGAGTGCCCCCGACCCCAGGGTGTATTTGGAGCAGAGGACGGGAATATGTGGCACCTGGAGACGCACCAGTTTGAGTGAGGTGTGTGAATGCGTCTACACACCTGACTGCTGTGGGTCCTCCAGGCTGTGTCTATGGAGCTCATGTTCTCACACAGATGCTGGTCGCTGACGATGTTGAAATGCTCAGTGCTTCGCGTCCTGGATTTGCCGGAACTTTTCCTCCTGAGGAGCAGGGGCAATAGAGTCTCCTCGGGGCCCGGAGGATGGAGACGTGCAGACTTGCTGCTTTCCTCTAATGGGATGAGGTTGGGAACACGGCCCACGGACCCTGGATTATACCTGTACACACGCATGTGCACATATGCACAGAGGAGGGGCCTGGGGACGCGTCCACACACACGTGCACACACACACTGGGTGGCAGTGAACCCCAGCTTCCAACTAGGACGTTTGAGCCCCTTCCTGGCAGGTACCCTGTCTGGGTGGCTGGTCCACACGCCCTGCAGGGTGAAGGCGGCCCCTTTCTTAGGATGTCGGGGCCTCTCTGTGGACCTGGGCCACGGGCACCATCTGTCCCGTACTGGCCTGGATGTGTGGTGAGTAATTCTAAGCTGCAAGAGAACGGTTGGGCTGCACCAGGGAAGCCAAGGCCCCTCCCCCGAGAGGTCAGAAGGGGCCTGTGGGCCTCCTCAAGTGGAACAGCACCTCAACACGGGCCTGGGCTGGACGCCGGGGAAACCCCGGCCCACGGGCTCCTGCATCCACGCTGCTTCTGTTTCCCCACTGGTGAGCACAGGTCCGCCTGGCTGGGGGACGGCGGCTTCTGATGGAGGCCCCGGGGGTGGCAAACGGCCTCCTGGCCTCCCGCCAGGCACCTCGGTGCCCAGAGCCTGGCCAGGCCACGCGTGGGCCCTGCATGGGTGGAAACGCCCCTCGGCCAGAGGCGCGGCCTCTTGCTCCCCTGTTCGGGGTGCCGGCAGGGACCCCGAGCTCCACAGATGCCGCCTGAGGCCGGGCGGGGATGCTGACCCCGAGCTGCAGTGCACACACCTCCTGCCTGAGGCCGAGGCAGCCCCACTCTCCGCCCTCTGCACCTCAAGCAGCCGGCTTAGAATTTTATAGTCAACGTGTAAGTTTGCCTTTGCCTGTTGCTTTCTGGAAAAAGCTGGTCTGGGGAAGCACTGGGGTTGGAGGGAGACAGCTCCACCCACGGGCGCGGAGGATGGGCCCTCTGCTTGCAGACGCTTCGGTGACAAAGGCGAGATGGCCCCATGGGGACAAATGGGTCCTTTTGTGGGAACGAAGTCTCGTGGCACCCAGGCGTGTCCTCCAGGAAGGGCAGTCACGGGAGCCCTGCAGCCGTGGGAGCCCGGCAGCCATGGGAGCCCAGGAGCCACGGGAGCCTGGCAGCCATGGGAACCCGGCAGTCCTGGGAGCCTGGCAGCCACGGCCCAGCCGCTGGTTCGTGTGCACCCTCTGTGCCTCGGTTTCTCCACCTGTGAAGAGGGGGCACAGGGCTCCCGAGGTCCTCTTGGGCTCTCGGAGAGAGCAGGAGCCCTTTGAGGTCTGGGGGAAAGATTACCCCCTGCTCACCTCTCCCCTCCCCGCACCCCTGCAGGGCACAGTGTGTCCTTCAGGCGCGGCGGTGCTGGGCCACGTGGGCCCCGGCCTGCACGCCGGCAGACTGGGGGCCCGCTCGCACGTGAGCCCCGAGGTCCCTCGGGAGGCGCGTTCCCGAAGGTCGTGCTGAGTGTCCTGCAGCAGGTGGGTCTAAACTGTGGGTCAGCGCATGGCTGGTGCCCCTCTGACCACCTCCTCCCTCCTCCTATCACTCAAAGGACGTTTTCAACCTCACGCTGTGGGACAGGCCCTCGTGGGGACTCAGGTGGAGAAGGGAGAGGGGTCAGGAGGAATCACAGGTCGCAGGGAGGAGAGAGGTTGGACTCGGGCAGCCCGGCGCTTCCAAGCGGGCGTTGGCAGAGGGGCGGGCCGCGGCGGGGGCTGTGCGTGGTTGGGCTGCAAGTGTGCAGGAGGCTGCAGGGGCCCCGAGTCTGGACTTGACCCCCCAGGCTGCAGGAGACCAGGCGCGCTTTCGGCAGAGGTGCCTGCTGTTTTGTGAGGTGAGTGGCAGGATGGCAGTCAGACAAGGGGGGCCATGGTGCCCTGTGGCCCCAGCTGCCAGTCAAAGGCTCCTGCCTGGTCCGGGGCTTTTAGGGGACGTGCTTGGGATCATGGGGGGCAGATCCCAGTGTCCTCAGCAAGGAGGCACCTTCTGGGAAACCTCAACCCCACCGTGAACAGCTGGGTTCCTCCACACCCCCAAGAGGCCCTGATGCTGGGATTCCCGTCAAAAGTGCCCTTAAAAAAGTGGGAGCTCAATAACATGGTAGCAAGTGAGTGGAATGTCTGATTTCACCCTGCTTTTGGAGCTTTTCAGGTCAAGGACAGTGTCAAAAAAACTCTTCAAAAATTCAGCAGGAAGTAATTACAGTCGAAGATACGAAGTTGCTTCCCTTTCAAAATCTTGCTTAATTTTTCCTACTGCTATTAAAGGATTAATTAATTCCTACTTATTAAAAATGCTTCTTCAGAGCTATCGAGTACTTTGGTTAATTAAAGGAAACTTAAATTTGCAAAGAATCAGTAGAGTCTGACTAAATAGTGCTTCCACCAGCTGCTGCTGCGGGATCCATTTGACTACAGCTGCGTATTCAGGAAAAGCTGTTGAAAAGAAAAGCAGCGGGTAACCCTTCACTTAAGACTGCTCAGAAGCTGTCCTTGAACAAGCCAGAGCATGGCTGGGGCAGGATCCAGAGATTTCGCCCGTGGCCTCCGGGCAAGGAAGAGGCCTCTCACTGGGAAGGGGCAGCGCAGGGTGCAGAGCCCCTACCAAGCCTGCCGTTCATCAGCTCTAAGCATGACTCTGGTTTTCTCCTACCCACAGAGCAATGACTCACACGCTTTCCAGTTGCACATGATCTGTGCTCCTGGTGATTTCACTGCAGCACCAGGAAGGGCAGGTGGGCGTCTGGATCGCGGCTCTGGGATCAGCCGTGGTTTGCTGGAGCGACGGTGCGTCGAGACCCTCCCCTCTCGCCTGCTCTGCCGCGGCTGGTCCCCTGCTGGCCCCAGAGCTTCCCTGTCTAAGTCTGAGCTCAGGGACGGTGCCCCGGATGCAGCATCTCCTGGGGGACCCCCCTCACTGCACAGACCTCTCCTCTCCTTTTTCCACAGAGCCTGGTAGTGGGTGGATGGATCCTCCTCACCCCAGACACAAAGCTAGATTCCAGATGCCTACGGAGATAAACACATAAACGACAAACTCTCACCACGGGAAGATTAACACCGGCGAGACAGTGACCTCGGCACATGAAACCCACTGAATATGCTGGACCCGTGAGTTCACGGTAACACTGGACATAGAATCGGTGTCTCTGATTGTTGTCATTTGGTATTATGAACAAATCAACATTTACAAAGCAAGTAAAAACAATAACACAATCAATGCAAATAATGATTATAAAACATAAATATGTTAGAAGAGCCGTTCCTGGTAAGCAATATCAAAGGAACTCTTTAAAACCTTTAAGAAAAAATATATAATTGGTTACTCTTGGAGGACGCCATTGAACAAAGTTTTAAAAAATCTAACCGATGAACACTGGTCAAGAAGCAAGCGTTAATCTTGTCTTTCTTAGATGGACGGGACCAAAGGGTGGGTGGGGTCCCGGGCGGGCATTGCAGCTTCCCCTTTGTCCCTGACCTTGGCTTACCTTGCGGGGTGGATGCTGGGTCTCCAGGGTCGGGGCCTGTGTCCAGCTCTCCGGGGCCTCCCCTGAGACCCCGAGATGCCGGGCACCACTGCCCCACTGGCATCAGACCTTCCTGGACGCTGCCCCACTGGCTGACCCATGTGTGGAACGCCCATGTGGGTCTCGTGGCTTTCCTCCACTGTGTTTGGTTCCTGGGGCCCGTTTCCTGGCTCCAGCCACGCCCAGGTCTTCAGACACCTCTGCGGGGTCCCCGCTGGGTGCCGACCAGTGCTGAGCTCACGGCTCCATCCACGTCTGCCGCGGCATCACACATGGCCTCAGAACAGTGTCCAGCAAGTCACACAGAGCATGCAGCAAAGATACAGGCTTCACTGGGGAAGCAGCAAGGCTCAGCGAAGGGAGAGAACCCAGGGACAAGCCCAGGTCTCAGTGTCCAGGTCAGGTACACGGGGTTAGGGGGCCTGCCGGGACGTGGGGCGTCTGTCCACGGGAGGCTGGGCCTGGACGAAGCCCCCCATCCAGCGGAGCCCATCCCCTCGTGTCCACGATTCATGAGTGAGAATTTTCTTTGCAGCATTGTTTGTAAAAGGAAAAAAATGAAAACTACTCAAAAATCCGTGAATAGCGAAACAGTTGAACTATGGTGCCAATTATGGAATATTCTACAGCCTTCCAGATTAAATGTAACAGAACTGCCATGATGGACATCACGGGACAACCTGAGACCACTCTCTCACACTCAGTTTGGATCCCATCACGTGACACTGCGCTGTGTGGAACCCACGTGTGGGACCCATGTGTGGAACGCCCACGTGGGTCTCATGGCTTTCCTCCAGTGTGTTTGGTTCCTGGGGCTCGTTTCCTGAGGAATAACTCGCAGGCCTGGCCAGACCAGAAGCCTGCCTGCTGCTCCTGCCTGGACAGGGTTGGCCTAGCGTGAGGTGGAATTTCTGATTTGAATCACTGACCCGTGTTAAAGCCTGGCCGCTGCAGACAGAAGCCTGGAGCTCTTGCTGGAATCTTCGGCGACAGTTGGCCTGGGCTCCTGCCTGAGGATGGGCCTTGCCGAGCAGTGGAGGCCCTGGGGTCGGGGATCAATCTCTGCGCACTCACAGGTGCTGGGCGGTGATCGCCGCCCCCAGAGCGCTCGCTCCCCACGTCCCGTGCTGCCCGACAGCCCTGCCGAGGCCGCGGCCCCAGGAGGTAAGGGCGAAGGCCGCAGGTGTGTCTCCCGCGAGACACAGAGAAGGAAGCGCCTGTGCAGACCCTCTCTGGGCTCCATCCTGGGGCCAGGGCAGGGCCGTGGACACTGCAGACAGCGCAGCTTCCCTTTTCCAGGCGGCGTCCAAGGCCTGCCTTCACCCTAAACGCCTGCCTGGTTTCCTAGGCAACAGGCATCACTAAGTGCAGATCAGGACGCGAAGCACAGGGCTTAGCCCCGCCCATGCGGCTCTGCCCCCCGGAGACCAGGAGGACACTAGGCCTTTGAAAGTGAGTGGCTGGTGGGGGCCTGGCGGGGACGACAGCTGGTGAATTGTGGCCACCTCCTGGAGCACCAGAGGGAAGGAGGGAGGAAGGGATTCCCTGAGGTCAGACGCTGGAAGGCCAGCAGAGGCTCATGTGTTGTCGTCACTCAAGGGCCCCCGGCGCCCTGGAGGGAGTGGAGGACACAGGGTCTGACCGCCTGGGAACACGAAACCGGCAGGAAGCTGTGGCAAGTGGTGGCTGAGTCCAGGGTGGGATTTAGATCAAAGGCCTGCAGCTGTGACAGCCCGCGGGTGGGGTCCTCGCAGCCAGGGGACTGGAAGGGGCTGCAGCAGCTGAGCGGGGGCTCCCCCCAGGGAGGGGCCTCAGGGCATCTTCCTTGGAGTCCGTCCTGGGGTCCCTAGTGTGTGGCACACGGGTTTGTTTCCCCAGGAACCTGGGACGCTCCGGTCACCCCTCCCTGCTCACCCCTCCCTCCCGTCGAGGCCAGAGGCCCCACCCCCCAAATGCCCGCTGGCCTGGCGGCGAGTTTCGGTCCAGGGGTGATGCTCTCCTGTCAGAAGTGGCTTCAAGCTCGGGGAGGCACAGGGCCGGTGAGCTCCAGGCACGGTCCAGGGCACTGGCGAGGGGTCATCAGGGCGGGGAGGACATACGCTACCTCCTTCACCGAGCACTTCCGGCCTCTGTGAAATTGGCTAATCGGGACGTATCGAGTGACCACCTCCCAGGAGCAGAGAGCTGGTGCGGGGCCACCGGGCAGACCCAGCTCTCTCTGCTGGAGCCACAGTGACGGCACGACTTAGAAGCGATGCAGGCTCCCCTGTCCACCCTCCCCAGGGACATGTGTGACCAGCGGGTACCGGACTCGGGCTGCCGCTCCCCTGAGTGACTCAGGCTCACACTGACCTCGTCCTTGCTTGCAGCAGGGGCAGCGCCTCCCCCTCAGGCCTGGGATTGCCAGCCTGCAGGTATAGGTGCTGTGCGTTTTCCAGAGGAATCTCTTTACTTCTGCCCCATTTGATTCCAAGAAGAGAAAAGCGCCCTCAGGTTTACCTTATTTCAGAGGAAAATGCCCTCAGCCTTGAGCCCCTGCCTGGGCCCCGGCTGTGCCCTTTTCTAGGAGAAGGCCGCTCTAAGGGGGCTTTGAGCATTTGGGGTCCACCCACCTAAGCTCCTCTGAGCAGGAAGCAAACCTGCTACGAAGCCCGTCGCCTGGCTGTGCTGCCCACGCGGTGGCCCTGGCTGCCACCCAAGTCCCCCAACTCGATGGACCCGCCCACCTCCCTGGCGGAGGCGGCAGGAAGCAGACTCTCTGAACAGGGTGAGCGTGTGGGCAGCCTGTGCTCCGGCCTGTGGCACCTCAGCCCGAAGCCCGGCCGGGCACTGGAGCTGCGTGGACTGCAGCCACCCCACACCCCTGCGTCCCAGGCTGCGTCCCTGTGGCATCACCCACGACCTCCAACCGCAGGCTCCTACCACTGCCCGACTTTCTCCCCCACCTCCAGCTGCTCCTGCCCCCCTCCTGCTGAGCCCCAGGAACCCTGGGTCGGTCCCCTCCCCTCCTCTCACCCACCACCTCCCACCCACCAGCAACCCCCAGGCTCCACTTTAAAAATGCAACCCAGGTCTGGGAGCTTCTCCCACAGTGGGTTGAGCCATGCTCAGCCTCATGGGGGTACTGCGGCCTTCCCACAGCCTGTACCACAGGCCCCAGCCTCACCCCTCCCCCAGCCTCACGCCTTCCCCAGCCTGCACCCCCTCCCAGCCTGCACCCCTCCCCCAGCCTGCACCCCTCCCCCAGCATCACCCCTTCCCCAGCCTGCACCCCTCCCCCAGCCTGTACACCCTACTGTCCCCTCACCCGTTAGCCAGCAACACCCTGGATGAAACATAATTTAGATCAGGAACAGACCAAGGGTCATCATCCCAGAAACTGCTGGACCGCGGGGTCCCCACGTTTCTTCCAAGGAGCCACCCGCACAGGTATGAGACGCCAGGTGTTCAGGTTCCTCACGCTCAGAACAAGCCCAAGCGCCCATCCTGTCCAGTCCCTCCTCACAGGGCCCAGTTTCAAACTGGGGGCCCCACATTCCAGAGCTCTCGGCGCCTTCCTCCATCCTCAGGGCCAGGAGCATCCTTTCTGCGCTGCCCACGCTCTGCTTCTCTTTCTGATTCTCTCTGCCGCTTCAGGACCCTGCGATCGCATCAGGCCACCAGGAGAATCCGGAATGACCTCCACCAGGTCCTTCGCCAGCAGCGTCCTTTTGCCAAGCGAGGGGCCACATCAACAGGCTCTGCCGTGGACATCTTGGGGCCGTTACTCTGCTGACCTCATGAAGGGCCATCTTTTCTCCCAGGACGGGCTGACACCACAGGCCCCAGGGCTGACCGGGGGCAGGCGGGGCACGCTGGGCGCCGCTTTGCGCTCTCCTCGGCTAGCACACCCACAGCTTGCTCCCCACTCTGAGGAGGAAGAAGTGCCCGGGACCCGCACTGGTTGCTAAAAGTCTCACCTCCTTTTAATGCTATTTCCTGGGTTTCCTTACTTCTTCAGAGGTTTTAATTTTTTGCCTTGAAATTCATGCAACCCGGCTATTTTGAGACAAAGGGTGTTATTTTGCAGACATTATTTGGGGCAAATGGCGTAGCCCCCAAGAGACTTTGGAGGCAGACCGGTCGGTGTCTGTGCAAGTAACACACCCCCGGAGAAGCAGGAAGTGTGGCCGCGCAGAACGGAGGGCAGAGAGGACCCCCCCCACCACCACCACCGGCTGACCGCTGGCTGGGTCCTGCATTCCTCTCGGAAGAAGAGAAAGCAAACTGACCCTGGCGGAAATCACCAGGGTCCAGGAAGTGTGGGGACAGGGGAGTGCGTCGTGGCCAGTAACTTTCAATGCTAAACGCAGTTTATCATCCGAGAGCAAAGAGGGGGCCAGACTCTGAACTCAGGAGTCTTACAGGCCCAGGGAGGCTGACCCCGCCGTCCTTCAGGGAGACCCGCCCCGGGAGACCCCCAACGGCCTCTGCGGCCTCTCCTGCCCGGAGGGGAGCTCGGCCTCCCCCAGCGGCCCCGCCGCGTGTCAGAGCTGCCTGTGCAGCTTCCGCTCTGCAAAGGTCAGGTGTGTTTCCTCTGAGAGGCCGCACACGGGGGAGGGGAAATGACCCCTTTTCCCTCCAATGAACTGACTCCTTCACCCTGTGGAAGCGAAACCGAGGCCAGGGAGGAGGGGGTCGGCCCCGCCGGGCCTCAGCCTCTGGTGGGCGGTGGGTCTCTGGCCCCTGTTAGCCTGGGTGAGCGGGGTGGAGAAAGAGAGAGCAGTTTTTCTTACAAACTGTAGAGTTTGGTGCCCTCCGAGGCCTTTCCTCCCTCCTCTCAGGGTCCGGATGTGCTTGTACGCAGGGTCCTTACTCCGTCCTGAGATGTTTGGGGGGCCGGCAGTCATGGTGCCGGTTCCCTCCCGGGCGCTGGAGTCCAGGCAGCGAGAGGCTCCCATCTGGGTTTGCTCCAGAGTCCGTCCTTCCATGCCGAGGTGGTGGCTTCCACCATCCATCAGGGCTTCGCTTCTTCAGGTAAACAGAGCAGGCATCCGTCCCTCAGAGCGGGGGCCCGGCTGTCGCAGCACTAGGCGGTGGGCGTTGTGTGGGTGACCTTCCCCCTCGGGCCCACCCCTGCCCTGCTCTCTCTCCCGTGCCTCCCACCCGTGGGACCCCCGCCCCGTGTTTTGCTCTCTTTCCTTCATCTCAGGGCTCCGTCTGACCTGGTGGTGCCCTTGGCTGGGGCCACTTCTGGGGGAATTGCATCTTTAAGGCCAAACATGGCATCTTTACAGGCTGTTAAATGGAGAGAACGGCTTTGACTACAGAGGTGTGGGAACTTTGTGAGTGACCCAAGTTATTCCCTGTGCCCACCAAAAGCAGCAGCCCAGCCTCTCCCGTGCCCTCAGCTTCCCACGGCCCCAGGGAGTAGCTGAGCTGGCTTTGCCACTGGGCTTAAGCCTCCAAAACATCCCCCACTGCCCCGACGGCTCTGACCACTCCCCTGCAAAAAAGCAAGGCCTGTGACCTCGGCCAGGGCGCCAGGGGTCGGGGAGCCCGGCCAGCGTGCCGACGGAAGGGGAAGATGCCTGCCCCAAGACGCAAGCTACGATCCCTCCAAGGCGGTAGCCTCTGTCCTGCCAAGCCGGGCAGGAAACAAAGAAGAAAAAGCTGGTGCCGCCTGCCCCACGGCAGAGGCTCCAGCGGCCAGCGGGACCCCAGTGTTGACTCCGTGCAGGCCTTGTGAAGGTTTAGTGCAGGAGCCACGGGCCTCTAGGCTGGGCACCTGGGCTCTGCTGTCGAGTTAGATTCAACAGCTCGCAAAGGAAGGAATCACTTCTTCAAGAGCCCCTTTCGTCCAGCCGCCCGTATTTCCCAAGGACCTTCCTTGACCTGTGGAGCAAGCCTCCCCTGCGACCGCAGGGCCGACGCAACAGCACTGGCTTCTCGTGGCCCCTGATGGACCACCGAGCCTCAACGGAACATGTGTTCTCATGGGTGCATCACTGCTCCTCGCTGGTTTCTATAGCCTGCGAGTAATTTTCCTTTGAACCAGGCTTGTGTGATGTGCTAAAGGACATTAGGTTTTATTTGTGTTACTGTATGAAAAACAGATGAAACATCAGTTGATCCACTGGCCCTTTGGGGTTACAGACAAAATCATTTGAAAGGTCTTTCTAAAAGTTTTTAAATTAAAGCTGCTATGGTGGTTAAAGATGTGTTGAAGGGTTTCTGTATAAATCAAAAGGAATAACAATAACAAAAGAAACCCACGAATGAATAACTGTCATGGTTCATTTATTCAGTAACTAACTCAGAGAACATGGGCTCTGAGGCAGAACTGTCAGGGGAGCATCCCACATCTGGTACCTGTGCACTCTGTCACCCGGGAACCCCAGTTTTCTCCTTTGTGAAATGGAGGAAATGATCTCTCTTGCAGGGCTATCGGGGCCTTTAAAGAGATGATGCCCCTCTAAAAGGAAAGAAAGGTATTATATATAATATCAGGCTAGAAACTATGTAAAGGGACCTGCACATGATAGGTGTTCGATGAATGTTACCTACTGTTATTTCCAATAAGACCAAGGCAGGTATTATGTTTGCTTAAAAATGACTGAATGTCTGTCCCACAAAAAATACTGTCAGAACCACTTAATGTATTCAGCAAAGTTTTAGGGTACGAAATCAAAACACAAAATTAATTTGCATTTCTATGCTAACAGTGAGCAAATCCAAAAAGGAAATAAAGAAAAACATCTAGTCACAATATCATCAGAAAGGAATAAGCTTAGACAAGGAGGAGAAAGACTCATGCACTTAAAACTACAAAATGTTGGGCTTCCCTGGTGGCGCAGCGGTTGAGAGTCCGCCTGCCGATGCAGCGGACACGGGTTCCTGTCCCGGTCTGGGGGGATCCCACATGCCGCGGAGCGGCTGGGCCCGTGAGCCACGGCCGCTGGGCCTGCGCGTCCGGAGCCTGTGCTCTGCGACGGGAGAGGCCACAACAGTGAGAGGCCCGTGTAACGCAAAAAATAAATAAATAAATAAAACTACAAAATGTTGCTGAAAGAAAGTAAAGATGACCTAAATAAATGGAAAGACACCTGTGTTCATGGATCGGAAAAATTGACATCGTTAAAATATCAATAATACCCAAAGCGATCTACAGATTAAATGCAATCTCTATCAAAATCCCTATGGTATTTTTGTGGAAATGGAAAAATCTATCCTAAAATTCACATGGGGTGTCAAGGAACCTCAAGTAGCCAAAACAATCTTGAAAAAGAACAAAGTTGGAGGTCTCACACTTCCTGATTTCAAAACTTATTACAAAAATATAATAATCAAAATAGTGTGGTCTTGGCAAGACAGACATATAGACCAATGGAATAGAGTAGAGAGCCCAGAGCTAAATCCTCGTGTATATGGTCAAATAATCTTCACAAGCGTGCCAAGATGACTCAGTGGGAAAGAATAGTCTCTTCAATAAATGGTGCTGGGAAAACTGGATATCCACATGCAAAAGAATGAAGTTGGGTTCTTAACCTTACCCTGTATGCAAAAATTAACTCAAACTAATCAGAGACATAAATATAAGATCCCAAACTGTAAACTTCTAGAGGAAAACATGGAGTAAAGGACATTGGATTTGGCAAGAATTTCCTGGATGTGACACCAAAGCACAGACACCAAAAAGTAAAAATAGATGAGATGAGTTGGATTTCATCAAAATTAAATTTCCCATCAAAGGATACTATCAACAAAGTGAAAGGCAACCTGCCGAATGAGAGAAAATATTTGTAAATCATATATCTGATAAAGGGTTAAGATCCAGAATATATAAAGAATGCCTACAGTTCAACAACAACAAAAAGTAACTTTATTTAAAAATGGTTAAAGGACCTGAAGAGACATTTCTCCAAAGAAAACATACAAATGGTCAACAGACACGTGAAAAGATGCTCCACATCACTAATCACCAGGGAAAGGCAGGTCAGATCCGCAGTGAGACGCCAGCGCACACCTTTTAAGATGGTCACGATAAAAAAGAGCAAACCAACCAAAAAGTAAGAAGCGTGGCTGAGAATGTTAAGGAATTGGAATTGTGCACTGTCGGTGGATCGGAAAATGGTGCAGGTGCTATGGAAAACATAGTGTGGCGGTTTCTTGAAAGATTAAATATAGAATTGTCCTATGATCCAGCGGTTCCACTGCTGGTTATATATCCAAAAGAAATGAAAGCAGGGTCTCAAAAAGATATCTGTACACCCATGTTCAGAGCAATATTGTTCACTATTGCTAAAATATGGAAGCAACCCAAGTGTCCGTTGACAAATGAATGGGTTAGCAAAATGTGGTCTATGCATACAATGGAATATTATTCAGGAATATTAAAAAGGAAGGATTTCAAAAATAAACAAACAGACAAGAGATCAGAGCTGTGGTTACTGGGGGTGGGGAAATTGGATGAACATGATCGAAAAGTACAGACTTCCAGTTATGAGACAAATAGGTACTAGGTTTGTAATGTAAGACATGATTAATATGAGTACCATGGCCATAGGTTATATATAAAAACAGCTAAGAGAGTAAATCCTAACAGTTCTCATCACAAGAAGGAAATATTCTTTCTTCTTCTTGTGTTTTGTATCTATATGACGTGACGGGTGTTCACTAACCTTACTGTGATAATCACTTCGTGACGTATGTAAGTCAGACCATTACGCTCTACACCTCAAACTGATAAAGTGCTGTTTGTCAGTTATATCTCAATACCGCTAGAGGAAAAAGCAAACACAAAGGAAATTCTGCAATACGCTACAACACGGATAGACTCTGAGGACATTATGCTAAGTAAAATTAGCCATTTACAAAGAAAACAAATACTGTACAATTCCACTGGTCTGCGGTACCAGATCAGTCGATCGCATGGAGTCACGGTGCGTGCCAGCGGCGGGGGAAACAGCTGTTGGTTAATGAGGACAGTTTCAGTTTTGCAAGATGGACAAGTTCTAGAGATGACTGCCCGGCAGTGTGATGTACTTAACATTCCTGAACGGTACACTTAGAAATGGTGAGGACGGTTTTATGTTATGCATTTTTCACCACAATAAAAGAAATTACTGAGACCCTGTGATAGGCACCGGGTACGTATGATGACAAACCATTCTTGCCTTCAAGGAACTCACCCCTCGAAAAGGTATGAGCTTCCGGGTGAGCAGACCTTGCTGCCTTGGGACACCTCACTTCCTTGTGGTGGCCAGGCCCGTGGGAGCGGCTCGGGGCCTCCCCGTGATGAGACCGCTCAGCACGGGACCGCTCACGGGGCCCACACTGCTGCCTGGGGCCCACCGAATCCGAAAGAATTTGTTTAAATCGTGGCCGTGAGAGAGCTCTGTACCGTGTTTGTGATTTTCTGTTTTCAGGGCATTACGTTCAATTCAGGGCCAACTCCCCTCACGGGCAGGCGGCCACGAGCCACAGGACCCGCATCTGGTCTAACGCTCTGCGTCACATCAAGTTGAACCAACCTCGGCCCGTGTCAGGACCCCAAGTCGCCTGGGACACTCCAGGGTGTCATCTCCGCTGCCTCAGGTGAAAGCCGGGGAGCCGCATGGACATTCGCGTGACAAAGGGCCACCACGTGGGCCATACAGCTCCCCTCCCTGCTACTCAGAAGGTCCTGCCCTGCCTTGTTTTGTTCTTAGGGAAGCATCCAGCAGACCTGCGCCCCAGCTTGTGACTGAGCAGGAGTTTATGCTCACAATAGATGTTGTTTATAATCCCGCCCCCCAGCTACACTAGAAATTTCTCAAATGATTTCTTTATGCAAGCTGACGCCTAACGCCACCACCGCCGCCTGGGGCCCTGCTCCTTAGGGGATAATAAGCTGGAATCCTCCGTGTCCTTCTCACTGATTGCTGCTTATTAAGCTCCAGCACGGAGCGGAGCCTGTGTTTTTCCTCAGCCTTTTGCATCTCCTCGTGTGTGTGTGTGCTGTGCATACAATGATAGGAAGATGCTAATTTATACTACACTGCAGAACTGCCAAAAGAAGCACCGCCCTGCACGGGGACCCTGGGGAACCGAGTGGGGTGGAAGGGGCTCCGGGAGACCCCAGGAGAAGCAGACAGAGGTCCACAGGGGCGTGCAGGCTCGGGAGATGGTCTGAAACCACTGAGGTGGGGCGTTTCCAGGAGTGAGGCAGGTGGGTCTGAAAACAGCTGCTCCAAGCCTAACACGGTATTCTGTTCTCGGCAGAGTTTTAGGCCAGCTGGGCTCCTCCCAGCACCGTGGACACAGCAGACGAGTCCTTTGCTTAGAATATTTGTCTCCAGAGGTCTTGCTTCCGTGCCTGCCCACTTGCTCATTTGAGGAGATGGCTACAGAGAGGGTCAGGAATCCACGTTCTCGGTGTCGCCTGCTGGGAACCCCTGGAAGGAGACTCGAGGGTGTTCAGAACAGAGATATGGGGACCCTCGTGTGGTGTCCATGGCAACTCCGTAATCGGACCACCGCCGGCCTCCATCATGAAGCGTGACGGGGTGGCTGTTCATATTTTTAGCTCCTCGGAATGTTGAGGGTTTCATTAGCTGAGTCAGTAAGACTATAGGAGGAAAGTCACAACTGGTGAGAGTTGCAGGAAGAGAGCGACCGAGTCGGGACACCCCTGGGTGAGCATTGGCAGTAACAAGGGCTCAGGGCTGTAAAACTGACCTCCCCATACCCACCTTGGGTATTGCTTTGATCGCTGAACTTGTAATAAACATAATAAAGGTTTTTAAAATTAAATCTGTTAATACATTGAATTAAGCCCATGAGAAAAATTTCTTTTAAATTGGATTAATGTGCCACTTTCTTTTAGATTAAAATATAGCAATTTGGGGAAATTTTGAATGAATCCTTTAAAAGCAGTTAAATCACAGTTGAGCATCTTAAGGGCTAGAAACAGTTGCAATAGACGGTACCAATTTTTTCACTGATATTTCAAAAATCATCTGTAAGAGATAATATTTTGGCATCAAATATATTTCTCCTCCTTGTAATCTGTGTTTTAGATCCCAAAATGGCCAAATTCGTAGCTACCAGAGCATAAATTTCATGAGAAGAGAGCCTTGTCACTCTTACTCAGAGATGTAGTTTCAGTTCCTAAAACAGTGCTTAATGCCTAATAATTGATGGATATTATTTTTTTTAAAAAAGCACTTTTTAAAATTAATCAATTAATTTTTTTGGCTGCATTGGGTCTTTGCTGCTGCGTGCGGGCTTTCTCTAGTTGCGTCAAGTAGGGGCTACTCTTCGTTACGGTGTGCGGGCTTCTCATTGCGGTGGCTTTTCTTGTTGCAGAGCAGAGGCTCTAGGCACGCGGGCTTCAGTGGTTGCAGCACACAGGCTCAGGAGTTGTGGCGCACGGGCTTAGTTGCTCCACAGCATGTGGGATCTTCCCGGACCGGGGCTCAAACCCGTGCCCTCTGCATTGTCAGGTGGATTTGTAACCCCTGCACCACAAGGGAAGCCCTCAATGGATATTATTAAATGAGTAAATATACCCAACCCATCACACACACACAGACACATACACACACACAGACGCACACACACACACACAGACGCAATGTGACTTGCCTTTTAACACCTGGGAGGTTCAGAGAATGAATACTATTTGTCTGACCCATTTTGTGTAGATTTTTATAAATATATGTGGCTCTTTGACTTCACTCTAAATTTCCTCTAAACGAAATGTAGTTGTCAAGTCGTTCATGATTTATTACCAAGTGAAACTATTATCTCACTCCACAGGTCAGAAGGCATGGTCCTATATTGCTTTAAACACACACACCCCCATCCCAGGAAAACAATGGAAGGATGTAAACCTAAGTGCTGCTGGCAGGGTTTGGTGAGTTTTCTTCCTCTAGTTTTGCATATTTATATTTTCTAATTTTTTATCCTTGTGTATGCACTGCCTTCGTATCGAGAAGCTGACCGTATCTGATTAGGAAGAAGGGTTTGGGTTGGCCAAAAAGTTCGTTCGGGTTGTCTGCACGATGGGCAGAAAAACCCGAACGAACTTTTTGGCCAATCCCGGGGTCCGTGCTCTTTTCCACGAGCCACGCCCTCTCAGGGGTCAGCAGGCCACGTCTGACTCTCTGAGCTGCCGGCCCCAGTTCTCCTCGTGTCCCTTTAGGGACTTAGGTCATGGAGCTCTCAGAGGCCAAGCCTCAGCCAACGCAACAGTGCCTGGAGGCCCCGAGGAGAGTCACTGGGGGCTCTGGGGAGGCCAGACACGGCTCCCCGGGCACAGCCTCTCCTCCTGCCTGTGGAGATGGCTCCGGGCGGTCTCCTCCAGGGTCTCTTCTGACCCCTCCGCCCCCGCCAGGACGCGGATGCCCTGCTCCGGCCCCGTGCAGCCCCTGCTTCCAGTGACAGCACCTCCATGTGCCCTGTTCAGTCACTGGTTCTCCCTCCAACTTTATTAACTAAGACGAGGCGGGGGAAGCGTGGGAGGGGGAGGGGAGATGGAGGGAGAAGCGGGGGCAGGAGGAGGTGAGGAGGGTCTTTACTGCACGACGCCCCCGTTCCCGCCCTGGGGGTACAGCGCAGAGCCACTCAGACACACCCCAGGAAAAGCTGGAATCAACCAACTCCCCGCTCGATGAGTTATTAATTACACAAGTGGTTCCACCCAGAGGAGAATCACAGGGCTGAGAGGCGCCCAGAAAGGGAGGCCCTGGGCCAGAGGTGCCCCCGGCACTGATCTGAGCCCCGGGTCTCAGTCTGCGCAGGCTTGCCTGCTGGAGTGTCCAAGGAAAGGGAAAGGACTCCCCTTCATTCCCTGCCTGGGAGGACAGCAGGCCACTGCTGGGCAGCGCTTCCCGGGAGGGTGAGGTCTGCCCGCCCGGCAGCTGACCGGGGCCCTTCCCCTGGATGCACAGCACACCAGGGGAGCAGCTGGCGGGCAGAGAGGTCACAGGGCCCTGGGCCAGAGGTGCCCCGGGCTGCCCTGGTGGAGGAAACTGCCCCTCCCAGGTGCGTCGCCCCAGAAGACACTCTTGATTTGCTGCTGGCAGAGAGACAAGCAACACACAGGTCCTGCCAACTGGGAGGAGAAGAGGCCGAATCCAAGTGACCAGGCAACACCGCCACACGGAAAAGGAAGAGGACTCGGGTTCACTTATCCTTTCACGTGGTGAACACCACAGGGGAGCTCTGGAGCCCAAAGTGGAGAGGAGAGGGAATTAGCAGAGCGCGATGGCACCCTGCTACAGGGCAGTGACCACGAGGCCAGGATGCTGAGCCAGCAGTAGACCTGTGTCGTCCCTGGTGGTCACATCATCCACGTCCAGGGGACGGCCACCACAGCCGATGCTGGCCCACAGGACACTGTGATACATCCGACAGCATGACCTCCCTAGGCTGCAGATGGCACGAGGGATCTGCTGACACAACCTACATCACGGAGCCTCATGAGGCTGGAAGGACAGATCTCGTCCCCGGCAACTAGAAAAGGATGGATCGTCCCCGCTTAGGGCCTGTGGAGTAGAAGGGATTTTCCTCTCTCTGTAGTATTTCTGATGTGTCTGAAATGCAGGCGTTTCTGGGCAGAGCATCAGGGTCCTAAGTGTACCTGGTCTCGTGGGGAGGAATGCGCCCCCTAGTCAGCAAGGCACTCGGGAGGTGTTGTCATTGCTGTCGGTCTGGGTGTCCTGGGATTCGGGAAGGATTCGGAAAGGAGAGCAGTGTTTGGAGGTAAGAGAGATGGGGCTGGGCGGGCTGTGGCTCCTGAAGGCCTTCTCCACAGGTCGCGGCACTCCTGCCGTCTCCCCTTCTCGTAGCTGTGAGGCTGAACTGGGGCAACAGATGACATCACAGCCCAGGCGAACGCAGCGTGACGGGCCTGCGAGAAAATCAGGGTGAAGCAGCCCCCACTGGGGAGGGCAACTTCTAGAAAACCACACTTAGTACCTGTTTAGATACTAAGGTCTTGGTTGAAAATCAAGCCGCTCGAGAGACTTACAGAAAACATGACAGTGTGGAATCGTGGCTAATTAGGGACAAGGCCTCCTGAGTTTGAATTCTGGCTCTAGTCCTTACCAACTGTGTGACCTTGGGCCAGCTAGCTACCTTCTATGGCTTCAGCTTGCCCAGCCGCAAGGTTGTGAGGACGGAATTCCTTGTGCCGCAGGCTTGCTGTGAGAGCTGAGATAGTGAGTGCGAGCACTTAGATCATCGCACAGCTCATCGTAAATACGCAGTAAGGATCAGTTGTTAAAACAAATTCCTGTCCCCCAGAAAAGCTGGTTAGATCTGATGAGCCCACAAAGGGACACAGAGGCCGCTTTCCTTCATAACTGCCGCTGGAGGCCCGGCCTGGCTTTCTGGCCAGCCAAGCCGCCAGGTGGGCGTAATGCGAGCTTTGCTCTGCTTTCGTTCTGTAGCAAAGCTTACTGCTAAATGTGAAAATTCAGAGACCATGTTGCCAAAAAGAAATCGCATCATTCCCTGAAATGGCAACCAGTTCCTACTTACTAATTTGGGGTGTTTAGGGAATTCCCTCAGAGGCCCAGTGCCCTGTTTTCCTCGAATTGCCTCCTATTATAGCTCTTTCATTAGCATCACACAGTCCAAGACTCTCTGACCCACAAGAATGCCTCTTGGTTTCCCTAGGAATCAGAGAGGAACAGAGAGTCATTTTCCCATCCCAAATTCTTTCCTTTCTTGAGCTCCTTCCCATAGCTCAGGTACCGTGTTGGGTGCAGGTAACCTAGACACAGGTGCAGGTCGTCACCTCCAGGCTCTCGCAGGCTGACGGGAGGGTCAGGCAAGAGAACTCGCGCGTGTCTGTCTGGAGTTTGCAGGCACCGGGCCTGATGGAAAGGGAGAGTGGGCACCTGGGGAGCCTGCACCCAAGAAAGATGGGAGGCGGATCCTGAGGGTGAGAGAGGCGGGGAGGGTCTTCCGGGAGAAGAGTGTGTGCAAAGGTCCAGGGCAAGGGAGCATCTCGAGTTCAAGACCATGAGAGATTCCATGAGGCTGAAAGCAGCTTCACGTGGAGAGTGGGGAGAGCTGAAGGGCAGAGCTGCACAGGGGCACAGGCTGGTCACGAGGGGCTCCACTGGACCTCACTTTAGGCCCAGGGGCCATGGCAGGCCACGGCGGGCCACTGCAAGATATTTGGGTTGAGAGAAAGGCACACTGGGTTTGCGTCAGAAGTGCCTCTCTGGCACTGGCAAGGCAGCCAGTCGGGCCGGGGCTGAGGTTTGAGGCCACGGTGACGCTGAAGCAAAGGTGGGAGAGCTGAGAGGGTCGGGGGGCAGGCCACCCTTAGGACGGATGCCCGGGGGCCTCGGGGCAGACGTGGCACTGGCTGTGGCCGCGGGTGCCTTCCCCGCCGGGAAGAGCCTCTCTCCCACTGGGCTTGCCTCTGACCGGATCTGAAGCCCATTGGGCCCAAGTCCTAATTCTCAAGCTGCTCCTGCTTCGGGGTCCTTGTAGCGACCCGTGACCGTCCCTCAGCTTAGGGCATTCAGCCCTCGGGCTCCACCAGACTCTTGCCGGCAGTTCAGGGCTCTGGGCAAAGGCCATGCCCACCCCAAACCTAAACCAAGTCCTCCTGTTACGATGCCCGCTACCTCACCTTCACGACGTTTAGGGCAACGTACAATGATGTATTTGGACGCATGGCTATTAGTTTTATATTTAGCTCCCCGTAGACTGTGGTCCCCATGGGGCAGGACCCCTGAGTCCCGGGCCCCAGCAGATCCCAGTTAGCACTTGTGCGGCGTCAAAGGAGAGACGCAGCAAGAGAGAGACCGGGGGGCTTCCGGGGTTCCAGGGCTGAGGGTGCCACGCCGTTCAGCCCGGGCAGGGGGACAAGGAGAGGGGAGCTTCCAGGGTCCGCAGCCAGCCCCGCAGCCGCGTCCATGAGGACCCGCCCTGATGCACGCCTCACCGTGTCTTAAAGCACAGTCTCTGGGGTTCACGCCCCACACACAGCCCCGTGCAGGTGAGGGCCTGGGCCCGCCCCTTTCTCTTGGTGCCTTTTCCCACCGCGGGCCTGGAGAAGCATCCCCGAGGAGAAACGTGATGAGGAGCCACAGACCCTCCTCCTGGGCCTCAAGGACCTGGGTGTGTGGCAGTGTCTTCAGCTGCAGACATTGTTTGTCGTCTGGGCGGGGACGTGGCACTCGGTGCTAAGGAGGGAAAGCTGGGGCTCGTGGGTGTGCGGCGCTGGTGGCCAGGGCAGCCGGGGTCTCAGGCCGCTTCTCCACCTCCCGCTCTGCCCGGCTCTGCCCCGCTCTTCTCCCTCACATCACTTCCTCTCCCTGAACTTCCGTGGCCCCCGCTGCACTCTGGTCAAAGTCCAGACCTGGTCACGACACGCCTCCTCCAACCTCAACGCAGGCACCGGGGGCCCGGATGTAAGGCCCGCAAACGGGCGCTGCGGGTGCGGGAAGGTCTGTCTGGCGCCCGCGATTCCTCAGTGCCGTGTCCACATTTCCAGGGCGTTTTCGCGGCGTTGCGCTTTGGTGACAGTGGCTGTGTTTGGGCCCCAGGACAGAGCTGGGCCGATGCCCCCTCCTTGTCCCAGCACGTCCCGCCCACGTCCGTCAGTTCTGACCCTCGACATACAGATGAGGGTGCCGTGGCCTAGGGCGCGGATGGCGCCCCGTCTGACCCCAGAGACCGAGCCCTAAATTACTGAGGACACCACCTTCCCCAAACACCCCGCCGGAAGATCAAACCAGACGTCCTTAACACCGCGGCGACTGACCTGCAGCCTCACTGTGACGGTGGAGTCAGTGTTTGAGATGCCCCCTCCCTCCTTCCTTCCTTTCCTCATCAATGACACAAACGTAAAAGCCCATGAAGGCAAAGCGTCGTGCTGTGAGGGACACTGGGAGAGTCTTCCAGAAACCGGGAGCCTCCAGGGTTATTTCCAGTTTGTGTGGGTGGAAGTGTGGGTGTGACATTCCTAGTAGAGTGAGAAATGAAGTCCCTCAACAGATTTTTAACAGTTACGACCCGTTTTAAATTTTTGCATTTAGCAAATTAATGCTTTTATATATAATTATGACATTCACAAGATAATTGTACGATTTAGAAATGTATCAACTCCTACTATTTTATCGGCAGGGTGGTCTGATAATGAGACACATGTTTAAAAATGTATGTAACCTTTATAGAAACCCAGAGAAGAAAAATGTCACCTCTCAACCGTGGTACTGTATTTTTGTGATAATTGGTGAGACCACATTGGGAAATAACACTGAAAATCGAAATCTGAGTGTCTTCACTTGGCTCAGGCCCAGGCTAAAGGGCACTGCTGCCCCCAGCCCACTCCCACCCCTGGAGAGGCCCTGGGTCGGAGGGGTGGGTGGTCCCCGCCCGGGAGGAGCAGAGTCCAGCAGGTTTACGCGGCTCCCCGCACAGCGCCCGGGCTCTCCCGCCCCCCAGCTGAGTGGCAGGTGCGGCAGGCACAGACCCCGCCCCAGGCATGGCCTCTGCCCGCCGTGGGTGCATGATGGGTCCGAAGGGAATGTGTGTTTTGGGGAGGTGGGCCTGAGAGCCTGGTGGGGTGGGGAGGGCAGCCGGCTGCACAGAGACAGTGAAGCACCGCCGGCGGGCAGGAGACCACGGAGCCGGGGAATGCGTGCTGGGGTCGAGGTTCCCTCACGCACTGCTGAGTGTGTGGCTTTCCTCTCGTCTGCTTGCAAAGCACCTCCAGTTGGGAAAGAGATTCAAGCCTCTCTGCAGTTCAGTCAGCAAAACAGGAACATTGCACAGGCTTTGTGGGAGGATTTATGGAACCGATCGCATGTCCCTAGTGAACCTGAAATGGCCCGAATGGTGCAGAATCTGAGGCGAGTTCTGCGTATCCCACGATACATCTTCTGTGTGCACAGGCCTGGGGCACTGGCAGCCTGCATAGGGCTCGTGATCATCCGCTTCAAACGTGCCTGAGAGGACAACAGATCTGCCTGCAGTGGCCTCTGGGCCATCCCTGAGCCAGCACAAACAATCCACCTCGCCTCTCCGTCCCCACGTCCACTACCCATCCGTCTACCCAGCCACGGGGCCATCAAGGCTTCTGTACGTCCACCCACCCATCCATGTGTCCGTCAGTCCGTCCAACACAGACTTACAGAGCACTTTCCATGAGCAGGTCTGGCTGCTGAGGACACAGAGAGCTCCTCCGCCCTCAGAGCTCACATCCCAGAGCAGGGAGGACGCAGGCCAGTCTGCTCTGACGGGGCCGTGCTGGGCACCACAGATCTCCGCAGAGGGAGATCGGGGGAGCCCTTCTGGTTCAGATGGGGCAGCCGGGATGTGACCTGAAGGACAACCAGCCCCTCCAGGTGATTGGGAGGCTCAGAAGTAAGAGAACACAGCCGCTGCTTGGCTGCCGCTGCCCTCTACCCCCACCTTCCCTCCCTGCTGCCCGGACTACCCCCCTTCCCACAACCTTCTCCAAAGGTGGAGACACAGGCTCCACGCGCTGGTCGTGGCTGCAGGCGGAATGACGTGGTTTAGCCCAGGGTGCTCGTGAGGAAGCTTTGAGTCTAGCCCCTGTGCTGGCATTCCCCACGAGCTGCTGTGTGCAAACTCGGGCAAAGAGCCCTGCGCGTGTAGAGGACACGGCTGGGGCAGGACCCGCTGGGGCCACGAGGCAGACGCGCGGATGGAGAGCAGGTGTCTCTGAAACCGGCAGTGCTAGCGGCGGGGCCTCCAGTGGCACCTGCAGGAGGAGTCCCCATGGACGGCTGTGCTTCTCTTCCCTTTGTTTTTCGCAAAGTAACACTCACAGAGGTCAACTGCACGAGACTATCCTTTTGTAGATCAAAGCAGCTGAATATTGACAATTTAACGTGGTTCGCTGAGCACGAAAGTCTAGGGTTTTTACCAGGAGCTCCCGGGAGAAGAATCACTTTGCCTCAGAGACTTCGACCCTTGAACGAACCAGTGTCTGATCAGATGGGCACTTTTCTTCCCACCTCGCGGACAGGGAAACAGATGCTCAAGCCACACGGCCCACATGCGGAGAGACAGACCGAGGTTTCCCGACTCCAGACGTGAGGCACCTGGTCTTCACTCGCAGATGAGCAGCCTCTGGCTCCGCCGGCCCCAGCTGGCCCGCTGACCTGGGCGTCCAGGCTCTATGGCCATCCCAGCCTCGGGCAGGGGCACCTGGGGGCAGCTCACCTTGCCGCTGCTCCGACCCGACAACGGGAACTGGGCGTCACGCTGGCCTCGCGCTCCTGGCTGGGCACCCCCTCGCCCAGCGACACGTCTGCGTTCTGCTGAACTCCACTCCTGAACTGGGATGCGCTGCCCCACAGGCTGACTCTGGGACTTGCTGGCCCCGGGCATTTCCTGCCCTGAGCCGCGAGTCTGTCCTCCTGGGTGGAGGGGGGTCCCTTGCCAGGACGAGCCCCTCCTGGGGCCGTCGCCTGTGCCGCAGTGAGTAGGGCTGGGCGGTGCTTCCTGCCAGTCCTCTGCCCCCAGACTCTCCCTCTTCTCACACAGGCTCCATGGCAGCTGTTGGGCGGACGTGGGCATCTCTCCAGCTGGTCCTCACTTGAGTTCCACCGTCTTGAGTGGGCAACCTTCACAGACTCTTCCTGCACTGCACGGACCAAGAAAGCACCAAACGCAGAGGCTGTGGAGACCAGGAGTGTTTTTAGGGGCTACGTGGTGGGTCTGGGTGAACAGGAAGGGAGGAGGGGCCGGGAGGCAGCCCTCAGCGAAGGGTGCAAGGAAGCCCGCAGCAGCCTGGACAGGGCGCAGGGCCCGCACACCGCCCAGGCTCACGGAGGTGACTGGTGAGGCTGGCCTCCCCGCGGACAGTGCCGACCGTGAGTGAAAGCCCCCCTGACGGCCTTTGAGACCCGGCTTCGTCCGTGCGGGTGGACCAGACTGTCCTGAGGACGGCAGGTGGCCCGCGGTCCCCGCTCACCGCCCCCCGGCCCGCCACACAGCAGGCAAGGTGCGCACGTGCTCAAGCTCCAGAGCACGGTCCTCGCAAGGTTCACATGTACGTATGTTCACGCACACACGTGGGCACACGAACACCGGCGCCCACACAGCCACACATGCACACACACACACACCACTGCCGCCGCGGACACCTGAGGGTGGGGCTCCCTGAAGCCACGTGTAAACCCCTAAGCGGAGTGGCCTCTGCCCCTCCCGGAGCCCCCCAGGTCTGATCCCAGGCTCCCTGGGGGCAGCTCCTGGGTTGTAGGCCCAGGTGTCAGTGGACGGCTGGCTTCCTGCCTCTCCTTGGCTGAAGGGGACCCTTAGGAGGCCTAATAAGCCACCAGAGCCACGCCTCCTGATGGGGCTGGGGTGGGGTGGACCCCGCCCCAGACGCACGAGCTCCGGCCCGTGCCGCACTCTCCCCTCCCAGGAGGACTGCACTCCTCTCGGCCAGGGCAGCCCCAGCACCTCGCCCCTTGCAGCCAGGAGTCAGGGCCAGAGCAGGGCCTCATGCACCAGATCCCTGCCCTCCTCTGACGCTTAATTTTCGGGAACTTGCTTGTTTTTTAATGTGGCAACAGCCTCCAGTCCTGCATCCTGGACGCCCAGTAAATATTTACAGAGCAGCTGAGAGGCCCTCGCCTGGGTGCAGCTGGCCTGCTGGAAGTGGGCGGGGGGGGGGGGGGCAGCGCAGCAGCGAGGACGCCCTTCCAAAGGGTGGGGCTGGACCCCAAGGCTCTGCACGGAGGGCGCTGGGTGCCCTGCTTGTTCTCTGCAAACGAAACATCTCAGCCAAACAGAAAGCAATCCCCTTCCTCAGTCCCCGTCCATGAAGGTGAGGTTCCCGCAGCCCCGTGGGCTCCCGCCCCCTCCTTGTTCACTGTCCTGCTTCTGAACATACTTCGCTTTCACCCCATTAACTAAGTCGGCCCCTCCCCTCCCCCACCGCGGGCCCGGCAGTCCAACACCAGGTCTGAAGGTCTGCATCCTTGTCCAGAGGGGCAGGTGCCACCTCCACACGGTGCCCTGAGCCACGGCGGCCCCAAGCGCATCACCCAGAGTGAGAGGAATAAGACCCCGGTCCCCTTGCGGCCAAGCTCCAGGGACGCCCCTGGGGTCCCTCCATGAAGCTCTGTGTGTACAAGTGTGCTTTTGGGGTGCGCAGTACTGACATGTGCGCACAGAAGCGCTCAGCCCAAAGCGGTGAGTCCAAAGGCAGAGAGCGCCGACCATCGTGGAGGGCGATGCCGACCCGTGTCACCGGGGTGTCCTGGAGGAAGGACAGAAACAGCCGCCTGCAAGCTGGGCGTCCTCTGGGGGCCACACCCAGCAGCCGGGACCCGAGGGGGACAGAGGAGGGCATCCAGGGCTCATCTGCACTGTGGCGTGTGGCTCCGGGAGTCCAGCGCTTGCGGGAGACCTGACATTTGCGGAAGCAGAAGAACCAGTTTGTGCTGATGGCAGCTGCTTCTGTGGGGAGGAAGTGGCAGAACTGGGACCAGATTCGCAGTGGGGGCTTTTGGGTCAGAGGTCCCAGAGGAGCGAGTGGCCGCCCCTGCCCTGGAGAACACAGGCAAGAGTCCAGCGCCCACAGGCCTGCAGCCATCAAGGAGGAAACATCTTGCCCACTTGGTGGTTGGAGGAGGAGGGACGCCCTCCCACACCCAGGGGACCAGAAGCTAGAGTGACCGTGGGGCGCCTGAGGACCTGGACCCAAGCCCCGCCCTCTGCCCTGCACACCAGGCCTGGGGCCCGAGAGGCACCCGTGCCCACCTGGGTCAGGGGAGAGACAGGCAGGACCAGCAGGGCGGAGGCTCGGCCCATTTCCAGGCCTGCCCTTGAGCGTCCAGGAAAAGGGTAAAGAGAAGGAAACGTCTCTCCTGTTGACTCCCTCCCTTTAGAAAGCCCCATGCTCTGACAGCTGAGGCCCGACCGTCACCCCGTCACCCCAGCCGATGGCTTCTCCCCGCTCCCAGCGGTCTCCTCAGGGCCAGGCCTTGGGCTGGGGCGGCTCCCGGGCAGGAGCCACGTCCCCAGCGGGGCAGCAGGCGACTTCTGTACGTCTCCTGGGCCCCACCCTCTCCTGTCCTGCATCCTCCAACTTCAAGGCCTGCTCTGACCTCCCCCAGCTCCCCGCTGGCGCTCCCTGAGGCACCTCACTGCATCCTCCTCATTATCTCCTGGACACACCTGTCTTCCCTCTCCCCACCTGCCCCCGGCACCGAGGTGTCCCCGGGCCCCGACCCCTGGACACAGGTCACCAGTGACAGCTCCCAGATGCACCCAGGCACTCAGCTCTGCCTGCTGGCAACCTGACCCACCTCCCCCGAGACCCTCACAACCTGGACAAACTGGCCCCGATTTCCCTCCTGGCCCTCTGCCCGAGCAGCTTGGCCCCTGGAGTGACTGTCCTCCAGCCCTGCCCTTACCCACCGGTCCCTGCCTGGCGCTGGGTACTCTCTGTCCCAACGGTGACAGCGCGATCGGGACCCAGCTCCCACCACCCGCACTCCGGTCCCTGCTGTCCTGAAGTCCCCACGTGGTTGAAGCGGCAGATGGAGTCGCCCCGTAACCATTTAACCGAATGCAAGACCTTGTTAATTTTAGGCAACTCTAACTGGTACCAAATTCTTCCTCCTGCCCCACCTCCCCCAAACAGGCCTCCATTGACATTCCCACCTCTCCCATGGAGTTTGGAAACCGATCCCCCGCTCTCCCGCCCCCGCGCCTCACCCAGAGCCTGAGCTGTCTGCAGCCAGCCCCGTGGGCGCCCCTGCTCGTCTCCTTCTCTGAGTCTTGGCCTCCGGCTGGTCGGGTGTGAGGCCCGCAGCCACCAAGTGCAAATGGGCAGAGCTTCTGTGCTCGGCACCCAGGGGCCGTCCCCGTGCGAGGGGAGCACCCCGTGTGTGCCTGACCCACACCCCCTGTACCGAGGGCAGCCACGGGCTCGCATCACCAGGTGGTCTGGGTCAGGCTTCACAGAGCATCCGTGTGGGCTGTTCTGAAAGCTTCTGGGGGTCCTGGCTGGTGGCTTCCATGCAGGACACCCTCACTAGAGAATGCTGGACAACTGGGAGAGGAGACTGCAGTCCAGCGAGGCAGATGGCATCACAGGGCAGGGCAGGAGTGGGAAGTGCCTTCTAGAAAGCTCTAGAGCGTGCAGTGCCCTCCTAGTGCTGGGCAGTGGGCCTCAGACCTCCCTCTCTGGGCGCTGACTGCAGAGGCCCTGCGTTTGGCAAGGGTGGCCGGCTGGCACCCTGTCCCAGCGGAGGCCTCTCCACAGCCCTGGGCCTCTCGGCTTCTCCGTGAGCTGTGGAGTCTGTGCAGCTCCATCTCCCAGGCTGGAGGGAGGCTCCAGGAGGCTGAACACCGTGCAAGGGACACTAGGGCCAGGTGCTGCCACCAGAGCCCACGGGGCCTGCTCGGACAGGCGGGAAGCCTTGGACGGGTGACGCCATGTGGCCAGGATTCCACGTGGAGGGAGCCAGTCCACGGTTCTCTGAGTGCTGGTCCTTTGAGATCAGTGGTCATGGACAAATCCAGCCCCTGCCCCCCCCGCCTGGTTTTGCAGATCCTGGGAGCAAAGAATGATTCTCACATTTTCCAGCAACAGAGGAAGAAACAAAAGAAGAATTTATTTTGTGACACACGAAAATTATATGAAATTCAAATTTCACAGTCATAAATGAAGCTGGAACACAGCCAGGCCCACCCGTTACTGGTGGGCGCGGTGCTTCATGCCACAGCTGCAGGGCTGTCATGAGGAGCGGGCCTGGGTCCCCACCAACCACAGGCAGACTTCTCATTGTGCACCCTGCAGATATTCTGTTTCTACAGATTGAAGGTCGGGGGCAAGCATCGGGCAAGTCTATTGGCGCCATTTTTCCAACAGCACTTGCTCACTTGGAGTCTGTGTCGCATTTCGGTAACATGCAACATTTAAACTTTTTCATTAGTGTCGTATGTGTTATGATGATCTGTGAATCATAACGCTGAAGGCTCAGTTGATGGTTAGTGAATTCTAGAATAAATTTTTTTTTTTGCGGTACGCAGGCCTCTCACCGCTGTGGCCTCTCCCGTTGCGGAGCACAGGCTCCGGACGCGCAGGCTCAGCGGCCACGGCTCACGGGCCCAGCCGCTCCGCGGCATGTGGGATCCTCCCGGACCGGGGCACCATCCCGCGTCCCCTGCATCGGCAGGCGGACTCCCAACCACTGCGCCACCAGGGCAGCCCTGGAATAAGTATTTTTTTTTTTTTTTTTTTTTTTTTTTTTTTTTTTTGCGCTATGCGGGCCTCTCACTGTTGTGGCCTCTCCCGTTGCGGGGCACAGGCTCCGGACGCGCAGGCCCAGCGGCCATGGCTCACGGGCCCAGCCGCTCCGCGGCATGTGGGATCTTCCCGGTCCGGGGCACGAACCCGCGTCCCCTGCATCGGCAGGCGGACTCCCAACCACTGCGCCACCAGGGCAGCCCTGGAATAAGTATTTTTAATGAAGGTGTGCACGCTGTTTTTTAAACATAATGCTACTGCATACTTAATAGCTCCAGCACAGTGCAGACGTTACTTTCATATGCACCGGGAATCCAAAAACCTGCTGCGACTCTCTTGGTTGCGATATTCTCCTTATTGTGGGGGTCTCCACACAAAGCTGGAGGAAGGACACCCAGGCCCCCTTCCCTCAATGTTGGCGCTCTGGTTCTCAGGCCCAAGGGCTTGCACACCTGGCCGCCAGCCTGCAGGAGCCCCCAAAACCGTGGGCGCAGACCCCCCCCCCCCGTAACGCACTTAATAATGCATCCGTGTATGCTGTTGGTCTGCTCCTCTGCGGAACCCTGATGGATACAGGAGATGAGGAAGGTTAAGTGAGGCTGCAGGTGAGACATAATCTGACAGGACAATGCCTTGTAAGGAAGGACGAGATCTCCTCACTCGCATGCACACTCAGGAAAGGTCATGTGGAGACACAGCAAGGAGGCAGCTGTCCACAAGCCAGGAAGAGACCTCTCACCAGGACCCAAGCACGCTCCAACCACCTCCAACTCCCAGCTGCTGACTGCGAGGAAACGCATCTCTGTTGTTTAAACCCCAGCCTGTAGTCCGTTGTCGTGGCGACCTGAGATGCCTCAGACCGATTTGGTACCAAGAAGGCAAGTACTGCTGTAACCAACACCAAAGTGGGAGCAGCCTCGGGTCTGGGTGATGGGCAGAGGCCAGAGGAGTTTTGAGGTGCATGTTAGAAATACGGACATTAGAGGCGATTTTGGTGAAGACTCAGAAAGAAAAGAAGAGAGCTGGTGAGAAAGCTTCTGTCTTCTCAGAGAGTACAGAGATAACCAGGGCAGGATGGTGGCAGAATAAGACAACATGTTAAAATACAGCTGAGGAAAGGAAAAGCAGCTTTGCAAACCGCCATTGACATGGCCTCCTTTGGGGAAGGCGGGGGGCTTCTTGGGGGCTTTGCCCCACGAAGATTGCATCCCACGAATGACAAAGGGACATAACAGTAAGCACACCTCAGGGGAGCACTTACGAGAAACCAGGGGCTTGATGCACATGGATGCGCCTTTCCAGGAGTGAAGCACGTGCCGTGCCGTGCTGTGCACTGCATGTGGGGTACGTGACAGAGGGTGCTGGTTGGAAGGGTCTCGAGCTCCCGCCTCGCCCCCACCCCCCCGTTTTACGGACAAGGAGCTCGAGCCCCATCTTTGCATCCAAGACTGCAAAGCAAACTCACGGTGGAGGCCCAGCCCTCCTGCTGCTCCCAGCCCTCCTGCTGCCCCCAGCTGCCCCTGCTGCCCCCAGCTGCCCCTTCCCGCTCTGCTCCCACTTGGCACCAACGTGGCTCAGAGCCCTTTACACCCCAGGAAGTGATCCCATTAAATCAGAATTGAGGTTGCGTGTGGGACCACATTCCCAAGCGTATAACCAGCACCCAACAGCATGCCGGCGCCGGGGCTCAGCGGCTCCCATCCAGAGTGGCCTGGCTGGGAGGCCTGGGCTACCCTCAGCAATCTCGGCCTAGTGGGCAGAGACTCAAGTTTAAACAAACATGTCTAATAAGCGTCTTAGCTGCTAATGCTTTCCTGGATCAGAGGGGTTTCACCGGCTGCCTCTGCAAAAGGCATTTGCTGTTTTAGATTCTTGGTGAGCAGGGTCGAACCTAACACATCCTTGCCCCTCTTTTTTACTCAGGGACTCTTCATAGTAGTATATGATCTCCTAGGATTTATCACAAAATTCCATCAATTTTGAGCGGTAAAAACAGCTCTTAAGTAATAAATAATTTCTTTAAATTTATGCACTGTTAAAGTATGTATTATAAAGTTCATTTAAACATGAACTTCTATAATAATTGTGAGTTACTCAGCAAGTAATATATATTTTCTTTGCATTCAATTAGTAATGTAAGAAAAACCCATGATTCATCAATAAATTTAAGGTAAATTATTGGGTGTATTGAGGGACTGGATGTATATTAAAATATGGAATTACTTTCACGTATTATACCCTCAAACTATGATTCAAATTTTAGAATTTTCTTCCTTTCTAGCTTCAAAAAACCCAGAAGACCTGCTTCTCTATGGGTCATGTTTTGTTCCCAAATGACACAAGGGCCTACGGACAGTCCTGGAAGCTCCTCTTTGCGAACAGTTGATGGTGTTGATGGTGTGAGGACCTGTGCTAAAAACAAATGAAAAGTGGAATCGGTGACTCCGTGACGAGGGTCCTTGCATTCTCCTTTTGTCCTGTTGGATCGGGAGGAAGTCCCACTGCGTCTTTAAGCACCCTGACATGTCTGTTGTACCGGGATTTTGGTATATGGACGCCCCTCATGAGCATCCTGGTTCATTTCCAGGACTGCTACAATTTGTTTAAATGCCTGTCAGCTGTTCTTATGCTTCCTAAATAACCGCTATGAATTTAAGTCAAATAATGTATGGTTGTCATGGAAACGCCCTAGAACTGAGTAAAAGAGAAGATGATCCCGTGGCCATGGTGGCCCCCTGCACGAACAGCCCCCACATGCACCAGATCCCCAAGAACTTCTGCCCTTGGAGGCTCTCAAATGGGCCTCTTTAAAAATGAAACTATATTTTTAAATGGTTATTTCTTGGTTTTTTTTTTTTTAATTTCTTGATTTTTAAATGGAGAGTGAAACAGTCATTTTTCTTTTCTTTAGCATCTTGACCCCCAGCATGGATTCATCAGCCCGGTTCCTGCTCTCCTGGGGCTTTACACGCACGTCCTTTTTTATGTTTGATTAGAGCACAGCTCCGATGTTGAAACGTGGGCCTCGTGAGAGTGGGGTGGGGGGATGCTTGGGGGCCCACCTGCTTGCCCAGCTCTCCATCCTCAGGCCTCCCCAGCAGAATTCCGTGCCGCCCACACCTTTGGCCCTCCTTTCAGCTCGTCCCTTCCTCTGGGCTTGACACTGATTCACCACCTTCAGCTCTTCAGGGTCAAACCCTTTTGACCTTCCCAACCTGGGGAAGAAGCTTCTCTGCACTGAGCTGCTCGATTATGCCCACTCTGTCCAGCTCCTAGTGGAGGTTTCATTCCAGTGCTGTGATTTGTCACTGCTACGCCTCCCAAGTTTTCCAATCTCCTAATTTTTCAACAAATGAGACATTGTGAAAAGTCTTACTTATCTTAGCCAAATATCTCAATTAAAATGTTCCATTCCAAAAACATGACCCCGAGTTTGGCACCTTCTTGGTTGCATGAAACAGCTTCTTCTCCTTAAGAGCCACCAAGGAGCTGCTTCCTGCCACTTTGTCACTGTTAGGACGTGACAGATGAGCCCAGGCTGTCCCCGTGTGAACTGAGCAAGCCTCTCACAGGGAAGGGACAGCCCACAGGGTTCTCCCCACGCTGGCCCCGAGGGGGGACCCTCAGGCCACCCACATCCAGCCTCTCAGAGCTGGTGCTGCCGGGAACCGTCCCGGGGGGCCAGGCACGTGCGTGACCCAGAGCTGGGAGACATCTCCGAGGAGAGCGCAGGAGGCGTGTGGTTCCTGGGCCGTCATGGGGACTGCGCTGAGAAAGGAACCCGCAGCGCCCCAGGGTCCCTCGTGGGTGCTGTCTTGGGGCAGGGAGTGGGCGCTGCTCAGACAGGCTGAGGAAATGTCCCAACGCTTCTGACACACAGACGGGAAGGGCTGGAGTGGTGGACTGTGGTCACCTGTGATGAGACAAAGACACAGCGGGGGGGCCCGGGCTGGGTCCCTGGGGTGAAGGGCAGCAGTGAAAAGGGAACCCACGGGTCTCGGGGGAGGAGAAAGCAGGACAGCGAGCTTCACAGAAGCTGAAGGAAGAGCGCCTTCCCCAGAGGAGCAGTCAGGGGCCTGCGCACACGGCTGCGGTGCCCGGGACAGGGGGACCAGGCGGGGCTCAGCGGGGACAGGGCCCTGGCGGTGCTGGACAGCTGCTCCCGGTGACGGGTGCCGGGCATGAGGACCGGGGAAGGCGCCCCCCACCCAGCGGCCCCCTCCCGCCTCCCTGCTGGCGCACGCTGGGGTCGGAGCCTCACTCATCTCCAGCGCCGTGGATACCCGATCATCACACCGGAAATGGGCGCGGAAATCACCATCTTGAAATTAAAGTCATATTTTAATTCTTTAGTGAATTTTCTCGAAGGGTTACAGCACATTTCATTAGACAGGTGTCTGCTCCCTTGCAGCACGTTGAGAAACTTCCAAGAATAGGGCTGCTTCATGCCCCCCGAGGGGAAGCTCAGGAGAGGCTTGGGTACCTGCCTGAAAAGCTCCATCATCTTTCCTGTGAACAGCTGATCCAGGACGGAAACACTCACGCTGGTGTTCTGTAAATTTGGTCTTTGATGAATGAGGTTAACCTTTAAAAGGTGCAGGGAGTTATATGTCCTGTACGTTTCCTTCTGTTTCCAGTTGACCGGCAAACAATTTCGAATGATGTCAGACAGGTATTTTTTTCCCCTAACTTTTTATTTTGAACTAACTTTAGTCTCACAGAGCATTTCCCTGGGGTGAGCAGCTTGCTGGGCCAGAGGGCGGCCCCAGGATCAGGAAACTCACTACCTACTGAGGCCCACCGTTCCCACCCCTCAGCCCCACGCCGTGCCCGCCTCCTCCAGTCTAAGATCGCCCTTGGACTCTCCTGTCCCCTCACCACTTGGAGCTTTGGAAGAGCAGTAATGATGTGTCTTGTCCAGTGTTCCTCAGCTGGGGTCTGCCTGACGTTTTCTCACCGTCGGCCTGGGGAAGGGCCTTCTCTGTCTCCTTCTCGTGCACAGGTCAAGGGGCTCACGGCCTCCACACAGCTCATCTCTGTGAGGCTGACCTCCTCTCTCCTAAGGGCCGTTCCCTCCACGTTTCTCCACGTGAGGTTACAGAGCTAGCGCCCCAAGTGTATGTGCGGTGTGAGAGCTTAAGTTAAACATCTCCACAGGTATGAGGAGAGACCCAGCCACCTCCACCCGCCGCGAGGGGAAGGTTTCATCAAAAACCACAAGGTCGCGAGCTCGGAAGGTGTGGTGGCCGGACACCCCAAGGCCTCAGGTCCTGGTTGTGTGGGTCGTGGGGATGGCTGGTGTGCCAGGCCTGTGCACTGGATCGTTATTGAACATGGCACCTATAAACAAGTAGGTTAAAACATTGCTCAACCCTGCGTGTTGACAGGTCCCAGGTCGGCACCGCAGGGGATGTCTGCGCAGGAAGAATCACCCTGGAGGAAGGGAAACCGCAGTGGAGAGGCTTCAGCTCTGCGAGGAGCGACGAGCAGCAGAGGCTTCTCGGGCTGGATTTGAAGGACTCAGCCCAGTACGGCGCAGCCTTTCGGGAAGAGAGGAAGGGGAGGACGCTCATCACACGGTGTGACCTCAGCTCTCATTCATCAACACGCAACCCGCTCTCTGCCACCGGAGGAAGTTCCCACGGATTCCGTGGGGACCCAGGTGGTGGGACAGGCTCTCCTGTCAGCGGAACCGGGAGTCCTCAGCCAGGCAGCCTGCCATCAGGGTCCCAGGCCCATCCCGGGCTTGGAAATCAACCTGCCATTCAGGGGGTGGGCGGGGCAAGTCATGTGTACAGTCCACCTTCACATGCACCGCCTTCATCACAGCCGCCAGCTCCTCGAGCATAGCTGCCACAGACGCCGCTCCGCCGCTGCAGTCTGGAAGGTGAGAGGAAGGAGGAAGGAGGGAGGGAGGGAGGGAGGGAGCAGTGAGGAAGCAGTGAGAAGGAGGGAGGAAGGAGGGAGGAAGGAGGGGGGAAGCAGGGAGGAAGCAGGGAGGGAGCAGTGAGAAGGAGGGAGGATGGAGGGAGGACGGAGGGAAGAAGCAGGGAGGAAGCAGGGAGGGAGCAGTGAGAAGGAGGGAGGATGGAGGGAGGAAGCAGGGAGGACGGAGGGAGGAAGCAGGGAGGAAGCAGTGAGAAGGAGGGAGGAAGCAGGGAGGAAGCAGGGAGGACGGAGGGAGGAAGCAGGGAGGAAGCAGTGAGAAGGAGGGAGGATGGGGGGAGGAAGCAGGGAGGACGGAGGGAGGAAGCAGGGAGGGAGCAGTGAGAAGGAGGGAGGATGGAGGGAGGAAGCAGGGAGGAAGCAGTGAGAAGGAGGGAGGATGGAGGGAGGATGGAGGGAGGAAGCAGGGAGGAAGCAGGGAGGGAGCAGTGAGAAGGAGGGAGGATGGAGGGAGGAAGCAGGGAGGAAGCAGGGAGGAAGGAGGGAGGAAGCAGGGAGAACAGAGGGAAGAAGCAGGGAGGAAGCAGTGAGAAGGAGGGAGGATGGAGGGAGGAAGCAGGGAGGACGGAGGGAGGAAGCAGGGAGGGAGCAGTGAGGAAGGAGGGAGGAAGCAGTGAGGAAGCAGTGAGAAGGAGGGAGGAAGGAGGGGGGAAGCAGGGAGGAAGCAGTGAGAAAGGAGGGACGATGGAGGGAGGAAGCAGGGAGGAAGCAGGGAGGAAGCAGTGAGAAGGAGGGAGGAAGCAGGGAGGACGCAGGGAGGAAGCAGGGAGGAAGCAGGGAGGAAGGAGGGTGAAAGGAGGGTGGAAGGATGGAGGGAGGAGGGAGGAAGCAGGGAGGACGGAGGGAGGAAGCAGGGAGGAAGCAGTGAGAAGGAGGGAGGATGGAGGGAGGAAGCAGGGAGGAAGCAGTGAGAAGGAGGGAGGAAGGAGGGAGGAAGCAGTGAGGAAGGAGGGAGGAAGCAGGGAGGAAGGAAGCAGTGAGGACGGAGGGAAGAAGCAGGGAGGGAGCAGTGAGGAAGGAGGGTGAAAGGAGGGTGGAAAGATGGAGGGAGGAGGGAGGAAGCAGGGAGGACGGAGGGAGGAAGCAGGGAGGGAGCAGTGAGGAAGGAGGGAGGAAGGAGGGAGGAAGCAGGGAGGACGGAGGGAGGAAGCAGGGAGGACGGAGGGAGGAAGCAGGGAGGAAGCAGTGAGAAGGAGGGAGGATGGAGGGAGGAAGCAGGGAGGAAGCAGGGAGGAAGGAGGGCGAAAGGAGGGTGGAAAGATGGAGGGAGGAGGGAGGAAGCAGGGAGGATGGAGCGGGGAAGCAGGGAGGAAGCAGTGAGAAGGAGGGAGGATGGAGGGAGGAAGCAGGGAGGAAGCAGTGAGAAGGAGGGAGGATGGAGGGAGGAAGGAAGCAGTGAGGACGGAGGGAAGAAGCAGGGAGGGAGCAGTGAGGAAGGAGGGAGGAAGCAGTGAGGAAGGAGGGTGAAAGGAGGGTGGAAAGATGGAGGGAGGAGGGAGGAAGCAGGGAGGACGGAGGGAGGAAGCAGGGAGGAAGGAGGGAGGAAGCAGGGAGGAAGGAAGCAGTGAGGACGGAGGGAAGAAGCAGGGAGGAAGCAGTGAGGAAGGAGGGAGGAAGGAGAGAGAAAGCAGTGAGGAAGGAGGGCGATAAGATGGAGGGAGGAGGGAGGAAGCAGGGAGGAAGGAAGCAGTGAGGACGGAGGGAAGAAGCAGGGAGGAAGCAGTGAGGAAGGAGGGAGGAAGGAGAGAGAAAGCAGTGAGGAAGGAGGGCGATAAGATGGAGGGAGGAGGGAGGAAGCAGGGTGCAGGCAGCATGGGCAGCAAGTGAAGCCACAGAGAGGACTGTTTCCCAATAAAACTCTACGTACACAGAAGGACAGGTGGAATCAGCCAGCCCTGCTCTAGATCATTTACTGCCCAGAAGCAGCTATGTTCCACCGGCAGATTTGAAGGGAAAGGTCAGGTTTCCAAATGTGGAACACGTCCCCCTGCTGAACTGCACTGGGAATCTCGATGCTGGAGGAAGGGCTCACAGAAGAAGGTAGCCGCCCCGGGGAGCCACTTGAGCTGTGAGTCCAGGTCCATCACACCTTCTGCACTCAGCTTCACAATAACCTCCGCATGTGCTGTGTTATCTCCTTCTTTTTCAGACAAAATTGGGGCTTGAAAGACTTCAAATTGAACTTGCTCCAATCCGTGTATGTTAATAAGCAGGACTGGCACTCCAGCCAGGACCAGCCGGCTGCCCCCTGAAGCGGCAGCGTGGCCCTTGTGCGTTAGGTGTGCTGACCTGCGCTGATTCCTCACCCACCAACTCTGGGAGTTCATTCCCACTGCGTGGCTTTGCCCCTTCAGGCTGCATTATTTTGACATATAGTCAGTCAAGAAATTTAGATGAAATAATTCCCTTTTCATCGTCTGTGAATTTTAGACTTCACTTGGTACAACTAAAAATCTTACTTGAAATCCCTAAGGATTTGGTTCAGTGCAGTCTGATTCACGGTGTGCAAGGCAGCCTCTTCGCTGGTGGGGATGTGACGAACCAGCCCCCTCTGACCACCTTCAGAGACTCGCAGTGCCACAGACTGAACTCTTGTCCATGCTGTGAAGGGGTGACTCCCGTGTGGTGGTGTTGGGGTGATGAGGTCACGAGGGGGGACCCCCTTGATGGGATCGGTCCCCTGACAACAGAGACCCCACACGGCTCCCTTTCCTCGTCTGCCACGGGAGGACAGCCTCACCAGACACGGAACCTGCCCTGGTCGTGGACGTCCTGCCTCCAGAGCCCTGAGCATCTGTGTCTGCTGTTACGAGCCCCCCAGCACGGGGTGTGTCACAGCTGTGACCTGAAGGCGCTGAGACACCGTCTGGTCAGATGCTCCCGGCCGTCCTGGTGCTGGAGCGGCAGACGTAACCTCCACCTTTATTGTGAAGTGTGCACTGATCCCCTTTTCTAGCACTTTCTCGAACCCGCCACGTCTTTGACAAGGTGTCATGGAACCAACAGAGGATGGAAGATGAGCACTCCCCTCGGCCACGGCAGCCTCACACCCCAAAGCTGCAAGCCTCCAGGACGGCCTCTGTCTCCACCACATCTTTGCTCCTGCCCTTTGTACCTTTCCCCCAGCCTCACCCGCGTGTCTGGACAGCCCCTCCGCGGGGCCACTGCCTGACCCCTTGGGAGGATGCGGAAGTGGGATGTGGATGACCCTCATGAGAAGCCACGCCCTCTCGCGACAAAGCCACAAAGGGAAGGTCCTCACAGCGACTGGTCCCAGCAGTGGCCTCGTCCTCGTGGCTGGGCTGCCTTCCATGTTATGAGAACACCCTGGTGGGAGAGAATCGAGTGGCCCAGACTTGCCCTGAGGACAGGAGCGAGAGCTCTAGGATGAACCCTGCGTCTCCAGGGACCCGTCCCGGGACCGTCATCCCAGAGAGAAGGCAGGTGGTGGGTCCCCCACACAGTGGCGTGAAGATGCCCCGTGAACTGCTTAGCTCTGCCCCTGGTACCCAAGAGGTCCAAGAAACGCCGGCCGTTGCTTTCCCAGAAAACAGTGACGAATGAATGCTGCTTTGGTCCCCGGGTGTGTGGGGAGGGAGGCTGAGGAGGGGCCTTCCTCAGTGAGGCCCTTCATGCTGGGCCCTCTGAGCCGAAGCGGCCCCCCAGGTGGCCATGGCTGGGGAAGGGCTGAGGGCAGGGCCTGGGAGTGGCCTCCCGAGTGGATTCAGGTGAGAAAGCTGTTTGCACAACAGGCAAGATGGATAGCTGTGGCCCGACGTCCACCAAGTCTGGAGGCCACGTCCACTGCCGGGTGTGTGTGTGTGTGGATGGCTTTCTGAGTAAAGTCAAAGTGGAAAAGACAAGGGGCTGATGTCTCCAGGAAAGATGAGCATTGATTTCTGCCCTGTTTCATGGCAACAGTCCATAGAGGTAAGGGATCCATTTCTGGAAGGAGAAAGGAGTGAGAAGTGGGGGAAACAGCCATAAAGGGTTAGGGATGTAGCCAGAGGGGTGTAACCTCACTCCTGTGAGGCCGGGGTGTAGGCTTTACATGTGAAAGCGGTGAGGTGAGGTGGGGTGAAGTTGCAGTGTAGTTGGTGGAGGTTTGGTTCAGTGATTTGGAGTCGAGGTGGCGGTAATGGACAAAGGAACAAATACACAAACGGGGCCACTTCTTCATTTTGTGTCATGATGTCCTGCCATGGCTGGAGCCAGGGGAATTGCAGAAATACCAGGGAGGCTCTAGAAGTTCGAGCCCAGCCTGGGACAGCCCAGCCTAGATCCTTAGGGCAACAAGTGCAGGTTAAACAAGCACTTCGGGGACTAATGTCCAGCTGGCCCTTTTCCCTCCAGGTCACGCGGGTGGCTCCTGCTGGGAATGGAACTCTGGGTCCTGAGGGGCCTCAGAGTCCAAACTATGAGGAAGGAAGAGAGGAGAGGCCGGCCAGCTGTGTAACAAGTGCAGGACAGCCAAGCAGAGAGAATCAGGGCGCAAAATCAGATGTATTTATCGACAGGTGAAAATGTAGGAAAATGATTGGAGAGCCCCAATGCCAGGGACCAAGAAAAACACTGTCATAGTGTCTGAGGGGCGAGTGCAGCCTCTGGAGGACATGGTCAGAGTCCTGCATCGATGCCACGTTCCCACAGAGAAAAGGGAGGTTACTCATGCAGTTCCTGTCACTTCAGGGAAGCTCAGGGGCCTGAGACCTGGGAGCAGGCTGGGGGCAGCACAGGGGGTCCCACAGGAAGGGCCCGAGGGAGTGGGAGCGCCTGGGGGGCATGTCTACTCCTCGTGAAGTTTCTCTGGCTGCAGTCTGCACGGTGGCTGGAAGTGAGAATTCCAAGAGCGGGAAGCCCAATTACCGTTCCACAGATGACCCGCAGACGATATGCAAATCCTGGACGTTTCTAATTTGAGATCTTGCAAAAGTTACTATTACAAATATATGATTCACTAGCTCTGTCTTGAAATTGTAACCATGTGTTTATTCACCATTGCTCCCGTGTTCCAATATCAGAGAAAAGCAATGTTTTATGTATCCCTTTCCCATCGCAATTTCATGGTACAAAAGAAATGGCCCAGAGTTGAAAGGAAGGGAGAGAGAGAAAGAAAGAAACAGATCAGGAACAAAAAGAAAAAGAAGGAAAAGAATACTGTTCTGAGTTTGCTTCAAAGTATTAAAGTGACTCACGGGGAATAATCTTAAACTGAAGCTACTGACAAACATCTGGCAGGTGGTGGGTTAACTCAGAAGGAAGAGGAAGTGCTGCAGACGAGCACGGATGAAATCCTGGAATTCTGAAGGAGGATTTCCTGGAAGGAGGGCTGGATACTGGCATGGAGGTCATCTGGGTGCAGTTTACATTCTTCACATTAACTAATTTTGACTTTTTACTATTACAAAAGCACTCCATGTCCATTGCAGAAAAACAAAAAAGATACAGATCAATAATGAAGAGAATTAAAAAGTCCCATAGCCTTACCACCCATTACGAAGTGGCCGTTGTAAATATCTTTCTAGACATTTTCTGTATGTCTACCTACATCTATCTATCATCTATGGATATGATCACACACACACACACACACACACACACACACTCTTCTAATGAGTGTGTCATTTTTAAAACAGAAAATTGCACGTGTAACATCAGGAACTGTTGTCCCTTCGCCACGCAGGAGTGGCAGGGCGCCGTGTGAGCCAGGCACCGTCATACATGCTCCCTGTTTACTGAACAGTCACTACCTCCTAGGTGTCATCACGATCCCGCTTGGCCACGAGGGGTGGGGCACGGGGCGTTACACGGCCTGGCCAGGGTCACTCGGAATTAAGTGTTGGGGCTGGGACTTGAGCCCAGGCCGTCGGCTCCAGCCTCTGGAGCCTAGACTCCTTCTCAGGGCACTTTATAGCATCTAGTGACTCTGTAGTATTTCATCATATTGATATGCCATAATTTATTTTTCTTGTTTCAATGTTTTCCCTATTATAAAGCACAGTGCAAAGAACATCTTATAGTGTAATGTTTGTCTACGAACCAAATGATTTCTCCCAAACCCAGCAGTTAATCCACTGGACCAAAGGTCGCTGTGCTCTTGAGAGTCTGGGATCAGTGCCGACCAGTTGCTTCCTGGAGGGGACAGAGACCCTCCCACTCCAGGCAGCGGCCAGGATGCCCCCCAACTCCGTTAACGGATGCGTAGAAGCGTGTTTGGGGGAGCTCTTGGCACTCGTTTTCATTCTAGAGGCCATACTTCCCTGAAAAGCAAGTCCCTTTTTCTCTCCAAAGAGACCTTCAACCAGGCTGCACTTTTCAGCACAGAGTCAGGAGGGAACGTGACGAGGATGTGGCCCGTTAGCGCCACACAGACGCCCACCCGGTCCATGGTCTGTCCCCACGTGCATCAGGCAGTGTGGACCCACCCTCTACAGCCCGGCATGTGAGACACCGTGCGCTCGGCTGCACGGGGAAAAGCATGCTTGGAGGGGCAGTGTCGAGGGGCGCTCTGTCCCCAGGGGGCGAGGCAAGGCCACTGCACCTCCGTCCGCGGGCTGCGCCCTGGGCGTTGGCCTCATCCCACAGCCCCAGCAGGGCGGCAGGTGCCCCTCTTGCATCCCACTGGCCCCGCCTCAGTCTTCCGTCCTCTGGGCGAGGCTCGGGGCCAGAGGCTGGGCGGGCAGCGTTGGGGGGCGGCTGAGGACCCGTCATCACCACGGCATCCAGGGGGCAGGGCGGGACCTCAGTGCCTGTCCCCTCCCATGAGAGTGGCTATGCTTCCCTTCTAACAAAGTCAGAGGCAGAATGATGCCAGACTGCGACACAGCTCCCAGGGCCTGAGCAGCAAGGGCCTCCCTCCATCTTTTCTTGATTTGCGCCCAGGGCTCGCTTGGCCAGGGTTGTGTGAGTTCTGAGGACTGCCTTCCAGGCCCTGGAGACGGCTGTTTACCCCCCAGGTGGTGTGGAGCATGAAGGGTGTTACTGGAGGGGAGGTCACGGGCCCCCGTTAACTGCTTCCTGACCCTGTCTTCTTGAGACGCGGACGGAGCCTTCCCTTGTAACCGCATGGGATTTACTGAATCCGTCCTGGACGGAGGACCCTCCGTCTGCAGGGTCTTCCTGCAATCTCACGCCCCAGCCCCGAGCGCCAAACCTTCTAAGGCTGCCTGGCAGCCCCACCCTTGTGCAAAGGAGCTTCTCCACTTACTCTTCCTGCAGTGAAGTGAGCTCCGACCTGGGGAGTTTGCATCCTGTTTGCAAACAAACTGAAAGTTCATGGAGTTTGGGTGGGAACTGGCCTTCAGTTGCCGCAGCCGAGTGTCCAACCCTCCTATGGAAGCTGTAATTCTGTAAACTTTCTACTGTGGTCCACATGGGCAGGCAGGTAGGTGTGACCTCCCCAGGGTCCCCCATCCTTGGGCACAATGGAGAATTTGAGGATACTTGTCTACAGGTCAGCGCAGGTCCGGGCCGCTTCCCCCCACCCTCTCTCCCCTCCCCTGGGCCAGAGCATCCTTCCGCCACAGCATCCTTCCACCACACCCGAGCTCAGAACCTCCCAGGTGTTTTGATCAAGGACACAGGTAGACTCTGACCTGTCTGCTGGCCGCAGGGCCACAGAGCCACAGAGGCGGGAGGTCTGACAATGCGTACGGGAATCTGGCGCCCTTAGATCCCGCGATTCCTATTCTGGAACTGCCGCGACAGCCAAGAAAAGTGCTGAGAGACGCGTGGGCACCCAGCGCGTGGGGACTGTCAGAACCTAACCAGAAGTAACCTGACATCTCCAGGGCCCGGAAGGACCACGGGGCGTCCAGCTGGCCCCATGCAGGTGGGGAGGTGGAGGTGCGGGGAGGACACGGCAAACAGCATGCTCTGGTGCGCCCACCCCCTGCCCCGTCCCCAGGACGACCATAGCCGTGCCCGAGAGGGTGCCCGGTGTGGAACGCCTGCCTTCTATTTTAAACCTTTTGGAATTACTTTCGCTTTTTTCATGACAATTTATTTACTTGTATAATATAAAAACCAAGCATAAGTTACTTAAAATAAGACAAATGTTTAAGCTACCAAAACTACTTTAATGTGCCCAACCTGCTCTTGACAGAATCGTCTCTGCTCACGTGGGTTCAGCCTGGGAAGCTCCACACAGGACAGGCACCCCCCTCCCCTGCACGCTGGCAGCGCCCGTCCTCACTCTGCCCATCACCCCCTCAGGCTGCTTTCTAAGTTTCCATTTTCTCTGTGTTTTCACCCGTCTTTTCTTTCTCTGTTGTCACGACACAACTCACTCTCGTGGGGAAAGGAGGCCGTGAGGGTGGCCAAAAGCCTACTGATCTGGGCGGCCAGCCGTCTGTCGACGGAGCTGGGTCAGCCGGGGAGGAACCAGCCCCCGGGCTCCCGCCGTCTAAACCTGCGCAGTGGGCGCCCTGGTCCCCATTTGCTGTGGGAGCTCCTGCCAGTGAAGGGAATGGCCCTCAGTCCCCAGACAGTCTTATTTGCAGGTTGTGGACAGGGCTGCCACAATACAAGCCCTGGAGGTAGGTCCAGGCGTGGAAACCGCGGGGCCCTCCAGGCTTCAGGGCCAGAAGCCCAGCCCGGTGTTTTCCTGAATCTGCCATCTCAGCCTCCGGCGCAGAGCTGTGAGGGGACGTGTGGGCGGGAGGCAGACAGAGCGGGAGTCGGGCCGCGGGGTCTGCCGAAATCCAGGAGGCACTTTCTCAGGCGTGAGCCCCTTCCGAGCGCGGGGGACAGAGCCAGCCGAGGCGACAGAGAGACAGCAAGCGTGTCGGTGGAGACGCTGACACGCGGCCACGTGGCCACAGGTGTGCAGGAGCTGCTCTGGCCGGATGCTGCCGAGGGAGCACAGCCTTCCTGGAGCCTCCCCGGCGCAGCCACTGCCGACTCGGCCCGGGAACACGGGACAGGGGCCCACTGACCACGGCCACTTCCCAAAAACAGAGATCCAGAAGGAAAATGGAGCCTGGGGGAGGAGGACGGGAGAGGCCCCTGCCGTCCCTCCGGCAACGCGCTCAGCTGCGCCGCCCACTGCAGAGACCGCCCCCCTCCCTGGCCGCCCTCGCGAGTGGCGGCGGCAGCCACCCTCGTAAATCTGCTGGCTGCTGACAGCAGGCTGAGGGCGGGGGCCGGGGCACTCGAGTAGTCGCCCCTCTGCTCGAACCCGACCCCCCTCACAGCAGGCAGCTCGCCTGGCCTCGCGGGGCCTCTGTGAGGCCCAGTGAGGAGCCCGGGAAAGGGCAGGTGCCCTGTGGTGGTTCATGGTCTGTCCCCGGCCCCCAGGTGAGCGTTGATCCCCAGACTCCGTGGCTGTGCAGCTGAGCAGACACACAGGGCCCACCAGAGCCCAGGCACACTGAAACCAAGCCCCACGCGACCCCTGGGCCTCTGGACGCCACGGGCCTGGGCCCCGCTTCGGGGCCCCTCCCCTGCTGGGGAGTCTCTTCGTGGGCACCAGGTGGAGGCCAGGCCACGAGGCCACAAGCGGGCCCCCAGGCCTCAGCTTCCTGGTGCAGACCCAGCGGCAGGTGGATCCTGGGACCCTTCTCTGCCCAGGAAGGACCGTGTTCCATGGCGACACCGCAGCACATAGACCTCCAGGCCAGGCCGGCCTCCGTCCGCGGACGAGCCCCTGCTGGGCCTGGAGGACCCGAGGGAGCGCGTGGCAGGTTCTCAGCCACCCAGCCCAGCGGCTGCACCCCCAGACCACTCCGGGCTCCTGAGACCTGAAAGCACGGCGAGGCGCCCAGCAGAAAAGTGGCCTTTGTGCAGCAGAGGACACCTGTGCCAGCGTCCACTCTGTTCTCTGCACCTTCTTCACGACTCCTTCTTGCTGGTCAACAGGTCCGGTGAAAACCACAGCGCCTCCCCTCGGGGAACACAAGGCCCCGCCCACTTCAGCGTTGCAGGGCAGGAGGCTGCCTGGGCTCTGGTGCTGCAGGCGGCGTTGGGAGGGGACAGCCCCCCTTGCAGCCCCGCTGGGCCCGGGACACTCCAAGTCTCCCATCTTCTGCGCCCCACGCTGGCCCCTGAAGAAGGTCTGCAGTTGGGAGCAGGTCAGAGGCCTTGGCCCTGCTGGGTGAGGGGCCCGCGCAAGCCTGCAGAACGGGGGGAGCCCAGGGGAGAAGCCAGGACTTGACCAGGAGACACGCCCACCCGAACAGTGTACCTGGCTCTGGAGGCTCTGTGGGGCTTTCTGGGCAGGGCATGGGGAGGGGCTCAGGGGGCAAAGCCTGGATGCAGCCCCAGACCTGCAGGCAGACACATGGCCCCATCCCTCTGGCTCAGCTTCTGACAAAACAAGCCGTAGACACTTCAAGCCCTGAAATCTGTCCCAGGTGTGGCCTTCCTGGAAGCCAGAGGTGCGGAGGCCCCAGGCAACCCTCACCCGAATGATGACCGTGTGTGGGTGTGCACCAGGCACCAGATGCCCGAGTCAGCTTGCCCCCGGTTTCCTGGTCGCGCGCATGTGTGCGTGTGGGCATGCACGTGCGTGCGTCTCAGTGCACTTGAGTGTGTTTACAGCTGAGACACGTTCTGCCCCTGCTTTACTCCTGGGGTCCTTAGGGGTGTTGCTGTGTCGTTCTGACGTGTGAACATTTGGAGTTGGCCGGTGGTGGCGTCACCAGCCGAGACCACACAGGACGAAGCGCCCAGAGCCGTGGCCCCTCCCTCGAGACCCCAGGTCTCCTTTCCAGCGAGCACGGGAAGCTTACACAGAAGGGAGGGTGCGGTAGCCCCAAGGTGTGTGGGCGCCTCCAGAGCTGAGCTGAGAGCTAGGCTGGAACCAGGCGGCGTCAGTGCCCCACAAAGACACTCCTGTCTGCAGGCCGGGGCGCCCCACCTGCCCCCGAACCCAGGGTAAAGAGCTCTGTCCACGAGGGCCCAGCGGAGCACTGGCACGAGGCAGGTCCTTAAGTGTCAGCAGCGGGAGGCAGGGGGCCCTCAGCCCACTCGGCTGGGCTTCCGTCTGAGCCGCTACCTGGGCGTCATCGCCTCTAACTGATGGGAGGAGGTCCCTCCTCCACCAGCTGCTGACGTGCTGGTCGGCCTCGGTCCCACCCTCACGGCCCCTGTGCCGCCTGTTTTGCCAAGTCACGGACCCTTAACCCCCAGGGCCTCGTGGCCCCTGTGGCCGGGCTGTGGCCGGCCGTGGGGTTGGGTGGTGTCCCTCCCTGGAATCTGCCCCACTGGGGCATGGACGCACGGGAGCACGAGGCAGGAGGGAACCCTGTGCCGAGCACCTACTGTGTGCCTCCAGCCCCCGCAGATGTCACTCACGGCATTGAAGCAGGTTTTAGTTATCGCCCTTTACGAATAAGTGGGTCCAGGTTGGCAGGTGTGGCTGAACAGGAGCCTCAGGCCTGGGGCCAGGACTGGCCAGATGCCGCAGCGAGAGCAGACCCGGGCCTCCCTGTGCGAGGCGGCCCGTCTCCCTCCTGGCCCGAATTAGGCCGGCAATGCAGCATCACTGGGAGTGTTTCCGGCCTCTGTGACGCTCAGCAGCGTCTCCCCCTTGAGCAGGTTGGAAAGCGGATCAGTGGAAAGGCGGGACTCGGCCGGAGCCGTCCAGCCGGGCTGCCCCGTGGGAGCCACAGGAACAGAAGCCCGCACGGTTGGGGGGCTGCGCTGGGCGTGGGGGGCTGGGGCCTCAGGCCGCACCGAGGGGAAGGAGGGCTCCGGGAAGGACGGCGCACGGCTGGCCGTGGCTGCAGCTCCGGGGGAAGCGTGACCGGTTCTCTCTGGGCCGAGCTCCAGGCCCCTGAGGGCTTCATCGCTTAGGTCGCTGCACCCAACCATCTCAGCCTCCCAGGGCCCACCCCCGTCCTGCAGGGTCCAGGCCCACCCCCGTCCTGCAGGGTCCAGGCCCACCCCCGTCCTGCAGGGTCCAGGGCCCACCCCCGTCCTGCAGGGTCCAGGCCCACCCCCGTCCTGCAGGGTCCAGGGCCCACCCCCGTCCTGCAGGGTCCAGGCCCACCCCCGTCCTGCAGGGTCCAGGGCCCACCCCCGTCCTGCAGGGTCCAGGGCCCACCCCCGTCCTGCAGGGTCCAGGCCCACCCCCGTCCTGCAGGGTCCAGGGCCCACCCCCGTCCTGCAGGGTCCAGGCCCACCCCCGTCCTGCAGGGTCCAGGCCCACCCCCGTCCTGCAGGGTCCAGGCCCGTGCACCCGCAGGGAGCCCCCGGGGAGCCCCGCTCCTGCCCCAGCTCTGGGTGGAGCAGCACTGCGCGCACTCGCTGCCGGGGCCTCGGCCAGAGAAGAGCAAGGCTCAGCGGCCTCACCCGCACCCTGGGCCCGCCCTCCTGGGCCCGCACTCCCCGGGACTTTGCCGCTTGTGAGACTCTTTCCTGTGACCTTAAACCCTCCCCTGAATCCTGGAGAGGTTTTTGTCACAGCTGGTCCTCTGCTAGGGGCACACACAGCTCCACGGTCCTGCGAGCCACCTCTCCCGTCCGGTGAGGGACTTGCTGGTGACTGACCTCCGCGCACACCAGGAGGGACAGGGCCGAGCCGAGACCAGCAGCCCTGGGGCGGAGGGACACCCCTGGCCGACCCAGCCCCTAAATAGCGGCCTCCTCCTCGGCCGGACACCATCACAGGCCGCACAGAGGACGACGCCCTGCTGTCCCCATTAATGGCGCGTGGAGACCAGCCCTGGCACGGCGCCTTTCCGGCATCTGCAGACGCACCAGGGTCCAGGAGCCGCAGTGCTTCTCGGTGGACGGCGTCCCTCGGCCAGCGCGCTTTGTGTCTGGACAGAGGCCCATCTGGAAATGGGGGAGCCTGGTTCAGATGTCTCTTCATAAACGGCGTCGCAGGAGCTCATTAGCACGAAGCTATACTGGGAGCTAAGGGGCGGCCAGTCCGTTTTCTTTTATGGCTCCAAACCTCTTTGCCATCTTGGAAGCATTTATTTTCCCCAAAAGTCACATCTCATGCCTCATCACCGCATCCCACTGCAAATGGAGAGGCTCCATCAGGGACCCGGCTCTGGGAACCGAGCCCTAGATCCAAGTCTGGGGGCCCGAGGAAGAAACGGCCTCAGTGCATTTACACGCCGTGCCCTCTGGGTGGACTCCGTCTGAGCGCCTCCCCGCCGCCCCACCCAGGCAAAGCCCACGCTGTGGCTTTTGTCCCGGACGTTGCTGGGACCCAGCGCAAGGCCTGGCTCTGCACCGTGCTGCCCAGTCCGGGGACGCAGACCTAGCTGACCTCAGTCGAGGCTGAGCGAGTGTCCGCTCCCATCTCCCTGGCCCACCCTGCTGCAGGGCATCTCCCCAGCCGCTGCCTGGCCGCCTGCACCCGACAACCTGTTGGTCACCGGCCAAGTCTGGCCTGCTCACTACTCCAACATGGGCCACCAGGGAACTGCAAAGGAAAAGGGGACCTCAAGGAAAAGCAGGACCCACTGCTCTGCAGCCCTCAGCATCCCCCAAGCCCAGCTCGTCCCCCAGAACCCCAGCCTGCAGCCTCACCGGGATGTGATCAGTTGAGACGAGCCATCCCAGGTAGGCTGGGCCCAATCCAAGGACTGGTGTCCTTACAAGAGGGGAGATACAGATACCAGGGAGGGGCCGGGTGACCACAGAGGTGCACCCAAAGCCAAAGAACAGCACAGCTTGCTGGCTGTCACCGAGGCCAGCGGAGGACATGGGTTAGAACTGAGAATAAATTCCTGTTGTTTAAACCCCTCGGTCTGTGGAGTTTGTTACAGCAGCCGTGGGAACTAACACAGCCCCACGCATGCTTTCTCTTCCCCTCCGAGAGAGGCCCTGGAACCGTCTCCTGTTTCACAGCTGCTGGGGCCCCTGCTCATGGGCTGTATTGAGGAAGCCCGGGACCCTGTTCTGCCCTGTCCAGGGATGCTCGTCTGTGAGGTCCCCTCTGTGGGTTGGCCAGCAATGGACCCCACAGAGGGAACACAGAGACAGGTCCACAGTGAGACCTGCCCTGCCGCAGATATGAAGGTTACTTAGTTCCCGGATTTCCTTGGGAGTTTAGAAGCTCCAGGACCCGCTGGCCGCGGGAAGACAGTGTGGAGCTGGAGCTGGAGGAAGACTCTCTGGATTTCAGCCGAGCTCCACCCTGTGCCTGCTGTGTGACCCTCAGTAAGCAGCTCAACCTCTCTGAGTCTCAGTTTCATGATACTCATTTTTAAAAGCAGTTTAACGTGACATACTATAAACCAGATATATGTAAAGTGTGTAACTTGATGAGCTCTGACAGACGTATATGCCTATGAATCCATCACCACAATGAAGAGATTGAACAAACCCATTACTCACAAAGTTCCGCTTTGTGACACCTCTGTCCTGCCCTCCTTCCCCACACTCCTCCCAGGCAACCACCAACCTTTCCGTCACGATAAATTACTCTGCATTTCATAGAACTGTACGCAGGTGGAATCATAAGTACACACTCTCTCAGTCTGGTTTCCTTCACTCGGCGTAATTTTGAGATTCACCGATGCTGTTAACACTTGTCAATAGTTGATTCCTCCGTATACTGAGCTTACCCCACACTGTTCATCCCTTCACTTGTGGGTGAACATTTGGGTTTTCTCAGGGTTTAGTTACTACAAATGAAGTTGCTATGAGCATTTACATACAAATCTTTTCATTGACAAATACTTCAGTTTCTCTTGGGTAAATACAGGGAAGAGATGACTGGGTCACATGGGGGACACAGGTTTAACTTTTCAAGACACAGACAAGTGTTTACATCACTTTGTGCCCGACAGTGAGTAAGCTCCCAGAGCCTCCACCCGCCACCAGCCTGGGGACAGTGCCTCTAACTGCACATTCCAATGTGTACAGTGGCTTTACCTGTACGTCCCCAGTGGCTGAGGAGGTTCAGCATCTTTTACGTGCTTCTTTGACATTTGTGTATCCACGCTTTTGCCAACTTCTGCTGAGCTGTTTGTTTGCTTAGAATTGAACTGTAAGGCTATACATTTTTTATACATTCTGTGCACAAGGCTTTTATCAAATGTATGATCTGCTGATGTTTCCTCCCAGTCGGTAGCCTTTTATTTTCTTGATAGTGTTTTTCACAGAGCGGTTCTTAATATAAGGAACTATAATTCACCATGTTTCGCTTCTAAGTCAGGCTTTTGGTGTTGTATCTGAGAAACCTTTGCCTGAAGTCACAAAATTTTCTCCTATGTTTTCTTTTGGAAGTTCTATAGTTTCAGGTTTTACTTTTAAGTCTATGATCCACTTTGAGTTCATTTATGTACATGGTGTAATGTATTGAATTGATGTTCTTTTTTCAAATATGGATATCCAATTTTTCCAGCATCTTTTGTTGACAAAACTAACCTTACTTCATTGAAATGCCTTTGAAACTTTGTCAAAATTATTCCTAAGGCTTCCCTGGTGGCACAGTGGTTAAGAATCTGCCTGCCAGTGCAGGGGACACGGGTTCAAGCCCTGGTCCGGGAAGATCCCACATGCCGCGGAGCAACTAAGCCCGTGTGCCACAACTACTGAAGTCTGTGCACCTAAAGCCCGTGCTCTGCAACAAGAGAAGCCACCGCAATGAGAAGCCCACGCACCGCAACGAAGAGTAGCCCCCGCTCGCCGCCACAAGAAAAAGCCTGCGCGCAGCAACAAAGACCCAACTCAGCCAAAAATAAATAAATAAAATAAGTAAATTTATTTTAAAAAATTATTCCTGGACTCTCAATTCTATTCCATTGATTCATTTGTCTATCAGGGTGCCGATACCACACTGTCTTAATTACTATAACACTGGGTTATCTGAGTCCTCCCATTTCCTTCTTATTTTCAAAGTTGTTTTGACTATCCTAGGCCCTTTGCATTTCCTTGTGAATTTTAGAATCAGCGTGTCACTTTCTACAAAAAAGCCTGCTGAGATTTCATAAGGGCTGCATTTAATCTATAAATTAATTTGAGCATAATTTTCTTCTGACCCATAAACACAATATATCTCTGCATTTATTTAGAATATCTTTAATTTTTCTCAGCAATGTTTTGTCATTTTCATTGTATGTATTTCACATCTTTTATCAGATTTACCCTTAAGTATTTTGCATTTTTATGCTATTGTAAATGATATTGTGATTCTAATTGAAATTTCTGATTATTTATTGCAAGTACCTAGAAATAAAATTGGTTTTTAGATATTATTGTCTTTTATCCTGTAAACTTGATAAACTCATTTATTGGTTCTAGTAACTTTTTGTAGCTTTCATCAGATTGTCTGTGTAGACCATCGTGTCCCTGGCGAATAAAAACAGGTTTACTCTCTCCCATCCAATGTGCGTATCTTTTATGTCCTTTCTTGCTGTCTTGCACCGGCTAGAACCTCCACTGAGACGTGAGTAGAAGTGATGAGAATGGACATCCTTGCTTTGTCCTGATCTTAGGGGGAAAACGTCCAGTGTTTACGATTAAGTATGATGTTACCTCTAGGCTTTTCATAGATGCCCTCTATCAGGTTGCTGACTATCTTTATCAGGAATACATGTTGGATTTCTTCAAATGTTTTTCCTGCATATGAGATAATCATATGATTTTTCCTTTTTAATTTTTTAATATGTTGAACTACACGGATTAATCTTAATTAAATTGCGTTGTTGAGATAAACCTCACTTGGTCATGCTATAGTATTACTTTTATATATTGATTTTATTTTATAAAATTTTGTTAAGAATTTGCATCTACGTTAATAAAGATTTTGGTGTATAGTTTTATTTCCTGTAATGTCCTTGTGTAGTTTTGGCATTTAATTCCCTTAATAGATACAGGGATATTCATGATATCTCTCTTTAAATGAGGTTTGGTGGCTTTTGTCTTTCAAGGAATTTGTCCATCTCAACTAGGTTGCCGAATTTTTTACTTAACAAATGCTTTGTCATCTTTACCCCAGGTGGTATTTTTTGCTTTGAAATCCACGTTGCCTAACACTGAGTCGCTCATAATATCCCTTATTATCCTCGTGCTATCTGTGGAATCTGTGGTGATGCCACCCTTGCGATCCCTGGTGTTGGTGACTTGTGTCTTCTCTCTTTTCTCCCTCATTAGTCTGACAGAGGTTAATCAAATTTATTGATATTTTCAAATAAGCAGCTTTGGGGTTTGTTGGTTTTTTCTATTCTTTTTGTCCTTCAGTTTCAATAATTTCTACCCTTCTCTTCTTTATTTCTCTATTCTGCTCCTGTGAATTTAATTCTGTCCTCCAGTGTCTTTAGGTGGCATCTGCCTCAGTCCTGCTCCCATATCCTCTCCCAGCCGCTCCCTCCCAGGTAAAGGAAGGTGCTGACACACACCCGCCTGTTAATGCCCGAGCCTAAGACTCAGCCTCCCTGCCCCCCGTGTGAGCCACGAGCAGACCTGCTGGCTCCAGCTCAGATCAGATTCCAACTCCGGTCACGTCTCACCCTTTCCTCAAGTCCCACCCTGCGTTTCCACTTAACTTCTGCACTCTTCTCACAGCACCCAGAGTGCACTTCACAAAACATAAACCGGGGAGCACTGCCGCTTAGAACCCCGAGTTATTGTGTCAGAAGTCCAGCCAGTCCAAGGCCACCAGGCTGTGAGGAAGCCCAAGCCACACGGGGAGGCCAGGCACAGGGGGAGGCCACACGCAGGGGGAGCCCACGTGCAGGGGGAGGCCAGGACAGGGGCTCCAGACAACAGCCCCAGCGGGTCCTGCGCTCTGAGTCATCCCAGGCGAGCCCAGACTTATGAACAAGGAGACTTTAAGGTAATGCCAACCTTCAGTCACCTGAGTCTTCTCAGCTGAGGAGACCTTCCCGAACGTGATGGAGCAAACCGTCCCCTTCCATGCCCTGTCCAGTTTCCTACACAGAATCATGGTGGTTGTTTTAAAAAGACTGTAAATCATATCACATTATACCCCTTCTTAAAATTCTATCATAACCGTCTTACAGCTCCCCAAATGTAGTTACTGGCGACCCACAAGTTCCACGTGTCGGTACATACCCGAGAGAAATGAAAACATACATTCACGCAAAAACGAATCCACAGCGCAGCATTTTTAGCAATGTTAGCGCCATTATTTGCAAGAGCTAAACGTGGGACAACCCCAACGGCCATCACCTGATGAATGGATAAATAAAATACGGTGTATCCAAACCACAGGGCAAATTTGGCGGTAAAATGTACTGAAGCACTGACACAACACCGATGACCCTTGAAAACGTTACTCTAAGTGAAAGACACCGGTCACAAAGGCCCCGTGTCATGTGATCCCCTTTACATGGAACGTGTAGAGTATGAAAACTCATACAGGCAGGAAATAGACTGCTCACTCTATAGCGCTGGGATTCGGGGAGGAGACGGCGAGGCATGGGCAGTGGCTACAAGGTTTCCTTACGGATAATGAAAACTCTGAAATTAGATTGCCGCGGTGGTTTCACAACTTTGTGAGTGTACTAAAAACCACTGAGTTACATACATTAAACAGATTGTACGGGATGTGGATTATGCCTCGATAAAGTTGTTGTCATAGATTTTCACCCGTAAAGTGAAAGAGTTTTCATCATGTTCACACAGGTTCGCCAGCTCTGGGCTCATCTACCGCGAACCCAGTTCCTTCTCCCTCCCTCCCGCTCTGCCGCGGCCCCTCGGCTTTGCCGCTCAGGGGCGTCCCCACTGACCCATCTCAGGGACACCACACTTGTCCTCTTTTTCGTCCTCACACCCTCGTGGGCCAAATACTCTTTGGGTAGTGAGTGCTTCCCATAAAAAAATGTCTTTATTTGAAGGCTGTGGTGCCGTCCCCCTGCACCGTGCTCTTATCGGAAGCACGTTCCCACCCGCGTGTACAGGCCACGTCTGCTCCTTCCCCACTCAGATGGCACCTCCACAAGCGCAGGGCTGCGCCTGGCACAGAGCAGCCTCGAAACATTCGCAGAAACACTAAGGAACCTAGAAGAGACTGGAGAGAACAACCACAGGCCCCCCCCCAGCCTCCTCTCTTCCTCCTGGGAAGCTCTGTTGCCGTCTCAGTGACGGTGCCTGAGGCCTGGCACCTGCAGCCTCTCCTGTCCTCCAGGGGAGAGCCCGGCTCATCCTTCAGGGGAACGCCCTGTGGCCCTTTCCAGGGCTTTGAGGTGCGCGTGGCCTCAAGTCAGCACCCCCGGGCACCCGACAGGCGGGAGAAGAGGCAGCCCCCAGAGTTAATCTGGGCCCGTTTCAACAGCCGCTCCTAAACGCGCGTCCCGTTTAGTTGTAAAGGCCTCTGAGGCCATTGTTCAGTGCAGACCAATTGGTTATTAAAAACATATGCACTGAGGACCGGCCACTGTGCAACTAGATATATATCTTTCGCAGGAAAAGCCTCAAGAAATGTGTTTCTTATAAGTAATTAGTATTAATTGAGCAGTATAATAGCTATCCTACTAAACCAAAATGCAACACATGCACGTCCCTTTGGAGGAGTGGCGCTGGGAACCGGCATCCAGCTCCCTCTCGCTCTGCCCCTGCCTGGCCTCCCAGGGCCCGGGCCGCGTTGGCTGTCGGGAAGGGCTCAGAGCATCGGACAGAGGGCAGTGGATGCCACATCCAAGGGACCAGCGTCACTGCCCTTCAGTGGCAGACTCCCATTTCGGACCGTCAGAATCCTGGGCAGGCACTGGGGAAGGGAAGACCTGGGACCCTTGGGCGTCTATCCCCTGGGCCATCTTGTTGGAGATCAGATGTCTAACATAACAGGCGTGTGTTTCAGAATCTCAAGGAGGATCCAAGAAGGGACCCCCCCCTCCCCGTCCACCTTTTGGTTCCTGTCATAGAACGTTCACTTCAGCAGCCTGATTCCCAGGTCAACACCACAGAGTTCCCCAGACACACACACCACACACATTCACACACCACACACATTCATATACCACATACATTCACACGTACCACCCACACCACACACATTCACATATTACATACATTCACACGTACCACATATACCACACACATACCATACACACCACACAAACCCACACATGCCACACACATTTATACACCATACATTTTTACACACATGTTTACACGTCCCACTCACCACATATATTTACACACACCACACAAACACATGTTTAAACATACCACATACCATACGCACACAGATACATTCTTAAACACACACACACACACAAGAACCTAAAGCAACCTCAGGCATGTAGACAGAATAACCCGTTCCTAGTTACAATAGCTTTTTACTGAACATCTGCCTTGGCCTGAATGCTCTTTTAACCATTTGCTCTGCATTATTTTGTTTACTCGTCTCAATAGAGTCTAAGAAGAGGCCGCCGGTGTCCTGGCACTCTATAGGGTGGGAGATGGAGCCCCAGGGGTGCAAGTTCCCTGTCGAACATCTCACAGCCCGTGGTGACTGAGTGACGACTCTAACACTCAAGCCACACGCGCTCAGCACCTTTTGGGACAGTCAGCTGATGAAACACACAGAATTATCTGGAGAGCTTTTTGGTTCAGAGGTGACCTGCCTCTGGTGAGTACTGATGGAGGAATGCCCACCTGCGCATCCTCTTCCGTCGCTGGCTTGATTTTGCAAATGGAAATCATGTCCTGGGGGGGAAGAAACACAGAACTGATGGTTTGGTTGCAGGCTCTCTTGTTTCCGGATCGTCCGTTGCGTTTATCCCCCCACTCTCTCTCCTGAAGCCCCCCACTTTCTGGTCATGACAGGCCAGGACACTATCAGAGGGAAAAGGAAGGGACGTTGCCCAGAAGGTCACCAGATGCGTGTCCCTCACCAGCAGCCGCAAGCCAGAGCGCACGTACTGAGGGAAAGAAAGCACGCGCTGACATCTCTAAAGAGACCTAAGAGAAAGGCAGACCCACTACCAGGTGTTGTCCACATGCCCAGAGACAGGGCACTGCTCCCGCCAAAAGCCCACGTTCCCGCATCCCCTCCACCTGCACCTGAGCAAGCGGAGTGGACCCTCCCTCAGTCGGAACCCTCCCAGGGCCTCCCCCCCGGGCTCCACACTGGCCACTCCAAGCCCTGCTCCAAGCCCCGGGCCCCGCACTGGCCGCTCCTATGGCTGCGTGCCTGCCCGCCGGGCTCCGCTCCTGCCCGGAGACCGTCACACCAGGAGCTCTTGACCGTCCCCGGCTTCCCTCAAACGCACCTCCTCCCAAGTCAGACCCTGGGCCCCTAGTGCCCTCAGCGTCTGGCAATGCCCCGTTACAACACTGACCACGCCATTTTTATCATCACCGTCATTGTTAGCTGTCTGTTTTCACCTTTAGTTTGTGAGTCCATCAAAGTCAGGGACCAGAGCTCACTTATTTTTCTGCTCCAAGGGCCGAGCCATCCTCAGTGTATCACAGACACTTAAACCATCTTTGCTGAATGGAAGGGCTGACGTCCACACAACATGTGGAATTAGGGCTTTAAGGCCCTGGCTGACCCAAGACTGTGGGTTGTCCTTGAGATTCACTTCGTGGGTGTCCACACCTTCATTTTAAGGAAGAGGGTTTATAATCCAAAGGCCTCTGTGTAACTCTCACCTTATCCTAAATGCCTGAGGTCGGTAACATGCCGGGACGGTGTTAGGTGCTGGGGTCAGGGCCCTCACTGTGCGGTCAGCGTCCTGGAAGATTGTGGAGGGGGCCCAGCCCTCAACAGCAGAGATCACAGACGTGCCGCCTGCACCCAGGGCACGGGTCTGTGGGCCACATCGGGGAGAGGCGGCACCCGGGCACCAGGGGGGAGGGCACCGGCAGGCGGAGGCCCCAGAGCCCAGGTCCAGAGCTTCTTGAGGTGAGGGTACCACCTCCAAACACCAACACGTGGACCTGGGGGACATGGGATGAGGGAAGGAGGGCCGGGAATGTGACGTCCCAGGGCTCTCAGCGAGGGAGCCTGGGGGGAGGGATGGGGGCAGGGAGGATGAGAGCTGGGGACACAGCCGCAGGGTGCGGCCCACCCTCCTCTTCCTCCCGTGGTCCCGCAGGAACACGCGGCCCGGGGCACACCCGGGGGGCAGCATGGGGGGCGGTCACCCTAACAGCTCACTCAGGACGGCCACCTCTCCTGCTGAGGGCAAAGGTAGGACGGGCCCCTCGGGCAGACGTGGCAGGGAGTCCCCCGTGTGGACCCTTGGCTGAGGCCGAGCCCCAGGGAAGAGGCCAGGCCGAGGCAGGAGGCGTGGGTGGGAGGCGCAGGGTCGAGGGCCAGAGGTCAGCCTAGAGGAAATGGAGCCGGAGTGCAGGGCGGCCTCCCGACAGCAGGAGGCCCGCAGCTTAGACCCTCCCAAGGCCGGAAGAGCCAGCAAACTCCTGGGACAAAACGGAATGAAACATCCCTTCAACCTCAGGACCAGCCGTTTGCTTGTGTCCTTCTGCCGGGGGTCAGGGGGCGAGGCTGGGGTTTCTGGGTCCTGCCTGGACGTGCCGGTCTGTTTCTCACGACTCCCTCTGAGGAAGTACGTGGGACTATTTTAGAACTGGTAAAGCCTCCTGGGTTTTGAAATCTGGACCCGTCAGGAATATTTTAGAGTCTGATCTGGTTTATTCTCAAGAGAAAACAAAACTCAATTTCCTGTTTTGAAATAAACTCTTTCATAAGCGCCTATGAGGACACTTAGAAACCATTCGTCCTGAGTGTCCCAAAGGCGTCTTGAGAAGGGTCAGCGCAGTGGGCAGCCAGCAGGACTTGGTCTGGCACGTGCGGCCCCAGTGACTCTGGGTCACGGTGAGATGGAGGAGGGTCCCCAAGCCCCACCCAGAGGTCCTCTTAGCCTGGGTTTGTGCAGAAGCCCCCTGCCCCTGCTTCGCGGAGCCACGGGGAGGCTGGAGGATGCCCTGCTCAGCCTGCAAGCTGCCCGTGCAGTCCGGGTGGCTGGTCCCACCCTGGTGATGAGGAAACCGGGGCTCAGAGGCTGGTCCCGAAAGTGACAGTCACACCCAGGGCCAGCCTTCCCAGTTGAAAGAAGAATGGTCTCTGCCTGCTTCCTCCCGGGTTCTTAGCCCTGCGCCATGGCCGCTGCAGGGCCAGCTGTAGACGGTGAGCAGGTAGAGCAAGGCCGTGCGAGAGCCGCGTCCACCCAGCACCCCGCCTCCTCGGCCCGCACCTTGAGCGCTGCCTGTGTGCCATGTGGATGAGAGGACGCTGCCCGCCACGTCCGTCTGCGGCTCCCAGGCCTCCACCCTCTCCCCGCCAAGCCCGCGGGGCCACCCAGACGTGATCGGGCGGGCGCCCACCCAGCAGGACCAGCGCCCGCCCCCGATGGCAGCCCCAAGTTCATAGAACCTGGAGCCCACATCTTTTTTGTCAGTTAGTTTAGACTTAACTGTAAACTTGAATATAAATCATTGGAACCAGCTACAGGTAAAGGATTGAGATCAATTTGGAAATAGAAAGTCTGTTGCTTCATTTTGGATAAAAGTGTGACTATCCTAGGTTTCTGAAATTGTTTTAAAAATCTCTCCTTCCATCCCATCCACACGTCGATGAGACCGTTCTCTCCACTACAACTGCTACTAAAGCAAAACAGGAACAGGAGACGTCCAGCATCCCTGCCCGCAGTGGTGTCACCAGACAGGGAAGCAAGGAGAAGCTCGCTTGTCTCACAGAAGTGCCGGCTCAGCACAGGGTCACTGGGCGCGGAGGCAGCTCACGGGAGCTTCCCGCAGGCCATTCTGTTTCCCTGTGGTTGCGGGGTGAGCAGAGGAACAACAAGGAATTCACACTTTCAGTGACCGCCCCAGACAGTTTATGCAAATTCTTTTCTATTTTCCTATTTCTACTTTTGTTTTGAATTTACTGTTTGAAACAATTTCATGTCTGTGGAATACAATAATAAAATTTGTATTACAATAAAATTTGTAATACTTGTTGTATTTTCAAGTGTCTGTATTTTTATTTCTGTAGTAACTAACTCTTGTCGTGTTTTACACCAGTACCAACCGACGGGAAACGGAAACGCTCGGCCTTCCTCGCAGGAGGTGGTGGTCGTTGTGGAGGGGCTCTGGAGGAGGAAGGGAAGTCTGAGGCCCACGGTGAGCAGGGTCCGGGCCCCAGCTGCCAGCCGGGAGGAAGCCCAGGGCCTCCGGCTCTTGTTCTGGAGCTGAGGGGACGAATGTGCGGCCAGCCGGCCACCACTCTGGGACCTACGCCTGGGAAGTGAGGGCAGGCACCTCCGCGGCATCTCCAGGACTCCTCTGTGGCCTGAGCGACCACAGGGCCTCTGGCCAAGGGGAGACCTGCGGCCACCTTCCCTCATCTGGGTCCGGTCCTGCGGCCGCATGGGAAGGCGAAACCTCCCATGGGGCCGCCCCAGACAGAACCTGCAGGATGCTGCCTGGTCGCCATGTACTAAGCCCCATCACCTGCCTGAGGCCTGAGCCCCAGAAGTAAGCTTGCACAGCGGGGGCCGGGGGCTGGGGGCAAAGCTGCTGCTTTTCTCACATAGGCCGCCTTACAGGACCATACAGGCCATACCTGGGGAATGATTATGGACGCTCAGCAGGGAGAGAGGGAGGGAGGGAGGGAGATGGGGAGAGAAGGAAGGAAGGAAGGAAGGGAGGGAGGCAGGGAGGGGAGCCCTCTGATCCAGCCACTGCCCTCCGTGGCCGGCGGGGACGCGCCCTCCGAGCCCAGCAGATCCAGCACCGTGGGCCATAGCCAGCCTGGCAGCCTTGGTGGAGGACACTTATAGGCCCAGCGAGGAGGCCCGCTGGCTGACGGGCAGCACTATCTCCAGGCGTGGCTTTCACGGAGCTCCTGTGAGAGAACAGGGGCGGCCTCGCTGCACAGATGGCCCTTTGTCCCCCTGACACCTGCCATCTGCTTGTTTGTCTAAATGATGCTGGAGGGGCAGGGGGCTCCCAATCTGCTGCCCAGGCCCCTCCCACCCACAGTGACCTCCTGACCTCTGGGCCAGACAGGTCCGCAGAGTTTTTTCCTCCAGCTCAGGGGACCCTTCCCCCCACGTCCCAGCCTCTCCCTGGACCGCTGCTGGAGGACAGGGAGGGGGAGGGAGCAGCACAGCAGGAGGAGAAGCAGAAGCAGCCTCGTGGGCCCTCCGGCTCCAGGCCAGGCTGGAAGCTCCCTTCCAAAGCCCGTCCCTCACACCTGCCAAAGGAAGAGAATGTCACACGTGGGCAGTCTCCCCAGGGCGAGTACTGGAGCCCCTCTGGCCAGGCAGCAGCCGCGGGGGGGCTGGGGAGCGAGGGCTGCATCAGGGTCTCAGGTTTGCGGGGAAAGCCCAGTGCTGAACTTATGGAAAGTGGGAAAAGATCTAAGCCTCCAGCCTTCGGTCACCGGGGAGCCTTCCGGAGCCTGGGCCACGGGTGCCCGGGCCGCACAGGCAGCCTAGTGACTCCAGGACCCTGAGTCCCCAGGAGGCCCGACAGGACGCAGCTCGGCTTCCTTCCGAGCTCAGGCAGCGTCCATGTGGCTCAGCGCTGCCAGGCCGCCCACACCTCCCCACCCCGAGCTCAGGCTCCAGGTGACCCTGGCGAGGGAAGGCTCCACTTGCGCTGCGTCCCCTGCAGTCCACCCGTGACCGGCACTGACCACTCGCCCACGGCTTCCTCTGAATAAGAGTCAAAACCCGTGCGTCAGGAGTGGACGGCGGCCGGGACGCTGGTGTGAACTGGGCCGGCGCAGCTGTGCGGGGCTTTGTGGAGGACGCACACTGGCCGTGCTGGCATCCCTGTGACACAGGCACTGGTTTCTCTGCCGGGTCATCAGAGGTGAGCAGCTGGCCAGGGAGGCTGGGGGTGACCAGCCGACAGCCCCTCCGCTGGCCGCAGGGCCCGGGGCAGAGGGCCTCCTCCCCACAGGGCCAGCCCCGGGTCCCGGCACTCAGCACCTTCACCAGACTCACTCCGCTTCTTCAGTCACTAGACACACAGGTCTGTTTGCTTTACATCTAAATCCATCTCGCGTAGAACCCTGGAGGCCTCAGGCCACCTGCCACAGGACGGTGGGCCCTGCCGGGCTAGGCGGGCACTTCTTCCACGTCTGTGTCCCAAGTGGGAGAGGAAACGGTCAGGCACCAGAAGAGTGACGTTCTCACAGGTGTGGTGAGTCTATCTGGAAAGAGCCTAGCAGTTGGCCCTGACCTCACGCAGCCAGCGGTGTTTGCTTCGTGGGGCTTTGTGGAGACAGTCTGGGGCCGGACGTTCGTGGAGCCTGTTTATTTGACAGTTTCCAGGACGGGCAGCTGTCCGGGACCCAGAGTGTTGGTAGGAGCCAGGCAGCAGCCTTCCATCCTCTGGTTTGAGGCTGGTTCTGAAGAGACATTTCCTCCCACAAAATACAGCTTAAGTAAGTTATGAGTCGTGTGGCTTAATATCAGGCCACAGAATTCTCAGGGTCAATTTAAGAGTACAACGCACACTTCTGTGAATGGCAGTGAGGTTTTGGACTGACCGATCCAATCGGGACTGGGGCTTGTAAGGCCAAGGGGCTGCAGACGGACGGGCAGGTGGCCTGGACTTCAGAGCCTCTAGCGCATCCCTTTATCCCCAGCCACTAGAAAAGGAGCAGAGGAGGCATTCTGTGTCCTCACAGCTGCCGCTATGTCCATCACATAAATGCAACAAACCATTTTCTACTCAGTTCCTTAGTGTATTGGAAGCAGGCTGCAAGTAAGCATTTGGATGACCTGGTCGTGAGGCGTCTCAGTCCCTGTGGGCCAGGCACCATCTACGGATCCTGCACGTGAACCCTGTCCATCCTCAGAGCCCTGAGAGGCGGGTCCCGTCATCTCCCCACGTGTGAAGGGCTCCGGTGAGGCAGCCCTCGAGGGAGGAGCCAGGACTGGGGGCTGGGGGCTGGCGCTTCACCGCCAGGTGCAGGGCCACCCCTCGATGTGCAGCTGGATGTGAACAATGTACAAGGCAAGTCTCCAAGCAAGAGGAGAAAAGCAACCAGGGAGAAGGAGAGACAGGACGGCGTCCCGTGGGGTCAAGTGGAGGGGACGTGCAGGGGGCTCTCCCGGAGGTGGGGGTGATGAGAGCTCAGGCTGGGGGAAGAACCAGCAGAAAGGAGGGAGGCCTTCCCCTGGGGACAGAGGTAGAGCAGCGCCTGCAGGCTCTGGACCCAGGGAGGAGGTGGCCCTTAGGAACGAGGACTCACGCGTCTCCCTAGAGAGAAGGGAAGCACAGATCGTCTTAGGAAAGTGAACAGGTTTTGCAGTGAGTACCCCAGAAATCCTCCATGTTCAAAGAACGTCCCCAGACCTAGTGCTTGTATTATGTGGTGTTTTCAGTTAATTACACACCTTAAAATAACTCTGTGGGAAGAGTTCAGTATTTTCAACAGTCACGGGAGTTCTGGGAAAGCGTGATACCCCCTCTGCCACATTTCCAACAGTTGACGGGAAGGTTCACTGACCGGGGCTCTGGGCGTCTGTCCCCCTCCTGGTACGGATGCTGGTGCCGACTCCGATGCTTGGTCATATTCTCCAGAGTTTTGCTCTTTCCTGAGCTAAGGTCTGGTGTTTACCAGGCACACCAGCCGATTTCCCGAAGCGTCTTGATTCCTTTCTCCGCTGAGTGTTTAAAAGTAAAACATGTTTTTGTGGCGTCTTTCTGCAGCGATGACAGCCCAGATCATAGGCTGCTGTATTTTGGCCCGTCCTTGAAACAAAAAGACTATTTTGGGGAAGGCGGCACGGGCAGCCCGCGCTCTGCTTCCAAACACTCGGGGTAAACAGTCTGGGAGGAACCACGGCACCGGACAGTCCCTGCCTGTAAACACGTGACCTCTCTTCAGAGACCAGGGGAGAGCCGGGAGGGCAATGCCCAGAGCCTCGCTTCTCCCTGACTCATTCCTCAGCTGTGGCGCCGCCCCCAGGCCTTCCTCCACTGCAGGGGTCACCCGCATGCTGGGCGACCGCTCCGACCCGCCACCCTCCCCAGCCGTCGAGACTACCTCCCGAGCCAGTGGGTCCGTCCTCTGGGCTCCCGTCACCTTCTGAGTCCCTTTAACACAATATTTACTGTCTTTGTTCTCTTCCTGTCCCGTCTCCCACCCGGAGCGTGATGCTTTCGAGAGGCAGGACCCTGCTAACGCACAAGCCTTGCACAGCGTCTGCCACGCGCTCAGTGGCTCCACGAGAGCTGCCCTGCAAGTGCGTCCAGTAAATGTGTGTCGAACAAAAGAATTAAGTAATGACTCCATGCCCCCTCCTTGTCTTCTTATGAAACCTTTTTTTTTAATCCAAGAATAAAAGCCATGTGGATTAAAATGTTTCTGAATTTTTCCATTCCTGCCCTCTTGCAAGACCATTGTGCTGGGTTTGGATGACCTACTTTTTCTCTCCAGGCCTGAGACTGAAGGCTGTAGAGGCTATTGTAGTGACACGGCCGTGAATTAATCTTTCCATTTGCTGAAAATAGAATCCTACTTAAATAAAATGTTTAAGAAATTGCTGGTGACTGGGACAATACCATTAATCTCATTTGCGTTTTTCGATTGAGTGTTTGCAACTGTCTTTATACTAATTACTAATTATTTACATTTACAGGAGATCCAGAGGGTGCATCTCACATAGAAACCCACAAAACCACAGAGAGCGTGGTCTCTGCCGCAGCCCAGGGACGACGGCCACGCGTGGGCACTGCAAGGACCAGGCAGGATCCAAGGGCAAGGGACCCAGGCCACTGTGAAGCAAGCAAGGCCGTGCGACGTGGCCGTGAGCGCTGCCCCGCAGGTTGGAGCAGAGGGGCCACCGTCGCCTTTGCGAGGACGACCGGGCAACCCCGATCCAGGGCGTGGGCTTCTGGGGAGGATGAGCTCTGTGACATGCACCCACCAACGGCCCTGTGCCACCTCACTCAGTGGCTCCACGAGAGCTGCTCTGCATGTCCGCCTCAGGCCTAGGGCTCCTCCAAGCGCCCTTAGAAAGACTACAGAAGCATAGTGTGTGTTTCCTAATCCTCAGGGAACTTACAGTCTGGTCTGAAAGACCAGACCAAAATGCAGTGAACAGGAGGGGACAGCGCAGGTTGACACACCATTCGGTGTTCACTTGTACAAGATGAGCCTTAAAAGGTGCAGAAAGGGCGTGACGGGGAGCAGAGTCGCCAGGAGGCTTTCCCGGGGAGGGGGATGCATGCAGACCCCGGGGATGAGGTCCGGTCGACGGGACTGGAGAGGCCTGTGTCGGGGCACCGTCTGGGCAAAGCGCACTGACAGCATGGATGCGGGGTCTGGTGGGGCCTGGGGAAAACGGTGCCACCACAGAGGCCAAGAACATGGGAGCAGCGAGTTCGGAGAAGTCGGGGAGAACTTTTAGCAAAAGAGGGGAGTAACGGAGCCAGTGGAGACACAGGGAGGTGGCTGCTGCGTAGGGGGCCTCGGTGCAGACCCCAGAGCTGGGGTGTGTGTGTGACCCCCCTGAGAGCAAAAGGGGAGTGGAGCGCGGGAGGAGGGGCCCCCCAGGGCCTGGCCGCGTGCCAGGCAGAAGCAGGAGAGGAGACCCCCAGGGATGGGGCCTCCGTCCAAGGGGAGGCCCACACGTCCCTGATGGATGCCAGGGGCAGGGCGCCACCCTGGCCTCCCCCGAGCTCCGGGCATATCCTGCCGGCCGTTCCGTCTCCGGTCTGGGATCCTGACAACCACAGCTCTGGGCCAGCCTGGCCTGTCCCCGCAGGGCTGCACGTCTGGAGTGACTTTTCATGGGCTCCTCGCCAGGGGGGCTTGGGTGGCACTGGGCACCCCTCGTGCCCCTGCTTAGCTGACCACGCGCCACCTTCCTCTTGCAGACCTGAGGGCATCCTGGCCACGGGCGCCGTCCTGCTCCGTTAGCAAGGTTTCTACCGAGGCAGCACAGTCACGGCTGAAACGCGCCCAGCATTCAAGCGGCAAGTGCCATTCCCCCTCCGTCCCTTTCTACTTCCTGCAGTTTTATTAAAAAGGAGAACTCCAGAACGGTGGAAAAATCCGCTATGGAGAGGTACTCGTTCTGCTCGGGGGGCCTGGGGCCCAGAAGACCACCGGCGACGCACGGGGCTCGTAGGAATTGGACAGCGGCCACCAGCCACCCCTTCCCTCCCCCAGCCTGGGGATCTGGTCACTACCTGGGAACCAGTGCGTTGTCCTTACTGGATGAGTGGCTAAGAAATCAAGCAAGTGTGCCCCCAGGGCCAAAAAAATCAGGAACTGAATCTAAGGTGAAAGGGAAGACACAAAACTTTTGAAAGAAACTATTACTATGAACAGTTGAAATGTGTGCTTCACACTTTTGTCATAAATACTCTGTGAAGATTCAGGGCAAGTCTCTATGGGTGTGTGGCTTCCCCCAGATCGCCTCCTGCCTCTCACCTGTACCACCTACAAACAAAAATCATAATATCAGTAAATTGTTTAAAGCAACACTAGGGATTACTATTTATAATATTTAATTCCTCACCCAACACAAGAAAACTTTAGCCAAGAAGACTAAATAAGAAAATTGATTACATGCAATTATTTTAATATTAAAAATATCATAGTGTATGTTTTTTTAAAGGACTTAAAAGTACATATATCGTGCCCAAACATTTGGATGAAATTGGTTTTGATTAATTTCTGAATCAATTTAAAGACCCATATATGAAAAACATTTTAGTCTTTCTTCATTCTAAGCCAAGGTTGGGATAAATTCTTCAGAGATGGGACTTCCCTGGTGGTCCATGGGTAAGACTCCAAGCTCCCACTGCAGGGGGCCAGGGTTCGATCCCTGGTCAGGGAACTAGATCCTGAATGCATGCCACAACTGAGAGTTCACATGCAGCAACTAAAGATACTACATGCCACAACTAAGATCGGTGCGGCCAAAGTAAATAAATAATAAAAGAAAAACATTAAAAAAAATATTTCAGACCTGGCTCTTAATAACTGAAGGAAGTTCTAAGACAGGGCTTCTAAACAAGGAGAAAACACAAGAAATTGATAAAAAAGCAAGTAAAAAAATCAGTAGGATACTGAGTTGAATGTATTCTGCAATTATGTGAAATAAAGCAAACCAGAACCTATATATAGAAAATAGCTGGCAGTAAAAGAAATGTTAGTTTTCTGGGTAGTACATTATGGTTGTCTGTTCTCCTTCTGTTTGAGTGTAATGGTCTAAATTTGGTTTAATGCAGATATACAATTTTTACACTGGAAAAACTGAATTTTGTTTACAAGTAAAATAACTCGATTAAAAAACCAGCTGTAACAGGTGTTTATTTTTCACTACCTCCCCTCCTCCTTTGAAAACAAAGTTGATGTGTCTTTCTCTAGTCATTATGGGTCCCAGTGTCATTTTCAGGGAACGCTTGTTAAAAATAATCCTTCTTATTTCAAGGGGGTCTCTGAATAATCGCGTTGACTTCTGTTGAGAAATTGTGGCCGCTCTGAGGACACAGGGACCCTAGACGGCATTCGAGGCAGAGCTGCTCTCGGCCCCTCGTCCTGGACGGCCTGACCCCTGACCCTGCCGCCCGGGCCCCTACTCCCCACCCCGCCCTCCCCCACGGCCCACTCCTCAGACCACATCACTGCCCACTCCACCTGGAAAGCTCGTTTCATCGGCCCCTGTATTTCAGCCCTTGAGCTCTCATCTCGGACGTGATCCTCCCTCGAAAACAAAACACAGCAGATTAAAGCTACAGACTCCCGCTCATGCTCCAGTCCTCTCCCCAGATCCTCCCTGTGGTCAGACTGGAGGCGCTTTCTCTTCGCGGTGCTGAGCTCTGGGAAGGATATGGCACAAACCAAGCTTCCCGATCTGCCGTTTGCATTGTGCGCTGAGTCCAGGCCGCGGCGAAGTGCAGCTTCACCCCGTTGGCGAAACTGCGCTTGCTCCGGTGTGTTTCTCCAATGGGCAGGTGCCTGCGAGCCTCCGGGGTCTGGTCCCTGCTCCTACAGGGCAAACCCTGAACAAAGGACTGCAGTGAGTGCCGCTGAAAAGCCCCGAGATACCTGCTCCAAGGCACACACCTCCTAAAAGTATTGATATCAAGCACTTTCTTTTCTTTTAATCTGAGAGGGGAAACTGTATCACGTTCCCTGATCTCTTGTGAGATGGGGCAGTTTTAGACATTTACTGGTTCTTCGATTTCTGGTTCTGTAAATTGTTTTCACGATCCGGCCATTTTCTTCTTAGCTGTGCGTGCTTTCTCTTTACGGTGCAGGAAGTCTTCCTTCTCCTAACACAGGTGTTTTATGGCCCCTCAACTCTAACCCTTTATCTCTTGTACAACTTGCTGAGCTCATTCAGGCTTATGCGGTCCATACAGCCAAGTTCACTAGGTTTTCCTTTATTCCGTTTGATTTTTCTGTGCCGTTTAAGAAGGTGTTCCCTACCCCTAAGATTACGAAAATACTCTCCTTTTTTCTATTGCTTTTGAATTCTTGTTTTCTCTGCTTAGGTCTTTCCCCTCCATGGAATTTAATTTTGTAAATGGCATAGTTGGAGGTTTGGGGCTACAAACTCCTCTGTGCCATCTGAAAAAGCCCCATCCTCTGGGGTGGCACCTGGGGGGCTGCACCTCCTTGCAGCCACTCTGCCTCAAGAACACCATTTATGCCATCTTCCACGTCCCCAGCCGCCTGCCGTCCTGTCCACCCGCTGGCTAGACCCCCGCGGCCGTCCACCTGAGCTTCCACACCCCGGTAGCCCCTCAAGAACGCAGGCCAGGTGTCTGCATTTCCTCACCCTGCTCACCCAGGTCACACACGCACTGTGACCCTTTCCTCGGGAGGCTGAGCACAAGGGCCCCCAGCCCTTCCCAGGGGAAGGGGCTCTTGGAGGTGACGAGGACGTTTCAGGCGGTGGGGCTTCCACATTCTTCCCAATGGGGCAGCGAGCTCTGACCCGTCTGCCCCTCAGAGGAAGTCACCAGAGTGAAGAGGAAGCCAGTGCCCAGAGGCAGCCCGAGGGCCCCTTCTGCCCCCAGAGGAAGCGCCCAGAGGGTCTCCCTGGGCACCAAGTCTTCTCCTGGCCCCCACCCCCAGGGGGCGCAGACACAGTCAGGTCACAAGAGTGGCGGGAGGGGGCGTCCCTCGTGCTGGGGGAGCAGCCCCTTGAACCATCCTGGAGCTCACGTCCTGAAAGGCACCAAGTGGCGCTCGGGGCAAACTGTCCTTAGTGCTTTCTGTAGGTCACCTGCCCGCCATGGCCCCTGCCTGGTGGCACCTGCCTGGTCTCCCCAGGGTCTCCCCTGATCGGTGTCCCTGGGGTCCGGCCCTCGACCACCACCCCGTGCCCACGGCTGCACTGCAGGCTCCCATGAGGTCACGCTGAGTTGGGGCCACTGCAGACTGACACTGGCACTGTTTTCCAGTGGTGTTTCTTTTTGTTTTTTTCTGTCTCCCAGTGGGGTGGCTTTTTTTCTTTAATTGGGGTATAGCTGTTTTACAATGTCGTGTTAATTTCTACTGTACAGTGAAGTGGAGTCCCCGGTGCTGTACAGCGGGTTCTCACTAGGTCTCTATTTTATACATATTAGTATATATATGTCAGTCCCAGTCTCCCAGTTCATCCCACCACCCCCCAGTTGTGCTTCATTTTGATTTTGCTGTCTTTTTCGGACCAACTTGTCTGTGAACTAGGAGTTAGTATCACACCCACCACTGACCCTCCTTGTGTGCAGAACGGACAGGGGCTCCCTGCCCCTGCCGGGGCTGGGGGGCCGCAAGGGGCTGCTCCAGCCACCCTGGGGCGTCCTCTGCTGAGAGTGAGAGGTGACCCCGCCCTGCTCCCGGCTCCCACCTAGGCGCCAACCTGCTGGCCGGCCCTCACAGGCTCTGCAGGGACAGGCTGACACCCTGCATTCCCTCCCCATCCTGAGGCTGCACCCGGCAGACCCCCTCCCTCTCTGCTTCTTCCCCGTGGCCCCTCTGGGCCTGTTGCATGAGTCATGGTCTGAGCCCCTCTGTCCTCGTGCCTTGTCCATAGGCAGCTTGAGCCACTTTTGGAGCAGGACACCTGCCTTGTGGCCTGGCCGGAGGGGTGGCCAGACTCCTGAGACTCCCGCTGGGGTTCCCATATGACAGCTCTGCTCAACGCAGACCGGACCCAGTGCAGAATCACAGCCCCACTGAGCGTGACCGCAGAGGCCCTGGCTGCTTCCAGGAACTTACCTTCTGCTGGAGGCCCTGCTCTGGCCACAGCGGTCCAGCCCCACCCCTGGCCAGTTCCCCACTCGCCCCTCCCAATGGGCCTCGTGGTCCCCAACCCTGGGGCCAGAGTGGCTGCTTGCAAGCTCGCCCATGTCCCACTGCATCCCACCTAAGGCCACTGCTCACAGGAGCCTCCACAAGCCAGACCCTCACCCTGGATCGCCCTTTCCCGCTAAAACCTCAAGGGCACCCTTCCAATTAGCGCTTGGCACCAAACGGCCAGGCCCCACCTCAAACGCCGCAGTGGCCCAAGCGCTGGAGGCAAGACCGCTTGGTGCTGGCGGCCCCACTACCCACAAGAATGAGCCCCAGAGAGGCCCCTCCACGCCCAGCTCTTCCGCAGTTTGGGGACTCGACAGAGCTGGGGAGGGGAATCAGCCCCGGGGCCTGGCAGACAACCAACCGAGGACGCTTCACTCCAGACAGGAAAAGCTCCCTGTGAGTCTGTCAGGATCTGGGGCTTAGCAGATGGCAGCTAAAACGAAAGCCTAAATCCTCCCGGAGAGCACGGGTGGGGGACTTGGTTCGCACCAGAGCTCACGAGCGCTCACAGCTGCCTGCAGATGGACCACGTCCTTCGTCCTCTACTGAAAATAACTGTGTAAATCCAAGAATGACAGAAATACGACGGGTGTTTAAGGAACTGGGGTTCTTTGGGGTTTATTCAGCATGGCTCATACACCTGCATTAGTTTTCCATGTCTGCGTGACAAGCTGCCACCCACTCAGTGGCATTTCTGCGGGCTGGGAGTCTGGACAGGGCTCAGCTGGGCCCTTGCTCCCAAGGCTGCAGCGGTGGCTGTCGGCAGCAGGGGTCTCGTCAGGAGGCTCAGGTACAGAAGGACCCCTTCCGGGCGCCTCAGGTTGCAGCTGTAGCACGAGGAGACTGGATCCTCACTGGCTGGAGCTGGCGGCCCCTGGAGGTCACCTTGCCGCCCCTGACCGTGGTCCTGAGGGCGGGAGGAGTCCGGGGCCGGCCCACGCTCTCACTGAGGGGATCACACCAGAAGCTGGGCTCGGGGGAGACCAGCCGGGTCTCCACAAGGAAAGCAGATCTGAAGTGGGCAGGGCAGAGGGCTGGCCCTGGAGGCCCGGTCTCATGCCTGCAGGATCCTGGCCCAGTGAGGTTTCCACACCAGAAGGCCTGGGGTGCGACTGAGTCTGCCATCCGGTTTAATAATGGACAGAATGTCTACAGATGCCCAAGAGGCAATGAATTTGCTCGAAATCTTTAATTCTTCCTTCTGAACAGAAATCGCAGTGGAAATTCCAGTCTTCCAGGGTTTCTTCAGCGTTCTCAGAAACTGCAAAAAGAGAGCTTTCTCCTGATCTCTTACTTCTGGGTCCAGCCTGAACTTGTCCGTTTTTGTTCTTACCCTAGGACCACCGTCCCCTCCGGCCACTCCCAGCGAGCTCCCAGCAGGCCACGCGGAGGCTCCACCCTGTGCCAGCCCCACGCCGGCCCCCACGCCACCCCCCCGCCAAACGCCAGGCCGTCCCAGCCGCACCTTCCTAACCGTCCTGTAATCGCAGCCACTTGTAGGCTCCCCTTCTCGGCACTTCCTGCCCATCACAATTTCTCCGTGGACGTTCTTCGGGTTCAAACATGAATTCTGCTCCCTGGCCGCCTGGCATTCTCATCACGACTGTCCCGCCTCTAGAGGGTGTTTTCCTCCAGCTCTCCCGCCCACGCCGATTGTGCTGAACAGGAAATAGACTTTCTTACTCTTCCATTATCGGCTTTGCCATCACACTGGGCTTTTTCCTGTTCTGAGCAAAGTTGACTACATCCCACTGCCCTGCCGTTACAAAGTTAATTGCAACCTTTAACATCAAACAGTCTGAAAAAACACACCTTCTTCATTTTCTACTCCACACATCCGTCCTTCCTTGTAAAAATATTACAACGGTTTGGTTCCCTCCTTTCCCTTCTTGGCACTGGTGAGCTGGGAAGCGTGTGTTCTCACCGCTGCTGCTTGGCGTGCTCCTGACCGTGTCCGCTTCAGCCCTGTCGCTGTGCCGGTGCGGTGGCTCGGGACGCTCCTTTCTGGCTGACCAGAGCCACTTCTCAAAACACCGACCATCGGATAAAAGCCCTGCCTGTGGGCCGGGCGGTGACCACCCACCACAGGGGTTCTGCCACAGGGGTTCCCCAGGGAGCCGACATCGCAGGGGAGACGGGAGCACGAGACACGCGTGGGGCACGGCGCCTGTGAAACCAGAGGTGGGGCTGGGGTGGGACCGGGCACCGAGCCTTCAAGCCTTCCCACCCGGGCTCCTCCCCGCCTGCCCGCGGCGCTGATGCCGGCCTGTGCCCTCAAGGCTGCGGCGGAGCCCCCGGCTCCCCAAAAACAGGCTCTCGTACCCTCCTGGAGCCCAAGCTTGCCAAGCACACGCAGAGAAGTCGGTGTCCTGGAACCGGGGGCGTCTGCCTGGGGGATGAGGACCCGAGCCTGGGGACCCCCATCCCCTAACCCCGGCCCAGACCTGGGTGGTGGGCCCTCAGTTCTTCCAGAAAGCAGGCCATGAACAGGCAGGGAGAAGGCCGTCATTTCCCACAGAAGTCAGGAAAGTGCGAGGCCCCCCGGGCAGAGCCCCTGCCTCAGGAAGGGCGGTGCTCACACAGCCTCCCTCCCAGCGCAGTGCTCTGCATCCTGGGGGCCCACGGGCTCCGAGTCTCAGAACGAGGCCAGGCCTTGCCTCCTGCACGCTGCCCACCCCGGGGGCCGGGGGCACCGAGTGCAGCCCAGCCTCCTCCTGGGTTCTGGAGCAAGGCCCTCCCCCTGCCTATACCTCCCCGTCAGCCTGGCCACCCCCGCCCACCCCGCACCGCCGGAGGTCCACCATGGAGCGAGCCCTCCCCGTCTCAGCCTCGGGAATGCGGCCTCGGCGGGACGCCAGGCCCCTGCCGTGTCCTGCTCAGTGATCACACATTCATCACCGCACATCACAAAACCCGGGGAACCCGCACCCCGGGCCGAGCAAGAAAGTTGTGCTCCTGACACAATGCCCGACGCGCGTCCTCTGGGCCGGAACCTCTCCCCTTGTGCCTCTGCAATTCCTCTTCTTACTCAGAGGGAGAGGCCACTGTTCAGCTAGCTCTTCTAGCACTTTCCAGCATCCTCCAGCCTGTCCTGGGTGGGCTGTGCTCTGGACAGCAGGGCCGTCCTGCGGGGGGAGGGGAGCATCTGAGGTGAGGTGTGAGCCTGGACAGGGCTCAACTTTAACCCAGCACCTGACCTCTTTAATCTTTAATGAAAAATCAACTACATTCAGACTAACCGATATTTACCCAGTGCCCCTAATACAATATTTGTGTATTTTACTTAACACCACAGTCCCCTCTGGGGACTATTTTACAAGGAGACAGGCTCAGACGGCTGAGCGGCCTCCACGCAGAATCACATGGGGGGGAGACCAGAGCCAGGGTTTGCCCTGGACCTTGCCCTTCCCAACTCCAGGTTGGATGCCCTGCACACGCCTCACTCCTAACTGTCGCAGATGGGGATTCATCCTGCCTTAGGTACAGAGGCTAAAGAAGCCTAACCCACCTGGCCAGGTAAACCCCCCTCACCAGGTAACACAGCAGGCCGGTCCCCACCTCACTGCTGTGTACAACTCCCTGCCTGAAAACGGCGGGACCACTCACTCCCACCAGACTGTCCTTCCCAAGAGCTGTCAGGACTGGAAGCTTCACAGCCCGCCTGCCCGCTACCGCTGAATGGGCTCCACGCTCTTCTGCCTGCCCGATGCTCCTTGGCCACTCCCCAGAGGCTGGCTGCCCCTGCCCTGGCACCCCAGCCCGTGTCCAGCGTTCAGCCTGCCGTCTGCACTTCCAGGAGGGGGATAACAAGGGACCACCAACCCAGCAGCTCAAACGCCAGCTGTCGGTCCTTTCGCGGTCCTGGAACACAGCCTGATCGAGGGGCGGGAAGGGCCGCGCTCCCTCTGAGGCACCCGGGGTGGTGGTGGGGTGTCCGTCCCGCTCCTCCAGCTGCTGGGCGCTCCAGGTGCCCCTGAGCTGTGGCCACACCACCCTCATAGCTTCTCTGTGTTCTGCTGCTCAAGGAGACCTCTGTCCAGGTGCAAGCACTCTGGTGGAGGGTCCCAGGTCTCAGGCCTCAGACTGTCTCCAAACTATTGAGCACCTGCTTTAGTCCAGGTTAGGGGCTAAGCTCCTTGAATGCCTGTGAGACTCATGACATTTTACAGAAATCTGAGCCTTGAATAGGTTTGGTGGCTTTCCAGAAGGTCCCATGAAAAAGACAACTCACACTGCTAAGCCCAGGAGCCCGAGTCACTTAGCCTTCGACGTTTCACGGGTGGTAAGTGCATCTCACTTACCAATATTTAACCAGTTCTGACGGAGCAACAAGAAGCACACATCACTCACGATTCTGCATGGGCAGCAGCAAAACAAGCTTTTCTTCTGACTTTATACCCAGGTCATGCTGGGGCTTCTCTTCCCGACCTGCTGGGAGCCGCGATCCTGAATCCCACTGCTGGCTATGGGCTGAGCGGGGCCCCCGAGCAAGGTTGGGCTGGGCCAGGCTGAGGAGGCAGTGCCGCTGGGTGCGTTTGGCCTGTGCTACTGAGCACAGACAGTGGAAGGCCCCAGCCAGCCGGCTGCAGGGTTACCCCAGGAGAGGAGGGACGGGCCTTACCCTTCCGGCCCCTCTGACTGCTAGTGCGCGGGCAGTACTGGCACGAAGCACTGGCCTCAAGGTCTCTGCAGCATTTGTAGGTGTCACCTGATCCCAGCTTTGGCTGAGGGCTCAGGATTTACCCTGAGCGCTTAGAGAGTCAGGGAAATGCATGATTTGCTCTGGGGATCCTAACTAATCCTAAACAGTAACCTGTGAACTGGCAGCTTGGAGAGCCCGTCCCCTGCTTTCCTCTGCAATCAGCCTTCCGCTCCCCCTTGGCTCAGGTCAGATTAGCTATGGGAAGCTGGTCTCTGGAAGGAGCTCATCCTCTTTCCTCCTCCCGCCCAGGCACTGCTCCCCCTGACCCCCTCCAGGAGCAGCCTCCCCGGCGACTCACATCTGCCCCTTGCTGCTGCAGCCAGGTCTGCACAAATCCTACAGAATTCCCTACAGAGGTGACAGACCCCGAGGGCGCTCCTGTAGCTTGTCACTAGATGGACAGAACACCACTGAGGAGAGGGAGGGTGGGGACACTATTTGCAGCTAAATCCAGCAAATAACTTCAGTTTAGGGGCCCTGGTGTTCCCCAGGCTCCAGGGGAGCTCCTGGGGTTGAAGGGCTCAGGGGGCTCTGCTGGTACACAAAGAGAGAAAGCCGAGCGCCTCGGGGACACACTGTATGCTGGTCACCCCACGCACATCATGTCATTTAATCACCGATCAACTCACCATCAGTGGGTAGCACAAATGCAGGCGTTAGCTGCCTCGTTTCTGGATGAGGCCCCGGAAGCCGGAGGACGTCCCTCGGGGTTAGTGCAAGGCCGGGGGCCAGACTCAGGCTGCCGACCCCGTCTGCCTCGCTCCAGGTTCTGCCTGCTCTGGGAAAGGGCCGTCTTGTCCTGCTCTAAAACCGCAGGCGCAGGCAGCCCTGACACAGCCCAGGATGACGAAGCCACTGTGAGAACTCTCTAAGGTCTTTCCCTCCCGCGCCCCCCGAGATCCATCCAACCCCACAGAAGACCCTTTGCTGGAGCGGGCAGCCGGCCCGCCTGTAACTAGCCCTACTGGACTCTGCGGCAAACCCTGAGGCGGGGTGGGCGTCACTTTCCGGAGGCCTAAAGGGCGCGGACAGGAGGGGGGGCTGCGGGACCCATGGCAGGGGAGGGGCTGAGACGGGCAGGGCCAGCTGGCTGCCGGGACAGCAAGGGCGCCGGCTCCCCAGTTGAGAGTGGTTGGTACCGGGACAGCGGCGCCGCCCTCGGAGGTGTGTAGCCCAGCGGCTCAGCGTGTGGGTCCGAGTCGGGGGTCGGGCCTCAGGACCGGCCCTCGCTCTCCTAGCGCTGACCTGTGCCCAGGCTGCCCACTCAAGGCAGGGGCTCTTCTCCACCTCGAGATGCATGACTGAGGACCTTCTCTGGACCTGAGGGGAGGGCTTGGGTGCTACGGTGGCCAGGGGAGAGGCCTTGGAAAGGCCCCTGACCGTCCTGAGAACCAGGCTCCTCACATGCTAATCAGCCATGTGGTCTCACGAGCCTGCCCCCTCTGCTCAGGGCCCGCGGTGTGGGTGCCCTGACCCCCCTCCCTCGGTGTTCCCGGCCTCAGCCCTGTCACTGCACCTGCTCACCGTTCCTTTCCAAAGAGACCCCGGGGAAAAGGCTTCCTTCTTCAAGCAAGAGAGCACAGTGGATGGAACGAAGGGCACAGCCCTGCAAAGAGCGGCCTGGGGACCGGGGTGGGCGGCCCGGGGCTCTGCCTGACCCGGGAGGTCTGGGAGCAGCTCCGGGACCGCTGTCCCCTTCCCCAAGGTTGGATCAGCTTCCAACACCCTGCTCTCCCCCTTTCACTGTCGGGAAGCACCTCTGAGAGTTGCTTTGAGGGGATGTATGCGGGGCAGCCTCACCCCTCCTTCCTCCTGCTTCCCCGGACTCTCTGTGGCTGCGGGGATCCCGTTCACCACCCGTCTGGACCCCCCGCACTTTGGGACTTTCCCTCTCTGCTGCCGTCCATCTGTGCTGGACTACCGCCCTGCCTGTCCCTCATTTTGTCAACTGCCATACAGGTTCTTCCCTAGCAGATGTGGAGGAAGTGCGGCCATGCTTGGCTGTCTGTGATCTGAATCGGCCTTGGGGGGTGGTCTGGTCACTGTCATGATTGACGTCGCAGATGCAGGGACCTGGGGGCCGGGCCCGCAGCCAAGTCCGTGCCACGTGCAGCTACGCGGCTTCAAGCGTATCGTGGTGATGTGCTGTGGGAGCCCTCTCCCAGAGCTCCCATCTCCCTCCAGAGTCCTGGTCTTCGCCGCACCGACCACTGGTGGGCACACTGCCGGGGGGACAGGCAGGACCAGTGCAGCTGGGGGTCCGGGGAGGCGGCTTGGGGGAGGCCAACAGTGGGGCTGCGTGAGGCCTGGGCACCCCGTCTGCCTGGAGACGCTGTGGGCCCGGCTGGAGCGGTGGACATCCCGCCTGAAAACACCAGGAACGCGAACCTTTCAGTACCGTTACCAACCGCGCCCCCGTAACCCTCCTGCGGGCCCTCCCAGAAACGGAATGGCGGTGATGGAACCACTGCAGTTTAGAGCCCGAGGAGATTCGGCAGCCTCAGCAGGCTGAGAACCCGAATGCACGACCCTGTGACCCCGGGGCCTGTCCCTGGCGTTTCGATGGCCTGGGAGGGGCCCACACCACTGCCCTCAACCTGGTAGCTCCTAAGATAACTGAATGGTACTCAGACAATATTATGTTCTAATAAAATGTTAAAGAATATTAATAATTAGTAATAAAATAGGTGGGCTTCAAGACATTTGATAGAAAACAAGAACCACTGGAATGAAACAGGAAAGGATGGTCTTAAGTGAGCGGCAGGTTGATGAAGGGCGGGTCAGGGAGCAGGGGCCCCAGGCTAGGGGCTCAGTACAAGGCCCCCAGGCCCTGTCGGCACTGTCCACATGCCTCGACTGCTCAAAGCATCCACCCTCTTCCCTCTCCCAAAAAGCTCAGCCCTGCGAGATGCAGCGCTGAGCTTAAGACAGGCGTGGCCAAGCTTGGTCAGTCACTGCCTGATGGGGGTGTGAGGGGGTGGGCAGTTCTGGGGTGACCCGGGGGAGGGCCCCGAGGGAGGGGTCTCTGGGGTGACCCCGGGGGAGGGGCCCAGGGAGAGGGGGTCTCTGGGGTGACCCCGGGGGAGGGCCCCAGGGAGAGGGGGTCTCTGGGGTGACCCCGGGGGAGGGACCCAGGGAGAGGGGTCTCTGGGATGACCCCGGGGGAGGGCCCCAGGGAGAGGGGGTCTCTGGGGTGACCCCGGGGGAGGGCCCCGAGGGAGGGGTCTCTGGGGTGACCCCGGGGGAGGGCCCCAGGGAGAGGGGCTCCCACTGTCTGGGTCACTGTCCTGATTGTGATGACGCATCAGCGTCCCTCTCTGATGCTCCCCCTTGGGGGCTGCCTCCTTGCCCATCTCCTCCACCCGGCCTTAGGGCGTCCCTCCTGCAGCCCTCAGGCCCCTCCCCTCTTGAACCTGATCTTTCTAGAAGGAGGCCTTCATCCCAGAACTCAGAGGTCCTGGTGTCTCTGGGCTGTGCCTGGGTTGGGTGGAGGGAGTCTACCCTGACCTTCCTGAAGGCCAGGCCTCTCGGGCCTGTAGTCGCTGCTCAGATGGTTGGCAGGCCTTCACCAATGCTGCCCCCGAGCCTAAGGCCCCTGCCAGCTCGTGACCCTGTCCTTGGTCCTCACGTGGAGGTGAGGCCCAGCTGCATGGAAACCTGTCTGAAAGAGGTCACCCCGCTTCCGGATCTCTGTCCTGTGCCGTGACCCTTTGGTTTAGTCAGTGTCGCCCCCAGCTCTGACCGTCACAGGCAGGAGAGTATGAAAGGGTGCAGTCTTGGGACTTCCCTGGTGGCGCAGTGGTTGAGAGTCCGCCTGCCGATGCAGGGGACGCGGGTTCGTGCCCCGGTCCGGGAGGATCCCACATGTCGCGGAGCGGCTGGGCCCGTGAGCCATGGCCACTGAGCCTGCGTGTCTGGAGCCTGTGCTCCGCAACGGGAGAGGCCACAGCAGTGAGAGGCCCGCGTACCGCAAAAAAAAAAAAAAAAAAAAAAGTAAAAAAAGAAAGGGTACAGTCTTCCCTGAAGTGTTCGTGGCTGTCAGCACATCATTTATGAGACTCCTGCCTTTCTGGTGATGACAAGATATCTCACACATACAGGATCTGTTCAGTAAGCAACACACAAGAGTGAATTAAACCTCATTCAGAATAAAACAGGCCCGGGGGGCTAAACTGAATGAAATGCCCACAGTGTGCTGCTTGTGTTAATCTGGGGAAACGGCAGGCACTTCGGGGGCGCCCAGAGCCTGGCACCGTCCCCAGCTCCCCATCCCACTGGAGCCTCGAGGAGGGCAGGCCCCACCCCCAGGCTCTGCCCCTCCCATTAGGCTACTCGGCTGGCCACTCTCCTTTGACTCCAGGGACAGGCCTTGCTCCTGCAGTGTTTTCACCAGGACGCCTGGGCTGTGATTTCTGACCATCACCGCGGTTCCCCTTCGACAGTCCTCCTCAACTGTACCTGGCAGCTTAGCACCAGGCGTCTCCCTGAGGTCAGGTCAGCCGAGCACATGGGCAGGAAGGCCTCAGTCCACCTCCAGCCACAGCCTCTGAGACGCAGCATCTCCTCGTCCACTGGGTGAGGCGGCCACACCCTCACACAGATCACGGGACAGAGGCCCGGAAGGCGGTTTGTGCCTTTGGCTGTGGGTTCAGCACCTTCCCTGTCAGCACGAGCCAGCTCCAGCCAGCTCCCTCTTCTTCCAAAGCGAGCCCGGGGTGGAGGCCAGTCACAGGCCCTTGTCTGCTGTGCACTCGTAAAAAGATGAACAATTATTGCACTTGAAGGAACCCTATCATCAACCAGAGGAAAAGACTGTTTTCTGTAGCACGTGGACTCAGCTCTTATGACCAAATGACTACTTAAATCTTAAAACCCTAATCATTACCGTTTGCTCCCAAAATAACTGTCTCCCGAGTCCATATTTAGAACAGAAAACACTGCACTTGGAATGCTTCCCCCGCCCCAGGCGGCGTCTCTTCCCAGAGCCCCGCATCCCTGCTGCCACTTAACCCCTTCCCGCCTGGGAACGAGTCTCGTTGGCAATCCAGACAAGCAGACAAGAGTCCCACAGTCGCCTAGATGAGGGCTGAGGGCCAGCTCCTCAAGGCCTGCCAACGGAGGACACCTGGGCAGGTGCTGGACCTTCTTGGGCCTCGGTCCCCCACAGACAACGTGAGGGGACCCTTTGCCACTCAAGGTGCATGTGGCCTGCTGGAGGGTGAGCTCCCTGAGGGCAGGGCCAGGGTTCTGTGGCCCTGACGTGGGGGGGAGGGTCAGAGTGTCCCGCACAAAGGCCCCGCCCCCTTCTGGAGCATGTTCCATGGAAGTGAGAGCAGGTGAGTGTGAAGCTCCGGGCGTGAAGGGCACACACGCCCGTCCTCAGGGCACGTTTTCTTCTTGCCCACGGCAGCTTCGAGTGATGCCTGACACCTGATGTTTTTCCAGGAAGCAGAGCAAATGCTGACTCAGAGCAAGTGACTCAGTCTGCTCAGGAATCAGCTTCAGCGGAGGCTGCATCTTCCCGGCAACGCGGAGGAAGCCCTGGGAGAGGCCCGGGGCCCACCTGGAGCAGCGGGCAGGAGGTAGGCCTGGGGCTGCTGGCCAACCTCCCGCTGCATCGTCTCCCCACCGGCTGCCAAGGATCAGGCTGACTGCCAGCCCCACGGAGAAGGCCTTCAAGAGCATGGAGGGTGTCACCCAGAGGAATCCGTGTGGATTTGGGGCCTCTCTGGCTCTTCCCACCCGTCCTGGAACATCAGGCGTCTCTATGAGTTTCCACCCTCCTGGAAACCTGGAGGGGCTGCCACTGCCCCATGGATGTCGGTGGAGAGCTCAAGAGTCCGGGTCGGAGACAAAGAATCCTTGTGCTGAGAGGTTGGCCTTTTCTTGTCGGGCTTCCCCAAGCCCTGTCCCCATCAACGATGCAGAGGCCACACCTGCTCGTATACACCTGTAAGGAAGCTGGGTCCTTTATAACGCACTTGTCCCGTTCCCTGCTCCCCAGGGAGACACATGCCTGCCAAGCCTGTTCATTACACAACTTCCTTGAAAAGCAAGGCAGTCAGAGCTTCGCTCGCAAGACCCACCGAGAATTGTGTGTCAACACCAAGATGCCCATCAGGTTGTTGTTTTCAGCACTGTGGAGAAATATGGAAAATGATCTGAAGGTACAGCAAAGGGTGCTGTGCGGTTACAGGAATTCAGTCGTGCCCTTGCGATGAACTCTTAGACACATATGTGTCATTAAAAAGCATATTGTAGAAGTATGTTTAACAGCCTGGAAGAGTAATTAAAAATATACTCTGATGTAAAAAAATAGGTTACAAGTTTAAACAACAGGTTTCCACTTTGGAGAGAGGAGAGAGAGGAGTGTATATGCAAGCATAGGAAACAAAATGAAAACGGAAATTATTTGGGGAAATGGGTTTTGTAGCGATTTCTAGCGTTTATCTTTTGCTTATCTATATTGTATATGCTAGTAAAGTATAAGAAAATGCATCATTTCTGGAAGAACTAGGTAAATAGGTGAATGTCTTTAAAGACAGAAGGTTGTTCTCACACAAAGACTCCACGACAGCCCCAAGCAGCTGAGCACCTCACCGCCTTCTGCAGCTGGTGGGCAGAGTCCACGGTCCCCCCTGAAGAAACAGCTTGACAAGGAGTGGTTACAGTTGTCAGTTACGCTGTAGCCACTCAGGAAATCCTGCTTTTTCCAGTTTTTCTTATGTTCTCTGAGACAGGCATCATCAAGGTTCTGACCTCAGAAGCACGGTCACAGCTGGCCTGTAGCCTCCGCAGAAGGTCGGCGTCTCCCGAGCTCCCCTGCCGGTCGCCCGCCTTCCTGGACAGAAACGCCGAGATTGTTCTTCCATTTCCAACGGCTCATTGCCCAAGCGCCAACAGTTTTAGCTAATCACAGAATCATAGCCCCAGAATTTAGAAGACATTTCCCTGAAGACAGAAGGGGGGAAATAAGTACTTTACGGAGAAATCCTAGGAATATTAACAAGTGGTGGAAATACCACCCGGAATTTGACTAAGACAACTTATAGCCGCCCTGTAACTTCTGTGAAGGGTTTGGGGCGGGGGGGGGGGGGCGGGGAGAGGACAAGAAGGGAGGCCCTGATGCCCCACATCCCACCCTCACCCTCGCTCTGTCCATCGGCCCCTCTGGCTTGCCACCCTGACACTGCGGCAGCCCTACCCTCCTCCCGCTGAGCTGTTCCAGCTCGCTCTGCTGTAAAAGTTTCCCTCCGTTTGGCTGTCACCAGCTGAGTTCAGACCATCTCAAGTCACGTCGGGGTCACAGGCACCCGCCCACCTGTGCCGCTGGCACTGAGCCCCCTCCTTCACCCACCCCACCCTGCGAGTCCAGGCCGGACTTACCTTCTGTAAGTTCGACATCGATGTATCACCTTGGCTGTCTTCTCAAAACCCTTCAGAGCTCCCCATGCCTGCCGTCACTGATGCATTTCATTCATTACCCTTCGCATAAGCAGTATAGGACCACCCTCCACTTCTTCTGCAAGCGTCCAGGTCCTCCCCCTCTGAAGCGCCAGCCCCCCCCCCCCCGCGTGTGGCTTGCCCCCCTGCTTCATGGCTGCCCCCCTCGACTCCCTCGTAGTCCTCCCTGCCCCAAGGCTGCAGCACTTGGATTCAGGAGTCATTGAATTTCGCTCCTCTTACACATCATCTTTCCTCATTTAATGATTGCTTTCACTCCCCATTTAGATTGTGAATTCCTTGAAGAGAAAGACATACACCTAGGAAATCTCAAAAAATACGTGTTAAGTGATTGGGCCGGGCATGAAAGGCGGGGGAGTTGCCTCAAAAGCAGCAAGGCCGGTTTACCGGCCACAGAAAGAAGTAAAAATGTAAATCATGTACAAAGCCAATTTCGTGCATAACTGCTGAGAGAATACAGTACGATACGCTGAAATAAAGGTGAGTTTCTATGAGGATCGAGAGAAAGGACGAAGACGCTCGGGGAGGGACGTGGGGCATGCAGGGACCCTGCGACCACTCTCGGGTCAAGGACCCGCTTTGATCCCATTGTTCACAGGCTGCCCTCTGCCTTTGTTCCCGGGTCAATAAACAAGAGTGTGAACCGCAAAAATCCTGTCCTCCGGCCCCAGCGCTCCGGTGGGAGGGGAGCGGAAGGGCGCGGACGCCGAGAAGCTCCAGCCCGAGGCCCGGGGGCGTGGCCTCGGAAGCCGGGAGGGAGGAGCCGGGGGCCGCGGCGGGCGGGGGAGGGTCCTGGGGAGCCCCGGGCGCCGGCTGACTGGCGGCGGGCGGCCCGGGACCCGTCCCCAGCCCTGGGGCGGGAGGCGCCCACCGCGCGCAGGCCGAGGAGCGCTGAGCGGCCGCGCGCAAGGGGAGGGCCCTGGGCCCCACGCGGCGCGGCCTCGGGGTGCAGAGACCGCACTCTTGCCCGGGCCGCGGGGAGGCCTGCAGGGCCGACCGGAGGAGCCGCGACTGGGCACCCGCACGCGGAAGGCTCTTAATAACGGGCGACGGCGCCGCGAATGCGGCCGGGGCCTGAAAAGATCTCAGGGCGGTTGAAGCTTTCAAAACCCGCAAAAAACGTCCAGCTCAGCTCCCACGTGCCAGGGGAAGGCCCTCGGGGCCCCAGGTCACCCAGAAAGGGCCGCGCCCCGAAGTGCCAGGACGCCCCACCGCGGCCTTCCGCCTCACGCCGCGGGCCGCCGCAGGGCCCTGGTGAGAGGAAAAGAGCAGCTTCGGGCAGCTGAGCCCTGCTGGCGCCGGACCCTGGACCAAACTCGCCAGGCCGCGGGCCGCCGAACCCCCGCTCTCCACGTTCTTCACTGGCCTCCTGTGAGGACTAGAGAGACCACCGCCCAGCGAGTGGAGGACCCGGGATCCAGATTCGCAAGACGCGACTCCAGAGACAAGCCCCGTGGTACCTGCTCGGGATTTTCTAACACAGATCCGCCCCTTTTTGCCCTTGAGGGTCTCGTGCCCCCAGCTTGTGAGCGCCCATGCTCGTCCCCGTGCGCGTTAAGGGTTTGCCTCCGACCAGCATGGCCGGGGGACGGGGACAGGAACACGGCCACGGACTACCCTGCCGTCGGTCAGTGGCTCTGGAAATGGCTTGGATGAGGGAGGGTCACCGATGTCAGGTGCGCACAGTTCTTCAAAAAGGTAAATGGGAACAATTCCAAATACTGGCAGCGATGCGGAGCAACAGAAACTCTCACACATCTTGGTGGAACCGAATGTGATACAAGTACATTGAAGAAATGCTCGGCAGTTTCTTACAAAATACACACCTGCCCTACGACCCACAATTCCAATCCGAGCTGTTTACCCAAGAGAAAGAAAAATATGTGGCCATAAAAAGACTTGTAGAAGGACGTTATAACAGCTTTATCCACAGTAGCCGCAAACTGGAAAGAGCCCCTGTGGCCATCTCTCTGAGAAGGTAAGCTGTGGTACGTCCGTGCAACAGACACTGCCTGGCAGTGAACACGGCCGGCAGCAACGTGGAGCTCTCACTCCTAAGACCACTCACGCTACGTTTCCACATTACTGCAAGAGAAGATGAATCTATGACGGAAAAAAGTCGAGGGGGGTTGAACAGAGATGGTCTGCGAGGGGACATGGGGGAACTTCTGGTCAGACCTGCCCTGCTGTCATCCACGGAGCTCAGTGACTGGAGGGGAAGCCCCAAGGGGAGAGCGACTCTTGAAAAGAAAGCAGCCTGTGGTATCCCGTGGCCTCTTGAGTTTTCAAGGTCAGTCACGGTCCCCGGCTTGCTAAGGTGTTTCCTGCTGCGTGGGGCTGCATCTCTTTAAAACTCATGCTCTGAAACTGCTCACGGACTGCACCCCTGTTAACTGGGTTCACTGTGCAGTTATTATAAATCGAGGGAGGGAACGTCTCTGAGAAAGACCTTGTGTGCATAGGAAGTCTCAGTATTCTCAAGACATCAGTTCTTCTCAGCGTGATCTCTAAATTCAGTGCAATCCAAACCAAGATCCCAGCAATTTATTCTGTGGATATTGACCAACCGATTCTAAAGTTTCTGTGAAGAGGCAGAAGACCCAGACTAACCAACACTTCAGTAGTGAAGGAGAACACAGCCGGAGGATTACACTGCCCAACTCAAAACTCACCGTAAATCCACAGTAATCACGACGGTGTGGTGCCGGCAAAAGAACAGACAGATACGTCACTGAACAGAATAGAGGCTTTGTTTTCATTCATCTTTTTCTGTTGCTTTTGTTGCTCTGGTCTCTGTTTCTTTGGTTTCTCTTTCACCTTTACTAACTGCTTGCCTTCTTGTCCTTTGGATTTGCTCTGTTGATTTTTTTCAAAATTGATTGCTTATATTTTCCCACCATTCCTGTTTCCAGATAAAGGTATTTACAGCAGTGCATTTCTAGGTATAACTGAAGCTGTATTCCACAATGTGTGTGTGTGTGTGTGTGTGTGTGTGTGTGTGTGTGTGTGTATACATATAAAATTCCCTCTCTCTCACACACACATTTCTAAGTCTTTCTCTTTGTGCTGCCTTGTCAGAGTTCCTCGATTTGATCTTCCATCTACTAACTTTCTAAGCAAGTGTTCGAGTATTTTGCTGTTCATCCCATTTCCTGTCTTTGTCACGTTTACTACCATTATTTCACCCCTAATGATTCTACTTGATTCATTTTTATGACTTCATTCCACTTATAGCTTCCCTTCCCTCTTTGAGGGTGTTTACTCTTTATTTTACTGCTTACCTCCTGGAGGGTCCTATGCTTTTTTTAAAAATAAATTTTTTTATTTTATTTTATTTATTTTATTTTTGGCTGCGTTGGGTCTTGGTTGCTGCGCACGGGCTTTCTCTGGTTGCGGCGAGCGGGGGCTACTCTTCGCTGAGGTGTGCGGGCTCCTCACTGCGGTGGCTTCTCTTGTTGTGAAGCATGGGCTCTAGGCGTGTGGGCTTCAGTAGTTGTGGCACGCAGGCTCAGTAGTTGTGGCTCACGGGCTCTAGAGTGCAGGCTCAGGAGTTGTGGCGCACGGGCTTAGTTGCTCCGCGGCATGTGGGATCTTCCCGGACCAGGGCTCGAACCCGTGTCCCCTGCGTTGGCAGGTGGATTCTTACCCACTGCGCCACCAGGGAAGCCCTCCTATGCTTTTTAACTGTGAGCCTGTCTGTTCTGGCAATGTCCCACATGTACGTCTTGTTCATCTTGGCATCCTCTCCTAGTAGTTGTGCTGTGGGGAGTCCAGCTCTCTTGGCCTGTGACCTCATATTCCCTCAAGGGCATTGGCTACCCTTCAGGTGAAGCCGCTGGAGAGGAGCCAGGACCAGCCATAGACCACGCCCCCAACAAGGAGGTAAAGAAAGGAGAGGGGCTGGGTCCAGCTTAGCCACCACCTGGGCTGCCTGTCCCCCAAGGAGCTTCCTGGGTGGAGACGTGGCTTCTGAGCTCAGAAGCATCACGGCCAGGAGGTGCTCCTCCAGGACCACGTGTACCGCTCAGGAGGGCAGGTGGGGAGGGGAGAGGTGACTGACAGCCCCACAGCACCAGGCGTAAGCTGCCCGATTCCAAGGCAATGGAAACAGGCAGTGGTGTTCACTGGCCATTTGGGGAGGCGCCAAGGAGCACGGCCCTGCCCCCAGCCCCTCCCCAGCCACCCCAATACACGCAGCAGTGCTGTTTCCCACTGGTTTCTCACCGTCTTTTGTCCCTCACATCCATACTTTCCTTCTTATGCTTTTCAGTAGTTAAAAGTCATACTGAGTGCCATTTTCTCTGCAACAGTACCAGAACCGTGCCCAGTGCAGTAAGGTCACCACATGCTGAGAGCAAAGAAAAATGAAGACGAACTAAAATATACCTCTTCACACACCCCCACCTGTGCGGCGGCGTGGGGGGCAACCACCCGCTCCGTCTACCTGACTGTTCCTGAATCCCCAACCCCTGGCGCACAGACTTGAATTGACATGAAGTACGTGTAGGTGTGAAGGAGCTCCTCTGTATACACTCAGGGCAGGGTCTGCAAATAGTGTTCTATCTGCAGGTGATAGTGACAAACAGGTCTTGCCCAAGAAAGGACCAGGACGTTTAGAGTCAGCAAAAAGCCATTGTGCTGGAGACTTGTTAACGTGTTACAGATTACATGGCGCATTAATTAGGGGCTTTGGGTTGTGGGTTGCAGAAAAACAACTTAAGCCAGCCTGAGAAAGCGAAAGTAAAGGGATCTGAAGAAGAGTTAACCCCCAACCAAGGTGGGTGCGCACACAACGGTACCTGAGATGCTAATTCACCCCACGATAGGCTGTGTGCCCCGGGCAGAAGGGACCAGCGGGAGCCTGCAGCTCCATCACACATAACCGCAAACACCAGCAGGCAGTCCTCCCTCAGGCCCCGGCTCTACGCCTTGACCACACCCAGGGCCTCGCTCCTCCTGTCCTGGTCCCCGCCCCGGCCGCCGCACCTGAGAACAGCGCAGGTGGCCGCAGTGTGAGGGGGTCCTCGGGCCTGAGCCAGTGCCCGAGCTGGACCACTCCATTCTGTTTCCCTGCCCTAGTGTCCTCATTGGACACGCTGCTGCTCCTTACTTAGCGAGCTCCCAGGCATCGCTGGGCTGGAGCCAACCCCACCAGGTACGCAGCCAGGATGGCCCAGCCCAGTGGACGGGCGACTGGGCGCGCGGACTGGCCACCCACGTGCCGTGGGTCTTCCAGCTGACCACTCAGCGCCACGCTGCCCGCTCCTGCGAGGCGGAGGTGACGCCCCCCGGGCCTGTCCCGGCACTGCCATTTCCACGCTTGTCTTAGCAGGGAAGACGCCCACCTCCAGGACGGCAGGAGCCCAGTGGGTTTTACTGTAGAACCGCGTCCTGAGTGTTTCCTCTTGCGGGGCCCCCAAGGTCATGGTTTGGTCGGAGGGGAGGGTCCAAGTGAGAGGGCTCTGGACACGGAGTTGGGACGGCGTGTCCACCTTGGCTGCCGGGCAGCAGCCCCGCTCGGAGGGGCCTCACTGGGCGGGAGTCCGGTGGCCACCACATGCCGAAAGCGGGGACGGGGTCCCTGCTGCTGTTGCTTGCTGACCCAGCTCCCGCCGGAGCCGATGGATCGGGACACACACACAGCTGCAGGGATGACGGCAGCACCCGCGACACCCGGGAAGAAGCGGCGCGCGCCGGCGATACTGCAGGAGCAGACCCGGAAGCGGACGCCCTGGCACACTCCCCGCCACACCTGCCCCCTGCTCACCGTTTCTTTGCTCTAGAAAAGTGGAATTTAAGGTCGTTTTTATTCAAATGGCTCTAGTTGACCACTGATCACTGCCTCAGCCTGAAGTGCTGGGACCAGTGACACGTCTAACATCTCTACAGCCCGTTTTGTCTACTTTTTTGGAAGCAGGGCCTCCCTTCACTAGTGCGGCAGCCCTGAGATAGCACACACCTGTCATCCTACCAGTTAGGAAGTTGAGGGCACAAATGATTTGCCCCAGGTCACGAGCAGCCGAGGGGAAAACTCAGGTAATGACAATTCAAATAAAAGCACAGGGAGCCCTGCCCACCCAAGCATCTGTCCAAGGATTGAGAGGCTCCTTCAAAACAGCGCCAGACCCACCTACAGATCAAACCTCTAGAAAACTAGAGGACGGCCGGGCTGACTTCACCCTCTGTCTGGCTGCCAGCCGGGTGCAGAGAACACATCCTGTCCTCGGCTGTCGAAGGAGATGGCACACGGAGACAATGAAACGCTCTGTATCCGTATTCGGAGACGCCTCCTATTGGACCCGCAGGAAAACCCGTAAGCACTCCTGTGACAGCGCAGCGACTTCCAACCGGAGGGGCAAGTGGTCTGCCGAGTGCGGGGAGAGTCAGCGGAAGGGCTGGTGGGGCCGGGGCCTACAGGGAGCACACAGATGTGGAACCCAGCACAAATCCACACAGCCCCTGCAGCCGAGCTGCTGCCGATTAGAGGGCATGCAGATTGGACTTACCTGTTCTCTGCCCCGCTGCCCCGAAAGGGGCAGCTGTAATGACACACATCCCTCTCATCACCCAGGGCAAGAATTCCAGGCCAGCTTCCGAAGGATCCAGATTCCCCGGCGGCAGCAGCAGGGGAGAAAGGTGTATTGTGTGGGCAGAGAGGCCTGAGATAGGACCTGCTGTGTTTGCGCTCAAGTGACTTAAGAGTCTGCAGGCAAACTAGAGGAAAAACTGGCTTTGTAACGTCAATTAACACACTTGGTTTAAAGGCACGGTTGAGACCAGCTAAGAGCAGGGGCAAATTCCCGTCCTCCTGGTCAGCAGGAGACAGTCGCCCACCCGGGACTACCAGTCTCCAGCACAGGTTGGCTGAGGAGCTGCCATCAACAGCCCTGCAAGCAGGTGGCTGGGGAGGGGACGGTGATGAGGGGCTCCCTGCTGGGTAGCTGCCCCCGATGTGTATGGGGCCCAGCCAGAGGTGCCCGACGGCAGAGACAGGTGTGGTCACTGAAATAGTACCAGCAAAGCCCATCTCTTAGAGGCCGACTTCACTGCAGAAAGTACAGTTTTGCAACAATGTTCCCATGGGTTTCACCTCTATCAGACTTGAGGGTCCTCTTCCCAGGCCAGGGCCTCTTCCCTGAACACAAGCCTGTGAGGACAACCCAGAAGGCTCTGCTCTGAGCCCTGGAGATTCCTATTTCCTGGAAATCTCAAAACAGCCAAGAGCGTTTTGTCATGTCCTTCGAAAAAGTTGATATTTGCTTTTTTTCCCCAATACGGAATAATGCCTAATGTTAAACGTGCTTTTGCAAACCAAGAACCCCACTCCCACCCCAGGAACAGCAACCTCTCCTGTCCTCCGGAGGGTCCCGACCGGGGCACCAGGCAGGCGGGCGGTGGTGCCAGACTTGAGGCCCGAGGCCCTTGAAGGCCTGAGACCAGCATGACGCAGAGAGGCTGGGAAGCACCCCAGGCACGTGAGTACCCACCAGCTTAAAGCCTCTTCCGTCACTGCACCTCATTCTCGTTTGGGGGCAAAAACAGCTTCCAGCTTCAGCCACTCACCAGAGCCACAGCCTCTGAGACCTGCATCCTGGGTGAGGCGGAGCCTCTCAAGCACCTGGTGAAACAAACATCATGTATGTAGACGCAGAAGTAGTGGAGGCCTAGATACAACTGTGCTCAGGTAGGCCATCGGCCTGAGCAGCTCACCCAGGGACCAGAATCCCCGCCACGTGGACGTGTGACAGGCAGTGTCACCCAGAGAGAAGCTGGCACCATGCAGACCATGAGACGGGTGGGCACCACTGGAAACGCTCAGACACCGTGATGCTGTGACAGACGCAAGCCCCCAATCGCCGAACCCCGGCTTGGTGGGCCTTGGAATCTGCTGGTCACCAACCCCAGGGCTCGCACCCAGGTCGAGGGAGCCCTCACAGCCGCAGCCTACACCTCCATTGCACCGGCCCCCCTGCTCTTGGCCTCCTGCAGCCCCAGCTTCTGTCCCCGAGCCTCCCAAATTCTCAAAACTCACAGTCAGCAAAGCTCCCCCGTCCCGTCGCCTCCTCTCACACAACCTCCATCTGCCCTCTGGGCACCTGCCCTCTGGACTCCACCTTAAGCCAACGGTCAAGGCAAATTCCCCAGCCGCAGGGCCACGTGTGCCTAGAGCCTCCTTCCCAGGGCAGCCTCTCACCCCTCCCCACGGCCCTTCCAGCCCCCCGGATGTCCAGACGCCAATCTATGGCTCACCTGTGCCGGCCCCTCCCTCCTAACCCCGCATCCCCACGTGCACCGCATCCCACCCATCATCCAGGGGACCCCGCACGTGGCCATCTTCCTCACCTCATCCCCAAAGCCCCCAAACTCCCCCTGAGCCCTCTGCCCCCCACCTTCTCACACAGCACTGCCCTCAGAGCCCTAGGCCTGCTCACGCCCAGCTCTGCTGATTCCTGGCCCACACCCACCTCCCTCCATCACCCATCACTGTCTTCCAGTGTCATGACGTCAGGAAAGCCTTCCTGGGTCCTGGCTCCGCCCTGGGCACCATTTCCCCTCTGAGTTCCCTCTTAGGACTCCGGCATTTTGTACCTTGTAATTTGTTATTTACATACAAGTTATAACCCCGTGCAGGCAGAAGCTGGGACTTACTCATCTTTCTAAGAGCAAAACAAACATCTGTCTAATCAAATTTAGCACCAAACCCAAAGCATTATTTTAAATTTCCTTTTAAGATGCACGCAAGCCAGTGGTTTGGGCCAGACAGGAGGTCAGAGCGGGCAGGACCCAGGCAGGAGTTGGGGCCAGGATTCTAGCCCAGCTTCCCGGGCCTGGTTCCACATCTGTCAGGTGTGAAGACCGGACTAAGTGGGCACTTCCCAAGCTTGAGGTGTGAGTCACCTGGGATTTGGCTACAATGCAGATTCTGTTGAAGAAACTCTGGGGTGGGGCCTGAGACTCTGCATTTCTAATGAGCGCCCAGGTGATGGGGGCACTCCTAGTACTGGGACCACACCTTGAGTAGTGAGGAACCTTCTAGAACCTTCCAGAGCTAGCGTCCCATGAGAGGCAAAAGAAAGTTGTGGCCAAGGCCTCGACTCCAGAGTTTGCATCCCAGCTCTTACGACCCGGTGACCTTGGGCAGGCCCCTTCGCACCTCTAAACCACAACGTCCTTACTGGAAACAGGGACTAACGCCCTTGGCTGCTGTAATAAATACAGAAATAACTCACACAGAGGCTGGCCCTGTACTTGGCTGGGAAAGGCCTCTACAGACCAGCTCTCACCTTGATTTGGGGAAATCCTCATCTCAGCAGCCTCCTTAGGGTCCCAGGGTGCAGACAAGGACGCCCTCCACCCCAGGGCCAGGTCTCAGGGGCCACCTGCCAGCTCACTGCCCCCTCTGACCAACAGGGTGTCCGGAGTGTCCGTCCTTTCTCTAGCCCAGCTCCGAGCGCCTCCCTGCCCTCAGCATCTCTGTCCTGGGCAAGAGGCCATGAGCTGCAGGAACAAGACGTAGAGGAGAAAGTCTTCTGTTGTGTAAACACAGCCCTGGGTTTGAGGTGGATGAATTCAGCCAAAGAGCCAATGCCATGGTCGGTGCCTTTTAGAGCAGGGCAGAGTTTCTGCAAACCAGGCCTCTTTCCAGAGATGGCGTCTGACACCCACAGGAAAGAGAACGAAGGCTGTCCTTCTGATGCAGCAACCACACACAACGAGACTCAGACTACAATGTTGGGAACTCAGCTAAAGTGCTCACAAGGTCCCTCCTGCATATCCAGGCCTCTCCAGGTGCCTTTGCTGGAACAATGAGCAGGGTTTAAGCACCTAGGATTTCCCACCTGCTGTGTGCACATGCCCTGCACGTCGTGCAGGTTGGGGAGCACAGACACCGTGTAGCAGTGGCCCGGCTGGAACAGGCACTCAATAAGCAAGAGTCATTAAGGACTTAGTCTGCTTGGTGCTCCCGTAACACCAGTGAGTGCCTTCTGCTTACACTGGTGCTGGCGCGGTCCACACTGCTGGTCAGCTCCACTTGTGGACGCACGCAGAAGTGAGGGTGTGTTTCCGTGCAGCTGTGCGAGAGCTCAGAGCACACCATTCCTGGTGAGCTAGAAGCCCACAGATTTCTGTCTGTGCCACCGGGACGTTGGTGATGTGGGATGCTGGAGGCCACCCCCCGCCCTGCAGGCAGTGGCTGTACTCAGGGCCACCAGGGCCAGCACAGCCTGTGCTGGGGCAGAGTCCCAGGTACAGCAGAAAAGCTGAGGCTGGGAGGAAGGGGAGGCTGGGGCTCTCCCCAGACTGAATGACCCAGATGCTGACAGGGAGGCCGCTCCCGGGAGCACTGCAGGCTGGAAAGGCCTCCATTCCTGAGAGAAGAGGTGCCTCCGAGGCGCCACGCCGGGAGAAGCCCTGCTCTTGGCTGTGGCCTCTGTTTTCCACTGACCGTACGTTTCCCAAGCATTTTCTACCCACACGCCCTCCGAGGATATTTCTGTCAAATGAACCTAATACTTCCTCCAGTTAACAATCCAGAATGAGGTGCCCCCGCCCTTCTGAGAGCCCATGCTCCCCAGCTACAGCCCGGGGCTTTCCAGGGTGCAGGACCCCGATGGCAGGCAGGGCTGGGCTGCTTCCCATCAACGAGTGGGGTCCGGGAAGCCTGGAGCCGTGGGAACCGGCTGCCGGGAGGTGGCCCAGCCCCACTCAACAGAGCCCACAGGCCCTGCTGGGCATATCTCACTGCAGCCCTCGGCCCTGCCCTGTGCCCCCTCCTCGTAACCCCCATGGGGCCCCCCAGCTGGGGCTTTCGGTCTGACAGCACCGTGCAGGTGTGTGGTTGACGCTTTCGATAAAAGACGACGGAACTGACCTTCCGACGGTGGGCACGACTAGGCAGTTTAACGCACATGTAGATTTGAGTAACCACCGTAATCAGGATCCCGACTCCCAGTGGAATCCCCCTGCAGCCACGCTCCACCTCCCCCCAAAGCCCTGCCCACTGGCCTTCCCCTCTAGTCTGGTCTTGTGTCTACTTTCGTCACAAATGGAAGGATGTGGTAGGTAACCTCCAAGTATGGATTCTTTCACACAGCAGAACGCCTCTGCGTGGCATCCACATTGCTGCACGTGTCGGCACCGTCGGCTGAAAACAAAACACAGCGTGAGAGTTGTGAGTTAAGTTTCATTTGGGGCGAAATGAGGACTATAGCCTGGGAGACAGCATCTCAAGTAGCTCTGAGCAACTGCTCCAAAGAGGTGGGGGAGCGGTCAGTGTGTATGCGATTTTGGTGAAGAGGGGGTCCATGCAATCAAACACACATTTCTGCAGAAGGTCACTGCGAGTCACAAGGCGTAGACGTCACCGTTAACAATTCTAGTGCTTTTCTACACGAGGAGATACAAGAATTGAGCTCATAAAGTCTCCTGAAAATATCCAACTATCTGAAGGGCTGTTCAGCCAGTTTTTCCCAGAGCACGGGTGCCTCACTCCCGATCTCCGCCCTGAGCTCCTTTCAGGGGCTGTTGAAAGTCAGCGGTGGCAGCAGCTTGCGACCTAATCCTTGCAGAAGCAGAGGGCAAGTGACAATTTTTTGTTGGCAGCGTCCACTGTTCCTCACTGCTGCGTGGTGGTCATGGTGTGGATGGATCACAGTTTGTTTATCTCTTTACCCAATGAAGAACATTTGAGTCGTTTCCAGTTTTTGTCAATTATGAATACAACTGCTGTAAACATTCACGTACAGGGGTGACCATAAGTTTTCATTTCTCCACAGTAAATACCGATTGCTGAATCATGCGGAATGGCCACGTTAAACTCTAAGAAACCACCATTCTGCGTTCCAAAGCGGCTGATCCGTTCTGCATTCCCACCAGAGACACATGAATGATCCACACCCACGTCCTCATCTCCACTTAGTGTTGCCAGTATTTTTTACTTCAGCCATTTAGATGTGTGATGGGATCTTTGCTGAATTCGTAACTTGCAAATATTTTCTGCCACTCTGTAGCTTGTCTTTTCATTCTCTTCACAGAACAAAGGTTTTTCATTTCAATGAAGTCCAATCCAATTTTTTTAAAGGATTGTGCTTTTGGTGTCATGTTTGTTCAAAAGACTATTCTCCATTGAATTGCCTTTGAACCTCTGCCAAAGTCTCTTGGCCTTGCCTGTGTGGGTCTATTTCTGGACTATCTATTCTGTTCTGTTGATCTATATATCTATCTTTGCCAATCTCATACTAAGTTACAATAGCTTTTAAAATTGGATAGTATGATTCCTTCAACTTTATTATACTTTTTCAAAATCATTTGTCTATTCTAGTTTTGCTGTTCCATGTAAATGTTAAAATTGGCTTCTCTATATCTACATGCAAAATATGCCTGGGATTTATAGTGGAATTGCATTAACCATGTAGTTAATTTGTGGAGAATTGACATGCTTACTACATTGAGTTTTCCAATTGATAAATATAGTATGTGTCTTCATTGATTTAGTCCTTTGATTTCAATAACATTTTGTAGTTTTCAATATGCAGATCCTATACATATTTTGTTAGGTCTGTGACTAAATATTTCATGTTTTGGTGATCTTATAAGTGGTATTCTTATTTTAATTTCAGTTGTCATTATTGATTTCTACTCTAGATTAGGATTTATATATATATATATATATATATATATATATATATATATATACACACACACATATATATACATTGACCTTGTGTCTCATAAGTTTGCTAAACTCACATATTAGTTCTAAGAGATTTTTTTCTGTGTATTTCTTGGGGTTTTACACATAGACAGTCACATTGTCTATGAATAGGAATAGTTTTATTTCTTCTTTTCCAATCTGCATGCCTGTTCCTGCCCTGGCTAGTGCTTCCAATACAATGTTGAATAGGAGAAAGGAGAGTGGACGTCCTCATCTTCATCCCAATCTTGGGGTAAAAGCATTAATTAGTCTTTCACCATTAAGTATAAAGTTTTTGTTTTTGTTCTTTTGTATCTGCCCTTTATCAGGATGAGGAAATGCCCTACTGATCCTGGCTCACTGAGAGTTTATCATGAATGGATGCTAAATGTTGTTAAAAGCTTTTAATGTATCAGTTGATATGATTATGTAGTTTTTCTTCTTTAGACTGTTAATATAACGGATTATGTTGATTGATTTCTGACAATTGAACCATCCTTGCATTCCAACAATAAGCTTCACTTGGTTGCAATACATCTATATCTAAATATGGATTCATTCACTAATTTTTTTTGAGGATTTTTGAACCCATATTCATAAAGGATATCGACCTGTAGTTTTCTTATACTGTCTTTGTCTGGTTTTGGTATCAGCATAATGTTGGCCTCGTAAAAGGGGTTGAGCGATTTTTCTTCCTCTTCTGTTTTCTGAAAGTTATTTTTGTAGAATTGATGGGTTTTTTTCTTTAAGTTTTTGGTAGGATTTGACAATGAAATCATCTGGGTCTGGAGTTCATAGCATTCTGCTTATCCATTTAAGGTTTGCAGGTTCCGTACTGACACCTCCTCTTTCGTTCCTGATATCACTATTGTGTCTTCTCTCTTTTTTTCTTTGTCTTTGCCTTTGTTCTTGTCAGTATTGCAAGAATTTTGATCAGTTAATCATCTCAAAGGACCAGTTTATGGGATCATTGGTTCTTCTAAATTGTCTTTGTTTTCAATTTTATTTCTGCTCTTATATTAATTCCTTACATTTATTTTGCTCTTTTTTTCAAATTTGTTAGATTTGAAGCTTAACAATAATCTTTTGTTTTGAGTTCTTTTTTCTGATACAAACATTGAATGCTCTACTTTCCCCTCTAAGAATTGACTGCAACCACAAATTTTGATATACTGTATTTTCATTTTCATACAGTTTTCTAATATTTCCTAATTTCTCAATATTTTATAATTTCTCTTGAGACTTCCTCTTCGACCCAAGGATTACTTAGGAGTGTTTTGTTTGATTTTAAAGTATTTTGAGATTTTCATGTTCTCTCTTTTTTATTGACTTCTAGTTTAATTCCATTAAGGTCGGAGAACATACTTCGTATAATTTCAATTCTGTTCAATGCCTTAAGGTTCGTTTTTTGCCCCAGAATATAGTCTGTCGTGGTTGGTGATTCACGTGCACTTGAATATAATGTGCTTTCTATTGTTCAGTTATGCTCCATAAATGTCAATTTGATACTGTTGGTTGATGTTGCTGTTCAGGTCTTCTGTATCTTTGCAAAGTTTTTGTCCACTAGTTCTATCAGTTATTGAAAGGAGAGTGCTGAGGTCTTCAATTATAATTGTATATTTGTGTATTTCCCTTTCAGCTCTGTCATTTTTACTTCATGTATTTTGAAACTCTGAAGTTAGGTGCATACACTTTTAGGATTGTTATGTCTTCTTGGTGAATTGGCCCTTTTATTATTATGTAATGTTCCTCTTTATCTCTGGAAATTTTCTTTGCTCTGAAGTCTACTTTGTCTAATATTGGTATAGCCACTCCTTCTTTTAATTAATGTTTGCACTGTATATGTTTCTATCCTTTTACTTTTAACCTCCCTATATCATTATATTTGAAGGGAGCTTCTTGTAGATGACATAAAGTTGGGTCATGTTTTTCAACCTTTCTAACAATCTGCCTTTTAACTGCTGTGTTTAGATTATTAACATTTAATGTAACTATTAGGTTTGGACTTAGAGCTACCAGTTTCTAATTTGTCTTCTGTTTGTTCCCTATGTTTTACACCCTTTCACTTCCCCTTTCCTGCGTTCTTGTGGGTTATTTGAACTTTTTATAACTCCACTTTATCTACTGTGTGTTAACTATATCTCTTTGACTAGTGTTATTAGTAGTTACTCTAAGGATTACAATGTACATACTTAACTTTTCACAGTCTAATTAGAATCAGTATTTTGCCATTTTGGGTGGAAAGTAGAAATCCTGCCTCATATAGGGTCCTTTTACTCTCCCTTTTCTTTTTTTTTAAAATCATTTTTATTTTTTAGCCACTCTGCACAGCATGTGGGATCTTAGTTCCCCAATCAGGACTCGAACTCACACCCACTGGATTAGAAGCATGGAATCTTAACCACTGGACTACTAGGTAAGTCCTTACTCTCCCTTCTTTACGTTGTATTTCACTTGGGTGCACCAAAAACCCCGTGAGATGGTGTTATGAGTTTTGTTTTCATAAACATACTTTAAAGAGCTCCAGAGGAGAAGAAGAATCTAGTATATTTGCTCAGGTACTTACCATCTCTGCTGCTCTTCTTTATGAACTGGAGTTCCATTTTCCTCCTGGTGCCATTTCCCTTATGTCCAAAGCACTTACTTTAGCAATTCTTTTGAAGTAGGTCTGATGGCAAAGTTCTCTTAGTTTTCCTTTATTGGAATATGCCTGTATTTTTACCTTCATTCCTGAGGGACACAGAATTCTGTGTTGATAGTTTTTTTTTTTCTCTCAGCGCTTGAAAAATACTATGCTGCTTCCTTCTGGACCTCAAAGTTCCTGATAAAAAAGCCACTGTTACTCTTATTGCTTTTCCCTGTAGGTAAGGTGTAGCTTTTATCTGGCTGTCTTCAAGGTTTTTTCTTTATCTTTAGTTTTCAGAAGTTTGATTATAATGTGTCTTGGCATGGATTTCTTTGAGTTTATCCTGTTTGGAGTTACTCTTCCTGTTGAATGTGTAGATCTGGGGGAGTTTTCTTGCCAAATTTGGGGAATTTTCAGTCATTATTTGTATGGTTGGCAGAATTCTAACTTGGCCCCCTGATTCCTGCTCCCTGTTCTATACTCACCTTCTCACAGTTATTCAATCAAACATTAATCTAGGTGCTGGTGTGTAGGGATTCTGAGCTATAGTTAAAGTTGAAATCAACTGGCTTTAAGAAAGGAAGATTGGGACTTCCCTGGGGGCGCAGTGGTTAAGAATGCGCCTGCCAGGGCTTCCCTGGTGGCGCAGTGGTTGAGAGTCCGCCTGCCGATGCAGGGGACACGGGTTCGTGCCCCGGTGTGGGAGGATCCCACATGCCGCGGAGCGGCTGGGCCCGTGAGCCATGGCCACTGAGCCTGCGCGTCCGGAGCCTGTTGCTCCGCAACGGGAGAGGCCACAACAGTGAGAGGCCCGTGTACCGCAAAAAAAAAAAAAAAAAAAAAAAAAAAAAAAGAATGCGCCTGCCAATGCAGGGGACATGGGTTCGAGCCCTTGTCCGGGAAGATCCCACAGGCCGTGGATCAACTAAGCCCATGTGCCACAACTACTGAGCCTGCGCTCTAGAGCCCTCGAGCCACAACTACTGAGCCCGTGAGCCACAACTACTGAAGCCCGCAGGCCTAGAGCCTGTGCTCTGCAGCAAGAGAGAAGCCACCACAATGAGAAGCCCGCGCACCGCAACGAAGAGCAGCCCCCACTCGTTGCAACTAGAGAAAGCCCGCACGCAGCAACAAACAGACCAAACGCAGCCAAAAAAAAATAAAAAAGAAAAAGAAAAAGAAAGGAAGATTATCCTGAATGAGCCTGACCTAATCAAGAAAGCCATTAAAAAGAAACTGGGCTTTTCCTGGAAACACTGGAATCATAATCGGGCTTTGATACAAGGGTGATCTTCTGTTGCTAACTCTGAGATGGGGAGGGGCAGGAACACAGGCAGCCTCCGTAACTGAGAGCAGACCCCAGCAGACACCCCACCAGGAAGGTGGGACCTCGATTTCAGCCAGGTGAGACCCTGAGTAGAGGACCCAGTCAGGTGAGCCCAACTTCTCACCCACAGAGAACAGGACAATAAATGGTGTTGCTTTAAGCCAGTAGGTTTGTGGTAATCCATCACCTGGCAATAGAAAATACTTCTCCAAACATTTCCTTCCCTGGGCTCCTTCCTCTCCTGCTGGGACCCATGACACAAATGTTAGACCTTTGGTCATGTCCCACAGGTCTCTGGGGCTCACTCCTTTTTTAAAAATCTTTTTTCTCTCGGTTGCTCAGCTTGGATAACTGTATCTCTCTCCAAGTCCACCAGCTCTCTCCTCTGGCAGCTCTGTTATTGACCACATCCTGAGAGGTTTGTGCCTGTTCATTTCAGTTCACGTGTTTTCAGTTCTGAAGTGTCCACGTGGTTCTCCTTTATACCTTCCGTCTCTTTGCTGAGACTCCCCGCCTTCCCATCCGTGAGTGTTCACTTGTCAGGATGTTCGCATAGCAGCTGCTTTAGAGTCTTTCTCAAACAATTCCGACATCTCCGTCCTCTTAGCACTGAGATCTGTTGATTTGTTCTTTCCCATGATAGCTGTGATTATCCTGATTCTCCACGTGCCAAGTAACACTTTACTATATCCTAAACCTCTTGAGTATTGTGTCATGAGACTTTGAATCTTCTTTAAATACTCTGGAGAATGTTATTTTTGAGTTAGCCGGAGGTTGAACTGGCTGGATGGATTCAAGCTACAAGCTCCAACCTGCCTTCTGTGGGCTGTGGTTCTAATGTCAGTTCAATTTTCAAGCCTCTGCAGGTCTGTTGCATGTGTACCCCACACACAGGCCAGTTTGGGGCCTAGGCAGCACCTGCACCTGGGGCCAAGTGCCCAAAGGACAGACAGGACAGAGCAGTGGCATTTGCGTGCCCTCCTGTCACCTCAGCCCTCAAGACAGAAAGGAAGTTCCCATTCTCTAGAGCACCAGGTGTGGAAGCTCCTTTTGCTGTTGCTGCCGCAGCAGCTACCAAGGGACAGTTTGGGGCCGAGGAACAGAAAATATGAGGACAAGGGAAAAACAGGGTTTCGCCACGCTGAGTGGACATTAGGAGTCGCGTCTCCTGCTCCACGAGCCAGGACTAGAGGCTTCTGGGTTCTTTCCGTCTGTCCCGTGTCCACTATTCAGCTTGAGGCTACAGTCAGTAAAGACGGGGACAACAGAAAGGAACAAAGGTAAGCTCACTGCCAGTTACGTGACTTACTTTTCAGAGTCCCTCACTGCTGCTCCAAGCCCCTGTCAAGGTCAAGGTAGCCGCAATGAGCAGCAGTGGCACGGCGGGTGCAATTACTCCATTTTACCCAGAACCAGACCACCAGAGACAGTTTTGAAAATTGGATTTTGGTGCAATTATTTTCTCATTGACTTGCATGGAGACTGCCTTTATTTTCAGTTCTGGTTGGCTTATAAGTGGGGAGACTCCAAAGGTTTTAGATTTGGTTTCTCTGTCTCTTGGGCTCTCCGTAAAGCAGTAAACAGACATCCACATGTGCTGGAAGAACAATTCTTTCTTTAATAAAACCCTCATAAATCCTTTTGCAAACAGAAGTCCACTTAATGTGAATAATTACAGCCTAATCCATTTTGCGTATTAGGTACCTAAATAAAATAAGACTTAGATGAATAGTCGTCCTCTAGACTAAGTAAGTCTTTCTGGCTGAGACAAAGGCAATTTCATACACATTTTTTAGTTTGTGCACGGATATCCTGCAGAGTAAAGGATCAACCCAATAGTCTGATGCACCGGTCAGCAAACTATGGCGTGTGAGCCAAATGTGGCCAGCAGCCTGTTTTTGTAAGTAAAATATTATTGGAACACGCACAATTGTCTATTTCACCTACAACAGAGACTATATGGCTTGCAAACCTAAAATATTTCCTTTCTGGCCCTTTACAGATAAAAATTTACCAACTCCTGGTCTATAGACTGTAAAACCTGTAAACAGAATTCTATACAGGATATAAATAACCTGACCTGCTAGCACCTGCCTCCTATTTCTGCACCCAAGGCAGACATTCCTAATCAGTCCCTGCTCCCCTGCTGCTGAGCGATAGCCTCCCTCAGAATCCTTCTACACTCCAGGTAGCTCCAACCAAGTTATTTAAAATTAGCATATCAGACGAAAACCATCTGCCATGTCTATTGTAGGCTATGGTTGGAAGAAGACAGCTAAGTAACAAAAAGAAAATCTAAACGTGACTTGCACACCTAAAGGCAGAGGCAGATCCAGATTTTGGAGTGCCTGAAACATATAACTTGGGAGCCCCCTCGTTAAGAACATTCAAAATCATGAATATGAAATTACTACAGGGTCTTAGAAGGGCCTGTGCACGTAAGGGACTGGGAAGTTTAAACTTCGCTGGCTTTGTGGTAAATCTGTCTTGTCAGGCTCTGAATGTCCCAAACACTTGGCACCACCCCAAAACTCCTACACCGACTTTGAGGTATGTGGTCCCCAGCCTAACGTGTTGCTCTTAGCATCTCCTGGTTGGTTCTGATGCACGTGTAGGAAGAAGAAACTCCGATGCGAAGCAAGCAGGAGTAACACACGACCCGGTCTGTCGAATACGGCACCTGGTAATATGGTCACCTTAATGCAGGCTTCCAGCTAAAACGAGTGTAGCTGTGTATGTGTGCAGGACCCAGGCTGCACTCAGGCATGCACCCTCTGGCTGCCCAGAGACCACAGTGACGCTGAGACTGGCAGAGAAGACTGTCTCTTGAGTCAAAACCTTAGCCACCTTGAAGGCGGAACTGAGTTCTCAGCTGACAAGGCTTCTGGAGGCCAGGAGCTCCCAGGACCCAGCCAGAGGGCCTGGGAGCCCACCCTTCTGGGAAACTGGCAGTACAGGTGCCCGAACTTACCCTCTGTGCCCAGTCAGAAGAAGAGCAGACCCTACAACCAGCCAGAAGGAGAGCCTAGGGTTGACTCAGCACCTAAACACACAATTGTCAACTGATGGATTAACTATGGTCTCAGCTTTGCCTCCGACTCATTTTGTGAATGGGTAAATCAGTTTATCACCCTGAACCTCAGTTTCCCCAAATGTAAATTGAGAATAATAAAAATATCTTGCCTCTGGGTTTGTTCCAAGGATAAAATAAAATTGTGGCCATGAGGATCCATAATGACTATTCAGATGTAAACAAGGGAGGATTACAAAAATGCCTCTGTGATGCTTCTTCTCAACTGTTGCCTGAAATTTTTATAATCTTGAGGTGAAAAAAGCCTTTCTTAGCATACCAACTGAGAATTCACAAATAAAAAGATGACAGATCTGTAGACAGTGACCTTTGTTGAAAGAGAAAACATAAAAGGGAAGATATTCACTATTTGCAGCTTAGATGATGTGGTAGCCGCCTCAGGGCCGGCCCCAGCTACCGGCCCCTGGGGTTCGCCCCCTGTAGCCCCTCCCACACTGGGTAGGGCTGGCCTAGGTAATGGGCAGGACACTTGGGAAATGGTGGAATAGACTTCCCAGGCTAGGTCACAAAGCTCCGTTGAAAGCGCCCACCGTGGAGGCCGCCGCCGAGTAGACAGAACCCTCAAGAGGACGGGAATGAAGGCCCCCAGCCCACGGCATGTGAGCATGCCAGCCTGGCCACAGACTCTGCAGGCCCAGTCACAGAAACAAGACTGAGGGATATGAAAAGGAAGTAACAGATATAAGACCTACAAATTAATAAAAAAGAAGCAGAGTGACAGAAAAATGAACAAAAGACATAACTGTCACTGAAAATGGATAAACAGACAGCTATAACCATAGAAAATATGCTATAAACTCACAAACAGTAAATTAAGCGCAATGTGATATGCCATCAGAGCGGGCTGGCAGACGGCTGAAGGGACGTCACTGTCCTGAGGAACCAGGCCCCGCCTCCAGGCCTTGGCCATCTGACTTGCCTTGGCCAACAGGGTGCCAGCGAGCCAAGGTGTGCTGAGCATGAGTGTTGCCTTCTGGAGGGTGAGAAGCTTTGTGGAGCACGGCCAAACCCCTCAGGTGAGACTCCTGGGACGCCCCCCACCCCGCCCAGCCAGTGGCACTGTGTGAGGTCCCCAGGTGAGGCCACCAGAACCGCCCAGCTGAGCCCAGCCCAAATGGCTCAGAAATAAAATGGTTGTCATTTTAGGCCACTAAGCTTTCGGTTGGACTGTTACGCAGCAAGAGACTGATAGAGCGAGACACCTTTTCACCATTATATTAACATTCATTCATTAAGTTAACTAATTCATTAATTTCATTCATTAAGATTATTAAAAATCGATATTTTGTGGTGTTGAAGTGCTTAAACTGGAACTGTCACCAGTGGGAGTTTAAGTTGGTGCAAATCTGTTCTGACGATCCATTTAACAGCAGCTGTACAAATGTTAAAGGTCACTGCTCTTGACCTGGCAGTTCAACTTCTAGAGAGTCAGACACACGGGAGCCCGGGGCGCTTCAATTTACAGCAGAGACCCTGAGGCCCAGAGCGGTGATGAGGGCTGCCTGAGGTCACACAGATGCTGCCCAGGCCTATGTCATTCTGGACGCTTGCGGGAAGACCTTCTTCTGCCCATTATATTTGGGACAAGAGGGAGAAAAACCAGTTTGTTCAGGAAGGTAAAACACAGTTCTCTGCAGGTGACCACCCCTCCTGGAGCCCACACCGGGCCCAGGCACTGCCCCCCGAGGAGCTGCTCCACTTCCCCAACGCCCCGTTCTTAGGGAGAACGGGTTACTGCATTAGGGGTTCACTTCACATTTGGGGGCAGCACGTCGCACCTCCTCGGTGCTCTCAACGCTGTTCTGAGCAGGACCTTGCAGGAAGGCCCGGGTACCCCGAGCACGCCCGAGCCCACTGGGCTTCTACGCACCTCGTCGCCCCCACCCCTGTCCTCCTGGTCCTGCCTCATCCCCTATGGTCCCCCCGCCCGTGCCCCTCATCCCCCTTTGCCCCTCTTGTCCTTCCTGGAAGCTGGAGGAAGAACAGGCGTCCTCACTGGCGGGGGATGGAATGGACACTCGGGTCCAGCCACGTGCGGGGCGGCCCTCGACTCCCGAGGTCTCGGCTTTCGCTGCCCCGATCTCAAAGGTGGCTGATGGTGGGTAACGGGGTTCGGGAGAGCACAGAACCCTCCCTCCTCTCTGTGGGGTGTGCTCTCCGGCCCGCCCACCACCGCGGTCGGCGGCGTCCAGCAGACGCTGCAGAGAGCGCACGCTGTGGGGCGGGGCCGCGCACGCACACGCACACAGTGGCACGCGCCCAAACCGACGCTCACCCTCAGGCTGTCCGCACTATCCCGCTGGACCTGCACAGGCTCAATGCTCTGCGCTCCTTGGGCTCCCTTAGCCGCGGGGGCACCAAACAAGCTCTCCGTGGACGCCGTCCTGCGCAGCGTGCCCTGGCTGAGCACTGACGTGCCCCCCACGACGACGACGTCCCCCCAAGACGACGTACCCTCACGATGATGTCCCCCCCCCACGACGACGTCCCCTCACGACCACGTCCACCCCCCCCGACTACGTCTCCCCCCACGACGACATCCCCTCACGACGACGTCCCTTCATGACGACGTCCCCCCCCACGACGACGACCGCCCCCGCAAAAACGACACGTTCCCCCCCCCACTCCCCCACCCGTGCGCACTGGACAGCAACAACCCTAAGGACATGCTCTGTCCTTCCTGCGCCCAGGGCCCCTGGGAGGCGCCTGGGGGACTTGGAATAATCCGTGCAGCCGTAACCAAACCAAAGCCTGAGCTCCGAGTCCCACCAGCAAAGCCCCGAAGGTCCTCCTGGTAGCAACGCCTGGCGCAGCGCCAGCGGCTGGGGTGCGCCCGCCCGGCAGGCGGGTCACCTCCTGCAGGCTGGGGGCCAGGTTGGAATCGGGCTGCAGCGAGCAGGTCCTGCCCTGGAGGGACTTGGTGCTCCGTCACACTTAAGATTCCTCTTCCTGAGGCGACGCTGAGACCTCAGGCCCCGGCGGCCTCTTCCCTCGCGCTGTAAGAGGAAGTGAGGACAGACCCCTTGGAGCTCGGCAGCCCCTTTACCTGTCCGGGCGGGGTCTGAGGCGCTCCACCCCCGCCTTCCTGCTTCCAGCTTCGCACAGGGCCCAGAGCCAGTGCGCCCCAAACACGAGCCGACGAGGCTGGACGAGTCTCCTCCGCCCCAGAGCGTCAAGACAGCAGCGGGCCCAGGAGGAGCCCGGACAGGCTGGTTGGACGCAGGGACGTGTGCGTGGAGGCTGCATGACTGTGGACGCTCTGGCTTCATACCCAGTCCAGGAACCCAGAGGCCCCAGAGCTCATGATGAGGGCGAGCCTCAGCAGGAAAGACGGCAACACTTGCAAGCCCCTGAGGGAGGTGTTTCCCTCCACCAGAGACCTCCGAACATGAGGGGGCGGCCACCTGCCCTCAGAGAGCTGGAAGGGGGAAGAGGGCTGCTGGGCTTCCCTCTGCCCTCGGGACACAAGGAGGCCTGAGGTCCCCACCGTGGCTCCATGCGGCTCCCCTCCCGTCTGTGCTGGGCAGGGAGGGAGCCTGCATTCTCCATCTCCCGAGCATCTTCTAAATCCTTCTTCTCTTTCAAGCCCCAGAGGACGATTCCCCCCAGCCCCGCCAATAAAACCTTGGCCGGCAGGAGCCCACCCGACCCTCAGCCCTGTCTCCCTCTGCCTTGGGTGGCCCGTCCCCACCGGCTTAGTCAGGACGGAGTATCTGTCCGCACAGCCCCCTCTCCAGGCTGCAGACTCCGAAAGGGCGGAGACTTCATCTGTCTCAGCTGGTTTTGTCTCCAGCTCTGTACTAGACACTCTTGTAAGTTAACTGACCCATCCACTTACTTGCCTCCTTTCGGCAGTCCGGCTGCACTGTCCACGTGGAAGGGATGTTATCCACCCTCTGAGCTGCCATCAAGGTGCTCCACCACCTGGGTACCCAGTGCAGTCCCCAGCTAACAGCATCGACTCACCTGGGAGTCTGTTAGAAGCGCAGAACCAGGGCCTCCCTAACCTGCTGTCAGTATCTAAGTAACAAGATCCCCGGGTGATGTATGTGCCCCTTAACTGCTGAGAAGCGAGGTCTGCAGGGTGCTTACCCAGCACACGTTAGGGGAGGACATCGATTTACTCTGTCCACGGGCATCGGCGCTTGCACAAGGCGCGGTGTTCAGTGACTCTCAGTGGAAGGGCTGGGGAACCACGCTCCAGGCATGACATCGATAGTTCCCTGCACGGTGCCAAGTCCAAGTGCTACTGGATTCTGAGCAGGGAAGACTAAGCTCATTGCTGAAACTGGAATTCCACGTTGCGTAGAACCAGGGGAAAGGACACAATCTCTCCCTGTTGTTAGAGCATCTGCTCCAGCCTGTATCACTTGGCACCTGTGATGGGTGTGCCCTTCACAGCTCATGACTGTGTATCTCAAGGAGGGAGGCGGGTGTCCTTGGCCATCGCTCTTAGGATCACTCCTGCTCCACAGTCCCTGCTGTGCCTGCAATTCCTCCCAGCCCTAAATCTTCTCATCCCGGATGATGTTGGGTTTAACCACAAGTCCTCAAGTGTCCAACAAGCATGCTGAACTGGTGCTCTCACTTGAGTCTCATTTTAGAACAAGCTCCTTGTTTTGAATTCTCCTGAAATTTATTGGACTGTTTTCTAGTTTTGTTAAATAATATTGCTAATGGCCAGGCCCGTGGGTGAGAAATCATAACATAGGATAATAAATCCTCCACGGAGAGAGGGAGTCTCAGGAAGACAGAGGACACCCACCAGGGCACTCTCACCCCTGCGACACTTGATTCTAGGCGATGCTTCTTACTCCCTCTGACCTGACTGAAGACCTGTCTTTGAGGACAGTAGGACGCTAGCAGGCCGTAAAAAACGCGCAAGTTCAGCCCCAAGCCCTTCCTGCATCCTAAAAATACAGCCGATTCCTGCAGCAGCTATTTTGGAAAAGGGACAACAAACTGCTTCCTCAAGATGAAAAGGCCCCATGGCCATAAACAGGATCTCAGACCCAGACTCTTGTCAGACGGAGGGTCAAGGCCCAACTCCACACAGAGACCCTGGGAGCTGCCATCTTTCCGGGGCCAAGGGTGGGGGGAGGAGTGGTGCCTCTGTTTTTCTTAGTTTTATTTTGTTTTTAAATATAAACTAACTCAGAAAAGGTGGGGCATGAAGAAATATGTGGAGACGGGGAGAGGAGGAATTGGCGAGACTTTACGAGCTGAGTCCTGGCTCGGGGGCCTGTCTGGACGAGTTGCAAAAGCTCCTTTCACCCCATCCACAAACACTGTCAGCCTTGCCCTCAGAGCCTGGCGCCTGGTCTCTTCTGATCTAGAAAGCCCACTCACTTTGAAACTGGGGCTCAGGGACCCCGAGCAAGTCGGCATCAGATGTGTGCTCTTCACACGAGATCTCTCCTGAGACCTCCCTGTGTTTCCACCAGACGTGACCCCCTGAAGAGGGAGCTTGACTGAGCCAAAGGTCAGGCCTGTTTCTTTTCACAGAGAAAGCGCTCTTCTGACATTGCTCCAGGGCCTCTGGGATACTGGCGTGCCTTCACGTGGCTTCTGAGAGAGGTGAAGACAGAGCAGATGCGGCTGCCCCGTCTCGGCCTCAGCTTCACAAACCATAGAATGAGTGTACACGACGTGGGGAGCGGGCTGAGGCCTTAGGGTCACACCCGTACTTCCTAGCATTCCCTTGGGTCCTGCCCAATGAAAGAGTTGTTTCACTTTTCCGTGTTTCTGTCTTGCCATCAGTAGAGAAAAAACAGTGACCACGGCTCCCAAATTGCCTCATGCACGCAGAGAGCTACTGTCACCTCCCAGCCAAGCAGCAGGTCAGCGTCTGCTCTCTTGTGCAGATTCTCCATCTCCAAAACAAGTCCCGGGCCCCTCCTCAGAGGACCCGCCCTCTCTTCCTCCAGGAAGTCTGGGAAGACCTAGTCTATTTCAAGAACTCCTCTGGGGTCCACCTGCTCCTGACCAGCGGTGACCAGCTCCCTCTCCACCCCTGGGGGTTGAGAAGTTACGTCTGGTTCCATGGGTGTAGCGCTCCAGCAGTCTACAGATGCATGCAGCAATTTTCACTTTGGTGTGCTTAGCCTAAGGCAATAATCCCCCTAAAGAAAACGGTTACATAGAAAGATGTTCAATCCAGCACTATAATAGACAGTGACCCTTTAAAAAGAAAAGAAAAAAATCCTAAATGTTACACAGCAGTTTGGCAAGGCCAATTATCATTGTGAAAATACTGGGAATCAAAATTGAATTTTCTGGAGATGAAAACAAACAGGCCAATCTAAAGAAACTGCAATGAGGATAGTATTGGCCCTAAACGCTAGCTTGGCCAGGTGATCACAATGAACATCACTGGTGGAAGCTGTTAATAGGGTGTGGTGAGAAGGCGCTTCTCTGTGGCATTCTTCCCCAGAACTCATGACCCCAGTTCAACCATGAGAAAAACATCAAACACACATTTAGGAACGTTCTACAAAACCCCGACCAGTGCTCCTCAAAACTGTCCAAGTCATAAAAAAAAAAAAAAAAAAAAAAAAGACTGTGGAACTGCCACAGCTCAAAGGAGCTGAAGGAGCCACGACAGTGCACCGTGGTTCCTGGATGGGATCCGGGGAAGGAAAAAGGACCTGAAGGGAAAAAAAAGTGAAATCCAAATAGTCTGGAGGGGAGTTAATGTGCCAGGCTATCTCCGTAATGTTGACAAACGTACTGTAGTCACCATGTAAGATGTCAAGAACAGGGGAAGCTGAGTGACGGGTGCAGGAAACCTTATACTACCTTTGCAACTTTTCTGTAAATTCAAAATTACTCCAAAATACTGTTTCTTTCTTTAATGGTGTTGGCTTTATCGACAGCAATACTAGGTACCTAAACAAGCAAACTACCTATGAAGTATGAGCTAAAATGAAGACACTGGCAGGCATGCAAGGACTGAAATAACGATCTTCCCAAGCACTCTTTCTTGGTGCTACCAGGAGAGCAAAATGAAGGACTAAATCAAGAAAGAGCCAGGCGTGGAATCCAGGAAGTGGCACGCAGCCAGGCTGAGGAAAGTGCTGAGTCAGAGCTCTGCACCAGGCCTGGGGGTTCTAGGCAGAGCAGGGAGGGGGCAGGGCCAATAGGTGTGTGTTTGCTTTGTGGAAGACTTACTGCCGGGCCTTTGAAAGATTTACAGGAACATTTGGAAAAACAGAATGTTCAGTACATAGAAATCTAAAAAAATAAAATTGTAGCTCAATTATTAAACCCAGGAAAAACCAAAGGTTTACAAGAAATGTGATAATAATATACTACCTGGCTCAGCGGTAAAATACATAAGCTGGTTATTGAAAATTGTGATGTAATTATAGTGAGAATCCAGGGAAAGGATCATGTTAGTGTGAGAGAGGTCAATCTTCCACCAGCCTAAGTGGAAATGAACATTAACTGGGTAAAATTTGTAAACAACATATTATTTAAAAATGGTTGTTTCTGGGGAGCAGAACTAGGGCGTGTAGAGAAGAGCAAAGGACTGTGTTTTTACAGAAGTCTTTTAATACTTTTTAGAGAAATTGTATGTATGTATTTAATAATATTTTAAATTTAAAAAATGAAAATGTTTGGGTTATAATGTTGAAAGAGAAAAGCAAAAAACTTTGCACATGTAGATTATCAGAATTCGACAGGGCTGGTGTCCAGTGGCGGCAACTGTTAACAGCCTCTCCATTCGGCTTGCTGGCACCCCGTTCTGATGGCTGGGGACTGTTCTGATGGCTGCTACCTATTCTGATGACCTGTGCCCCTTTAAATGGGATTTTTAATAACCTGTTCACCAGACCAAAACTATGGAAAACATAGCCTTTTAAAATTTAATTCTAAAAATAAAATGTTTGAGGGCTCCCCTGGTGGTGCAGTGGTTAAGAATCTGCCTGCCAATGCAGGGGACACAGGTTCGAGCCCTGGTCCAGGAAGACCCCACACGCGGCGGAGCAACTAAGCCCGTGCACCACAACTACTGAGCCTGCGCTCTAGAGCCCGCGAGCCACAACTACTGAGCCCACGTGCCTAGAGCCTGTGCTCCGCAACAAGAGAAGCCACCTCAATGAGAAGCCCGTGCACCACAATGAAGAGCAGCCCCCGCTTGCCACAACTAGAGAAAGCCCACGTACAGCAACGAAGATCCAACGCAGCCAAACATAAATAAGTTAAATTTTTTTTAAAAAAAATAAATAAAAGTAAAATGTTTGAGGAATATAGTAGCTTTTCACCTGTATGCATATGTGCAGATGCATATGGCATTGAGGAGATACAACAATCAGAAATGACTTTTGGGGACTTCCCTGGTGGTCCAGTGGTTAGGGCTCCACGCTCCCAATGCAGAGCACCCGCGTTCAATCCCTGATCCGGGAACTAGATCCCACGTGCGTGCCGCAGCTAAGAGTCTGCATGTCGCAGCTAAGAAGTTCAAGTGCCACAACGAAGATCCCCACGTGCTGCAGCTCAGAGCTGGAGCAGACTAAATTAATTAATTAATTAATTAAATATTTAAAAAACCTAAAGTCTAAAAAAAAATTTTTTTTATAGGTAACGATTACACGTCGTTAATTGTTTTATGCCAATATATATCCTACCAAACAGAACGGTTTCATAAGTAATTGATTTTACAGTAGTTGCCATTGTTATTCATTTATTTTTATTGAAAATGTATTTCCTGTAGTGGAGGAAATTCCCCGAACCCCTGACTATAAGCCCAGCGGCCTCAGTAGCCGCCCCCCCCCCCCCCCCCCCCGTCTCCTGCCAACACCTCCTCCCCTTGCCCCCTCGCGGGGACGGTGAGCCCCTCGCCCCGGGGGACGCGCCATCCTCACAGCGCAGCCCGTGGAAGTGGGCGCCCCTGCCGGCCTGGTCCCGGTGGACGTCCCCAGTCAGTGCCCGGCACCGCTCCGGCCCACACGCCCGTTCCTGGGCAAGCTCAGCTGGGAACACGCCAGGCTTTCCTCTCCCGTCCTTAGATGGCCAACCAAGGCCAGCCCTCTCGTGGCCCTGCCTTTCCGGTCTCGTCCTTACCGCACAGCCCCTGCGAGAAGCGGTCCCCGGCTTCCTCTCCTTCCCGCCGTCCTACTTGTTCTCAATCGGCTGTCTTCCGGCTTCGGCCCCGTGGCTCCATCCACATGGCTCCCCGAGCCTGGTCCACGGCACCTGCGGTCGGGCCTCGGTCCTGGGCCCCTGCTCTGGACCGCAGCCGCAGTCCCTGGACCCTGCCTTCCCACTCCCTGCTCCAGACGCGCCCGTTCCCCTCGCCCACAGCAGCCCCTCCACTGAGGACCCACCCTGCGTGCACCTGCCCCACCCAGACTGGACCTCCTCCGGGGCCCCGTGTGCTCACACCAAGCCCGCCAGCCGCTCCGCCCAGCCTCCCGACAGCAGCTCCTTCTGCCCTTGCCAGCCGCCCACACACCCAACACGCCAGAGAGCCCCGTGGCCTGGCCACGTCTGGCTGGTACTGGCCCGTCTACTTCGTGTCTTCCTCTCTGGAAGGCCAGCCGCAGGTGGATTGAGACTGCTGTTCACTGATGCGTCCGCAGTGCTGAGGACTAGCGCCCGGGATAGAGCACCCAGCGAGGGTCCCGTGAGCGCTTGTGGGGGGCGGCGGGGGTGGAAATCAGAGCCCTCTTTTTGCCCAGCTCTTTTTAAACTTCTGGTCCCTCAGGAAGCGTCCGAGGCCCCCAGGCTCCGCCCATGGTTACCGTAGGTCCTTTTTGTCTGTTTCCATTTTTCTTAGAAGCCACCTTCCCTGTCGTCTTGAGAAAAGCACAATTAGTCACATTTGTACCACTCGTTCTGCAGTCGCTGAGCCCTGATAACACTTTTGAAAACAGGCGCGTCTCCTCGGGAAGGGGGAGGGGCACCGTGTCAGAGCAGGTGGTCCCATTCTCTTCTTAGAGCCCCATCTTGTCTCCTCCTCCGTCTTGGAGGTCTGGGCAGCCTGCCGCATGCTGACCCACAGGAGGAAAAGCCCTCACGGAGACAGGGAAACCCGGCTCCCTTCCCTTCTTAGAAGTCAAAGCCACCTGCGGGTGCAGTGTGGCAGGCTCATTCCACGGTGGGGCGACTTCCCTGCCCACCCACCCGAAACCTCCGGGGTGGAGATTCCGCTTCTACCCCAAAACCCGCCGCAGCGAACCTAACACTCTTGACAGCATCGGGGCCTCCTGGAAAAGTACCCCCAGCCAGCCGGTGAGCCTGAAACTGTGAGGTGACGCTTGCAGCTCTTTAAAAGTGCGAAACAGCCCAAAACTGGGGCTCGTGAGACGTTCCCAGAGGCCGGTTGCTTCGTTTAGGAAACAAACTGTGGAAGGTGCAGCTCTGAGGACCACGACCTCTCCCCTCTCTGCTGAGGCTGGAGGGTCCCTGTGGCCTGCGTCCAGGCCCAGCCCAGCAGCAGGGCGGGGGTCTGTCCAGGCAACACCGGGTGGCTGAGGCCTCTGCAGGGTTAGGGCAAAGGTTGGCTCCAGAATCCCAAGTTCCCAACAGGACGACGGCGTCGTGGGAAATGCAGGCTGGATGGGCTCACGTGTACGCACGTGGGCACCTGGGATGTTAGCTTACAGGGAGTTTGCAGTTTAGGTCACTCTCCCTGGGGGAAGGAAAGGGCGCCGCTGGTCAAGGGTGAGGTGGGGCCGGGCTGCAGGCCCCCGTGGACGCTGACGCCTTTGAGGAGCAGCGGCTGGGACCCAGCGTGGAGCCCAGATCCACGACTCCGGCCCCTCCCAGGCTGAACGGTCTTCCGCAAATTCAAAACCAATTTTGAGGCCAGCGTTTTTCAAATTCCTACCCAGATATTCCCAAGTATCTAAATACGTGCCATGTAGTCAAAATATCTGGGTGTTTTTTTAAAACATTAACATCTTCCTCCGAATATCAGGATGCAGTAGGAGTGTGTCCATCTACTCGGCAGCGAGAGGCCTTCCCTGGGTTTGTGTGAGAGGGGTGAGCCAGGGCAGCAGCTGTCGGACAAGAAGGAAACTCTGCAATAAACACATCGCAGACTCCAGAATGTTCCGTGACATCATCTGCGTAATCCCTGGTGTGCAGTGAAGCCAGCCCAGCTCAGCTGTGACCGAGGCCAGCGGGTGGGGCAGTGACAACACGGGTCCACTGCTGGGAGGAGGGACTCAGCCAGCCTCCACTGCCGCCGCCCCGGGGTTCGCCGTTGGGCCACGTGAAGATGCAGCAGCGGTGACTGGGGTGGAGATGAGGGACCACCGGACACGGGTGCCCCTCACAGAGGCAGACGCCCTTTGCTGGCGCGCTGATCGCCGGGCTCTGTTGCCACGTTGGCTGTGAGCAGGTAAAAGGGGGTAAGACGGACAGACAGCAGGCCCCAGGCGGCACCAGTGCCACCTCGGCAGGCACAACCCCAGAGCCAGAAACAGATAGCTTATCAAAATGTCCTTCACATCTGCCATTTGCCAATTTGTCCATGTCTGATAGGGTCGGAATTGTGGAATTAGAAAAGCCTGGATTTTCTTTATTAATGTAGATTTGATTTACAATATTATATGTTTCAGGTATACAACATAGTGATTCACAATTTTAAAGGTCATACTCCATTTGTAGCTATTATAGAATATTGGCTATAGTTCCTGTGCTGTACAGTATATCCTGGTAGCTTATTTATTTTATACATAACAATTTGTACCTCTTAATCCTCTACCCCTATCTTGCCCCTTCTACCCACTGGTAACTACTAATTTGTTCTCTATATCCATGAGTCTACTTTTGTTTTTGTTTTATTCACTAGTTTGTTGTGGGTTTTTTATTCCACATACAGGTGATATCATATGGTATTTGTCTTTCTCTATCTGACTTATTTCACTTAGCATAATACCCTCCATGTTCTTCCATGTTGCTGCAAATGGCAAAATTTCATTCTTTTTTGTGGCTGAGTCGTACTCCATTGTGTGTGTGTGTGTGTGTGTGTGTGTGTGTATCACATCTTCTTTATCCATTCCTCTGTTGATGGACATGTAGGTTGCTTCCATACCTTGGCAATTATAAATAATGCTGCTATGAACATTAAGGTGAATGTATCTTTTCAAAATAGAGTTTTCATTTTTTTCAGATATAGACCCAGGAGTGGAATTGCTGGGTCATGTGGTAGTTCTATTTTTAGTTTGCTGAGAAACTTCCATACTGTTTTGCATAATGGCTGCACCAATTTTCCTTCCCACCAACAGTTTATGCGGGTCCCCTTTTCTCTACATCGTCTCCAACATTTGTTTTCTGTGGTGCTTTTGATGATACCCATCCTGACAGGTGCGAGGTGATACATCATTGTGGTTTTGATTTGCACTTCCCTGATGATTAGTGCCTGCTGGCCACCTGTGTGTCTTCTTTGGGAAAGTGTCTATTCAGCCCTTCTGCCTGTTTTTAATTGGGCTGTTGGGTTTTGATGTTGAGTTGTATAAGCTGTTTATATAAGCTGCATGTTAACTCCTATTTGGTTGTATCATTTGAAAATATTTTCTCCCATTCAGGAGGTTGTCTTTTCATTTTGTGGGTGGTTTTCTTTGCTATGCAAAAGCTTTCAGGTCTAATCAGGTCCCATCTGTTTATTTTTGCTTTTGTTTCCTTTGCCTTAGTGGATTTTTTTTAAAGAAAAGAAACATTTGTATATTTTTCTAAAAAAATTATGAGTAGTAAATTCCCCCGAGGAAATGCCGCTTCCCTGCTAGTGCAAGAGCAGGGCTCTGGGTAGCGGGAAATAGATGTTGTATAACCCAGCCTTGCCCTGGGGAATGGATTGCCTAATTGCCTCCTGAAAGGTTTAAGTGTGGAGGATTCATGGGGAGCCCGGAGAAAATGACACCGGCTGTTTGGTGGTTGAGTTTTGGAAGCTGGGAGGCTGTGTGCATCCCTGAGGGTTGGGCCCAGAGACAGAGGCACCAAGCCCGGCGGCACAGAAAGCAAGTGGGTACTTAGAAATCCTGTGGAAGGAGCACAGAGAGGCATTTGGAAGAGGAGTACTTTGGGGTTTTGTCTGTTTTTGTTTCTGTGGCTTTTTGTTGCTGGGCCAGAAGGACAAGGAGTTCTGCCTCCCCTCCCGACCCTGAGATCCTGGGGCAGCCTTGGGCAGCCTCGGGCCCTGGCCGGAAGGGCCAGCAAAGCCCAGCACGAGTGTCCCAGCCTTGCCCTGCCAGCCTCGCCCTTCAGCTGAGCTGAAACAGAAGTTGGCTTCGCCCTGCTCGTCTGGTAGGTTTGGGTGGTCTTCGTTTTCGAGGTGAGAAATGGGGACTTTCTTCACTTATGTGAATTATTTAGATGAGAACTTACTTTATACGGCTAGGCCGGCCTCAGTTGGTCCCATGCACTGGGGAGGCCGGGTGCAGAAGAAGCCCCCCCAGCTTCAGAAAATGCTCAGCTTCAGAAAATGGGGATCAGTCCCTGTCACCCCCGGTCCTTGGAGCCAGTGTTGTCCACTCCGTGTCTGCTGTTTGCTACGATGGGCCTTAGGTTCTGTCCTTGGCCTGTTCCTCTGGGCCAAGCCTCAGGCAGCTCCGCCGAGAGAGGCCCGGCAGGGATATTAGTGAGGAAAGGGTGCTAGGCCTGCCGCCCTCGTGAAGCAGAGGCAGCCACGTGTTCCCTGGAAGCACCAGTCTATGTCTTTGGGCCAAGGGTGTCCCCTCTTTACAAAGCACCTTCCTCCCTCCCAGGCCGGCAGGCCATCTGGACGTGAGAAGAGCCGATCCACCCTGCCGGTGCCCCCGGCTGTTCCTCCTTCCTGGGTGCAGCCCAGCCCATTCCCCTGTCCCTCAGGACGATGCAGTCGATCCCCCCAGTGGCGCCCAGGGAGCCTCAGCCAGGTCCCCGGTTCAGGGGTCAGAAGCTGGCGTGGGGCTCAAGGTGGATGCTGGCAAGGGTGGAGCCAGTTTCCATGGCGTTTCCTGAGCCACACCTGCATGCACACCAAGCCCCGCCCTCAGGGAGGCCACTTCTGCAGGACCAAACTCTCGGGCTGGCTGTTCCGCCGAGCTGCCCCCAGGCTGCCCTGGCCCCTCTCACTGTGCCTGGGTGAGGCGCCCAGCTCGCCGTCCCCACCCTCCTGGCCCCGCTCTGCCCGGCCTCAGAGGGCTGCGCTCTGGCTGGCCTGGCGGGAGCTGGGCACTGACTCCACTTGTGACTCCATCCTGGCGTGTTCTCTCTGTGGACTGCTTCACCATTAAGAAAGGGAAGAGCTTCAGCCCTGTGGCACAAATTCCTGACACACTCGACGTCCTAATTATCCAGGATGAATCAGCAGCTCTGCCCGGCAGGGCGCTGGGAAGGCTGGGCTGCCAGCCCACCGCTGGAGGACTTCAAGGAGAGCTACCTCTGTACCTGGGGAGGCCCCAAGTTGACCCCATCCTAGAGATTCCTTCCGTCCATCTTATTTGTGTCACTGGGGGCTCGGGGGGAGAGCGAAGCTGGCCGTGAGATTTTCATAAGAGGCTCGGGTTCCAGAAATGACTACCGTTCCCTGAAAGTGAGGCCTTTCATGTGGTTTCCACTGTAACCTTGAATCCCCTGGGACTGCCCTCGTGCAGGAGTGCATCTCTGAAGAAACTAGCCTGCCCACAGCCCCTGTGACCGCCTTGGTCTTTGCTGCTCCCCCCTTCCTGCCCCCGTGTCCTCCAGTGGTGGGGGTCCCCAGATTACTTGCGAATCCACAACCAAAGCCTAGAAAGAAGAAGGTTGGGGACCCCTGCCGAGGAGTGACGCACAGGTGTGCCAGGTGCACTGCTCGAGAGAGCGGCACCGCCTCCTAAGTCAAGAGCAGCAGGTGGAGAGGCCGGTCCACGTTCAGAGGCTCCGTGGGTGCCCACTGCTTGCCTCCCTCTGCACCCTGCTTGCCTGTATCAAAGGGGGTGCTGTGATCAACTCCCACCCCGTCCCTTTGAAGCCCGTGTGCTGGCGTTGGTACCCCTGTGGGGTGTTGGCCACCAGGGACACGAGGGGCCCTAGCTGGTCTTGCCTTGCTCCCATCCCCCTTGTCTGTCCTGTGCAGTCGGACTTTCTCCATCCCCTCCATCCCCCTTGTGTTGTCCCCAGGGCCCCTCCTCTGACCTCCTGTGTCCTCACAGCCCCAGGCTCCTACAATTTTCTGCCGTGTGCCCACAGGTTAGAGATGCCCACACTTCCTGGGCAGGGCATGGCGTGCAAGCCAGACCTCTAAGGAGGGAGGTGATCCTGCCCAGGCTTCCTAAGGGCTGGTGCCTGGCGCCCTGTGTACATTCTGGACCGCAGCCCCCCCTGAGCATGCAAAGCAGCCCTGGTGGGGGCCGCGTGGGAGAGGGTGAGAGCCTGGTCTCCCCTCCTCGCTGCTGGGCAGATCCTGTTGGGACCATCGAGCCAGGAGCATCCCTCCGCTAGTGAAACAGGACCTTCTTGGCTGTGCTGTCCCTCCACTGGGGGAGGGGGAAGTGGACTCTTCTAAGCCGCCCCCAGGGCTCCTGAAGACCCTGCTCGTGCCTCTAACAAGGAGCTGCCACTGTGGTCTGCACGGCCCAGGGCTCAGAGCCAACCAGCGCCGGGCCGACCTAGAGCCCAGCTCGAGCCCCTGTGAGTGTGGAAAACCGTGAAGGTCCCACAAGCGAACACATGGCTCGGGTGGAGGGGGAGGCACCGAGCCTCTTTTGGTCCACGTCCAATCTTGTAAGTTAAGGAAACTGGACGAGTCACAGCCCTTTTCGTAAGTTCTCAGTCATAGGCATCTTTACCTGTTCCTCCAAAGCCATATTCTGGAGCCCAGTACAGGGAAGCAGTGCAAGTGACCTCACCCTCACGGAACAGGGAGGACTGACCAGAGAGATGCCCCCAGAGGACCCGGAGCTGCGACCACGCGTCGGAGGACCAGGCCAGGTTCCTGCTAAGCCCCGTCTCCCTGTCCCTGCTGGGACTTCCAGAGAAGCCAGCTTCCCCTGCAGGGCCCTGGCTGACCTCACGCTCCTTCTAAACCTGGGTGTGAGGAGGCCTGAGGACCCTGGGGTGCTGCGGACACGGGACCTCTTTCCTGTTTGCTTGTCTCCTGTGACCAGCATCGCTCGTCCTTCTGACTCCCACACCAGGCCCCGCGGCTATGCTTGCGTCCACAGAGACAAGCTGTCACGTGATCAGGAAGAGAGGGGACAGAGGGGACAGCTCTGCAACTTTATACGGGGCCTGCTGCGGCGGCGAGGTGGGCGGCTATTTCGGGAATCGAAGGGCTTATGACCACAACTGCTGCATTCAGACGGGTAATTCAGTGGGTGAGGGCTGGCTGACAGACTTACTACAGTATGGGACCCATTTCTAGTCAAGATAGAGGACCAGGGACGCGAGGCCTGGCCATTTAGGGTAAAAAAGCCTATTCGGGGAAGTAACTATAGGCTTGGGGTAGAATCTTAAGCCCGAAGAATAAGAAATCAACTTCTGGCCAAGGTAGAGTGAGGGCTAATTTGGTGCCAGCTTCTAAGAACTTGGGTGTTCACTTCAGAAGAAGAATCTTCCCACCAGTGTCCCTACAGGAGGCCCAGCCGTCCATCCGGGTCAACAGGTTGCTGTCATGAACCAGGGGGAGCACCTCAAGGGCAGGTGTCCCGGGAGGGAACAGAGGGGACGCCTCCGAGGTCCTGAGCCATGTGACTCCTGAAGGGGGCCAGCCTAGTGGGGTGTTCGGTCCGGTGAATGCTGGACACACACCGCTGGGTTGGATGGAGGCACATCACCCACCTCGTGGGGTCTTGTCCCCTTAGCTGCACCCAAGAGCAAGCAGTGGTGTGGGAAGAATTTTCCAAGGGTACCCTCTGCTCGGGGCCACAGCTGCCCCACTGCCCTCTCACAGCCAAGCCCCGCTGGGCTCCCGAGCACGTGTCCTCGGGGAAGAGGTGCAGGGCCCCCGTACAGCTTTTCAGGGCTGCCTGGAGCCTGTCAGCAGGGGCCTGCCCTCTCCCGTGCGGTCAGAAAAGGGCTGAGCGATGCCAACAGGACCTGCGCTGGGCCTGTGCTGGGGAAGGGGCCTCTCTGGACTTCAAGGGTCCCCAACAAGAGCTTCACACTTGGGACAGAGGAGAGGCAGCCCTCATCCATGTCGAGAGAGGAGGGATGCGGGGTGGGAAGAGAAGATAAAAGCTGGGAGAAGGTGCCATGTGGACGGAGAGGAGCCCCTGATACCGGCCACTGTGGCTCCCAGGACAGGCCTAGTCATCCCGACGGAACTGGCTGGTCATTCAGACTGAAGTCAAATCAGTTCACATGTGGAAAGGATCAAGCAGGTCAGTAATTTGACTTAGGCCCTCATCATCTCTCTCCTAAGCCAGCGCAAGCCTCCTAACTGTCCCTGTTTCCATCCTTCCCGGTCTGCCGGGGCCCACCTGCGCCAGCTGGGCCCTGCCATCTTGAGGCCCGCGGGCCTCCCGTTGCCACTTCAGACTTGACCCAACTTCTGATTTACGCAGCAGCTGCTCTCAGAGGTGCCGTGCACCAGAGCCCCCGGGAGACGCATGAAAGCACAGACGCGAGTCCCCGCCTCCTTCCACAGCTGCCAGGTCAGAATCTGCCCGTGTCCCACTTCCTGTCGCCACTGTAACAAGTTATCCCACTTAGCGGCTCAGCACAGCACCGCTCACCACCTCACAGGTCTGTAGGTCAGACATCTGAAAGGGGTCTCCCCTGGGCTGGGAATCAAGGTGGCCACAGGGCTGACTCCTTGTGGAGGCTGTACGGGGGAATATGGGCTTTTTCCAGCTTCCAGAGGCGTCCTCTGTCTACAAAGACCGTCTGTACTGAGTCAGATTCTCCGTTAGTCCCACGCTCCCCACTGGATGACAGGCTACTTGCCTCTGCCTCTCATAGGCTTCGCTGGTCGTTCAGCTGCTTGGGAGCTACGCTGAAGGAACCTTTGCATCGAGGCCCAGACCAGACCAAAGATCTACCCAGTGGCATTGCTGGGTGACCACAGACCTGGACACCCCGTGCAGGCTCACCTGGCCGTCCCCAAAGCCATCTTACCAGACGTCCACGTCCTTGCACAGGCTGGAAAGCAGGACACCCATGCGGCCCCTCTGAGCGAGTGAAAGGAGCTGATTACAGCCACCGTGCAGAAGCTTCAGGGCCCCGACGGCCTGCTGAAGGCTGTCCCTTGAGCCGTCCTCCCGGGCCACAGATGAATGTCCCCAGACATCCGTGTCCTGACCCCTGGAACCCGGGAATGTGGAATTCAGGGTGCTGGTCCAGCGACCCTGAGGTGGACAGAGTCCTGGGCTCTCCGGTGGCCCAGTGTGATCACAGGGTCCTTAAATGTGGAAGAGGCAGCAGCAGGGGAGGTCAGCGATGTGAGGGGGAAGGACTCAGTCCTCCAGTGCTGGCTTCGGAGGCGCAGGAAGGCCCACGGGCTGAGGAAAGCGGGTGCCTCGAGAAGCTGGAAACGACCCTTCGATGGATGTGAGTCCCCCCCTGGAGCCTCCAGAAAGTGGGCGAAGCGAACCCCAGGAGGAGCAGCGTCGGGCCCCTCCGAGAGGAAGGGAAATGGCTTAAAAAATGAAAAGGCTTCGCACCGACTGAAGTTCTGAGACACATAGATCAGAGTCTGTGAAAAGTGTGTTTACGTTTTTTCACATGTGAAATGGACTAATTGTCAGTGACGGTAGTCTGCATTTGTATCTGCATCTGGCACTTGCAACGCACATTAACCTCTAAGAATGTGGAGGTTACACGTGGGGCTTTGCTGGGCAAGGACAAGGCATTCACTCAAGGTTGCCCGGCTACCGGTGGTCTGGCAAGAGGGATGCAGCTTCCAGCACAGCACAGACAGACAGACAGACGCTGGAAGGGCAGACAGATGCTGGAAGGGCAGGCGGACGCCGGAAGGGCAGGCGGACGCTGCAGGGCAGGCGGACGCCGCAGGGCAGGCGGACGCCGGAAGGGCAGGCGGACGCTGCAGGGCAGGCGGACGCCGGAAGGGCGGGGACGCTGCAGGGCAGGCGGACGCCGCAGGGCAGGCGGACGCCGGAAGGGCGGGGACGCTGCAGGGCCGTCTTGATTACAAAGGCAAAGGATTGTTTTCAAAATTAAACTCGTGCTCCACGTCTTCGCAACAAAAGCAGTGAGGACGTGAGTGATTCCCCGAAACTGTTCTGTGGAGCTTTACCTGAGTGGATGCCCAGAAAACCCCATAACAGAATGACTGTTTGGGAATAGCCTCCGGAAATTCTACTGGAGGGGGATGGGGCGTGTAACTAGAACACGAGTCTCCCAGAAGCCTGTCCTCCCGCTAACCCTGCTCTAGCCCAGTGCGTCATGCCAGCAGGGCCCACGCTCTGGACCTCCTCTCCTCACGGCAGCAAAGACCTCCGCGGTGACGGGCCGGCTGTACTGCCTGCTTCGTCACCTGCTCTTTAATTGGGAAGCCCAGTGTCCAGGCCCATGGCACTGCCCCCACCGTCCACGCCCCCGCCTCGCCAACCCTGCTCCCTTAGTGCAAGCTCCTAATTGATTAAACGGATGATTGATTATAGGGCCCGAGCCATGTGTTCTCCAGACACCCGTTTGCTTGGAATGGAAGGAGCGCGGCCGACATCCATCACCGCCCGCTGCCCGCAGACTCGGAGCCAGGGACTGCTGCGGACCCCGCCGCCGTAATTGCCACCAGCCTCCCCTGAAGCAGGTGCACACCCGCCATCAGTTTTGCTGTCTTGTGAGCGTCCTGCCAGCAGGCCACTGTCAGATGCTGCTGACCCAGGACTCGCTGCTCCCAGCCTCCCAAAGCAGCCACACTGTTGGGGATGCCCGGTGACGGTTCCATCAGGGAGCAGGGAGTGAGGAATTCAGGTGCCTCCTGGTCGCGGGGCTGCTGGGGGACATGTGATCCGGCACTTTCTTGCTGTCTGGTGAGATGGAGTGGTGACTCCAGGTGGGTCCTGGGAGCAGGAGGATCGGTTTCCCCCCCTAAACTGTGGCCCTCAGGCTAAGATGCTATTGCCCAGGCAGCCCTTGAAAGCCGGGGTTTCACTTCACCCCCATCTGGACATGAGAAAGTAGGGGGGAAACGGGAATCCACTCAGTCAATCCAGCCACACGAGGCCCTTTATTTTGTGCAGCCTGGGAGGCAGGCATAGCGTCAAACGGGAGGTGGGGTCAGTGTATGACTGTCACACACGGTCCTGAGACTCCACGTCTGGAGGCTGACGAGGTCCTTTCTGCAGGGGTGCATCCATGGCCTGTGCTTCCGGCATGTTTCTTGCTTCACCCATGAATTTCCACGAACTTTGTGCTTCTTTAAAGTGAAGCAATGATTGTAAGGCAAATATAAAGCTACGGGGTGCAAAAGCATCTATGTTTCTACAATTTTCTCCTCGATCTTTTAACGGTGGCTGGTCTCCCTCAGGGCCAAATTGGAAGCAATATTTGTGCTACTCAACTTTACAAGTCTTTCGAAAGCAATAGGCCCAATTTTCATAAAACATCAATTCCCTCTCTTTTCACTCAGCCTCCATCATTTTGCTTCCCAGTAAGTAAATCTCATCAGTGCAGTAAAGCGGTCCTAGACAGGTTTGGGACCAAACACGCTGCTTCCAGTTGCATACAAGCAGCTCGAGACGGCCACAGGCTCCGCAGGCCAGCTGGAGGTCCTGCCACAGGAAGGCCAGCCTGGGACGAGGCCAGGCCTGCCCTGGCGATGCTCAGCGGGCACCCAGGAAGAGCGGCACCCAACTGGGTCACAAACTCAGGCTGAGAAGCGCAAGTTACATCCACTGCGTGGTGATAGGCAGTCAAAGTCGAGTCCCAAGACGACGCCGTTTCCCTAAGACTGAAAAATAAACCAGAAGCCCTAGCTTTCCAGAGCCCTTAAAGAGAATTACAGATTCTGGACATTTACTTTATTTGCGTTTTTTTTTTTTAAGCTGAAGACATTTTCAACTTAAACCTTTGTATAATAATGTATTGTGCGGTGTACACATCGTACATTGTTGTATAGAATTAAACGCTTGAAATAATAAACCCATCCACGTGTAGCTCCCACGCGGGTGCAGCAGCTTGTCGGTACCTCCCAGGTGCTGACGGCGGTCCTGAGGGATGCACCTCAGGGTGCTTCCACCGGGAGGGCGCGCCAGGAGCAAGTTGCCACCCTCACCGCCCACACACCCCTCTGGGTCCCGCCAACTGGCAGACCAAACCTAGCAGCCTTTTTAAAAAGTTCTCCTGTCTACAGCACGTTCTACGCCAGATGCTGAGTTGAGTATCCGTCAACGTCCAAAGAAGAAGCGTCTTCAGGAAGCAGAAGTCCTCTGGTCTTAAGTGAGGACCGCTATGCCATCCCCCAGCTGCCACCTGTCCTTCCAGGCCCAGAACAACTATTTGAGCCACAGCCAAATCCTCTCCAGGTTCCTGCCCCCAGGCCCCCAGGCCGAGGTTCCAGCTGGACCCTGTGCTGAGGGACAAGTGAGGGTGTGCTGTTCAGGGCAGCCCCCAGGGGCAGGCTGTGTGGACTCAGACCCACTCTCCCGGGGTCGCATGCCCGCCGTCCTCCAGGAGCGGTTTTTGTGTTTGGACAGGGATTTTCCAGAAAGAACCTAAGCCGGGGACCATTCTGCTGGTCGCCCCCCCAGCATCCCGGCTCAGGTGGAGGTGAGATCCGCTGGTTAGAGCGGGGAGCATTCCCACCAGGCAGGGACGCCTCCCGTCCCCTCGCAGCGAGAGGACAGTCTCGAGAGGAGGAGGCGGCCGTCGGCCTGGCCAGGAAGGGCCGGGAGTCGCCAGCGTGGGTCTCGTTAGCCCCCCGTGGGGAGCCGGCCTCCTGCCGCCTGACCCCTGCCTCCGGCTCATTCTTCCACAGACTAATTCCCCAAACTGACAGATTTCAGAGCCTGGTGTGCCCAGGGTCACTCAGTCACACTGCGCTCTGGTCAGTGTCGACGCGGGCTTTACCGGAGCAGGGGTTGCGGTGGGAGGAGCGGGTCCACAGGCCCAGCACGTGCGAGCTCAGCCCGAGCAGGTGGCGTGGGGAGGACGCTCTCCTCACTGAGGACGCGGTGACGCGAAGGAGCCAAGCTCGGCGAGATTCCCAAACACGCGGGAAGCCTCCCAGGAGAAGCGGTTTTCAAATGAGGGCTCTGTGCCTGGAACAGTACCTCGTGTGTGTGTAACACACACTCTGCAGAAACATCTTTTATGTCCAGGCACCTGTCACCTGAGGCTCCCAAGCTGTCGTGTAGCCGGCGGGCGAAAACCTTCGTCTCCTTGTCTTCGGTGGAGACCGGCCACACGGGGCTGAGTCGCCACCAGCCCAGGTGGGCTGAGGGCAACATCCATTCCCCTTCCTCAGCGCCCCACCCCACCACCTGTCCCGTCGGAGGACTCGTGGCCGGGCCCCCGGGGCTGATGACGGAGGCGCCAGGTCGGTACCAGCAGCAAATCAGTTAAAGGCATTACACTGAGGGCTTCTGAGGGAGCTCAAGGCTCTGCTCGACTGGGATCTGAGACCCGGACCCACAGATACCCTGGCAGGTGCCCAGAGGTAAGGACCCCAATGGGCAGCAGCTCCGGAGGGACCCTGGAAACCCGTCCTGGGGAAGGTGACCAAGGGTCCTCTCAGCCAGCGGCCCCTGCTCCTGCTGGAGAAGCAAAACCACAGAAAAACCAGGACAGGCTGGTCACCGGGCCAGCAGGACCCGGAAGCCCGGCCTCACGTGTGGAAGGCAGCATGTGGTCACCTGGGCCCTGTCCTCTCGTTTGTCTAATCGAGCAGCCCCCCGTCTGGCCTCATCACACAGGTGGGGGCCCGGTTGGGCTCCAAGGCTGGGGTGCAGGCCTGGGTACCGGGATTTTGAACATTGCTCAGCGGTTCCAGGCTGCAGCCGGGCTGAGCATCCCTGGCCGAGCAGACCGCGCGTCCGCACAGCCTGGCACGTCGTGCGCACCCGAGAAATGACGGCCGCTGCGGGTGGGATAATCTTAGGCTTGGGCGCGTCCGCGTGCCGGGCACCATAGTGAGTCCTTTAGATACAGAAGCCTCGGCGCAAGCCTGAGAGCACTACTGTTAGCCCTAATCACAGATGTGAACCCCGAGGCCCAGGAGTGCAGGGACTCCCGTGAGGCCACTCAGCGGTCAATGGTCCAGCCAGATTCGAGCTCCAGTTCCCCTTGACCCTGAGCCCATGCTCCCCACGCCGAGGCTGTAGCATCTCCCCAAATACCTGTGAGGCTTGACCCTCTCTTCAGTCATTTCATTCTGCACTAAATCAGATTTTGGCCTGATCTCTATTTTTTTATGAACCTAACAATTATAACTGTGTTCCATGAGTATTGCACATATAATTTGGTACATGTACATCTCTGTACATACATATACATGTATTCGTATTTCTGGCATGGTCATAAAATGTGCTTCTCCAGGCAACAGAAAGATCGGGTCAGCACAAAGATTCCTTTTTTAGGACCCCTAATTGAGCCTGCTGCCTGCATATCCACTTGCAAGGCATCCTGACTTCGGAACGCGAGGCCACAAATGCTGCGGCACCAGCTGTCTTAAGCCTGAATCTGCTCCACCAGAAGGGCGGCATTAGATGTCCTCTCCCTTTACATATTTTCATTTCTGTAACAGCATTCCTCAGCTCAAAGCTGCCGTAGGTGGGTGAGGAAGGAGCGATGAGGGGCTGGCCTGGAGAAGGATGAGAAGGCTGGTGCCACCTGTGGGACCGGGGGCTCGGAGCCCCAACTCAGGCAGAGATGTGAAGCAGTCCTGCTGGCTGAGGCTGCCACTCCCGAGACAGGACTGGAACATGACGGGAGCCCCGCTGGCCCCTCTGTCCCTTCTGGGGGGATCCACACACACGCACGACAGGCACCCCGTTTCCACAAATAAGGGCCAAACCACCAGCAGCCCAGCGGTGGCCCCCCAAGAGGTGCTCCTGTCTCCTCGTGGGAGCCCAGCTCCGCCGGGCACATGGAGCAAGGGGCCTGCACCCACGTCGGGTCTCGCTCGGAAGTTTCTCCCTCCTGTTGGGAGATGACCCCCGAGGTTCCACACTTCCACATGGCTTTCCAAGGTGGCCACATCCCAAGCTCTGGAACCTATGTGTCCTGTTCCCTGGAAAGGGGGGATTTACGTTGCTAATCAGCTGACCTGAGACGAAGAAACCCGGAGACCCCGATGCTGCTGGCTCCGAAGACGGAGGAAGGGGCCAGGAGCCCAGGAGCACGGTGCCCCCAGAAGCTGGATACGAGGCCCAGGAGGAAGTATGGACTCTCCTCCGAGACTCCAGAGGGAACCGGCCCTCTGACTCCTTGATTTTAGCCCAGTGAGACCCACGTTAGAATTCTATCCCAGAGGACGGTAAGTGGATGAATCTGTGCTAATCTGTTAGAGCGGCAATGGCTCACTAGTTCAGTCCCACTCCAAGGAGAAGTTCAGAATCTGAGGGAGGAATTGTAAAGGAGGGTTTGTGAACGAGAAACGCGACGAGTGGGTTTCCAGCGTCACGTCCGGAGTTTCATCTCCTTGTGCCGACTGCACGGAGTGATTTGCAGTGGGATCAGCCTTGAGGACAGTGCCGTGCCCTTCTGACCCGTGGGGTCAGAGTCACCAGGGGAGAGCCCGGGGCCCTCTCCTGGCACCAGCGACCCAAAGGGGTCAAGATAACGAGGTTTGCAAACTTGACCCTGAGAGACTGGGCCAGCCTCTGGGTTCCGCTGCTCACAGGACGGTGGGAGAGGTCACATGGGACGCCCTGTGCCTCCCAGACACCCCGCTGTGTGTTACCGGAAGCACCGTCCCGCGGTGGGGACCAGGGGCGCAGCCCCTCGTGGGCCGGGAATCGCGGCTGTCTTCCTGCTCCGGCTCCACGGGCGGCCTTCACGGGGCTGTGAAGAGCTTCTGGAAGCCCGGGTGTGGGGGACCAGGCAGGTCACGTGGGACTCGGGCTCCCACCTCCCTTCTCGCTGTCTGTCCGTGTTCATGACTGGGCAGGACCTTCCTCAGGCCTGGGGTCAGCCACCCAGCCCAGACCCTCAGCCTGGGCGTCACACAGAGCCTCTCTTGACCAGGACATCGCAGACACACACGCTCACAGGGGCACGCGCATGCGTGCACACCAAGATGCACACGCCCAGACACACGTGTGTGCTCACACACGTGTATGCACGTACGCGTGCCCACCCTCACCCTGCGGGCTTGCTGGCTGGGCTCCAGAGCAGGGCCTGGCCCGCGGAGATGGGCCAGAAGACGCTTGACTCCAGCCAGTCCCGTGTTTGCAGTACCCTCTGCTGCCAACCCACTTGCTGTAAACTCCAGAGTCGGTTCCGTAGAAGGAAGGAGAGGCCTGAGCTCACGCCAGCTGCTGTGGAGGACGAACAGGAAGGTCTGTGCCCTCACTTCCCCAGACGGACGGCTGAGGATGGCATTTACCACCGGGGAGAGCCTGGGACCCCCTGGACGTGCCTGCCCCCTGGAGCAACACGCCAGCCCCTGGGGCAGGCCTCACTCGCAGGCAGCCCCGCTGGGGGGCTCCGGGTGTCTGCACGGTGGTCCCCAGGCAGCTGGCGGCCTCCTCGCCCCACCCCGAGCACAGCCCAAATCTACCCGAAGGCACCCGGCTGCACCCCGGCCTCTTCCTTCCTCACTGGGAACCTGAACACAGAGGCTGTGTGTGCTGAGCTCCTTGGGAAAGCGCCTGGCACACACAGCCTGAGGCGAGGTGGCAGCGTGATGCCTCCCCCAAGCCCCCAGCCCCTAGGAAGCCACCACCTCTGAGGCGGCCCAGAGGCAAACGGCAGGGCCCCGGGAGCTCCCGCCACCGAGGGCTGAGCCTGCAGGCCTGGGTCGCACGGCTGCTGGCACCGCGGTCGAGCGGGCACCATGTCTCCAAGGCTGGTCCACACCGACCACAAAAACTCGAGTCTCCTCGGCACTGGAGTCCTCAGGAAAGTGCCACTGGGCGTCTGTGTGGGAGGCCCCCCTCCTCTCAGGACCCGCCTGACAACCGTGGCGAGGCTGTGACCCAGTTCTCGGGGGCAGGGGGCGGGCGCACAGCCATCCAGTGTCTGCTCCATCGCACGGATGGTGGGCTCTGATGTGTGGACCCACCTTGCAGATGAGGAAGACGGGGCTTCGGGCACATGGACAGGAGACGGGCCCCGCCCCCGCTGACTGCAGCTCAGACCCCTCTGCACCATGGTTTGCCGCCCTTGCTGCCTGGGAAGCGAAGTGTCACCCTGAGGGTGAACCCGAATGCAGTCCAGTGCTGGGCAAAGCCCAGAGCACGGCACACGTGCAACCCTCACGGCTGTCAGTGTCACCGCTGCTACAGCGTCCCTGCGGGGGACCCGCCAGCCACAGAGGCCACTTTGCAGAAGGAGAGCTGGCGTCAAGGGCTGGGCCCCTCCCCTCCTGGGTCTCCGCCCTCCTCTAGGAGAGAGGGACCCGCCAAACTGTTCCTGCTGCACTTGGAGGAGCCGTGGCGCCTACCCACACCCGCTCCGTCCCTGGCCCTTCCCTGCGGCTCCACCGGCCTGGACGGCTCCTCTCGGCACCCTGATTAGAGCAGCAGGATCACTTAGCACCCCAATTAGAGCCCCAAAGAGTTTATTCATCACAAAGGCGACCCATCACCTAATGATAGAATCACACACGTGTAGCACTAAAATAACCTGTGTTATTCATGGTTTTCTTGGCAAGGACCTACCTTTGTTTGAGGGAAGTCGTATTAACCTGGATCCCAGTACTTCAGACTCTGTCCTCACCTGAGAAGGATGTAGCAGAGAGACCCGCTCTGTGCCCGCCCCTGCCCCGAGTCAGCCATATTCGTTTCTCAGGGGAGATGTGGTGCTTTGCTCTAGTCCTGTGAGCTGCCCAGGAAGATGGAATGTCTGACCCCAGGTCGCCCCTGGGGCAGTGGCTCATGAGTCAGGAGAAGAGTAGCCTCCAAACACACCAGTTACCTCTGCTTTCCTAAAGATAGGACTTCAGCTTATCTGGGGCAGAACTAAAATGCCCACAGCTTTCTTCCCGAGTCACTGAAGCGCATGAGGGAAGGAGTATAGACGGGTGAGAGGCAGGAATGAAAAGCAAACTCTAAGATCAGACTCGACAGGCGGGTGGTGCCCGTGAGGCCCAAAAGAGCAACGCTCTGGGTTGTCAGCCAGCTCTGTGCATGGGGGAGACACTGAGGCAGGTGGAGAAGGGGCCCCACTCAGGCCGCACAACAGGGCAAGGGGAAGTGGGCTGAACCCAGAGCAGTCAAGTTTCCCCTTGTCAAGGGTCAGACCCTGAGGCCCGGCTGCCCTGACTGGAGGAGCGTCAGAAGAACTCTCGTCTCCTGGTATCACAGGACTTGTCTCCCAGACCAGCTACAAGTCTCAGCTAAGTTGACAGTACTTACTGATAGAACTAGGGTGGCAGGTGCAAAGCAGCAGACATCCTGCAATTCAGGTGAGATGTTTGGAAGTCACATATCAGCTCCAGGCTGTGAGCACCAAGCTCCGCAGATGCCAGAAGCAGTGAGAATTGCCATTGGAGACCTCCATCCACCCATCCCTCCACACGCACAGAGCTGACTTTGAGCCACTCTGAGACTTAAGACAGAGATCAGCAGAGGATAAAGAAGAACAAAACCCAGGACCTGCTCCTGAAGCCATCACGTGGGGGAGGAGAGGCCGAGAGGTGTAGATGCTACAGTGTTGTGTGGACTCTATCCCTCAGGTGGGACGTGGAGGTGTAGACACCCCTGCTGCCATGTGGACTCAGCACTCAGGTGAGCCCGTCGTGGCTCTCAGTGGGTGTCTGGGCCTGCACCCTGGGCTCCGATGGCCTCTGCTGCCTTTGTTTAGATGGTAGAGTTTATGTCCTTTAGGAGCCATGACTTCCAACCCACATGCCTGGGTCTCTCGTCTGCTAAGGACCTGCATCGACAGGTTTGGTCTCCACGTGATAACACCTGGGCCGTCATAATGGGGAGCGAGACGGAGGCGCGGGAAGCACGGCTTCAAACCTGTTGGTTCAGCCCCTGGGATCCTCCAGGGGAAGGGCGCTCCCGCCCCCTCCCCGTCTGTCTGCTGCTTTCCTTTCCCTCCTCTACAGAGACCTGGTAAACATGGACTGAGGGGACTTTAGTGAGGAGGCAAGTGGGCGAGGTCTCGGAGTCCCCTCTGGATGGACCACGTTGCTTCGGCGGATAAAGGCCCGGCCGCGTGCAGATCCTATCCAGATGGATCAGTGGGTCTCTAGCCACCACCGGGCAAGGTCTTGGCCTTACAGCCGCTTCCCCAGCAGGCATTGACTTAACTCTCTTCCTTACTGGTTTTGCCCTAAGCGTTCACTGCCAAATTTCCCAATTTTTCTCTAAAAACTAACGAAGTACTTTATTATTTTCTGATATTTTCCCCAAGGGAAAAAAGTTTGAAAGTAGCAAAATGATTGTAACTGAGCAATTATATTGTGCTGGAGGCTGATGACTAATTGACAAGTGCTTTCACAGATTCAGTTTAACAAGACGGCAGGAAGATTGCCGAAATACTTCCCTTCTTCCCTCTTCTCTTTTTCAGCCGTATTTGTGGGGAGTCCTGGGAGCTAGGAGCTGCACAAGGGCCTGAAGGGAGGTCACGGCTTCCCCACGTCCCAGGCCTTGGAAGTGCCGTCTTGCTTCCCGTGTCCCCTCCCAGGGACAGTCTCATCGCAGCATCGCATCCCCCCGAGACCAGTTTTCAATTCGCTAAATAATTTACCCCCGGCCTCCCCCGGCCTCCCTCCATCGGAAACGCACCAGCTGACTTGTGGAATCAAACAGTCCTTTCTTCCCTCCCTGAGGATGTGAAGCTCCGTAATCTTTCACTGACCAGCTCTGTCCCCTTATGAAATATTCATCGCCTGGAAGTGTTCCCCCTGGAGAGTGGCCCGGCCTCCTTCACCCCCCAGATGAGAGAGCGGGCGGGGTGGTAGGGAGGCGGGAGGGCTGTGTTTGTTTGGGGTCTGGTGCCATGTTCAGCCAGTGCGGGCCAGGCTCTTCGGAGGCTGCCCCCTCCCCCGACTCCTCAGCTGCCTCTGCTCACAGGCAGCCAGATGAGTCATGGTTGCCATGAATATTTTAAGGAGGTCTTTTCGGTGTTGCTGGATGGGTCGCAGCTGTAATGCAACCCACACCATCACCACCATTGCTTCCAGGGAACCAGGGAGAGATGGCAGCTGGGGAGCCCGGGCCGGGGGAGGGGAGGGCCAGCAGGGGCCGGGCCCTCGGGTGCGGGGCGGGCTGCAGGCCTGAGAGCGGCCCAGCGCTGGAGGGGCGGGAGCAGATGACCGGCCTCCCCGTGGTGTCACGCCGGCCCCTCCCGGTGAGCCCAGGAGGTCAACTATGAATGTTTCAGAAATGAATGTGTAAAAGAGAGAAAGAAAGAAGAACCAGTGTTAAAACTCGCTTCTTCTGAAGCTCAGAGACCTCAGTTCAAGGAATCTCCACCTACCCCGAGTTCCGCCTCCCTCTTCCTGGCACGTCTCAGTTTCTATTCCAACCGGAAGAGAAAACGCTGCCCCATAACCACCACGGGAAGGTCTGGCTCCTCAGTTCCCACTTGGTTCGCACCCAGATGAGATCCGACGCGGCAGAGGCCGGAGGCCTGCTATCCCCGAGCTGTCGCGGGCGGGGGCCTCCACCCAGGCGCCGACCTTCTCCCCGAGCTCAAGCCAGAGCCGTGTGCGGACGGAGCCCAGCCGGCACTGCCCAGTGTCCTGCCGTGCGGAGAAGCACCTGGCAACGTCCACGAAGCTCCCTCAAGCCCGAGCACTCGATGAGCTTCTGGAACGTGGCGGTTAAGTCGTGAAGAGCCTTGTGAGCGTAAGGACCACCCTTGTCCATGCAGCCGTCTGTCCATCCGGAAGCCAGGCGGAGCCAGTGCTGCCTGTGCATCTCTCTGGGCCTCCGCAACAGGACCGCAGTCTGCGGCCGACTCACACTTCTGAAGGCCTCGGACGGCGGTCCAGGGCCTGCCCCTGAAGGCTCCCCAGGCCCATCTCCCGCCTGCAGAGCGCCGGCTGCCCCCTGGGGGCCTCCACGTCACCTTCCTCTGCGTCCAAATTCCCCCTTCCGATAAGGACAACGGTCCCGGGCGAGGGTCCACCCAAGTCCGGTGGGGACACTGTTTCCAAATAAGGTCCCATTCTGAAGGACCGGATCAAGACCTCAGCGTATGAATTGAGGGGGACACAGCTCCGCCCACAACAGACCCTGTGTTTGCTCACAGGCTGCTGAATGATGTGCCTTCTGCAGCCAGGGGACGGGGCTGGGGTCCCCTCACGGCACCCCAGGGACCCCACAGCCCCTCAAACCTAGGCAGCACCCACGCCTTCTCAGCACACAAATGCACAAGCTGCTTACGGATATGGAGTGGGGTCAGCTCCTGTCTGACGCCAGCAGTCCCCCGCCCCCCCCCCCCCCCCCGCGAGGGGCTGGGATCCATCAGCCCCAGCCTGGGCCGAGAGCAGCCGCTGGGAGGTGGTCCAGCGCATCTTCACGAATTCTCGGCCCCGCCCCACGGGAGAGCGTGGAAGGCGCCGGGTCGCTGCCGTGGGCCCCACGCCTGCCCGTGAGCGGCCCCAGTGCCGCCCAGCCCCACTGGAGGCAGCTCTCCTCCACTGATCCCTGTGCTGTCTTCCGAGTTTGTCTCAGAGCCACAGGGCAGCGACCAGGAGACATGGGGAAGGTCACGAGGGCCCCCTCTCAGGAGGCACAGCGGCCGTTCCCGGCAGAGGGCACGGCGCCCACTCTCTCAGGGACTCAGGGAGTGATGGCCACTCCCCCCAGTGCTGGGGACGCGCCGGGGCTGCTTTCTTGTGTGGAGACACAGCCCAGCGACAAGCGCACTTTGGTCAGGCAACGACGCTCCTGGCAGCCGACAACGTGGGGAGGGAGGCTAGGGTGTCAGGGCCTCTCCAACTGTTGACGTGGGGGGAGTGAATGACGGGGGAGGCCAGCCCAGGGTCCAGGGAGACAGCCGCTGCCAGGGCCCAGGTGTAAGGACAGGGAACCAGAGGAGGCTGGAGAGGCTTGCGGGTTGGCCCTGGGGGACCACAGAGCTTCCAGGTGACAGCCTGCGCTGGAGAAGGCCCTCCAGCTGCTCTGTGAAGGCTGGATGGAGCGGGTGGGGAGAGGAGCGCAGGAGCAGGGGGACAGCAGGAGACCTCTGCGGCGATCCGGGGCGCTCGCGGCTGGCCTGGTCCAGACGACAATCCTGGTCGAGGTGGAGGAGAAATCGCGTTCCGTCACGCTCCCGTGGCCGGTTTTTGCTGCTGGGCTGGACGTTTGTGCAGGAGACGAGAAGCACCAAGGGTCCCCCCAAGCTCAGCTCAAGCAGCACCGGTTGAGGCTTGAGGGAGGTTGTAGGATGTAGGAGAAGCAGATTGGGAACGTGGGAGCCGGGACTCCTTTGACCTGGACCATCTTAGTGCGGGCAGTTCATCAGGCATCCAAGCGCAGGTGCTGCGTGGGCTGAGGGTGGGCGTCCTGGGCTGGGGAGGCAACCTTGGTGGTCATCAGACTGGGCGGCTCTGAGGGCCGTGGGGCTGAACGAGACACCCCAGGAACGAGCCCCAATGAGGAAGAGAAGGCGGCTCAGACGGAAGCAGCGGCTGTGGGGGAGACGAGACCCGGGTGGGGGCTCCGGGCCTGACCCAAGTGGTGCTCTGATGGGCCTGGAGAGGAGGGGTGCCGGGCGGCTGGGACCTGCGTCAGGAGTCTGCACCAAGAAATGCTGGCCAAGGTGCTTCTGTCTGGAGGAGCCTTGCTTTTCTCCTCCGCTTCATGTTCAAGTATCCATGTCTACTGCTTTTGCACGTAGAAAACAGCAGTTGCTGAAAACAGGCCCGGCCCAGCAGCCTTGCCAATTAATCCCACCCACTCTCCCCATCTTGAAGGCCTGGGCCTACCCTCCCCGCAAACCCAGCCCACGCTGCTGGGCCGGCCCAGCTGTGAACACACACACCCCTGCTTAAAGGGGCTTTGCCACCAGGACCCTGCATGACAGTGATGGGTCTCTGCCTCCAGAGCCTGGGTCACAGGGGAGACAAGCCTAACCTAAGCAAGCCCAGAGAGGGAGCAAGTCCTGGGCAGGTCTGTGACGAGCTGATTCGGGGCCGGATTCGCGTGCGAAACAGCAGATGCTGTCTGGGCATCATGCCAACCCCTGACTGGTCTGGACGAGGCCGAGAGTGCAAACCTCAGGGTCCTTGGGTCCGGGGGCAGGGAAGCTACTGTCCACGGTCTGGGGAACAGACAGGTCACAGGAGCATGGGAGGCTGGCAGCTGCCCCCTCGGTCCAGATGCCACCCAAATTCTGTTTGAATCTCTGGGAGTCGCGGGACGCTACACAGCCACTTGGCCTGGCGGGAGCTCCCACCCCCTCCCGGTGTCCTGCCCATCGCTGAGCAGCTGCGGCCTCCGGGGACAGGACCAGCACACTCACCCCGCCGTGTGCGTCGTTTTAACCTGCTGCTCCACAGGACAGAATTACTCTCAGCAACAATCATGAGATGAAACAAACAATAACAGTGGCCAGAAAAGAAACAAAGACAGAAATCTTCTGTTATTAAACTGCATATATAGAACCACACCAGTAAAGTTTAAAAAACTAAAATTAAAAGCTGATGAAAAGTAAAACAGATATTACATTGCTAAGAAAGGAAAAGTCATAGATGAACACTTCTTGATTATAAGAATGTCTCTTTTCACCAAGGGGGCACACTGGCAGTACACCCTGGGCTCGCTGTTTTAACCCCCGGGGCCACATTCCAGTGGTATTGGAGTGTCGGGCGCCCCTGCTCCGTGGTTTCTGTCGCCGTTCATCCTGAATGTAGGATTTTGAATTTAGAACTACTGGCTCACGGTGGTAATAAAAGCAAGCCGAGCCTTCGCTGGCTGAATTGTTTCTAAATTCTCTCAAGACAGGCCCCCGCCCTCGCGCCGAGGCCCCAGAGCTTCACCGCACAAGACAGCCAGCCCTGGGCAGACCTGCCAGATGCCAGCACCGCTGGTCACGGATGAACACTTCTCACAAAAACCAGGGCTTTGGACAGGCTGCCAACTTACACTAAAGCACGTCTGTTCTCGAGGGTGACCCGGTCCTGTCGGGCCCAAGGCACTGCCCATAGCCCAGTCCATCTGGCCAAGTTCACATCGTCTCCAGGTGGGTCCCGAGCTCCATGACTGGTCAGTGCAGTGAGAGAGGCACCTGTAGGTGGCCACGGGCAGGGGACACCTGGGTCATAGGTGGCCATGGGCATGGGGAACCCGGCCTTGTTGTCCAGAGGTTGTGGGCCTGACTGCAAAGGAACCTGCTTGTCAAGAATTCGGTTCTTCCTGGTCACAAAGGCTCTGGAGGCTGCTGAGGGCTCTCCTTGCTGTTGGTGTTGATGCCGCCTGGAACGAACCTGCCCCGTGGAAGCAACCCGGCCTGTGGACTCAGGAGGGATGAGAACCCAGGCCGATGGTTTCTAGTGGTGTTTCTGAGAGGGCTGAGGGTCCCCGCAGGGCCTCCCAAGGGGAACTGCCGTTCAAAACATGAGGTTTAATGAAATGTTTTTTTCTCTCCCCAGCCAGGCAGCGGGTGCAGCCTGGGGGCTCCTGGGAGGTGAGGGAGGGCTGAGCCTTGCCCCGGCTGTAAACAGCTATTACACTGATCAAAGGAGCTATGTGCACCTAATTACAGAGCTTAAAAATGAAGGAAGTGCAAGGCTTTTGCCCACGATGGGGATAAACTCGGAGTTAAGGTAATCCATCGTGACAACGTGGGGGGCTCCCATGGTCATGTCCTCAGGCTTCCTGTTCCTACCCGGCCGCACTTGTCAGCAGGGTAGGACCAGGCAGTGGGCGCTCCAGCCTTGGACGGCCAAGTGTTTGCTGCACGAACAGCCATGTCACGTGAGAGGAAGTGAGATTTTTCAAGATTCCAGCGAAAGGGACAAACCTTCACGCTCCATTGATGGAGATGCCGCTGTTTGAACCGAAGGTGAAAACAGCCGGAGCCCACGCCCAGGTAATGAGGGAACAGCTGGGACGGACAGACTCCCTGTCTCCAGACGGCCCTGTCCAGGCAGGACCTCCCCCTAGGCTGCCTTCCAAGCCCACCTCCTAAGGGGCACCACGGGGCTGAGGGAGAGCAGAGCCTCACACTGGCCTCGGCGGGGCCAGGAGGGCGCCCCCAGACCCTCTGCTGCAAAGAGAGAGGGGACGGGGGCCCGACACCCCCCCACCGGGCCCACCAGCATGTTGACGACTTGTCCACTCCCAAGAGTTGCCTCTGCTTGGGGGCTGTAGGCCCGTCCAGCCCCCAGACATCACCTTGGCCCAAGGACTCTCAGTCAGCCCGGGGCCCGGTCCTTCCGGCTGCCTCCCCCGTGCTTCGCAGGCATTGTCCCTGTGGTCCCCTGCCTGCCATCCCACCTGCCGTCCGCCTCCCAAAGGCCCTGCACTGGCCACGCTGCATCTCTGCGCCCCGCAGACTGTGCAGGGGCATGTCGAAGGAGCTGGGAGCAGCCGTGCCTGTCTGCGTAGAGGACCCGGCCCCGGGCAAGGACAGGAACAGTGGCCCCAGCACTGGGGTCCTGAGACCATGACAAGGCAGAGCTGTATCAGCGTATCAGCCAAGGTTCTCCAAAGAAACACACAGTGTGAGAGACAGGGAGAGAGTTATTTTAAAGAACGGACTCACGTAGTCCTCGGGGCTGACAAGTGTGAAGGCTGCAGGGCAGCCCAGCAGCCTGGACCCTCAGGCAGGACTTCTATGTTGCAGTCTTGAGGTAGAATCACTTCTTTCCTGGAAAAACTCAATTATTTTCTCTACTGTCTTCAACTGCTTGGGTAAGGCCCACCCCCACCATGGAGGGTCGTCTGCTTGACTCAAAGTGCACCCATTCTAATGTTGATCTCACCTAAAAATAACTTCACAGCAATCAGACTGGTGTTTGACCAAACACTGGGCGCCATGGCCCAGCCAGGTGGACTCGTAAACACATCACCCCTGGGACCGAAAGTCACTCACTCAGTGGCTGGCCCTCGCCGGGAGCCTGTCTGGGAGCCGCATGACCTGCCCACCCCCGCCGACATCACAGGGCTCGCTCCGCCTCAGGGGTCCCCGACCACCGCCGGCTTCGTTCCGCATCAGCACTTCATCGGTAGCATCGGGGTTTGCGGTCCTCTCAGATCTGTGGCTCTCTGTACCATCCCCTTGCCGGACGTGCCGCCCCCGGGCCCAGGCTGCTCTGCAGGGGCGCAGAGAGCAGTGAGTGTCCCGGGCCCCAGCCGGGCAGCACCCCCAGGCCACACCCACAACTGGCTTCTCTCGGGCACTGTCTGGGGCTGACCCTGACCTGACTGAAGTCTCACTCAGCAAGCACCCGCCCGGGAGCCGCGCCTTCGCAGGGTGCGGAGGAGAGAAGGACGGGGGCCCAGACCCAGGGTTGCAGTTGCTGTGTGGCCGCCGTCTGGTCCCCGGGCCTCTCTGGACCTGTTGCTTCTTCTCTGCTGAGGGCAGCAAGATTGCGGGGAGGGCAGTGTCGCTAAGGTCCCTACAGCCCAGAATCGCGTGGTTCTCAGCCTTTGTTCTTGAAAGGAACCCTTTGGATGAGTGGGGACAGCTGCAGTCTGGACACGGGGGTACAGCGCCTCCTTCTGTGCCCATTGGGCTGCCTCAGGCCAAAGGGCGCCTTCCAGGGAAAGGGCGCGTGTTCAGCGGTGACTGGCACGGGTAGGATGCCGCCACGGTGGTGGCTGGCCGCTGAGCGCCCGGCATGTCACCTGCCGGCAGAGAGTCCTACCCGCGCAGAAACCCAGAAGCTGGGGTGGGTGTGCCCATCCCGGAGGACCTCCCCAGCAGGAGCGGTTAGCGTCAGGCCTGGAGGAGCTGGTGGGTTGTTCTCATCACGCGCGCAAGGAGAGCCCTTCCGTCAAGCAGCAGCGCCCGCCCGTCAAGCAGCAGAGGCGGAGACGGATGGAGCAGAGGGGCTGGAGGCGCCAGTTGTCCTCACTCTTCCTCTCAGGGTCCAGCAACTCTTCCCAACCGCTAACCCCAAGCCCAGCGCCAGATGTTTGGCTGCAGACCGCACAGAAGCACAGCCTCCTCGGGTCCCCTCGGGGGTCCCCTTGATCCACAGCAGCCGGACACGCTCGGCTTCTCAGACCAACAGGTTGTGGCATCCTCTGATCCCCATTTCCCTCTAGACTGGTTCCCTCAGCTCTGCCACAGTCCCCACAACAAACGCCTCATCCAAGGACACTGATTAGTGACCCGCTCCTCTCATGGAACCCACACCGAGGCACCAACACGTCATTATTGATTTTTGAGATTGGATGGCACTGTGCCAGGTGCTGGGTACTCACAACCCGGCTAGATGATGTATTTCTCCTTATTATGTCATGTAATAACTTGTCATTTATTATGTTCATGGTCCAAAGCATCTGCCGTTATTATTTCTACGAAGCACTCCTTTGGATATTACTGTAATTGTCCACGTGTTACTGTTGCCATATCTTTAAAAAGTGACTCAGATACAAAGCGTTGGTGAGGAGGTAGAGAAGCTGAAACTCTCACTCACCACCGTGACAGTGTAAATTGGTACAACCCTGTGGAACCACGTGGTAGTATCCGTGAAAACAAAACCTTCAGTAGGTGCCTATCTGACGATCCAGCAATTCTGCCCTGAGGTATAGACCCATCAAACAGCATGTTCGCGGGAGTGCTGTTTTAATAGTCCAAAGCTGGGAGCCACACAAACGCTCATCATTGGTAGAGGGATAACTGGTGGTTTATCTCCAGCAGTAAGAATCTCCAACGGCAGGCACGAACAAGCATAGATCTCACGTACTGTGAGGGAAAGAAACCAGACACACAAAATATGTATTGTCCGATTCCAGTCATCCAAAGTTCAAAATCAGGAAAAGCTAATCTAAAGGTTAGCAGTCAGGCTATTCAAGGCTGAGGTGGAAGGACACAGTGACAGAGTGGAGAAGCGACAGGCTGCTGGGAAGCGGCCGCTGATGATTACCCCACTGTGCTCACTGGAGAACTTTGCTGGGTTCTGCACCTAAGATGTGTGTATTTTTCTCCTCAAAACAAGTGTTTTACCCCTCAGAGTTACTATGCTTTATCCTTATTTCATTTTATTTCTGTATTTCTCTTCATGTCCTAAAAATATATGAGCTACATGTGCCTTATCATCCTTCTAATAGTGTTCAGTCATAGTGGGCAAGTGCATCTGTGCAATTCTCTTTGTATCTTTCAGGCCAAAGGACATTGTGCTCTCAGGTTCTTGATAGAGGTCTTCTGATGGTGGTGATGGTGGTGATGGTGATGGTGGTGATGGTGGTGATGGTGATGGTGGTGATGGTGATGGTGGTGGTGATGGTGATGGTGGTGATGGTGATGGTGGTGGTGATGGTGATGGTGGTGATGGTGATGGTGGTGATGGTGGTAATGATGGTGATGGTAGTGATGGTGATGGTGGTGATGGTGATGGTGGTGGTGATGGTGATGGTGATGGTGGTGATGGTGATGGTGGTGGTGATGGTGATGGTGGTGATGGTGATGGTGGTGATGGTGGTAATGATGGTGATGGTAGTGATGGTGGTGATGATGGTGATGGTGGTGATGGTGATGGTGGTGATGGTGATGGTGGTGATGGTGATGGTGGTGATGGTGGTGATGGTGGTGATGGTGGTGATGGTGTTGGTGGTGATGGTGGTGATGATGGTGATGGTGGTGATGGTGATGGTGGTGATGGTGGTGATGGTGATGGTGATGATGGTGGTGAGGATGATGGTGATGGTGGTGATGGTGACGGTGGTGATGCTGGTAATGATGGTGATGGTAGTGATGGTGGTGATGGTGGTGATGGTGATGGTGGTGATGGTGATGGTGGTGATGGTGGTGATGGTGATGGTGGTGATGGTGGTGATGATGGTGATGGTGGTGATGGTGATGGTGGTGATGGTGGTGATGATGGTGATGGTGGTGATGGTGATGGTGGTGATGGTGGTGATGGTGGTGATGTTGATGGTGATGATGGTGGTGATGATGGTGATGGTGGTGATGATGGTGATGGTGGTGATGTTGATGGTGATGATGGTGATGGTGGTGATGGTGGTGATGGTGATGGTGATGGTGGTGATGGTGATGGTGATGGTGGTGATGGTGATGGTGGTGATGGTGGTAATGATGGTGATGGTAGTGATGGTGGTGATGGTGGTGATGGTGATGGTGGTGATGGTGGTGATGATGGTGATGGTGGTGATGGTGGTGATGGTGGTGATGGTGATGGTGATGATGGTGGTGATGATGGTGATGGTGGTGATGGTGGTGATGATGGTGATGGTGGTGATGGTGATGATGGTGATGGTGGTGATGGTGATGGTGGTGATGGTGGTAATGATGGTGATGGTAGTGATGGTGGTGATGGTGGTGATGGTGGTGATGGTGGTGATGGTGATGGTGGTGATGGTGATGGTGGTGATGGTGGTGATGGTGATGCTGGTGATGGTGGTGATGATGGTGATGGTGGTGATGGTGATGGTGGTGATGGTGGTAATGATGGTGATGGTAGTGATGGTGGTGATGATGGTGATGGTGGTGATGGTGGTGATGGTGGTGATGGTGGTGATGGTGATGGTGGTGATGGTGATGGTGGTGATGGTGGTGATGGTGATGCTGGTGATGGTGGTGATGATGGTGATGGTGGTGATGGTGATGGTGGTGATGGTGGTAATGATGGTGATGGTAGTGATGGTGGTGATGGTGGTGATGGTGGTGATGGTGATGGTGGTGATGGTGATGGTGGTGATGGTGGTGATGGTGATGGTGGTGATGGTGGTGATGATGGTGATGGTGGTGATGGTGATGGTGGTGATGGTGATGGTGGTGATGGTGGTGATGGTGATGGTGGTGATGGTGGTGATGGTGGTGATGTTGATGGTGATGATGGTGGTGATGATGGTGATGGTGGTGATGATGGTGATGGTGGTGATGTTGATGGTGATGATGGTGGTGATGATGATGGTGATGGTGGTGATGGTGATGGTGGTGATGGTGGTAATGATGGTGATGGTAGTGATGGTGGTGATGATGGTGATGGTGGTGATGGTGGTGATGGTGATGGTGGTGATGGTGGTGATGGTAGTGATGGTGGTGATGGTGGTGATGATGATGATGGTGATGGTTGTGGTGATGGTGATGGTGATGGTGGTGATGGTGGTGATGGTGGTGATGATGATGGTGGTGATGGTGGTGATGATGGTGATGATGGTGGTGATGGTGGTGATGGTGATGATGGTGATGGTGGTGGTGATGATGGTGATGGTGGTGATGGTGATGGTGGTGATGGTGGTGATGGTGATGATTGTGATGGTGATGATGGTGGTGATGATGATGGTGATGGTGGTGGTGGTGATGGTGGTGATGATGATGGTGGTGATGGTGGTGATGGTGATGGTGATGATGGTGATGGTGGTGGTGATGATGGTGATGGTGGTGATGGTGGTGATGATGATGGTGGTGATGGTGATGATGGTGGTGATGATGATGGTGATGGTGATGCTGATGATGGTGATGATGGTGGTGATGGTGGTGATGGTGATGATGGTGATGGTGGTGGTGATGATGGTGATGGTGGTGATGATGATGGTGATGGTGGTGATGGTGCTGATGATGGTGATGGTGGTGATGGTGCTGATGATGGTGATGATGGTGATGATGGTGATGGTGGTGATGGTAGTGATGGTGTTGATGGTGATGGTGGTGATGGTGATGGTGATGGTGGTGATGGTGGTGATGGTGATGGTGATGGTGGTGATGGTGGTGATGGTGATGGTGGTGGTGATGGTGATGGTGGTGATGATGGTGATGGTAGTGATGGTGGTGATGGTGGTGGTGGTAATGACGATATTTATCTCAGAACATGTGACACAAACAAATGGATGATATTAATGCTTGAATTATTAGATAAAAGATATAATTAAAATCAAAATATTAGTATTTTATGCCATGTTCCCAGTCCCAGACGGATTTCTGGGGTACGATTCACATAAGCGACCCACGGTGGACCGCGGCGTTTTCTTGGACACCGCAGCACGCCCCCTTCCTGCTCCCAGCGCCTGTCTGTCAGCATCGACTGAGGATCAGAAAGGGCTTTAGATCCTGCCACCCTCTTGTAAGTACGTGAGGGCTCGTCCCTGGGGGTGGCTCTGTCAGATACAAACATGCACCCACTTCAACAGCCAAGGAACGCCCCCCCTCATTTCCATCTCCCAATTGGTTATCCAGAGGGCTGAGGAAGAAAGGAGAGGACAAGACCAGAGTGACAGCCCCAAAAGCCCCACTGCTGCCAGCACTTCCCAGCAAAGCCACAGGCCCCATTGTGCGACTGGGCTCATTTACATGAGGAAGTGCTGCAGGTGTGTCTGCAGTAAACAGAGGGGAGTAATCAGGGCTGGGCAGCAAGGCCGTGGCTGTGGTGACCGCCTGCTGGAGCCACGTGAGGGGCCGCTGACCCCGAGACTGCAGATCGGGGTCTGCCGCCACCTTCCTGAGCCTGGGCATTCTCATGGCTCTGGTGAGCTTCTCCACCAGTGTTTTTTGTCTTTGTCTGTGGCAGAGACGCCACCAGTAGCTAGAGCATAGAGCAAACAGGAGGGGACTTTTTCTCACTTCCAGAACTTACTGCAGCTGGGACAGTGGGCAACTCACCCCTGCTCTCCAGGTCTTCGTCTTCCTCTCTCAACCAGAAAAGCTAAATAATTAATGACTTTTTCTCCAATAATCATGGAGTATCTCGGGGATGTTTATGGTGTATCTATGCTTTTCAGAAGTTTAGGAAAGGTAATTGCCATTACTCTCCTGCAGCAAATAAGGGGAAATAAGTGTATCACCCCCTTTAAAATAGACCCCAGTCAGTCGTCAGGGCACCTTCTCCAGGAAGCCTCTGCCAATGCCCATTCCTCCCTCCCTGGAGGCTGAGTCCACGCCTCCCCCTCGCTCAGGGGGACGCGACGCGGAAACCAGACTCGGCCCCTCACACGCTCTGTCCCCGTGCTCACGGCCCCGGTGCAGCTCTCGGGAGAATGCTGCATTTGTGCACAAGCAACGAATGACTCGGGGAGTCTCAGGGCCCCGGGAACACCAACCACGCGTGGGGAACTCAGACCACACGGCGGCTCCGTCGTCTCAGGCATCTCATCATCTCGCTGTCACCAGCGGGCAGGCGGGCTCGGCCCGGGGAGCAGCGGACCCGGCGGCTTCTCCCACCAGCTCGGTGCCCTCCGGGCCCCGGCTCAGCAGTGAGCCCGGGAGCCTGGGCCACCGACTGACCTCACCCACCCAGAGCCTCACGGGCCAGTCTTCTTTTCCTGGGAAAATGGCAGCAGCCACCTGAGCATCTGGGGAGACATGAAGAGCTCGGGGGAGCACCGAGTCAGGAGCCCGAGGACCCAATGCCAACTCACTGCTAAGTCAGAACCCAGGACGTGGTGAGCAGCCGCGCTCACCACGGACATGGGCATGCCAGGCACCGAAGCCACTGTCACGGCCGTGTTAACTCCTCACAGCACAGCAGCGCACCATGCCCGCCTGAGAGCCAAGCGCTCAGACCATGAACTGACCTGAGCTCCAAGGCTGGGCCCCCGGCGGACCCCGGTCAGGCACAGACACAGGGACAAGCGTCTGTCGGAAGGCGCGAGACGTCGTCACCACGACAGAGGGCAGGTGACTGGCAGCTCTGCCTCCTGTGAGACGTGGTCGCCACACGCAGCCTCACGGGACGCAGAGAGGATGGCGCCGGGGCCCCTCTCTTCCTGCGGGAATGTCTGAGGACAGTCCCTCAGCGTTCGGTGTCTGCTGTCTGGGTCTGGACAACATCCCGAGAAAGAAGGGCCTCCCGTGACAAGCGCTTCCTGTCTGTCCTAGGCAGCTCCCGGGTCTGCACGGGCGGGAGGTGCACGCCAGCGCCCGCTCCCCACGTGCCCCCCTTACCTGTGTTTTCTCGCCTCGGCAGCGCCCGAGCTCGAGGACTGTGTGTGATCTATCTTCACGGGCCTCACACGGCCCTTGGCACATGGCAGGTGTTGGGTGAGTGAGGACAGAGCTAAGTGGCTGGAGAGGGACCCAGGATCTGACCTTTACATTAGGACCGACACACACATGGCCGTAACTCCAAATCCCCTCCACAGCGAAGGTCTTGACATTGTTTCCCCGAAGCCACAATCTCCTCCTCCTTCCTCGAGGGCCAGCACGGCGAGGAAGCTCCCTGCGGCGACTCGGGACGCCCGTTCTCACAGCGGCCAGAGGGGGTTAGAGGAACGGAGAGCCGCTGACAGTCACACGGGCAGCAGCCCATCCCCTTGGCCGTGCAGCCCCCGTGGGGCACCGACCAGCTTCGCCCTCCTGGCGCCTGCAGCTCCCTGCTCTGCACGGATCTTACCGCCTCAACCCCATCAGTTTCCAAGGCGCGCCCCCAGGACCAGGTCCACCCTCCATCTCGCCGGCCTCGCTTCTCTCTTCCCTGCCCACTCTCACGTTCCTAGGAGCCCCTCCCACCTCCTTCCTGAGGCCCTGAACCGTCCTCCCTTCAAAGCCCAGCACAGCCGGGCTTGGCTCTGCACTCAGCACCAGGTGGAGACCTTTGGGGTTGGTGATGAGGTCGCCTGTCCAGCTGTGGTCACAGGGCTACCGGAAGCCACTGTGCCATCAGCTGCCTCCCGGACCATGCCTGGAAGGGCCTGAGCACAGTCTCTGGGGACCCGTCTCCCCTATCTTGCAGTGACGCAGAGGGGAAGCACCCCTCCCGGGAACCCTCACTGGAGGCTTGGTTGTGGCCGTTCAGATGTGCCAGCCCAGCTCCCACTAGGAGAGGCAGCACCGCTGCAGCTGGGACACCGAGTCCTACCCCATCAGTCCTGCCCGGCCACACCCCGGGGGCAGGTTGCTTCTGAGCTGCACCTGTGGCCACAGGCCCCATAGGTCAAGTGGAGCCCAGCAGGGCAGACCCCCCTCCTGCCCCCCACACGAGCTGCCTGTCCTCCACGGCCGGGTGGGGGCTATGCCAGCCAGCTCAGGGTGCCCTCCTCCACCCCCTGGGGAGCTGGGAGCATCGAAGTCCCCAGGTGGGAATTGCAGACACAGGGGACCGCGGAGCACCCAAGGGTCTCGAGGACTTCGCGGGGAGAAGGACTCGTGAGCCAGAGGGAGGCCCAGCGAGGCTGCTGCCCAAACCGCAGCCCACGACGTACTCACGGGGACCTCGGGCTGAACCCAACCACGTGCCTGAGTGTGAAGGCCCAGCTTTATCATAAGCCGCCCGGCCTACTGGAAAATCTCTCCTGCGTTAATGCTGATGAAAACCCAAACCAGCTCGCCCTGGGAGCCAGGCCAGCACCCGAGCACACCGCCCGCCCCACTTGGGGCAGGACAGCAGCCACTCCACCGACCGGCAGTTCCAGGCAGGCAGCCTCGTTTACAAAGGATGCAGACGACCTGAGCTCCTCCCAGCCAGAGAACACACCCGCACGCACCCAGGTAACGGTGAGGCCTGCACCCCAGGTGGGGCGAGCAGGAAACCTGACCCTCCAGCCCAGCCCTGAAAGTGAGTCAGGACCCCTGGCTGGTTTCCTGGCCCCTGTGACCAAACGCTTGGGTCCACGTTCCAGAAAATTCCCGCGTGTTTGCACATACGTCGTATGTAGACAGGTTCCAGAAGCAGTGGTGGGAGCCCGCTGACCTCCAGGACTTGGTCTGTCTGGAGAGGCTGGGAACCCCCAGGTAAGCAGGAAGCACACTTACTTCGGTGGTGGTGGGGGGCACACAGAATCAGGAGCAGCGGCCACGACACCGGCGGGGGGTTTCCAGGAAGACTGGAGACTGCTGGGTGGGGGCCGGCCAGGGTGACCTTGGGGCAGAGAGATGCAAGTCATCCCCGCCCGCCACCAGGCCCAGAGAGATGCGCGGATGCTGTTGAGTGAGCTCTGAAGAAGCAGACCGACCACAAAACATGTTTGGTCCCAAAGGCAAAGTTGCAAAGTTGACTCAGGGCTGAGAATACAGATTAAAAAGAGAAACCATACCTGGAACGTACTAAGATTTAAAAAACAATAATTTTACTCTCTTCTCCTATTTTAACTTGAGAGCCACAGATTTAGCTCTGCAGATCTCAGCACCCTCTGAACCGTGAGGGCTAAGTCCTAACTCTCCGTCCTCGGTGCACCCCTTCTCAGTCTACCACGTGTGCCCACAGCCTTGGGGTCCCTCCTGTTCCTGCAAACTGACCACATTCTCTGAAGATCCGCCTCCAGTACACAACCACCCTGAGCAGACTGCGGCACAAGAATAACTGCTCCGATTTTCTTATTAAAAAACAAGAGAGAAAGATACATAAAACCAATCAACTGGAATGTTTCACAAGCCTTATGCAATTTCAGTGGAATCTCATGCAGAATGCTCCAATTTGGGGCCTTTTGCTAAATTCTGCTCAGCATGAAGGAAAATCATTTCTCACTTGTTAATTCTTTGTCATTCACATTCTATTTCTTCGTACCCCTCCCCCACCCCCACCCCCAACATTACAAACTTGCCTTTTTCTTAGAGGCAAAAGATTTAAAAAATACTACTTTGTGACTTCTGTAAAGGTCTCTCTTGCCAGGAAAATATCTTCTCAACAACTTTGCAAACCTGCGTGAGGCCGTCCTGCTTCAGCAGGACAAACTCCACGACATGTGCCTCACTGCACCCACCCTACAGGGCCAGCTTCCACGCTGGTGTCACCACTTGTTCCAAACACACGAGCCCACTGCTCACAAAAGGGTCTGTAGGTCACACACAAGGGCATGAAGTAATTAAAGAGCAAGTCTCTGGGTGGCCTGACCCTGGGGGGACGGAGAGTCACCCACAAACTGTGAGTGTGAAGAAAGAGGAAGTCATGTCCAATGACACTGACTTCAGACATTTTCTCACCATAAGTCCCAGAGAGCTGTATCCCACCCCTCCTCCCAACCCTGGCACCGGGAGACCCAGCGCAGGTGTTTCAGGCAGCTGCTCCAGGTGCTGGCCCACGACGGGTTCACGCGTCAGTTGTGGAGCAGGGCAGGGAGCTGCAGAGCCAGGCTGACAGGGCATGTGTGCCTTTACCTGAACTCAGCAACTGTGGAGACTGCAGTCTCCGGGATTTTAATATCAGTTATGATGTCAGTGGCCATTGTGGACCGTGAACCGGCGTACGGGGCGGGGGGTCAACATCACAGAGCCAGCTGACCTGGGCGAGTCCTGGCCGACATTTGCCATACCCAGGCCCTGGTGAAGAGAGATGGTGTTAACACAGAGCCACATGTGGACTCGTTCCTTGTAAGTGCCTGATGTGTGTATACCTGCGCTTCAGTTATTGAGTGATCTGTACACAACTTGTTAGTAGATGATTTGGTTGTTCTCAAATGCACTTACAGAACTCCTTCACATAAGAAGCCTCTTCAAGTCCCTCTTTAGGGCCTCGGCCCCACTGTGGTCAGGAATCTCTCTAGGGTGTCCTCACAGACAACACAGAGTGGGAAGCGTCTCTCTGCTGGCCTGTGTTCTGCAGAGAGAACAAACCAGGAATGAAGAGGAGGAGAAAGAGGAGGAAAAGGAACACTAATCAAAGAAATGAGAGTTGAAAACCTCTCAAATTTAGCAAGAGACATAAACCTACAGATTCTGAAGATGAGCAAACCCAAACAGGATAAATTTAAAATCCGTATCAAAACACCTCATAATTACACTTCTGAAAACTAAAGACACAGAAGAAAAAGAAAAAGTCCTGATGTCTGCCAGAGAAAAACTGACCTACCTTTAGGGGAAAAAAAGTTGGAATAATAGCGTATTTCTCATCTGAAATCATGGAGGCTGGAAGGAAGTGGCCCAATATTTTATGTGTTAAAAGAAAATAACTGTCAATTCAGAATCCTATATAATTCAGAAAATGTCCTTTAAGAATGAAGGGGAAATCAAGGCATTCTCAGATGAAGAAAAACTAAGAGAAGTAGACCTATCCTAAAATAATGACTAAAGTAATTTCTCTAAACAGAATGGAAATGATGAAAGAAGGAATTTGAGAACATCAGCAAGAAAGGAAGAACACAGTAAGTAAAAATACAGTAAAGTTTATACAATAGGCTCTTCTTGAGTTTTCTAAATTATGTTTGACAATTACAGCAAAAGTATACCACTCTCTGATATTGTTCTAAATGTACATAAAAAAGATATTTAAAACACCGTATTATAAATAGGACAGACTAAAGAGACATAAGAGGAGGAAAGGTTCCTAATCTTCACTCAAACTGGTAAAAGGACAACATGTGACATGTTAGTTATATATACTGTAATACCAAGAACAACCACTTAAAAAGCTGTACAAAGAGATAGACTAATGAACACTAAAGATAAATCAGAATGGAATTCTAAAAATGTTCAAGTGAACCACAGGAAGGCAAGAGAAAGAAAACATACAAATGAAAAGCAGAGAGAATAAAGAGGAAATAAAAAATAAAATGTCAGACTTAAGTCCTAATATATCAATAATTACATTAAATGTAAATGGTTTAAATATACCAATTAAAAGACAGAGGTTGGCAGAGTGGACTAAAAACTATGACCCAACTCTTTGCTATTTAAAAGAGGCACTCTTGAAAAAATAACAGTACAGGAAGACTGAAAACAAAAAGACGGAAAAATATATATCATGCAAACATTAATCAAAGGAAAGCAGGAGTGCTTATATTAATATAAGGTAGATTTCAGAGCAAAGAAAATTACCAGAGACAGAGAGGGACACTATATAATAATAAAAAGTCAGTCCACCATAGCAATCCTAAATATGCATGAACCAAGCTACAGAACTACAAAATACATGAAGCAAAAACTGATAACCAAAAGATGAAATGAACAAATCCATAATCATAGTTGGAAACTTTAACATCAACAATAGATAAAACAACTAGGCATATAATCAGTAAAATTAGAGAACTCAGTGATACAATCAACCAACAGGATTCAACAGATAATTATAGAGCACTCCACCCAACAACAGCAGAAGATACACACTTTTCATGTGCCTGTGGAATATACACTAGGATTCGCCATATCCTGAGTCATAAAAAAATACCTCAACAAATTGGAAATAAACGAAGGTATAAAGAGTGTGCTTCCAAACATAGTGGAATCAAACTAGAAATCAATAATAGAAAGAAAACTGCCAAACACCAATTGAAAACTAAGCAACATACTACTAAATAATCCATGAGTTAAAGAGGAATTCATGTAAAAGTCAAAAATTATATTGAACTAAAATGAAAATGCAATATGTGCTTAATCTGTGGGGCACAACTAAGGCAACATTGAGAGGGAAATTTATATCACTAAATCCATACAATTCATACATTAGAAAAGAGGAAATGTCTCAAATCAATAGTCTAAGCTCCCAGCTCGAGAACCTAGAAAAAGAAGAGCAAAATAAGCCCAAAGTAAGCAAAGGGAAGGAAATAAGCAGAAAGTAATAAAACTGAAAACAGAAAAACAATAGAGAAAATCAACAAAATTAAAAGTTGCTTTTATAGAAAGATCAATAAAATTGGCAAACTGCTAGCAAGACTGAAAAAGAAAGAAAAGTAGAAGACACAAATGATCAATATCTGTAATAAAATATCAGAGAGGACATCACTACAAACCCTGAAGACATCAAAAGAATAATAAGAGAACACTATTTGCTAATTTAGACGAAATAGACTAGTTCCTCCAAAACCACAATCTACCAAAACTCACCCAAGATGAAATAGATAATTTGAGTAATCCTTTAATTCTTAAGGATATTGAGTTTCTAATTTTAAAAGTCCCAGAGGAAGATATTTCTAGGCCCAGATGCTTTCCCTGGAAAATTCCACCAAATGTTTAAAGAAGAATTAACACCAATTCTATACAATCTCTTCCAGAAATTAAAAGAGGAAGGAACACTGTAATTGATTTAATGAAACCAGTGTTACCCTGATACCAAAACCAGTCAAAGACAGGCCAAAAAGCAAACAAACCAATATCCCTCATGACTATAAATGCAAAAATCCTTAACAAATATTAGCTAATAAAGTTAGCTCTATAATATATAAAAAGAATTGTATACCATAACCAAGTGTGGTTTATATACACTTGAAATGCAAGGCTGGTTCAATATTTAAAATCTATCATGTAATCCACCACATTAACAGACTAAAGAAGAAAAACTGCACGACCATAGAAGCTGATGCAGAAAATTCATTTGACAAAATTCAACACTCACTTAAAATTTTTTTTATATCTCATAAAAATAGGAATAGAGTGGAACTTCCTGAACTAGATAAACAGTGTCTATGAAATCCTACAGGAAACATCATATTTAATGGTGAGAAACTGATACTTTCCGCTAAGATTGGTGACAAGGCAAGGATGTCTGTTCTTACCACTCTTATTCAACATAGTGCTGGAGGTCCAACCAGCGCAATAAGGTAAGAAAAGGAGATAAAAGGCATACAGTTAGGAAGAGAGAAAATGAAATTGCAGATGACATGATTGTCTATGCAGAAAATTCCAAGGACTCTACAAAAAAAAAAAAAAAGTTCAACAAAGAATTTCAACAAAGTTGCAGGATATAAAACGAACATATGAAAATCAATTGTATTTCTTCTTGCTACTTATGAACACATGGACACAAATGTCAAATACAATAGCATTTACTGTTGTTCAAAAAACATGAAATTCTTAGGTATAAGTCTAATAAAACAGAGGATCTGTATGTAGAACAGAACAAAACACTAATGAAAGAAATCAGAGGATATCTAAAGATGCAAACATCCAGTCCCTGGCACTCTTGCACATGTGTTCCAGAAGGCCTGCAGGAAATGTTCAGAACAGCATCGATGGAACAGCAAAAGTACCAAAACAGCCAATGTCTATAGGCAGTAGAATTGGTTCATGAACTGTGGTATATGCAGAGCTGGTAAGTAAACTACAGTGATATGCGTCATGGCTGTTCATCTCAGAAACTTCACGTTAAGTAAAAGAAACAAGTCCCATAAGGACACTCAGAGTGAGAGTCCACTTATATAAAGCCCAGACACTGGCAGTACTAAACAATGTGTTGTGTGGAGATGCATAGATACATACACATGTTGTAAAACTATAAAGAAAATCAAGGCAACCTTTATAAAAATTCAGGATCACGATTACCTCTAGGAGAAAGGAGGTGTGATGCGATTGGTTAGGGGCACACGGAGGTTTCAAACAGATCAGTGAGGTTCTCGTTCTAAGTTTAGGTGGAGGATACCCAGGTGTTCATTTTACTAGTATTCTTTAGAATATACTTAGATATTGCACAGACTTTTGTATACTTTTTTGGTTTTCTATCACTCTTAGGAACATCTTTTATGCATGTGACTTCACACAGTGTATTTCATGCAACAGAGTATATCAAAAACATTCTTTTTCTTCTTGGTAAGTGTTTTTGTGTGCACACATAGCATAACGTGTACCATCTTCACTAGTTTTAAATGTACATTTCAGTGGTATTAAATATATTCACATTTTTGTGCAAGGATCACCACCATATATCCCCATAACTCTGAAAAAGAGTTTTCACTCTGAAAAAAAGTTTTTCATCTTGTAAAACTGTAAGTCTATACTCATTGAACAGTAACTCCCCATTCTCCCCTCCTCTGGCCCCTGGCAACCACCATTCTACTTTCTGTCTCTATGATTTTGACTAAGTATCTCATAGGCGTGGAGTCATATAGCATTTGTCCTCCTGTGAATGGCTTATTTCATTTTGAATAATGTCCTCAAGCTTCACTCATGTTGTAGCATATTGCAACATTTCCTTCTTTTTGAGGCTGAATAGTCTGCCATTGTGTGTATAGAGCACATTTTGCTTACTCATTCATCCACTGATGGACACTTGACTGTTTCTATGCTGTTGTAAATAACACTGCTATGAATATGGATGTGCAAGTATCTCTTCAAGACCATGCTTCCAATTCTTTTGAGTATATACCCAAAAGTGGAATTGCTGGATCATATAATAATTCTACTTTTAATTTTTTTGAGAAACCACCATACTGTTCTCCACAGTGACTGTACCATTTTATATTCCCACCAGCCATGTACCAGTGTTCCAATTTCTCCACATCCTTGCCAACACTTGTATTTCCTTTTGTGTATATACTAGAGTTATTTTCTTTGTGGTTGCCACAGAGATTTCAGTTAACAACCTAAAGTTACGTACATTGTGTGCCCCAAAACATAAAGTAATCATTCTTTTAAATGCGTTAGGCTCTTAAATTATGTAAAAAATAAGATTTGGAGTTACAAACAAAAGTTATAGTAATATTAGCTTTTACACTGATAACTGGTTTTCTTAAATGTATTAGTCTCTTACATCATTGTAGAAAACAAAAAGTTCAATTACAAGCCATTGTTTCAATAATATTAGCTTTTAGAATTGCCCATATATTTACCTCTATTGAGATCTTTATTTCTTCATATGGCTTTGAGGTCTGGTCTAGCATCATTTTGTGTCACCCTGCAGGATTCCCTTGAGCATTTCTTGCACAGCAGGTGTAGTGGTAACAAGCTCCCTCAGCTTTTGTTTATCTGAGAATGTCTTAATTTCTTCCTCACTTTTGAAGGATAGTTTTGCCAGATACAGGATTCTTGGCTGACAGGTTTTTTTTTCTTTCAGCACTTTGAATATATCTGCCCATCATATCTGGTCTCTAAAGGTTTGATGAAAAATATGATGATTACCTTATTGAGGATCCCTTGTGTGTGATGATTCACTTCTCTCTTGCTGTTCCCTAGATTCTGGCTTTGTCTTTGTCTTTTGAAAGTTTCATTAAAAGATGTCTCCGTGTGGGTCTCTTTGAGTTCATCTTACTTGAAAATCATTGACCTTCTTGGATGCTTATATTCATGTCTTTCATCAAATTTGGGAAGTTAGCCATTATTTCTCTCTGCCCCTTTCTCTCTCCCACAAGTCCCTTAGGCCTGTTAGCTCTTTTTTCTTTCTGTTCCTCTCTTTATTGATATTCCCATTTTGTTAACACATTGTTTTCTTGACTTTATCCACATCTTTTTTTAGTTCTTTGAGCATATTTAACAGTTGTTTTAAAGTCATCGTCTAATATATCTGCTATTAGGTCTTTTTCAGAGACAGTTTCTGCTGAACTTTTTTCTTTGAATGGGCCATACTTTTCTTTGTATGTCTTTTGTTTTTTAACTGAACAATGGACATTTCAATTTAACAATGTGGTAACTCTGGGGCTTCCCTGGTGGCACAGTGGTTAAGAATCCACCTGCCAACGGAGGGGACACGGGTTCGAGCCCTGGTCCAGGACGATGCCGCAGAGCAACTAAGCCCATGCACCACAACTACCGAGCCGGTGCTCTAGAGCCCGTGAGCCACGACTACTGAGTCCACACAGCACAACTACTGAAGTCCACACGCCTAGAGCCTGTGCTCTGCAACAAGAGAAGCCACCGCAATGAGAAGCCTGCACACAGCAAGGAAGAGTAGACCCCGCTCGCTGCAACTGGAGAAAGCCCGCACGCAGCGACGAAGACCCAACACAGCCAAAAATAGTAATAATAACAATGTGGTAACTCTGGAAATCAGGCTTCCCCCTTTCCCCAAAGTTTGCTGGATTTTGTTACTGTTTTTGTTTACGGTTTTTGCTTCTCCGATTGTCGTATGCTGTCTCTGTGCTAAGGACCAGCCTAAGACATAAACTTAATGCCTTCTTATGTTTCTTCTGAAACTTTCCCCAGGTATTTACGGGCACTTTCTATTTTTCCCTGTATATGCAGTCATTTTTTAATGTCCTAGTCTCTAATGTCAGGCTCCCAAAAGAGGGGAAAGCAAAACATAAAGGGGGAAGACAGGAGTGGGCCTTTTAAATCCCCTGGCAGTCACTTCAGCCTGAGGGGGAGGGGTTGCAATAATGGGGGAGGTGCTACGACCGTAGATGTGCTCCTCCTTGTCTGCACCTCTGTGACCAGAAGCAGCAATCAGTGATCAGAGCACAAATCCCAGTATTTGTAGGACAGGGTCCTTTTGGCCCACCCCGGCTCCCACAGTCTGTGTGCACAGCTGTCTGCCAGGGGCTGGGGGCGGCTGGTAGGTGTCTGCTCCTGTGGTAAGAGCTGACATTGACCAAAATGGACCACAATTTATGATCCAAGCTTTCAACAGACCCCAGAGTTCCAAGACGGTTACATCAGACCGACTCTGCCAGTGCCACTGTTATCCGGGTGGGAAGACAGAAGATTTCTGCTGTCCTACTCTGCCATCTTCCCAGAATCCTCTGAAAAGGCAGTCTTTTAGTGAAATAACACTGCATTTACTCATATGTACAACTAGTATTCTTAGAAACATCTTTTGCACCTGTTCTTTTACAGAGAACGTTAAATACGGCACGTGTAGTGAACACATCCTTTCCCTGAAATAACACCATCCAGGTGCAGTAAAATCCTACCACCCTCAGCAAAATATTCTCGTTGCTGTGGCTCAGCGGGTATAACAGCTCTGTCACGCAAGAGGGATACGTTCCAGGGATCTGCTCTGAACATAGTGCCAAGTTAATAATGTAGTTTGTGCACTTTAAAATACGTTAAGAGGAGAAATCTCATGTTAAGTGTTCTTACCACACACACAGAAAAAACCCACAAGGAAAGTTTAGCAAAAGAAATTGTGCAGCACACAGTGGAGCAATGCCTCAAAATTCTGAGGGAAATGAAGTGTGAAGTTTAACGCCATAGGCTTAGCCCCAGCAAGGTCATACGTTCTCCAGTCTGTGTTCATTCAAGGGATTCAGTAGATTTTCAGTAGACTGAAAAATCTACTTAGTGGTGAAATTTAGTTAAACAAGAAAAAATCAAAATTACTAACTCAAAATGCAATCTTTGAAAAAGTCACTAGATGAAACAAAACTCTAATTTGAATGCAGTCAAAGAGAATATTTGACATTTGGAAGATGTCATTGAAGCATTCACCCAAAACTCAACATTGAGTGACAGTCTTTTATATAAAAGAACAATTCAAAGGTAAGGATAAATTTTAATGTCTCATAGACATTCTAAAAGGAAAAAAGGAATAAGAGTTACAGAGAGACAGCATTTGAAAAGACACTTCTAGAACAGAAGAAAGATATTTGTCCTGGGAACAAATGTGCACTTCATACACTGAGCAGGGTAATTAGTGATAATCCACACCGGGACACAATATAAGGTAACTATGACATCAAAGGCAAAAAGAACATCTTAAAACCTTCCAAAGAGAAAGGCATATTACCACAGAGGAACTACTTCTACCAGACTTCTCATCAGCCAGAACAAATGAGAAAGGGGGATGGAATAACATCTAGAACGTGCTTAGAGGAAATATCTGTTGGCTAAAAGATTTATACTATCGCTTAAGAATCAGGGAAAAATAAAGGCATTTTAGACCTTCAAAGACAAGGAACTGAGCAACCACAGATCCTCACTGAAAAGAAGTTAAAGGAGTTCTTCGGCCAAATGATAACTAAACTTAGAGGGAACACACAGGATATAAGAAACAACTCAGTGCAGGAGATTGATTTTTAAGTCATTTATTTAAGCTTTTAAAAAATATTTTATAAAATAGCTTTTACGCTTCAAAAAAAAAAATACCCAAAAAATAACAATTTGGAAGGAGGGATCAGTGATAATTACAACTTGTTATTTGGGAGAAAAGGAGAGACATACTGAATAAATTTCTATAAAAACTTCATCAGAAAGATAAAGGCTCAAAGGAACTAGTTATGTTTTTGATTTAAGAAGATAGAGAATAGAGTGAACCTAAGGAAAGTAGGAGGAAGGAAATATTAAAGAACATAAAGTAACAAAATTGAAAATAAGTGATCGGTAAGACAAGAAAGGCATTAAGTTGTTCTTCGCAGACTATAGATAAGAGCCTAGCAAGATGAGGCCAAGAAAAAAGAGACACAGATTACATACTTGGAATGAAAAGGGGAGGATAATTACAATAGAGAAGACACTTTTCAAATTACAAGAGAATCCTATGAACAACTGCATACTGATAAATTTTAAAACCTCTATAAAATTAATAGTAATTTTAGCAATATAGATTGTCAAAAATTAAACCAAGATGAAGTCAAAAGCTAAATGAACCTATAATCATTAAACAAAATAAAAATTCATTCAAAACTCTACCTTTGCCAGAAGTTTCCAAGACACTTATCATTCCCCTGTTTTCAACTGGAAAATATACGACATGCATGGAAGCTGAGGAAGGGGCCATCATCTTCCTGTAGATGTGCCCGACCCGTAACACACGTGCAAAGACCCTCAGTGGCCCCGTCTTGCCTATCAACACTGACCCCGAATGCACCGTTTGACGCAGGCTGATCTGAACACAAGACGGGAGTGTGCGAATCTTCTTGTTCACAACCTTCACACTCTCCTGGGGCCATGGCACACAGGCTGGTCGCGGTGCTGATTACCTAACTGTATCTGCAAACTTGGAGAAAGCCTCAGTCAGGTTTTGCTGCCGTGGTGGTAACTGCTCTGTGCTCCTGGCATCCACGCCCCCGAAGGCAAAGCACAGAGCAGATGCCAGCTCCCGGGGGAAAGGTTTGGGCTGCCGACGTGGACTCATGCTAGGGTAGAGCCTGGATGACCAGCCACCACCTCAGAGAAAGTGCCGGTGGCAGCGGGTTAGAACCCAGAAGCTCGCTCAGCCTGCTGTGGGGCCGCAGGCACGCGGACGGCCAGCGGAACCAACACGCTGCTGAACACACATCTGGCGGATGGGAATGTCCTTTACGGACTTTTAAACTTTCTCCCTGGTGCACTAGAGTCTAATATCACACTCACCCAATGTGACCTCCGAGACGGATGACAATGGTACCAACGGAAGACGGAACAACCCGAGACCCTGCTCACGAGGAGCCACACAGACCCCAAGGGTGGGCTGGTCAAGCCAAGCTGCCCGGCAGGGGTCACAAGCACGGCCATCGCCTTCCTGAAGCCCCTGGGGGAGCGGCTGGGGAGGGGCCTGGGGTGTGTGCTGAGCCCTCCCGCGAGGCCCAGGGCAGTGACCTCCTCTACCTCCTTTCCTGGCTTCAGCCCAGGCCGCTCTACGCCCCGGTCTTCAGCCACCCCTGCCCCGGCTCACCTCACCCTGCCCTCTTCCGAGCTACGGACAAGGAAGACGCCTGGTCCTGGAGGCATCTTTACCTCTTCCCACCCTGGGCTCTGCAGCTTCTCTCCCCGCGCCTTCAAAGCCCTCTTTGACCCGCGCGCGGTCTCCTTCGCCAGCATCCCTCTAAAAGACGATACAGCGCTGCCGAATCTCCTCCTGCAGCGCCCGGAAGGGCGGCCTCCCCCAGAGCCTCCCGAAGCCAGGAGGCCCCCAATTCAGAAGAGCCCTGTCCTACTTGTGAAGACGGATGAAGCACCCGCAGGCAGGCATCCTCAAACAGAACATGGGCGAAACCGTCTCTTAGAGCAAAGGAAGAGATCGGGGAGACAGTTTAAACTATGGCTCTTTCCACCAGCTTAGGGCAAGACAAAATCAACTTTAAGCTCCACTTGGCTCAGCTATGCAGACTTGCTTCATCCCAGATGGTAGCCACCAGCCATATATGGGTTCACATCTGAATTCATTAAAGTGAAATCAGATTTTAGAAGCCAGCTCCTCATCCTCACCAGCCACAGTTCAAATGCCCAGTGTCACATGTGACCAGTGGCTACTGCGTTGGACAGTCTAGAGATTCCTCCCCGACAAAGCCAGCCTCAGGCAGGAGCTGGGGGAGAACACAAGGCTGGGCGCCCGGTGCCTCCTTTGCCCTTACAGGCACGCGCACGGAAGCGCTCGCCTCTCACGCCCGAACCCTCCCCCACCGCTTGGGAAGCGGTGGTGTAAGTTCACATCGTCCCACGAAGCGTGAATTCGGTAACTCGGTGTCCGGTCGCGCTCAGGCCAGCTTCTCCCCACCCGCGGAGGGGTTGTTCTCAGGCGCGGGTGGGGGTCACCCAGCTTAAGGCAGTAGCGGCAGGGAGCCCACAGGAAACCGCCCGGGGAAATGAGAGGGCCGCAGGCAGAATCCGCCTCGGTGAGGGTGGGCGGCAGCCCCGCCCGCTTTTACTTCGGATTCAGAGATGACAACGTGAAGAAATGCCCCAGGATGAGTAGGTCACACTCTTGGGTATAATCTTTTGCATTTTAAAATGCCATTAAAGGGCCTCCCTGGTGGCGCAGTGGTTGAGAGTCCGCCTGCCGATGCAGGGGACGCGGGTTCGTGCCCCGGTCCGGGAAGATCCCACGTGCCGCGGAGCGGCTGGGCCCGTGAGCCATGGCCCGTGGGCCTGCGTGTCCGGAGCCTGTGCTCCGTCCGCAACGGGAGAAGCCACAACAATGAGAGGCCCGCGTACCGCAAAAAAAAATAATTAAATAAAATGCCTCAAAGTTTTAACAATCACCATCTTTTTTATTGACAAATTCTCCCTTAGCGCCAATCAAGTAGCAAGAGAAGGAACTGTTTCAGTTTAAGTCTCGTTTTTAAAGATTTACTTCTTGCACGATGGTTAGATTTCACAACTCGCAAAATCCAACCGCTGGAAGCTGCCTGGTGTCCCACAAATCACAAAATGAAGATACAGACGATTTAGCCCCGAACCCATGTAAGTCTCCGTGTGTGAGCGGGTGTGTGTGAGCAGGTGTGACCGGGCTGGGAGTGAGGAGACATGCGTGTGCTCTGTCTAATTGGAGACCTAATTGTGCCAGGTGGGTCCTCTTTCCTCCCCCTCTGCTGGCTGCAGTAACACACTTTTCTTCTTCCACCCTGAGGTCTGGGTCTGCACTGTCCCCATGGACAGCCGTGCGGCCAGGGCCAGAGCCGGGAGGCAGTTGAAGGGCTGCAGCGATGCCGTTCGCATGGCCTCTGCACGAGTGGCTAATGGCACTTACTGTGGGTTTTATGATTTGGGGGATAAGCTGATGGGACGGCATGGCTCCCCATCCTGCCTTCCTGCTCCCAGGTCGAGAGGAAAACCCCGTCCCCCATCCCGGGGCTGCCCGGGGAGCCCTGAGCCGAGTGGCCTCACAGGGCGCAGTGCAAGGAGCAGAGGGCAGGCTGCCTGCGGGGCGCTGAGGCCCGGGCTGGGCTCACGGGGGGCTGGGGGCACTCACAGACTGGGGAGGCGGCAGGCACCCAGCGCGAGCGCATCCTGCGAGCACGCACTCCGTGGCAGAGGCCACGTGTCACGCGGCACAGCCCTGGGAGCTGGCTCTGGGACCGCTGGTGGCAGCCGCCTGATTCTACAACAAGGAAAGTGAATCGTGGTGTTGAGAAGGTCCTCATCTCAGGCTGTAAACATCCGGCAGTGGAGTCAGAATTGGTGGCCCGGCAGCTCTGAGACACAGACTCATCTGGGATTTTAAAAATTTCAACCAAAGAAAGTCACTGCCTATTTATTTGGCTTTTTTGTGTGGCTGAGCTCTCAGCTAATGAGACAGGTTGGCAAGTCCCCCTTCTTGGGAGCAGCGGCTCTCCTGGGAGAGCTTGGAATTGGGAGATGGACTCAGATAACCCCTAATGCATCCCGCTCCCTAAGTCTCCCCTTGATTCCCTCCGGGGTCAGGAGACTAGCGTTCCTGACCTACATATTTTCAGGTAGACTCTATAGAGGTAGCTCCCGGTTTCCTTCCCAGACCCCGTTCTCCAGTTTCATCTGCCGGCCTCCCTCTCTTGTGTCGGGGCAGGGGAGGGTTCAGCTTTCCCCGTGTGCGCCCTTCCCCCGGGGATGTCTGGTCCACACGCCAGTCCCTGGTGGCAGATCTGGTCCTCGCTTCTGTAACAGGAGCTCAGTTGTTACCGACATCGGAATCAGACAGATCACTTTTTCCAGAGAATCTTGGGCCACAATGAAAACAAAGCAAAATAAACCCACATCATCCTCCATCTGGGTTTCCTTTGGCTTTTGTTCATGGTAGGAATGTGGAAACACTGAAATTCAGTCTCTCCCCTGGAGATGCGGGATTTCGTTAACATTTGGGGAAAACTGAGAGAGGGGCCCGCGCCAGCGACCTGACCACTCCAGGCATCGGGTCCCCAGAGGGCAGGCGACGGCTGGTCCCTGTGATGCAGGGAAGGGGCTGAGCTCCAGCACACACCTCGCGGGGTCGCGGGTGTGAAGAGCCTGGACGCTGGGGGAGAGTCCTGACCTTGCGCCCCCTCAGAGACTCCATGGATCGGATGGCCCTTCGAATCCTGTGTGAGAGCCACTCCTCACTGCAGGGCCTGCGGCGTCCTGGCCTCAGGGTTCGGCCACTGCGCAGGTCTGTGTTAGCGCCTAAGGGTAGATTTGCACCCGAGCAGGAAAGTGCCAAGTGTGTGACCCACTCGCCAAGGACGCCAAGGTGTCCTGGGTGCCCGGTGTGGGCGGGGGAACAGGGACGATTCTGCCCAGGGAGGCAGAACACGGAGCAGAGCTGTGTCCTCCTAGCCGCTGGCTCAGTACCTGCCCTGCCGTTACTTTGTTTCAGGCTTGTATCATCTTCACCCTACCAGGAGGCTCCGTGCTAAAGAAAGTGATTTTAGCTGCAATGTCCTTGCTCTCGTGAGATCTTGGAGCCTGTGAACTTAGGGAAGGAGCTCGGGGCAGGATGTTTAGAACAGACTCTGGGTCCACGAGGACCATGGAGGACTTAGTGCTCGGGTTCTAGAGCCAGATCACCTGGCTTTGAATCCCAGATCTGCCGCACACAGGCTGGCTGACTAGAGCATTTATCCAGCCTTCTCGAGCCTTGGGTACTCCTCTCCAGATGGATGTGTCGGTTCCTCCTTCGTGGAGTTGCTGTGAAGACTGAACGGCCGCCGTCTGCAAAGGGCCTGGAAGAGCACGTACTCCCTAAGGCCAAGCACTCCCAAAGGTCCTTTGAAGCAAGACGCCGTGAGGCCCTTCCTCTTAGGGAACTAGCTGTGGGCGGCATGTGGGCAGGGAAGGGGGGCCGTGTGGAAACCCCTGTGGCTGGGGAGGCTCAGGGCAGGTGGCGTTCCTGTAGGCTGACGGGCACACCTTATCACGGCTCCCTCGGGCTCCCTGAGCAGGGTCCTGGGGGGCGTGAGGGTGAACCTCCAGAGGCCTAAAATTTTCCACAGGCTCCAGCAGCGATCTGGAGAGGTGGAAAACTGTGATCCCAGCTGTGTTGTTTCAGCTCGAGGGCTTTTTGGTGGGACAACCAGGGCCCCGGCACTCCTGAACAGGGCACACAGGACCACTGAGCCCAGGGGCGAGCGTCAGACGCCTGTGACCACTCTCGGGCCCGGGCAGCGGGCAGCTGGCAGCACGGCTTGTCCGCTCGCCTTTCTGAGGACGCCAGCTTGCCGACACCGCCGTTTTGCAGTCGCACAACCAGCGGTTCCTGGAAGCAGAGCGACAGCGGCCCCGGGGGGTGCTGTGACGGACAGTTCCTGGACGGCCCTGTGCTGAGGGCGGGCACTCTGGAAACAGGCAGCCCAGCCTGGGCAGGAGGGCCCTCGGGGAGGTGCTGGGGATAGGATTCACAGGCTCTCGGGGGCATCTCCTCCCCTGTGGCCCTCCAGCCCACCCACGACTGTGTCCTCTGTCCCCCACCTCAGGGGCTTCTGACTGCGCTAACGTTTTAAAATCAACGTGAAATTTACTTTGCAAGGCTAAGACAAGACACAAACCCAATCTCTCTTTGTACGAGCCACCACCGTCCCTCAGACGCTGAGCCTCCATCACCGCCCCGAGCTCATGTGAGCTGTGACCTTTGACCTCACAGCAAGTCAACAATATTGCCTCTACTGCTGTGGAGGCCTGTGGCTTGGCACCTGTGTGCCCAAAGTCTCCAGGCCAATAAACAGAACAGGTGAGCTGGTCCTGCAGCATGGCTCTGCCCACACGGCCGCGCACACGGCTCCATGTCGGGAAAGGGCCCGACCAAGAGCATCTCGACTGAAAGAAGGGTGAGCTTAATGACTTAGTGCACACACCGGAGGTGGATGTAAGCAGCCTGGCACCACGGCAGAGCCTGGAGCCAGGCTGCACCTAGCACGCCACAAACGGGGCCCTCTCTGCGGCCAGACTGTTGGGCGTCAGTGTGGTCCCAGCTCCTACCTCTCCGCCCGACCGTTCACACGCCCCCGCCAGAATCCTCTGTCCTACCTTCCACTGCTGGGCGTGCACCGCCGCCGGGTTGCTCTCAGCGCCTCCTGCCTGGCCAGGCCTCACCCTTCACTCAGCTCCAGCCTCACTTCCGTGGGGAAGCCTTCACTGGCCTCCTAGCAAGGTCACAGCAGGGTCATCGCAGGGTCGCGAGCCTCTCTTTTGGAGCATTTCCCACAGTTTACTTTGCATATTCTTAAGTAATTATTTGACGAGTGTCTGCCTCTCCCAGTAGAGTATAACCTCCATTCGGCGGAGGCTGTGTCTGGGTTTGCTGCCCACTGCACAGCAGCGGCTTGCAGGGTTAAGTACTTAATAAACACTTGTAGATAAAGGCCTTGCGGCCCAGGGGATGGAGGCAATGGTGGATCCATTGGTTGGAAACTCACTGCTTGGGAGGGAAGGAGTCTGATCTTGGCTTCAGACCAGTTGGGTCGGGGGCAACACAGGTGAAAATGCCCTCTGAGTGGCACAAGCTCAAGAAAGAGGTGCAGGTGAGACGTCCCTGGGGGACGTCACCATGGAGGTTGTACGTGGACTCCCAAAAGGAGGGAAGACTGGAGACATAGCCATGTAGGGGAGGGATGGGGGGAAGAGGCCAGGCTGGGGGCCACCGGTGAAGAGGACACAGCAATCCAGTCTGGCAGAGATTCGAACGGCAGGACCCTGGGAGACAGAAGGGATGCCACGGAGGCAGGGGACAGCGGAATATTCAGCGTCAAGAAGTCCAAGGACACTGGATGGGGCGGAGCCCACTCCTGAGCTCACATACGGGATTTGTTATTTTGTTTCAAAACTAGATTCCTCACGTATAATAATCTGTATAATAATCTCCTCCTCACTTGTAAGCGTTCTCTGTAGGTTTTCAGAAAAACACAACTTTGAGAATCGTAGCATCTGGACTTGCAGGTCAGGAACAGAAAGGAGTCCGGTGGGTGGGTGGCGCTCCTGAGGAGGGTGCAGCCCAGGACCGCCAGGCAGGGTCTACACCTGAAACTCACCAGTCACACCCTGCAGGGCAGCGCGTCGTGGGTTTGTTGGGACCGTCCTGTGAACAGAGGCCCCAACCGGCATCCTGAACACTTGTTAGAAGAACAGGGACGGTGGGGACGTGAGAAACAGTGCCTGGGCTGCCTCTGAAACGTGATCTCCAAACCCTCTGTGCCCCTCTGGCTCTGAGCTCGGCGGGCAGGGGCCCCCGAAGGCACAGGAGAGAGGCTGAGGCCCTCCTGACCCACCCTCACCTCTGTATCGACACAGACTCACAAGTGAGGGGCCGCAGTGGGCTGGGCTCGCTGCAAACACAGCTCTGAGCCCCGGGGGCCGGGAACCCCCCAGCTGCCGGCGCCACTGCTGGTGCACGAGGACTGGAACCCGAGGGGCTCCCGGCGCCATGGCGGCCTCTTCCCCTCCTCCTGCCACCCCTCCCACTGCCCAGCCCGGCCACCTGCCTGTGCCCCACCTGCCCAGACCTCCTTATGGAATCCCTTTGGACTGTGGGCCCCTAATTAAAACGGATTAATGTTCTGGAGCAGAAACTGTACCTAATGGAGCCATGCTGGGGTCCTTCGAGGCACTGTGCCTGCGTCCTTACCAGCCCTTCAGAGACGCTGCCACCCGGCGCCAGCCTCTGCCACCAGCAGGTAACGCTGGGCGACGTTCCTCACACCTTCCCCTCGACATGTCCCTGTGCCCACAGCGGACGGGCCCACCTGACCTCTCACGCCGTCCCCAGGAGGGGGATGCCCCCATCTGGATCAAGTGGACAAAGTGGGGGCATTGCAGACCCTCCCTCCCAGTTGGGGTCTCAGGTGGTCCCAGTCTTGGGTCAGCACTTGCACACCGACTCAAGCCCTTGCTGCTCCCACCATTTCTGGGAGGGGCCCCAGGAGGGAGGCTGTGAGGCCTCCAAGTGGTCCGTCTAGAGACAGGGCGGGGCGGGGCGTAGAGGGTCAGGTGCCCCAGGACAAGGGACCTGCCGCTCCTGACCCGCCCACGCCCTCCATGAGGCCAGGGCAGAACCTGGAGTCCACGGTGCTTTTAGGGACCCAGGTAAGAGCGGAAGGCGGGCTTCAGGTGGGGTGATGCTGACCTACTTGTCTTTTTCCAATGCAGCCAGTGTCCTGTGTCCTCTTTGAGGTGTCTGACGGGGGAGGGCCCGGCACCTGCAGCCTGTGCAAGGGGTCGGGTCAGCAGTGGGCCACTCGTCCTCCCAGGGCCTCTCTCGGGCTGCCCTGCATGGCGTGGGGCATGGGAACAGCAGAGCTTCCCCGCCCCCAGCTCTGGGCCTCCCGCCAGCTGCCCCCGCTCAGAAAGGGCCTCCGAGCAGAGGGACCCTGGGCAGCTCTGCCCCGGACTGTCACCCGGCACGAGGACGGGCAGGCCAACGCTTGTCTCTCGGGTCACTGTGCTGACCGCCCCACCCTCCGGGTGCCGGCGCGGGGCTGACACAAGCCCGCGCCTGCTTCTGGGCAGGCGTCCAGCCCGCCTCAGATCCTGCCTGCTGCCCTCTGCCCTGCATTCCTGGCCCTCGCCCGCAGCCCCAAATTCCTGCCGTGCTGGAGGTGGGGTGTTCTCCGCGAAGGTACCTAGCTTAGGAATTCACCCTCTCACCTGGCCTGTCACGGCCTGAGCCCATGGCCCGCGGGCTCACACAAGTCCCGTCTGCTCCCCGGTGGAGGCCTGGAGGTGGTGAATCAGGGCAGGGGAGGTCCTGGACCACACGCCCCATGCCCAGGAGGCTGGTGGCAGCCCTCTCTGGACGTCAGACAAGGGGTAATGAGTTTCCCGCACACCAGGCTTCTGAAGAGAGATGGTCCACAGGTGCTGGGGGGGGGGGGGACATGGACCCTGATTTGTGGTGCGGGGGAGTTTCCACTGTCTGGAGCGCTTCTCCTCTAGGTGTTTGGGCCTAGAGGCTGAGGAATGCCGGTGGCCTCAGGAATGTTATCTGCTGGGAGGGGCTCAAGATTGCATGAAGCAACCTAGCCATGCAAAAGAACAACCTCCAAAATCAACTCGTTCAGAAGGAACCGGCAGCTAAAAAGAGACATTACCGTGAGCGGGTCCTTAGCGCGCAAGCCACACCGTCCCTTCAGGCTCACAGATGGTGCTCGCCTGGTTCGCCAGCGGCCCGGTGTGCTCTGCACTCGGCTCCGGGCGAGAGGCCGGCCCAGGCCAGCCGAGCCTTCCTGCCGAGCCGTCCCGGGCCAGGCCGCTCGGGGCGGGGGCCCTTGGCCTGTGCTCCCTCCTCCCGGCGCCCTGGGCTCACCCCACGGAGAACACCGCTGAGGTTAAACGGATCTTGTACACAGTTTCTTGTCTCCTTAAGTGAATTGACTTTATAAACAGTTTTATTTTCGTCACATCATTCTTTTACAAATAGGGGATGGGTCTCCTAGAATTGTCCTAGATCAGATTTCTCCCAACCAGCCGCCATTTACCAGAAAGTCAGGCCCAGGATCGGCACATGATAGATATCTATGGGTGGCTCTTGTCAAACCCCCATTAGAAATGCAGGATTTTTCGGACCACTGGGGCCAGCACCCTCTTTTTGCACGTGAGGAAACAAGAAGTGTTCCTGGCCTGCCCGAGTCTCAGGCCGGCCACCTGGAGTCCTATCCATCCGGTGCTCCGGCGCCGAGCCCCGGGGTGTTGTCAAAGGAGCAGCCAGCGCCCATCGGCGGTAACACCGCGGGATGAGTCACGATCATCTCGTAAGCCTTGCTTCTAAGCCCTGAGCCAGCTTGGACCTGCCCTGCCCCGGGCGTACACAACATCCCCGTGACCCCCAGCCCCGCTCTCCATGGGGCACAAGCAAAGGGCTTTGGAGGAACAGCTCTTCTCCAAGAGACTCCTGCACGACGCTAAACACATTTGCAGTCTTTAATCGCTACAGATAAAAATACAAATAAGCCTAAGGCGTGCTTGGTAAATTCATGAAAGATGGAGTTGCCGTGTTCAACACCCTGGGATCGCTTGGGCACAGTTCCTTTCTCTGGTCGCATGCCCACTGGTGCCGGGTACTGGGTTCCACTGCTTTCATCGTTCAGCATTTTTCAAGAACATCCCAAAAGGGGGCTTCATTTTTTTTTCAACTTGTAAGGGGCACCTTCTCTAAAGGTCCTCGGTACAGGCCTAACGCCACTGCCCAGAGTGTGCTGTGCGTCCTGTCTTGCTGTTTCCCACCCAACTCTCAGGTAGAATAGAATTACGTCCGCATCTGTGGTCACCAAACGTCCTGATTTGCCCAGGACTGTCCTGCTTTTAGCACTGAAAGTCCCATGTCCTGGGAAAAGCCTCAGCCCCCGAAACCCAGCATGCTGGTCTCCCTCTGACTGCCTAAAAGCAAGGCTGCTTTGTCTTACATCAAGCAGAATTTTACACCAAAAACTTTTTTTAAAAGTTCAAGTGGAATTTTTATTATTTTATTTTATTATTTTTTTGGCTGCGCAGCATGTGGGATCTTAGTTCCCTGACCAGGGATCAAACCTGCGTCCCCAGCGTTGGAAGCACGGAGTCCTAATCACTGCACCGCCAGGGAGGTCCCTCAGCTGGAGTTTGTAGTGATGGGGGAAATGGTGGGAAGAGCTGGGGAATGTGATCTCGACCTCTGATGAAAAGGTGGAGAGAGGATTGGAATCGAGGGTCTTTTTCAGCAAAAGCTCTGAAGCTCCTCCTTCCTCTGTAAGAACTGCTGGTGTTTTTATTTACATTCAGTGTGGCTCCACATTCATCAGGGAGGGAAAGTCCAGGATCCAACAGGTTTCTCCTTCTCAGATTCCTACGATGTAACCAGCAGGGGAATCATCTGGGCTTTCTCAGCGAAACGGCAGCAGCTCATGGGGCGGCCGCCTGTTCATGCATAAACATCACCACTAATTGTCTCTTTGTTACCCTATAGCTCTCCTCCCTGGGCTGCAGTGCACTTGGTTTTGGCCCATTCCCCAGTGCCGGAGAGCCATGAGAGGCCCTTCCTGGGGCTGGATTACACCCCAATCCACTGGCAGGGCCCGTGGTCCAGCGGCAGCACAGAGGTCAGGGGGACACCGAGGGTGCCGTGTCACTTCCACTCCCGCTTCGTCCCCGGAGGGTGCTGGGCCAGTTCCCGGGGTGGGACCTCGGCCACGCCTGGCGCTGCCCGAGGGAGCGCGGCCATCTGGCCGCTCGGAGAGCTGCTGCCCACGTGGCTGCTGTCCTCTCTTGTCAGGAGCCGGGGCCTGGGGCAGGGCCCCAGGGAGGGTCTGGCACAAATTCACTCCCACGTCTGCCCTGGCCTTGGACAGAGAGGGGACAGAAAGGACCGTGGCAAAGTGTCCTCACACGCATCCGTGTGCACACATGTGCCACTCTCACACACGGCACCGACTGTCCGAGGAGGCGTGCAGACGGGCACAGGAATTCGGTGCACCCGAAGAGCACGGCCCAGAGGAGTTAGAAGACGAGGCCTCCGAGGGCGAGAGCCAAGAAAACCTGTGCAAAGAGGAGGGAAAAAGAAGGGCGGACGGTGTGAGGAGGCGGTCAGACAAATGAGGACGAAAGACGGGCAGGAAGGATGGGGCAGCCCCGCGCCAGACCCGCACCTGCACTGCCCCGCACGCCAGGCGGGACCCACCACGAGGCTCCCCCTGTGCTGCACCCCCTTCTCCTGGCACGTTCTCTTGTTTGTTTGCAACATGTTGATGTCATGCACTCGCCAAGAGCTCAGGGGCCAAAGTCGCCTCACACTCAAGAGTGGGAAGAACAAAGCCGTTGAGGGAAAGTTTGCTTTTTCTGAAACGGGTGCACCGCAAGGGCTCGAGCCGGCCGGCACTCTGCAGGAACACGCCCTGCCGTTATCTGGCCCTCGCCCTCGCCTCTGCCCAGGGAGACCTCTGACTTGGAGCCGTCCTGCCCCTCTGTCCCCAAGGGGCCCCCAGCTGGAGCACATCAGCCTTGGCCACTGCCTACGTGGGCCCGTCTGATCCACCACCTCGCAGCGGGGTTTACGCGGTGTGCCGGCCGCGCTGTACAGAGAGAAATGTCATGAAGCCACCCTCTCCGTGTGGGGAAAATGCACCCCTCCCAAGAGGCAGAGACAGGAAAAAAATAAAAGCAAATAAAAGTGTCTGGTCGCGGAGCCTTGACAGTTGAAGCAGCGAAAGAAATGGCAGCACCCCCTCCTCCTGGTCCTCGCGCTTCTCATCCGGTGCCCACGCCACAGCTGTGACATCACAACACAAAGTGCCACACGATGGTCATGAGCTCCTCTGAGAAGGCCTTTTAGCATCCACCCTTGCGCCTGTGATGTCAGGAGGCCGTGTGCATCCCTGGGTATCCGCTGGCTCACCCGGAAGAAAGCCTGGTCAGGGGCAGTGAGCTTTGCTGGGTAAATTCTCTGGAAATTGTTTATTTATATACATGTGTGTATGTGTGTGTGCGTGTCTATGTATGCGTATGTGTATGTATGTATCTCTGTGTTTGTGTGTGTGTTGTATGTCTACATGTATGGGCCTGCATGTATCTCTGTGTCGTATGTGCATACGTGCATGTGTGTCTCTGTGTGCATGCATGTGTCTGTGTTGTGTGTCTGTGCATACACGTGTGTGGTGTGTGTGTGTGTGTGTGTGTGTAACATTTACATAGTTCCCTTGGGCCGTTTGCTCACTCAGATTCCTCACCTCCTGGCTGAGGACAGAGAACTCACAGGAGCCACAGGAACCAGACTCAGCAGGAACGGCCCTGACACGGCTTCGAATTCTCACAAACAGGCTCAAATCTGAAAAATTTACCCCAGTCAGGGAGAAGCTGGAAATCCTGCAAGAAGAGGACCTTTTGCTTTTCAAGACGTCTAGTCCAGAGGGAACTGAAAAAGAGAAAAGCAGGAAAATCCCATTTTAGTGTTTCTCGAGTTGTTGCGTCTGCCCCGCAGACACGTGGGAACTAGGGCCGCTGCGTTCTCACGGTCACCACGCCGCTCACTCGCGGGAATGGTTTTCTGCACTTTCACATCGCGCCACGTCAGCGCTCTCACAACGGGGAAGGGTTTGAAACTAGACACAGAAGAAGTTCCCGCTGACCCTGCTAATTTTCCAGCGAGTTCTGGTTGGGAGCTAAATACCTGGCTGCAGCTCCTTAGAAGCGTGGGCCCTGCTCGCTCTTCTGCCGAGTCTGTTCTGGAAGCTCTCAGAGGCCGAGGGCAGCGGCGGCAAAGCCGTCCTGGGCTGCTCGTTGCTGTGATGAGAGGTGAGGTGTGCCGGCCCCTGCCCCCTTCTGTGGGCAGCGGAGGGACAGAGAGGGAGGCCCCTCACCGGGCTCAGGTGGCTAAAGCGCCCAGGGCACAGGATCCAGCAGGGAGGCACGTGATCTTGGGGGGGAGGTGGCATCTGACGCGAAGTCACCCCACACGAGGACGTAACTTGAGCCCTGTAGCCGGTGGTCCCTGGCGGCGGCAGGAACAATGGCTGGGGGTGTGCCGAGTCCCCTGGCTTTGTGCTGGGCATCGTGTGAGTGTGTGCACGGGTGTGCCTCTGCGGATGCTGGAAAGCAAGGCGCTCCCGGTGCCAAGATCCTATCTCAGCTCCAGACGGGACCCTGCACCTGCCGCGTGGGTTTCGGGGCCACCGGGGGTGGACGGGAGGCTTTGCGCACAGATGAAGCACTTCTGAAAAGCCGACTCACTAAATCGGCTCCTTCGGGGATAACTGATATCCCGCACAGGCTTCCGCAGACTGGCCTCAGGCAAGCCCTCCTCAAAATTGAAATCCTAGTGCAGGGCCAAGGCAGGCCTGCCTGAGGACCCCACTGGTGATTGGCCCGCAGATCAGCCTAGGAGTCAAAACTCTTCTATCGGCAGTAAGATGGTGCGTGTCTGAGGTGAACTGCACACACAGTTCTCAGACACGTTTTCCCAGCGGAGCCTTGAGTTCCGAGTGACATCACGAGTGTTTCTGAGGCGCAGAGACGCGAAGGCCCGGCCGACATCACACAGCTGAGCTGGGGAGGCGGGACGTCTGCAAAGCCCGGGGCGATGCGAGCGTGGCATCTGGACGGGGCCAAGTGCGTGCAAACCCCGGGGCAATGCGAGCGTGGCAGCTGGACGGGGCCAAGTGCGTGGACAGCCTCCTGACCGAAGCCGCGGTTCCTCCACAGCCTGAGGCTGGCAGCGCCCTGACCTCACAGAAGAGCAGAGGGCGGTGGGATCCCAGGACCCATCCACGCTGCTGGCCGCCGAGACCACAGAGCCTTCCCCGAGGCAAGTCCAGCCCTGCGTGTCTGGCAGCAGAAATGGCCACCAAGAGCACAGTTTTCAGGGGAAAATACTTATGACTGTTGGTGTACATCCTTTTTATTTTTTCCTGCAGCTACGAGACTCCCTGAGTAATTCTGACGCAGGCCTCTTCCCTTCGGGAGGACTGGAGCCAGCCTGTGGAGCTCGGCCCGGGTCTCTCCTGACCTCGGCCTGCCACCGCGTCTGGGGAGCCATCTAACCACAGAGTGGCTGTTCACTGCTGGCTCCAGTGGGGTTCAGATCTGGCCCCTACAGCCCTACAGACGCCCATCCCCCAGCAAGTCGCCCCAGTTCGCACGCCTGCTCTCACCACCAAAGTGTTGCATCGACTGGGTGGGTTCAAGAAAGCCCTGCAGGAGAGACGGAGACGGGCCCCACCCTGAGGACAGGGCGAGGGGCCATGAGAGCTGAGATGGGTGGTGAATCAGCACGGGGACACAGAGTTCACTCGCGATGGTCTTTCAATCAAAGTCCTAATATTCAAGGAGTTAACGTGAGATGAGGGAGGTCAAAGCAACAGACGGATGGCGCATCACGTCCATGTCACACGCCGCTTCATTTGTGGGTCAGAAACCCACGTTTATTTGTGATTAGGTCTAGAGGCCTGTGAATGCTTCGCAGCTCCACGCCTTTGCTGCCCGGCTGAGCTTTCCCACAGCCAGAGCCTGAGATGAATCAAGAAGGAAGAATATTCCCGTACCTGGCCAGGAACTTTGCAGCCCCCCACACATCAGGGGTCAGAAACCGGATGCTGTGGGAAGACACAGACCTGCTGCACCGACCACCTGATTCTGACGTGCTGAGCAAACCGCGGGTCCCGGAATCTGGTGGACCCAGGGCTTCCCGGTCGTCTGAACCCAGGACATCAGCCGCGGCCCCTCGTCCCCACTCACCCAGAGATGTGAGGGTCAGGAGTGGGCCAGTGGGGCCTCCTGGCTCGGCCCATCCACCAGAGGCTCTCAGGCTCCACTCTGAGGTGCCCGGGTTCCAGGGCAGAGCTCCCTCCTGGAGGAGAGGTTTGATGTGAAGCAGCGAACGCTGTGACTCAGGCCAAGCTCATCCGCGCCGGCCCCTCTGCCTGCCTCTCTCCCCCACTCACCTTTGCTCGTCTGTTTTCTCTCCATGTCGACCGAGGCCAAACGTCTGGCCACGAACCCTCCATCCAGCATGTCCCCAGGCACTCGGACCCACCTGGCCAGCGCACCTGGTGAGTGGACGTCCCACCTCTCCTCCGCAGCTGCTTCCCGCTGGGCTGCTTCCTCACAGTGACCCGTGGCACCGCCCCCAGAGCCAGCACCCTGCTCTCCGCCGGAGGAGCGGGGTCTGGCTGGGGCTCTTGCTGAGCCGATGGCCACCCACACGGCCTCCCGGCACCTGTGGTGAAGGCTGGTCCTGAGGACTCTGAGGACAGCTCAAGTGACTCTGTCTGCTTAGAATCACTTTCTTCTGGAGGCCTCGTAATTTCTAGACGCTGAAACACCCAGATGTGCGTGTAGGGTTGGGAAAGTGAGCGTGCGGACCGAGGAAACGCTGAGGCCCGATGAGCTCGGCAGTTTTGCCTGATACCCTGGATGGCAGCGTCCTTGCCTCTGGAGGGGAAGGCCGGCTGAACCTGTGGGGATGCTCAGATGCTGAGATCGCCCTGGGACTGAAGTCGGGCCATGGGGGCCCCACCTCAGCAGAAAGGCAGGTGGAGCCAGGGGCACACCCTGCCCCGCAAGGCCGTGTCAAGGCCAGAGTCCTTGCTGGAGCCAGCTGGTCAACCCCCCTGGTCTACCGGCCAAGAGTAAGCCCAGGCGTGACGGACTGGTTAGCTCATGGGAGAGGCGTTCTTTAGATCCTCATGTGAAGGAAGCACCGAAAGGTGTTATTAAGCCATGGTCACAAAAAAAAATGTCTGAGAAGAAAAATGCCAGGTCAGTTGCTGGCCCTTCAGCCCAAGGAGTCGCACCGCACCGAGGACTGGTCCCGGCTTCCGAGCTGTCGCCGGCGGCTGGAGGCCCCCATGGTCTGTGCTGTTGTCCCTAATACATAGGCATAGTCTCCATCCTACACAGTGATTGTGTCATCTAGCCAGCTGATTTACTACTCCTTTAGGGCTCTGACCCAAATGTACATATCTGACTCCCTAAAGTATCAGTCAGCTCTTGTGTTCAGCCACCTTTCGGAGTCTCTTCAACCCAAATGTCCTGACTGTCTTCCCACCCAGGACTGTCAGCACCTTCGTGGGGCCTCCTTTGCGGGACCCTCTGGGCACCGTGAGGGGCAGCCACGCAGGAGATGGAGGTTTTAGGTGAACATGAAAACCCCTGGTTTCTTTCAAAACAGCATCTGTGAGTTTAGTGTTAGATCCCAGCCCCCAGATAACGGTATTTTGTGCAAGGGAGGCACCACGTTCAACAGTCAGACGTCTGGAGAGCGACAGGCCGGCTGGGGTGCTTGCTACTGCTTCCTCTCTGAGCCTCAGTTTCCCGACAGGAAAGGGGTCCATCTTCCGGGGCTGCACCAAGATGAACTTGGGGCCGTTTGCAGTGCAGTGCAGGAAGTTTCCCCAGGGGTCGTGTCAGGCTCCAGAAGCACTGCAAAGTCTATGAATGAAAGTCCTTTATTTCATCAGCCACTTGGGGTTTTCTGTGCATTTTCCTTTGTCACAAGGAGCAGCGTTTTCCCTCATCTGTACTGTGTCCTGCTGAAATAGCAGCTTTACGAAAACACTTGTGTCAACGGCAGCAGGCACTGTGGAAACAGAGCGAGAAAGACAGAAGGCTCTTTGCAGACGAGTTTTCTCTTCATAGTAAGTGAGCTCCAAGGTGACTTAAAACTAGGCCCCTGGGCTTCCCTGGTGGCACAGTGGTTGAGAGTCCGCCTGCCGACACAGGGGACGCGGGTTCGTGCCCCGGTCCGGGAAGATCCCACATGCCGCGGAGCGGCTGGGCCCGTGAGCCATGGCCGCTGAGCCTGCGCGTCCGGAGCCTGTGCTCCGCAACGGGAGGGGCCGCAGCAGTGAGAGGCCCGCGTACACCGCAGGAAAAAAAAAAAAAAAGGCCCCTTCCAACTAACAGCAAACGTATAATGTATTTACTTCAAACATAGGAAGCAATCTTATACAAGAGCCACTAGAATTGATCGAGTTTCCGAGTGCAGGAAGCCTATTGTTCATTAGATTATTCATAAATAAAGTTGGCTTTTTGGTTTAAAAAAAAAAAAAGACCAAGTCATGAATGCAAAAAAATACCTGCGTTTTAACCCCAGACTCGCTCTGCCCGAGCTCGAGCTCGGCACGCTCAGCTCCTGCCACGTCGCCCCCCAAGTCCATGCCGTCGTCTGCCGTGACGGTCACAGCCTTTTTCTCGGCTTCCACCTCTGTCTGCCGGATCATTCGTCTCCGTGTTGTTTTCCCTTCATTGTTCTGCTACTTCCAACTGGGATTTTAAAGATTACATGACTGGCTGCAAAGATCCTTAGCACCAAACATAAAAATTTCAGTGAAATTAGTTGAATTCTCCACGAAATTTTGTTCATCCAGACTAGATATTATTGTTATTAAACCTTTGTTTTCAATGTACTCTGATAGAAAATTTTAAAATCTGTAAAAGATGTCAGATGATGGTTTATTTGAAGAGATGGCGACTCCATTAAAATATTTAATCAACTAATAAAACATTCAAGAAAAAATTGTGGCCAAAGAAAAAGTATATTTTGAAGAAAACGTAAGATTCCACCAAAAGTAAAAGAAGCTTCAGAACCCACTAGATTTTTGTTGCTGTCTTTTCCTTACATATTTTCTTTCCTTTTCTTTTTAAACACTGCCAATTAGATGGATTTAAAATTCAAGCCAGGCATTTTTTTATTCAAAAGAGACCATTTCAGTTTGAAGAGGAGCGGATTTAAAGCCGAAATTCCTCCCTGCTGTGCCTGATCGACTATTGATTAGGGGAGGGCCGCTGACCTAGATCATCAATGCCGGATAATAGGCCTGCAGCCCGACAGTCTGAACGGAGCACATCTGTTGTAGGAAAAGTAAAGCCGACCTTTTGTGGAGAACCAAAGGCTCTGGTCTCTCTCAAGGAAAAGAAATGTTAATTGAAAAATTCCTTAAATAGGTGAAGGCTCTGAAGCTGCTTTACAGAAAGGTGTGAAATCCCAATCAGAGGTCAGGAAAGAAAGGACCCAGCCGTTCAAGTGGGAGTTTGCTCTCTGATGCCGCTGATTAATTTCCCATTCACGGCGGCCTGGGCGGGTGGAAAGGACTCCTTTCAGCAATGGGGCCGATGACAGCTGGATCTGCGTGCTCGGGGGGGTCTGGATTAATTGGCCCCTTGACGGGGAAAGTAAAACAAAGAAACTTCCTATTGGATGCTGAGAACTAAACCTGACGATTTACATAAATAATTAATGCATGGCCGTCTTCTCTTCTGTCAGTTAAGGGCCTTAGACAAACAATCACGTTGCCACCGTTAAAGGTTCTCAGGGACCCTTATGCGGGAAAGCGACTCCGAGGCCATCAGGGCATCTACACATAACCCACTGTACCCGACGAGAGGAGTATCGAGTGTAGACAGGAAACCGAGCGCGACTGACAAGCCAGGAGACCTGGGGGCACAGGAGTGACCAGCGGACAGAGGCTCTTCCCCAGAGCCCGGATCCTTCTCTCCCGCCATCCACGCAGGCCGGGGCTCGGCGCTCCTCCTGCCCCTCTTGCCCTTCCTCTGACCCTCACACTGTTCACACCACGAGCCAGACTTGATGGAAAGAAAACATATCCATTCCTTCTGCCTCAGCCACAAAGCCACCCAACAAAGTGGCCGACGCGGCCCCAAGCTGGGCCTTGGCACCGGCGGTTGGGACCGTCCCGGCTCCCACGTTCACGGGGAGACACAGGCAGGCTCGGCAGGGCATCAGGACACAGGAGCAGGTCGGGTTCCCTGAAGATGACAGGGTTCCAGGAGGGCAATGCGGGACCCGGGGCAGCAGGAGAAGCTGGGCAGCTCCCATTTACCGTCGAGAGCTGTGGACCCCCGCAAAGTGTGCCCATAACCACTTCCCGTTACTCAGCACCCTGCACGGAAACCAGCCTGACAGACCGAAGACGGAGCAAAGATTCAGGTTCTGGCTGTCAAATCCCAACGGCCAAAATCACCTACTGAGCAGCACCAGCTATGCAGGCGCATCCAGCCTCACCGCGGGCCCGAAATCTGCCCGTCCCCCCCTCCCCCCAGGCAAGCAGAGACGTCCTCTTAACATGGAGCATCTGTTCTGCTAAACTTAGATGAAGAGTACATTTGGGAGTTTAAATAATTCAGTTTAAATAATTCAATTAATTGATTAATTTGATTAAATAATTTAAATCTTTCACTTCTCGCTAACTAGGAAAGATGGTTAAACCAGCGTGTGTTCTGCCGCCTCCCCCGACCTCCAGACTTCAGTCAGTGACATGCAGGTCCCTGAACCCAGCTCGGCCCAATGAGACGCAGTGGGAGAAGGAAGCAATACTTGGGCTCAATCCGGTGTAGGAAAGGTGGCTGACAGCACAGCCCGTCTAGGGCGGAAAGGGCCACGGTGACCCCGTGGTGAGAAGGAGGCAATACTTGGGCTCAATCCCGTGTAGGAAAGGTGGCTGACAGCACAGCCCGTCTAGGGCGGAAAGGGCCACGGTGACCCCGTGGTCCTTGCTGGAGGCGGGGTCTGCAGCCCTGTGTGCAGGTCCTCAGCAGTCGGGTGCTGGAGGACAGACAGGCCTGGCTTGTCTCTGAAAGAACCGCAGGAGAGGTCTCTTCCACTTCAAAGGGGCGGGAGAACACACAGGGGAGCTCATGTGGGTCCCGTTGCACATTCTCAAGCACGGGATGGCGCCCAGCGCAGCGGCTCAGCCTTGGGGCCTGGCCCAGGCGAGTTCATGCCACACCGTGTTTGCTGGGTCTTAGGTTCCATTCATCTGGGGAACGCGATCGTCTTACACACGGGACTGCTCAGACCCACCCCCGGGGACAGGCAGCCCCGGGCCTCCCTCCTAAGGGGCAGGCACTGCCAGGAACCGGCCTCCTGTCCTGCTGGAAACAGCTGGGGGGGGGGGGGGTGTGGCCTCCGGCTGAAGACCGGGAATTCAGAGCTGCTCAAACAGCACACCTGGCCCTGGAGGGGAAATTGCCCGGAAGGCAGCTCTGGACTCTCCCCCTCAGGCCTGGGCCCAAGCATCATCCTCTCAGGGCCGTGCCCATGACCACCCCCATCCTCAGACTAGGCTCACGGCCACTGCCTGGCCTGACCTGCTCTGGGAGGGAGGGCTGCGGCCCGGGACCAGCTCCGCGCTTGCCTCTTGCCTGGTGACAGTGAGAGTGCCGAGCCCCAGGTTGCGAGGGACTCAAAGCAGAGTTCCCGTTGCCCAGGCACTCTCACAGAAGCAGGGCCCACTGAGGGGACAGCACCGGGCAGGTCTGGGGGTCCTTCTGCTTTAACGTGTCTGCACTTCATTGGGATTTTTAAACAATCAAACAAGAGAACAGAGAAGAAAATTCTGCATAGACTCTACGGTGACGCACATCCCTCTGAAGAAGCCCCGGCACATCCCTCTGAAGAAGCCCCGGGACAGGGTCCTCTAGAAAGGAAATAGGGCAGCAGATGCTAAAGACGGGAGAGTCAGAACGGACTGAACTGGCTGGTTTTCTTCTGAGCTGAATGTGTTTCTAGGGAGCCCTGCGCGGGCCCATGGGGTTTCACCAGCCCCATTGCCTACAGCAGCCTTGGCCACCGCAGTGGCAGAGTGTGGAGGGTGGGGAGGCGTCCATGGGCCTCTGGGGGTAAAGACTGCTGTGCGACTGGTGTGCGACAGCAGAAGGAGCTCCCTAAGGAGAAAAGTTACAAAATTACAGGTATTAGAAAGAGAACTCAGTCATGACAAATGTACTTACAACACCAAAATAGACGTAGAACAGAAATGTCCAACAAAAGTGGATTGGATAAATAAATGTAGAACCTCCGAGTGACAGAAGACTCTGTTCCAAGGAAATTCCAAACCAGCATAAGCAGCCATCCAGCCTGGTGCTTGGCCCAGCCGAGGGCCTGGACCACTTCTAAACTCTTGGACTAGTCACCCTTTTAGGCCAAAGAGCTTAATTTTTTGAGAGACATGATTGCTTTGACAAGCTGAGGAAAGACACTGACTGTCTCCCTAGAAAAACTTGCAAGCACCTGCTATTCTGCCCACAGTTTGAAGAGTTCCACGGCAGCAAGGAAGCCCGAGCCCAGGGTCCCCACAGCCTCTGGCTCCGCGGGGACATGCAGGTGTCAGCCAGGGATGTCCAGTCCGTTCAGACCCACGTGCTTCCCCATCCCCTCGTCTGCTAATGTCAACACAAGAGGAGCCCCCAAATCCAGAACTCGAGTCCCTCCAGACCCTTAGGCTCAGGAGGAAGAACTGTCCATCCCATTGATTCTCTGGCCCCAGAACTAGGAAAGTCTTCCCTCCACAAGCATTTTCCACTGGACTCTCAAGTTCTTCCAATAAGTGAAGAGAAGAGGAAGAGCCATCCAGCCACGGGGGAGTGAGTGGCGACACAGGGATTCCAGGCCCATGTCCACAGGACGAAGCCCCAGACACGGTTAGAAGAAGACAGTCCCACCTGAGACACAGCCAAGCAGAGCCTGCTCCCCAGGCCTGCACACCCATGTCGGAACACAATAGGCCACACTCTGGAGAGGCCACGGCATCATTAGGGATTAAGAGTCTTAAGTGAGTTCTAGAGCAGCCAGTTCACAAGTCGGAAATGTAAGTGAATAACAAACATATATTTTCCTAGTCCAACTTCATAAGTAATAAAAATATAAATTAATATGTATCAAATTTGCAAAAAAATGTAAAGTATCTGTATTTGTTGTTAGCAAGGATATAGGACATACACATTGTCAAATGCTGCTGGGACACCCGAGTTCAAAGTTTTGGAGGTCGGTGAAGCGATGTAATCAAGAACCTTGAAAAGGTTTCTGCTATTTTAACCACTAATTCTGCTTCCTGAAATTTCTCTTAAAGAAATAATAAGTTTACACAACAATTTTTATACCAGGACATTCTTTACAGTTTTATTTAGCAATAATAATAAATAGACATGACGTTAATAACCAACAAAAGGGGATTAGCTAAATAAATTTTAGAACATCTATATAAAGAATACTCTATAGACATTATAAAGTCCTATTTTAGGAAACAGTTAATGACATAGGAAGTGCCTACAGTAACTTAAAAGGCTCATTGCATTGCAGTGTGTATGGTGACAATAGTGTACCATAACTTGGAAATTATTGGGAGGGTGAATTTTATGTTATGTGTTTGGGTTTTTTTGGCCACAATTTTTCAAAAGGTGGCCACAAAGGTGGACAACCCCAATTGTGATGAAAGCTTAACGAAACAGGAATGGGCCCTGCTTGCTTCTCACTTTCCTTTTTCCATTGATCTAAAGCCTCTCTTCTTTCCCGTGAACATGTGTTGCCTTTATGAACAGAAATAAAGGGAAACTAGTTTTTTCATGTTCCTACCTCTACCCCCATTTTTCTACTCCTGGAAAATTAGCCTAAGGAAATAAATTGAGCTCTAGAAAAGATTATTTTTAAAACAAGTTCATGCCACCATTATCTATAAGAGTAAAGAATTTTGCTACTTCAAACATTCAAATCAAGATTTTTTAAAAGAAAGTGTTTAAAAATCTATCAAGTCAATGGAATATTATATAGACAAGATAATGCTTGAAGGGCAGAGAAGTGCTTACATCGTAATATAAAGCAAAATATCAAGATATAAAATCATAATCCTATAAATATCTAAAATTGATGCCTAATCTATAAGCAATAAATGTACATGGAAAAGAGGAGGGAAGAACATACGCCAAGATGTGACTCGTACTGCCTGTGGATGGTGAAACACAACGATTTTATTTTCTACTTGTCTCTGTTTCTGAGTGAGCAGCTATTACTTTTGAATTGGAACAAACGATACGTTTTAGTTTTAAGTGTAAAAAGCATATCTAGATTTCCTTCCTCAAGGAGAGAAACATTTTCTTTATGAGCCAAGACGTCAGCCTCTGCCCACTCTCTCCAGCATCGAGGATGAAGGCCCAAGGACCGGCCTCCACCAGGGTACCCCGTGGCGAGAAAATGCTAGAACAAACCTCGCGAGAGAACCACCGGCTGTGTGGACCTTGGATGTGAGGTCAACCTCAAAGGGTCTTTCGACTCACCTCTGAAAGCTTTTCAAACCTGGGTTTCACGCGGCGCATCGTGACGTGTCCACATGTCCTCACGCAAGGCAGGTACACGCACATGCAAGCAGCTCAGGCCGGCCCAGCCCCACACACACGCGGCCGGCACGCCAGCGGGGTCCCTCTGGGGTGACTGCGGTGTCCCTGCCGAGCCACATCCTCACGGGGTGAGAGCGGCCCCCTCAAGGAAGCCACCAAGGTGGGCGCCCACCCCAAGGGTCCTGAGAGCCACACCTTCCCTCCGCCTAGACCTTCTGCGAGGGGTCCAGGACTCACGAGACCCTCCTCCGGATGCCCGAGAGAAGGCAGGTGTGGGGGTGCAGAGCTGCAGGCCCTCCACAGTGGCCAGAGGACAAAGGGGCAAACATTTGTCTTATAATGAAAACAACCGGCTTCACACAATAGGGTGGTAGATAATGTATCAAACCAAACACATGCGGCTTTTAAATTTCCACGTTTGGAATTGGCTGACATTAATTATTTAAACACAAATTGAATTAACAAAATATTGAACATATGTTCTCTTTAAACTCTGCTAAATCTGATGGGACATCCAGAGCCGATCCGGGGTCAGCCTGCGGAAAGGGGGGAGGCAGGGGGAGGGGCCGAGTGAGTAAACGCAGCCCAAGGTGGCTTCACGCGGTGCTGGAGGCCTGAACTTCCCGCTCCCCAGAGGGGCGGGTGATTAATGCTGCCACCAAATGTATGCCCGTACCTGACCCCGATCTCATCAAATCCTGCTGCCACCATCTGCTGTTTTTAATTCCTCTGCAATATTTGTATTTGCTGCCTCTTCCGACAAAGGCGGGGGCGGGAGAGCCCGTCCCTGCTCGGGCGGTGCGAGCTGGCTGGCTGGCGGAGCCCCGGCCAGAAGGCATCTGCTGCTCATAGCCCTGCAGCATCTGCTACTATTTCTCACTTTCCCCGATCGCTGCGGGATACGGTTTCTCCCAAAGGTGGCCTTTCCGCGCTCACTGTCAATCCCACCTTTGTCCGCCTCGCGTTCCCACGGTGCCGGCCTCGTTACCATGCTGCCGGCCTTTGCTCGCTGGCTGTCTGTAATCCAAGATATTGTGTGATTGGGTTATGCCATTAACCCTTTTCGTACGCATCAGGACATTCAATTAAGCCCGGCAGGAGAAGCAGATTGAGGGGGAGGGCCGTCTGGTGGGAGGCACAGCCCATTTCTGGTGGGAGGGAAGCTAGAAAGTTTACAAGGATAATGATGACAGCAACCAGCGAGCACTGTCAAAATAGCACGTCCTTTCAGAGAACCAGAGGCGCTTTTTGACAGGCAGCTTTCTCCTCTCTCACTTTGTAAAATTTTAAATGCTGGGAAAGAATGCCTCCTTTTTCTCCCGATTCCTGATGCAGCTACTAAGCCCCGGAATAAAATGTGTGTGCGGGTGCTATTATTCAGGTGTCTGCTCTTTAAACACCTCCTGTTAACGGGGTGCAGCCTGATCTTGCAGCGTCCCAAGCTGTCATCCCTCGTGTCCTTCTGTCAAACCCGAGCACGTCAAGGGCTTCTATGGGGAACAGTCCTTCCTCCGGAAGCTATTTCTCCCTGGGGCACCAGGCAGAGGGGAAGGAGAGCAGGGCATCCACGGGCGTGGCCTCAGGCAGCCTCCATTCTGTGGCTCTCTGCTCTGCCCCTCATCCCCGGGATGGCGAGAGCTGGTCAAGCTGTGCGCTCAGTCCAGCACGAGAGGGCGCGGCCACCGCACAGGCCCTCTGGCTTCCGTCCGTGTGGGGCTTTCTTTCAGGCTGCAGGGCCCCAGATTTGGAAAAGAAGTACTGAGCCGGAAAAGATTTTCTTAAATTGAGGCCTTTTTAATGTTCCTAAATATTAACACTGCCACACTGAGTGTCAGCTCAGTGACTCTGGATATCCTAAATTTGTGAATAATTGGCAATTTGTAAAGAGAGGGGCACATCTGAAGGCCGCCTACTGTGCAGGTGCTGGTGCTGAGCCCTAGGAGGTACCGTGGGTGTCCCCCTCCGCGGGTGAGAGATGTCTCCGGAGGAGCTGCGGGCATGCCCGGTGTGGGCACCTCCAGCTGGAGTGTGGTCCAGAACCACGTCCGGCCCAAGCGCACTCCTCAGTCTTGGTTATGGCAAACACGGATGAAAAAAATAAACCCACGAAATTCAGGGAAATCGCACTAGGTTAGGTCACACTCAGAGGTAATTAAGAATCTACCTCTGCTCTGACAAAGCAACTTGGATGTCCTCATGTGCTCTTAGAGACAGGCTAGACTGAAGAGGTGCCGTTCGAGGGTCTGGGAACCACAACTCGTAACACATCCCAGCCCTTCGCACGGCCTTTGCTGTGTCGCCCTGTGTGGTTCCATTTCCAGGAGTGGCTGCTGTCTGTGGGCCCAGCCCAGGCTCCATGGGAGCCCCGAGCCTGGCCCTGGGGTGCACAGAAGGCTGAAAGGAAACTGTTTGCGTGACGGGTGTGCCCTCCCCACATGAGAGCCTGGGAAGCCACCTTTTACAAGTTGGTCGCTTATCTCACAAACCCTCCGTTCTCGCTATTAATTACAAAGTGTCCAGTCCCAGTGAGCATTTCGTCACCACGTAAAAGGCACAGGAGCGCCCAGGATCTCTGCCCACGATGCCGATAATGGCTCTTCTCGCCCAGAGCATTTCATCTCTGGGAAGGAAGCTCCCCGCGGCCTGCGGGCACTCAGACCCTATGTTCCCTGTCAACCTCCTTCCAGTCTGGGATGACACCGTGTGTCTGCTGGACAGAAAAGAACAGGAAAGGCGGGGCCTTCCCGGCGGATCTGAGCCGGCAGAAAAGGCAGTGCTTGGGGCCACGCGGCCCGTCTCTCGTTGGCAGTGTGTGCGCCTGAGTCCTTGTCTCCTCACCGCCCAGAAGCAACAGGACACCCCCGACCCTGGACGGGAAGCTCGGGGCAGAAACGACGGCTCAGTCGCTCTCAGCGGCGCTGGGAGAGCCGTCGGCCAGCCTCCAGCTGCCCTGGGCACACAGCAGGCATCGGGGGGCCAGGCCGGCAGAATGTGGGAGCAGATGCCAGGGTGTGGCCCGCGGGCTTTGTCTGGGTGACCGACCAGGAGACGGTGCTGCGGCTGTCGCGGCTCTGCAGGGAAGCGCACAGCTGCTGGTCTGTCTGTAAGGCCACGCAACTGAAGGGGCCAGAAGTCCTCTCTCTGTGAGTACTGGCTGCACACGCAGGTGCACAGCAGCCCGGGAGAACAGGGAGCACAAGTTTCACCCCAAGTCAAGTCGAGGTCCCCACGGCCAACACCAGGGGGATGGGGAGCTGGGAGGGGAGGGCTGTCTCCCTCCCCTCAGGGGTCAGACCCTACCCTGCCCCGCACTGAGGCCCTGCCTGCCGGTGGGGGTGGGGGGGTGGTCTCCCTGGAGCCCAGGGGCCTTAACCCTCTGAACAGATTTCTGCCAGATTTCTCAGCTCCCGACGCCCCCAACGCCCCCGACGCCCCGCCCCACGCACACGCAGGCGCACTCACACGCACCCATCCACTAGTGTCGGTGCTGAGCTGCAGGCAGTCCACCCGCCTCATTCCTGCTCGCGTCTAGTTGCACAGGTATCTCCCCCTTCTGCCCCTAGGAGGGAAAGGCTCGGGGCAGAGGATGAGACAGAGAGGGCGGGAGGTTCTACTACACGACCTGACCACTCTGGCCACCAGCATCCCCAAAGCCAGGCCGGCGCAGGTGACCCTGGCGCAGAGAGGGTCTCAGCTGCACAGCCCCTCAGGTGTCCCCACTCCCCTGCTGTCCATCCTAGAGGTGGGCACGTTGGCTGGGGTCACAGGCTGGGGACCCGGGCCGTCAGCCTCTACGCCGGGAGTGGAGGAGATGCTCAGAGCTGACACGGTAAAATCCTCTTGTCACAGTAATGGGGGACTAGGGGGACCCCTCCGCCCACCCAGAGGCCCTGTGTGCTTCTGCTCGTCTCCCACCTTCCACTGGCTATTCAACACCATCGGCTGGACCCAGGGTGGGAGGCCAACTGCCCCGACCCAGGATCCGGATGCCCTTTCACACTCGGGCCTAGGGAGTACAGACCAAACCCAGAACCCAGACCAAAATCTGGCCTCTGACTCAGGCTTTGTTTCTCACCTGAAAGACAGAATCCTCCCTTAGAGTTGGGAGTGATTTAGTCATGGGCGTTGCCTATGGGGGTGGCTCTTGAAGAGGCCACCAGGTGGGGATACTGAGGCAGGGGCCCCTCTTTACGGCCCCCAGTGGAGAACGCCGCTCGCAGATGTCCGCGCACACGGGGGCAGCCTGATGTGGACACCCTGCAATGACCTTGAGGTGCCTGTTTGTGGAGAGGACATGGCAGGCGCCCTGCTGCTCTCTGCTTTGGAATTGGTGCATTTCCCTCTGCTTTACTTTTCTACTTTGAGAGCTGCCCGTCCTGGGTTTTGTTAAGGCAGAGTCTGCTCATCTTTGCTTTTCCAAGACTCCGTCTCGTGATGGAGAAGCAGCTTTGCCACAGTCATTCCCGAGCCACACAGAACCCACAGCCCGTGTCACCCCGTCCCCTGGGCAGGAGCATGCCTGCCCACCACAGGCAGAAAGGCCTGGACGTGGCTCCACAGAGGACCCTGAGAAACCATCCACCCCAAGACCTGGTCTGTGGACCACGGAGCTTTCCCACTTCCCTTAAGGGTTCTTAGAATTTATCTAAAGAAAAATAATTCTTGTTTACTTAACTTTTTAAATGTTCCTGTTGGGCACACTTTACTTTTAAGAAAAGGGTTCAGAGTCTTAACTCCAAAGACTCAGAGACCAGTCCTAGGAATGCAGGGGCCCCAACAGGCAGTGGGCAGAAGGGGCAGGCCCACTGCATGCCCTGAACTGCGGAAGGTCCAGGACGCCGGGCAGGGCCAGGTGACCTCCCATGAGGGGTGCACAAATCAGCCTCCGACTGTTGACTAGACTTTGTACCGTGTGTGGAAATGACTTCATCCATCCCAGGGCCTTCCAAGGTGTGAAGGGGAATTATTTCATACGACCATTGTTGAGTGGGAGAAACTGAGGCACAGAGAATGGGTAAATCTCCCAAGACTGTGTTCAGAGCCACTTTCAGAAGAAAACCTTTGGTTTCCATGAGACCCTGGGGCTTTCCTTTCTATGTCCGATTTCTTTTTTTTTTCTTTTTTTTGCAGTACACGGGCCTCTCACTGCCGTGGCCTCTCCCGTTGCGGAGCACAGGCTCCGGACGCGCAGGCCCAGCAGCCATGGCTCACAGGCCCAGCTGTTCCGCGGCATGTGGGATCCTCCCAGACCGGGGCACGAACCCGCATCCCCTGCATTGGCAGGCGGACTCTCAACCACTGCGCCACCAGGGAAGCCCCCAATTTCTTTTTTAATTAAAAGCCTCATAGCTTCTCCCATGACAGTGAGGCCCGTGCTCTGACACTCCTTCTAAGAGCTGTGCAGATGTTCAGGTTCAGACGTCCAAGGTAAAAGGGGAAAGAAAGGAAGCGGGTGGATACTGGTGCAGGCACGCCCTGTAGTAGCTCGGCCCCAGGGAAGGGACGGATGCAGAGGGAGGTTCTCAGACCGACAGTCGTGAACGATTGCTCTTTGTTTAGAATAAAATTAAAATGAAGCTGAAGCCAGCAGACCCTACCTGGATTGGGACCAGATAACAGCTTGTTCCTACAGTGGAGCCGGGGTCTGCAGGTCCAGACGCTGTTTCTGTATCTTTCCCTGGCTTCCTGCACCCGGGGCTGCATGGCTCCTGCCTTACCGTGGACGCCTCTCATCTGGAAAACAACATAATGGAACTAAGATATACAACTACTTGTCTGGGGTAGAGCGCGAGGAATATCACCCGTCTGATCCACAGCCCCCCGCAGGTCGATGTAACCGTGGCCCTTGTAAGATGAGTATCCAGCCGGAGAGCATCATTTCACGCGAGTCCCGGGCCCCACTGCCATCCACGCACGAGGGGACATGCTCCTTGCGCCCTCCACGGGACCCACAGGCTCTTCGTTTAGGCCACATCCGAGAGAGCCCAAGAGCTCCCGCAGCTCTGGCTCTGGTCCCAGCTGGGTGATCCTCCAGGCAAAGGGCGAGCGTGTGAGCCGCAGGGGACTCACGCATCAGCAGCCGGGTCAGCGGCGGGACGGCTGCAGCCCAAAGAACCAGGAGACGCCAGACTCCCGGCCACTCCCTTCCCCGGAGAGGCTCCCAGTGTCCTTGCTGCGCTACTTGGAACTCGCGGCCAGTCGTGCATCAAGCGCTCATGTCAGGGCGTCCATGTGGGGAAGCCCTCGGCAAGCACACAGCGCCACTTGCCACGCTTGAAGCCTCCTGGTGCTGTGGCGTGTCGGCCCCAAGCTCAGTGGCCTGGACAGCCCCGAGGAATGACATGCGTGTCTCCAGGGACAGGCCGGCCCACCATATGAGAAAGGCCCCAACCCAGGGCTGGATGCTCAGGAGACCTCGGAGAGGCTGGAGGCCAGCCCACAGCAGGCCGGGCCGTCCCCTCACCATGAGGCACCCCCCCGGGCAGCCTCTGCACGTTGGGAGTCTGTCGCAGCCAACAGCCTTTCAGATCTGACCCTGGGGCCTCGGAGAGCAAAAGTCACCCCGAAGCTGGATCCCACTGGTGGGGCAGACGTTCGTTGTGGGGAAAGCCAGGAGCACCTGCTGCCGCCCTCACGAGCACCCATCCTGTCCGTTTATCCAAGGAGCCTCTCCATCCCCGTTCAGACCAGGGAAGTGGACACCCTGGCAGAGGCAGAGCCACGCTGGGGTCCGCTCTGCGCCGAGCTGCAGCCCAGCCCCCAGGTGATAACAGCAGTTGAACAAACACATTTTTAAGATGGCCTTTCTCCAGCCTTCTCCCACTAGGGCAGCGTTGGCATCTCAATCATTCTCCCACTAGGGCAGCGCTGGCATCTCAATCATTCATCGGCTGCATTGATCAGTTCAGTGTGTGTACCAGAGTCTCTGTTAAAATGACCACTTGACCCTAAACCAGCTTCCTGGAAACCGGGATCTGCAGCCCCAGGTCCACCTGCTCGTCGAGGGGCACGTTCAAGCTTCAGCAAAAGAAGATTTGGATAAAGGAAAGAGGGAGGTCGGGTGGATTCACACTCAGCCTTGGATCAGACCCCAGAGGCTGAAACTCAGATGCACCCCTCCCCCAGGTTTAAGTGCTGAGTGAGACCTCACCTTGCACAGAGCACCCTCAGCCTGGCTCCCTGGAAATCAGATCCACAGGCCCCGACACAGGGACAGAAACAAATCAGCCCAACCCTAAGATCCATCAGGATATAAATCTGTCTCTACACCGACAGGACAATCCACGGAGATGGCATGATACCTTCCGACCTCCTGCTCTCACGGAGGGGACAAAGGCACTGAGGAAATGCAGAGGTGAAGCCTACGTGGCTAGTGGCCTTTGGATACAACAGGCACCAGGAGTTCAGGTTCTCTGTGTGACCCTAAGAAGTGTCACTCTGTCCTGTGTTGCCTAAACCCAAAGTGAAGATTTAAATTCTCTGCCCAGTATGTTCTTGTAAGACACTGCCAGATTCTTAGTTGAAATTTCCAAGAGAACCAAAGTGTAATCTCACCTGTTTGCTGCACCCAAATCCTTATGCAAGGAAACCACATAGCTGTGCCAGCTTCCAACCTCCCCTACCCTGGGTCTCAGCCTGAGCTCCAGGACACAGAACTGTGACTGTGGTGGGGACGGCCTGGGACAGCCGTCATCTGTAGCGGAGGACAGATGCCCTGCCAGCCAAGTGCAGCAGAGAAGCCAGGATAATGCTTCTGGGAAAGAAGCATGGTGGAAACAGCATGACCACACGGCCCCTCGCAGACCACAAGTTGAGCAAGCCTGGGACATGTCTTACAATGCCAGTTATTTTTTTTGCTGTGTGTGGCCGAGGTCATGAATCTTATAAATCTGATACAGAGAAAACCTGATACAAATACAAGTTCAGTACTTTTCACCTTCTAAACTTCTTGATCACATACAAATTCAATAAGTGCCTAATATGTGCCAGGAATGTGCTAGAAGCAGAGAAAAGAGATGAAAGACACGTCAACCCCAGAGAAGTTTGCAGACTGGAGAGGAGACTGACACCAGAAGAAGGAGTAACATCTTCCAGGAGGAGGTGCTGTGAGCCGGGCCCTGAAGGATGAATAGGAGTTTTCCATGAGGAGCGAGCTGCATTCAGTATCACTGCAGGTAGAGTGAGAGGAGGGGACAGACCAGGTGAACGTGATTTTATCCTGCAACCAATGAGATCACTGAAGCTTCTGATGGGAGATGACCCGCCCAGAGTGGCAGGTTGACCTTTACTTGGAGTTCCCCGAGGAAAAGCACAGCAGTAATGTAACCGTTCCAGGCAAATCAGCTGTGGAAGTACCAATGTGCCTCTAAGAGATACTCTAATTATCACCTACTGTTTCTTTTGAAACCACGTTAATTTTCCTAAAATTTTCTCTTCCTTCCTTCTACTATACTTAAAATAGTAAGCTGCATTTTTTTAAAATATATTTTATGTCAAAAGCTTTTTAGCTTTTCACTACTTTCCACAGCCTCCCCCCAACTGAACAGAAACACTGAGATTTGGCTAAATCTGCCCTTCGAAATGGGCCCACGTGGTGGATGTAGACCTGCAGGACCACCCTCCAGCCAGGGACCCAGACACCGGATGGGAGGGGAGCACGTGTGGCAGAGAAGTGGAGGTCCCCTGGCTGCTCACAAGAGGCCCAGGGACCACCTCCCTCCCAGAGCTGCTCTGGAGAAGCTGGGGAAGTCACTCCAGCCCTCTCGCTTCCTAAGGCTGCTGTCGGCTCAGAGGCTGGCTTTCGTCTGAGACCTGCCCATCCCTGGGCATTGGGAGGCACCTCTGGGAGGCTGGCCTCTTCCCGCAGAGGCAAGAACACCCTTGCAATTCCATCAGGAGAAATGATGTCTAGATATGCCATCATAGAGACAGCAGTTACACGTTTGCTCTATGTCTGTGTCCAGGAGGGGAAAGGGGGGAGGGATGAATTGGGAGATTGGTACCGACATACACACGCTACTATGTATAAAATAGAGAACGAATGAGAACCCGCTGTACAGCACAGGGAACTCAGTGCTCTCTAGTGACCTAAATGGGAAGGAAATCCAAAAAGGAGGGATGTATGTACATGTGTGGCTGATTCACTTTGCTGTACAGCAGAAACTAACGCAACATTGTAAAGCAACTGTATTCCAATAAAAAAAAAAAAGAGAAACAGCAGTTACATTTTTAAATTACACATTTACGCAGCCTAGCAGGAGGGTGCCACCACTATGCTTTTCTCCATGGAGGGCAATCAGTCCATCAGCATTTATTAAGCACCTAATATGCCAGCAGTGCAGTGAACACTTGAGATTAAACGTAAAAATAAAATAAGCCCCCCACCAAGGAATCATCATCTCACAGGGCAACAACTCCAGGGCCGGGAGAACCTCGTCCTTCAAGACGAGGTGGGTGAACCACAGGGTGCCTAAGCGACTGTGGACCAGCCAGTCACTCAGGACAGACGGACCAAGAGTTCGTGGTGGTCTGAACCGGGCGGCTTCCTGGGGATTGAGCCTCAGAGGCCCTGGGGAGTGGGCTGTAAAGACAAGGCCAGGAAGGTCTGTGCCTGGGAAGCTTTGGGAAGTGAGCCCAGTGGCTCCAAGCTGAGGGCGACTGGAAGGGCCCCCAGACAGGGGCGCGAGGAGCCTGTGCGGGGAAGCAGCACAGAGGTGGGGGCTGCCTGGTCCCCAGGAAGCTCTTCATCTGCTCAGAGACTGGCCAGCAGGGCTCTCTGCAAGATGGTCCCTACAGCTGACTGGGGGCAGCCGGTGGGCTGCCCTGAGGCCCAGGATGTCTGAGGACGGAAGGCTGGGAGCCCCTGGTGTTCCGGGTGGCGCTTGGGCCCCAGTTCTTCAGTCTCTCTGTCTCTTATCATCTATCTGTCTCTGTGTCTCTGTCTCTCCTTGTCTTCCAGGACAGGAGAGACATCGCCAGACCCCAGACTGCAGGGCAGTTGTCATGGCTCAGACGTGCATCCTGGGCAGTCCTTGACCTGTATTTTCTTATCTGTGAAATCCTACCTTCCTCGTAAGTTTGCTTTGAGGATGAATACATCGGCATATTTAGATGCTTTGCCCAATAGATGTAGCTCTTGTGATCATCATCATTGTTCAGCGTCTCTCTTCTGAAGCTGCTCTTTATAGGATAGGGTCAGAATGGAAGTTTCCCAAAACTCAGCAGGGCTCTCCATCACCTCGAGAAGTGACAGCGCTCGGCCTTCTAATCCTGGAAGACTAATAAAAGGTGCTCTTCAGGTTAATAAAGCCGTGCCCTGGAGAGGCCGACCTTAAGCACGAATGTGATCAGGGCTGCCCAGCACAGCTGACGCCTCTCTTTCAATTATTTGCCAGAAATGAGTTCTGACCACCACTGGCCCTTGTGTCTGCCAAATGCCCCTTAAAAGCAACAGGCAGACTCACGGTGCAGGAAAGTCGCTCCCTAGAAATAGACCGGCTGCTTCAGAGAGAAACTTCTGAAGGCCAAGTTAAGCCCAGCCAGTAGCAGACGCCTAAAATATCTCACCTTGTGTCACTATAAATCAGTGCCTCAGCCCTGCTGGAGCTGCACCCGCCACTTCTGTCACCTGTCACCCCTCCCCGCGGCCCCAGGGGTCAGCTTTGTGCTCTGGGCCATTTTCTCCCGAAACGAAGCTTCAGAGAAGGTCCTCGGGATGATGGCCAGATTTAGCAAATAAAAATGCAGGACGTACAATTAAGTTTTGAGTTTAAGATAAACAGGGTTTTTTTTAGCTTAACTTTGTCCCATGCAATATTTGGGTCACACTTTATAGTAAAAAATTTCTAGTTCATCTGAAATTCGAGTTTAACTGAGCCTCCTATTTTTATCCGGCAGCCCTGCCCTGTGAGGCCTTTACAAACAGATTCTCATCGGTCTGGTGGGGTCCCACCTCCAGGTGAAGGTGAACATAAGATCTCACGAGGCCCCCGGATCCCTAAGACATTGCACTTCCTTTTCCTTCAGCAAACATTAAACTGCACGGCTTGTAGAGAACGGCACAGCTCAGGCCAGGAAGATCTGTTGTCTAAGTTGGCATGACACAGGCCGGGAAGTGAGGTCCCAGTGTGGGGTGGCCCATTGAACGAGTGACATCTGGCTGAGCAAAGACCACACACCCTGCACTTTGTTTCCGGACTGGAGGAGGCCAGTTCCAGGAGTGGAACCGAGACCGCAGAGCACTGAGGGCCCTGCCACCGAGACCCTTGGGGCTGGAGAGGGGCTCCCCACCTGGAGCCCTGTCCTCTGTGGGCCCAGCCTGCTGCCTGTCGGCTTCCCTCCCAGCACAGAGGAATGCCACAGGTTTGCAGGCTGAATCGTCCTGGGTCCCCAGGCCAGTGTGTGTGCCGCCCCATCCAGCGTCTGCCTGGGTCACGCTGTCGTGACGCGTGGACACCATTGCTGCCTGAAAAGACACTTGACTTGTTTACCAGACCCTGTCGGGCAGGGGGTGACTCGGCGTTCCTGTGGGGGGGGGGGGCTTCCCTGGAGTGACTATGAACCAGACACGGGCCAGGCCTTTGTCCCCAGGGTCCACAAGGACTGTCTGCTGGGCAGTGTCACCTCAGGAAGCCCCTCTGAGTGACTGTCCACCCTTTTCACTTTCACTATTCTATTCTAGGATGCCTGCTGTGGAATAATTAGAGGAAGAAGGTAATTTAAACAGAAAGAACATCGTTTCCTGAATCCTGCACTGATCAGCTGTGAACCCTCCCCCCACCACTTCCACACGGAGGACACGCCAAGCGTGGCAGGTTCTGGGGGCTTCCTCTCCTGCCTGCCCTGCGGTGGAGACGGCACTTCTGTCCCCGTCAAGGCAAGGTTTGCTCATCTACGTCAGACACTCTCGCTGGCAACATGTCTGGTGTCAACGTGGGGCGGGGGACAGGTGGTCAAGGTTGTGAAGACCTGCTCCTCAGGAGATGGTAAGCTAAAGCCACCAGAGTGGACAACGCGACCTCAGATAAGATCCTTGCTCTGGCCCTGAATTTAATCCACCCACAGTCTACAAGCTGATAAGGTTCCCAGGCCTCCTGAGAGACAGGAAGCCCCGCTTCTAGCTTGTCAGGTAAGGACAGCTGCCCTGGCACCTGCCCTAACTCGGCAGGGAGAGTAGAGGGGGCTCCCGCCGACAGGAAGGTGCCAGAGCCTTGGGAGCTGCTGAGACCCGGATCCAGACTCCGTGGGAAGATCGGTCCCTGAAGAGTGTCCGCCTCTGACTCACACTCACCCCTCGCAAGGACGCTGAGAAGAAGAGTACCTATTTCCTGACTGTGTCTCCCGAACAGTAGGAAGGTTGATGGGGTGTAATCTTTTGCATACTTTAGACATGTTGGAAGAAAGACAGAGGTAGGTTATGATTGGGAAATCTATTATATTCTAGAACTGCTAGCCCCACTCACTAAAATACTGGCCCCGAGGAGCCAGCAGCCCCGGGAACGTTGGTTTTGAAGAAAAGAAGACTAGAGGCAGGAGTCAGCAATCCTTTCTTAATTCCGGATCCCTCTTCCTCCTCCTTTTACTTCTTCCTTCTCCTCCATTTTTCTTCATGGAAAGATGTGCGCAAGGTGTCGACACACCCCGCCAGGCCCTCACTGCTGCCTCTGTCCTTTCCTTGTTGCCACTCTAAGGTCCAGTGGTGCTCGCTGCAAACAGTGGACGAGGGTGCGCGTGTTTGCGGTGACGTCATCCAACTGGAAACCAGGTCCGGGCTCCACGCGGTCAGCTGCTGCCGTCTGTCCCGGATCCTGGACATGGCGGGGCTTCAGAGCCCCTGGCGAGCACAAAGCAGTGGTCTGGTTCACCACAGCGCGGCAAAAATAAAACCCCATGACAATAAGTGACCAAATCAAAATAGAATTTCTTTTTTTGGTTCATCGCTGCCACACCAAGACCTATCTTCAGAATCAGCTGACACAAGTGCTCGAACACCTGGTCCTGCCCTGTTCCCGCCCCCGAGAATTTAGGTGGGACAAGGGGCAGCATATGTGTCAGTCCACCTCCTGAAGCACCGGCACAGAGGACCAGCGCCTGTGCCAAATGCCATGAAGCTCCCAGGACGGCTGACACTCAGTCGCTGCCCTGGAATTGCCGGCCAGGCACAGACGCAGACCTGCACATGGCAGCACGAGGCCGATGTAATTGCTGAAGGGTTTTAGGCAGAGAGGGTTTTTACCTGGGATGTCAGCAAGCTGTCCTGTAAGCTTTTTACCACTTGGGATTTGGTCTGAGCCTTGAGAAATACATAAAATTGGACCCAGTAGAGAGCTCTTTTTTCTGGATGGCAGAAATGAAAGTGATGAGAATTAATACTAAGCACGCTTCTACTGAGCATTTTTTTTTTTTTTTTTTTTTTTTGCGGAACGCGGGCCTCTCACCGCTGTGGCCTCTCCCGCTGCGGAGCACAGGCTCTGGACACGCAGGCCCAGCCGCTCCACGGCACGTGGGATCTTCCCAGACCGGGGCACGAACCCGCGTCCCCTGCATCGGCAGGCGGACTCTCAACCACTGCGCCACCAGGGAAGCCCCTACTGAGCATTTTACATGTGTTTATCCATTTAACCTCACGGCAACTCTAGAGAGGGCTATCACCCCCTTCCTCAGGTGGGGAAACTGCGGTTAAACACCCCGGCCGAGGTGAGGCCATGCCCAGAGCAGGTCTGCCTGGTCCAGGGCCCCTGCTGCAGGCAGGCCGTCGGCACACGAGCCAGTCAGGCCTACCTGCTACCACTGTCATTAAATGCTGGTTCTTGTGGGTCTAGGCCCAAGACCTAAGGGAAATAAAACACTTCAGCTGCCAAGAGCCGGACCTCAGTGAATATCACAAACCAAAGAGCTTTCTTGCTCCCAGGCACCTCATGCCACGTGGAGAGCTGGCCGCCACCCACAGGAAGCCGTCCGTGATCCCATATCTCGTCATATGTTGGGGCAGAAGCATTAGTTGGGGAATTTCCGTGAGTTTCCCAAAGCTCTGAGTCCTAACGTGACTTTGTAAAAGTGGGTGAATTCTGGGCGCCTGAGGCTCCAGGGGGCAGGATGGACAGACAGACACCTCCTTTCCACGCCCCCCAACCCCCAGGAAGCTGACACACCAGCAGGAACTGAGCCCCCAATGAATCCAGGAAGAGGATGGCACAGGCTCCACCCACCCAAGTCGACCATCCGAGAGGTGAGAGTTGTCATGGGGACCCCAACCTACCACCCAGACTGCACAAATGTGCTAAAACAGCGTCTTTACTTTTGGTGGAATTCTATCAAATCGCGTTGGTACACAGGTCATCCAACACTCACCAGCTGCTCTCTTTGGCAATTAAATATGCCTTTGATCAACAAAATGGTAAAACACACAAACATAAAAATGAACATGGGCTCTATGGGGAAAACAATAAAAGGGGTGTTTGATGATGAAAAGATTGAGAATATCACCATCCTTGATAAGTTCTGATAACACGAGAGAGCCTGAGGAGTTAGAGCAACATTGAAAAAGGGGTCACTCATCACGGAACAAGGTCGACCAAACTGATCGGAAAACCATTACTGTTCTACTAGATGAAGGTGAAGGAAAATTATAACTCAGTGAGAGAACAGCCCAACTCGCTCATGATCAAATAGTGTAATTAAAATGATTGCTTACCCGTTATGGTATAAAATCTCCTTGATAAGTGTGTTGTGGTAAAGCAGGCGTCCCATACATCAGGGGCGCGGAAACTGGTCCCGTCTGGGGGGGAAGACATTTGACATTTGGCGATGAGTGTCGGGAACAGAATCCGCTCAGGTCCTTTGACTCAGTAACCAGTGTGGCAAGTGGCAGGAGCTGTTGGCCAGTGTCATTACAGTAGCAAGAATTTTCTAAATAAACCCTTTATGGAGTATTAAGTAGCCTCTTAAAATGATGGCCTTGAAGACCACGTAGTAACACAGAAATTGCTGATAATACAATGCTGCTTAAAAATAGCAGGACAGGGCTGCCCTGGTGGCGCAGTGGTTGAGAGTCCGCCTGCCGATGCAGGGGCCACAGGTTCGTGCCCCGGTCCGGGAGGATCCCACGTGCCGCGGAGCGGCTGGGCCCGTGAGCCGTGGCTGCTGAGCCTGCGCGTCCGGAGCCTGTGCTCCGCAACGGGAGAGGCCACAACAGTGAGAGGCCTGAGTACCCGCAAAAAAAAAAAAAAAGACTGGGCAAGGCCTGGAGAAAAGCCAATTAAAGGACGACCAGAGATCAGTGTGGAAACATGCCATTCTTGTTCCTTGGAAAACATCGGAAACTTGCCCCCAGGGGAAGGGAGGCGTGGCTGGCTCGCAGCTGGGAAGGGGCCTCATCGGTCTCTGGGCCCTCGAGATCTGGGCGAGGAAGGAAGAGGGGCTGGTGCGTGAGGATTCCCACCCAGGCCCAGGCGTGGCCGGGGGGCGGGTGAGAATTCCAAACTTGCAGTTTCCTTGCTAGCGTGTGAGTGGCCACAACCTCTCTCGTGCGCAAGAGGTTTCGTGACCTTGAGGTGCCCAGTCTCCGGTCCAAGTCTTGGCGTCCAGCTGTGCAGCACTTGCAGTGAGGGCTGCGGGTCAGAAACTCCAGACCGAGCGTCGCTGCCTGTGAACCCTCAGAATGACACTTGAAGACTCCGACTCACGTCACACAGAGCTTCTCATGGACGAGGCCGTGGGCTGAGTCCAGAACCTTCTGTGTGCCGGGGTGGAGTCCCACCTGAGCATCTCCGTAAAAGGAAGAAAGTTCTCGGTCTACCGTGGAGGACTGCACCCTCTCCCTCATGTCCATCTGCCACACTGCAGTGCCAGCAACACGAAGTCACATCTTCAGAGAAGCTTTAAGTCAACGGCACGTCACAGCTGCGAGAGCTGCAGCAGTGGCAGCAGCAAACCTTCCCGACGTGCTGCAAACGAGGGCCCTCCTGGCACAGGCGGTCCCAACGCCCCTGTAGTGGAATCGCATCAACCCAGACTGGCGCTCTGGTCCACCCGTGCTCGATGGAGTGGGAGCTTTTATTCCAGCTTGTTTATCATCTGTATCATCCGTTCAAAACAAGGCAGACACTTACTGGGTAGACAGTTACAAACCTGAGTCTGAGCCACCACGGTGCCCACTGCCTCACGCCCTGAGCGGTCACCTCCCACCGGGCCCCTGCTCCCCCACGGGCGCTGAGGCCCCTCCGTCGACTCCGTTCTCTGGAGTAAATCCTGAGGAAGGGTTGGGCCTTTTTCGGTAACCTGAACCTCATCATGCAACATCCGTTCTCAGGATCTCCCATACAGAACACGCTTCACTTCTCTGAGCTCAGTTGGGGCATCTTGGGTGTCTGTGCAATTTCAAAAGGAGAAGACGATGCGCTCTCACCGGGGACAAAGCTGGCGGCCCGGTGACGGAGGAGGGGCGCATCAACCGCAGCGGAACTGCCGGGACCACGGGGCCGTTGCCGCCTTCTGAGCGACCTCGTGTTAGCAGCCGCTCCACAGCCCGGCTGCCCCCAGGCGACAAAGGTAGAAGGTGTCAGGGGATTTATTAACTATTCCCTGGCCCCCGAAACCAGGACTCGCAAACTTGCTCTGTACAGAGATTCGTGTTTCTCTGAGCTCTGGTACTGAAGTAATTGCCAAGTTTTTCCTGTCCTGTGCTGACCCCAGAAAAGAGCTTTTTCCCCACACGTTGCCATTCCGAGGCTTCTATCACCTACCAAAACAGCCGTGTGCACTTCCGTGGAAAGACCCAGCTGGGAGGGGGCAGGAGCGCCCCCCTGACGCTGTGCCCCGGGGCTCACCCTGGAGGCTCTGGGGCTGCAGGACTGACAGAGGATCTCAGAGCGGCAGGAGTCGGCCTCGGTCTCCCCGTCTGTGAAATGAGAGGCTTGGGTGTGTGGTCCCCCGCAAGGGGACCCCCCAGTCCTCGTGCACCGGGGCGGTTCTCTGAACACACGCGGTGTGGGTCCAGCCCCTGCCCAGAGCTGCCCTCAAGCAGGTCACCAAGCTCACGCCCCGTACCCCCAGGGGCCCCTCGGAGGGACATCCCAGCAGCCCCAGCTCCTGGGGGAGGGGCTCACCAGTCTGGAAACAGCGCATCCTCCTCAGCTTCCCTTTCAAAACTGGCCTGTTTCCTTGGCGCTCTTGGGAAGACCAGGCAAAGAAGGCCTGACGATTCCACAGGAGGAAAATCAGTTTCATTAGTGCATTTACTGGACATTATTTCACTTCAAAAAGTTAGTTTAAATCCCCCAGAACACAGTGGTTAGGAGGGCAGGGGAGGGGGAGTGGCCGAATGGAGTTGGGGGAAGCGCCAGCCCAGCAGGCGGACAGGGGGGCTTTGCCGGCCGCTCCCGCCCCCCAGGGCAAGGCTGCGGCAAGACCTGGAAGCAAGTGCTGGGCCAGCTCCCGGCTGACCCCGTGTCGCCAGCTACGCGCCCAGGTTGGGCCCAGGGGCTTCCGTCAACATGATCACTTTCTTCTTTGTTTTTCAAAGAGGTCAAAGGTCAGGGGCTGAGGGCTGGAGAGACTAGGGCTTCTGAGATGTGGTTTCTTAGAAAACACCCCCCAGGAAAAAATACTTCTGTCATGAAATATCAATGCTGACCAGGTGTCACTGGTTTTTTTTTTGCACGTGTCCCTTAGCAGCTGGCAAGAATATCAGCTCAAATTATTGGCCATGAACACACACTTTCTGTCTCCAGATAAAGGGATTTGAAATCCTATTTGTCAGTAAGGGATGGTGAAAACTGTGGAATGGATTTTTCTAGACCAAGAGAAAGGTGACTTTCTTCCCTGCTGCCTAGACATGGTCCCGAGGGACCAGAGGGCTGCTCAAGCCTCCCGCCTCATCCCCGGGATGAATCCCACATCCACCAGCAGGTCCTTCAGCAGAACCAGAAATGAGGGCCATTGTTACCGCCTGTTCTGTTTTGGGATCTTGTAGGCATAAGGCCAATCTCCTTACAATTTAGAAGCTCCCGGTCATTCCTGTGGTGTCTGTTGGTGTCCAGTCTAGAACATTCTATCATGCATCTACTCACATAGACTGTCTTGGGGTGTTTTCCTCGTTTCATGTACAGCTTCTACGTCTTGTCTTTTCTTGTGTTTTCTATTTCATTTCTACTCCCTGGGTGCTTTGAACAAGTAGGTCCTCAGAAAGTCCTCACTGAGGAAAATTTCAAGCAGACAACGCCCTTTTAGAAGCCATTTCACCAATTATAATGACTGTTCTATAGTAGGTTAAATGATATCCCTCCAAACCCAGCACCTCAGAGCGTGACCTTGTCTGCAAACGGGGTCTTTGCAGGTAATTCAGGATGGAGGCGAGCTCATACCGGAGTGGGGCGGCCCTAGGTCCAGTGACTAGTGTCCTTATAATAAGAGGCGGAGAGACGCACAGGGAAGGGCCTGAGAAGATGGACGCCGCCCAAGCCAAGAGCGCCAAGGTGCTCACCGCCCCCCGGAGCCTCCAGAGGGGACCTGCCCCACCGACATCAGATTCTGGCCGCAGAACTGTGGGAGTCCACATTGCTGTCGGTTAAGCCCACCCGGCTTGAGGTACCGCGTTATGGCAGCCCCAGGAACTAACCCAGTACCCAGGAAGCATAGCAAGTTACAGCTGGTTCTAAGGGAAGCCGCTGCCCGCAAGGGAAGAGCCTGCAAACCCACCAGTGATTCAGAGTCGCATCCAGAATGGCCCTCAGGTCACCCCCTGCCCCCCCGGGAACCGCTGCAGCCACAAAGACCCCCAGGACGGCGCACCCCTGGGGGGCTGCCCTGGGGGGTGAACTGGGCACCACGCCGAGCAGGCTCAGTGAGGGGGGAGGCCACGGGACTGCCCAGGACCCCAGAGGGACATGTCCTCAGTAGAAGCCTCGGAGTTTGTGGCTTGAGCTGATTGGCTAGTTTCCCATCTCATTTTGAGTTGGTAAACAGCAGAAAAAGGCGAAAGACTAGACTCTCACTCTCCCACACCAAAGGAGCCCAGAGATTTTAGCTCACAGTCAAGGATGTGGCGGCTTGCTATTACCCACACAACACAGCACGGAGCCCAAGTCCTGCCCTGAATGTGATGCCCGGGGGCACCTGGCACTTGAACTCTGACAAGGTGAGCACACTCCTGGCTCTCGGTCTCACACATCCAACCCCACGGCACTGAACAGGTTAGAACCCGTGGTAAACAGGCAGCCCTGCTATTGCAAACACTGGAGAGCAGCCCTAGAACTTGGCAGGAAGAGTGTTTGCGACCCTCACCCTGAACGCAGCCGGTGTCGGGGCCGAGGCGTCAGGAGGGGAGTTCGCAGTCATCAAACCAAAGAAATAGCTAAAGTGACTTAATCGCGTTTGCAGGAGGCACACAAAAAGCGAGTGAGAAAATCGCGCAGAAATTCTTGGCATTTGGTGTCTCAGAGTCTAAGAACACAGAACCCAGCTAATAACAGAGACCCAGCTCAGCAAACACTGGGACCTGTTTTGTCTTTTGTGCACGGAACGCAGGACACTTCACAGCTGTCTCGTGGCCATAAACGCTCTGCCAGGAGCGCCAGAATCCCGTCTGCTCTGCTCATCCGGGCCCAGCACAAAATGGTGCTGCCGGTGGTGAGGGAGAGGGTGCCGTCTGCGACCCACCCACCTTCAGGACAGACCCACCAGGAATGTGGGAGCTGGAGGGGGCAGCCCGGGGAGCAGACACACCACCCACGAGCCTCACCCAGCACGCCTGTGCGTGATGCCCGTACCGTGTACATAGCTCTGCGGGGCGGTTTCAGCCTAGGAGACAACAGTCATCTCAGAAAGATGCCATGAAGAACCAAATGCCGTCTCAAAGCAACTGCAGGGGCTGCAGTTTAGACTCTCCCCAACCTGTCACTCCTCCAGCTCTGCTGCAGGTCTCAGGAATCAGCTTATAAATACTAAAGCTGTTGCTGTAAAAGAAAAAGCAAGAAACATTCCTGGAATATTTCAGAGCAAAATGCTTCTGCAAGCCCTTGGGTCCCCCACAGAAAACAGATTTAAAGAAGAAGTGCCGGGAACCGTAGCAGCTGCCCCAGCACCTGTTATTTATTCCCATCATTACTGTTCTCATGGCATTTTGGAAAGAACTGAGCGTTTTCCCTGAAGAAATACCCTGGGTTCTGGAGCACAGTTGACTGCACCCAACTGCTGCGGGGACAGAGGGCCCATGAGGTTCACCGCCGGCAGAAGCAGCCTCCCCCAGGCCACACAAGGGGAGGCCGTGGGCCATCCCACCCCTCCTGGCCCCCTCCCCTGCTTCCCTGCCCGCCCTGGGCCCGTTTCTGCAAGGACTAAGGTGTCACCTATCTGTAGTTTTCGCTCTCATAGAATAAACATCTGGAGCGAGGGTCTTCAGGGCCCTGGAGATGCTCTAAGGATCCCTCAGACCCTGGCCGCTACTGGAGCCAGATTCACTTCTCCCCGCGTCAGTCCGCAGGCCCCCTGAGGAGCTACATGCATACTCACTTCCTCTTGCTGCGGTAACAAATGGCCACAGACTTGGTGGCTCAAAACAGTACGAGTGTATCATCTTCCAGTTCTGAAGGGCAGAAGTCTGAGACAGGTCCCACTGGGCGAAGTACAAGTGTCAGCAGGGCTGACCCTTCTGGGGGCTCCAGGTGGAATTTGTTCCCTGCCTCGTCCAGCTCCTCGAGGACACCACATTGCTTGGCCCCTGGCCCCATCCTCCATCTTCCCATCTCTCTCGTCCTAACCTCTGCTTCCACCATCACCTCTCCTTCCTGCCTGACCCTCCTGCTGCCCCTTCCCTGTACGAGGACCCTTTGACTACGTCAGGCCACCCAGTAACCCAGCATAACCTCCCATCCCCGCGTCCTTAACTGATCAAAAAGGCAGGTCCTGTTGCCACAGGAAGCAACATATTCACTGGTTTGGGGGCCCAGGAGGTGGACAACTCTGAGCCTTCTTCTGTCCGCCACATCCTTGATCCATGTAATTTTTTAACGACCTCTTTGAATTGGATCGGTTTCTGTCATCCACGCCACTGACGCCCTTCACCCAGCCATTCACTGGGTTCTGTTTCTAGGACGCTGGGATGTAGAAAGGACAGCTGAGAAGGGATTCTTCCACCTACATCTTTCTGCCAATAATTTGTTCAACAGGTGTTGATGAGCACCTACCATGGAAGACGCCGGGCTCAGGGTGACCAGGGCCATGAGGAGGCCACAGGCGGGCAGGACACAGTCCTGAGTGCTGTGTAGAGTCCAGCCGCAGGGACAGAGCTTCCCAGTGGTCACGTCCTTCCTCCAGAAGCAAGGCTGGATCAACAAAGTCTCCCTCGGGTTGTGCTTTCTTGCCAGTTTTGTGGGAAAATGCACAAACAACACAAATCCCATTGATCTGAATGAGTGTCACATGCTAATTTGGAATTTTCAGTTCCTCAGTAGACCAGAGCAAGAAAGTGAAAGTGTAGCAAGAGGTCAAGACCTACTTGCTAGAACTTCCCAAATTTCTAGAGGTCGTTAGATTTCCTGCGGAGACGGCAGGTTGTCAGCGCTGAGTAGAGCCGGCGACCCAGGAAAACTGGGATCATCACAGTGTCTCAGCATCCGCGTCTGTTGTTCTGAGTCAGGCTTGGGCGGCCTGGGTCTCACGGCCACCTGACCCCTTGCGAGCTGTGGGACCTAGTGACTGAACATCTATTTGCCTTAATTTTTCCATCTCTAAAGCCCTTAACCCAGGACTGAGTGTCAGCGAGCTCTGGGTGAGGGCTGTTAATATCGCAGGTAAATTCTGGTCATTTCCAGGAGGGTAATCCCAGGACCCGAGGGACTTTGATGCTGGAAGGAAGACCTTGCTGAGGAGATTAGTCTGTACGTGTTCGGAGCTGGTGGCCCTGAGCCCAGCACACCTAATGGGTGGGTGGGCAGAGGACCCGCAGTGACTCCTCGCTACTGAGAAAGCCACACAGAGGCCCGGTGTCGCAAGGAGAGAAAAGAAGTTCCCCATCAGCCCCGTATCTCGGCCATGTTCCTCTCTTCCATGATTACTGGGACTCGGAGATAATGGGCACCAGAGATACAAAGCAACCAGAGCGTGCCTATCCGCAGAGGCCAGGCCCAGGGAGGGGATGCCAGCTTTATGAGACGTAAAGGAACAGGCCTCCTGGGCCATGGTGCAGAGCGCGGCACCTCCCCCGCAGAAGGGGTGGGTCTGCAGATGAGTGGGGACATACGGGAACCCCGGGAGAGGCCCTGTGGACCGGAGACAGGCAGCCCCAGCCTCCGTTTCCCTGCTGATAGGATAGAAATTGTGTCTCTCACTTAGAATCCGAGAACTATGGCAGCATGTTAAAAATCCTTTTCAAAAGGTGTTTAAATGTTGCCACTGGCCACCAGGAAGCTGTGTGATGGGGGAAGCTCAGAAACCTCTGAGATTTGGTCTCTCTGTTGGTGCTGTGACCTTGGGCTTCGACCTCCACATCTGAAAATAAGGATTAAATGACGTGCACTTGGTGCAGAGCAGGGACCCCAGTTCTGGGTGGACGTTTGAGGAGCGGATTGGAGGCTTGACCCTAAAGGGCAGGAGGGAGGCCTGGCCTCTGGCCGGCATCTGGGCCCAGGCAGGGCCCCTCTGGTACCACCCTCTGCACGGCCATCCAAGCAGCTGGCACGGCAGGCACGGAAGCCGCCTCTGCAGCACTGACGTCTGCCGTTTTCACTTCCGGTCCTGGCGAGACCACACGCCGGCAGTCACTGTCGTCCTGAAACTGTTTCCCTCTGGCCCCGGACACCAGTCAACTCACAACTAGAGTACCGTGCGATTTTCAGTGTCTCGCTCCTGAATCTCCTGTTTTTGCAGAGTAACGCTTTACTGACGCCAGACTCCTCAGCGCAGCGTCAGAAGGTGGTTCGTGATGACAGCCTAATTTAATCAGTGCGACCAGATCACTTGAACCCTAACGTTGAGTGGAGAATTGCTCCAACGCCCTCTCGCTGTGTCAGATGCCAAGAGCCTGGGGGCAGGTGTTCAGCATACAGGAACTCGAGCCGGCCTCCTGTGACAGTGACCTGCGTCCCCGCCTGCAGGGTGGCAACACAGAGATCCCACCTCGCTTGGAGCTGACGCCCGTGGCCGACGTGGGCCCGAGCTCCCGCCCGACCACTCCCCGGGCCCCTCGGGCTGTGGGCTCGGTGCCCGGCCCGTGCCCTGGCTGCAGGGACAGTGCCTCCCTTCCCCCCAGTGCGCGAGGGCTGCAGAAAGAGTAACCGGGTGGCCGGCGCCGCAGGGGCAGGACTTCTGGCCTCCAGCTTGTCTCCAGCTGCGACCAGAAGAAAAAACTGCCATCTGACTCTGCCGTCTGAGCTCAGGCAGGACGACAGGCCAGCAAACCCCACTTGTTTCTCTGTCCAGCGAGTGTTCCCAAGCTCTCCTGCAGCTGACCCTCCAGCAGAGAAGACCCAGTGCTGTGTCCCTGATGTCAGCTGACGAAGCTGCAGGCTGGGAGCTTTAACGAACGCCGCCACGGTGTCATGGGGCTTGTCCTCTGGGATTCCCACGGTGTCAGCAAACCCCAGAGGCAGCCACCTGGCTGACCTACGATGCTCACGGTGAGGTGTTCGGAGCTTCAGGCCCCAGAGGGCGGAGCAGTGGCGCCCAAGTGCTCCGATGTAAACTGAATTCAGGTGAAATGAACCAAGGCAGAACTCCTTGCTTTCACCAGGTGGTCTGTCTAAAAAGGTGTCTTTAGGTCTCAAGAACTTTTTAAGTTACGGCGGGTATGAGGGGCATGGAGCAAGGCCCAGAAGGGTGAGGCAGCAGTGTCGGGAGAGACACGATAGATGCGGTACCCAGAACTCCCGCTGGTTTGTGCTGCAGCGGGTGGCTTTATATTTTCTTTGCCAACAGCCGGGGGGGGGGGGGGGGGGGGGGGGGGCGGGGCGGGGTGGAAGCAGGTAAGGAGGGGCATGGCGGTCCTTTGTATCCCTGCTGCTGATTTGTAGAATTTCATTTATTCCAGTCAAACAAAGCTGCCCTCTGGGCCTCTCGCTGCCCCTGACCCCTCAGCCTGAGCCCCCATCCTGCCTCCCCACCTGGTCCCAACCAATCACCTCGTGACCCTGGTCTTGGTGGCGACTGATGAAAGTTTACGCAGACACCACGAGGAGCAGCCTGAGGAAGAGCAGGGACAACTGGGCTGCTTCCTAATCCCTCCGTGAAACCGCTTGGGAGACGCCGCCTGCTCCGCCGCTCCCATCCTCTTCTCCCAGCCGCACCAGAACTCCACGTCCACCAGAGGCCTGGCTCTCAACCGAGAGAGGGAGCAGTCTCCAGAAGCAGAAGGGGCGCAGTAGGCAAGGCACGGACGGCAGCCCCAGGGAGGCTCCAGGGGGTAGGCAGCAACGGGAAAAGGAAAGCAGAAAAAGGCCACCAGCATCTAGAGCAGGGATCAGCTTCCATGCCGGGGATCAGCATCCATGCCGGGGATCAACATCCATGCCGGGGACCAGCATCCATGTCGGGGATCAGCTTCCATGCCGGGGATCAGCATCCATGTCGGGGCTCAGCTTCCATGCCGGGGATCAGCTTCCATGTCGGGGACCAGCATCCATTCCGGGGATCAGCTTCCATGTCAGGGATCAGCATCCATGTCGGGGATCAGCTTCCATGCCGGGGACCAGCTTCCATGTCAGGGATCAGCATCCATGTCGGGGACCAGCTTCCATGCCGGGTATCAGCTTCCATGTCGGGGATCAGCATCCATGTCGGGGATCAGCTTCCATGCTGGGGATCAGCATCCATGTCGGGGATCAGCTTCCATGTCAGGGATCAGCATCCATGCCGGGGATCAGCATCCATTCCGGGGATCAGCTTCCATGTCAGGGATCAGCATCCATGTCGGGGATCAGCTTCCATGCCGGGGATCAGCATCCATGTCGGGGATCAGCTTCCATGTCGGGGATCAGCATCCATGCCGGGGATCAGCATCCATGTCGGGGATCAGCATCCATTCCGGGGATCAGCTTCCATGCTGGGGATCAGCTTCCATGTCAGGGATCAGCATCCATGTTGGGGATCAGCATCCATTCCGGGGACCAGCTTCCATGCCGGGGATCAGCATCCATTCCGGGGACCAGCTTCCATGCCGGGGATCAGCTTCCATGCCGGGTATCAGCTTCCATGTCAGGGATCAGCATCCATGTCTGGGATCAGCATCCATGTCTGGGATCAGCATCCATGCCGGGGATCAGCTTCCATGCTGGGGACCAACTTCCATGTCAGGGATCAGCATCCATGTCGGGGATCAGCTTCCATGCCGGGGACCAGCTTCCATGTCGGGGATCAGCATCCATGTCGGGGATCAGCTTCCATGCCGGGGACCAGCTTCCATGTCGGGGATCAGCATCCATTCTGGGGATCAGCATCCATGTCTGGGATCAGCATCCATGCCGGGGATCAGTTTCCGTGCCGGGAATCAGCTTCCATGCTGGGGGTGGGTTCTCTGAGCCAAGACTGAATCAGTGACGAGGTCAGCAGAGGATAGACTGTGCAGCGGCCAATTTCCCCATGGGCAGAGGTAAGGTGGGGGTCCCTTTACCTCCCTCAGGCAGGAGGCTTGGGTGGAACAGTTCTTACAAAATTCCGAAGCAATGAAAAGAGACATGTGATACATGTGAGCAGAGACAGGGCCAGCGGGGTGAGAAGGGTCCACGTGCGCGAGCTCCCAGCACCTCCATTGCCGGAGTCATCTGACCCGTGGCAGGGATTGTGCACAGGGCTTTTGGAGCGATGGGGGTGGGAGTCCTCCATCCTGATTGTGGAGCTGATCTCATGAGGGTACATGTTTCTCAACATTCATCCAACTGTGGGTTTAATATATGTGCATCTTACGATGTGTGAATTATACTGCGAATATAGTTGTTTAGAAAAATTAACACAAAAAGCACACCTACCCATGAAGAAAACCCAAGCCATGCAGAGTACTGGCTGCAAACACACTTGGGGGGGTCTGTGATGTTCTCCCAGGGATGCCAACCCTCACCAGTCAGAGGCTGGCCTGCTGGGCCCTTCACTGAACCTGTGACCTTTCTGTGCCACAGGAAAAGGAAATAATCATCTCCACCCAGGTGTGTTATGAACTTACCTTAAAAATGTCTATGAAATGCCCAGCACACAGTAGGTCCACACTGGTGGACAGCAGATGCCATGGGAAGAGTAAGGCCTCCAGGACTCAAGCCTCCACTAAACAGGTTAAAGTGGAATAATTCTGATCATTATTTTCACTAACCAAATTGGAAAATGAACTTCTTAATCATGATTCATTTTGTTGGTGAACAACGGGCAGGATTACAAATTGGTACAAATCTTCTAGTTGGAATTTAAGATCGTAAGCGCCTTTATAATGTTTATTCCCTTTGACAAACTAATTCCACTACTAGAAATTTATCATAATGAAAAAATGAGACATAATCACAATGATTTATGTACAAAGTTGTTCAATGAAACATTACTTAGACTGACAACCATCCAAATGTCTACAAACGGAGATCAAATATATTAGGGCGCAGCTGCAGGGTAGAGCATTCCTCCTCCAACTGAGAATTCTGCTGCCAGGCCAGGCTCACCCCACGCTGAGGACGGCGGGGGCCCTCGGACCCCAGGAGGGTCCGGGCTGCCTCACAGCCGAAGGGGCACCTCCTGAGCTGTCAAAGCGATCCACCCGAAGATCACCCAAATAGCAGATAAATAAAAGTAGCATCCTTGGCTTTGGAATGAGCTGCACCGCAGGAAGGCAGGAAGGGGAACTGCAAAGCGGTCACCCTCCAAGTTCTGTTTGGGCCAGTTTGTTAACATCAGTGTGTCTGCTGGGGGACACGCCAAATGCATCCAGGGGAACACCTGGCCACCAGGACGGCCTCACAAGGTAGTCCCCACCGCGAGCCGTGGGGGACCAAGGCCACCTCCCTTCCTCGGTGGCGTGGAAGAGTCCTACTTTCTGTAGGGCGCTCTTGGGAACGAGAGGCGAGTTTATGCCATTGGAATAGGGTGGGGTCAGCAGAGAGGCCTGAGAACGGGGACCAAGGGCAGCGCCTCCTCCTGGAAGGGGGCGCTGGCCAGACGGACTCGCGCCTGCCTCTGGAGCCTCGGTGACCCTGCCCCTCTCCCTCGTGCGTGCTGGTCAGACCATCGCCAGCAGCCCAGCGCCCGCGGTCCTGCTGGGTCAGGACCACGCATGAGGGGCCTTTTGCTCTGCTGGCGGTCACCAGCCACCTTCCCTCTCCTGGGTCAAAAGGAGCAGAAAGGGAGCGCGCCTGGCTCTTCCATCTTAAACTCCTCCTAAATTTAGGACGTTTTCCCGTTATGAACACGCCCTTTTTAATGCTGCATTTAACTTGACTTTTTATTCCCAAGTTGTTTCCAAGCTTCTCAGAAAGGGCTGAAATTCACAAAGTCCCGGGAAAGCACTCTAACTCTGGTGGAGGTCGTGGGCGCCGTCCCTGCCTCCAGAGCAGCAGCGAGTGCAGCCCGAGGGCCCCATGGAAACATCACTGGTGCTACAGAAGCGCATCGCAGGTCACTCCCGTAAAAGCCCTGCGTGGCACCGCTGGGCCCCGAAAATGGCAGAAAGTCTCAGCTTCCAATTCCGTCTCCGAAGATGCGAGCTCACAAGCCACGAAGGTTCTGGTCAAGTGCCCAGGACTGACACTCTCCCTTCTGGTCCAGTCATTTTAAAGTTCAAGTTAACTTAAAGATTTATTAACTTTTTGTTAATATCGATTTGAGCACATGAGAGGTAGAAGCCAGTGCGTGTGTAGCACAGATGTAGACAGCAGAAATTGGTGGTGGAGAATTCGAACCTGAGCGGGCCCGCAGCTTTCTAGGTCTCCACGCTTGTTCCCGCTGCACGTTCACGTGGTCTTCAGAGGTCACATCACAAGGACATTCAGCCACCACGGCAGCCCACCACCAGCCCGGCCAGCCTTCCGAGGCTGCAGGCGGCGCCTTGGTCCCCGTGCATCCTGTCCCTGCTGTTTTGGACTCTCTGCTCTTACCCTGAAGCCGGTGCCCTTTAGGAGTGCCGCTCGTGGCATCATCGTGTTCATCCGTGAGCTTCAGAGAAGGAAGCGATCCCGAGGCTGCGTCGTACCTTTTAAAATGCTGCTTCATGCTGGCACCTTCAGGGACACCACCCCCATTTCTTTTAAGATTATAATCGCCATAATGCGGAGTCGACAAATGCCAGATGTGGAGCAGTGGATGTTTTCTTAAGAAACAAGAAAGGTGAGAAAGAGAGTGTGGTGGTTTTTCAAGTCTTGCCAGCGCAAAAAGGCAAGTACGACACCACCCCACCTCCCAGGGTGACGCAGGTGAGCTAGGTTTCTCCAAAATGGAAATATTGGTTTATTTGAGCAAATGAATGTAATTCAAGGTTGTTCTGGGGGGAAGTGCTGATATTCTGCATGGACACGCATCATCTTTAAAAAGTTTGTCTCCGAATTACTTCCAGATGACAGCTGCCTGGCACGGTCGAGCATACCGTGGTGCGCACGCCTGTCGCGTGAGGCTTGACGTCCCACAGACGCACACCCACACGTTCGGGGCCTAGCTCAGCCCAAGTTCCAAGTCCCGCTCTTCTTTTCAGTGTTTCTACAGACATCCAGCAGCTGCCCTTTAGGAAAGTCGTTTAACTTCCCTACAGTTTTTCTACAAAATTCACAGCCTAAGAAATTACTCACTGCATATGGCTCCGTTGGCTGGATACCAAGCAAGCGTCCTCACATCACACTCTGTGTCTAGGTGACCTTTTACTTATTAGAATAGAAACAAAGTAATGTGGTCTCCCACTCAGATCATATCTATGTTTGGCTTCATGCTATGGTCCCAGAGTACCAGTCACATTGGGAGGAATAAAACTTCTGTCATGACCGAATCCTCACGCACTTGTACGCATTTCCCTCCTGTGCGGTGAGGGTGCACAGACGACAGCTCTCGCTCAAGCTCCAAGCTGGGCCTGGAGGTGGTGAGAGCCCTGCCCACCCCCGGGACACACAGGCCTTCCACAGTCGCTGGCCAGAGGACAGCTGGAGGCCCAGAGGGGTCTTCCCTGTCGGCAGGTGCTCGGGGAGGAGCCGCGCAGCACAGCCCAGCAGGTGGGAGGTGACAGCCAAGTCTCGGAACCGGGGAGGGGTACAGAGCCGCATGCCGACAGCCAGTGTGGCTGGAGCTGAGCGCTGAAGGGACAGTGGGGAAAGTGACACAGACTGAGGCAGAAAGACGGTCAGGAGCCAGATTACACCAAGGCCTGACAGACCAAGGTGAGGATTTTGAACTTTATGCTAAAAGCAGATGTTAGCTGGTTTTAGCAGGAACGACACTCTCGGGTTTGTGCTCTGGGAGCCTCTGGAGTCACGTGGAGAACGGGGTCCTTGCAAAGCTGCTCAGGAAAGACCACCATGTTTCAGCAGAGTTGACAGTCACTGAGCCCGGCCAGGGGGGCAGGGCCAGGATCTGGCACCACAGCCCTGAGCAAACCCCGCTGCGTCTTGAGCCGTAGGATGGCCTTGGTTTGGTCTCACAAGACTCCTCATCTGAACGTGCAAAGACCGGGAACCTCCCTAAAACCCGCTGTGCTCACACATCCACGAGACACAGCGTTATACGCGCACCAGTGACTGTGTCACCTGGGTGCGTGCACTCACTGTGTAAGTCATCTTAATGCCTTTAGTTATGGCAAGTTTCCAACACACACACAAGGGACGAGAAGGGTGCAGCCAGCTCCACCCACAGCCAGCCCCGCGCCTGTCCGCTAGCAGCCCTCGTGTTTCACCTGCGCCCCGCCCGCTGCCAGCACCCCGTCTCGTTACCTTTAAGCAAATCCCAGACATAATATTGTTTCATCCATAATATTTCAGAATTTTTCTCTGAAACTTAAGTACTCTTTTTGTGTTCGACTTAACAGTAATAACCTCTCACATCTAAAAAATTTACAAGTACCGCTTAACACCATTAAACATCCAGTCGGGCTTTACGTCTCTCCAGTCAGCTCATGAATTCTTAAACTGTTTTCTGACTAAGTCGCTTCTAATCTGCGGGTCCCCTCATCCCTCTCCTTCTGCCCTGGACTCGGCCAAGCAGATCCTACCGGTGTCCAGACCATGTCCTCAGCGCCCGGGACTCCTGTCAACGGGATCAAGGCGTCTGACCAGATTCAAGTTCAGTTTTCTTGGCAAAAATACTTCCTCCACTGTGTTGCTGGCCGTCTACTCAACGACGCAGAGCATGCACCCAAGTCACGCTCGCTCAAGGGCCTGTTTGGGGCTTGTACTCGGGTCACACAATTTACGTCTCGGTAACTGCCGGCTGCTGTCAGGCTCACAAAGGCACAAAATGAGAAACACGGTTGTCTCCCGTCTCCACTGATGGAAGCAGGGTTACTGAGAGGGGCCAGTTCCAGAGCTGGGCCAGGAGGGCTTGTGAGCCTGAAGGTAAGACACACCCGGGAGGGTGGGGACCGCCCCACCCTGGGGCAGCAGCAGACTGTGAGCCACTGAGTAACATCTACACTGCTGTGGACAAGAAAGGACCGCTCGTCCTGACTGCAGAGGGCCAGCCAGTCAGGATGGAAGGAGGACGGACGTGACAGCCATCGTCATAACGAGAATTCTTTGCAGAATTTCTGGAAGTCCGAATTTACGTCCCTATGAAAAGTTAAAGAAAAAAGGCCTAAGGAAAAGTATGTGCGCCCCACCTTCCTTTCTGTCTCACCAAAGTCCCGGAAGGCGGTGCCTGGAGCGTGGGGCTGAGGCTGCAGGCCGGGCCCTCGGGCAGGCGTCACCCACGCTCCGTGCTCCTCAGAACTTGGGAGCACAGGTCCAGCGCCAGCTTCACCCCCGCTGAAGGGACCTGCCTTTTCACCTCCTTGTTCTTGTCACAGATGCTCCTTCCTGCCTGGTTCCAAGCAAGGCTAGTCATGCCGGACGTCGCTTGGGCGGTGAATCGTGGACACTTGTCTGTAAATACCCATGTGTTCATGTGGATGTTTTGGTCAATGTACCTGAACTTCCCCCTGCAAATGACGTAAACCCTGAAAGCTGAGGGACCATCTGGTTCAATGTCCAGTTAGAACGTCTCAGGAGGGACCCAGGGAACCACGTGCACCAATCTTCAACTGGTTGGCAATTCCAAAGCTGTACCTTTCGGTCTCAGTTTGCCGTGTTACTTGCTTACCTAGATGAAAGATGAATTTCTTCCCTGATTTTACTAGAAGGCTGGAAAAGATGAAAGTGACATTATCTTTAAGTGCATTGAGGTTCTTTCATAGAATGGGCTTTGCAAGAATCCCAGAATATTCCATATTCTTGAAAATAGATAAGCCATTTAATTTATTATCCGAGTCAGGCCACTGCTGAAAGTGAGAGGGAGCTAGGAAGGACTCCAGGTTAACAAGCGTAAACTGGATTGAGTTCACCCCACTCTTTCACCAGATCCTGTAGCCTCTTGAAAGAAAACTTGGTGACCCCCTCAGTTATTCTAGAATATGCTGCTAACCCTTAAAGTCAGCAGGGGACAGTTTGAGTGTGGAGGAGCTTCAGAAGCCTAAATCTCCCTCAGCCGCACTTGGCCCTGACGCTGACTTCTTTCCATGGATGCGATCTCTCCACTGGAGTTTCTGCCCGTGAGCAGTTATTCCAAAATAACAAGCCAGAGGGGTGGGGAATGGATGGGGTTGTGTTTCAGAGGCAGAAGTCCCAGCCAGGTGGCTCCTGGGTGCCGTCTGGCCCCAATGTTGTTATCTTGGTCTCCAGTCCCACTGCACGTGCTTCTCCATCCTTTACACACACGAGGATGGGCCTCAGGACTGGTTAACACACAACGTGCTTTGTGTTTCCTCCGCAGGAAGAGTCCAGAACTTCTGACTGTACGATAACGACCGATGGAATAGATTCACCACAGTCACCGAGACAAAGGCAACCTCTTCCCTCTAATTAGCTAAGCCCTCTGCCTGTTCCCCTCTGACCCCAGGAGTAAACCACTTTTCCCCAACACTAACTTGTCCTCGAGAGCTGACCATCTGCACGGATCCTTTGGAACCACTGAATGGCACCAGTGATGCGGTCTGTTAAATCCCTGTCTTGTTCTCAATAAGAAGCTGAGTTTCTGACAGAAAGCGATCAAACCAGGGTCTGGAGTCAGACTGCCCAGATTTGAATGCTGACTTTGCCACTTACCAACCCCGAGCAAGTACCTTCACCCCCCCAAGCCTCAGTCTCCTCAGCTATAAAATGGGAGTAACGAAGCTACTATCTCGGAGGATTAATGAGATAATTCACAAGGAGGAGCGGCCTGGCTGGTACTAACCACCCAAGAAGAGTGTTTTTATCATTGCTGTCGTCTGTCCCATGGCAACTGTGGTTGAATTAGGAGGCAACTAACTCTTTTGAATTAGCTAGAGATAAACCCACAAACCAATGAATAAGTATTATTCGAGGACCGAAAGCCTTTGTCATGACGACATTAAAGTGCTCTGTGGGTATTTAATCCAAAATGAGGCTTTGTTCCAGTCCTGATAAAAATAAGGCTCCGACGGAAGGTGACCAGCTCCGAGGCTTCTCAGCACTGACCGGACGTGAAGTGCCCTCAGGTTTCCGTGCACTTCAGGGGATGCTCAGGGAATCAAGCGACCAGCAGCACTGCGCCCGCCCCTTCCTTTTCCTGACAGTGACCTTGGAGGGTTCTCTGAGGTGGGCAGAGGAGCGAGGAAAGTTGCTTTTCATCAATCCAATGAAACTATGCAAAGACCTGGGAAACAGAAAAGCAGAGGCCGTTTCTGTCCTCGCGGCCTCGGACGAGTGAAAGTCTGCTCTGACGCGGGGTGAGTAAGTACACCTCTGGATGTCGTTCATAATATTTATTTTGGAAAAATATTTTAAAAAGGAATTTCTTCATTAACAAAACAGTAAAAAAAAAAAACCTCAAATAACATTTGCACAATATTCCATAAATACATTTATATACAAAAAAATATAATCACATAGACCCGAAGTGCCTTTGTACATATTTACCAAAAATTTAAATTATAAAAATGAACATCACAAAATACTCAAGCTTTACAGATATCATGAAAAATATTTTTACAAATCCAAAAAATAACGCACATTTTTTTCCACCTAGAAAAGACACATTTTAGTATCAAAAAGGACAATAAAGGCAGTGTTTGTGATTCTAATTCAAGAAAAGACTGGCTCATAAGAATCCAACATATACACTCCAAGCAGTGCGAGCTTCTCACGTAGTGATCAAGTCCATTCATTTAAATATATATTCTTTAAAAGCAACTGTCCATAGTGCAATGGAAACGTCCTAAAAGGCAGTGCGACAGGCGCCTGGAACGCCTGCCGGCCGCCCCCTCGGCAGGAAGAGGACCTGGCTTCCCAGCAGCAGTCACGAGCACCTCCGCTCCTCTCAGCAGCATCGTCGGGGCAGATATCCTTGGAAGTTCACTTATTCTAAGAGAAACGGGAATTCGCCACATCACCTCCACTTTACACCTAGGGGGGCCAAGAGACAGAGGGGAGGTTAGCGCAAGTCATAGGCCCGGTTCTGACCCGGCCGGGCCGAGGGTGGGTCGGGCAGCCGCGCGCTGACCTCAGTTGCGATGACGCACTCGTCCTTCTCCTCGGATATGACGTACACCGACTGGTACTTTGTGTCTTTCGAAGTGGAGTACACAGAGTCCGGCCTTTTTCTTTCAGCTGCTTCTCCACTAGAAGGGAAATGAAAGACATCCATAGTCAACACGTGAAAACATTTTTGAACTGTACAATGACCAGAGCTTGGAGGAACACAGCCAGCTGGTCCCCCTGCCCGGCCTGGCCCGAGGCACCCCGTGAGGGTCGGGCACCCTCCCCCCTGCTGGCCTTCCCGCCTGCCCCCTCTGGCCCATAGCACGCACCCCCTGAGGGTCGGGGCACTCTTCTCCTCCCCCGCAGAGCCCTGGGGCTGGCTCTTGGCATCACGCTTGCTGTGGGGCTCCCCACTGGCAGCGGCACCCTTGAGGTCCTGCAGCAGGTTATAGCCCACGGCGGGGTCACAAGCCTTGAGGCTGTTCTTCTCGGTGCCGGGCTCTGTGTGCAGGTCCACCTTCTTGTTGGTGTTCTTGATCTGCGTGGCCCCAATGACGCTGACAGAGATGTCCTTCTCCCGCCGGCGGTTGGCCAGGTTATTCATGGTCTCCGCCTCCCCCGGGCAGGGGTCAGCGGGGGGCCGGCGCTTCTGCAGCCTCAGCCGAACGCAGACCACGGCGGCAGCGCAGCCCAGCAGCAGCGTGAGGACGAGGACCGCGCCCGCGCCGACGGCCACCCAGGGGAACGCGCCGGCTTGGCCCTCCACGTACTTCTCAGTGAGGTCCACCACCACGGGGCCCGGGGGCAGCTCAGGAAGCAGGAACTGGCAGTTGGGGCCCCCGTAGCCCCGGGCGCACTCGCACAGGTAGCGGAGGGCCCGCTCGTGGCAGGTGGCCCCGTTGTGGCAGGGTGCGTGCTCGCACCTGCTGACGGGGGCACTGCAGTTTGTGCCCGTGTACCCGGGGGGGCAGGTGCAGGAATACTCATTCACGCCGTCCCGGCACGTGCCGCCGTTGGCACACGGGGAAGAGGCACAGTCGTCCACGCTGTCATCACAGTGCCTCCCAGAGAAGCCGGCTTGGCAGCGGCACACGTAAGCATCACCAAGGTCTACGCACTGTGCACCTGGGACACGGACAAGGGCAGTGGCTTGTCACCCAGAAAATGCCCTGAAGCACGTGCTGCCCCGGCCGCTGCGTCACACACCAAAGCAGAGACACAGGGGCAGACCGGACAGAGGCCACCGCTTAAGACAACATACATCAAACACAGGCCCACGGCGAGGGCCGGGGTGGGGTTTCTGGTCAAGCTCCATAGATCACCTAAAAAATACAGGCTAATACCTCCTGACATGCACCGTGCAAAACGCTTTGCCTACCGTGCTGCATTCGCCTGTGCAGCAAGCCAACAAAGGACCCAGTTTACAGATGAGGAAACCAAGGCTTAAAGAGGATGACGTGCTTGCCCACAGTTACACAGTTAGTGGCAAGTAAGACTTGAAACAGAAAGAAAGAGAAACGAAGAAAGGAAGGGAGGGAGGAGGCTGGGGTTTGGTCTTTGTCTTTCCAGAGCCAAGCCTGCTAAACCTCCCTATTCTTCCTCTCTAGACATGAAGCATCCACTGCTCTATCAGTTCCGTGGCTGGAAACCAACAGGAGAGAGAGCTTGACCCCAGGACTGCCACACCTTCTGGGCAGAACATGTTGAGCAAAGCAAGCTGATTCCTCTCCACTGATTATCACACCCCACGCAGAAGCTCCAGAAGCTTCCAGAATGGTCCAGCCTGTCTGGGGCCCAGCTTCCCCCTCTGTGAGTTTGCTTAGGGCATCCCCCCCACTCGTGGAGACCATACATCCTCGCAGCAGACAGCTCTGCTTGGTGACAGAGCAGAGCTGGGCTTCCCTCCAAAAGCGCAGTGGCTGGGCTGGCGCTGGGGCTGACCCGCTGATGTTCGGAGTCTCGGGCACCCGAGGCGCCGCAGGACGGCGCGCAGGTCATTGCGTCTCCACCTGCGCCGGGCCCTGCGGACAAGGAACGCCCCTGCCTGCCTTCCTAGCTCCCTGGGTGCTTCCAGACTCGGGGATAAGATTTCTATGAACAGTTTCTCACTATTCAGACGGAAGGGCTTCTGAAACGCAAGGCAACTCACAAAGTGATGAACTCAGCCTGAAACTAAACTCTGCGCTTCTGACGCGTTCTCACCAGTGTGGACCACTGGACAACGTCTCGGATGGGTCAGGCGGCCCCCTTACCATTGGAACAGGGTGAGGAACTGCAGGAATCCATTTTCTTCTCACAGTTAAAGCCAGAGAAGCCCCCAGAGCAGCGGCAGGTGTACCCTCCCTTGGGGTTGTCCGAGCACCGTCCCCCGTTGAAGCAGGGGCCGTCGGCACACACCATGGCACTCAGCTCGCAGATCCTGCCGTAGAAGCCAGGCGGGCAGGTGCAGGAGTAGCTGTTCTCGAGGTCCTGAGTAATGGAGAAGATGAAGAAAGCTTTCCTACGTCGTTCCAAGGGACCCACACGGTCTGTCTCAAACCAGGGTTCCCGGTTCGGCAGGAGAGCCCACGGTGGCCAGACTCACCGTGCAGCTCCCTCCATTCCTGCAGGGGCTGGCACTGCACTCGTCCACCTCCGTCTCGCAGTTGGCCCCCGTGTACCCAGGCCGGCAAGAGCAAGTGTAGCTTCCCTGGCCCGTGTTGGTGCAGGTGGCCCCGTTCTTGCAGGGCTTGTGGTGTGTGCAGTAGTTCAGGTCTGTGAGGGTGGAGACGGGAGGAGGAGGAGAAGGGAGGCCCAGGGTTAAATTCGGGAGACTGTACTTCCCTGAGACAGCGCCCGGGAAGCCAGGCTGCCTGGCGGGGGACAGGAGGCTTACCCTGGTTGCAGAAAAGGCCCCCCCAGCCTTCCTGGCAGTTGCATTGCCAGGGCTGCTGGCAGGTGCCGTGGAGACAGCCGGGGTACCGAATGCACTGGTCACAGTACCGGCCCTGCCAGCCCACTCTGCACCTTGGAGGAGAGGACAGAGTCAGTGGATGCTGACGCTACCGGCTTCCTAGCAACACCTTTCCCACTCACGAGAGACTGTCTTCCAACAGCATCAACACCGCTAGTTCTCAAATGAGGCAGGACACTGGACCGTCCTCAGGAGCTTTAAACCACGTGGATGCCTTCGTCCCACGTCAGAGGGTCTGACTCTGGGTCCAAGGGCCAACCGGGGCAGCATCTCTAGGTAATTCTAATGTGCTGCGAAGTTTGAGAACCAACTAAACTCTCTCTTCTTCTGTGCCGATTCTTTTTAAATCTCCATCTGTAAGTTCCACAACCACTGAGGAGCTTAGATGGATGACAGCCCTTGACCCTATGCCCGTCCATGTATTTATTTAGTAGAAACACAGAAAAACAGCCCCCTCCAACCAGCTAATCTTACCTGCGGTTTTCAAAAGGGCATCTAGAGATGCTTTACTAATACACTAGGTGTGAAAGGACAACAAGAAAAAGAAAACAGCAGCTCTTGCAAACTTACTTGCATTCCCCTGGCTTGTCGCAAAACCCATGCTGCTCGTCGCACCCCGGCAAGCAGATGGCTGCGAGAAGAAAAGGCGCAGCGTCAAGCCCACCAGTGGCCCCCGCACAACGGGCTACAGGCCGTGCCCAGCTCCGCCACAGAGCCTCGCCGAGCCCCGGGCACCGACCGTCCTGCCCGGTAACCACCGCGGACTGTACTCAGCCCAGGAGAGCATTCTTCTTAACACAGCGGCTCCAGGACAAAAGAGCGCGGAAGCCCCCCCCTCCACACCCGGCCCCTTTTCTTCTAAGAGAGGGTCAGAAGTCCTTCCCCCTCCTCCTCCCCCACTTCCCAATTCTATGCACAAAGCTCCACCTCTTAATACCCAGAAAGTGTGTGTGTAGATAAGGGTGGACAGCTGGTATGCAGAGTACCAGGGCAAGACAGCTGCTCTATTGTCTGTTCTCTCCCAGCAGCTGCCCCAGTGCAACAATACCGGCCTCCCCCTCGCCCCCCATGCCCCCACCCCTCACACACACCCCAGCGTGTACACCACACACACACACACACACACACACACACACACACACACACACACGTGCACCCTTTCCACCAATGGGAACAGGCGTGCGTCCCAGCCGCCTATCCCCGGAGAGATCTAATCGATGGCACGCGCGAGCTGGGGGCGGGGACAGACTCCAGTGTTTGAATAAGAAGAAAAAAAAGTTTAAGTTTATGGCAACCCCACGGTGAGGGAGAGGGAGGGTAGCCAGGAGGGAGGCGGCAGGCCGGCCAGAGGTCCCGGAGGGGGTGGGGAGGCTGGAGGCTGAGGTTTCAGCTGGCTCCCTTCTCCTGGTTATGAAACTCATTAACAAGCCGCTCCACAAGTTTTTAAGACAACAGAGCCAGCTCAGGCCAAGGCGAGCTCAAAGGAGCTGTGGAAAGCTGTGCGGGCTGAGCGACAATGACGCTGCAGGTACGCGCAAATCCAAACTGAGAAGCTGCACCTCCCGGCGAGAGGTTCTGTCCTGCCAGAGAAGGTTCCCAGGCTCGGGGGCAGAAGCAAGGTTCCCTGGGGTTTCTGGGGAAGCTCTAGGACCCACCCCACCTGACACCTAGAGTGCGAGGTGGCAGTGAGGCAAGTGGGGTCCAGCTGAACCAGGCCCAGGAGTCAGCCGGTCCTCACAACCCTCTTATGCCCCCTGCACCTGTGCAGCTACCCTGCCTGCCTGGAGAATACAGAACTACGGGCAGGCAGGGCCTAAGTCACTTTTGTAAAGGTATGTCCCCCCTCCCAGGCAGGGTACTATGTGAGCTTCCCGCAAGCAGGACAAGCAGACCCCTCCCCAGGCAGGGCTGGCAGGCCCAGGCCTCAAAACACACCCACCCACGTCCATAGACCCTGCGAGTGAAGTGTCGTGAACAGTGGCATGTTTTTAAACAGGCCGAGCACACCAACTCCGGAGAGAAAATGAAGCACTTTTCAATGAGAAGCTGTCTGGGCAAAGAGAACTCCTTTGGTAAAAGCACGCCCTGCACACAGCCTCCTCTCTGTTCCTCCCTTCCTTCCTCCCTCCCTTCCCTCAGGCTTACTTCCTGACCCCTGGCCCTGTGTCCAAAATCCTCCCTGATTAAGAAAGGCAGCTTCCCATAGCGGAAGTTAAAACGTCTAAGTTGACCCCAACCTGCCACTGGCTAACTGTGAGGTCTCAGCAAATCTCTCTGGCTCCCCGGCCCCGGTTTCCCCACCAGAACATCTCTCTGGGGCTAAAACCCCAAGATGCCAGCAGCTCAGAGAATATGTCCCCACTGCCGGGGGTGGGGGTGAGGGAGCAGGCCTGGGGAGGGGTAAACTGAGGGAGCGGCGGCCTCCCGCAGGGACTCACGCTCAGTGCAGTACTGGCCTTTCCAGCCAGGGTTGCAGACTTTTTCCCCTCGCTCCCCGCAGGTGAAGTGGCCGAAGGCGTCGTCGCGGGGGCGGCAGAAGACGGAGCAGCCTTCCCCATAGTAGTGCTCGTCACACACGAATCGGTACGAGTACTTGAGGTCTGTGCGACCGCTGCTGTGCAGGTCCTGGGACCACTCCTCGCCCACCGTCAGGTGCCTCTGCGTGGCCAGGCGGCTGATGAGCCTTTCCGGGTTCTCTGCAGGAAGAGGATGCTCTGTTGGTTCTGACTGGGAACCCAGAGGCTCGGGGAGTGAGGGAGGTGGAAAGGATGCTGGGCAAGGAGGCTGAAGGCTCTTCTCCTCAACCTTCCGGAGTAACTTGCAGAATGAAAGATGCAGACGTTTGCTTCTGGGGAGAGCTGAACTCAAATACATAATAACTGGAGACGCAGTCTGCACAGTCTGGGAGTTTTGGTTTGTTTTTACCTGTTGCGAGGTCATCAGGAGAATCAGAGTGGAGAGCTTCAATGATCAGAGAGAAGGTTCCCTGGAGGAAGGGGGAGGAGACAGAAGATAAACCAGAAATGTTTAAAAAGGAATCAAAGCTTTCGGGACGACCAAGTCGTCGCAGATCTGTGTGCAGTGTGTCGTGGGGGTGGGGGGGTGCTCTGTACATCTCTTGTCTGATTTCATTTTCCTTAAGGAAATGGAAGAACTTTTTAACGAGTGGTTTCCTGACATGTTTTTTCAGCCTGTTAATACAGGATATCGCGGTAAAAAAAAAAAAAAAAAAAAAAGAAGAAAAAGAAGGAAAAACGATTGCGCGCAGCAGGCGGGGCTGGAGGGGTTTGTCTGCAGTCTTCTGGGGAAGGCGCCAAGCAGAGGGCCTGGGGGCTGTCAGGCTGCGAGGGCGACTGAACAACTAGCCAGTCCACGAGCTGGGGAACTAGAACTTTCCCAAGTGAAGGGGCCCGTTCAACTTGGGGGCTAGGCGCAGAGACCGGATACGGAAATGTCCCGGGTCCTCAGCCTCTCTGCCTCACTCTATCCCGGCTGTCACCTCCCACACTCCTCCCCGCCGCCGCCGCCGCCGCCGCCTGCAGATCACCCGGGCGTGGAGTCAATGCCCCAGGCCCCCGCGGACCGCGGCGCCCACCTGCCCAGGCCCAGCCGCGCGCCCCCGCCGCGCCCCGGAGCAGGGCTGACGGCCGCCTCCCTGCCCACCTGCCGCCCGCCCCGCCCGCCCCGCGCCCGCAGGTGCGGCGCTCACCGGCCAGGTGAAGCCAAAGGGGAAGCGGATGGGGTTGCTGAAGGCGGTGTCCGCGCCCGCGCCGTCCGGGAGGCTGAAGGAGTCGACGCCCAGCACCGGCGTGACGGTGCTGCCGTAGGTGCAGGGAGGCTCGGGGGACACGCTGGCCTGGTAGTGCTTGAGGCACACGCGGAAGAAAGTCCTGCAGGCGCACGGCGGCGGCCCCGCGCCCCCGCGGCAGCAGTTGCGGTTCCCCAGCAGCCCCTTCTTGTTGACGAACTCCTGCAGCTTCAGCTCGAACACCCCGGAGCTCCAGACCTGCGGGCGAGGCTAGGGCGTGGGGCTCCAGGCGCGGGGAGCCCGCCCGGCCGCGTCCTGCCCCGGGCCCTGCCCCCCGAGCGGCCCGCGCCCCGGGTCCCCCCCACCTGACGCCACAGGGAGCCGGAGAGCCCCGCTGACAGCCTACCTGACGGCGCGGCCCTTAGGGCCCCGCCTGGCAACTTACCTGGCACAGCAGGGCCGAGAGCACGGCGAGGGCCAGGGCGCACCGCCGGCCCATGGTGCACCGCCGGCCGCGCTCGCTCTCCTCGCGTCCCCCTTCTCTTCTGAAATCGCCAGGGAATGCTCGGGGAGGAAGGTGTCTCCAGGAGCGCGGGCAGGAAAGCGCCGCCGCTTTGCCTCGGGCTGGGATTATCCGGACTTCTTTCCTCAAGGGTCCGTCTCCGGCTCTTTCGGAGGCCGAGTTTCCTTAGATCCTCCCTGCGGAGGCGACTGCGGCTCCGGGGATGCACGAGAGGGAAAAAAAAAAAAAAAGGCTCCCCGGAGAGATTGCTTCTGGCGCGGCAACTTTCGGTTTTCCCCTCTTTCTTCCAACCCACGAGTAGGTAGGGGTCGTCTGTTTCCTGGTTTTGTCTCAAGATTCTTCGCAGGAAAAAAAAAAGGAAGAAAGAAAGAAAGAAAAAAAAGAGAGGAGAGAAAGCGTCCAGATATTCAGCCCAATTCCCGACGAGGTGCAGGGCTCCCCGCGAGTCCGATTAGCGAGCCGGGGTCTGGAAATCCCACGCGCGAGGCGGTAATCCGGCGCCGGCGGAGCGCCCGCGGGTGCGGCCCGGCCAGCTCACTCGGCGGCCGCGGTCCGGGGAGCGCCCTGGACCCGAGTTTTTCTCAGGGACCCAGCCAGTGCCATCCAGGTCAACACCCGGGGTCCCGGACCGGGTCCCGGCGGAGGCTGCGCGCCAGGCTGTGCGTCTGGTGCGGCGCCGGCCGGGGCTCCGCGGGCGCGCAAGGGCTCGGGCTCGCCCCGCGCCGCCGCCTTATATCCCGCCGGCCGCCCGCATGGCTAATGAGATGCAAATGAGCAGCCCCCCAATCTGGCGAGAGCTGTCACAAAGGAGCCACTTTTCCAAACCCTCCTCTCAATGGATCGCCAAATGGTCAGTGAGCTGTAAAATGTGCAACCCTCCTCCCCGCCCCCACCCTCCCCGCCCCCGGCCCTCCCCTGCCCCCGCCCCCAGCCCCCCACCGCACGAAACGCACTCATTTACATTCCTGTAAAACGTTCACCGCAAGAATCCCCTCTGCGCCCGAGGCTGGTGCCGCCGCCCGGGCTCCTCGGCGCTGCCCTCCCGGCCACAGGCTCGCAGAGGCCCCGGGACCCGCGGGGGTGGCGCTGCGCCCCTGCCCTGCCGTGAGCCACCCGGCGGGTGAGGCCGCGTCCGGCCTCGGGAACTCTCCGGTCGCCGCGGCGCCCGCCTTCGTCCCTGTTGCGCGCCGCGGCCGGGGTCTGGCGGCGGGGGCGAAGTCGGAGGCCCAGTTCCCGGTGGGCCGCCCCTTCTCCCGAGCAGCCTCTTCCTAAGGAGGAGTCTCCGGGGCGGGGGACCGGGCACGAGAGGGAGGGGGCAGGCTTGAGCGGCGGGCAGAGGGTGGCGAGAGGGCAGCGGCAGTTTCGGGAAGTTTGGGAAGGTCTGACACCCAGACGTCTCCGGGCAAGGACGGCGACTCTGCGTCTGGGAACACAGGGGCGAGCGCGGCGCCCCCGGGGACCCTGTTGCCGCGAGCTCGGGGTGTCCCCGCGGTGGTCGGCGGCCGCTGGGGGGCGGGGTCCGGCTAGCGCCCGGGATCCTGACGCCTTAAACCACCGCCCCCCCCCGCCCCAAAAACACACACGCGCCCTTCCGGGCGCTATTCTTGGCCTCCGACACCTTTCCTGGGTCTGCGGCCCCTTTCTCCTGTGTCTTCCCCCGTCGGCCTCCCTCTGCTTGGTAAAAAGTGAGTTTGGTGTGTGTCGTTCGCGTGGCTGTCATTAAGGCAGTCTGTTATTGTGCGAGGCTGAATCAGTGGCTCTTTGTGCGCTCAGCTGTATGGTAATGCAGACCGCACCTGCTCCCCGCACAATGCGGAGAGAAAGAGCTCCCCTCCGCGCGCGCCGCGGCCTCTGCAACAATGTCCGGCACATGTTCTAAAGACCCTCTAGCCTGGCCGACTCAACCCGCAACCTTCGCACAACCATCACCTCTTTAGGGTTTACACGTCCATCAGACACTAGAACTTTTGTTTTCATTTTTTTTTTAAGGGAAATGAGTTTATTGGGAGGGCCGAGAACACACGTTATCACACAATGAGCTATCTAAATTGCTCTCATGGTTGCGGGCGCAATGCAGAGTTAAGGTGGGGCATGGACTCCTACTCCGGCATCCAGCTTCTTGCTGGGCGCACTTCGAGGTCACTCTCCCACCCCCTTCTGCTCCTCCTTTATTCCCCCCTCCCCCCAACACCTAGGGCAGCTTCATCCAGGACGAGCAGTGTGAGCGTTGGAGTACATATCACTTTGATGGCGGCACAGCCCCAGGGCGCCTGGCCACAAGGGCCTTGCTCTAGGTGTGCTACGGCTGCCTTGTTAGTGGGAACGTGCACTGTCCTGGCAAAGTGTGACTTTCATTGAGGCAGATGTTGAGATCACAGTGTACCATATAATGCACGGGAAGAGGGAAAATTCTCAAATACCAAGTAATCAGTTGAAGTCATTCATGGCCATCCCTCCAGCTGTTAGGCAACAGGCTCCCAAATACCTTCAGGACAGATTTTAGGTTTTCCACTGATGCCAGAGAAGCAAAGAATTAATCGAAAGTAATGTGCATGTAGTGTTTAAGGCTGAGGTGAGAAAGGCAGGCTTGGACCCCACCAGAACCCCCTACGGTTTGGTGCACAACAAATGGAGACTTCAAAACCTCCTGTGCCCCCAGGACGGTGGCAGTCCCAGCGTGGCCGCCCTCTGGGGACTTTTCGAGGACTTGCTGCATCACCACAGGGCTGGGCAGCGCGAATCCTAATTTAATCTTGCCACCTAGTGTCAGCAGCCTTTTTTCACTACATCCGTGTTTCCTCTGAAAGCTAATTTCTGAGAACTCTGCTCCCTACTGCATGGAAGCTGGTGCGTGTGTGTGTGTGTGTGTGTGTGTGAGAGAGAGAGAGAGAGAGAGAGAGAGGAGACCGTGGTGGGGAGAGAGGTAAGAGGGTTCCAGGAGCAGGAGAGGGCAGAAGAAGAAAGGAATGTGAACTCTAAATCCTCTGTGCTTCCAGACTGAGAGTAGATTTCGGTAAGAAATGAAATACAGGGAACCTTTTAATTAGAAAATGGAAGTGGGAAACAGGCTCATCTGAATGCCTGGTTAGAAAACTGGAAATAAAAAGTTCCACGCCCAAGGGCTTAAACCTTGCGCGGGGGTGGGGTGGGGGAACGACTTGCCCCAAATCTTTAACAAACCCGCCTCAGTATCAAGTATTTGTTAAATTGACATGGCACAGATTTCTCGATTACAGCGGCAAAGCGGAACTGAAAGGCATCGTAAAATCCATCAGAATCCTGCCCAAAGCGTTCATTCTTTTCCAACTTAATCTATGCCACGCAATTCTGTATTGGGGAAATCAAGCAGAAAGCCCTTTTCTTGCCCTTCCTCCTCCTCCGGCTCTTCTTTCCTCTACTTTCTTCCTCCTCTTCTCTCTCCATCTTCTTCTCCTTCTCTCTCTCTCTCTTTCCCCCCACCCCACGTTGGGCCCTCTCCCCCTCTCCCTTTCAAAGCTGAGCTAACGGGAGACGGTTTAACTTCAGTGTTTCTATAGGAGTCTGTTGTAGTTTAACTCCTGCACACCAGTAGCTGAGATGAACAAAGGAGAGACTCGAGGTCCAACTATTCATCCTTTCTTTGCACTTTAATTTTCATTGATTGGGAAGACAAGGGGAGCCCTTAGGGATTCAGGCTGAAGGGGGATGACACGCCTTTAGACGCCATCAGCCCCCTAGCCAGCCATCTGCTCCAAACCAAATGGCGTTTTTTCACTCCCTAACTGCATGTCTGTATACTCCTGCGACTAATCGCTCTGAACCCCCTAAATGCAGGAGGGAGCTTAAGCTCGACTATGTTAGACAGAGTTGCCCCCGTGCTGGCTTTAGCAGCCAGATCCCCTCCTCCCACACACACCATAAATCCTCACCTTGCTCATTAGGAAAAAGCAGGAAACTTTCTTTTAAATACGTTTTGATGTCTCAGCAAATTTACTGTACAAAGTGAGGCTCATTAGGGCTTCGAAGGCACCCAATACATCAGACACAGGAGTGGGGAGAGGGACTTACCACCTGGTGTTGGTGTTTTATTTTTGCCAGGCATTCAGAGCTTATAGCCTGAATGACCCCCATGACCAGGGTAGGCTCAGCCGTATAATCAGAACCACAGCCACACCAACTACAGCTGAGTTCTCTGCTTGTTGGCGACCCTGATCATTTTACCCATCATTTTATTAGGCCACTTGGGAATAAAAGCTCATGGCCATCATTTTATCAGATTAAATATGCCCATCCTCAGCAACGAGTGTGACTCATGCTGTGGTCAGCCCCATCCTGTTTCCATCCCCGTTTGCCCAAAGAAAGGTTCTATCCCTGAGGTATGTGTGTGGTGGGGGAGGAGGGCTTGGGCAGACTGCAGTAAACAATGCCCAGAACAGGATCCAGACTCCAAGCCAGCCCCAGGTTCAGTTTTCTGTGTAAACAAGTCTGGAGACTTGAGTGGGGTTTGTGTTTTCTTAGACCAACTGAATACTGTATACCCAACAGAGAGGTTCTCTTATTCCTAAGAAGAATTAGGGTCCTTGTTCAGAACAAGAAAATGAAAAACTTCCAGGCAGCAAATCTGGTGTTGATCAAACATGCCAGCTTACTTGAAAAAGAAGAAGATGATGAAGGGAACCTAAAGCAAGTTTATTCGCTGGCATTAGCGTCACATCTCCCACCAGCACACCCTTCTGCCCATTCCCCATCAGTCACAGGTCTGGAATCCTTCAGCGGGTAAAAGAGCAGAGGAACTGGCCTGCTTGCTTCGCGCACAGGAAGCTCCACAGACATCTGTGGGTAAAACCTCACCCGCGCGGGGTGGCTGTGATGGATGGTCCCTTACTTCTTCTTAAGGACCGAACCCCAGAGACACGCGAACATTTACAAGACGCACTGACCCGAATGTATACACGGTGTGTTTGCACCTGATCGAGTTCCTTCCGGATCACTCTATTGAAGCTACATCCTAACCCAAGCCATCCGTTTGTCCACGGCGGGAAAGAGGGGCAGATCTAGCTTTTATATTCAGGCTCCGAGGCTTCCCTGTCGCTAAGGATAAACGCTACGCGGCACACCAAGGAAGGCCCCACAGCTCGGCCTCCCCTGCCCTCCCTGGGACGTTTCCCTCGGGGGAGGGGCGGCCCGCAGACGCCCAGGACCACTCCTGGTGGGCGGCAGGTTGGCGCGGGGCGGAGAGCGCCGGTACCGGAGGACAGAGCCCAGGGAAAACCCAGTGGGCCTGAAGCCTCCCCTCCGCCCTCCCTTCCATCCGCCAAGCGCAGACACCCGCAGCTAGGGAGGAAGGACGGCCCGGCCACGTGGTCCGGAGCGGGGACCCCGCGCCCTGGGGCGCAGCGCGGGCCGGGGTTGCGGAGGCATGCGCTGGTTTGCATGAGAAAGGCGGTCGCGTGGCTCAGCTGGCGGCGCGGAGTCCGCTCCTCCGACCCCGGGATCATCTGCCCGGCGGTCCGCGCTCATCTCCATGACAAAGCGCTGTTTACCTGGCGCGGCTCCGGGCGCCTTTGTCCCGATCGGATGACCGCGCAGCTGCTCCGCTCGCCCGCCCGAGCGGCCCCCGACTGAACGCTCCGGGCCGGGCGCTCTGGAGGGCTGCCTGGAGGGGGTGCGGCGCCAGTGGGCGCTCCGGAGGGCTGCCTGGAGTGGGTGGCGGCGGCGGGCCGGGCACTCGCCGCAGGGGCATGAGCGCCGGGTTGGGAGGGCCAGGTCAGCGGGTCACCCCCGGCCGCCGGGCGTGCGGCGGGGGTGGGGGGGGGCACCCGGTCACCTGCACCGAGGCGCGGCCCCACCTGGGGGTCGCCGGCCCGTGACCGTGTCAGACAATGAGGATGGGAAAGAAAGGGCGGCGCGAGCGACCCGGGCCCTCCCGAGGCCTCGCTCCGGGACGCGCCCCATCCGGAGGTCGCGGGCACCTGTCGCCGGTCCCGGCGCCCGTCAATCACCCGGCCCGCGGGGCGGGGCGCGGGCCGGGCCGGAACCGCGAGGAGGCCGCCCCGCCCGCTTGTCCCAGCCGGACCCGAGCTGCCCTGCGCGACTGCGCCATCCTTCCCCGCCTCCCACCTCCTTTCTGCGAGCATCTGCCCGCAGAGGAACAGATGTGGGCACCTGCGGTGACAGGCCGCATATGTTCCATCCTATTCACAGGCATTCAGACGTGGCTACAATGAGCGGCCTTTGTGCGCACAGTCACTAAATATATTAATCTGCACTCCCCAGAGCACCGGGCTGTTTAATTTTTCACTAGCAATAACATCTGATCTAATCCTTAAATCGGCTCCCAAAAGCCTGCCCTCCCGCCCTCCTTTTTTTCCTCTTTCTCCCCACCCCCTCCCGAAAAACGTGTGAAGCTATTCAACCTTCCACCTGTTGCCTGCTGAACTGGGCGTGGGTTCCTGCAGCATCTGATGTCGGTCGGGGCAGGGGGTGGAGGTGGGATTGGGGGCGGGCGGGGGCGGCTGTGCGGGGGATGCTGCCCGGCCACACGGGCACCGCCAGGGCCTGTGTACCAGAAGGAAAATAAGCGCAACGTGCGAGGGTGGCTCCCGAATGCTGTGCAAACAAAGAACGATGATTATTAAACAGCTTCCAAAGCAGCCCAGCATACCCATCCTCTCCGTGGAAGCGCCTTGAAAATGTACAAGTTCCCATTTATCTTTTTGTTTATTAAACTCTGATGGTCATTATAAACACTGGTCAATAGGCCACACAGCCAAAAGGTAACATAAATCTCAGATGTACGACTTAGATTTTTTTTAAGCGACTTTGTTGCATGACTCTTTTATCTTAGCATCCCGTATTCTGTTTTGGTTTGTTTTCGGTCACAATGAGTCCCTTAGTGCCATTGTGGGTGTCACAATGCAGACGGACATCGGCCTGTGAATGAAGACAGAGGCAGTTTAAACAAACCAAGCTCTTTCTTTCCTTTCCGTCCATTGTACTATGAATGGGCCTTCTGCATTCGGCTGCTAGGAGACGGCTTTGCAAAGCCCTGCTCCAGTAAATGGGCTGGAGAGAAAGGGACCCCAATAAACAGCCTAAGTATTGGAGAAAAAAGGGGGACAAGTTTAGGCAAATGTTTTTCCACCTTCGCATCAACACCTTTCCTAATCTCAAAACGTAAGACATACTTTCCAGCAGTTTCCCTCCTTCTTGTCACTGTAATTCTTACTCCCCCCGACCCCCCACACCTCCTAGGAGACGCAGAGTGGGGACAGCACTGGCTCACCATTGAGATGTTTCCAAATGCTGCTTTGTCTCCGGAAAGTAGAATGGGGCACGGGGCTGTTTATCAGTCATCATTGCTAATAACTAAGGATTGCAAACGGCTCTCAAAATGGATGCCTGGATGCGTTGCTAGGCAAGTAGGGGCAGGGTCGGTGGGTCTGGACATTTAAGGAACAATCATGAACTATGAATTGTTTTCGTGGTAGTTGGAACTGTTCTGATTAACATAGGTAGGTTAGCTGAAGCAAGACACATAGCTGTTTTCAGGTCAAGGGTCCAGCTTGAGTACATTAGGGAATGACCCACCACCAGCACCTGCGTTTCTCAGGGGCTAGAACGAAGTCGCAGGCCACCACCGATCCAAACGCAGTCGAGGGAAATGGGAGAACCACGACTGGCTTATGTCAATCACAGTTCACAGCTGGGGCTACTGTCAGGCCCGAGCGCTTGGCAACGAGAGGCCAACTCATTTAGTCGTTTATTCATTCATTCAGTTACTGCTCAAGGGGCTGGAGGTCCACAGTGAAATCAGACCTGCTTCCTGCCACTAGATGAGTGGTAGGAGTAGAGAAGTGTCGCTTGGTCTTTTGTTTTGGGAAAGAGTTTCTGTAGGATTAATATGTCTTCCTTCAATGTTTGAATAGAACTCACCAGTGAGACCACCTGGGTCTGGAATTTTCCTTTTTGGAAGATTTTTACTTACAAATTCAACTGAATATAGGGTTTAAGAAATATAGGGTTACTCAGATTTTCTATTTTTTCTTTGGTCAGGTTTGGTAATTCATATGGTTCAAGGAATTTCTTCATCTCATCTAAAGATGTTCAAATAGTCTCCTTTTTACCCTTTGGTGTTAGTAAAATCTGTGATACCATCCTTCATCCTTATTACGGGTAATCTGTGCCTCCTATCCTTCTATCATGATCAATACAGCTATGGGTTTATCAGCTTAATTGATCTTATCAAAGAACAGTCTTCTTTCAGAATCTCCATCCTTCACTTCCTGTTGCCTAATGTCTAAAACTAGTAATTTCATAAATTTTATCTAGTTGTTTACAGTGGAAGGACAAGTTCTGTAGGAATTATTCCTTCATGGGCAGAAGCTGAAACAGTTACGATACTTCTGGGTGAAAATAGCAGAAAACCCTAATTTAATATTCTTAACTTTCATAGAATGAGGAGGTAGAGTGGTTTTAGTTAACTTCTGGCTCAACCATGTCGTCAAGGCACAATGTGCCCTCCATCTTTCTGCCCCACCTTTCCTGCCTTGCTGGCTTCCAACATGGGTTAGCTGTCTCCTGTGACTGCATGAAGCCTGCAGGGACCCAAGAAGTCACAAACAGACACAAGGACGGCCAGTAGAGGAAGAGGACAATTTCTTTCTGTATGACGCTCTTTGTTCAGTGACAAAACAATTCTGTAATATTTACTGTGGATCAGCCATGTAGAAGTCAGTATGTTTTAACAGTTGTAGCTTTTCTTCTTTCCCAGTTTTTGGGAAACATTTTACTGTCTCTTAATTCCCAACTTCTCCCTACTTTCAACCTACAGTTTTCTTTTTCTCTTCCTTTTTGTCCCTGTTTTTCTCTCTTATGTAAATCCTTCATCCCCTGTTTCTAGATTCTCCCACAAACTGATAAATCTGATGTGTACAGTAGAGCACAGGAAAGTGTCTATAGGTGGTATGAAGCAGAAGGTGGGGAAAAGGATGTGAAGAGTCTCATGTAAGTCTTTGTGCTCCTTTTACACTGATTTCTATGTACAACTTTCCTTTTAGATCCTAGGAAAGAGACCTGGGAGTAATCGCTGGCTCTTCCTTTCCTTCACTGTAGTGTATGTAGTCGTAAAAAATGTTAAGAAGCCATTAGAATTTAGAAAGATTCGAGTTTGAGTAATAATTGTGCCACTTACTACCATTGTACTAGTTGCTTAATCACTTCTTAAAACTTATAATAGTTTCCTTTTATCAAAGTAATATACTTACAGATTTTAAAATTCAAATAGTACTTCTAGATTTACAAAAAAATAGCAATTTCCTACACCATGCATTCCCACTCCCAATTCTTTCCTTTCTAACTCGTAGCTACTTCTTTTGAAATTTACTCGTATTTTAAAAAAACTTTCTAATGCCATGTCTTTTTCAGTTGTGTACATTGTCTATGGACTTCCTAACTCTAGAAGATGAAGGTTTAACACTTCCACCTGATTTCCTAGACACACGCATATTTATGAACGCATAGAAGATCATCTCCCATTTTTTCAAAAATAATTATAGCATCCTTTTGATTAAATTACCATTCAGCATTTACCTCATTAAAATTATGGAATCATTATTCACAGCTGAGGCATATGCCACGATTACGTTTTCTTTTTTGTACAATTTTGTCTTTACTGGATTCAACAATTGCCAAATTTATTTGCTTATTGACTTTTCTATGTACCTATTACATACTGTCACCAAACTCTGACTATCTCCTTTTAAAACACTCAAGCTGGGCTTCCCTGGTGGCGCAGTGGTTAAGAATCCACCTGCCAATGCAGGAGACATGGGTTCGAGCCCTGGTCCGGGAAGATCCCACATGCCGTGGAGCAACTAAGCCCGTGCACCACAACTACTGAGCCTGCGCTCTAGAGCCCGCGAGCCACAACTACTGAAGCCCATGCGCCTAGAGCCCATGCTCCGCAACAAGAGAAGCCACCACAATGAGAAGCCCGCGCACCGCAAGGAAGAGTAGCCCCCGCTCGCCACAACTAGAGAAAGCCCGCACGCAGCAACGAAGACCCAACGCAGCCAAAAATAAATAAATAAATAAAATAAATTCAAACAAACAAACGAAATCACACTCAAACATCTCAGGCATTCCATGGACTGGCTTTTTCCTGGAGATGTGTCTCTAGCTTTCTCCTGGGATTTCCCACCTCTCTCTTCACTTGGATTCCCTACTCTCTGGGTCCTAAATATTCCTTTTTCTTGGCCTCTTAGTTTTGGAGAATATCCTCCAGCAGGTATCTGAGATAAGGTATTTGGTAGAAAATATTTTTCAGCTGCATATCTGAAAATATTCCACCCTCACAATTATAACTAATATTTTGATTTTGAGTAGAATTCCACGTTAGAGTTATTTTCTTCAGAATTTTGAAATTTAGCGCTCCACCGAATTTCAGTTTCCTGTAACTCTATTGAGACTTTCCATGCCATGCTAGCTTCCACTCCCTAAATGCGACCTTTCTGTTTTTCCTTATGGAAGATCTTTAAGGTCCTTCCGCTGCCCCTGGTGTCCTGACATTTTGTGATGATGTGCTTTCACGTGGGTCTTCATAGGCTTGTTGTGCTGGGCGTTTGGTGGGTCCTTTCCACAGGAGAGCATGTCTTTTAGATCCGGGAACTGTTCTTGAATAATTGCTTGAATAATGCTCTACTTCATTTTTCTGTCCTCTTTCATGTAACTCCTATTTTTCAGATGTCAAACTTCTTAATTTTCTTATGTCTTTCTCTTTCTCCATCTTTTTCTCTTTGTTCTGTTATCTGAGAGATATCAAATTTATCTTCTATCAGTTTTTAAGTTTAAATTACTGCTTCTTAAATTTTCAAGAGCACATTTTCTGAATGCTCTTTTATATACTTTTTTTCCTTTCCCTGGTATATGATCTTCAGAGACTGCAGACCATGAAGTTTTTTATAATATTTTCCCTCTTCCTAGTTTCTGTTTGTTCCCTTTTTTGCTGTCTTCCTCAAACGTCTGTTCGCCTTGGTCATCCGTGCATATTCAGGAGGGGCAGAGCCGAGTGCCGCTGAGTGGCAGGGCTCACACAGGGTGGTGAATGGGGCTGTGGTCGGCCTGCCTCCTCTGTCTCCACGGTCTGGCTCCGGGGGTCTGCACTGTCTGTCAGTGTGAGGCTCCTGCTCCTACAGTCCGGGATGCGTGGCTTCTCCCTCACACTGCCTGAATCCCTACCTCCATCGCTTTCCTCCGTTTGCCCCTTCTGCCTACAAGTCCTTCTTCTAATCCTGCCTCACACCCAACCCGCCCTTCCAGGCTCAGCTCGCACATTGTCTCCTTGCTGCCTTCTTCATCCATGTGTTCTAAGACTTTATGTGTCACTTGTTCCCTGATACCTGAAGTGTGTGTTTGTCTCCCCAACCGCCCGTGCACTCAAGGCCTGAGACCATTTCACATACTGTTGGTGCGACCCTATGGCACCCAACAAGTATTAGGTGCTGAGCACTCTTTATTGATTTTAGAAAAAAATATCAACAGGAAATGAAAGCCTTGTAGGCCGAATGAAGAGATTGCTTCCCAAATTATTTAATACATACATATGGTGTCACTTCAATTTGGTAATGCTTTTTTTTTTTTTGGTGGGGGGCGGGTAGATTCTTAGTTCCCTGACCAGGGATCGAACCCATGCCCCCTGAAGTGGAAGGTGAGTCCTAACCACTGGACCACCAGGGAATTCCCATCAATTTGGTAATACTTTTTGAGTGCTTGATCTTCAAGAGACCCTGCAGGAACAATATTTGACCATCTTATTTCCCTGATGGAAGCCTCCAGCTCCCTGGGGCTTGCAGCAGCCCTCCTGAGATAGGTCATATGTAAAGATAGGTTTTGAGATGCATCTTAAATAACTTGATATTATTAATTGAAGTCTGTCAAGTATTTACTTAAAAAATAAGTTAGATTGGTTTCAAAGTTATTCTTCTGTCATAACACTTGGCTACCAAAATGTTCTCTTGGTTGTAGAGAAAAGGGTGGTGTTGTGACCAGAGAGGAATGGGAATTGTGTATAATCTGAAGCCTGCCTATCTCCCAGCCCAGGGGAGCATGTCCTTAATGGGAACCTTACTGGCCTTAAAGCAGCTGCAGAAACAAAGTCGAAGCGGTGGCTACCAGAGTCCAAACTCCTTAACGTGAGACGCAGACACCGCACGACCAGGCAAGCGCGTCCTCGCTTCCTCCCCTCCTCCGCTGCCGTGGCTGCCCGCCCCGGAGCTCTCATGCCCCGTTCCAGACCGCAAGCCTGCCCACTAAAACTGCGGGCTCCAGAATAGTTAGGGTGGCCGCCGCCGTCACAGCAATGCTAGCAAGGCTCCTCTCTACCTAGTGCTTGCTGTGCTCTGCTGTGTCCTTGGTCAGCCCAGGCTGGGAAGCGCCGCCCTCCTCCAGACAGGACAGACACCGAGGCCCATGGTCGAGGTGGATAGCGCGCCAAGGTCCCTTGGCTGGAAAATCCACTCGCTCTGAACCCCCGGCCGCCTGCCTCCTGCGGGGCCCGGGCTCAGGGCCAGCCTGCCGTCTCCTAGCAGCCCACACCGCCCTCCCCGCGCTCTTCCGCCAAACTGCGGCGTCAGGGCCCGGGCTCGCGTGTCCGCACCACCAGTGGCCCATAGCGCCAGCGGGTGAGCCAGCGGGAGCCGAGCGAGGCGTGACCCCGACCTCCACGCACCGCGCCGTTTCCGAGGCAACGGGCGCTGCGCCGGCGCATCTCGCTTCCCGGCGCCTCTGGGGCCCGGCCGCGCAGACCCCGCCCACCGAGTGGGCGGGGCGGTTTCTCGAGCGGAAACGCCCGAGCGGAAGCGGAAGTGCGCGGCGGCTGCGGCGGGCCGACGGCTGCGCGGGCGCGTCTCCGGCTGAGCAGGCGCATCTCTAGGTAGGGCTGGGCCTGTGGGGCCAGCGCGTCTGGGCCGCTCTCGGTCGTCGCCTCGGCGCGGCGGCTGCGCTCGTGGTTCTGCGTCGTCGCGGTCCCTGGGCCGCGTCTCCCTCACCGCATGTCCCCACAGCCGTGCGCCCTGCGTGCTCCTCCCGGTGCCGCCTTGGCCCGACTCCTCCCCGGAAAGAGGTGTGCAGTTCCGGGTCGCCGTGTGGTCCCTGTCGGCGGTACCCCAGGGAGGTGTCCTCTGACCTTTGCACTTGGCGTCTCCGAACTTGGGCGCCTTCCGCATTGACCCGGCTGTCCTGAGCCGGAGCCCCAGCACCCAGCAAGCACCATGCCCTCTGGGGAATAAAGGCCGGCGGGATGACGCCTAGGTGGCTGAGAGGATGATTTGTCCATGTCGGCCAAGGAGGGGCCAGAAGTTTCTATACAGAAGGGGAGGATTCCAGCTGAGTTTCGAATAAGTGGGAGTTGGGAGGTGCCGAGGGGTAAGAGGCCATTCATTCCTTCAGAGGGAACAGAATATTCAAGACCTGCAGGTTTGAGACTGCCTGACATATTCTGGGAGAGACAGGGCGCTAGAGCTGGGGATGGCAGGAAACTCGGGGGAATTGGGAACAGGGAAGTGATGTGATCGGATCGGAGTGTTAAAAGAGTCATCTGGCAGGCGTAGGGATGGTGGTGCTGGGTGACTGCATGTGATAAGAGGGCTTTTGCAGCCGTTTAGGGAAGAAGTTTTAGGACTGAAAATCTGGAAATGATAGTGGGGAGAACTTGGAGGTGAGTTTGATGGGGAAAAAGTGAGGTCGTGATATTTCCAGTGACTTCCACATTTTTGGCTTGAGCGCTTGAGTAGGCAATGCAGAGAATGAGAACCACAGAATGGGGACAGGTCTGCAGCATCAGGTTCCTCACCTGTCGCCTCCCAAATGTATTACGCTCTGGTTCCTCCATGTCTGGTGTCCTCCTCCTGTTTTGTCCTCCATCTCTGTCATTTCTGAATCGTGGCCTCCCATCTTCATGTGCTCTTTGGCCTGCCCACGTTTGGACCTTTCTGTGAGGAGCTACCACTCCTGCACCACCACAGCCTTCACACATTCTCTGTGTGTCGATTTCCCCATCGCCCCATCTCTGCCATCTCTAAGCTCTGCCGTAGGGGTTTTCCCCCAGCCTTGCCATTCCTCTGTCACAGGACTGCAGTGGTGCATTCCTTATAGGTTGTGTTCAAGGAAAGCAGTGAGAACACCTTGGCTGTGTCAGGTCACACACTGCTCATCTCCATGCATACCGTTTCCTGACCACCTTACCTCCCAGCTGTCTTTGTGTAATTTCGAACAGACATGTCTATTTTCCAGACATGGAAATCTCTAATCACTTCTGGCCCTCTGTTTTCTCGTCTGTGAACTGAGAAGACCGCAGTAGGTGTTGGTTGAGGTCACTTACAGTTTTTACTGTTCTGAGGTTCTCCCTACTCCCTGAGCCTGAATCAGTGTCATTTATGGGGCAGGTTTACTGTAAAGCTAATGAAGTTCAGGCTTCAGGGGCCTCGCCTTCACGGGCCCCTTTCAAGGCACTGGGAAGGACCTCAGTGGTCTTGTGTTTATAATTGTGTGTCTTTTATTTTTAAAAAATTATTTATTTTTGGCCGCGTTGGGTCTTCGTTGCTGCACGCGGGCTTTCTCTAGTTGCAGTGAGCAGGGGCTACTCTTCGTTGAGGTGCGCGGGCTTCTCACTGCAGTGGTTTCTCTCGTTGCAGAGCATGGGCTCTAGGCGCGCGGGCTTCGGTAGTTGTGGGTCGCGGGCTCTACAGAGCAGGCTCAATAGTTGTGGCTCATGGGCTTTGTTGCTCTGCAGCATGTGGGATCTTCCGGGACCAGGGATCAAACCCGTGTCCCCTGCATTGGCAGGCAAATTCTTAACCACTGCGCCACCGGGGAAGTCCCATAATAGTGTATTCTTTTTTAGAAGAGGGACTTCAAATTATATAAGTTTCAGGCCCTACAGTACTTGGATCCCTACCAAACTGGCCATTAGTCATATCCTGCTGTCTTGGTTTTTGTGTTCTTGTCCTTCAGACTTTCCCCTCCCCACCTCCTACTCCTCCTTGTGTGTGCCTCTTATTGAGGCTTAGAGAGAAAATATGAATGAATGGAGCTGGTCAAACTCCTGCTGTAACCTGGCTTTGGTTTGCTCTTGGGTCAGGAAGAGAGGAGTCAGAGATTGGCAGCTTAGCACAGTGGGCAGAATCTTTACAGCAGTGCATGTATTTGATTTGCTTGTCTGCTGGGTTGCCATGTCCTTCAAGAAAAGGTTGAAAATAAGAAGGGAAGTTCACTTAATTGAGATCATAAAAGCAGCTCTTATCTCTATGGAAACTGGAATCATACACTGGAAATTCATTCAGAGGAATTAATTGCATCCTTATTTTATTAGTTTGAAACTGAGGCAACCCTTATGCTATCAGTTACTTTTATAGAGCTTTATAATAAGTGTGAATAACTTATACATTTTCATTTGCTTTTAGAAGGAAATTTCTGTTTCTTTATAAGGTGTTCTGTTGGAAAAGTCTTCAGAGTTAAAACATGTTATTTAAGGTTTAAATTATTTATATAAATATAATAAGATATTTCTAAAGGATTTTATAGTAGTAGCTTAAAATCTGCCAAATTGAGAGGTAAATCATTATCTTATTTTTACAAATAAGGAAATCAGTGATGTACAAAGAGAGTCAGTGATTTGTCTTCAGTCAGCCAGTAAATCAGGGCCATTGCTAGCTAAAAAAGCCAGGTCCTAAGCACCCGTTTCCTTATAAACAAGTGTGGTTCAGAGAAGGAGGAGTCCATTTAGCTCAGCTCTTATTGTCGAGTGCCTACTATAGCATGCACCGAGTTTATACTTCCACATACCTGTCCAGCTGCACGCCCGTGTGCATGCTAGGCTGTAGAAAGTACACAGCAGAGATGGATGCTTTCCCCATAAGTCCTTGAGCCCGAAGAATTAACTCAGTACAGATTCGTGTAAGTTACTGTAAGTCATTTATAATAAAACGGTCTGCAACCAGGACAAGGGGACAGTAACACTTTGGACAGCAGAGTTTGCTGGATAGTAGAGTTTTGGATTTTTGCCCATTAGGCATCAAAATTTCACATTTAGGATGGAAATCTTTCTAAAATAGAGTATTTCCCTGCTTTCTTTTTAAATTTTTTTTTTTTAATTTTAAAAACTTTTTTTTTTTGCGGTACACAGGCCTCTCACTGTTGTGGCCTCTCCCATTGCGGAGCACAGGCCCCGGACGCGCAGGCTCAGCAGCCATGGCTCACGGGCCCAGCCGCTCCGCGGCATGTGGGATCCTCCCGGACTGGGGCACGAACCCATGTCCCCTGCATCGGCAGGCGGACTCTCAACCACTGCGCCAACAGGGAAGCCCTAAAAACATTTCTTTAATTTAAAAATAAAATTACTTTTAAATTAAAAAAAAAAATTTTTTTTTTATTTTTTGGCCACACCACAATAGCTTGTGGGATCTTACCCCAGGCCCCATGCAGTGGAAGCGCGGAGTCCTAACCACTGGAGCCATTCCCTACTTTCTTAATAGAGTGTGCTAAATGTGATATGAACTTTCCCTAATCCCTGTGATATGATCTCAAGTAAACATTTTAAACATAAAATTTGTGATGCAAACAGTGTTAGGGCTCGTTGAGGCCCATACAACTGTTTTCCCTGTTATTTGTTTGGAGTTTTTATGTCTTTCGGCCTCTTTCAGTGTTTTTGTCCCTTTGCTTTCCCCAGGTCAGCTGTTAGAGGTTCTGACCCTTGTCAGTATGTGCGTGCCTGCCTCAAATGCTCTTTCCATACTTTCCTTCACTGTGGACTTAGGAGCTAATTGTTAGAACTCTGTAGAAGAAGAATTTATAGATGATAAATCAGAGCCTGAGAAGTTGTTTATGAATAAATTGTTTCAGTTTTACTTGTGAATTTTAAAATTTATGTTGGAGTCTTATCCTGATTTCTGGATACATGAGGCATAAGTTTTTGTAGGTGGCAGACATTTTCCTTTTCTATGTTCATTTACTTGAAGGGGTTTTGTAGCGCTGCAGTCGGGTGCGGAAAGACCCAGGGTCCAGCCTTCTGGGTTGCTCCTTCAGTCCAGCCTTTCTGTTGGGCCCCTGGGACTGGGAGGACCTTCAGAAAGGAGCGCTCTGGGCTAAGCGCGTGCCCCGCAGGCTGACTCTGCCACGCGAGGCGTGCCGGCAGCAAGTGCAGTGTTGGGGTGGGGGCTCCCCTAGTGAGAGGAACCGGTTTCGGAGGCAGGTGGATTCAAATCCCGGCTTTGCCGTTGCCGTCTGTGACCTCAGGCAGGTGACTGAGCAGCTCACAGTTGCTGGCTGCCGCCCAGCAGCCGTTCGTTCCTGCCTTCGTCGCTGGCAGGCGTGCCCCACAGTGGAGTCCGAGCAAAACTTGATAGCGTGCCAGTGGGACGAGAGGGGTGTCTGCCGTGGGGCTCGTAGAATAAGCTGCACATATTTAAAGTGTACGGCTTGGTGCGTTTTGACACGTGTTTGCGCACCCGCAGGCTTTCTTCTTTCCTGACGGACCCTGAGCCTTTGCTCCTTCTTTGAAGGTGCATGTCTTAGGGACTTCGTCTTGCTGGTTGCTGTGCCTACAGCTGCTAGATCTCTGGTATATCGGGGAGGGTGGGGAAGCAGAAGAGCCTCTCTGTACCCTCCTTTGTCTTTTGCAGCAGGAAACAGGGCTCTGCCTCCCTGCAGTGTTGGGGTTCTTCCACATCGACATGAGGGAGGGTGCTGGGCTTTGCGGGGGGGGGGTAGCTGGTTTTCCCCAGTCGGGCCTGCCTCTCTCCCTCCTCCACAGCACAGGCAGGGCAGTGCTTCTAAAATGCGCTTGCTTAAGAGCCCTGAGCAGCATCTGCTTTCCCTTAGGATGAAGTGTGCACGTGTGTGCGGCTGTGCAAACTCTGGTCGCTGCGCCTTTTCGTCTCTCTAGACTCTTCTTCCCTTACGACAGAGGTTCTGGCCAGACTGAGGGGTTTTGTTTTTGTTTTTTTCCCCCGTTTTCCACGTTGAAGAACACATTTATAATACAGTAAATAAAGTGCAGGTTAAACTACCTAATAGAACAGATATTTTAAGCACCTTAGAAACACTGATTTAATAATAAAAAAGACACCTTATGGTCTTAAAAAAGATTCATCCCTTATTCCTCTTGCTTACGCGCCCCCCCCCCCCCCCCATGTCAGGGCCGCTTGGAATGCCCTTCCTCAGGATGGCCGTCATGGATCCCAGGTCTGGGTTGGGTCTTCCTGCTGAATATTCTGCACGCCCTCTGCTTTTCTCTGCCCTACAGTAATGCCCAAGTGATCATTGCTTGTTGGAGGCTTTCCTGCTGGAGCATAAGCTGCCAGAAGGCAGGGACCCTGTCATGGCTCCACGGCTGCTGTAGCGATGACACAGGTAGCTGCTGAATGAGTAAACCCGACTTACGTCTAAATAAAGTTACCTGGTGTCATTGAGGAGTAGTAAGTGTGAATGAGTTACAACTACAGTTAGGGAAAAATGACCAATATGTGCTTTTGCGTTGACTCAGCAGTTTCACACCTAAGATTAATCCCAAGGAAATGATCAGAGATGTGTATTCACGGATGTGACTGACATTCTTATTTATGGCATACGGCATTGGAAATGAATGTTCAGCAGTAGGGTTAGATAACTCCTATTATGTCTACATGGTGCATCCATTAAAAGTGACACTGCAGGAGGTTAACATTACGACTTGGGAATATATTCGTAATAAACCAAGACACAGAAGTAGATTATAGAAAAGCATGATCCCAATTTTTAGTAACAATGAATAATTAAAAAAACTAGAAATATGTACTCAGATGTTTGTTGTAGTCACCCTTGGAAGGTGAGATTATGAGTAGTTTTTTTCTTTTTGTGCTGCCCTGAATTTTCTGCAAAGAACATGGCTACTTTTTTAATCAAAAAATTTTTTATAAATAAGTACGTTCCTGATATTAAAAAGTAATATAGCTTGTAAAAATCATAAATACAGTAAAGCCTGACTAAAATTTATATGGCTTTGTCTTAAATTTTGAGATAATTTAATAATTTTGACTTGTGCTGGGCTTATTTCACTGAACTTTAGCAACTAATGAAAAATGATGACCAAATTTATAATATAAATAAAATTGCATCACAACGATCGAGTCTTATAAACCTCATTTTGCATATAAGAAGAATGAAGTAACTTGCTCCAAGATTCACTGCCAGTAAGTGGCGGTTAGAATTTCAACTCAGCTCAGTTTTGTTGTAGAGCCTTCCCTTCTGTCAGCAGTGCTGTGCCGCCCAGCGTTCTGTCTTTTTCCCCAGGACGCAGCCAAGAGGGGTCGCGCTCCCAACTCGGTGCATCTGCCACGCACGGTTTTCTGAATGTTGGCGTCAGCGGTCACGGCCAGACTGTGGTCCGGAGGGTCCTCCGGGGAGGGCACCCTGGGTCTGGAGTCGCGACGGCTGTAGGCTTTCCATTTCCACTTTGAATAAACTTTATTGAGGTTGAAGTTAGTGGTAAAATATCCCTCTGACACTTGTTAAGACAGTGAGAAGGACTCTCTTCAAGACTTGAGTGGTGAGAGAGGTGGGCTCAAGTTCGAACACAGCACAGACACCAGGGGATTGAGAGCCTGCAGCAGAGGGAGGGTCGCTGGGACTGGAGGGCGGGGGAGCAGTTAGATCTTGAGGAGGGTCACATGTCAAGGGTGGGGTTACTCAAGCTGACTCAGCAGGAATCTGGCTAAACTTGGTAAGGATGAACTTGCAACTCAAGGTGGAGGCCTGTCGAGAAGAGGGCCCAGGAGCCTGAGTTTGGTCAGGGAGAGCGTGTCGGCCAGTAGTTCCGCGAGTCCCGTGTGGAGGCCTCTGACAGCAGGGAGAGCAGCCTGGTGCAGCCGCCCGGACCACCTGCGGTGAACCACAGCCCTGGCTGTGAATTCCAGTGAGCGCTGGGCAGTTGCCGTGTCTCGTGTGCTGGCCTGGGATACATGTTCATCCCTGAATTTTCAGTCCCTGTTCTTACCCTGCTGTGTTGAAAGGGTCCCTGTAAGTTCCTCTTTTTAGCTGAGGCTAATGGGGAGGAGGGGAGGAGAGGAGAGAGCAGACTTCAGATCCTCCACTTAAAGGTGTGAGGGGCCTCATGAGAGGGCCCAGGCCCCGGGCAGCAGGTTACCACTGGGAGAACAATGGTCCAAGAGTCAGACATGGAGCATGGAAAAAGAGGACTGTATGTTCTTCACTGAATCCGGGGACATTGTCCAAGAGATTCTTCCAATATTCAGTTTTTTAACAGAAGGTCCCTCTCTGTTTTACTTTGCTGTTTACTCTTCATGAGAGCTCAAACACTGATGTTACACGTTAACTTGTAGATTTTTGTCTTGTAGAGACATTATTTCTGTCTGATAAAGATCTATCCAAAGGTTATGGTTCTATTTCTGTAGGACATTAACCCAATTCGTCTCCAACTTTAAAAAGCTCACTTTGGTCGGCCAGCTCTTCAGATGCGCTCGGAACTGGCTTCCTGTCTTACAGTTTCTTTCATTAATTTATATTTGCATGGGTTATGTCTTTTCACCTTTGACCATTATGCCTTGACACCTTTGGGATGCTGGATGTGGCTCAAGGTGGCCACAACTGCTGGTACTGGTTGCCTACAAACGCTGCTCCATGGGGGGCAGGGTGTGTGCCCTGGGCTGTCCATGGGTCCACTGTTGCTGTGTCCAGAGTGACTCTCCATGTGTAGCTTTTGACCCCGTTCTCTCAGTGGCAGATAGGGTGCATATGTGTTTTGCTGCCTCTCTCTTCAGGTCTCCAAGTGTTTGTCAGTTGAAAGACTGTGAATAAAGGAGCTTCTGGGCTTCTCCTTCCTCTTCTCTCCAGGCCTCATTTACTGGTAACCCAGTACATTGGGATTGGTCTGGATGTAAGGAGGACAGAGCCATTGCTAGGAGCGAGGCCTCCTCCCGTGTCACACACTCAAGCTGTACTTGTGCACCTGCTGCTCTTTCCTAAAATCTCCCGCACTGATGCTTTGTTTCCCAGACCAGTTTGTCAGCTACTCAAGGGCAGACTCTACTCTGTACTCTTTGCCCACAGTTGGAGTCTATAAACTTGTTGATTCCGGATTTCTCTTTATACACTTTTGCCCTTTGATGCCTTTATCTAGTTATTCGTTCACAAGTGCTTGCCAGGCCCTCATGTGCCTGATACTGTGCTGGGTGTTAGGGATCTGACAGGGTGACATCTTCTGCCCTGAGGCCCACATTAATGCACGTGACTCCCAGACTGTATTTTGGGCAGTGGGACTCCTACCTAGTGAGACATAACTTTTGTTTTCCAGGCAACAGTTATCTAGATAATGACAATTTCCTGTATAATTTGCAGGTGGAATAAATGAAATTTTGTATATGTGTGTGTATATATACGTATAATTTTACAATATATATATTGTATAATCATACATGTATTTGCAGTCATCTTAAAAACTACCTTTAGAGTATATGTTGTTAGCAGTAAAAGGCTTAAAAAAACAGAAGAAAGTTGTTTAAAAAGGTAATATCCAGATTTCTCTTTTTAAGCATCTCCTTTCACACCACACTGACTGCATTGATGGCGGGCTAACACTGCATTAATGCTTTGAAAAGCCGAAGTGCCGGAAGGCATCCTCTAATGCCCAAGTCCCCAAACCTTTGCCTATCCAAAATTGTCTTTGTGAATGCCATAGAAGAGCACATTGTAACATAACATTCCTGAGGTAATTTGTGATTCAAACTGTGAGAAATTGGCAGTGTGAAAGACAGGAAAAACCAGTACATGTTTTAAAAATAGTGAGCTTTTCACTACTGGGGTAAGCAAGGAGGAAAAACATTTGAATAAAATCAAAGCAGAGGCTGAGCCCGACTTCTTGCAAAATAAAGAGGAGAGTGTTTCAAGAAACTCAGTGTTGTCACTTGCAGTTTTAGTAGAAAAATGCTTGAAACAAAAATGTCTTTTTATCGGTGAGGGAAGGCAGCCAACGCAAATGTGGCAGAGCTGCTACACAAACGGGCCCACGTCTGTGAGGGGTGGGAGTGAAAGCGGTGCCGATGCTTTGCCCTCCTGGCTCCATCTCCACGTGGGCTTGGTGGGAGGGTCCTCAGCACCCGCACGAGCTCGGGGGAAAGAAGCAGGTCTCCTCCCGCAGTATAGAAAGAGTCCGCCTCCCGCTGGGTAAGATCTACCTTGGATCCACTCGTCGTCCACAGACCTTGCCTTTTTTTTTTTAAATCCATTTTGGTGTTTTGTACAGCCTGACATTGTGTTCTGAAACATATCCCCTTTCCACACCAGGCCCGGAGGGCCCGACTGGAGAACTGCCTTATGGCTGAGATAATCATGTTATGAAGTCCATCTCCTGCTTCAGAAACACACCTTCCCCAGATGAACCCACTGTTAGTCATAGGTCTACAGTGGTTTGGGGTATATGGATCCATTATGTGTAACAACTTAATGAGCAAGGCCTCACCCAATTTCAACTTAAATGTGTGCTATTTGTGTCAACTCAGTTTTTAGATATTCTTTATTATTAATGGCTATTAAACAGATAACTCCAAATTCTCTTAGGGGCAAGGGTCCATTAACAGGCAGCAAATTCTTAAAAGATAATCCACGAGGGGGCCTTTTCCCAGCCTAGTAATTTATTTACTGAAATAGGGCTTACAGTTTTTTACCCGCCAGGGTTGTTTTGAAGAGTGGAGACGTGTGCTTTGAGTGCCCAGTGCTGTCTGGCAGGAAGTGGGCACAGACAGGAGCTGTTACTGCTGTGCGTGGGCAGCTTGGGGCTGCTGCCCTCAGTCCCCAGCCTGGGAGAGGCACCGTTTGCTCTTGTGCTGCTGTTTGCGTAGTAAGGATATTTTTGTTTTGTTCTATCAGAGGACCGGAAGCCCTGATGAAAAGAATAGGCCGTTAAGATAAAAGATGTCTGACCACTGATGGGTGTTACTGGCTATATTACATCTTTTGTTATGCGTAAGGACATCATACTTATTACATAAAGGACTCTGCTTAGATTTTTTCCAGATTGTGAATTCTGATCCTTTGAACTATTTTGTGTGTTTTTACATTATAGAATGGGCAGTTTTCCATCCCAAGTCAATCAGTCACCACCTCAAATGTTGCTGCATTTGGCCTAGTGAATATCCATGTAGTTTCCTTTTTAACACCTTTATTGAGATGCACTTGATGCACAGGAAACTGCACATACGTACAGCGTATGATTCGAGAGGTCGAGCATGCGTTCACCCGTGACACCATCCCCACAGCCAAGGTGGTGAATGTGTCTATCACCCTGTCTCCGCTCTGTCAGTCCCTGTCTCCTCCTGCCCCACTGCAGACGACCACAGGGCTCTTGCCACTGCGGGCAGCTCAGCTCTCAGTGGGCTAGGCTTTTACATAAGTGGGATCGTGCAGTGTGCACTCCTTGGTCCAGCTTTCACTCAGCAAAATTATTTTGAGAAACATCAGTGTTGCACGTATCAATTTTACATTTTATGTTTTCAAAATTAACTTCTGTTTGAGCTCCTAGATGGGCAGTATTACTTCTTTGAAATTGTTAACCTGTTTTCGAACTTTGTTGAGAAATCTCTTGAGTAATAGTCTTAGTGACAATCTTAAAAGAGTGCTGCCCTGTGCTGTCCTGGTGGAAGTCCGACTCAGCACCTTACTCGCAGGCGCAGCCCCACGGGTGTGTCCGGGGAAGCCTCTTCAGGCTCCTGACCAGCGTGACGTGCTCTGTGTCGTGCTGGAGACAGAGAGTGAATGTTAAATATTGTCTGTGTTTGCTCTGAAAGGAGCCATATGTCTGGTGATAACGCCATAACTACTCATTTCTTTTCCTTTCCAGATCCTTTCCAGGAGGTCAGTTATGGGTGTGAGAGGCTTACAGGGATTTGTGAGAAGTAGCTGCCCACATATATGTATGGTAGTAAATTTCAAAGAGCTGGCAGAGCACCACCGAAGCAGGCATCCTGGAGGGACTCCTACCATTGTGGTCGATGCCATGTGTTGCCTCAGATACTGGTACACGCCGGACTCTTGGATCTGTGGTGGCCAGTGGCGGGAATACTTTTCTTCTTTGCGAGAATTTGTGAAAACTTTTACAGCTGTTGGCATCAAGTTGGTATTCTTCTTTGATGGCATGGTGGAGCAGTCCAAGAGAGACGAGTGGGTGAAACGAAGACTCAAGAACAACAGGGAGATAGCCAAGATCTTCCATTATATCAAGTCCCACAGGGAGCAGCCTGGCAGAAACATGTTCTTCATCCCCTCAGGGCTGGCCATATTTACTCAGTTTGCCTTGAAGGCCCTGGGTCAGGAAACTCTGTGTTCGTTACAGGAGGCCGACTATGAGGTGGCTTCCTATGGCCTCCAGAACAACTGTCTTGGGATTCTTGGAGAAGACACTGACTATTTAATTTATGACACCTGTCCCTACTTTTCCATCAGTGAGCTCTCCCTGGACAGTCTGGACACCATCATGCTCTGCCGAGAGAAGCTCTGTCAGAGCCTGGGTCTCAGCCTGTCTGACCTTCCTCTTCTGGCCTGCCTGCTTGGCAACGACATCATCCCAGAAGGCATGTTCGAAAGCTTTCGTTACAAGTGCTTGTCTTCTTATACCTCTGTGAAAGAGAACTTTGACAAAAAAGGTAACATTATCTTAGCTGTAGCGGACCACATATCTAAAGTTCTTCGGTTGCATCAAGGTGAGAAGAAGCTGGAAGAGATGTTACCTTTGGGGCCAAACAAAGCTCTTTTTTATAAAGGAGTGGCATCATATCTTTTGCCAGGACAGAAGTCTCCATGGTTTTTCCAAAAACCTAAAGGTGTAGTAACTTTGGACAAGCAGGTACTATCCTTGAGTTCAGATCCTAAATCCAAGCAAGAAGTTCCCGTGTGTACAGACCCTGAATCCAAGCAAGAAGTCCTTTTGTATACACACCCTGAATCCAAACAAGAGGTTCCCGTGTACACAGACCCTGATTCCAAACAAGAAGTTCCCATGTGTACAGATCCTGAATCCAAGCAAGAAGTTCCCATGTACACAGACCCTGAACCCAAGCAAGAATTTCCCTTATGTACACACCCTGAATCCAGGCAAGAAGTTCTCTTATGCACACACCCTGAATCCAAGTGGAAATTACCTGTAGGTATGGACCCTGAATTTAACCTAGAAGCACCCCGGTGTACAAACCCTGAAATTAAACAAGAAGATCTTGTAAATATGGGGCCTGAAGTCAAGCAACAAATAACTATGGTTTCGGATCCTGAGATCTTGAAGGTATGTAGATGTGCCCACCCAGCTCTAACGTCATGATGGAAAGTGTACCCATTGATAGATTTGACAGTGAGTATTTATTGACTGCCTGCAGTGGTTAAGACACTGGGGTGGGGGGTGGGGGTGGCAGGCACAGGACAGAACCCTTGGAGTTTAGCTAGGAAGTAAGATACAATACATGTGAAAACCCACATTATAAACTCTGTCTCACGTTGTTACATCACTGTTACAGAGAGAGTGCTCGAAATTTGGAAGAGAGTAATCACTGTGGGTTAAGTACAGAGAGAAGCTCCCAGAGGAGGGATAACTGAAGCCAGGCCTTCATGGGGCTGAGATTTGTTGTGAACAGGTGAAGATGGGGTCTATGGCAGCGCCCGAGGGTTGGCCTGTAGAATCTCCCGTCAGGCACAGTTCTGGGACAGGTAGCAGAGGCATGGGGTTTGAAGGGCTAAGTAAGGAGAAAACAGTTGGAAAAGATAGACTGCGGCCAGATTGTGGATTTTGGTACATGCCATGCTAGGAATTTGGACGTAGTCCTGAAGGTAATATAGAGCCTTGATAGTTTTTGAAGGAGAGCCACTGTTTATTAACTGCTTGCTGCATGTAGGATCTGTCTGCGTGCAGTGCGTGTATTTTAGCTCATTGAATCCTCTCGTTCTCCTTGGGTCACAGAGAAGGTGCATGTCCACATGAATGCCCTGAGGCATCTCAGCAAGTGCAGAACCAAACATGACCACAACCTTTCATTGTTCTGGCATTGACTGTCACCATCTTGCACAAGTTAAAAACCTGGGAACGATCTCTCCCATTTTTCGTAACCAGTCTCTCCCAAGTCTTGGTACTTTGATCTATTCGGTGGATCTTACCACCCCAGGCCAAAATATCGCTTGTGTGAATGACTGCAGTCATCTCTGAGCGCTCTTCCGAAACAGACTTCTGCCCCTTCCAGTCCATTTGTCATGCTGCACACAGAAATAAAACCCTTATTTGCATTCCGTAGCTCTTAGGAGGGAAACAGTAACCGGAATGAGCCTGGCAGCCATCACCCAGCCACTAGCTGCAGCTCCACCTTTGTCTGCCCCTCGGCTGCTTGCAGCCTCGCATGTGCTCTTCGCCCTCCTGGACGGCTCTCCTGCCCCCTTCTGCTAGTCGATGCCTGCTCGGCTTTTCCACCACACACGCAGAGAAGCCCCCTGGCTGCCCACCCTGTGTGTGTGTGCCTGACGTTTGCAGCGCATGCCCCTGGAATGTCGTATTTGGTTCCTGTCTTTCCTGCTAGATGGGGCGGTTCTGTGAGGGCAGGACCTTGTTTGTTCTTGTCATTGCCAAGCCCCTTGTCCTGTCCTGCTGTCTGTCTGGTAGGGGCTGCTAGTTCAGTCTCAGAGGGGATGTTCTCTGTCTCTTGTATCTTTAGGTTTTCTCTAGTGACTTCTTCCCTCCCTCCTGTACAACTGCAGGGGTTCTCCTGTCCAAAAGGTCTTTCCCCTCTTTCTCTGTTACATATATTGTAGCAGAGGAGCTAAGAGGTAGAAGGTGATACATGTTTTAAGAGAGTTGTAGGTGAAAAAGTATTAAGAAGTTAAATTTATTCTACTGGGAAGCATTCTTAACTGCTTTTTAGAGGAAAAAGAATGTGGGGTGGACGTTGGAGGAAGGTTAGAAGTGGACCTCCACGTGGAGGTGCTGCCAGGCAGTGGGACATGAGTAGAGCATGACAGCACGGGCACAGGTGGGCCTCAGCAGAGAATGAGGAGTCGTCTGATGAGGAAGAAGGAGAAGAGCATGGAGGAAGGACAGAGAACTAAACCTGGGCTCGACTTGCATGTGTTCAGTTTGGTCGTGCAGGTGGCTCTCCAATGACACATCTCTTTGTAGTTGTTCATGGTTCCCAGAAGGTGTTCCTCACTGAGTCTCCTTCGGTCATCGCACAGCTCTGTCGCTAGACGTGTGGGTGAGGACATAGGTGTGAAAGTGACATGGTCTGCAGTAGTCACACGACTAGCGCTTGGCAGACCCCAGCATTGAACCCAAGCCTTTGACGCTCTCCAAGATCACCACTGCCTTCCCTGCTGGTCTAGAAGTTCATTGGCGCTTAGAGAGGTGACACAGTCGTGGTCGGTAGTGTAGAAGCAGGAGAGTGGAGGAGTGTGTAAGGGAACCCCCCCGCTCTGAGTCTTCATTCGAGAGGCGGCGGTGTCTGCGTCTCAGCCAGCCCAGGACTCTGACTGAGCGATCACCTGCCACATCCACAGCGCCATTCCAGGCCCTCTCTGCTCACTCTCCTTTGCTCTGGCCCCTGCCAGTCCCTGACTTCCGCTCCGGTCTCCCGTCTGTGTATACCTTGCACCTGTCCCGTCTGGGCTCCTCGTCACGCTCCCTGGCTCATGCGCCACACCCACCCCATACCCACCTGGGCTTCCGCTGTGCTCGTGGGCGTCCTGGCCGTCTCACCCAGTCTCCTGCAAGGGGAGTGCGGACAGGTTGGGTCTGACTGCCAAGGGTAGCACGTGTGAGCTGAAAGAGTTCAGGACTTAGTTCTTACTCTCCTTAAGGAGGCATTGGCTATCAAGCAGAGGTGTGGTGAGATCACATCTTTGTTTTTTGAAACATTGGGTACACGGCAGAGAATGGCTATTGGCACATAGGAGGGTTGGGTGGCCTCAGAGAGCTGTGGTCTCCCAGGGGCCTGGGGGAGTTCAAATTACAGGGATTTGGGGAGCAATTTGGAGGCAAAAAAGGCAGGAGCTGGGGATGGGGTTGCTCTTTCAGGAAGTTTAGCAGAAAGAGCCTGGGATGGGAAGAGGCCAGCAGAATCTGGTAGGCCTGTCTGCGGGTGGCGGGGGAGGGGGGAGGGTAAGGGCAGATAGTGTGCTGTTCCAGTGACACTCGCATTTACTGAGCTTAGTGATACCTTTGAAAACAATTTTGAAGTTTCTTAAGTTTCCCTTAATTTTTCCTTAAAAAATTTTTTGCAATGGAGTCTTCCAGCCCTGTCAATAGGTAACCAAAATTCAAATGTGTGCATTTTGACCACACATAGTCACCCTGGAAATCCTTAGGTGCAGAGTTGCTGAATGCAGCAATTACCTGAGTACATACCCACAACCACTGCTGTTTCCTCCAGAGTTACACACTGTTGGATAAACTGAATTCTTGCTTTAGAATATTCAGGTTAGGTGCATATGTTAAAGTTTTTCCAAGTGTGGAATGCTATATAATATCTACAGTTAAGGGCAGAGATAAAAAGATACTGAGGTGATGAGCTAATTAATGAATTAATATTATGCTTGTAGAGAACTTCTCTGAAAACCCTGTGTATACCCAGAAAAGAATGTTACATCTCAAATTCTGTAGAGTTGCCAAAATTGAAGATTTCTTAGTAGAGTGAATATAATTTATTATAGCTATATACATAAATTTGTCAAAATACTAACTCTTCTGAAATAAAAAAAGAGTAAGAAATGGAAGAGGGAATAGGAGAATAAATTAGAAGGTATTCTGCCTTAAAAGGATCATGAAATATCTAACCATATTGTTTCTGATAGATTCTGTATCAAAAGGGGTGTTATAGAGAAATAGGTTACTTCTAATGATCTTTGATTGGTTAGAGCATCAAGTAATAACTCTTTTGGAATTCTTGGTGACCTTAAAGTTGCTAGCTTGTCTGCCATCCTGATTTAAAGAAATTTTAGCCATGAGATAGACACTCGAGTATGTCCAGCCTGAGACCAGTACTTAGCACCTATTGGCCATGCACTATGTGCCAGCCTCGTACATTAACACATTTAATCCTCACGATAGTTCTGTGAGGTCAGCACCTTTGTTAAACCTGTTTTACATATGAAGGAAGTGAGGAGTTAAAGGGATTAGGACTCAAGTCTACAATAATGAATGGGCGTGACTGAGCTGCTTCGTGTGTATGAATAACAACGGGACACTGACACACAGAGGTTTTGGTGTTCCAGGTTATTGGCAGCACATTTTAAGGGCCATTAATGGTAGGCTGGATTTAAATTCTGAAGAGTAATCTAGATGAATTTATTCCTGCAGTAATAAGAATGTTTTTGCAGGAACATGAAACCTGTATGGAGGATATTATAGGCCGTCTGATCTCAGCTACTCATTGAATGAGAAAGTGGTATCCATTTAAATCATCCATCTCGTCACCTACCATGTGCTGCCACTCTGCTGCATTCGAAGTAGAAAGAAACGAGTGCCCAGTGCATAGTTGCTGCTCAATAAAAAATCCCTGAACAGTTGAATGAACGTGATGCAGTTTCTAATCCCAGGGAGTTTATGGTTTAATAGGAGAGGTAAGGCCAGGTAACCAGTGTAGGGTAAATGTGAGTTTGAGCCCATCAGGCCAGGGGTAGGTGAGTTCCTGCTCAAAGAGGATGACAGGGTTATGGAGAGATGACGCTTTAGGGGACCCTCAGAGGAGCAGAGACTGGGAAGTGGCTGGCTGGGAAGGGCTGAAAGAGGTCGGTTTTCCGGAGCACAGGGAGGATTCTTGCAGAACTGTGGAGGTTGGGCCCCAGAGAGTCCACGAAGGGCAATGGTGTACGTGGGAAAGGAGATGGAGGCCTCCGCGGGGCCTCCCTTGAGTCTCAGGCTGAAGAATCTGTGGTAGCCGGCCAGATGCTTTGAGGAGGCATTGACTGGGCCTCTGTTTCCAGGAAGGCAGAGTATCGCTGGGATGAAGGGTGGCTTGGAGAGAGGAGACACTGGTGGGGGCGGCTGGAGCCCTGGGTAGCATCTCTCCGTCAGGTGGACAGGATGATGAATGACGGCAGGAGGAAGTACGACAAGTCTGGTAGGTGATTGGAAATTGGAGGAGGAGCAAGAGGAGTAATAGAAAGCTTTGAGCCAGAAGCCCAAAGGAAAGGAGGCACAGAGGCCAGCTTGACATCATGAGTTTGAGTGACAGTTACTCTATTTCTGAGCCCTCAGAGGCGTTGGATTTCCTATTAAAGGTCACTGTTTTGTTTTCAGCGAGAAACCAGTTGCATTTAAATTTCCGGCAGGTCGCCAGAGCACATCACGTCCAGGCAGAGAGCTACCTGGTGTACAACGTCATGAGCAGCGGGGAGGTCGAATGCAGCAACAGTCTGGAGGATGCGATGGACCAAGCTCTGCCCAGCCAGGCCTTCGTCTACCGCCCAGTGCGGCAGCGGGTGTACTCCCTCTTGCTGGGGGATAGCGAAGGTGAGTCATGGTCTCGCAGTGACTGTGCTCGTGGACCTGAATTCTGAGAACTGACCAGACAAAGTAGAGTGCATTCTTTCAGGACTTGGGGTTTATTTCTCTGTGAAATCTGTAATGTAGAATGCCACTCGCATCTGTGCAGAATAAAGGGTAAATGCCTTGGGACGTCTATATCTAATTAGCAAGCATTTGACCAGTATTCATTAAAAGAGAAGTGCATTGTTTCTGTAAAATGTTGAGGTTTTTTTTTTTTTCCGCCGCACAGCATATGGGATCTTATTTCCCCAACCAGCGATCGAACCCACGCCCCCTGCATTGGAAGTACAGAGTCTTAGCCACTGGACCACCAGGGAAGTCGCTAAAATGTTGTATTTTTATGCCTTAAAAGGATCGTCCTTTTTAAAAAATGTGAAAACCCTTTCCTCCTGTAGGAGTGTAGGGTGTGTTTATTATTAGAAGACAGCGTCTAGTTACTCTCCCTCAAAATGTGAGTTTCGTAAAATGATTGTATATAATCATATATTTTAAAATATAAACAAAATTTTCCTTTGGAGTTTTTGTAATTAAGTTTATGTTTTTCCATCTGTATTTCAGTTTCACAGTAGGAACAAGAGGATAAGGAGAGGACTGTCCATGGCTAGGCCAGTAAAATTGAGAGGACCTTTAACACCAGGAATAAAATTAATCAGACCCTGTAACCCTCTGTTAGGAACAGTCTGGGGAAATTGGGAGTGTCGGAGAGCGCTCTGTAGCACAGACTAGTGATGCTTAATGCATGCAGTTACCTCCGTGCAAGGCCTTGCTGACCTGAGGCAGGCTGCTGGAACACCATGGTCTGATCGGATGGTGCTGGGATGAGAAACAGAGTCTGGCACACTACTATCAGGGCAAGGATTGAAGCAGAAAAGTCCTGGTGAAAGGATGTCTGTGGCCCATTTGCCTAAACTCCATTATCTCCAAACCTACCAACATTACTATTAATATTATTCCAGAAAGGAAACATTTACATAATCTAAAGGTGGTGATAGAATCATCAGATTGAAGTGTTGTGCTTATTCTTTTTTGGGGCAGAAGGAGTGACAGGTTCTTTGTACCCAGATTTTATTAGATTCCCAGCACCACCCAGCATGTGCTGCCTTCTCCCATAGGTGCTGTGAGAGTTCAGACACTGATGTGGCCTAAGGAGGACATGAGAAAGATGTTTAAGCTGATTTGAAGACAGAAACAGAAGAACCTATGTAAACTTTGAAACCAAATATTATTGAAATAATTTTTCTATTTTTCTTATGTGGTTCTCTGCCCATATACTCTTTCTTAACATGAATGATGGCACATTGACTCCGATGATTAAAGAAAAGATATCTTCATCATGAAAAAATTTCATGTTATAGAATAATATTTGCCTAGAATTATTTTTAGAGTATTTTGTTAAATGAGGTTAAAATATATAAACTTCATAACTTAAATTTCCTACTTTGTTAATGCAATTTATTGACAGCCGTAGAGATCACTTTATTAGATAACCACAATAACAGGAAAATTACTCAGATTGAACTTATCTTCACAACTGACCTTCACTCTCCTTTTTTCTTTCTCAACTTTTTGGCTTTCTACATGAAGTCTACATTGTTAGGATGTAAACATAAAAAGCTGCTGTTGCAGGTTTATTTATAATGAATATAATAAAGCGTATTCTGTGCTGTTTGCTTGGCTTGGCTTACTATTGCACATGCACCTAAAAGAGATGTCTTTTCTACAGTTGAGCGTGGTGTTCTATAAAATGCCAGTATTGCGAAGAGGGCTATGAGAGTCTTCCACTGACTTTCTGTCAGCTTGTTCATAGGTTTTAAGAAAAGAGTGTTGAAATCTCCAGATACTGTTGTGGATGTTTTTATTTATTCCCTTCAGTTCTGTTAGTTTTTACTTCAGATGTTTTTGAGGTTCTGTTATTAGTGAATGGTATCAGACAAAGCTGGCTTTGTCTGATACTAGTATACACACCCCACTAGTATACACACCCCACTTTTCTTATGATTATGGTGTATCTTCTTTCTGTCCTTTTACTTTTAAGCTATTTCTTTATATTGAAAGTATGTCTCTTTTAAGCAGCATATACAGTCTTTCAATCTCTGTCTTTTAATTAGACTGTTTAGGCCATTTACACTTAATGTACTTATTGACAGTACATGTAATGTCTTCATGGGTTTAAGTCTTCATTTTGCTCTTTGCTCTGTTCTTTTTTCCCTTATTTTCTCCTTTTCTGACTTCTTTTGGATCAATTGAGTAATTTTTAGTATTTTGTTTTATATTGGCTTATTATTGGACTTGGATTATTAGATTTACCTGTTTTTGTTTGCTTGTTTTTTTTAGCAGTTTTTATAAGGTTTATAATATATGTCTTTAATGTGTCACAATTTGACTTCCGTATCATATCACGTAATGTGTATTGTAAAAACCTTACAACAGTGTACTTGCATTCTCCCTGCTATTCTGTATATTTTTAAAACTTTTAAAATGATTATATACTCAAGGGAGTTGCAAAAAATAGCTCATAGGGTTTCATGTACCCTTCACCCAGCTTCCCCAAAGATGACATCTTATATAATAAAGTACAATATCAAAGCCAGGAATTTGACATTGGTACAGTACTATTAACTAGATCATAGACATTATTCACTTTTCAGCATTTTGTCCACCCATTCGTTTGGTATGTGTATAGTTCTATGCAGTTTTATCCCATGTCAAGGTACAGGAATGGTCCATCACCACAGGGGAACTCTCTCATGCTGCCCCTTTGTACCCTGCCCTCTGTCCCTGTCCCCTGGTGACCACTAGTCTGTCCTCCAACTCAACATTTTGGTCATTTTGAGAATGTCACATAAGTGGAAACATAGTAGGTAACCTTTTGAGATTATGCATATGTTTTAAATCCCATAACGCACGATTCTTATTTTTATTTTAAACCATGGGCTGGCAAACTTTTTTGTGAAGGACCAGATGATAATAAATATTTTAGGCTTTGAGGGCCCCACAGTCTGTAACAACTGCTGAGCCCTGCTGAGCCAAGTGCCATGGACCTACATCCAGAAGGGTGTGGCTGTGCCAGTGAAGCTTTATCTAGTTTTCCCATGTCACAAAATTTGAATTTTATGTCATTGGTCTGTGTCACAGAAAATTCTTTTGATAATTTTCCAAGCATTTAAAACAATATGAAAAGCATTATTAGCTTTCAGACTATATAAAAGCAAGCAAGCCAGATTCGGCTTATGAGCCAAGTTTCCCAACCCTTCCTTTGAACAGTCAGTTGTCTTTTTTTTTTTTTTTTTTTTAAGAATAATTTATTTTTTTTCCTGCGTTCGTCTTTGTTGCTGCGTGCAGGCTTTCTGTAGTTGTGGCGAGCTGGGGCTACTCTTTGTTGCAGTGTGCGGGCTTCTTATTGCATCGCGGTGGCTTCTTTTGTTGTGGAGCACGGGCTCTAGGCCGTGCGGGCTTCAGCAGTTGTGGCACATGGGCTCAGTAGTTGTGGCTTACAAGCTCAGTAGTTGTGGCTCGCAGGCTCTAGAGCGCAGGCTCAGTAGTCGTGGCGCACGGGCTTAGTTGCTCCTCGGCATGTGGGATCTTCCCAGACCAGGGATTGAACCTGTGTCCCTTGCATTGGCAGGCAGATTCTTATCCGCTATGCCACCAGGGAAATCTCAGTCATTTGTCTTTTAAAGGAGTTAATAGGTGAGATGAGGTCTTCTGTGTGCACCATTTCTGCTGCTCTTTTTTTTTTTTTGGTACGCAGGCTTCTCACTGTTGTGGCCTCTCCCGTTGCGGAGCACAGGCTCCGGACGCGCAGGCTCAGCGGCCATGGCTCACGGGCCCAGCCGCTCTGCGCCATGTAGGATCCTCCCGGACCGGGGCACGAACCCGTGTCCCCTGCATCGGCAGGCGGACTCTCAACCACTGCACCACCAGGGAAGCCCTCTGCTGCTCTTTATTTCAGAAATATAATTCTGCTGGATGTAGAATTTTAGGTGTTTTTGTTGGGCACTTTCAGGGTGTCATTCTGTTGTCTCTGGCTTGTGTTTCTCATGAGTTGACGATGGTCCTTCTGACTCTTGTGTCCACAGGTTGTAAGTGTGTGTTTCTCTGGCTGTCCTTAGGGTTTCTTCTTGATTGCTGGTTTTCAGCCACTGTTTAAGCTGAGCTTTGGAGTCGTTTCCTCTCTGTTTATTCTGCTTGCAACTCTTGAGCTCTTTGGGTCCATTTCTATTCCCTATTGACTTAGAAAACAACATTTCATGAAACGGTGCTCAGCTTTTTCTATCTCTCTCTCACCTATCACTCTGGGCCTTCAGTTACGTGCCTGGTTCACACCTCACAGTGTCCCTCAGGCACCAAGGCTTGTTTTTATGCCTCTTCTCTCTGTGATTCAATTCGGGTCACTCTTGTTGTCATTTTCGCATTTCCAGTGTCTTTCCTCTGCAGTGTCTAATCTGCTGGTAACCCATCCGGTGAAATTGTCATTTCAGATATTGTGTTTTTCAGTTTTTTAAAACGATCTTCCATTTCTTTCTTCCCTGTCTTCATGTTTTCCTTTAAATCCTTAAACTTGTTCACAGTAGCTGTTTTCAAGTCCTTGTCTACTAATTCCGTCAGCCCTGTCATTGCTGGGCCTGTGTCTGTTTATTGACTTTTCCTCCTTATAATGGGTCCACGTATTTCTGCTTATTCTGATGTCCAGTATTTTTTATTGTATTCTAGAAGATTTTGGATCTGTGAAGGGTCTTGATTTCTGTCCTGTCGGGCAGTTCATTTACCTAATCCTTTCAGGGCTTGCCTTATAGGGAATTTCAGGAGGTAGAGTGGCCCTGCTCCTGAGGCTGGGCCTTCCTGGGCTGTCACCCTAGTGCCGGTGTTTGACAACGTCTCTGCACACTGGCCGCAGGGGCCCCTGGGTCGGTCAGCAGGGTTCCCCATGGTTGTCTTGTCTGGCCTCACTGAGCTTTGCCCTGGACCCACCAGGACCTCGAGCATGCTCCTTTGCAGACTTCTGGAGCCCTCTCTGCACGGCACCAGCTCCTGGTTCTGCCTGCAGCCCCTGCTGTCACGACAGCCTCGTCCTCTCAGAGAGTGGCTTGTTCTGCCAGGCTCTCCCGCCCTAGGTTGCTGTCTGCACGGTGCCTCAGGGTAAAAAGTGTCCACTCGAGAATGCGGTGGCTTCTAGAGTTGTTGGAGAGGGAAGAGTCGTCAGCACAACTGCCCTGTCTCAGCCAACCCCACCCTCCTCTAGTGTTCCGGGTGCTGACGGCGTTGAGTGCTAGTGTGGTTCTTGTTCCTTTTCTGTGACTGTTTTCTCCTTGGAGAGTTTTATCCTGCATGTTTATACATTTTTCTCCCATCCATATGTCCATTTTCCTTTATTGGAACTGCTAAGAGATGTTGCACTTCCTGGTCTGATGTTCTGTTTCTTCATCTTCTACTTCCTGGTTTGTTTTTGCTGCATTTGGGTAACATTTCACCACTCCAACCTCAGCTTTTTTGGAGAAGTGTCCCTCTCTCCTTCCTCTCTCCATCAGGGCCTTTCTCTTCTCCGTCCTGAAGCTCCTCCTGGACCGTCAAATTCCTGCTGGAAGCTTCAGGCTGCTGGCCTGGCTCCTGTTCTCAGTGGCTCTGTTGGTGGGAGGCCATCAAAGCTGGGTTTGCCCCCTTTATCCACAGGTGATTTCATTCACTTGCATTGCTTTAAAAACCAAATCCATGTTGAAAAATACAAAATTAATTTTTCTGGCTCAGACCATCCTATTTTTTAAATTTTTATTGGAGTGTAATTGCTTTACAATGTTGTGTTGGTTTCTGCTGTACAACGAAGTGAATGAGCTATACATATACATATATCCCCTCCCTCTTGGACCTCCCTCCCACCCCCCATCCCACCCATCTAGGTCATCACAGAACACTGAGCTGAGCTCCCTGTGCTGTACAGCAGGTTCCCACTAGCTATCTCTTTTACACATGGTAGTGCATATATGTCAGTCCTAATCTCCCAATTCATCCCACCCTCCCCTTCCACCCCTGTGTGCACATGTCCATTCTCTATGTCTCCGTCTCTATTCCTGTCCTGGAAATAGGTTCATCTGTACCGTTTTTCTAGATTCCACATATATGCGTTAATCTATGATATTTTTCTCTTTCTGACTTACCTCACTCGGTATGACAGACTCTAGGTCCATCCACACGTTTACTGATGACCCATCCTTCTGACCAGTTCTTTGTCCCTCATGCCCTTGAAAACCAACTCCCCCAGATTCCTCCCTTACGCCATCATCAAAATTGATTTCCTCTGAAGAAGCTTTGTGCTTTTCATCCTTAAGCTTATTACAGTTCGTACTTGCGCCCTGTTCACATGCGTGTTGTCCGGTGGCCCTCCTCCCCACTAGGCTGAGAGAGCAGGGACTGTTCAGGGGGCATTTTGCCACACCTGGCAGATTTCTCAGGTGAGTTAGGTGACCAATATTATGTGTGTTGAGTGTGTGTTTAAAATGTTACCTTTGGGCTTCCCTGGTGGTGCAGTGGTTGAGAGTCCGCCTGCCGATGCAGGGGACGCGGGTTTGTGCCCCAGTCTGGGAGGATCCCACATGCCGTGGAGCGGCTGGGCCCGTGAGCTATGGCCGCTGAGCCTGCGCGTCCGGAGCCTGTGCTCCGCAGCGGGAGGGGCCACAGCAGTGAGAGGCCCGCGTACCGCAAAAAAAAAAAAGTTACCTTTTCAGGAGTACTTGCATTTAGCAAGGCATTCCTTAGAAAAGGATTACCCTAATGGTTGAATTTCAGACATGGGAGGGAGAACGATGGTCTCTCAAATCCCACTAGGTAAGCAGCTGTCTCTAAGCCCCGTCTGACTGGCAGGCAGGAGCCCACTCGTTTGGAGTGAGGTTTAGAATCAAAGTTGCCTTTAACTCCACGGTCATTGACTCTCAGCACTAGGGCTCCTGCAGGTGCACAGCTGTGGACGCTGGAGGTCTGAGCCAAAGCACAGCACCGAATTGATGGCTTCATACTTCAGAGTTCCTAATTATGGGCAAGATTTGGATAATGGATCTATTGGATACTCCAGTTCATCTGGAATGTTGGAGGATGCCTCTTTAGGGAGTGGTTGGTCGCTGTCACTCTTACATGTATTTTATATAGTTGAATATATGGTATTTAGACAGCTCAGTGGCATCATGGCCCAAAGTAGGGAGAAACCCTGAAATCAACTCAGACCTCAGCCCATCCTTGGCTTCATACCCATTCTTACCTCTGATTTTAACTCTGTCTCCGTTTTTTAGTCTCCCTAATGATAAGATTAGGTTAAATCACCATAAAACTTGATATATTTTAGGAAATAGAAGGAACTCAGAAAGATGCAAGAAGGCAGATTCTGTTCTGCTCTCCTCCTCTTGTCTCACTGGTTTGCAGCTCTGGAGAAGAGCCCACGCCTATGGCAGTCTTTAACAGTTAAGGCTAACTGTCCTTTTTCCTTGTCATTCTCTCCTCGTTTTCACTCAGCAGACATTCTGGGAATCCGTGGGAGTTGCAGGAGAATGATAGTCTTGTGATGGGCGGTTAGGAAGTCATGTCATCCGTGTGGCACCTTTACAAAGCGCCTACAGGCCATCAGCTCATCCAAGTCCTAGAGGTTGACCTAAAAGGTGACTTTTTTTTCAAATGTATACAAAAAAGAATGGGGAGTTTTTCTATATTTTTAAGGACTAAAGCCGCACATAATTACAGATTAAACCAGCAATATAAAAAATATTACAGGATCATAAGGACATATGTATACTTTTTAAAGCCTGGAGGATTGTTATCAAACTTGAAAGTACAGTACTTGAGCGGTTAAAGTTGATGTTGCTTCTGCTAGTTCTCTTTCCCCTCCCATTGCTCACAGACCCTCCAGGTTGTGTGAGAGGAGTGGGCACTGCTGGGAGTGTGTGTTGGCATAATCAAGAGTTTTTATGGGAGAGCGGTTGGGCATGTAGACAGTTCCACAGTTTTGCTCCCAGGGGAAAATGTCTTAGTTATACTAGAAGCTTTTATAAAGCAGTATAATGTGTCTGTCCTTTGGGAATAGCAGAAGAACAAGTTTGATTATGCTACTTTTCTGTTTTCCGTATAAAATGTTATAGCGTGAATAGAGAGTAAAACTAGCAAAGAAATTTTACTTGAGTTTTTACTTTGCTCTTTTGAACTCAGAGCCTAGCAAATTGAAAGTTCAAATGAGAAAGTCAACCTTTTCTTTTAGGAATTACCAAACTCAATTTCCTCTTCTCTTTTTCTTGATGTATCGGTATTTAAGAAGATTATTTTAATTCAGACAAACCAAATTATTGCAAACATTTCTGCTGTTGTTTCAAAGTGCATACCAGATTAAAATCTCTGAAATTACGTGGTACCCCAGAGAATGTGCTAAACTATAGGATTTTCAAGCAAAATGCATTTATTTTTATTTTAAGAAGATTTCAGGTAACACTTTGCATCCGGCTGTGGCTTTTAGAAGGAGTGGGGAGCTGTAACCATGTCTGTGGTAGGCATAGTCTGAATTAACAGTGAAAATGCTTCCAAACGAATGTTTAGGTCTGGACAGAGACCTTATCCAGACTACAGATTTACTCTGCCATGTTGATAGCATTTTCTAGCTGCTCTGCACTGCCTTTTTACCCTCTTCTGGCAGAAGGAGGAAACGAAGGCGTATCGAGGGTCTCTGTCACCGGGCAGCTCACCAGGTGAGGGCAGGACGCAGAAGAACCTGTAGACACCTGCCCTCCACTTCGGAGAAGATGCTTGTTTTTATCCCTCTTTTCCTGTATCCTTCCCCACAATTTATAAAATGTTGTTTAGGGAATGAAACTTCAGATCAGCAGTTCTGATTGAACTTTTATCCTCTGGCTAGTTAATTTTATTTGAAAATTAAGAGTTTCCTATTCAAGGCTCTGTAAGTAGATAGCTGTAAGTACTGCATTTTAAGCAACATAGTTTGTTGTGCTGAGACCTAGTCAGTTAAACTCATCAGATGTCAGTTAACCATTTTATTGTAAAAGCAAAAGCTTCCCTTCTTTTGTTAATTAAGAAATACTTTGTAATTAATATTCACTTAACCCTCAATGGTCTAAATTATGGAGAAAAGAGGGAATTTGTTGTCAGTGCTGGTCTAAATAATGAGGAAAGAGGGGATTGGGCATCAGTGGTGGTCTAAATTTTGAGGGAAGAGAGATCTTGCTGTTGGTGCTGGCCTTGGGCCTGTTTCTCTGCCGGGCCTGACGCAGAGGTGAGCTCACAGCTCCTATTGGGCTCTCTCGATGGGCAGCTGTTTCCTCCTGGATTGCAGCTGAACGACTGATGCTGTGTGGCACTTCTCTTGGAATATTTGTCCAAAAGATGACTTCCCTGGGTCTTAACAAGAAAGGAAATAACAGAAGGTCTGTCAGGTGTTTTTATTTTATTTTATTTCTTTAATTTTTATTAATTTATTTTTTGACTGCGTTGGGCCTTCGTTGCTGCGCACGGGCTTTCTCTAGTTGCGGCCAGCGGGGGCCTGCTCTTTATTGCAGTGCGCAGGCTTCTCATTGTGGTGGCTTCTCTTGTTGCGGAGCACGGGCTCTAGGCGCGCGGGCTTCAGTAGTTGTGGCACGCGGGCTCAGTAGTTGTGGCACACGGGCTTAGTTGCTCCGCGACATGTGGGATCTTCCTGGACCAGGGCTCCAACCCGTGTCCCCTAGCATTGGCAGGCGGAGTCTTAACCACTGCACCACCAGGGAAGCCCCTATCAGGTGTTTTTAAATAAAGGATACCAGTGCCCAATGTGAACCTATCTTTACTTTCTTTGTGTGTTATTTAGAATTAAAACTTTGAGGTGTCAACTCTGAACCTCTGTGCTGTGAACAGTTTTAGATGAAAGATGGTCACTTGCATGCGGTGTGAAGTGTGGTTTTGTGAATGTTTCAGTGATTCCCCAGGAGTCAATTGGCAGGCTAGGTTCATCAGTGGCAGCCGTTGAGTGTGAGTTACTAAACCTCCTAAGGTTTGTCTCTTGGGATGAGTAGGACAGTATTCACTCAGTTGGCTGTTTTTTGGGGTTTTTTTGCGGTATGCGGGCCTCTCACTGCTGTGGCCTCTCCCGTTGCGGAGCACAGGCTCCGGACGTGCAGGCTCAGCGGCCATGGCTCACGGGCCCAGCTGCTCTGCGGCATGTGGGATCCTCCCAGACCGGGACACAAACCCGTGTCCCCTGCATCGGCAGGCGGACTCTCAACCACTGCGCCACCAGGGAAGCCCTGGCTGTTTTTTAATGTAATGGAAACCTAGGCCAAGAGGATTATATAGAAAGTGGATTGTTTTGTTTTTAACAACATCAAGAATACTTCTCATATTTTCTTTCTTTTAAAAAATTTTTTGGTATGTGTGAAATTTAGACTGAGATGAATTTGCTCATTAAACTTAACAGTTAATGAATATTTGCTCTGGGCCTTGTTTTATATGAAGAAGACACAGTTCTTGCTCTGGGGAACTCACAGTTAGGGTGGGCAGCCGCGGGAAATATGAAGGCATATGTGGGACTCTGGCCAGAGAACTAGGGGAGGGAGGCATGGGGTGCTGGGGGGTGCAGGGGGAGGCGCTGGCCCCACACTAGAGGGACTGATGCCTAACTGAGAGTGAGGGAAAGGGAAAGGGGGAGTTCACCAAGTGCCCGTCAAGGGAAGTGGGCCTCTGCGGGGGGTGGGGGGGGCGGGCAGAGAAGAGAGTGCGGACCAAATGCAGAGGTAAGAAAAGACAAGGTGAGCCTGGGGATCTGGGGGGCTGCAGCTGAGTGGAGCACGGCACGTGAGCCAGAGCTGTGGTTCTCCAGGGTCCCCAGACCAGCAGCGTCAGCCGCCTGGGAACCGGTCACTACCCCCAGAGCAACTCAGGGGCCCTGGGCGATTGCTGGGCTCCGAGGTCCACACTTTCTTCTGGTCCCTGGGCAGCTATTGGGGGATCTTAATGAGGAAGAGTGACCGACCTGGTCAGATTTTCATTTTTAAAAAAGCAAAACCCCAAAAGCCCCATTGACATGGAGAATGGCTTGAAAGGGGATGAGACTGAAGAGGAGCCTGCTTTCACCAGGGCAGTGCCGGCGTGAAGGGGGAAGGCCAAGAGTTCCCCTTGTGGGCCCCAGGCCAGGGCTGGTGTGGTGAGGGCCCTGGTGGGGACAGGGTCTGGAGGCCGCAGGGGAGCCAGACGCTGATGGCTTGGAGAGGCTGAGTAAGAGCGCTGAGTAGGACAGGCTTCCGCCACCTCCGCTTTGCTGAGGATGGTACAAGAATGGAAGCCAGCTGAACTTCTGTAGCAATTAATAATCCAGCAACAGACAGAAAGGCCTTTAATTCTAGATTATTTCTATCAGCTTTCTGAATGGTCTGACATAACAGTAGTCTTGATAGTTGCGTAAAGTAGTGAATTTAAGAACAGAAAGGACTGTCCTATTCCTCCAGTTCTCTGTAAATGTTTTCTGGAATGGTGGGAGGGTGGGAAGGAAGGAAGGCAGAATGCTGCAGGAGTCATCTCTGTGGCTGCCTCTCTGCCTGGTAATCACTTACCCAGGTGATCCTGCCATCCCCCCCACAAGGTTATTATTCTTGTTGGAATGAACGGATGGCCGTCAGATCAGAGGGTAGGGGGCCCACTGCTGGAAGCCCAAGGCCTCTCAGTGACCTTGGATGTAAGAACTCACGGTGCTCACCAGCGTGGACTTGGTCCTGGCCAGTGTGGGTCTGGTGCAGTGTTAGCCTGGTGATGAATTGGCACTCACACATGTCCACTGATGCAGCTGTCTTTACTCAGGTGGTGCCAGCACCTGCCCCACTGTCAAGGAGTGGTTTGTGTACTCTGGGAACCCACTGAGGCAGCCGGACCTCGTCAGGCCTCTGCGGATGAGCGTTCCAGGTACAGACAGCCCTGATTGAAATAAATCATTGATTTGTTGATGTGATGCAAGTCCAGTACTGATCTCTGTGGAAACATACTTTTCCAGAACTGTACACGTACTAATTTTCATTTCTTCCGTGGGTCCCAGAGCAATGTATCTAATAAAGTTCTAAAACACCTGAGGAAAGGGCGTTATACCGATTTTCCGGGGGCCAGTCTGCCGAATCGTCCTGCCTCGTTCCCCTCCCACTGCTCAAGGTGCATGCAAGGCGGGGGGTGGGGGTGGGGAAGAAAGGTCGTCATGGGTCGGGCCCCAGGACCTGACGCCTGGCCGTCACTCAGTGAAACCCACCCAACTAACAAGGCTGGGTTCTTGCTACTCTGTTTGAGTCAGTTCTCGTCTTGCTCCCACCACTGAAAGTGGGCTTGAGGAATTGGGGAGGGGAGGCGAAGAAAAGTTATTTTAACTGGAAAAAAAGTTTTTTCAAGGGAGGTATCTTAAAACACATAATGGGAGGGGAGGAAAAAACAAAGTTCTCCTAAAAATTAGTTGAAGTAAATCCTTCCTTCCTGTGAGTTCTTAGTATCTGAAAAAGGTCAAGCATGTTTGTAGGAGATAGTGTTTTACATACAGACAGCTGAAGAAGAGGGGTTTAGGGTTTATTTTAGTGGCCCTCGTTAGTGTTTTGGAAAACAAATACTTTTCTAAAACTTTTATATTCCGTTTTTATATGTATTAAATTCTCTTAAGTCACTATTACTTTCTATCACTCAAGCCTATAATTTACCAAATAAGGCTTGAACACTGCAAAACATTTTTCTTATAAGTGGAATTGTATAGGGAGAGAAGTTGAAGGAATATTTCCTTACTCTCTCAGTTGGTGAGTGATATACTCAGACCTAAAAAGGTGCTTATCACAAAAACAAATTAAGATGAATTGACATTTGGTTTTACAGCAAGAAGTATTTTTAAAGGATAGCCAAAACCGTCTCCCAGAAATGTTCTGCTATATATGTAATTTTCATCTCATAGGATCTTCCCAGAAATAATGTGGGAAGTGATTATGATAGCTCTCTTCCTCATTTGAATGATGGAGAATATTTGGTTATTCATTATTATGAGTTAATTTTAGAAACCACTCCATATAAGGTTTTAATAAGCTCTAGAAGTCATTCATTTATCAGAGAGACTGCTTCTGGGTCTTGTGAACCACAGGTTTGTGCGTGTGGCACACCCAGACTGCAGTTGGGACTCTGCTTCCAGAAGGAGCTGGGGACGGCACGTCTGCCATCACTAGGAAACTGGAAATGGGATCTTGAACTTTTGTTGCAGGTGGTTTAGATGAATTACTCTGTTCATGCTTATGTTAATAGTGATACAAGATGACAAGATTTTTATATAAATAGCTTTCTATATCCATGAGGAAAAATGCCAAGTGGTTTTAGACTAAATTGGAAAATGGACTAGCCAATTCCTGTCTCAGGTGTTTTCCATCCTCACCCTGACATGTGGGAGTAAAACCAGTGGACTCCTGCTGCTTGATCCTCACCTTGGCAGGCCCCTTGTGCACGGGTGCAAGGTGTCCTTGCTGCCTGATTAAAGCCATCCTTTCCAGCCAGGCCAGTGGCGCTGCTAGAGCTGTTGCTTTAGGGGAGACCGTGTCTGATCCTTCTTGTTCTCCTGAGATGGTGCCATTAGGTTGGTATCATGGATGTTACATTTTCAGTGAGTCTCCCCATGTAGTGGCCAATGTAGAAAAAAAGACTTTTTCCTCTAACAGCACACATGATTTAACACTTGCTTTCTTAAATGGTGGAAATAAAAAATAAATCAGATGTTTTTTAACAAAGTGGAAAGGAGACAGAAGGGGAGCAGAAAAATTATAAAGATTACCTAAAAATTAGGTAAGAATTAAAAGGGGGAAAGAATTATAAATGACCAGCCAGGGAGCAGAAAAATTAATTTCATTACTGGTATATTTTATTCATGGAGCTCATTTACATGCATATATTCCATCCACATCCCCATCTTTATGTGTGTGTACATATACACACATCCAGATGTACTAGCTATATTATGTTTATAATTGTATAGATATTACATTCCACTTATCTTACAATATGTCATGAAAGATGATGTTCCTGGTAACACAAGAAGGGTGTACTTTGAAATTTCGCTTCCTTTCCCCAGACGACCCTTACAGGATCCTTGTGTCCATGTGTGTTTGTTCATTCATCACACTTCACTTACGGATGTTCTGCATTTTGTGGTGTCTTGGACCACATAACAGGGAAGCATTTGAAATAGCTTTCTAGCTCTAGAACTGGAGATTCTTCTTTAGACAAAGTGTAGATGATTTCTTTTTTCTTCACAGAGCCATTTTTTAGTCATAATAAGCATATCCTTATTTTACAAACCTAGGAAAGCTGATTGCACGTATCTAATTGGTAATTTGTGTGTCTGTTGGGGTGGCCAAAAGTTCATTCTTTTTTTCCTTAAGGTGGCTCTAGTAGCACTTAGTTATCTTTAACTTCATTCAAAACAGTTTTGTTAGATTGTATGTGACAGCTGTCATATCAGCATACGTTTAATAAAAGACTTACCAAAATTGGTGAATTTTTGTGTAGCCATTTTAACATTGAAGATGGAAGAAAAAAAGCAACATTTTTGGCTTATTTTGCTTTATTATTTCAAGATAGGTAAAAATGTAACCGAAATGCAAAAAAAGATTTGTGCGGTGTATGGAAAAGGTGCTGTGACTGATCGAATGTGTCAAAAGTGGTTTGCGAAGTTTCATGCTGGAGATTTCTCACTGGATGATGCGCCACGGTCGGGTAAACCAGTTGAAGTTGGTAGCGATAAAATCGAGACATTAACTGAGAACAGTCAACGTTATTCCATGCAGGAGACAGCCGACATGCTCAAAATATCCAAGTCAAGAGCTGAAAATGATTTGCACCAGCTGGTTATGTGGATGTTTGGGTTCCACATAAATTAAGCGAAAAAAACCTTCTTGACCGTATTTCCACATGTAATTCTCTACTGAAATGTAATGAAAACGTTCCGTTTTTAGAAGAGATTGTGACAGGTGATGAAAAGTGGTTACTGTACAATAATGTGGAATGGAAGAGATCGTGGGGCAAGCAAAATGAACCACCACCAACCATAGCAAATGCCAGTCTTCAACCAAAGAAGGTGATGTTGTGTATATGGTGGGATTGGAAGGAAGTCCTCTATTATGAGCTCCTTCCGGAAAACCAAACGATTAATTCCAACCAGTACTGTTCCCAATTAAACCAACTGAAAGCAGCACTCGATGAAAAGCATCCAGAATTAGTCAACAGAAAATGCATAATCTTTCATCAGGATAACGCAAGGCTGCGTGTTTCTTTGATGACCAGGCAAAAACTGTTACAGCTTGGCTGGGAAGTTCTGATTCATCCTCTGTATTCACCAGACATTGCACCTTTGGATTTCCATTTATTTTGGTCTTTACAAAATTCTCTTAATGGAAAAAATTTCCATTCCCTGGAAGACTGTAAAAGGCACCTGGAACAGTTCTTTGCTCAAAAAGATAAAAAGTTTGGGGAAGATGGAATTATGAAGTTGCCCGAAAGATGGCAGAAGGTAGTGGAACAAAAGGGTGAATACATTGTTCAATAAAGTTCTTGGTGAAAATGAATAATGTGTCTTTCATTTTTTTTTTTTTTTTTTTTTTTTTTTTTGCAGTACATGGGCCTCTCCCCTTGCGGAGCACAGGCTCCAGACGTGCAGGCTCAGTGGCCATGGTTCATGGGCCTAGCCGCTCCGCGGCATGTGGGATCTTCCCAGACCGGGGCACGAACCCGTGTCCCCTGCATCACCAGGCGGACTCTCCACCACTGCGCCACCAGGGAAGCCCGTGTCTTTCATTTTTACTTAAAAACTGAGGGCACTTTTTGGCCAACCCAATAGAATGATTTTTTAAAAGTGTTGTTCAAGAATCAGTGAGTAAACTTAGTATTTCTTGGCTATGTAAAGATGTTTGACTCACTAGAATCCTGCAGATCATCTTAGAAGACTATTTTATAAAATGAAATGAGGTGGAGTGGTATATTTTATGACAAGAAGGGGCTGTATTTGATTCCTTCCATCATTTGGTAAACAACTGTAGTGAAGTTTTCTTGTTTCAGCTCCTCTTAACATGTACTGTTGAAGGTTTCCATCTTGACACTTGTTAATACAGGTGAAAAAAGTGTCACATCTTGGAGGTTTCTGTGGGTGGTAACTGGAGGTCACCAACCTGCTCTGTGGGTGAGAGCATGTGCTCCTCGTGAGGAGATGCTGTCAGGGCCCCAGCCTCTGAAGTCACCTCCCTGATGTTGTGGATTAGAATAAATGGATTTAAAGCCTCAGTCGTGTTTTTCTTCCATTTGTAAAGATAATTGGAAGCTTTGTCAACTAAATGTTACAAATACACATATGAGTCACAAGCCAGTGGTTGAATTTTGCACTGACTGCTTTTTATACCTAATTCACTATATTTTGAATGTATTAGGTAGAAGCAGTATAACACTGTCTTTTTGCAAGCATGAAATTAGCTCATCCATGGAAGTTTAGAGTTTAATATATTGAGATGTCAACTCATTCTAGTCTGTTTATAGCTGAATGAATTTTTTTTACTTATTGTAAATAAGCTACTGAAGTTTATCCAACCAGAATAAAGATTCAGTTTGCATGTGAGTAGTCAGCGTTTTTTATTTTGTCTTTTTTTGGCCAGGGGTGCTCTTTCAAACAGAATGCTAAATAAATATTCATTTAAATCAGATTATGAATTAAAACCTTCATAAGTAAACTTGAGACACACAGTGTATGCAGGTTAATTTCTGGAAGTGTCACCTCTCTCGTTCTCAGAGTGCACACAAACCAGTTTTATGGTTTCTTACCCTAGAAATATGCAAGGAAAATAATCATAGGATAACTCTAAAACCCAACGATTACATTATTTCCGTATAGAAAGCTCACAGAAATGCCATGGCTTAGAGTGTATTCATTGACTCGTGCATTTATAGCTGTAAAAGCACACTCCGGACCATTGCTTTGTTACTAGTGGGGCATCCAGCAGCCTCCACCCTGGGGTGGGTCCTCCCAGGCATCTCAGACAGTCTTCCAAGTTGTCATTCACAGAAATGACCACTTTCCTTGTCCATCTGCGTGCCCCTCCAGGGCTCGGTTGCTCCGAAAAGCCTTGAGACTTTCCCGGATTCAGGCAAAAACCTTTGCCAAGTGACAGAATTTGGTTTTTGAAGCTGATGTGTTTCAGAGGCAGTGTATTGTAGTTGGTGACCTACAGACCAGATCACCTGCTTAGATCTCTGGATTGTTCTTTGGAACATCTCAGCTGCCCATGGAACTCTGGGTAAAGTGTAAGGGCTACCCTTGATCTTTTCTGGCAGAGTTACACAATTTTCTCATATTGTGAAATATTTTTACTTTGCTATGTTCAACTATTTAAAAAATGTGAAAGTCATTAATAGTTTATGGGTTGTACAAAAACAGACAATGAGCTGGATTTTGCCCACAGGCTGCTATTTGCAGCCGGAAAAGCGTGTTTCTGAGAAGGAATAGCTGACCCTGTGATTCTCTTGGAATAATATTTCTATCTTAAAGACTAGTGCCGTTGTTTTTTTTTGTTTTTGCCAAAACAAAATTACCTTCATTTTCTTTCTTCCAAGGGAAAAGATGATTTAATAAATAATGAAAAAGTATTTTGAGGAGGAGAGAACACTTCAGCCATATCATAAATGCAAGTGACTTTTGCTGGGCTGTTTCACTTCTGATGGTGGGAAATACACACCTGAGAATATTGAATGACATTGTGAGAAGCATAAACAGAAAAGGGGAAGAACTTCCTTTTTTGAGTCACTTAATTCTGATACCATTTGGTTAGTGAGTTTTGTTTTCTTAGTGAAGCTGTGGGATGGTTAGGTCCAGCTGTCCTTGCACTTGAGGATGCCTTACAGCCACAGGACCTACAGAAAGTCACAGCTGCTGCTCTTGGCAGGACCTGGCCTAGCCCAGGCCTGGCCCCTCTGGGCAGAAGGAGCAGGGCTGCTGTGTCTTCCTCCAGACTCATGCTGCCATTGATGGTGACTTGGGTAAATGAGTGAGAAGTTTTTCTTTTCTTTGATTTTAATAGTTTAAACATATATATGAAATGTAGGAATAAAACACAAATTTAGTAGAATTTTAATATTTTAGGAATTTCTGTTTAATAGTTCTAGGGATGTGCTTTCCAAAGCATGGGGCTCACAGGTGCCCTGCTTATCCTAGTCTCTAGTTTGTTCAGTGCAGACTCCCAGGTACTTTACCTAGCAAAGCAGAATTTCTGCATACAGACTCCAGGAAATGTATTTTTTACAATTTTGGCAGCTGGTTCTTTTGCACAATGAAGTTTGAAAACCACTAGTCTGGGGAAATAACAGCAAACTAACAGCAAATAGGTGGTGTTTCCACCAAGCACCCCATCGCAGCTGTGCTGTGTCTCACGCCCTAAGACAGTACAGCGAGCAACACGGGTAGGAAAAAACCCTCTTCCCCCACAATGTAGCCATTTAAAAAAAGAAGACTGGTTTCAGTGAAATACATATATGCTGACCTTTTAGGGTTTCTGCTTGTTTAAACCAGGAAGTTCTGTGCATGTTTATTTCCAGTTGCTTTATACTTTAAAGCCCACGGGTATCGGGAAGGGAAGAAGTTAGTGCCCTTTATTCCTTTATTGTATTTCTGCAGACGCGTATTATAACCTGCTACTGCAAAGAATAACGGTAAATGGACTTTCCTCTAACTAGGGGGAACGCCTAGTTTGAAGCTACTGTGGCTGAGCCAAGAGGCAGGACTACAGGCCCAGCGCTTGGACACACTCCTGGCCTGTTTTGACCTTTCCTCGTCGCGAGAAGAGCTGCAGGTGGTCGAGAGCCCCTTTCAAGCGTTGTGCTGCCTCCTGATCTACCTCTTTGTGCAGGTAACCTCCTTTCCTGTCGAAGCTGCTGCTGTCACCCCTCACTCCTGGCCCTCGCCTTTCGTGGGGTGTGGTGCTCTGGGATGTAGCCGTGGGTTGGTTCCCTGCACCATCTCTGCCCAGTGTCTGTTCCATAAACTCCAGTCCTTCGAAATGCTCGGACTCAAGTGAGGGCGTACATTTGAGAAGCCCCGTCTGCTGCCGGACTAGAGGTGGGCTGCACCTGAGTGTGATGGAGACTTGAGGCGTCTGACCCGTGCAGGAGCCCTGTTGCACTTTGCTCACGCTTGCTGAGCTTTTTGGGCTCTGGACTGTTCCTGTGTCCCTATGTGGGTGGTGGTTCCTGTTGGTGGGGTTTCACGTAATGGTGAGAAGGTCCAGCGCTGCAGTCCGGCTGACCTGGCTGGAGTCACAGCTCTTCCCAGAAGCACAGAGCTACCAAGGGAGACTACTTGAACTTTCCTAAGTCATCTAACAAACGTTCGCTTTTCAACCTGCGAACGGGATCACACCTTCTTCGTGAGGCTACTGGCCAGGCATTCTGTAGAAGGCGAGAAGTGTCCTGCACAGGTGCCCAGAGGAAAGCCCACCAGGGTGGTTGTCGCTGTCAGCCACCCCCACCCGCGGAGCTGGGCCACGCACGGGGTGGAGAAGGCCACAGCCACGCGTGGGGAGGCGCCGCCAGCTCCTCGTTCGTGCGGTTTGTTAGTTTATGCAGGGAGCTTACAAGGGCCACTGAAAACATTCGCCTTTTATTAGTTTCCACGTGCATGATAACGTTGGGAGGCCTCAACAAAAGAAGGGCTTAAATACCTTCCATCTCCTGCTTCCCTTCCCCAGCTGAACTGTTTGTACAAGTCCTTTGCCATCAAGTGTCTGTTTCTTTAGCCATGTAGACCTTCTCACCAGCTTTCCTGATCCCCAGCAGCTGTCCCCTCCTCTGGTCTCTGTAGGTGATAGGTCTGCGTCTGCTTTGCCGTAACTATCAAGTTTTCATTTGTCTGGAATAGAAAATTATGTTTCTATTTTTCAAACCTGAATTCATTGTCTTTAAGAAACTTATGGTAGAATTACATTTCAGGGGACTCATATACTGCTTTTTCCTTTCTAAAAGTCCTCTGTCATTTTATAGCTAGTCCTGTATTTTGCATTTTGTACAAACGTGGTATATATAGTTAAATCACCCTTAGAGAGTTTATTGCTTCTTTATTGGTTTCACATGCACCAGTATCAACTTTAGTTTTGAGTAGAATTTTCCTTTATTTGCACCAGACTCAGCAAAGTGTAAATCAATAAATGATGGCAGGGTTATTTAGTATTTAAATATAAAAATATATTTCTTTCTATATTTTTACTAAATGTACATGCATGTATTGTCAGTTAATATTTTCTGTCCATTGTTTATGAATCTACAGGTGGCTGAGGTGGACCCGTAGAGGGAATTGGGAAGTGGTAGATGACCAATAGCTGAGTTTTCTCCTTCAGAAAGATCAGTGGTTTTCTTCTCAGTACTCCTTGTGAACATACGGATAGTGATGCCATGTGTTAGCGCTCCTAGGACTACGTTTTGCATTATTTTTTTCCAGCAGTAGAGATAGGTCCTTGAACCCATTCACAGTCACCCAATACAGCTCTGCTTTCTTGTCAGCTGTGCAAGTGATCGTTAGTTATGAAAATCCACTTCCAACAGGAAAAAAATTCCAAATCACAGAACAGTCACTTTACATCTCACATTTATATAACCCTGAAGCAAGACAAGCATCAGGAAAACTTCTACTTTTACCTTCTTTACACTAGTAACTGCCCTTTCAGTGAACATCTCTTTAGTGTAAGTAAGTCAGCATGAGATAGACTCAGTGTTGGTTTGACTTGCAAGGACACATTCAAATTGGAACTTTTTAAAACTAGAAAACAAATTGACACATCAGTGTTGTCCCTCAGATCAAAAGGTACTGTACTGTGTTATTATTCACGGGGATAACTTCTCTCAGGATTAATAAGACTAAAAAGGTAATTTTTTAAAAATACTGTACTTTTATATAGTTAAGCTTATATTAGATGTTTTGATGTGTCATACGGGTTAACTACATCCTGTTCAGTGTACAGAACCTGTAGAGAAACAAAACCCTCTCTTTTGTTCACTTGGATTCGTACCTACAAGTGAGCAGCATTTTTTATCAGAGGCTTTTCTGAGAAGCTTTCCTGGGAGTGTAAGTTTGCATCATAGAAACTTTACATATTTTTTATAATCTATACTGGAGCAAATACTTTATAATAATAATATCCATTATGCAAAATTCTAAAAAATAGGTATTACTAAGACTTGCCTCCTCTAATATGTTATAGATTTGTTAATTACAAAGGTGGTGGCAGAGTATGAAATAGGTTAACTGAAAAAAATAGGACATGAAAGAGTTATTCCTTTCTCATAGGTAGTGTCTTAAAGTCAGCCTTCTGCAAAAGTTGCTAATGGCAAGAAGTAGAACTAACTGTATGCCAACAAACCTGTCTAAGCAGAGAGAGGTGAGGGTTTATGGGTTTAAAAAAAATACTTTCTGCTTGGTCTTGCTTCTGTGGATTGGGATCTTTTTTCTTGGTCACGAGTGCTGCACATTTGTAGATTTCTTGGTTTTTCCCTGAAATAATTACAGCTGTCATTTATACAAAGGCAACAACTATTTTGGAGTAAACATGGAAATGGATAGTGATGGGACCAGTGTGGCATTTGGTGACTGAGCCTTGTGACCCTGTGAGGAGGGTGCAGAGGTGTTGCCAATGGCCGGGCCTGGTGCCGTCTTTGATCTCCATCCCCTCCTCCTTTCCAGGGTCCGTCTCTTTCTCCATATCTCTGTCTCTCCTTGCTTCTCACTCACACTTTGGTTAGACTCTTTGATTCCACAAAGGATGGGAGGGGACTCATATCTGGGGAATCCTGGTTTCCTTTAAACTGGGATCTGAGGACACAGTTGATGTCTGGGGCTGGCAAGGGTGGGTGTTTATCCCAGCTCTGATCACTCTGGCTCAGGCCAGCTGTGGGTGCTGTCCGTCTGCAAACCCCTGAATTGTCAGTTCTGGAAATATGTGTCAAAACTTGATGACCTGTGTTGCTCCAAGACTTAGACTTGGTCATAGCTCAAGCTTTCCGCAGGCGCTCTGGAGCGTTCTGCCTTGCTAATGAGTAACAGGCTCCCCCGTCCAGCTTGGTCCTAGGTGTCGTGGAGATTTTCACACCAGGGACTGTGGGTGGTGGGAGAAAAGACCCTGCTCACCTCCACTGGCGTCTCTTCTGCTGCTCTGTGTGTGTGTGTGTGTGTGTGTGTGTGTGTGTGTGTGTGTGTGTGTATGAGTGTATGTGTGTATGTGCACATGCATGTGTCCCATGCCTATATTTGGTCCGAGCTGGTTTTCCTGGGGCTGACGCTGGCTCTCTCTCCCACGCAGGTGGACACCCTCTGTCTGGAGGATCTACATGCCTTCATTGCACAGGCCCTGTGCCTCGAAGGAAAGACCACCATGGAGCTTGCAGACTTGCAGGTACTGACTGTCACACCTCTAAGGATGGCCCGCCTGACCACACTTGCCAGCATTCTTTACATTTGGTTGTTTTACAGGAACGTTCCCCATGACTTATTTATTTTGTAACTGGAAATTTTTACCTTCTGAACCCCTTGACCCATTTGGCCCACCTCCTACCCCGCCTCTGGCAACCACCAATCTGTTCTCTGTGTCTATCAGTTTGTTATTGTTTTTGTTTTGTTTTGTTTTACGATTCCACATAGAAGTGAAATCCTATGTCATTTGTCTTCCTCTGATTTATTTCACTTAGCGTCATGCCCTCAATCCATGTTGTCACAAATGACGAGATTTCATTCTTTTTTTTACGGCTGAATAATATTCCATTGTGTGTGTGTATGTATGTGTGTGTGTGTAACAGTTTATCCATTGCACTCATTGGTGGACACTTACACTTAGGTTGTTTGCGTGTCTTGGCTGTTGTAAATAGTGCTGCCGTGAACATAGGGGTGCAGATCTCCTCGAGATAGTATTTTTATTTTTTTCTGATAAATACCCAGAAGTGGAATTACTGGATCATATAGTAGTTCTATTTTTAACTTTTAAGAGCCTCCATGCTGTTTTTCAGAGTGGCTGCACCAATTTACGTTCCCACCAATGGTGCATAAAGGTTCCCTTTTCTCCACACCCTCTCCAACATTTGTTATTTCTTGCTTTTTGATGATGGCCATTCTAACAGTTATGAGGTGATATCTCATTGTGCTTTTGATTTGCATTTCCCTGATGATTAGTGATGTTGAGCACCTTTTCATGTCCCTGTTGGCCATCTGTGTGTGTTCTTTGGAAAAATGTCTATTCAGATCTTCTGCCCATTTTTTAATCAGATTGTTTTGTGTTTTTGCTATTGAGTTGTATGAGTTATTTATATATTTTGAATATTAACCCCTTGTCAGATACATGATTTGCAAATGATTTCTCCCATTCAGTAGGTTCCCTTTTCATTTTGTTGATGGTTTCCTTTGCCGTGCAGAAGCTTTTTTCCCTTTTTTTTCGGTATAGTTGATGTACAATAGTATATGTTACAGGTATACAGCACAATGATTCACAGTTTTAAAGGTTATATTCCATTTATAGTTTTTATAGTTATTATAAAATATTGGCTTTATTCCCTGTGTTGTACAATATATCTGTGTAGCTTATTTTTTTATACATAGTAGTTTATATCTTTTAATCTGCAGAAGCATTTTAGTTTGCTGTATTCTCACTTGTTTATTTTTGCCTTTGCTGCCCGTGCTTTGGGTGTCAAATCCAAAAAAGTGATTGCCAAGACCGATGTCAAGGAGCTTACTGCCTGTGTTTTTTTCTAGTCGTTTTATTTTTTCTGCTCTTATGTTCAAGTCTTTAATCCATTTTGAGTTGATTTTTGTGTATGGTGTAGATACAGTTTCATTGTTTTGTATATGACTGTTCAGTTTTCCCAATATCACTTGTAGAGACTGTCCTTTCCCCATGGTATATCCTTGGCTCCTTTGTTGACCACTTATGCATGGATTATTTTCTGGGCTCTCTATTCTGTTCTGTTGATCTTTGTGTCTGTTTTTGTGACAGTACTGTTTTGTTTACTGTAGCTTTGAGATACAGTCGGAAGTCAGGGAGTGTTATGCCTCCAGCTTTGTTCTTTTTTCTCAAGATGGCTTTGGCTATTTGGGGTCTTTTGTTCCATACAAATTTTAGGAGTGTCCTATTTCTGTGAAAAATGCCATTGGTATTTTGATTGGATTGCATGGAATCTGTAGATTGCCTTGGGTAGTATGGTCATTTTAACAATATTCATTCTTCCAATCCATGAGCATGGTATATCTTTCCATTTGTGGAAAGGTCCTTTTAAATGATATGTGTATTTACACGTTTATTAAAAATCCAGGTGATGGGGCTTCCCTGGTGGCGCAGTGGTTGAGAGTCCGCCTGCCGATGCAGGGGACCACGGGTTCGTGCCCCGGTCGGGGAAGATCCCACATACCACGGAGCGGCTGGGCCCGTGAGCCATGGCCGCTGAGCCTGCATGTCCGGAGCCTGTGCTCCGCAACGGGAGAGGCCGCAACAGTGAGAGGCCCGCGTACCACACACACACAAAAAAATCCAGGTGATTAAATTATATTTGTAAAGATTATATCACATTTTATATATATATATATATATATATATACTGTACACACATTCATTTACAGACGTAGAAGTCTGCTATATATGAAATCAAAGAATACAGGAACCCTTAATCTGCAGGAATATAAAAAAAGAAAGAAGAAAAACAGTATTACTTGGCACTAAAAAAAAAAAAGACAGGCTTTTTTATAAAGCAGGGAAGGCAGTGACCAAGGACACTGGTCTCCTGGGTGCTGAGAGCATGGTGGGGCCAGGCTGTCCATCTGTCAGTCAGTCTCCAGTCGCTACTCTGTCCTCTCTGAATGCTGGGTATGTACTTGCTAGTTTTCCTGTCAGCGTCATAACTGTCCATGTGTGCATTCAGCCTACAGCTCTAGAGGACAGAGTCTGCTCATGTGGTCCTTTCATACTTGGTTTGTACAGCCCATATGAACACACGTGTGTGCGTATAGATAGAGATGCAGGTGCATGGCTAGCAGGGAAAGTCAGTTAAGTAATATTCTGAATTGTATAGCAAATAAGTCCCCCGTCTTAAGCGACTTGAAAGGGGGAGGGTGGATTCTTAGATTCTTCTATCTGTATCATTTAAGACAGGGATGCCTCAGCCAGAGAAAAATCATGGGTAAGGTATCACATGTCATGATGTGTGAGTTCCTGTGGTCACTTGCCCCCGTCCTTTCCTGGTTCCTGCCCATCGGGCAGTGGTGGGAGGAGCCCTGGGCCTCAGGAACCCTGGCTCCTGCTGTGTCCTGTGAGCAGTACCTCTAACTTGGGCGCCCTGTGTGCCTGTCCAGGAATGTAAAAGGGGTGCACGTAGCTGCCTTGCTCACCCCCAGGGTTTCGTCAGACTTGGGCACGTGCCCAGAGTGTTGTGTAAAGTCCTCTATGAAGCTTACTGTCACTGAGCCTAGCAGAGCCCAGGCCTGGCGTCCCAGCCAGACTGCGTGCTCTCAGAGCCTCTTTGCTCCGCCCCAGGGTGCTCCGTGGTTTAAATTTGCTTCACTCTTTTCTTTTGGAATGAGCCAAAGAGACACTGGGGCTTTGTTTGCCTGTCAGTTCCTCTCTGCTGCATTGGGTCCCTGAAACCAACAAAACGATAAACCATCTCCTTTCAGGGGGAGGCCCCCAACTGCTGGAACATTCCAGGCTCACCTCTCCCACCCCCGGCGCTCGGGGAGACCTATCTGAGCCACCCTGAAGCCTAGCTTACAGGAGGTGGCTGGCATCTTTCCTGGCACTACCAGGGCTCCTTGGAAAGTTCTTGGTCTTTTTTTTTTTTTCCCTTGCGGTACGCGGGCCTCTCACTGTTGTGGCCTCTTCCGTTGTGGAGCACAGGCTCCGGACGCGCAGGCCCAGCAACCACGGCTCACGGGCCCAGCCGCCCCGCGGCACATGGGATCCTCCCGGACCGGGGCACGAACCCGCATCCCCTGCATCGGCAGGCGGACTCCCAACCACTGCGCCACCAGGGAAGCCCTCTTGGTCATTTTTGATTGGGAAATTAAAAGGAAAAGAAATAGGAGTTAATGGAAAGGAAAATTCTGTTCTGAAATTCGAGCTGTACCACATTAGCAAGGGGTCTGCTGTGAGCATAGCATCTCATCGCCCCGGTGAGGATGTTTCAAGATTTACTGGACACGTGACGATTGGGGCTGCTCCACGGCTGGACCCACTCTGCCTCCTATTGGGTACTGGTCGAAGGCCCAGTGCTCAGCACATTTCGTATTGAAGACAGTGCTGTGCCTTGGCGCTGAGTGCACGGGACCACAGGCAGTTCAGTCGGAGCCCTGCGTCTTGGGCTTAGACTCCAGAGTGTGTTGGAGCCACATTAAGAGGCCACAGCTCCTTTTCCACATGGGTTCCCCAGCGTCGTGTCATCCCCCCAGCAGCCATGCACCTCTCAGGTGGGGAGCAAACGCAGAGTGTGTGAAAAGCAGGTGTAGACGTCTTCATCGAGAGATCTCTACATAATATTGCCTTGGCTGGTAAATCCTCACTTTCTAAATCACTCTAAGTCCCATAGGCAAAAACCAAAATGCTTTGAGGACGTATTGAGATCACATTCTTAGAGGACATTAAAATAGTATGCTTTGCTGATTAACTCACTGGAACAGCCACAGAAGCACAGGATTGTGTAAAGTACACTCAGATTTGGAAAAATGCTTTCATTATTAGGCAGCTCAAAATTGGATGACTGAGTGAATAGTAGAAATAGAATCTATTGAAAGTTTTAGTAGACTTCTTAAAGTTGTTTTGTAAACATAGGAGATGAGTGCTCCAGACAGATTAAATTAGATGAATGGGTAGGAAACCTGGTTTCCATATTTTCCTTATTTTTATTCTCTCTGGTATGCTTACGACTTTCAAATGCTTATCCCAGGCAGGATATCGTTGAGTGACTTTGGGAGGGAAGAGAGGTAGTGAGAGGGCTCAGGGTGCCTGGAGCCCAGAGTTCAGAAGGCCTGGTGCCCAGCGGTGGCTGCAGTCCCAGTTTCGCGTGGTTTGTATCACAGTACAGGTCCTGGTACTCGGTCCAGAAGATGCGGTCTCTCCGGGTGAGCACGAGCGTTGTGAAGAGACCGTAAGGTGCACAGTGGGGAACACGGCTGACGAGCCCTTGAGGGAACTGGCCGTGAGGGCTGGTCATGCCTCCTCCCTGAGTCCATCTGCAGTGCTCAGACAGGTTCTCCGGGCGAGAGGAGCCCAGGGAGGATGGCTGTGCCCCTGGGAGGGGGCTGGGGGCCCTTGTTGAGTGAAGGCGTGTGGGTGTGAGGGCAGCGACGGAGCCGGCGGGACGCCTCCTTGAGAGTTGGGAGAGATCTCGGCCCGCCCTCCCGGGCCCGTAACAGTTCAGAAGGGTCGATTTCTCCCTCACCAGACACCTGGGGTGTGCGCTCTGGCAGGAGAGAGCGAGGGGGGGCCAAACCCAGCCCGCGCCCGCCCCCGCCCCCGACACAGCCAGGCTCAGTCGCTCACACATTGTCTGTGGACGCGTTCACATCACAGCTGCAAAACCGGGTGGTTGCGATAGATGCTCTCTGCCCTTCCCAGACAGCTGGCCAGCAGCCCTGGGCGTGAACCTGAGAGCTGGTTGGTGGGCACGGACGCTCAGGGTCAGAGGAGGGGTCCATGTGTACATTCCTGGCATAGTTCACAGCTGCCCAACTTTAGAATCTGAGCTATTCACATTTGGGTTTTCGTCCCTCTCCTGTTTTTGTCTTGAATCATAAGCAGATGTTACAACTTCTTACTGCTTCTTACTACAAACATTCAGGTATTAAGACTTCAGCACTCTGGCTTTGAAACTGTCTTCTAGCCTCTGTTCTCCCCTTTCCAGGCCGCTCATACCCCAGGGTAGATTAAAGATTTTGACGCTCAGAATCTGCACTTTTCCAAGTAGGCTGGCCTTCCAGGCCCTCTGATTCTGTCTGCCCTGGTACCTGTCTTGCAGTCCAGCCCCCGTGAAGCAGGCTCTCCACAGACCCCAGCTTTCCATGCCCACCAAGACCCAGCGCTCACCACCAAGGTGACTTCTTTCCTTCTGCAAATACCTGTAGTTACTCCTGGTTACCTGTACTTGCTGGTAACACATAAATACCTGTAGTTACTCCTGGTTACCTGTTTTTGGCAATTACACAGGTGCTGTGTGATCCCTCTTCCAGTGTTGCAGGATCTGCTTCAGAACCGTGTTCTTCCTTTTCTCAGCGTGGGTCTCTTACTGTAACGCTGCTCTTGGATACGTGTCCCCTTTTCTCATGTTGTTCAGACTGTTCTTAAACTCCTTGGCTTGTGGCTTCTTCAAGAGTGGGGACCCCGCTTTATTCATCTTTGTGTATTCTCTGGTACCTATGCTTCTGAGTAACTTAGCAGGTACTCAGCTAGTATTTGTTCAAATGAATTGAGATACATCCTTCCTGGGGCAGAGTAGGGAGCGGGCCGAGTGTTTATAACTTCCATGGAGCCCCTTGGTGTGTCGTATGTACTCAAATAATTGTCAGTTTGCTTAATGTTTGTATAAACCTCTGTGATGTTGGTAGATGTCCTTTTTATCTTCACGAATAAGAGCCTTTCACATAAAATGAAACGGACCTCAGACATAATTTCAGTTTCACCTTTCTTTTTCTACAGCAATGTGCTTTCTTTTACAAACCCCATCCCGTTGCTTGCGGTATATATCCCGGGGTTGAGCGGGTGGGCACCCCGCGAGACACTGTGCCAACTCGCTCTGCCAGTGGGGGCCGGGCTCCCCCGCCCCACTGCCCCCGTGCCTGCTCACCTCCCACATCAGCCGGGCAGCAAAGCTCTGACGCCTTGCACAGAGTTGCTTCCCCAGACCCCACCTGCCAGAGGCGGAGCTCGCTGGCTGCCTGGCAGTCGCCCTGTGGGCTCTGAGCTCCACTCGCCCGAGGCCCCTCCCCTTCCTGCCCCACGCCTGCCCCTTCCTCTTGCTCACTCTTCACACGTGGGGCACATCGGAGGTCTTTCAGGTTCTCCGGGGGTGAGGCTTTTGAAAGTCAGAGGTCGGAACTTGGCAGTTTTACCCTTTCCTGTCCCCATGTATTGATGGCACAAAGTCTTAGGTCACTGAAGGCCTTAAGGAAGAATGGGAAGAAGGGTGGAATTATGGTTAGAATTACCTTACTACATTTTTTTGTAAAGATTAGCCTTTTACCATTCTTTCAGTCCTGGGCCCTTTCTGCAGTTTTGTACTTGTAAACATAATGGCAGACCTCATGGTGGTCGTGGACCCTGGAGCCACCTTCCTTCTGACTGGATCACTCGAGGCTGCAAGAGCTGCCTGAGATGAGGTGACGGGGCGGGGGAGATGAGTGCAGCTTCGAAGCCATAGGACGTCTGCATGTGTTCAGGTGGCTCTGAGTCTGGAGAGGGGTCAGGACCAAGGAGGCGGTCTGGAGTGGACATTGCGGGTGGTAACACTGTGGGAATAGCAGGCTTCATCCTGCCAGCCGTACGTGGGCTGTGCTGCTCCCATAGGTATTTCCTCTGTCACATAGTTTTTCGTGAAGGAAAACTTGACTTCAGACCAAGCTGCACGTTCTCTTCTTTCCTCTGTTCTTGGGTCCTTTCTGTGAGCCACAAAGCACTCTAGTAGGAATTGTTTTTCCTGTTTGTTATCTGTGGTCATCCATTCTGAACCTTAGGTGTAGGTCAGGATGGAGTTGGAAGTTAGGTGTGTGTTCAGAGGCTGTCTCCTCATGCCCTGCACCTGCGGGGGCTGCAGATCAGAAGTTTATGGTTGGCAGGCCTATCAGTCCTGCCGGACCCAGCACGCCCGAGAAAGCCACTGACTTTGGCCGGGTGGAGATTTTGTGGTGAGTTCAGAAAACCTGCGGTTGTTCCACAGGGTATTGTGGGTATTTTAGTGATGTTACAGGGTGCTGCAGCTGGCCCAATCCTATGACAGGCGGCCCTTGCCAGTTTCTCACTTATTTCATTTTACTCTCTTCCGCTTTTGTTCCTTGCAAGTGTCCATTTAAATTCTAGGAGTGCATCTCAACACAGTTTACTTTTGCCTGGATTAAAGATGTGGCGTAAAAACGACATTGGATAAGAACGTGTACAGGAGAAATGGAATTTTCATCTCGCTTGCTGAGGGCAGGAGCCATGTAACGACTGCCCATGCAGACCTCAATGTTACCCTCGGGGCAGCACCTGTCGTCTCTCGTGGTGACCCTGTGTTCGCGAGAAAGAAGAGCTTTCTGGGTGCACTGCTGCTGGTGCCTTGTTAAACGGTGCCCTGCCTCTGATTTCTTTTTCCCTCTAAGGTAGGATCAGAAGGTGGTAGGCTTCCCCACACAGCCTTCACATGTCACTTATTTACATGTAAATCCAGCAGCTGTTTTTAAAGTACCCACTGTGTGGACAGCCCTCCTGCAGTGACCCACCTGACACGCTTACCTCTGCTGTGTTCTCACAGGCTTATCTGTGTGTCAGACAGATGCACTCGTGCTATCCTCTACTTAAAGCTGAGTGGCTCTCCAGGGCCTACCAGGTGTGTCCGCATCCTCCGTACAGACGCAGAGCCCTGCTCCTGTGGTTCCCCCCTTCTCCCCCTCGTGAGACACACTCATCACGAGTCACGTGCTTGACTCCCTGTCTCCTGCCTATTGGCTCGCGTCTCTCCCCGTCCTGGGGGTTGGAGCTGACTCTGGTACCTGGCCCGTGGTTGTGTGGGTGATGTGTAGGTGCCAGCCACTGGCCCCGCTGCCTCAGGCGGCCTCCTGCCCCTGAGCAGCATCAGGTCTTGTTTCACGGCAGGAGGGAGTGCTGGACAGAGATGGCAGGGTTGGAAGGTAAAGTTGGGAAGCTGCTAGGCTCCGGGAGACTGTTAGTATTGGATTCGAGCCCTGTGCCACCCCTGTCGGACACGGAGAGTCTGGGGGTCACAGGTAAGTTACTCAGTGCAACATGAGAAGCCTCCGGGGAGGATCTCAGCAGACGACCCCATTTTCGGTGGTCTCTGCCCTCAGGAGCCATCTTTAACAAGCTCTGCTGGAAGCCGCGGGACCCCTGTGTGACTCAGGAGGGCTGAGGAGCAGCCGGCTGTTAGGAAAAGCCGGACCAGCCCCTCGTGCGCCTGCCCCGCAAGGTTCAGGCGGCCTCCTTGGGCTTGTGTTGTACAGTTGTGCCTGCCTGTAGCCACGGAGAACTTAGGTGCAGAACCTCCTGAGTGCAACCGGCCTTTCAGACCAGAGGAGCTCAGAGTTTGCCTTTGCTTTGTTTTCTGGTGAGTGGTAACGAGTCTGCAGTGCTCTCCTTGCCGTGTCTGGATTTCCACCTGGTTTTAGGACAGTCGCTCTGGTGAAGCAATGCCTGAAACGGAGCATCGGCTGACTAGGGGGTTTTGGCCTCCATGTGTACATAACTGCTAATACCTTAGCGTATAAACACCACACAGTTGAGCTGTTTACTGTTAAAATATTGACTGTGAGGCTTTGCAGCTTTAGAACTAGTCTTTCTGGTTTCTGTGTCCGCATTAGATGCTCCATCACCTCAGCAGGAAGCGCTCAGGGCTCGGCTCCTCCTTGTCTTCATTCCAAAGCACCTTGAATCCTGTTTCCAAAATACGGCCGCTTTTATTTATGACTTTTATTGGTAAGGCCATACGTTAGCCACATGGAATTAGTCCGTGCTCACCAGCGACTCCGAGTCCGGATTCAGGGTCAGCCTTCTGCCACACTGACTTGTTCCCTAAATTGCAGTTCTTTGGGGAAGAAGAAGAGTTGCTATGTGACTTTCTCTGTTGGTGGAAGATACCCTCAGATTTTGATTCTGCAGCCTGTGAAAATCTTCTGCTCTTTCAACACAACCAACTGTTTATTTTTGGAATACAGACTTGGTTTAACATTTGAAAACCAGTGTGATTCACTTCGTTAGTACCACGCATGATGCAGAGAAAGTATTCGGTTGAATTCAGTGCCTGTTTGTCGTAAAAAGTCTCAGCAGACCAGGACTGGAAGGGAATTTCCTTAATCCAACAAAGAGTATCTACAACAGAAATCAGACCTGATGGTAAAACAGTGGAAGTTTTTCCACTCTGGTGGGAGTGAGTCAGGGGTGCCTTCTTTCACCACTTCCCTTACACTGGAAGAAAAGAATAAAACTGTCATTATTGACAGGTGGCGTGATTGTGTATATGGAAAATCCAGATCCACAGGGCAACCATTAGAATTACTAAGCAAATTTAACAGGGGCTGGTGCAGAGTCAACATACACAATCCAGGTATATTCTACAGAAACAATAACAAGTAAAAATAGCCCCCGCATTTTTTGTGTTTACACTAACATCAAAGAAAAAATATGAAATACTTAGGAAAAATCAACAGCTGGGCCAAGTCTCCACACTGGCAACCATAAAGCATTGCTGACAGGATGCGCTCCTGGGCTGGAAACAGGCTCACTGTTTAAAGATGCCCGTTGTCCGCAGCGTGGTTCATAGGCTCAGCATCCCCAGTCAGCCCCACATGCAGTGGCGTGTGACAGCCCGGAGGGGTGAATGCCCTGGGGAGACCCCAGCAGCGTCAGCCCGGGGAAGCCGGAGCCTGTGTGTGCACTTCACTTCCGGAGCCGGTTCTGTCAGCTCACTGGCGAGCAAGCCCGTTCCTGCTTTGAGGAGTCGGTTAGCGCTACCTCTGGGGACAGTGGGTGTGACAGGGAGGGGCAGCGGGGCTTCTGTGGTCCTGGTGACATTTGCTTTGTGGCCCAGGTGTTGGTTGCCTGGTTTGTTTGAGAATTCAAGTGGCGCACATAGGATCTGTGCTTTGCGGAGTGGTATACTTCATTTAAACTTTACTTTAAAACAGACAGGTGTCGAAGAGATGAACAGAAACTGACTCCATTACTGGAAAATGTGCTTCATGAGAGAACTGCCCCCAATACTCAGAAAATACGCAGCCACTGCGTCAGTTCACCTGACCTTGAGCAGCCATGGTGGGTGCCCTGACCTGGGGTTGAGACCTGCCCCGACCCGTGCGGCCTGCAGTGCAGCCTCGGGGCTGGGCGCTTTGCAAAGAGGGGAATGCAGGAGGTAGAGAAGGTCCAGCGGTGGGCGGGTGGGAAGGTGCCGACTGACACTGCCACTCAGGCCCCCGAGTGGGGTGGTGCATCTGAGAAATGGAGCATTTGATCTTACTGCACTTAAATTCAAACCTCACCCAGGGCCCCAGCTGCTGGTGTGGACAGTGCGGCTCTAGACAGACAGTACCCCGTGTGCGTGGGTGCACAGGGTGAGGGCTCGACGACTGAAATCAGGGAGACGGTGGAAGGTGCTGACGACAGCGAGGGGCAGATAACCTGGTGAGGGCGCGGGCAGAGAGACCTGAGGGTCACGACCACGCTTTTCTCAATAGGGGAGGTGAGACCTGACTTAAAAAGGGCATGAACATCTGTCCCTTTTCCTGGTTTACTTCAATTTTGTAAACTATGTGAGATACATAATGACATTTAAAATCGCTGCTGTTTACTTTGAGCAACACAGATCCACCCGATGCCGACAGACTGAGTTGAACTTGCCTTGTTAACAAAACCCCGTGGACAGTTGCTGCCTGTCAGTTCACTGTGTGTGGTCAGCACAGGCCACAAATTCCAGAAACACGAGCGATTGAAGGCGAAGGGCGTCTCTGCAGGTTCTCACCAAACGGAGCCCCCTGCTGTGTCCAAGAACAGGAAGGAGGTTTGACAGCAGAATAAATATTTTGTGTGGGTGTGACCTTAATTTGTAAGAAGTAACAGACCATCAACCCTATGTAGTAATAAGCCATTTTATTCTTAAATGGTAGACATTCGTGTAAAACATACCTAATAATGTTCACAGAACTCAGTGTGATTTTTTAAAATGCGGTGACTCATCTGTGTCTAAAATGCCCCCGTCTTGGCTTCTCTTGCTTTGCCTTTGCTTTTAAAGAAAGTTTCCCAGTAGGCCCGAGGCTGCAATCCTGTCCCCTTCCTGGCAGGTCAGAGCTTTGGCCTTTGCAGCTCCAAGGGTGTCTCTGTGTGCGGAGCAGGTCGCACCCCGAGGGCGCAGCGCCTCTGGTTCTCTGCCCAAGTGGCGGCTGCCTCCTCACCTTCTCTGTGCGTCTTGTCTCCACAGCTCGACCACGTCGACCCCAGGGCCGTGCAGCTGGGTACCCTCCTGGTCCGCGGCCTCACCACCCTGGTGCTGGTCAACAGTGCCTGCGGCTTCCCCTGGAAAACGTTGGACTTCATGCCCTGGAATTTGTTCGACGGGAAGCTGTTTCATCAGAAGTACCTGCAGTCTGAGAAAGGGTACACAGCAGAGGCGCTTGTGGAACAACACGTGAGTTCACAGTTTTCTTTACGCTTAGAAAAAGTAGGTTTGAAATCAGTTGCTCAAATGCATCACGAAAACTCAGAGTCCTCGGCTGGAGGTCAAAAGGGTCCGCAGCACTTTCTGTCCTCACGGTCGTTTTACTTTAGGAACAGACCCCAGAAGTCCGCTCTGAGGAGCCGCAGATCCCAGGCTTTGAAATTGACCCAGAAGTCCGTGAGGCTGCTGGTGCCGGTGGCCTCCTCCGCTGTGGTTGTGCCTCAGGCCTCAGGGTCAGCGTTGCTGAAGCTTCTGCCAGAACCTGTGAGGAGGTGGGCGAGCAGCGTCCTGCCCAGTCTCACACATTTTAAATTTTCGAGTGCTTTCGCTGCTTTTCCCCTTTTTGAGTTAAGAATGCACGTTCCCTGCAGAGCTGCCTCTGCAGACATCAGACTAATTCGATAGGAGCGGTGATGATTTGTTACTTGAAAATATTCCCTGAAGGCTGACAGTTTAGTTGGGGTCATTGGCTGCTGTTCTGGCTTTGTAAGTACAACTGCTACACGGTTCCTGGAAGGTTTCCAAGTCGGGCCCCGGCCAAGCTCATTTGGAACGTGTGTTAATACCCACAGGACCCTGTGATCAGCGAGAGCTGACTGTCTGTGACGGGTCAGCGCTCCACGCCTTCGCATCAGATGGAAATCATTACTGACTGATGTGCCAGTAGTGCTGCTTCGCACACAGACACAGTCCAGGGCGTCATAGGAATGTAAGTGTTCAGAGTTTAGAAGCAGCCACAGTTATGTAGTCAACAAAAGCAGAGTACTGACAAAAATGTCCTGTAAGTGTGGCCTTAGTACCGAATCAGTGAAAGGTAACAGTAGGCCGGGCTCACGGCCTGCACATCACCCATCAACGGACCCCTCCCTCCTTTCCTTCCTAATGTCTTGACCAAGTACAAAATGATTACAGGTTCACACTCACTGCTTTAAAACAAGTTAGGGCAGATAGGATCGAATATTCAATAGTACAGATGAGGCTGGAAGGGAAGGTCGCATGTTAATTCATTGTCTGTGGCCTTGCTCTTTCCACTTACTGTCTTACAACCAAGAGGAACTGAGGTGATAACACATTACCGGCATGGATGTTTTAGATATGATTGTGTGTTAAGTAGAACTTGAAGGCCCTTTTGGAAATGCTTGTATAACCTACCGGGGACGGAGAAGGTGTAGCTGCCACTGTCGCCGTTCCAGGGCATGCAGGAGAAGATCAGTTTCTAAGAACATCTTGCTGAGTTGCAGTGTGGAAGGGAAACTGCAGCCATGCTCGCCCACAGCGCTGCAGTGTCCTTGGGCACAGTATACTGTGTAGTTTCACTCACGTAGTTGCGTCTCCCGAGTGCCTGCCTGTGTCTGACACTGCTCTGCCCATCTGGTCTGTTTGCAGAGGTCCTGGCTCACCAGATTCCATGCCCTGAAGTCAGTCGTGTGCAAGGCCTGCATGAAGGAGAACAGACCCATCGTCAGCAGGCGGCACTGGCGTTCGCACCACTCAGGTGGGTCCCAGCCTCTCGGTCCCGGGAGGGGCCCCACTGCCACGTGCAGCTGCAAGGAGAGGCTGATAAAATTGGAAGAAGAAACAAAATTAAGATGATAGTGATAGTGTGCTGCTGAGCGGTTTAAGTTCTGGTCCCCTTAGGAGGGGGTTTTCAAAGGGTTCCTGTGCTGAGAGTTAAGGACCCTCCTCTGGGGCTCAGCCTCCTTTCCAGGAGGCCCTGAAGTACACACGCCGCTGGGCTGGTGGGCCTTTATTTGACAGAGGTTTGGACTTATTTTTTCTCATGATAAAAGTACATGAGAAAACACTTAGAATATAAAGAAAATAATTAAAAGTGAAACCCAAATAACCTTTAATTCTGTCTCCTGAAGGTAACAGATGATGACAGATGTTTTCCTGTGTTTTCGTCTCATTATGATTATACTCTGCATGCTTGTGTGCCCTGTTCTCCTTGGCACTTGACTTCCAGCGTGATCGTGGTCACGGTGGTCAGGTTCCCCTTAAACAGAATCCCCACCACCACACGCACTGCCTTTGCGTCATAGCCCCCCCCCCCCCCCCCCCCCCGCCTCAAGCTTCCGTTTTTTCTCGTTATACTTGATGCTTTTCTGTGTGTTGTTTCCTTAGGTTAGAGTTCCGTGGTTCACAGAATTATAGATCCAAACATAATTGGATTTTAGATAAATGTTGCCAACTTGTTTTCTAAAAACACACGGTCACTTCACACCTTCACCAGAGGGATTAAGAGTTCCTGTTTCATGCATTCTTGACACCACTTAAAAGTTTGTTTTTCTGACTAATTTGATAGATGAATAAGCCTGTCTCCTTGATTGGGTGCTTCTTTGTTTATCAGTGAAGTCGGACATCCTGTTCAGTAGCTCATTGTGTTGAGGTCATTTTAATCACGTTCTCATGTCCTCGTTTGGGTAGGATCTATACCTGTAACTGTAGCAGCCCCATTTTTTCTTGATGGAATAGAGAATTACCCCAAATTCCTACTCCCCCAGACCATCTTGACTTCTGCTCACACCAGCCCTGCACGTTTCGCTCCGAGAGACTCTGTGCCATGAGGTCGGTGAGGCCTCAGGTCGCGTCCAGCTGCTGCCGGTCAGTGCTGTGTAAAGGGGCTTCCGGCCCCTCCCCACTCCTAATGGTGACAGAGTCCCTCCTGGCCTCGCCCCGTCTCCATCCTTTACCTTTCTCCAGCTGCCTGGAGATAGGCGGCGTTTGAGACCCCAGAGCAAAAGTTTATTCCTTGCAGAAGAAAGAGGCAGCTTCTCTCTGTGTCCCCCGTTGCCCACATCTGTTGGCAGCACGTCACTCAGGCCGTCTGCCCTGTGAGCACCGCACCAGGATTCCCGCCACTAGTGAGGTTGTTAGCAGAGCAGTGACAGGCTGGCTGCAGACATGCAGATGGCAGGATGCAGGCTTTGTCAGCTACAGTAGTCACTGGGATTTGGATGCCTGAACCTCTTTCTGCATTTCAGAGTCTGACACTCAGGCTTAAGAGGACTGTACATGTGACAGGTTTTCTTGAAAGCCCTAAGACAGCGTGTGGTTTCACAGAGTTTACTGCTGCAGTACGGTCACTCCTAATACAGACAGGAAACTCTGTGATCTCTTTCTGGTGAAGTGTCCGTAAGATGGCAGACCTGGGTGATCCTGCCGAGTTACTCCAGATTATGGAAGAAACACGGTCCAACATGATCATGAGTCAGTTTACGTGATGTGGAAGCTGCTCCTTTTTTCTGTCCTCGATGTCATCGTTTTCTTCACAAATGCAGCCTGATACTCTGTGGTTCACTCCCCTGGGCCCCGGTGGCTCGCCAGCACCGCACAGGTTCTCAGTGGCAGACCCCAGCCCCTTGGCCCCAGCCCAGCGTCCTTCGGTCACCTGCACGCAGCTGCTGTCTCCTCCTCCTGGGACGAGCTGGTGCCGTTGACACTTGCCGGTGCCTTTCAGGCCGCTCCCCGCCCTCAGCTGGCAACGGTGTGCGTGGAGGGCAGGGGCCCGGGGCTGAGCCAGTGCGGAGCCGCCTGCGCATGTCCGCAGAGCGCTGGTTCACCCCTGTGGCTGGTGCTGGGCAGGCTTGGCCTCCTTTCTTTATGGAATAGTGTGAGGTACCAAGGTAGTGTTTAGAATCACATTTAAATGTGTACTTAGACTTGCTAGTACTGAATTCTAGTAGAGACAAACAGAAGAAGGCTTCAGGGTGTAGGGATTTAGAAGAAGAATTTAGAGTGAGCCGATTGTGTGCCGATGAAGTTTGCGGGGAATTGGGAGGAGAGGGTGGCCTGGTCAGGCCCACCATGTCCCAGAGCCCCGCGTGCTGGTGGCCAGCAGTGTGGGCCTGGGCCTGTGGCCGCTGCCCAGGGCAGCTGCCCGAGGAGGCAGAAGGGAGAACTTACTGCCCTGCTTTGAGGGACCTGACAAGATAGCCTGCTCGTCCCCCCCACAGACTCTCCTGGGAACAGGTTTAAGTGCAGCCCTGACCCAACCCAGCCGCGGTGCCGTGGCCCCAGCATCTGCATTTTTCAGGGGCTTTCCCTGTGATGGTAAGGACGCCAGAAGTTTGGGAGCTGCCAGCCCAGGGTCACCTTGCTCTACTCTTAAACACGACTGCCATTTGGAGTTCAGCGTCTGGTAGCTGCTGACGTGCTGATCACGTGTCCCCACAGGGCGGAGGGGCCGACAGGGATCCAGCGACCACAGGATGAGCTCTGGGTACAGCCGGTCTGGCCAAGGACAGCACTGGAGGGACCAGGGGCCAGGTAAGAGGCAGGCGGGGTGGCGGCAGTGTTCCGGAGACTGCCTCGCAGCTGTTTTGGAAATAGGTTGTATGTTTACAAGTAAATAAACAGATAAATGTACTGATAGATCTGATTGCTTTGCCTAGTGAAGTGGAGACGTAATTGCCATGCTCGGTGCTAGCCTGCCTCTGCTCACCGCTTTATTCATTTTCTGTCAATTTATTCATCTGTTCAAGACCCAGATTTTTGTAATTTACTCAAAGGAAGGCTCTTGTAAAGGCTACATATACATACATCCTTCTAATAAGAACACAAACAGTAGCATTCTACCAGTAGAAGCATTTTCTTATGTTCTATGACTTGTTTTTTTTTTTTTTTTTTTGTGGTACACGGGCCTCTCACTCTTGTGGCCTCTCCCGTTGCGGAGCACAGGCTCCGGACGCACAGGCTCAGCGGCCATGGCTCATGGGCCCAGCCGCTCCATGGCATGTGGTATCTTCCCGGACTGGGGCACGAACCCGTGTCCCCTGCATCGGCAGGCGGACCCAACCACTGGGCCACCAGGGAGGCCCTATGACTTGGTTTTATACGTAAGAGCCTTAACAGTGTGATCTGGGAAGTAAGGTGAATCCTTTGCTTCTTATGTGTGTAATACAGATACCTGGTTTGAAGGCATAAAGATGAATTTAGTACGTTGTGGCCACGTGGACTCCGAGCCAGGCTGTGTGTGGACTGCTCGTCCCGCGGTGGCCTGTGGGGGGCTGAGTTCTTCCCACTGGTTCTTGGTAGAATCTGCACTTACCTAATGTTAGGAGTCTGTTGTACGGTTCCGTGAGGCCAGAGTTTATGGTGACTGTTTCGGAAATGCCCATCCCTGCGGGGAGAGGAAAGCTTCCCAGAGTTAGACTCGCAGGTGCTGCAGCTGTTCCTTTGAGCTTACTTCACCTGCAGTCTCTGCCCTCCCAAATGACGCCACCCACTGTCACTTGAAGCTTCCAGGTGGGCTGGTTGAACAAAGTGAGTAAAGTTCCATCTTCTTAGAATCCCTGGTCCATTGTTGGGACGGGGTTACTTCCGCCCAGTGCCAGCTAAGTCATCTGAACGATCATGGAGTGCCGTGTCACTGAGCAGGGAAAATACCTCCTTTCCATGACTTCACAGCGAGAAGGTGCTGAGGTTGACTCAGTTGCAGACAGGGCACCCGGAAAACCATAGGCAGGTCTGTGTACGCTCTGGAATCAGAAGGTGATAGCAGTGCTGTGGACTCATGGCCGAGGGCGCGGCTCCTCAGACACTGGGCTGGGGGGCTGTCCATCCGTCACACCTGCGTCGTGCACAGGGACATGCTGCCGATGGCACTCATCCGTCAGCCCCATCCCCCTCTAGCTGGGCAGTGGGACTGCTTGAAAACAGGCAGAATTTCAGCTTCTGACTCTTGAGAACGATGGTCCTTCCTCAGGGGAACCAGGGGGAAGGTGTTTCTGAGAGAAGGAGGACCCTGGACAGATATGCGGAGGCCTGGAGGGAAAAAGGCGGGGCTCCCTTCCCCCCGCCCCCGCTGGGTTACACGAGGGGTCCGAGGAGAGGGGCAAAGCCGTGCACAGGGGGGCAAAGCCGTGCACAGGGGGCCACAGCCGCGGAGGAGCAGGGGCGGCCCTTACCCGGCCTTGCTGTCCCCTCGCGAGGGCCACACAAGACGCCCTTGGTGTCCTGAGCAGGGCGATGCCAGGAGGGGCGGCCATCAGGCAGCAGACTGTCACCCACATGCCCAGAGCCCGCGGCCTTCAGTGCGGAGCCGGGAGGAAACGTCCTGCGGTTCTGACTGGGTTTGGGTCTCGGTGCTGGCCCTGGGGCCTCGAGGCCTTGTGTGGTGGGCTTGGAGCCGGGTGCGGCCCGGATCCCCCACTCCAGATACGAGTGCGATGCTGGTCCCCCTGGAGTCAGGCCCCCAGCAGAGCGCGGAGGGTGGGGGAGCTGGGGGCCATCTTTAGCTGCCTGGCCCGGCGTGGCCAGGGTCAGCCCTCCCTCCAAAGTCCGCTCCCAAAGCCAGGAGACAGGCCCCTGCCAGTGTCTCTCTAGCCGTCTCCCTTCCCCCCACCACCCTGCGCTCCCCATCGGGGCCTGGTGTTCTGTGAATGGCCACCTTCCCTCGCCCCTTTGGCTCAGGCCTGTGCCCTCTCCCTCCTGCTGGGCCTCGGGTCAGGAGAGCCAGGGTGGGAGGCTGCAGGTTGAGATGGGCACCGGGTGGGAGAGGCTGTGACCTTGGGCGCCTGCGGGGGAGCACTTGGCCAGCACCAGGCCGTCCTCTAGAGGGCGTGTCACCTCGAACAGCTCCTGCACCACCCCTGGGCCTCGTCATTGGGTGTCCGGCCCAGGTACCCCTAGTGTCCTTCTGGCTCTGAGCCCCGAGGTCCTTTGCTGCTGCTTTTTCACGCTGGGACAGTGGCCCTGCAGAGTGCGTAAGAGGCAGACCTGTGTCCTTGGGACGCACCATCGGGTGCGGGCCTCGTGTTGCCCCACGCCGGGTGGCGTTGGGCCTGGTGCGCCCTTGAATTTGAAGCCTGTAGAATAGTACACGCTACAGACTTTCTTTTCTTACTTCACTTGGGTCCAGACAGGCAGAAGCTGTCTCGAAACCTGGGTCTACCACCTGCCAGAGGCCTGGCCTGAGCAAATCACAGATCCCCTGGGGCTGTTCCCTGACGTCTGACCTGGGGCCGGGCTCTTCCTGCAGGCTGTGCTGAGGGCTGGAGGGAAGGCACCTGTGGACCTGGCCTCTGGTGGCCCCTACGCTGTCCTTTCTGAGACCTTGTTCCTCTCTTGCTGTTAGCTCTAGTGTTTCCCTTAATATTTTCACATTGACCTGTTTTATTAGAGTTATTAGTTTATTAGAGTTTTTCTATTAAAAAGCAAACAAAGTCAACTATACCTCAGTTAAAGCTGTTTTTTAAAAATAAAATAAAGGAAGGAAACAAAGCAAAGCTTGACTGTGCAGGCTTGGCCTGTATGAGTTCAGCCATCACTTGACCACAGGACCAGAAGCCATTGCTTAAACACCAAATCCTCTCCAGGACATTGCCCTCAACCTGGTCAGAGTTTCCTCTGGTTGCCGGCCAAGGAGAAAAGGTCGTGAATGTTGGCTTCGTCCTTACTTCCTTGTGATGGCAAAAATTTCAGGAGCATGTTAACATTGAAGAAGGAGAAACAGTTATCCTTGGATCTACAGTAAACGAAGAAGTTTCTTCAGATTCTGTTGGCAGACAGGAGTAGTGTCTGGCAGTTTCTCCTCGTGCAAATTAGAAAAACAGTGACTTTCCTTAGGGCGGAAGCGTAGACACTCACCATCAGCCCTGGTTCCCTGCTGGGGAGGAATCTTCCTCTTGAGACCCCACGTGACTTGACAGCTGGCCCCCTGGGGAGTGGCAGGAGCCCTGCTGGTCGTGCGGAGGCCCAGGTGCTGCCCACGTTCACGTATCCTACATGTGTGGACTCGGCCCTGTGGAGGTTGAGGTCAGGCTGAGTGGTGTTGGTGAAGAGAGCAGTGGACGGACGCAAGCCTGAGAGTAAGCAGGTCAGTGCAGAAGGACGGGGACACCCGGACGCTGAGGGCCTCTGGGAGGCTGGGGGCGGCAGTGTCCCAGTGGGATTGGACCAGAGTGCTGGCAGGCAGCTGGTGACTGGAGAACGAGGGGCTCCTCGTTGGTCTGGCGGGTTTTAAGGTGCTGGGAGGAATGATTCAAGGAAGTGGTTGGGTCTGGGGGAGGGAGGGTGAAAGGTTGTCACCTGCAGGAGCACAAGGCCAGGTGTTGCCACCACCTTGGGCTGATGAGAGGGGTCGAGGACGCATGCCAGCAAGGCCTGTGCATGTCTGCTGAGTCTTCCCACCTGGTCTCGGGCTTTGGGCACGTTGGCAGAGCAGAGGCCCCCGGGGAAATGTGCTGTCTCTTCCCTTCTTCCTCCTCTGCCAGAGACCTGAGCTCTGGGCCCCACAGGTCTCACTACCAAACCTCAAGTGCAGGTCACAGGACCCAGGTCGATAACGTGGACTTAAGGAACCATCGACTCAGGGAATGAGGCCAGAGGTGCAGCTGCGACTCCTCTTTCAGGTGTCGGTGGTTCCCGAGCTGGTGCCGGTGCCTCCGGGGTGTTTTCCCTGTACACCCAGCACATACGTCTGCTAAGGGGTCTTTGAAGGAAACCCCTGCTCTGTCGGGGCCACAGTAGCCACACCAAAGTCAAGGGGTGCTAGTGCCAGAGGGCTGGGGCTGAAAAACTTCCTCTGGGAGGCCACAGATCAGAGGCAGATTGAGGTGGTGAGCACTGAGTTGGTGTCAGACTTCGGAATTGAGGAGTCGGGTGGTGGAAGTTCCGACGGGACACACATAAACAGCCGGAGTGTGTGCACTTGCATGTTGCCTGATGTGGAGAGTGCTCAGGAGATGTTACTGCAGCGCACGAATGCTTCCTAGTTGCAGATGTTGTCATATAGTATGTGTTTCGTACACACACACACACACACACACACACACACACACACACACACACACATCTGACGTGGAGAGTGCTCAGGAGACGTTACTGCAGCGCACGTATGCTTCCTAGTTGCAGATGTTGTCATATAGTATGTGTTTCGTACACACACACACACACACACACACACACACACACATCTCTATACAGAAAGTCTTTTATTGGGACAGGAATATGTTTTTCCAGGTTAGGTAATCCACTTTTTCAGTTTTATGCTATGATTGAATTATGTCATCTTCACTTGGCCAGCACATTTTTTGCTGGGTATTGTCTACTTTTGAACTCCTGTTTTAGTATTTTTTGGAGATACTGAGGTAGTCCAAGCAGAAGGTTGTCACTATTTCCAGGGCAGAGTTAACAGGCAAAATTCTTCCTATTGGTGAAAAACCAAGAATGCCTCAAAATGAGAGTATTCAGTTACTGCCCAGAAGTTGGGAGATTTCCCACGGCCACCCCCTGGCCTGATGAGAGGCGAGCCGTTCCATTTGGGCCTGGCCGGCCGAGAGAGGTGAGAATCACAAGCCTGTGAGACCTTTCTGGGCTGAGATCCAGTGAACTAGGGGTGGGGACCCTGGACCAGCAGAGGTGTGAACCTCCCCTCACTAAGGGGGTGAACATCAAAGCTTTCGGAACTTTTAAAATGCTAGCCGGCAGCTAAAGTGAGAATGGTTTAACCTCTTCCATGCTGTTGGTGAGAAATGATGTGTTAAATTCCACAGTCAGTAGCCACAAATTTGCCTGTGATTTCTTCAGATTTTCACTTCTCTGTGGTAATTCTGTAGGAGGCCTGGGCTGTTGTAAAGCTGCCTCCGATCATCTGTGATAACAAGGGTGGGGCCTGGGAACCTCATTCTGGCCACTGCTGTGAACTCCTGCTACCCTCCTGGGGGTGTGGGTGACAAGACTGCCCATCATCCGTGAGCACGGGCGGAAGGTGGGCAGCAGCCCCATGGGCAGGGGCAAGGAAGCCCTGGGCTCTGCTGCGGAGGTGGCCAAAACTGAAAAGAGAATAAAGTTCTGGCCCCAAACATAACTCATACTTAGAAATGTGCCATTTTTTCTGTTTGAATTTTAGAGAAATTTGATTCTGAATTTTTGTTTTCATATTTATTTGGTGCAGGAAGTAGACAGTATGACCCTGACCAATGGAGAAGATACTAATCGTCTTCTGGGTAAGTCCACCACTTATATCTTCAGAACAAATCAGTTTTATCAAAGGTTGAAATACTGTATCTGTCTTTATAACATACATCTTTCATGTCAAGTGCCAAACTTTAAAAGAATTCAGATGTTAAAACCTCCCAACAAGGAGCTAAGTTAACTTGGTTTCAAGATGAGTTTGCTTCCTTCAGAAAAAGTGTGCACAGAAAAAGATGCAGAGTCTGGCCGTGAAACCCAGCACCCTCCTTCAGAGTGAAGTAATCAGACAGTGCCTGTCTTCTCTGAGGAGGGGCTGACCTGTGGCTTCTAGACCCAGCATCACGTAAAGAGGACAAACATCCTTGTCAGTCTTCTCCCTCGTATCATATAAGAAACGCCTTTGTTGGCTTATTTTTAGACATTGTACCTGATTCCATGGCCCCAAACGGTCATTGTTAACATCTTCATTCCAGTGTCTTCATCTGTGATGTGGGTATGGTTGGTTTCTTTTAATGAGTGGGAATCTCATTATATCCCACTTTTTCTAACTTTAACACTAGATAGTGAGGATGTTTCCCAAATGATCTTGTCTTTGAAGACATGATGTCTACTAGCTATGTCATTTTCCAGGAATTGTTTTCTAATTATAAATTCTAACCAAAAGTAAAGTTTCCAACCATATCTTCTGTTGGTCCTCAGAAGTATTTGTATAGCGAAAGAGGTACCAGCTTCCTTCTCACCTTCCTGGTGGGAGAGGTAACTGCGTAGTCTTGACACAGCATGAGACTCGTGGGTCTGCTTCTGTTGTGTCATCCTTTTCATTTTGCACTTGTTAGGCTCAAGCCCAGAGCCTGTGCATGTGAAGACACACCCGGGTTCTCAGCAGACATCAGGCATCAGGCAGGAAGCCTAATTTATGATGCCACTAATGAGTGGTACATTTGTTGCTCTTTGTCTGTGAGCCCTGCAGGGCTCTTGTTGTTAAAAAATATCTTAAATGAATCCAAGTTCAGAGAAATTCTTTTCATGGAGGAATTTTCAGATAATCCAAAAATTGAAATAGTAAGCCCCAGATTGTTCTGAACTCAACCCCTGAGATTTTGATAATAGAAGAAAATCTAGATTAGGGGTTAGAAGACAGGCCCTTCATTAGCAGCTGTCTCCCTTTGGCCTGGAGCTGCTGTGACTACCAAGTCCCCTTCTGGGCCACAACCACGACTTGGGAGAACCCCAGCACTCTCAGACATGCTCACCAGCGCTCATAAGACGTGTCCTTCAGTTGACGTCATTAAAAACAAAATAAACCCTAAACGAATCACAGTTCAGTTTGTAACTTTGCACTTGATGCTTCACCCTGACCGACAGCTCTGTGTGCATAGCTCCTGACTTTGTCTTGTGTTTGAATCCCATCCGGTATTTACCAAAAAGGGATATAGTCTCCCGCTATTTTAATACATGTATATCTCTTACGTTTGAAATATCCTCACCCCTTCCTGCTGGTCCTTCTTAAGGACATCTGCATGTCTAGTCACTTTTTATTCAGTCTTGTAGGACCTACAACCTTATTTCCCAGCTTTGGAAATAGATCTTTTTTTTCATGTTTCCTGATGGGAGGGACTGGTCGTGGGTAGAGCTTGGTGTTGCTCTGGTGGGCAGAGCTCAGTAAAACTTTAATCCGCTTGTCTGCTGATGTGTGGGGCTGGGTTCCCTCCCTGTTGGTTGTTTGGCCTGAGCTGACCCAACACTGGAGCCTACCTGGCTCTTTGGTGGGGTTAATGGCGACTCTGGGAGGGCTCACGCCAAGGAGTACTTCCCAGAATTTCTGCTGCCAGTGTCCTTGTTCCCATGGTGAGCCACAGCCACCCCCCGCCTCTGCAGGAGACCCTCCAACACCAGCAGGTAGGTCTGGTTCAGTCTCCTATAGGATCACTGCTCCTTCCCCTGGGTCCCGATGCGCACACTGCTTTGTGTGTGCCCTCCACGAGTGGGGTCTCTGTTTCCCCATTCCTGTCGAAGTCCTGCAATCAAATCCCACTAGGCTTCAAAGTCTGATTCTCTGGGAATTCCTCCTCCCGTTGCCGGACCCCCAGGTTGGGGAGCCTGACGTGGGGCTCAGAACCTTCACTCCAGTGGGTGGACTCCTGTGGTATAATTGTTCTCCAGTGTCTGTCACCCACCCAGCAGTTATGGGATTCGATTTTATTGTGATTGCGCCCCTCCTACCGTCTCATTGCGGCTTCTCCTTTGTCTTTGGATGTGGGGTATCTTTTCTGGTGAGTTCCAGTGTCTTCCTGTCGATGACTGTTCAGCAGTTAGTTGTGATTCGGTGCTCTCGCAAGAGGGAGTGAGGGCACGTCCTTCTATTCCGCCATCTTGAACCAGTCTCCCCAATTTATCTGGACTCTCTGGGGAGGCAGACAGGCACAAGAGGCCTCTGGTGGTACAAAGTTCCAGTGCCTCGTAGAGTTCAAGGGAAGGAGAGAAGTCTGCTCTGGGTCCCCTCTGTGGTCACTAAAAAAATAACTTCAGTTTTAAACACCTACTGTCCAGCCACACAGCTTCCTGCCTCTAGATCTGGGTGATCCTTTGGTCAGATCAGGACCCCAGTCCACTTGTCCAGCCCCCTTCATTGGTCCTCACATTCCTTCTCTGCTGTATCCCCTTCCTGTTTACCTTCCATGATCAGTAATGAAAGTGACTTTCTTGTATCTATTCTTGACTGCTTTGCCTCTCTCATTTTACTATGTTTTGTGGTAAAACTGCAAACTTCGGTTAAATCCAATCCTTTGCATTTGTATTGTGGCTAGAGAAAAACCCACAGTCACCCTTACCAGCCCCACCTTAACACTCACGCTCGCCGACCTCAGGGAAGTCAGCCTCCACTCTGTCCCACTGTCCACACGTTTCACCTCTCCTCCCTGCTTAGTTTTCCAGCACTCTCCCCAACCTCAGTCACAGCTGACAACGCTGCTTCCTGTACATTCCTACAGCCACATTTGCCCTCTTTCACGCATCAACGCATTATCAAATCTAAATTGTATAAGCAAATGCCAGGAGAAATAGACAAATCCAGAATAACAGAGGGAATATCTACTTTTTCGTCTCCTCCTGTGGATGAACTACCCATGAGTCTCTTCAGCTGTGCTCTCAAGTCCCCATCACCTGGTCAGTGGCATTGCTCCACCACAGCCTCCCCCCACCGCCTGGCTCCTGAAGCATCAGCTATATCCCCTGGTTATTCCTCCCATTTTGCAAAAACCCTTTGTAATCTGCTTTCTCTCCAACAATCACATCATTTCTTTGCTTTCCTTTGGAGAAAAATAATTTTGAGCCCAGACTCCTATGGTCAGCCAAATTAGCATTGTAACATCAGAGCAAAACATTAATACACTTTTAGGAATTGTAAAATTTTGATGAACAGATCTTTTCCAAAAGAAAGTGAGTATGCTCTAGCAAAATGAGCACTTCAGCTAACAGGAATGCATGGAATATAGGAAAGTGTTGAACAAAGAAATCAGTAAAATGTATAGTTATTGCTATATAATTATTAACTGTAAAAAATGAATAAGCAAAAACAATTGGAGACTAAAATATCAGAGTATTATAAGGAAAGTTATGAGTGTTTCTGGGACATAAGATGAAAAGCAGTGACTTCCCTGGTGGTGCAGTGGTTAAGAATCAGCCTACCAACGCAGGGGACATGGGTTCGAGCCCTGGTCTGGGAAGATTCCCACATGCCGCGGAACAGCTGAGCCCGTGCGCCACAACTACTGAGCCTGCATTCTAGAGCCTGGGAGCCACAACTACTGAGCCTGTGTGCCACAACTACTGAAGCCCACGCACCTAGAGCCCGTGCTCTGCAACAAGAGAAGCCACTGCAATGAGAAGCCCACGCACCGCAACAAAGAGTAGCCCCCGCTCCACAATGAAGAGTAGCCTCTGCTCGCCACAGCTAGAGAAAGCCCACGCCCAGCAATGAAGACCCAACACAGCCAAAAATAAACAAATAAACAAGTAAATAAATAAATTTATTATTTTTTTTAAAAAAAGGTGAAAAGTAAAGGCAGACTAAATTTTTTATCTTGCTTAGAGAATAGGTTTTGAATAAATCTAGCAGTTTTTAGAAAAATGTAAGTTTACGTATGTTTGTAAAATGTAGGGGTACACTCTAGAGGAAAGAAAGAGGGGGGAAGAAAGATGATAGAGGACAATCTGTCATACCCTTTATGCACCTGACATAAATCAAAATTATAAGCAACATACAAGGAGAAACAGACCCAATAAGAGTATATTTAATACATCTCTCTCAGAGATACAGATCAGGTAGACAAAAGTATGATATACATTTGAATAACTTCATTGAGAAGTTTACTGTAATAGAAATATACAGAACAATATATGCTCTTTATTTATATTATTTTCAAAAATAAATGGACAGTTAAAAAGTCTAACTGGGTATTACAGGTTCCAAAGTGAATCTCAACCAATTTAGTGAAAAGCAGAAATCACATAAGACATATTTTCTGTCCACAAGAAAATAACTTAAGAAATCAACAACAGAAGGATAAAAAGCAGAAATCTTCCCACTTGGAAATTAATCTACCATTCTGAATTTTTACTGAGGAAATCAAAATCAAAATTACTTTTAGAAATAATAATAAAAATACTACATTCAAAAATTCATGGCAGGAGAGTGATGTCAGGGACGATGCTGCAGTAAGAGGCTCCAGGACCCATCTGCCTGGACAGCAGTTGTACTGGCAGAAACTGTGTGAAGGAGCTGTTGTGGAACTCTGGAGTCTGAAGGCTTGCAGCTTCCAGGGGAAGGCGTGGCTGGTTGTGATTCATTTCCATCCATCCCTTTTGGCTGCCCATCCTCCAGCCCTCGGCAGACAGCCGTGTCCTCGTTCCTAGTGCAGCTTGCTGGAGCCAGGATGGGCAGTGAGGTCCTGGGCCACACATCAGGCTTCTTGATTGCTGAGGGACAGGCGCTGGCCGCCAGTGTCTCAACCCCACAGTATTTAAAGGAGCAACCCCTGTGGAGCTTTTGTTTCCTCTTTTTTCCCTTTGTGCTCTTCTGGAAGCCAGACATTAAAGGGTTAGGACATTCAAAAGCAAGCATATATACAGGGGGATTTAGAAAGCCACCACACATGGCCAGGGAAGGATGCAGGCTCAGAAAAGACGTGAGCAGGCCTCACATGTCCCCCTCAGGCTGGTCCCCAGCACAGAGGCGGCAGCAACAAACAGCAAACGCCAGGAGACGAGGAGGATCAGATCTCCAGGATTACCACAGTATACGCTTTAAATGTCCAGTTTTCAGCAGAAAATCACAAGGCATACAAAGAAATAGGGAGACATGTCTGGCAGCTAAAACTGGCCTCAGCAGACAGCAGTGTGATGGCATCAGTTCATCTCTGACCTTTAGCTTTGTTGTGGAGGCCGCTGTCAAGCTTCTAAAGTACCACTCACGCGTCGCTGAGGTTTTGTTTCCATCTCCGAGGTTTGCAGAGGAAGGAAGCTGGGTCTGAAGGCGTTTGCCTCCTTCGTGAGTGACTTGGTTGTGTCCTCCTCCTTTCCCTCCGTGGCCCGCAGCCTGCGCTCACCTCTGCACGTCCCTCTTTTAATCCACCTTTATGCTCTGATTAGCACGTGCCGTTCTTTCCATTGTTCTGCAGTAAATGGAAGCTTCAGCTTCAGAATGGATGTTCCAGATTCTTCATTATCAAGATTTTGCCGCATTTGCTTCAACTTTCCATGTCTTTTCTTTGCTAACTTAACTCTCTTTCACTTTGTTAAAAGACAAACTAAAGCATATTAAATTTTTAAGAGTTTATTTGAGGAAAAAAATCAATTCAAATTGGGCCGCACCAAAGCAGAATCTGTTTGGAGGCGTCACCAGTAAGAGCCGAGGGGAGCCTTGTCCAGGGAGGAGGCGAAGCAAGGCCAGGAGGCTGCTGGCTGGCTGAAGCTCATAGCCTCTCTGGCTGCTTGTGATGGGTTGTCCTTAGGTTTTGGTTCCTTGATTTCAAGGCATTTGAGGGTTTGCTTACTTAGGCTGCTAAGGCCTTGGAGCCAAGTCAGTCTGATGGCCTCTTTGTTTAATTAACAACCTCTACACACTGGGTCTGTCTCTGGCCTGTGGTGAGGAAGGTGTGTCCTTCACTCTCTAAGGAGGTCAGTGTGGGTGAGCTTCTAAGGAAAGGCCTTAGGCCTGGCCATCCTGATGGGCCCCAAGTCAGGGAGGTCCAGCACCCAGCCCAGCTTCTTGGCACACACCTGACCACCAGCAAGAGCTTCCAAGGAGCCCCTGCTCAGAGCGGTGGGGGAAGCCAGTCCATCTCCAGTGCGACCCACCTGCCGAATGGACGGTGACATGAAGCCAATTCACATCTTTCAGGTCCGGAAACTTTTCTCAAGTGATTCTGTGATGATTTCCTCCTTTCATTTTCTCTGCTCTCAATTATTTGTCTCAGAGGTTAGACACTGTATTCTGAGTCCTATAATTATCTTACATTTTCCTCCTAATATCTTTTTGTCTTTTTACTCTACTTTGTGGGAAATTTCCTAAACTTTATTTTCCATCCTTTCTGTTAATTTTTTAATTGTGCTGTTTTTAAATTCTGAGAGCTCAACATACTTAGTTTTTATCACATTTTCTTCTTTGTGTCAAGACTGCACGTTTTCTCTCACATCTGAGATTAATTACAACTGTAAGTTAGTTTTATTTTGTTTCTCTTCCTTCATAGACTGTCCTTCCAAGTTTCTTTTTCTGTATGTTTGTTTTGGTCTCTGTTTTTACTTTAGTTTTTTTTTCCTCAGATGCCAGGTGATTCTTGAGTGTCCGCTCTTGTTGAAGAGTCAGGCATTAAAAAGGGGATTGGAGGGCTTCCCTGGTGGCGCAGTGGTTGAGAGTCCGCCTGCCAATGCAGGGGACACGGGTTCGTGCCCCGGTCTGGGAGGATCCCACATGCCGCGGAGCGGCTGGGCCCGTGAGCCATGGCCGCTGGGCCTGCACGTCCGGAGCCTGTGCTCCGCAACGGGAGAGGCCACAACAGTGAGAGGCCCGCGTACCGCAAAAAAAAAAAAAAAAGGGGGGGGGATGGGAAGTCTCTGCCTGGCGGGGCTTCTACCCGCCATCTTCTCAGTCATGGGACCCTTGTGGAAGCCCTGGCACTGGAATCCTTCGCTCTGTTACCTCGGGTTGGTCAGTTTCCTTAGAGCAGAGACCTCTAGTTTCTTCTGGAGGCACAGAAGGGATGATGTAGTTGAGAAAATCTGAAGCTCTGCGTGACCTTTGGAAACAGGGTGAGGGGCCTTGGAATAACCCCCAGGTTTCTGACTTGTGTTGGGTTAAGATCTCAGTAGCGTTGACTTGGAAGCATGGGGAGAACAGCAGTAACCTGTGGGTGTGTTGCCCTTGAGACGCCGATGCCGCACACGCACACGGATGCAGGCGCACACGGCGAGCACATTTGTAGAGAACTAGGAATAGCCCCTGGGGCACCAGCACCCACAGACCATGGAGAAAGGGGAGGTTGAGGGAGAGCTGCTGGAGGGTGCAGGAGGAGTTGGGTGCAGGTGCCCTGGGTCGCGGGGAGGAGCGTCTCAGAGGAGAGGGGCTGGCACCTTCCAGCATCTCCGAGGCAGGGGCGACCCACAAAGAAAGGATGATGTTGAGCCCTGAGGACAGCAGGGGTCACATGGAAGAAGCACATGGTTGGTGGTGTCAGATCAGGAGACCCGTCGTGGGCCTCCAAGGCCACACTCAGTGAGGGGGCACCGCAGGGGCAGGGGGTCCCTCAGCTTCTCCTAGACCCTCCTCCACATCCAGGCAGCACAGCACCCATGCAGACACACACGGCCTCAGGTGTGATGCTCCCTGTGGACGGAACTGCAGCTGACACATCCCTCCTTTCCTGCTCACCCCCCCCGCACACCCAGGCCCTCCAGCTTAGGAAGCTGTCCTGTCCTGGCAGGAAGAGTGGGCTGGCTCAGAAGATGCAGTTGCCACGGAGACTCACGCAGCCACTTGTGTTCCAGGCAGTCCAGCCAACGCCTGCCTGCTGGGTGGGACAGAACCCTGTCACCATTGGAGAGAGAATTGTTTTAAAACTTGGACATTGAACATAGTGCCTCTGGCTTATCTACAGTCAAGACACATCATAAAATACACTGTGTTTCACACGTTACTGGCACCCAGTCCAAGACGTACGTGGAACGTGGTGTGTGTTTTAAACTCCGTTCCCCTTGTGCATTTCACAGGCAGCGGGTAGAGAAGGGAGCCAGGAAGACAAGGCAGAACTGAAGACACTCATGGAAAACCACCTACGACACGTCGCCCAGAAGCATCACTGCAGCTTCACCCCGAATACAAGTATCATCCTAACAGTGAATGTAAATGCAGAGACGCTCGTGGGAGAGAATAGGGAGTGGAGAACTCAGCCACACTGCAGGAGTCCTCTGGTCGGCCACACAGCAGAGGCCTCGCTGTCTGTCCAGAGCGCGTGGTTACAGCTCCTGCTTCATTTTCACACAGCCCAGTGCCCACTCGTGTCTTCATACAGCTGTCCTTGAGTTAAAAACACGATTTCACAGAAAGTTACTTTCTCACAGTGGTGGGCCCAGGCCTCTGACATACAAGGATCCTTGTAAAATGCATTGATGTGTTCATGGTACAGCTTTTAGGTTTTGATTCCCTGTTTAAATTTGTCAGAAAGACCATTTTGTCAGGAGTTAGAGTTTTCTACTGGTGAGTGGAAATGACTGGTTTGTGGTGAGCATTTTGCTCCTAGGAATTAGCCAGACCTCATCATTAAAGGAGACACATGCAAGAACCAGGGAAAAGCTGTGACCCATCCAGGAGCGGGGCACCAGGGCCGCATTCCATGTGCTCTGTTCCTCGGCACTCTCCACAAAGTCCACAGGGAAACCTGCAGCTGTACAGATGGTCTGGTTGGGTTTGCCATCTCTCTTCGTGTCATAACGGTGATCTGTGATACAAGTTTGTGGTTTATGCCAAATATAAATGATTAGTCTGTTACTAATGAGAAAACATGACTGACTTCTTTGCTTCTGATTTTCCTTTGGACCTGTAGTTAAAGTTCTAGAGCTGGAAAGGCCTTGGGGCTCTAACCCAGGCCTCTTAGGTAGCAGACGACTCCCACGAGGTTACCGTGGCGACAGCAGGGTCTGGTCCTGACTCTGCCTGGCCTCCTCCTACTTTGTGGCCCCGGTGTCCTCATCTTCTAATGCAAGTCACACGTACTCCCTAAAAGGAAAAAAGTGATTTCTGTGCTGATGTGTTGTTCTTCTAATGTTATTTAAATTCGTGCAGACACACCTTAGATCCCTTATGCTCACAGCTCTTCCTTAATACAGCTTTCAATCTAAGACATTATGTAGATGAAGCTAAATTATGAAGCAAATAGTGTCAGCATCACAACCGCAGTAGCTCTCCGTGGGCTGCCGTAGCCTGTGCTGGAGGAGGGCTGTGCCAGGACAGAGGCGGCTGAGCCTCTTGCAGGGCCTGCGGTGGCGGCACAAGGGGGAGCAGAGCCTTGGGGGGAACGAGGCTTGGGGCACCCTGCCCCGGGCGCCCACCCACCCCTGCAGCTGTGGTGCGGTGGGTCCTTCTTGTGCCTCGTGCCCCTTGGTACCAGGCCGGGAGTCCCCCACTTCGCTGCTCCCTTGAACTGGTAGAGCTTCTGGGGGACTGGGTTTCAGGAAGGCTCCTGCCTGAACTGTGCTGTGGGAATTTCTGCAGCAGCAATGTGTGTGTGATCCCGTGGAGGAACACAGCACGGCAGGTACGCTGTTTTCGTCTGAGATAAAGTGTCCTTTTTTAAAGTACTAATTAGTTGGATTTTATAAATCTGATTTTTTTTCAGGTTTCAACACCCAGAATTTGGTTATGTTGATTTTTTTTCCCATCCTTTGAACTTCTTGTTTAAAATTTCAAGCTCTTTCAGGCACCTGCCACAATTTAGGAAGAAAAATAAGTAAGCAGGCGCCACTATTTCCTGGAAAAATAAGTAAGCGGGCGCCACTATTTCCTGGAAAAATAAGTAAGCGGGCGCCACTATTTCCTGGAAAAATAAGTAAGCGGGCGCCACTATTTCCTGACGCACAAAAGAGAAAAATAAGCTTTGCAAAAGGGAAACGGAGCACATGTGTGAGGCGGGTCTGTGTTTTGTACGTGGTGTTGAAGCTTCGGCTGGTGACACACAGGTGACTGGACATCTTCACCGGTCTTCAGCGTCAGCCTGGCTTAGTGCCCAGTGAATTCCTCACCCCACTGTCCTGCCGGCTTGGGGAAGAGCAGGCTTGCGGACCATGATGTTGTCAGACCATGAACTGCGTCCCTTGGTGGAAAGAGGGACGCTGAACGCCATGCTCTGGGGAAGCCGCAGTTCCGTGTGGGGAGAGGGGACCCGGGCTGCTTGCAGGTGCTGCGTTCGGGGGGCCCCGCAGGGCCTGACGCCCATAACTTCCTCCTGTTTGATGCCAACGTGACCCACGGCCGAGCCGGCTGCCTCCCTGTTAGTGTAGCAGAAGCTGACTCGTGGCTTCTTCCGTGGCTCCCGTCTCCCAGATGTTCTGGGAGCTCCTTGTGAAGCGTTAAGAAGGGCTGGAGCTGGCTCTGCCGACTGACCGTGAGACCCCATCCACAGAGGTGAGCCAACCAACAGTTGGCAAACACCCCCTCACGTCGAGGTCCTGTGTGGTTAGAAAAGCTACTCCCTCACGGTCTCAGGTGGCACCCAAGGCCATGGCTCGTGCCTCCCCCACTGTTCCCGGCCCAACCGAGCCCGCCTTCTGTGGAAGCAGCGCGGATCTGTGGGGCGGTTATAGTTCTGAATGAGGAGGTGGATGGCGAAAGCCGGCTTTATTAGAGGTTGGGTAAAAACTGAAGTTGACTTCAACCTTCTCTTTTCGGCAAGTTGTCTGAACTAAAAAGGAGAAGCAGCAGCCTCTCCAAACCAGACTGGTCTTCGCGTCTCTGTGGTTTTCCCGGAAAGCCTCTCTCCTGGGGAGCCAGGTCAGCGCCCACAGGACATGCAGGGAGTTGCGGGGGAGACGTGTGCTGGTGCCGACGACTAGGCCCCCGCGGGCACCCAGGTCAGCGCCCACCTCTGCCCGGAGGTCAGAGCTGGAGGGCAGGGGGTCCGGCAGGCAGTGACTTGAGGGCAGGAGGGAGAGAGGCCTACTGGTCACGGCTTCGCACCTGGACACTTGTCTGCACTAGAGCCACTGAATGTTAGTAAAGCTGAGCATCCGGGGGAAACCTCTTCCGGGAAGGTTCCACGGGCTGTAGGTTTTCTCGCTGGCTGTTTTACAGTTTCGTCGTGTCCTAAACCCATTTTCTTTGAGGCAAATCTGGCACCAAGAGTAAAACACTGTCCAAGATCTGTTTTGTGGTTTGATTCAGCCTCTCCAGCCTGTCAGTCCTTTGTGTTAGCAGCTAACTCATAAGTTTGTGTAAAATGGCGTGAGATATACTCTCCCTTTTCTTGATCCATGTAGCTGTTAAAATTCAGGAAAAGCAGATAATTCGATTAAATTAAGCCACCAGCCTGTCTATTGAATCAAATGTTCAAGCCACAGCCCTTAACTTCGGATCCAGACCAAGATAAAAGCCTGTCACGTGTGAAGAGATATTGAAATAGTCTGAGCCACTGATACACATCTGGTGTCACCCCAGCCTTCCTGTCCCAGGCAGCAGGGCAGTGACAGGTCACCATGTGCCCGGGCGAGGGGGATGCAGTCAGCTCGAAAGGAGGAAATTGTCTAATACCTTTGGCGTTGGTCTCCGAGCAATGCACTTCTGAGAAGACAGTACCGCAGTGGCTGAAGGGATCATATGACTCAGCGTGAGTCGCCAATTTAAGGCTACAGAACTTTCTTTCTTTCTGAAAAGGTTTTCACAAAGAGTCATGCTCTTCCCCCCCCCCCCTTAGAAATCCTCCTCTTCCTTTGCTCTTTTCTGATATTCTGGGTTTCAGCATATTTCCTTCTAACAGTTGGACCTTTCCAAGTCTTAAAGCTGGATTAAATTCGTTTTAATCCCGGATGGTATGTAGCGAGGTTCAGTCCCTGGCCCTCATAGAAACGTTCACAGCACATTATAATGAGCTGATTGTCAAACTGAATGTTTCTGAGCTTGTATGGACAGACGTCAGGAAAATCACCCTGTTATGTTGGATATGAAGGATTTCTCTTTCACGGAGGAGCAGCAGATCACTACAGGAGACTCCCAGGCTTCGGTGGCCCCTAGCAAGTACACAGAGTCGTAGAAAGTGTGCTTTTCATCCTCTTAGGAACAGTTCTCGTTCTTACTGGTCTTAGACCCCTTTTATACCTAGAAACTATTGAGGACTCTAGGTTACTGCATTGAAAATTAAAAATGGTAAAAAACCTTAAATGTGTATTTATTAATTCATTTAAAAATAACATATTTCCCCCAAAAAAATTAGTGAGAAGAGCAGCATTCTTTTGCACTTCAGCAGACCGTCTGCAGCAGTGCGCCATTCGTCTGAGAGAAAAGGAGGACCGGCCCCAGGCCTATGGCTCGAGAGCAGGAGGCCTCTGGTGCCTTTTCAGAGATGGACAGGCTTCCTGGAAACCATCCCACACTCCACAGGCAGGAGTTCTCTGAAGGCAACTGCAGTGGAATCTGAAACCGCTTCAGTAACTCCGGCCCAGCGTGTGTGACAGGCATTGGTCTGCCCTGCACTCTGGGCGCACAGTTGTGTACCCTGCTTGGTCATGTGGAAAATACTGGCTCTCTGAGTTCTGCAGTCTTCCAAACGCTGGCATGTTTCCTTATACGAGAGTCACAGTCGCTGCTGTCGCCCGCAGCTCCGTCTGAGAGCTCTTCCCTGAGGACACCCTCCAGCAGCTGTGGCTCACACAAGGGCTCCCAACTCTAATTTTTGCTTGAAATTTCAGATTTCATCATTGGCAACAAAACTGTTTTTGTGTTGTTTTCCCTGAAATGACTTCAGCACCTCTGGAAAGGGAAAGTGGGAAGAGATATGGGTTAGAATTTAATGCATTAAAAAAAAGCATCAGAAACAAAATGGCCAAAAGCTAACGCAGGACAGCCTGGAGGAGGCGTGGATGGAGGTGTGGGAGCCTGGGGACAGCGGAGAAGCCACGTAGGTTGACGCAGCCGTTCTGTGGGCAGACGTACTGACGTGACATTTGTGTGGGAGACTCTGTCCCTAGGGTCCAGATAGGAATTTACTCTCGTCCTGTCCATACAAGGCTCATTCTGAGTCAGGCAGCCCGAGGAAGAGAGAGTGTCCGACCTAACGGGCCACGGGACACGTTCAGATGCAACTGGGACAGAGGAAGGTGTGGCGTGTGCAGGGGTCTTCTCCCGTCGGCCGGGCTGGAGGCTGATACTTAAACCTCCCACGAAGGGGGTCAGACCAGATGCGGTGAATATTTACAAACAGCGCAAGACGCAGAATCGCAGGGTCACACGCTGGCTGGTGGCCAGGCAGCGTGACCACGTGCTTCCCGCCCTTGAGTCCCCAAAGTCCCCACGAGGACCTGTCTCTGCCCCACCCTGTCCCTGAAGACGCTGAAGGAGACATTTAATTCTCCTCCTTCCCACAGGGAAGTGTGCTGCTTCTGTAAAAGCCGCAGGCACAGCCCAGGGCTGGCAGGGCTGCTCACTGGGCTCTGGGCCCCTGGTCGTCAGCGTCCCACTCAGCTAACTGAAGCCCAGCTGCACACACAGGCGCTAATGTCCGTGACGCAGCACCAAGGGGAGGGCAGGGAAGGAAATGTCAGGGTACCAGGGCGAGCGCCCTGCCCACCCTCCATCTGTGCCCACGGCAGGGCTTACGGGAGCATATGCTGCCTGTTGCTCACTGACCATCTGCTCCGAGTTGCTGAAGTGTCCCCGTTACCGTGGCAACACAAACACTCCCTGGTCAGGTTTCACTTTTATCTGTGCTCTGGAATGGGGCTGGGGAGGGGTCGGGTCTTCCTCCCGGCCCTGCTGCCCCTCCTTCAGCGCTCCCTCTGCCTCTGGCCTGGCCCTCTCCCCCCAGTTCGGAGCACGTACGGTTGGAAGGAGAGCTGGCCAGTCTGAGAGCTGGGTGGTCATGTATTTCTGTTCGCCTGGCGCCTGACTCCGGAATGGACCCTTCCCCAAATTTCAGGCTGGTGTCTGCGGGCTGAGTCTCTGCCCGCACGGGAGAGCTCCAACTGGCTGGGACACGGCTGCTCGGCCAGGGAACATCTGTCCACCCACGCAGTTTGGGGAGCTGGTTTAATGGGATAAATGGGTGGGCTTTCATCAGCTGTTAGCAGGACCGTTTAGTGGGCCCTGTTGTGGGATCCACGTCCCTCCCGGCAGCACCAGGGGGCTCCTTGCAGGGGGCGCAGCTGCAGAGCCTCCTAGAGAGTCCGTGTTTTCAACTGGTGTTGAGAGCTGCTGAAGGGAGCGGGCCGGTTGCAGCCTCCTCTCCACCGAGGTGTCAGGTGGTGAGACTGGAGCCCCCCAGCGGGAGGCTAGGAGGGGTCTAGGGCAAAGCCAGACCTTTGCTACGTTACCCCAAAACTGAGTTCCCGTCTTGGGAACTCTTGGTGAGCGTCGAGCCAGAAGACACAACCAAGCCCAGTGCGGGAGAAGGAAGGATTGATTACTTGCAGCAAGTAAGGAGAGCACCGGGGATATTTCCCAGAGCAGCAAAATCGGGGATGTTTTAAGCTAAGGGTACCTGCATCTTCATGAGGGGGCTTGAGCAGAAGAGAATTCAACATAGAATTGGGCAGAGGTGGACACAGCCCAGGCTTTAGCTGACTGAAGTTGGGACGGTCAACATCACTCTTCGCCTCCTGGGGGGGGGACTTAGTTCCTGCAGAGTAACTCAGACTGTAGTGTGCGCCCCTTGGGGAGGAGCTGGGAGTCTGTTGCATCGCTGTTCTGTTGCTTCTTGACTGCTCTTCCTTTGTTCCTGCGTTCCCCGCCTCCATTAAGATCATTAACTGCTGAGACCTGTTCAAGGGCAAGCGCTGTGTCCACGTTCAGATCACAAAAGGCTTAGGCCCCAAATGGCTTCTTATGTCAGGAAGGCCATGCCTGGTTCTTTCTCCAGGGACCCCCTACCCTGTTTGCTTACAGTTACTTTCTTTTTTGAGAACCGAGGGATACAGAGATTCTGTTTCTCCTGCTGGTTCTTGTCGGGGAGACCAGCTCCCAGGTCTGGCTGTGACCTTGGGCTGCTTCTGTCCATCAGGACGGCGTGTGTGTCCGGGGCGCTTCCACCGGGCACCACACCAGACCTGCACGAGGAGGCCTCACAGGCTGCTGAGCTGCACATGCAGGGCCCACGCCCAGGTTTATCAGGAGAGGGCAGAGCATGGCAGTTCCTCCCAGAAACAAGGGCGCCAGGCCGCCCTCCGTATTCTCCAAGTTGATGGGACCACCCAGAGCTGGGACCAGGCAGGAGGGCAGCACGGGACCTACTCCAGGGTTTCTGGGGCCCCATCGGCGCTTTTTCAGCCAGACCCTGGGTGTGGGCAGGAGCGGATGCCCAGGCAAGACCTGAAGCATCTTATGGTCTCCAGGGAGTCAGTGGGAAGCCAAGGACCCAGGCGACTCCGTGTGGTATAGGAAGCCACCTCTGGGGAGGAGTCAGCCTCTCGTGGCCAGACTCACCCACCCAAAGCCCTCCTGAGATGCCCCCGGCTGCCGTGGTGGCAGCGCCCCCAGAGTTTCACAAAATCTGCTGTAAAGGTTCATTTGTGGCTCTAGGACGCGACTTCCCTCAGACCCAGGGGCTGGGTGTCACCACGAGGGTCTTGGTGCCCCGCGGTCACTTCATGAGCACGGCCCCCCAAGCTCGGCAGTGGCCCTCAGCCTTCCGCACCGCACTGCCCGCTGGAGTTAGTTAAGCGTCCGCACCCTAGCCGGGCCCCTGGCCACCTCCTGCCAGGCTCCCTTCAATCTCCAGTCACCCGCCCGGTGCTTGACCGCAGGCAGGTCCTCACTTCCTGGAAACAAGAAAGCAGGTGCTTGGCTGCTTATTAAGTTACACTTTCCTGGCCTTTCACCATTGCACTTGTGAGCATAAAATAGTGTTATTTCAATAAAATTAAAATCTGGCCTTCAGCTTCCAAATTAACAAACATTGCTGGGCACCAAATGGCCTTAAGAGCAAGTCAAACTTGGAATTTGACCGAAAGCAAAACTCCTGTTAGACTTATTAAATTCTCGATGGCTTTTTAAAATAGGAATTTCTTCATAATATCTCAAGTATCTTTTAATTTCCAACAGATGCACATAAAAGACCCATTTCCAGGTTACTTGGGTAAAAGGTGGCAAGTGCTGATTTCCCTCTGTGCCATTTACCCTGTCTGTTCCAATATTATTTAAGCCATCGCAAATGTAGAAAGAAAGCGAACATAACATTGACACCAAAGAGATCAGCAAAAACGAAAGCTATCAACTAATCTAATGTATAAGCAAGTGTGAAAATCCTAAGTAAGTAATTAGCAAACAGAATCCAGCAGTGTGTTAAAAAGATTATACACTAATAAGGGGCTAAGTAGTTTTTTTCCAGTGAAGTAAGAATGGGTCAATACTAGGTCTTTTGATATAAACCACCATCTAGTAGAGCAAAAGATTAAAATGTCTCTATAGATGCCGACAAACATTGGATGAAATTCAACATCCACTCTCAGCTTTTAAAACGCTCCTAATAAAACAGCAGTTGATGAATACGTCTTTAATATTATCAGTGCTGTCTCAGCCTGAAAGCTCACATCCTGGGGAACCCTGGAGACACTGGGAAGAAGACAGACCCTCACAATCCCACAGCCCCTTCACACAGCTTTGGTGGTTCTGGCCCATGCAGTTGAGTCAGGAGAAAGAAACAAAGTACAAAAATGGGAAAGGATGAGATAAAGTGATGATTACTTACAGGTTATTTCATTGTATATCTGGAAAACCCTAGAGAAGCAGCTGAAAAATATGTACAAAAATATAAGAGAATTTGACAAAGTAATCATCAGGCTTCCTGTCTGGAAACAAGAACCAGTAGGAGATATGACAGAAGAAAAGGCTTCATTTATCACAGCATCCAAAAAAAGATAAGCTGTATAACAATGTGGTTAGGAAGAAATATGAAAGTCCTACAGCAAGAAAACTGTACAGCACCTCTGGGGGACGCGCACACCGGACAGGGACCAGCACGCGTGCGCTTGGCTTGAAGATGCCGGTTTCCGCACAGTTAATCTGCGTACAGTGCAACCCCAACTAAAACGTTAACGCTTTTCAACTAGACAGGTTAAATCTACGTTTGTGTGAAAAAATAAAAATAGGGCAAATCTAAGAGAAAAATAATAGAGGAATTCACTCTATCAGATATTAAAACACATTTTGAAGTTATATTTTAAACTCTCTGTTACTGGCAAATGGATAATTAGGAAGTCCAGAAACAGACCCAAAATACATGTCATTTATGATAAAAGTGTTTAAATCGTTGGGGGAATGTAGTGGTGCTACATAGACAAACATCTTGGAAAACTATAAAGCTGGCCCTATACTTGATCAAAGTTAATTCCAGACAGATCAATGATCTGAATGCTAAAGAAGAGAAGCAGACGTGTACTGACTGAAAGAAACCACAGGAGGGTTTTTATGTTGTATGGAAGGCCTAAATATAGCACAAAACCCAGAAGCCATAATGATATGAACAAAAAGATGACATAAGAATAAAAGTACTCTGCGTGGAACTAAACCGTCACCGTAAGCCAGTCAGAAGATGAAGATAAGCTGTAAAAGATGTTTGTAACAGAAACCGAGAGGAGTTTCTTTGTTATTTAAGTCAATAATAAAAGAGACCAATAGGTCAATGAGGAAAAGGAGGCAAAGGACGTGACACACAGCTCACGAGAAGGAAGGAGAAGTCGCCCTTAAATGAAAAGATGCCCAGCTTTTCTCATAAAACTCCCCGAGCGACCGTGTTCCACTTGGGTCAGGCTGAGCAGGCAATACGAAATCCCTCCCTTCTCAAGGGACGAAGAAGGTTTGGCATGTCCATCAGAACTCTATTTCCATGAATGTGTTCCACAGGTACAGTCACACGTGTGTGCAGTGACATGTGTGTGGTTATTCGTGGCCATGTTGCCCGTGGGTCCACCCTCATCCACAGATGCTGTTGCGTGTCACCTGCCCGCTGAGCGCTGGCCCTGCAGAGCGGAGCTCGGAGCCCAGTGTTGTGGCCACCAAAATCCTCACCTGAGACTTGGACCCGTGGACACTGTCGTTTCCCGTTAGGACCCTGATGTGAAGGGCTGGCTTGGGACAAGTGTGACCCCCAGAGCCCTCGGTGGCTTTGTGAGCCCCGAGTCATGGGGCCCAAGTCCCTGCAGGTCAGAGACCCTGCCCCTAACGCCTGTACCTGCACTGTCATGGGAGACCTCACCAGGGCCCGGAGCAGCCTGGGCTTGGCGGGGGGCCCATCCACAGGGGCCGAGGAGCCACCAGCTGGGTGTTCACTGAAACCACGAGGTGTGTTCAAATCTCCTCATTTACATCTCAGCATGTGTCTGGGCAAGGCTTTTCTCCCTGTGGGTTAATTTGCAGAGAAAATACTGCAATTCAGAATTGAAAAGGCAATTGAAAAGGCACAGGAACGCTGGAACTGCCTTTTCTGATCACTTACTCAAATTCATAGGGCTGTCTGAGCAGGATCCTTGCTCCTGGAGGCCAGTGGAGCCGAGGGACTTTGACCCCACGGAGGGCGGGAGCCCTGCCTTTCCACCCTGAGGACGGACCCCTTCTCCCAACACAACCCATGTCACACGAGCGAAGCAGTGATCGCATGGGATGAACTCACCGGGAAGAGATGAGGAAGCTGGACATATGTATGTTGTGGAATAAACTCAAGAATTGAAAAGCCTTGGAACTAGGGACCCGGGTTTAAGGTTGAGGTCTCCAAGTCTGTGAACCTGCCCCTCTCCCGGGGACGCAAGTCCCGTGCCAGATACAGGCTGGCACCAGGTGGGCCCCCCTCGGGGGCTTGACCGGGCTGGCAGGAGGCTGTCCCCTTGTCCGGGGTCTGTAGCTCTGCGGCACCTTCCCACTGTCCAGACGCTGTCCTCCTCCCCGAGCTGACCATCTCCCCCCGGAGCGCAGCTCGTTTCCAGCTGTTCCCACGGATCTGAGAAGAAACTACGGTTTGCCCAGCAGCCGAAGAGGCTTTTTCATTCTGGAGTATCTGTAACAGGTGGGAAACCGATCTCCCAAATGAGCCTCGTTGACACCCCTCTGTCCCTGTTTCTTGTGGGGAGAACAGCATCTGGCTTATAGAAGCTACAGCCGCGGCCTCTACATGTAGTCGGGCTGCAAAGCCAGGTCTGATTGCCCGGTTCAGTTTTAGTTTTGCCCAGAGGTAGCTGTTCTGTTTTGGCTGTGTGATTGTGATGACGGGGCTAAATGAGACAGGTGCTTCTCTGTAAGCACCTTTGCTGAGCACACAGAGAGCTTGCATTGTGACTGTAAGTGGCCTCAGCCACTCGCCCAGTGATCCTGTCGGCTGCTTTTTGTGCCGGGGGCCAGGAGACCCCCTCAGCCCCACGTCGGGTGGACTGCAGAGGAGGTGGAGAAGTTGGGAGGGGCTGGAGTTCCCATCACAAACACTCCCTGCAGCAAGTCCAGCTCACGGGGGGTGGACCCCACTCCCCGGCCCCACACATGGTTCTCTGAGCCAGTCCTGTTTTCTCCCAGGGCCCCAGCAGGGCACAAGCTGACCCTGATTTCCATAAGAAACTGTGGCCGGCATGAGGGGCCGGGGCCATGTGGCCGAGGTGGTTGGGAGACTGGCTGTGTGACTTTTCAGCAAGTTACCCTCTCTGAGCCTCAGTTCCCTCAGCTCGGAAAGCAGGACAACACTGGGTATCATGTAAGGACCGGCATGCAGTGCCCAGCACACGGGAGGTCTGAACAGTCTCCGCTTTCCTCCCTTCCCCCCCACCCCACCCCCGGTGGGACCCCTGAGGGGTGGGCCCAAAGCTCGATGTCACTGGGAGTCACCCTTGAGCCGTGGTTCTTGCTTCTCAGCGGATGTGCCACGCCCGCCCGTGGGTTCCTCAGCAGTGGGCATGGGGGCAGGGCAGGAGGAGGTGGGGCCAGGGGGCCACAGACGTGCAGCCCCATCTGCCTGGGACCCAGGCGGCAGTGCCGTTGCTGTGTTTGTGTCCAAAGCCCATGTTTCATCGCAGAACCTGACAGTATGTGGATGGGATACTCGGGTGACCGCCTTGACAACAGGCACCTCTAAATCCTCTGTCCCGGCAGATCCGCAGTGGCCTCGCCCTCCTGGCGAGAATGGTGCCGTGTTGCCTCACCTGGGTCTACAGTGTGTGTGTGTGTGTGTGTGTGTGTGTGTGTGTGTGTGTGCGCGCGCGCCCGCGAGTTACATCTCTCGGCAGCTGCCGCCCACGCAAGGCCAGCCGGCTTTTCTTTCTCCTCTTCCCCCCAGGGGAAGGGGCCTTACCTGACGCAGCAGGGGTTTGTGGAGTGTCCACTTGCAGCTTGCCAGGCGGGGGGGTCGCTGCTCAGCCGGCCACCACCTCGCCCCTCCCCGGCTCAACTCAGGCGGAGCTGGAGCTCTCTGGGCCACCGCGATCCCCCCGCCGAAGGAGTCCCCGTGACTTTGGGGGAGGCAGCGTCCCTGCCCTCTTCTGAGGGGGAGCCGTACGACCCTGGGTGGGGGTCAGGCAGAGAGGGCAGTGGGGCTGGCTCGTCACCACCCAGCTCTGCTCGTGCGAGAGGACAGAGGAGGACCAGGCACACCTTCCTCACCTCCGACCGGGGGCGCGTCCCACCAGCCCTGCTGTCCTCTGGGGCAGGGTCGGCACGGCCATCCGTGGGTCCTCTGGGGACCAGGGTGGGTCCTCCACTTTTCTTGTAAATGAGGAACGGAACAGAGGTCTGCCTCAGCCCCGAGGGGGCGGGGCTCTGGCCCTGACCCGCAGACACAGGAATCTGCTTTCTTTAAACAAGAGCGGGCATGCACCTGCGCTTGGAGTGGCTGTTAGGTGTGACCCGGATGTTGGGTCAGGTGCTCGCTGACCGCTGACCCAGCCCCTTCGGCCACATTTCCTCAGGCTCCTGTAGTGGACTGAGTGGATCTCAGACTTTGTGGCCAGAACCGCCCAGAGTTCAGGACCAGGCGGGCACAGGAACCTGCGTTTCTAACATTGCTGAGGAGCTGCTGGCGCCCCTGGCCCGGGGAGCAGACTTGGGGACCCAGGCTCACTGCTGACATTCAGCTTCAACTCCAGGGCTCGCGGGAGGTGCCCAGGGCCCCTAGGAGGCAGGAAGGCCCAGTTAAGAGGTACGTCATGCTGCTGAAACCTGAATTTGTGAGTAAATTTCCTAGGGATCCTGGTTCAGGAGGCCTGGTCCCCCTTGTGATCAGTGTTGACAGCACAGAACATCCTAGGGGCCACCTTGCTTCTCGGTGCTGGGGACCAGGCCCCGACATCCGCGACTGCTCTGTGGTCCATATGCCCCCCTTCTCGACCGGAGGCCTCTGCCTGACCCATGGGAGCCTGCTCCGGGGGACTCGGAACTCCTGCCCGAGCCGGTGGCCGGAACCCCAAACGGCTTAAAATCTCTGTCCTGCTGGCTCTCACCTGCTGACGAGGACCTGGTTAGAGGGCCGGCGGGTCGTGCCCCACCCAGGCTCCAGGCTTACCCACCTGGGTGCCGGGACCCAACACCCGGCCCCGGACCAGCCGCTGAATCGCCCGAGGGCGACGCCCCTCACGCCACAGAGCCTCGGGCAGAAGAGTTCCCTCTGCTGCCCCCGCGCTGCTCTCTGGGCCCAGGCTTCCTCCTCTGAAGTTTTCCCTCCCAGCCCCCCACGCAGACGTGACACGTGATAAAGAAAAGTGAGCCGACCTCCGGCTCTTATCTGGGGATATGGGGCAGGCGACCCTTCCACCGACCGACCCGCCACGGACACGCCAGGCCCCTCTCTCCGGCGGACGGTGTCCTCCTGCCCTTGTGCTGGCCCCACACCAGTGTCACAAATCACAGCGTTTCTGAGCTGAGGAGACTCCAGGACGAGCTGGACGACCACGCCCACCCCTCCAGCCGACGGCATGGGCGCAGGGGGAGCGTGCCTGGGCCTCCGTCTGAGCGACGCCCCTGACCGCGTGCCGCCGTGAACCGCTTCACACTTGGACTTCCCACCTGCGAGGGGCCGGCAGGGGGCGCTCAGGACACCGCCCTCCCTGGGCTTTGAAGTGGCCACGCCTGCACCTCGGCCAGCAGAAGGTGGGAGCCTGGCGGTCATCACACCTTCCCGCAGGTTGCAGGGTTGCCCGGGGCCTCCTCCGAGGGAGTCACAGATCTGCATAACCCAGAGGAGGGGCGGGGTGGCCACTCAGGGCAGCTGACAGATGAGAAAGGTCAGCTGTGGGCCCCCCCAGGCCGCAGACCTAACCCCAGCAATGGCTTGGGGTTCCAGGTGCCACCTGGGCGGGCTTGGGCTGTTCTCTTTGGGAATTGCTGCAAAGACACTTCCGCTGCTGGGAAGCTGGTGGGGAGCAAGTTCCGGGGTCTCCAACTCCACAGAGGGGTCTGAACCCCCAAAGCCAGGATTACGTCGGCCTTTGCCCTTGGATCACAAGCCAGACCCGCAGAGCTGTCCCTCAGAGCACGGGCTTACTGAGCCAGTTAAGGCAATGAAGCCGTGTGGCCCCCGAGGACTTGATGGGGTTAAGGCTGAGGGAGGGGTGCAGCCCGAACCTGCTGGCAGGGGGGCCGACGTCCCCCAGGCTTCCCGCTGCCCGTCATGGCCCCAGGCCCTGGGCAGCCCTCCAGGGTCCTGGCTGCAGGGTGAGGCTGGGTGTGGAAGAAAAGTCACTTTGGGAAGCTTTCCACTCAGGCCTGCCTCGCCGCCAGGGGTGCTCAGAATATTGCTTTTGAGAAGGTTCTGAGCCGGGGCCCCAAACGCTCCATTCCCACAGTGGAGGGCCCAGGACCCGGAGCCCGCGGCCTGGAGGCCGGAGGCAGCGGCACGGGGCCCAGGAGGGAGGGTGGTGGGCCCCGGCGCTGGCCGGCGAGCTGCGTGCCTCTAACCCACTTGACAGATCAGGGAATCGAGGCTCTGGGAGACAAGGCACCCACCCAGGTCACCGCAACCCGGTTCTGCTGGTTCCCAGGGGGCCCAGGACTCTGCTCCTGTCCCACGGCGCCGCAGCCCCTCCCTGTCAGGGGCGACGGAGGCCACATCCGAGCCAGGAAAGCCCTGTGCCAGCACCTAGCCATAGGCCCCCAGGGCTCCGACTCCTCAGGAGACAGGAGCGGCCACAACCCCTGGGTGCCTGCACACCCCATGACCTACTGAGAACAGCAGACGTGGGTGTCGAAGGAAGCGGAAGTGAGGACGCACGGGGGCCCAAGGGGCCAGGGGCAGCCAGCACTGCAGTGGGTGGGATTCGGGCCACGCTCAGGCCTGCGCCAAGGCTTCGGTCAGACTTCTGGGAAACGGGGTCCCCCAATCAGGGCAGCAAACCTTGTCTCGATGAGGGTGGGGAGACCCGGTGGGACAGGTGTGGAGCAGACACACAGTAAATCCTGGGGAAAGCGGCAGGGGCACAAGAGGGAGGGAGATGGCTTCTGCTGGACAGGCAAACGGGGCCGCATGTCTGAGCCTCCATCCAGCCTGGGGTAAAGCCAGAGGGAGCAGGCGTTGGGGCAGGCTCAGGCCAGGCCACACCGTCAGAAAGGCTGGGCTGAGGTGCCTGGGCCGACCCCTCTGGGACACACTCGTGGCGCCTCGGATGGGCCGGCCCACGCTAGCTGTGAGTGCCAGGGCTCCCGGCCTCACGTCCACGCCCGCTGCCCTGACGCTGCCTGGTGACTCTGGCCCTGTGAGGGCTGGCTGAGCAGTGTTCTAGAAAAGCCCACCCTCTGTGTCCTCAGAAGCAGGCCAGCAACTGGCCGACCCCCCAGCACATCCCTGGAGCCCCCTTTCTACCCAGTGGTCTGTCCAAATCCTCCCCACGTCAAAAGGAATGCTTTCAGCTACAAGTAGCAGACTCCTGGAATAACAGTGTCTTCAGCAAACAAGCTATTTTTCTCACAGAACAAGGAGTCTTGAGGTGGGGAGCTCAGGGCTATTTTAGTGCTTACTGATACCAGGCCGCTGGGTGAGCGCCTCCTCATGGCCACCACGTGGCTGCACAGCCATAAGTGTGATCTGCTTACACAAAGCCAGCGGGAAAGGAGTGGGTGAGAAAACCTCCGCCTAATTAATAAACAAGTAACATAATGTGTGCAAGGTGTCCCATAACAGGGGCAGCAAAATCGTGGTTATCGCTTTTATTTAAAAAAAAAGAAAATGTCTAGCTCGTGGGAGTTAGCATGAAAGAATCTCGGCAGGCAAGTGACAGCTTTTCCAGCCACCGAGAACCCAGAGTCTCTGTGTGTGACCAGCAGAGCTGCAGGAGCATGTGGACCCATCCAAGGAGAAGGAAACAGCGGGACGGACGCACCAGGCCAGCTTCACGGGCAGCGAAGCGGAGACTGGAAGAGGTGAGCTTCGGAACTCTTTGCCTGAAGTAAGAAAAGTGGAACATGGACCTTGACCCATCACGTGAGTAGCTGAACTCTTCAGAACCAGACGGGGAGTGGGGGGGGTCACTCCATGAGGCCTGTCCGACCGGCCACTCCCTGTTCCTGGCCAATCTGAAGACCACCTAAGTGACAGTCCGGCCACGCCGTCTGCTGTCTCAGCGCCCAGCCCGTCCCGTCCCGTGTCCTCTGTAGAGTATCACCAGCCCAGCCAAGATCAGCGAGGCCAGAATGGCTCCCAGAACACATCCAATGCCAGGAACACGCCCTGGTCCTCGGAATGAGGGGTATTTCGGCTGTGCTCTCGGGACAGTGCCCCGCACACGGCGCTCCCTCTGTGGAGCTGCCTGTGGTTGGTGACGCCCGTGCACCGGGCAGCACTGCGAGACAGAGGCAGCCTCCCTCCATGGGTGTCGCTAGCGCCTGGGCCTCATGCTTTCTCAGACAGACCCTGCAGGACAGAGCAGCTGCTATGAGCGGTGGTCCAAAGAGAAGGGAGACAGTGCCACAGGCGTCTGGGAAACCCAGGTGAGACACGATGGTCCTGTGTAGGCTGCTCAGGACGCCGCTCCGTGCCGCCTTCCTGGAGGCTCGGGGATTGGCGACGGTGCCATGTTTCCAGTGTGTTGAGGAGGGCCGTCCGTCAGTGGGGGGGTCCCGTGCCTTCCCTCCTCTTCTGGGCCTGCCCCTCGTTGCTGCCGTGTGCTGGGAGCCATGGGGCCACCAGAGCCGAGCCTCTGCTGCGCTCGGGGCCACGGTGGGCGGGGGAGCCTCAGCGCTGGGCGCTGTCCCCACATCAGCGGTGGGCTTTCCAGGCTGCTGGCCCACGGTGGGATGGGGGAAGACAGGGAGAACAGCCCTGAGTGTGAGGTTCTCTGAGACAGACAGAGAAGCTCTCCCACAGACCCCTCCTGTTTCCTGAGCTGAGTGGCAAGGACTTGGCATGCCCGGAGCCTGGGAAAGTCACATTTTACAGTCCCTGCTGTGTATGGGATTTAGGGCCCAGAGAAGCGTTCACTTTGCCCGGATCCAAATTGGTGCTGTCTACTGCTGAGGCTGGTTTCTTTTTTTTCCTGCTTTCGCAAAAATGAGCAAGTTAGCATAGAAGCACTGAGGAGTCCCAGCTGCTCCCGACCCAGGCTCCTGACCCCTTCCTGAGGGCACCCGGAGGCCAGAGGAGGATTGTGGTCCCGGGTGGTGCCTGGACTTGTAAATCCAAGGGGAACGGCAGCCTCTGCTCACGCCGAGCACGCGGGCCGGGTGGCTGGCAGTGTTTGTTGTGTTAAGCTGCTTAGACAAATAGCTATTAAATATGTAAAACTGTTAAATACTACAAGTCCCTCCCGTCGAATGGCGGCGACGAGGAGCGGGCAGGGTCGCCGCACAAATCCCTCCCGTCGAATGGCGGTGACGAGGAGCGGGCAGGGTCGCCGCACAAATCCCTCCCGTCGAATGGTGGCGATGAGGAGCGGGCAGGGTCGCCGCACAATCTGATCCACGAAGTCTGCGTGACTGTCAGACAGAGCGGCTGCCACCCAGCTGCTGTAACCACAGGATGGGAGGAGGCCGCACACCAGAGGCCCCTGAGATGAGGGTCTCTGGGGATCTGGCCAAATGATCTAAAGCAGACATCCGGGCCTGCCTGCGGGTTCAACAGCCAGGTCCAGGGGCGGCTTAAGAAATGCTAAATTATTTTCCAAGGAAAACAATGCATAATATAACATCCAAAATGCCTAGCACACAGTAGGGACGCAATACATATTTGTTGAAGGATTTGATGAGCGATGGAACATTTGCATTTTGGTGTAACTTTTATCATTGCGTAATCAAAGAAATCCAAAATTCACAGCAATGCCGCCAAGCCACAGAGCCTGTGGCCTTCCCCATCCCGTGTTCAGCCTGGGTTTCACGTCTGTCCAGCGCCTGCCCCGTGTCGGTCCCAAAGTGACCAGTTGTCCCCTATTGTTACCGTACGTCTCAGCACCCCAGAAGGCTAACCACACTTTTTACTGAAATATAGACATAGGAAAATATAAATGAGCAAAGAAACTACCTCCCACAAACATAAGGAACTTTAAATGACCTGTGTGCCAGTGTCACTAGCAAATCTGCAAGAAGCCGCAAATGGTGCCACCATGGGTGAGGAAGCGGGAAGACACCAACCACCCCTACGCTGGTCACGGCCCTGCAGAACCCCCGCACCCCAGCCCGAGACACGCGCTCGTGCATGCCCAGGCACAGCCCATCCCCTGGGGGGGTGCAGAGTCAGGGCCCCCCATCCTCGTGTCAGAGGGTGGGCAGCGTGGCCTCTCCAGGCAAAGTGGTTTTTTTCCAGTGAAGTAGGAATGGGTCAATACTAGGTCTTTTGATATAAACCACCATTTAGTAGAGCAAAAGATAAAAATATTGTCTTTAAAGATGCTGATAAACATTGGATGAAATTCAACATCCACTCTCTGTGTGTGAAATGCTCCTAATAACATAGAAATCCAAATAAAATAGAGATCCGACGCCCTGGAGCCCTCTTCAGACCCTCAGCTGCTTTTTTCCACAAGCTCCACGTCTGGCCCCTGTCAGGCATCCCCAAGCTTTCACCACCACACAGCTTGTGTAATGCAGACAAGTATTGATATTCCTGACCTGTGTTTTACGTGTCAAATAAGTAACATAAACAGAAAATGCTCACAGGTTTGGCAATACTAGCGGACTTTTTTTAATTGCAGTGTGGCTGATGTACAGTACTATATGTTTCAGGTATGCAGTATAGAGATTCACAGTTTTTAAAGGTTATCCTCCAACTATAGTTATTATAAGATACTGGCTATATTCCCCGTGCTGCACAGTGAACCCTGTAGCTTATTTTACATAGAACAGTTTCTCTTAACCTCCTAACCCCTAGCTTGCCCCTCCCCCCTTCCCTCTCCACACTGGTAACCACTAGTTTGTGTTCTACATCTGTGAGTCTGTTTCTTTCATGTTTTATTCACTAGTTTGCTGTATTTTTTAAATTCCACATGTAAGTAATATCATACCGTCTTTGTCTTTCTCTGTCTGACTTCTTTCACTTAGCATAATAATCTCTAAGAAGTCCATCCATGTTGCTGCAAATGGCAAAATTTCATTCCTTTTTAGTGGCTGAGTAGTATTCCATTGTATACGTGCACCACACGTTTACCCATTCGTCTGTCGATGGACATCTAGGTTGCGTCCATGGCTTTGCTGTTGTACACGGTGCTGCATTGATCACTGGGGTGCGTGTATCTTCTGAATGAGTGTTGACACCTCCTAAGCATGAAGCTCGGGTGTTGTGCACAGAGTTGGGGCGGGTGGGGAGGGGAGGTAAGGAGACAGGTGCCCTCAAAGGGCCAGCAATGGATGAAGCTCAGGGCCCACACCACCACTGCAGGCAGCTCCGAATGCGAGGGTCACCACTGGTAGCAGAACCTTCTCTCTGTGTACCGCCAACCCAAGGCCCCCACTGCCTAGATCGGCGGCAGTGTTGGGGTCGATCACGTGAGGGCCCGGCGAAGGAAGCGGGGCATCTGGCCCGTCGGCAGAGGTGGCCCCCAACACTGTCGGCCAGGGCATCGTGAGAGGAAGGCTGAGAAGGAACGGCCTGGGAGGAGGAGACCAGCTTTGCAAGATGTTACTTAGGCTCCTAGTGGCTTTTTCCCTGGCTCCTGATGGGGATGGCACCTCAGCACTTGTGCATTCGGGTCCTCTCTGCTTGGAGGAGAAACTCGGCTCCCAGTGACAGACAGCCTTGGTGGATCAGCGTGGCCTGGAGGGGAGCAGACATTGGCATCCCCCCACCTCCCGGCCGAACTGGGAGAAGGGCTCAGGGAAAAGGGGGCTGGCACAGGTGTCAGTCAAACAACACTTCCCCTGCACCCCACGTTGTTACAGAAGTGGAATCAAGCTACGAATCAGCCTGGGAGCTACCATCAAGAAGGCAAGAAATAACAGATGTTGGAGGAAGAGGAACCCTCGTGTGTTGTTGGCAGGGATGTACAATAAGTCAGTGCAGCCGCTGTGGGCAACAGAGTGAAAGTTCCTCAAAAACTAAGAGTAGAGCTACCATACGATCTAGCAATTCTGGTTCTGGGCCTTTATCTGAAGAAAACAAAAAGAGTAATTCAAAAATTTATATGCACCCCGGTGTTCATCACAGCACTATTTATAAGTGTCTTTACAGCCAAGACGTGGAAGCAACCCAAGCGTCCATCGACAGACGAATGGATAAAGAAGATGTGGTACATATATACAATGGAATACTACTCAGCCATCACAAAGAATGAAATCCTGCCACTTGCGACATGGATGGACCTTGAAAGTATTTTGCTAAGTGACATAAGTCAGATGGAGAAAGACGGATTGTGCAATTTTACTCATCTGTGGAATCTGAGAAACAAAACAAAAACAAGCTCATAGATACTCAGCTGTATTGTGTCAGATGGAAACTACACTTGTGGTCGTGATCACACTGTAGTGTGTACAGATGTCAAAGTATATTGTTCTACAGCTAAAACTTCTATTTTAAAAAAAGAAAGAATCAGCCGGGGGGTTGCCTTTGCAGGAAACGTGGTCACAGAGGGGCGATGAAGGCAGGCAGTGGTATCAGAGGGCGCTCGACACGGCCTCTGGAACAAGGGTGCAGGGCAGGAGGGAAAGGGGACCTTTCCCACAGTGCATAATTTATTTTTAAACCTGTGAGAGGCAAGCAGATGTTGTCTGATGGTTTTGCTTACAGGCCCAAAGTTGTCACCAGGGCCCAGCTAGTCTGGGCTTGTTTGTCACCGGCGCAGCTCTGCACACAGAGGGGCCAGCAGGAGCCTGGAGCCCCCACCCAGCACACCCCCTCCAGCAGGGGCTGGAGGCCAAGCAGGGCTGCCCCTCCAGCGGGTGGGCGGCCGCCATCTGTCCCCCCGTGGGCCTTCTGGGTGTGGTCCCACCTGAGGCAGAGGGCCGGATCAAATGAGCTTTTGAGGTTCCTTCCCTCACAAGCCCCTAAAGTCTGTTCACTGGAGCCCGTGAAAGGTTAAAAGCATAAAGCAACCATGAATATAAAAGAGTCAAATGGAAGCTTTGGCTTTCGCCCTCCTCTCCCTGTGAGAGCCAACACCAGGGCCTGCAGCTCTCAGCTTCTAGAGCTGCTGCCTGCCCGCACGCCTCTGGGAACTAAGCCATCAACAGTAGGCTGAGAAGTGAGGCCGCACCAGCTCCGCGCACAAATGACTCTGAAGAGTGTCTGAGATCAAAGGAGCCAGGCGTGTCTCCGGCTCGGCTTGTCCCACAACGGCCCCCAGACGGGAATTCACAGCTGCCTGGGGCTGGCCCCGCGTGAGGAGGCATCGCCTGCAAAGGTGCATGAGTTTGAACTTCCAAAAGGTGCCCTCCGGCAGCCCCTCCAGGGACAAGAAGAAAGGGTGGCCTTGCTACACCACAGAAGATGCTTCTGTGGGGTCTGCATTGCAGCGGACCCTCTTCACAGGTCCTTGGCTTGAGGCCTCTAATCCTGCTTTCCACAAACTGTGCCCCTCGCCAGCCAGGCGCAGAGCTGCAAGCTGTGTTGGAGCCCAGTGGGCTGCCCGGTGTGACTTGGAGCCAGAACTCGAAGGATAAAGAGCGAGGGCAGGACACACTGGGAGGGACAGCGGTGGACACCTCGGCCAAATGGACGCATAAAACCTTAATCTAGTAGCCAGAGTGGATACACCTGAACTTGTTAACACGACCGATTTCCCTGAACTTCCCCCATTCAGCTGGGAAACCAAGGACTGGCCACTTGAGTGTGTCACTGTAGCCCTGGTGACATGAGCACATTCACTCAAAACGTCTCTCAAATGGTGCCCGGAGCACGGGGCTGGGGGCACGCGTCCCTGCAGGGGGACTGCTCTCTTAGGGTAGCTTGCACACCCTCGGTGCTCAGTGAATGTTTGTTGGATACACGATTTGATGCTTGATACAACCTTCCTGAGGGTTAGCCTCTGTCACGGAACAGTAATTCACCCGAAACTCTTCAAGCGATGTATGTTAGTTTCTGCTCATTTCAGTTACTGTTCAGCAGTGTTGTCTGAGCATCTGGGTTTCGCCCCCGTGGCTCGGACGTGCATGGAGACTTCAGCTGTCCAAGAAGTTTTCCCAGAACAATCAAACTGCAGGCCACCGTAGTTCACCTGAGCCCTGTGGCCCAAATCCTACGAAAACACTACTTCAGGAAGAACTTAATTTTTGTCTACAAGAAGTGTCATTGGCTGCTATACACCATAAACTAGTGAGATAGTTGTCAACAGAAATCCTTCCTAGAATAGACAATTTTCTATTTAAAATTTGCCAACCTAAAAAATACCTACACAAGATTGATTGTTTCTGCCAGTTTTTCTAAAGCCTGACTCATGGCTACACAATTTACCCTTGATCTTGGCTCACCAGAGATGGTCTTAGTGGTTTGAAAGTCAAGTCGACAGAGTTCTAAATAAGTCCCCCTTTAGCAGTGGATGGAGCAGCTGTCCATCTGGGCCGTTCACTAAACACACACCAAACTCGGGGCACCCCTGCCTGCACCCCCGGGGACGGGATGCCCCCTGGACAGGCCCCAGGTGAGCCCCAAACCCAGGCCGTACCCTCTCACATCTGCCCCCTGAGGAAGCAGAGCTTTGCTCGCCTAGGTGCTCACGAACTGTTCCTGTGACAAAGGAACAGAATAATGAGCGTGAGGGTGGCCGCCCTGGACCCCGGTCCTCGACTGCTTCTGTCAGCAGAGGTACTGGCTAAGGGTAGGTGGTGACCGGGCACAGCTGCCCCTCCACCCCAAATGAGACCAGCCCTCACCAAGCAGCTGTCAGGCCAGCCAGCCAGATTCCAACAGGTGGTCTGTACAGGTTAAAAACTCCCTATCCTGTTACTGTTCCCAGAGCTATCCAATTCCCCCTTCCTTCTTCTGGGGAGAACTTTGTTATGAATAGAAACTTTGAATCTCAAGGTGCGTCCTCTGTCCTTCCCTCCCGGGCAGGAGAACCTCAGACCAGACGCAGAGGAGCAGAGCCCGTGGTGCTGAGTCCCCTCCTGCCAGTGGGGGGCGCCCTGAGCCGCCCGACCGGACATCGGCGCTCACGTTGGCAGTTCAGGCCAAGATGCGGACAGGGGTTCAGGGATCCGCTTCCCAGCCCACCAGCCAGGAGAAAAGGACTAAGATGAGGGGCTAAATGATCCCTAAGGCCCTCGGCCCCAAAGTTCTACCACCTTACCGGGCTCACGACCCCACTCACACTCTGGCCCTTCCCAGTGCAGGGGCACTGGGCAGGTGGGCAGGGGCAGGGGGGCGGGGGACGGGGAGGCTGGAGGAAGGCACTGGGGCTTGGCACGAGCAGGCACTAGCTGCGTGACCTTGGACGAGCGCCTTAGCCTCTCTGATCCTTGGGGTCCTCTTCCAAGGCGGGGATGTGGTGCCTCCCTGTCAGGGCGGTGAACAGGGGCGCAGACCCGCGAGCGCAGCGGCTGCCACCGGCTCCCACCCTGGAGCTCACCTCCCACCGGCTCCTCACAGCCTTCCCCTCCCCCGACCACATCCCTGTCACTAAGAATTCATGGTCTCCCCAGATGTGTTGAAGTTCCTTAAAGAGGCCTGGACAAACCATGAATCCTCTCAGTTTCCTCATTTTAAAAAGCTGAATGACACTTTCAACAACTTGTACTGCAAACGTTACCATGGAATCCAATGGAAAGTTACGTAAAAGTCCTCGAACAGTCTAAACATGACACGAACGTTATCTATTGTAAGGACACGCTCACCATGGCGATTCCGTGTGGCACTTCACGTTATTAAAGGTGGATCTTGCCACAAATGCTCATGATTCAAGGAGGTCTCTGTCATGGTTTTTTATGGTTTATGGTGGGGGAATGAGCTTCATCTGACAACCTAAGAGAAAGAAAAGTAGATAATTAACTTTGGTGTTTTTCCTTTTACCTTTTAATTGCTTTAGCTCATTGGTTTTGTTTTGTTTTTCTTTTCTCAAGTGACCAGGCCTGAATACAGGCTGCATCCTCAGTAACAGAATGATCTGGGCAGTTCCGAGGTGTGTCAGTCCCTCTCATGCCTCCCCAGCCAGCCAGACCCCGCCCCGGTTGCGGCCGTCCTGCTGATCGGTGACCAGTTTGCCTGGGACAGCAAAAAGGGAAGGGGACTGTTTCCCCTGGTCCCACGTCCCACTGAGAAAGGTTCAGGGGAGGCTGGTGTGGTGACCAGACAAGGCGGGGCTTCCGGGAGACTCCAGACAGCCAAAAAGGAAAGTCAGGAATCGCAGACTCACCCCCTACCACCCTTCTGTCAGGCAGGGTCTCACTGGTCAGCCCCGAACTTCAGCTGAGATCCGAAGCACAGTCAGTGGTGCGTCCGAAGAAAGGATGAGCGAGAGCCCCGCCGGGGGCCACCTGGCGGGGTTTGTCCCCGGGGCTGCGGTTGGAAGAGGTGGCCCTGGCACGCGGTGAGCCGTGGGGCGTGGAGGAGGGAGGTGGTCTTGAGACAGGCCGTCTGCACTCCTGCTTGGCGTGGCGCCGCGGTCAGTTCCTTTCCCATGAAAGACCCTCCCAAGTCCTGCTAGGGAAGCCAGTGAGTCCTAAACAAGCCACGTTCATTTGGCGTTTGACTTCATGACGTCCTTCGCTGTCTGCAGTAGCTCTGGGCAGTGAATGTTTATCAGTGAGGCCCCGAGCGCCACCGCCTGCGACTGGAAAGCACAGTTGCGGTGTCTGGACAAGACGCGGTTTGTCTTCTCGCGGAAGGGAGTCGCCGGTCCGGCTGGTGCTGCACGATGACCCAGGACCGGGGTGGGGGGGGGTCTCATTTTGCTTGAGACCCAGATGCGGAGGAGGGCGCCTTGTCAGGGCCCTTTCGGAGACCCCAGCAGCACCCTCCGGCTCCTGGGGAAATTCCCAGTCTCCCGGGCAGTCAACCTGGTGCTGGCAGCCCTCTTCCCGGGTGAGTAACCGAGGTCTGAGAAGCTGTGCCTTTGCCCCAGATTATACAGCTAACAGGTGGTGGGGCCAGGGTTCCAAACCAGAATCCAAACCCAGGTCCGTCCTCAAGTAGGCAGGCACGCGCACGCGCAGGCACACGTGTGCACACACCAGCACACGCTGCCGAGGGCAGCTCAGAAGGCCGCCCGGGCCCGAGGGCCTGCACGCAGGCACAGCGGCCACAGAGCATCCAGGGTCAGGCTTGGGGCTGCGGGAAGAGCAGCTCCGTTTCTGGTCCCATCTGCAGACTCTTACGGTGCCGTTTAGCAGAGAAGCCCTAAGTCCCCACAGATTACTCTTCACTGTTTAAAGAACAAGGCAGGTGGGGCCTGGCAGCCCACAGGGCTACCAGCACCCTCTCCTGAGGTCTGCGTGCCTGCAGGGCATCTGACCGCCCTGAATTCTAATCCTGGAAGCAGGAGCGCCAGCCCTCTCACCGGGCTAGTCCTGAGAGGGTGGGGCAGGGGTTGTTTCTGGAAGTCCAAGCTAGAGCCCGCCCCTCAGCTTCAGACTCCGGAAGTGCCTGTTCCCTGTGTTATGTCCTCCTCTGCTTGAACCAGCTCAAATAGATGCAGGTATCTGCAGCTATACTCTGACCCCCAGATCCTGCATTTGCCCCCAGCCGGGCCTGCGCTTGCCCCCTTCTGGAGGTGAAGAGTACTGCTGACGAGCTGATGAACCCTTGGGCCTGTTCTTCCTTAGCTAGAAAACAAGCCGGTCGGCTGAGTTACTGCTCAGTGAGTCCTCACCTCCAACCCTCCCACCCCTTCACGGGAGGGTGGTGAGGACTCGCCACCCTGAGCCAGGCCTGGAGAGCTGCCCCCTCGTCCCGGGAGGGGGCCTGCCAGGCCCGCTGCCCACAGCCCAGCGGCCCACAGATGCTGAGTGAGAAAGGGAGCTTACTGCCCAATGCCCCCGAGCACCGGGGTGATGACTTGGGGCACAGGGTTGTCATAGCGATAGCTGGTTACTGCACCCAAGCATGGTTTTGAGAATAAAACGAGACATTAGACGGTTTCGTGTGTCACACACACACGCGCACTGTCGTTGAGACACCGTCGCCTGACAGTCTCTACCGGTGTCTGAGATCCAGCTGTTCGCTGGGAATTCCTTTCTCCCCGGTTCTTCTCTTCCCTCCACCCATCTCAGGACCGTGCAAGGGTCTGATCACAGACGCTGTGCTCTGTAGGCAACTCCCTGGCGTCTCCCTACCCTCCGGGTGCGGTTCTGCTACCTCAGGTGGGGCAGGGCACCACCAGGACAGTGGCCTCAGACGGAGGGGCATCCGCAAGCCCCTCGAAGCCTTCCTGGGCCGCCATCTCCACCCTCCTCCCCAGCCGCCCCACAGCTAGTCCTGTGTGTCCGTTCCCTTGCTCAGCTCTGCCGGCTGCGTTCCCAGCCAGGCCCCCACGTGAGATGCACTCAGGGAACCTCTTCCACACCAATGAGTCCCGCGGCACCGCCCCCCTCCAGACCCCGCTGTGTGATTTAATAAACACAGACGCCTCCACCTTCCCCCCACGCCAAGCTGCCTTCACTCCTCCCCAAGGGGAGCTGTCGTGCTTGCCATCGTGGCCTTTCCCGGCAACTTCTAGTTGACTTGGGGACACACAGCCTCTCCGGTCTGCACAGGTGTGGCTTCCCTCCACCTTTGGCAAACTGCCCTCAGGCCCAATGCAAACATAGTAATTTTGCTCTCTCCATCTCTTCCTTTTAAATTTCCTCCACAGCTTCCCCGGGAGTAAGGAGGCTCAGACAAGCTGAGCAAAACCCAGGTGCCCCTGAATCTCCCTGAGCCTCAATTTCCTCATCCATAAAATGGGGGTGTCCTTTCCAGGAGGTGTGGCTGAGCCAGAGGCGGCTGTGCTCACCTCCAGCAGGTGCTGGACACCTCTCCTTCCTCTTTGTGTGTGTCTCTGCCCCTGTCTCTCTGTCTCTCTCTCTGCCTGTGTCTTTCTCTGTCTCTGTCTCTGCTTCCACCCCTAACGGTCATGCCCTGGCTACCTGGCCTCAACGCTGAGCCCTGGGCGTCCAGAAGACGCACATAGGAGCCCCTGCCGTGCTCACTGCCCTTCTTAAGTCACTCCTAGTTCAAGGGTAGCGTCTGAACCTGCCCTTGGCCCAAGAGGCAGAAGGCCCAGGGGGTTGATGGGAAACTGAGGGGACGGCCAGCTTCTCTGCAGGAGCTGGAACTTGAGACAGACAGGCAGCAGAAGCCAAAGCCAGAAGACACACAGAGAGCAGGTAACGAGAAGCGGGGTCGGCGCAGGGGCCACCTAAGAGGGGCTGCGTGTCCTGGGCCGACCATCTTCCTTCCCTCTCCTGACCCCTCCTGATCCGAAGGCTGCATCCCCCTTTGCATCCGCATGAGCCCCTGCAGCCCAGGTGGGAGGGTCGGCCTGAGCCGCGGCCACATCGGCCCTTCCGTGTCTGGGGGTGTGTCTTGTCTTCAGCCAGGCCTTCGAGGGGCCCGGCCGCACCCTGACCCCTTGTCATCCCGAGTCCTTGGCTCTCCCAGGATCGGGTCTCCTTCAAAGTGGCCACACAAGCTAGCTTGACGAGCTAATCCCAAAACCTGAAAGAAATGAGGCACCATTGAAAGCAGTCAGGCAGATGTCACCTAGAGGATGGCTCTCCCTCTCCTCTGCCCAGAAGGCTGGTAAGTGGGGACCTCAGACAGGTCTGGGCCACCAGCATGGACTGTCTGAGTATTTTCTCCTCACGGATTTCTCATCTAGAGCAGAGTCGGAGGGGATTCAAAAGCAACAGGAGATAAGCCTGGAGAAGCAGGTTTTGTCCTCATTGTAGTAATTCTTTAAGTATAATAACCATAGTAATAGCTAACGCTTATTGGTCACGTATTACTTGTCAGGTGTGTTTTCAGTTTAAGCCACTGAACCCTGTGGCACAGATACTACCATCATCCCCATTATTTTACAGATGTGGAAACTGAGGCACAGACAGGGCAGCACCAGGAGTCTCACCCTGCGTTCTCACTTCAGAGCCTGAACTCCTAACAACCGCTGTCCTTTGCAGTTTTCAGGGAACTGTCAGAAGCTAAGAGATCTGTAACATTTCAGGCTTTGGGGTCAGATGTGATCTCCTCGCCTCTCCAGCTGCTGTGACTGTGGGGAAGGATTTAACCTGAGTCCCAGGTTCCTCATCTGTGTGACAAAGTAGGACTACTGTCGGGCTTAAATGGCATGAATTCTGTTACAGATGACACCGCCCTCCTGGTCAGAGCTGAGCCTCCAGGCTGAGAGGGGCTGGTGAGGGCGGAGTCTGAGGACTGGCCCTTGGGCAGGAGTTTTCCTTTGTCCCCTCGGTTGCCGCCCTCCTACCTCTACCCCACGGAGTGCTTTCTGATGGTTCTGGAAGCCCTCCTGCCTACCCATTTCTGTCCAGGGCGACTCCCCAGCTTGTGCCTGCTGGTTCCCAGTGTGGCTTCATGCTCATGACATAGAATCACAGAGTCCCCTCAAAACCCGTGTTCTCGAAGGAGCGGAGGGTCAGAGGCCTGAAGTGATCTGTCCCGTGTCACAGGCTGTGCAGTAGAGACGGTCACCAGCCGAGCAGGGGCTGGATCTGTTCACCACAACCAGGTGCTGTGCACCCTGAGCGCCAGGCACCCGTCCAAGCGAGCAAGACGTGTGAAGCTTTGCCCTCCTGGCTGCAGCCGATAGGGGACAAGATTATAACCGACAGACGCTGCGCAAGGGGCCGCAGCAGGAAACAATGGCGGAGGTGGGGAGGGCGTGGTGCTCCAGAAAGGGATGAGGGAACCCCATCTTCTGAGCAAGCCACCTGCGCAGGGCGTCCCACAGGATGGGCGGGCGGTGCCAGCTTCCCGCCCGCTCGCAGGGGCCCTGCTCCCCCACCAGCTTACGTGTGGCCTCCTGCCCTGCCTTTCGGGCCCAAGCTCTCTGAGCACCTACTGTTTACAACAGAGCAGGGAAAGAGTGCGGCTCCTCCCAGAATGGGGCGCAGGGGCTGGGAAACCAGCAGGTGCTCTGGACAGAAAGCTCTGCAGAAAAGAGAATATCTGGAAACAGCCCTCTGACCTCCATGCCACAGAGCGGGAATGTACCAGCTTGCAGAAGCATCTGGGCGACGGAGCTGCCCGGGTTTCAGCACCACTCCCCACGGCCCGTGGGCAGGCACAGGGACTCCCAGAAGGGGAGAGAGCAGTAACCCCCTCTTATCCTCAAGCCTTTCTGTGCCTTCCCTCACTGTCATTACCACATCTGTGAACATCTAGATGCCAGAGAAACAGGGCACTGGACCAGATCTCTAGTAGCCAGGTTCTTAGGCAAATTATTCCCCTTTAAACGAAGTAAGTCTATTAAAGAGTATGAAAGGCAACAAACAACTCTGGACACATGGCCTGTTGAGGCCAAAAGAAATGAAGGTTTCTTCATTGGGGAAAGGCTTTGGGGCGAGATCTCAACTCTGGGAAATAGAGCACAGCTAATATCTGGGAGGAAGGCTCTCGTGCTCCGACGTCTCGAATGTTGATGACTGTTGTGTGGTGTTTGTTGTGCTGTGCTGGGTTGTGTTGCTCACTTGCCTTTCTGGGAGGTTGTGCATCTCCGATCTCCTTCCTTGGAAATTTTTAGCAAGTAGGCAAATTCACAAGTATGAAATCCATGGGTAATGAGGATTGACTCTACGTATGTACACATACATGTAGTCTCAGGGTATGTACATGTGAGATGGGCACCAAACATAGGCTGCATTGAAGTTGCCATCCGTGTATTGTACTACTTAGCTGTGCCCTGTTTGCTCCAAGCACTGGGACTGAAACACTGAGAGACACAGAGTTGCTGCTCCCAGAGGCTTTATTCTTTTTTTTTTTTTTAATGTTGAGCCTTCTTTTAATTTATTTATTTTTATTTATTTTTTGGCTGTGTTGGGTCTTCGTTTCTGTGCGAGGGCTTTCTCTAGTTGCAGCGAGCGGGGGCCACTCTTCATCGCGGTGTGAGGGCCTCTCTCTGTCGTGGCCTCTCTTGTTGCGGAGCACAGGCTCCGGATGCGCAGGCCCAGCGGCCATGGCTCACGGGCCTAGTTGCTCCACGGCATGTGGGATCTTCCCAGACCAGGGCTCGAACCCGTGTCCCCTGCATTAGCAGGCAGACTCTCAACCACTGCGCCACCAGGGAAGCCCTTCCTAACGGCGTGAAGACATCTGTCTGGGGAGGGGAGAAGGCGAGGTGGCTGGTGGCCTGGAGGCCCGAAGTGGCTGGCGAGGCTCCAGAGCCCCAGGCCTGGGGTGCGGTTAGTTCTGTGGACGAGAATGGGGCTGGTGGGAGTGGTTAGTGGGATTTTGACTCTTTATGTAATTGTGGGTTTTTAATGAAAAGGTATAGTCATGTAGCATAATATACTAACAAAAATTTAAATAACAAAAGCCAAGCGTATCCAAGTTCCTTCAAGAGTGGCCTCCAGAGCCCTAAGAAACACCCACCACCAGAACTTGGGTAAGGAAGGAGAAAGCATACAGAAGTCCGAGGTGCAGCTAATGGAACAAGAGCAAGCTCCAGAGAATGCACTGTCACAAAGCCGAGACAGACAGAAGGGAGTCCAAGCAAGAGAATTCTTTTTTAGATTTGGCCTGAGTACATCCGGGGCGCCTTGACAAGAGCACTTTGATGTGTCAGAGTGCAGGAGGTCACGTGGAGGGAAGGATGGCGAGTGGTGTTTACAGAAAGTGTTTTGAGGAATTTGACTATAAAGAGAATCAGAGTAATGGAACAGTAGCCGGAGGGGGGTGAGGAGGCCAGAGGGGTTCTCTTGTTTCTTTATGTGGGAGGCCCTAAAGCACATCAGTTTGCCAGTGAGGATGACCAAGTCCTAAAGAAAGACCAGTAATTCACAACAGAGGAGAGCGTAATAGGAGGAAAGAAGACCTACACAATGAGAGGGAAAGGGGTCTGAAACTCCTGTGAAATAACTGATCTTTGTTAGGAGGAAGGACCTTCTCCAGTTGTATCTGGATGGAATAAAGAGAGAAAGGTGCATATAGGAGTATAGACTTGGGAGGAGAGTACAATGATAGTATAATACATCAGGGGCTTCCCTGGTGGCACAGTGGTTAGGAATCTGCCTGCCAATGCAGGGGACACGGGTTCGAGTCCTGGTCCGGGAAGATCCCACATGCCGCGGAGCAACTAAGCCCGTGCGCCACAACTACTGAGCCAGTGCTCTAGAGCCCGCGACCCACAACTACTGAAGCCCGTGTGCCTAGAACCCGTGCTCCGCGACGAGAGAATCCACTGCAATGAGAAGCCCGCGCACCACAACGAAGAGTAGCCCCCGCTCGCCGCAGCTAGAGCAAGCCCACGCGCAGCAACGAAGACCCAACGCAGCCAAAAATAAATAAATAAATAAATTTATTAAAGAATACATCATAAAATATGATTTAATATTTGTAACTTTATAAGACTTCTCGTATAAAAGAGTTCACCAGTCTGAAATCAATCTTTGGTTAACAAACTCAGTTTTGGGGTCTGAAAATATAGTCACCATATCATGCTGGGTCATTTACAAAATTTTGCATGCATAGAGCTTTAACTGCAAAATGGCAGGAAGTGAGAGGAGCTGGTCCCATCCAACTGTTTGCATCAAACTAACCCCAAGGGACCTTAGGGAGTGGCTACAGCCCACAGAAGGCCAACAGGGGCACATGCCAGGCAGAAGGCGGAAGTGACCCAGGAAAGGCACTGGTCAGCGGCAAAGCCCTGTATCCTACCTTCAGTGGCAGCTGCTGCCTCCTAAGCTCAGAAACAAAGGCTTAATTCGGAGATCAGGCTCCCGCTGGGATGGGAGGAGAAGCTAGCGCAGCGGTTCCTCAAACTTCCTACCACCAAGAATTCTTTTTATCTTTCCCACGCCGCCTCCATTGACCCACCCTGTGTCGGGAAGGTTTCTCTTACAAAATTGCATTTAGTAACAATGAATTCTTCAAGAATCAAAGATATTTATAGCTTCCAGCCAAAGTTTTATTGAATAAAGCCCTGAGTTTGTTTAATTATTTTAACAAATATGTATTTATCAGTAATGGTAGACATGGACGTCGAGCCCTCTAGGGTAAGAGTCAGAAGTCACCATGCAGTGAGGAGTTACCCTCCTCAGGACGTCTGTGCAGGAGAGGGGAGCGGGGACGAGGCAGGGAAAGAAGAGGAGGCAGAGGTGGGTCAGGGGCAGCTTCCCAGAGGCACCCCTGAGCCGGGACTTGAAGGAGAAGAAGGACAAATAAGAGTTTCCAAGTAGGGCTTCCCTGGTGGCGCAGTGGTTAAGAATCCACCTGCCAATGCCGGGGACATGGGTTCGAGCCCTGGTCTGGGAAGATGCCACATGCCGCAGAGAAACTAAGCCCGTGCGCCACGACTACTGAGGCCACGAGCCACAACTACTGAGCCCGTGCGCCTAGAGCCCGAGCTCCACAACAAGAGAAGCCACCGCAATGAGAAACTCGCGCACCGCAACAAAGAGTACTAGAGAAAGCCCGTGCACAGCAACGAAGACCCAAAGCAGCCAAAAAGAAAAAAAGAAAGAAAAAAAGTTTCCAGGCAGATAGAAGGGGGTTCGGTTGTGGACCCCCCAGAGAACGGGAACAGCCTGAGGCTTAAAGAAAATAACTGCAATTCACTGAGGCCTTGCTGCGCGTCGGGGTCCGGGCTGAGCACTCACACGTGTCACTTCATCTGCTCCTCCTAACGTTGCACACATTTCACAGGTGAGGATGTCTGAGGCCGCGTGGCTGGGAAGTGAGGGAATTGGGCCCCAGGGCCGACAGCCACCGACTCTGCAAGTGTTTTTGGCCCACAGCAAGCAGCTTGTCGTCACTGGAAAGGGACAGTGGGAAGACAGGCCAGGACCTGAGGGTGCTGGTGCGGCTCGGCTGCGCCACGTTGGTCTGCAGAGCTGCTCCAGTGCCGGCGGGGAGTGGGCAGCGTGCAGTGCAGACGCGAGCACAGAGCCATGCACTGCACCGCTGCACAGTCACCCTGCAAACACAGAGAAAGCGGAGCCTCTTCTTGGGCCTTATTTCACATTAATGTCCAATTCATGTTAGATTTTCCAAAATGTTGTCCCTGGATGCCCCCTCTAAGCTGGCATCTTGTGAACACCCAGGGGCTCATGGCACACCCTGGCTTCCTCTTGGCATCCAAGTCTGTCTCGGCTGCTGAATGAGCCCAGCTCTGACTCTTTCTGGGTGGAAATCCACGTAGATTTGCTTCCTATCTGTAACTTTCCTTAATTCAACCTCCTGTCACATACACTTGTCACAGCTGTAAAGGAAGGAGAAGAGCTGTGATCTTGCCCTGACCATCTGCCACATTTGCAAGGAATACTGTCCCTATAGAAGCTGATTTTGGAATGGAGTCATGGAGGAAGCTGAGATAAATAAGTGTCTCCTTTTCTGGACAATTCCTTGAGATGGAATCTACTCCAAAAGGCAAGGCACTTAGTTTCCGCCCAGAAACTGATGTCACTTGGGCAACAGTATTCCATCTGAAAGTGACAGTGACAATGAATTGGTATCATAGACGCAGCTGGACCTCGCCACGGCACATTCACAAGTGGATGTGACATGTCACACGCCACCCAATTCCAGGTCATAGAGGCAAGAGGACACCTTTGAAACTTAAAGATAGCTTTAGTTTAAGGAAAATAGGAAAGAATATGCTCAGGAATAATCGTTTGGATTCAATTCTCCTTCAGAGTGGCACAAACATAAAATATAAATAGGTTTACAGAGGCTTTACGTAGATTGTGGGTGATTGATTCATGGCCGGCTGTTAAGGGTAGCTCAAGACGACCGGGCTATTTTGAGGCCAAGCTCTGGGAGGCACCCTCTCGCTCCCACAAACTGTTCCCTGGGCGCTTTCAGAGAGAAGCTGTGCCTGTGCAGCCCACCCTCTGACTCTCCTTTTAAGGCCATCAGGGATCTGAGCCCGGCAGGCAGGGAGCAGGCAGGGCAGCTGGATGCCTGCGAATAGCTTGACTCTGAAGTGTCTAAAAGGGAGCCTGACAGCCTGGGCCTCGCAGAAGAGGCACCGGTCACACAGACCCTCTGCCCCGGTGCCCAGAGGAGCCATCTGGAGCTGAGCTGAGCTGGAACAGACCCTTGGCTGGTAGGTTCCCTGAGTCCCTCTCCCAGAAACAGTCCCAACAGGAGCAATAAAGATAAAGGCAGAGGTGACAACGAAACTAATAGCAACGCATTCTTACTATGATCCCTAGAATAAAATATGAACAAAGGTGTTGACCACAAGCAGGCATAGGAGATAGAGTGTTGAATACAGGGGCTAAACTAAGAAGATTCACAAGAGCAAGCCAAACTCCCTCAGTTAGTGGGCCAGATAGTCTGGAAAGTGTGTTATTTGAGAAAGCAAGTGATATTTACATTAACACAGAGCAGGGTAACATGATAGAAACCCCGTTTAAAAACAAAAAACCAAAAACCTTGGAAGAAAATGCACTGCCCTGGAGGAGAAGCTGTGACCTTGTGAGGGAGCTTCCTACGTGGCCCCGGGATGGGCTGAGTGGACGAGCCCCCATCCCTGGAGATGCTCATGCAGAGGCCAGGTGCCCCCACCCCAGGGCAGGGGGAAAGGAACATCTGACCTGCACAAGTGGGAAGCTTGAAGCCCTGCCCTGTCTGAGTTTGGAACCTATGATTGAAAGAACGTTGTGGCTTTTTTAGAAACTGAAGTTTATCTTACAACGGCATAAACTAAAACAATCAATCGTACTTAGATATGTGTCACATCACAGTAGATTATTGTTTGACTAATAGAAACAGGTCAAATTTGCCGATCTAAGCAATGGTAAGATGTAAACTTAGATTGCTCTGTTGATGAAAAATTGAACTGAATCTGATCAAGCTTCTAAATCTAACCACCAATTTATAGGAAAAGACAAGTACAGAAGCTACAGGAATATAATCAGTAATATCCAGAAAGTGGGAAACTCTGCAGTACAAAGCACCTGGCTTCTTTGACCTTTGAGTTTCAAGAGATTGAAAGAGATTAATACAGAGAGAGAGAGATTGGCGAGAGAGAGGGAGACTGAAGAGAGAGATTGATTTATTTGGCTCCAGGTTTGAATGAACTGTAAATAGACATTTGTGAGACAATCGAGAAAATTTGAACATAGACTGGATATTTCGTTGAGAAATTAGAGTTAATCTTTTAAAGTATGATTATGAAATTGTGATTATATTTTAAAATATGATCATTATCTTTTAGAGGGTTGAAATATTTACAGATGATGTTATAGGATTTCATCTGATTTCTTCACATCAAATAGATTCTTTAGAATCAAACAGAAGATTTCTTTCTTCTATTTAATAGAAGATACAGAACAGGAGGCACTGAAGTATCAGGAGGGCTCAAAACTGGCTGTAAATTTTGAGCAAATGAAGATCTCATATTAAAGTTTTCTCCAGTGTAAAATCACATACGTATTTTTCTCATAGAATTACGAGGGATACAGGACAATACAAAGTTATTAAGGGGAGAAGAGAAAGTTAAAATGCCCCCCAAAACTACACCAAACTTCCTGATAAGTTTTTTGCGGGCCTCTCACTGTTGTGGCCTCTCCCGTTGCGGAGCACAGCCTCCGGACGCGCAGGCTCAGCGGCCATGGCTCACGGGCCCAGGTGCTCCGCGGCATGTGGGACCCTCCCGGACCGGGGCACAAACCCGTGTGCCCTGCATCGGCAGGCGGACTCTCAACCACTGCGCCACCAGGGAAGCCCTCCTGATAAGTTTTGACCAGTAATTTGTTTCCCTCCAATCTGTGAAAACTGTAAGAAGGAATGTGTTTTTTTCTTGTTTTTGAAGTGTTGATATTTGACATTACTCCCAACTTCCAATGGAATAAAAAAGGCATTGGTGATTTTCCCTGGAGTTTTTCTTTAATTGTTTTGTGGGGGACATATTGGCTCTAAGCATTTATTAGCGTGTCTTTTTGAGGGAAACTCTACACCCATCAATATCATTTTCTTTGTTAGAATTTTGTAATGTTTGCTAAAGGTTAAAACTCCTTTCACCTTCATGAAGCCTGAGGGAAGTCAGAATTCTCTGTGATTTTCTCCAGACGACCCACAGACTTTGTACACCTCTTTCTGAAAAGGCTAGGGTTTCGGTTTCATAATTCAACAGGTAAGCAAGACTAGTGTTCTGGCCATGCCATTGCCTAACTGCCCAACAGTCCTGAAATACAGCAGGCATGCGCTCTGCAGTTAGCCCCATCCTTGCCCCACCTACCCACCCCCGAAATATTTGTGGCTTATGAAAATAGCACCATGAAAACAATAGTTTTTATTAGTTAATAATTAGGAAATGATCAGGTATATCTCTTGATGTCAACATGGCTGGTTAAAAGTGAGATACTCTGTCAAACAACCTAATTTTTTACCAACTCAAACCAAATTACCAGTTGGATTTTTCTCATTAAGTTAGCTGATTACTAGATTGCATCCACACTCAAAATAAAATATTGTGAGGAGGTTGGCAAAAATGGAAGAGGAGTTATTAAATGTAGAATTCTAAATTTACAAAACTTTACCTAAAACTTTTTTTTTAATGACAAAATATCATTATGGAGGTCTATAAAATAAGGAAAACCACCCATACTGGGCCACTCCACTGTATTAATTTGGATGTCTTTTCTTCTGCATTATTATATTCATGTTTTCACATACCTTTGGTCATGGCGCACAGACAATTTTCACTCTGTGGATTTCATGTAATGTTCTGCCCTAATATTCTGCAGTGTTACCACAAGGGCTTCACGGGCACTACTTTTAAGGGCTGCAGAGTTCCTAGGTAGTCAGTATTTCATAAATTGCTCAATCATTCCCAATTGTTAGTTTTTAAGGAACTTAAAACAGAAACACCGTCTGGACGAGGTTTTTATTTATCTAGATGTGCTTCATGTCGGGACCCCCACTAGCAACAGCCCACATGGGCCGAGTCCCAGTGCTTTTCTCAAAGGGAACCGTACACCGCACAAGAAGAAGCTGAGGCTTCAACACATGACCTTCGTGTTAGGATCCCAGCTTCCCTCTGAGGCACAACACAGGAGCCACTAAGTGCCTGGCTTCTTTCTCAGGAAGAATCACCAGCACAGTCTCCCTTCTGCTCTGCTCCCTCTAGAACCTATATTCCTCTGTGTTGACTGTCTCCCTTCCCCCAACATAAGATGAGCTTCTCCAGAGGACTGGTGTCTGTTCAGGCCTGGCACGGAGATGGTGCTCAGCTGGTATTTGGGTGAACAAATGAGCCTTGCAAACTCATCCCCAAGATCCTCAAACCCCTGGCTTTTCTTTGTTCTCAAGTCCCAGCTCACATGGTTCATACTCTTTTCAGAGCCTGCAGAAAGGAATATGACCAACCACCCTGGCTCCTTGACATTACCCAGGGGTCTCCTGTCCCTGACCCTGTGTCTTTCTCCCTGTTCACACCTTCCCCTTCCCTCTGAGAAGTTTCACAAGGATCCTACAAATGGGGAATGTTCTATGACACTTAAGGCTTCCAGAGCCTCGGAGCCCGGGAGCGGGATGGTTGGCAGTTCTCCAGGAGGCCTTCCCCAAGCCTACAAGCTTCCAGAGATCCGTGCACTGCACCCCTCCCAGGAAGGAACTCTGATAACAGAGTTCGTACAGTCCGAGATGACCTCCTGAGACGCTAGCCAACATTTCAGGGTTTGTAGGTGGATGTTCTTAGCATCCTAAATGAAGAGGAAGAACAGCAACGTCGTCACAAACGGACCAGCAGCGTCTTCACCCTCTAGGCCAGCCTCGTGGCTCTGAACAATCAATTCAAAAAGTAAATGAGATTATCAAAACGGGAAGAAAAGAGAATCCAGGTGCAGGTTTTGAAATAGTTAAAAATAAATGTTAGGAAAGAAACCCAAAACTAAACAGGTACTCTTAACAAGTCCATTACAAGTGTTAATATTTGAAAGACAGCCTTGACTTGAAATGTTTGGTCAGACCGTATATTACAGCATGTTTCAACCTTTGGCTTAGAAAATGTGGTCATTATAATGGCAAGCTTCCCTTTTTCCTTTTTAAACTTTTTCCAGTTAGGGCAGGTCAGCCTCGGGGTTACCAGATCTCTCTTCTGAGCAAAAGAGAAGAAAGGCAAAATTACCTGTGATATATAAGGAAAACACATGTACCCCTTGCCAGTGGCACAGGAAATCAGTAGAAGCCAACTCCTATTAAATCAAAAGGCATTAAGTTAAATGCAAGAAAAGCAAGTCTTTTCTTGCATTTTCTTGGGGGTGTAGTTACTACTTGAAGTAAGCAGCCCACTCACTGGGATTTAGAACTTCATTAAATGGACATTGTGCTCGTGACTTTGTGGCTAATTTCTACCATGAGCGCCTACACAAAATCTTCACCCACGAATCTCAGCGGCATTTGTAGCCTTGGGTCCTTAGAGCATCATAACATCACATTTCATTTGAAAGGAACATACTGAAATTCAAGAAGTAAAAGGATTTACTGGTAGCAGAAAACAAAGAAAACCCAGAGAGAGAGTGCAGTAGCATAAAACAAATACTGTCTTAATTTCAGTCCTACCACCAGTCAGCTTACCTGAGCAAACCCCGTCAATTTCCCCATTTCCACAGAAATACTGTGTTCTGATGTTTTTCTCCCCTCCTTTCTCTTTATCCCTCTCTCCCCTCCCACCCATACACATACACAGGACCTCCAGTATAGATAACTACCTACCAACTTTTTGGTTGATCTCTACCGGTATCGATTACTACCAATTTTTCTGCGTTTATCTCCTGTCCTTTCCACTTTGATATGAAGATGAGGGGATTTAGCGCATAGCAACGCAACCCTCCTTCCAGGTCACCAAACAGGACCTACCACCAGGCTCAGGGCTCTCACAGGAGCCCAGCAGTCTGCACTGGCAGAACTTGGGCCAGCAACATGCTTCCTTACCGAACACCAGGTCCCCAGCTGCAGGATGGCCAGCCGAATGAGACAACACTGCCATCAAGTGGCCTCGGGGAGAGTGGCCCACAGATCTGACGTCCGTTAAGAGTGAGGGTCCGATGGCCTCCCTGGACCGCAGCCAACTCCTCCTCCAAACCCACAGCTTCTAGCTGGGCCCCTCCAGCAGCATCTCACTGCAGAAGAGGCACAGGTTGTGGGTCTGCCTGAGGACAGTGTGTGAGACCACACTCCAGGTCACCGGTACTTTCTAAGTCAGCCCTGTGGATATCAATTCATACCCCATGGTGGTTTTTTGTTGCTTTTTGTTTTCCCCGGCTGTTTTTTGAAAAGATTTTCCTATTACAGAAAAAACATGTTTCAAAGATGATTACACACTCCAAGGAGGCACTCAGACCAGGGAGAGCCACATGGGCAGCTAATCTCATGCTAGAGGAGAGAGGAGAACAGATGCCTTCAGAACAGAGACGCCGGGCACTGGCTCAGAGAGGGTGATGGTGGCCGTCGTGGTCAGGGCCTCCTCCTGTCTGGACGTGCCCAGAGTCACTACAGACACACCGTGAGCCCCTCCCCGTCCAAGAGAGTAAGCCGGCCCGGATGTTGACAGACAGCTCTCATACCCTCTGGCCTAACCAGCAGAACGGTAGGAGGAGGTTCTTGCCACCCTGCTCTCCATGCCCTCAGGCCGCCCATAGTCCAAATTGCCCATGGACATAGCTGCTGCCTCCTCTGCGGGGTGGGAACCTGAATGTACTTCCCACGTTTAGGCGTGGCCTGCTGCTGCCGACTCAGGAGGAGGGCTGGCCGGCGAGGTGAGGCAGCATCCGTCTTCCTTTCATGCCCATCTGGTGGGCATGGTGGTGCCTTCAGCTCCTGCCAGCGTCCCTCTAGCTTCTCCCGACTGCTGTGCCGGGTGAGAGTTTAGCTCAGCCCCTTGTAGCCATCTCTGCGGGTAGTGGGGCTGCTGAGAATGTCCTCACGCCCCAGTTCATAGTTTCCAGACTGGCCATCTGTTCCCTTCACACCCACTGTCCCTTCCCAACAGCCTAGGCTGCACTGCAGACTAGGCTCTGGCACCAAGCACACACACATCTAACCGGCCCCTCTTAACGGCACAAGGTCAAACCTGTAATCAAGCCTTCATTATATGTCTCCTAAGGGTTGTTCCTCTGATTGGGCCTGCCTGAAGAGTTAAGGGAGTTTTCAAATTGGGTTATTTGTTTCCTAATGCAAATTTTCACGGCCTAGTCCAGAAACCAGGACAATACGTCCGGGGTGGGCCCAGGAATTCATTTTTAACAAGCGCTCTACATAATTCTGATAGAGGGGACCTACTAGTCACACCCTGAAAGTCACTAACAGAGGGAATGGTAGACCCTGGAGTCAGAAAACATTACTGAAGGGCTCTCCTAGGTAACAGGTACAGAAAAGCAGTGAGAAAACCCATCAGGGTAATCACTGAGATATTTTAGTAATAAAGACGATTTTCCTACTAAGTGGTTCATGTTCTTCTCAAGTAGGCTTGCAAAGTCACTGTCTCACAGCCTGATTTGTCTTTGCAGTTAGAGCAGGCAACGTGGCTGCGTGTGAAACTCAGAGGCACAAGAGTAGCCCCTGCCCGTCACAGGCTCAACTCTGAGCCAGCGCTACCCCAACTGGGCAGCCCTGTCGAGCAGACTGCAAAAAAGCATTTCTGCTCTGATAATTAAAGAAAAACCAAACATCTACACAGCATCCCAATTCAGTGTGTGTGTAAATCAAAGCCATGGCTAATACAATACCTCCAAAGAGTAAGTACTCCTTTCCCCCAACAATTTCCAATATTATCAGATTCTTTCAATTCTGTGCTACAGGCGGGAATGTAACTCATCTGTAAAGCAAAGTCACAATGTAACGGCAGCTTTCTAATCAGGACCTTAAAGGCCGGCACCTCCGATCTATCAAAGTGCTAAAAGGCTGCCTTTTTAAGGTGAGCACTTGTGATTGAATGACCTATAAAAGCCACTCAAGCAACTGCAGTCAGAGGGAGCTCCAGAAGGGTCCATATCTAGCACATTCTGGACAAGGCCTTCAAATGAGACCACGTTCACGGTCTAGAGGAATATTATATTAAAATAATTTGCACCTGAGGGTGGGGGAAAAAATGGTCCTAGAAACCTCAGGAGGTGAGGACCTTATAGAAACATTTTAGGCACAATATACATAACTTTAAGCAGTGAAAAACTGAACCCCAAATCAACAGAAAATCCTTTGAAATGAAAAGTAAAATACACCTGTAGCTTATATAATGGTTAATTTAACGTCGACTTGACTGGATGACAGGGTACCGAGATATTTGGCTAAATATTATTTCTGGGCATCTGTGAGGGTTTCTGGGTGAGGAGGTTGTTGCCCTCCCCAGTTTGGGTGGGCATCACCCAATCATTCTCGCTCCCTGTTGAGCTAGGACTGCCGCCTTCCCTCGTCCTTGGGGACAGGATCTCACCCCGTCGGCTCTCCTGGTCTCAGGCCTTCAGACTCGAACTGGAACCCATGCCCCCCCGCCTCCTGGGTCTCAAGGCTGCAGACCACAGGAAATGGGACGCCTCAGCCTCCACAACCATGTGAGCCAGTTACCAATAATAAATCTCCGTCTGTATCCTACTGATTCTGTGTCTCTGGATAACTGGTATAATAAAGACGACAAATGTGTACTTTGAATGGGATAGTCTAGTTTCCAGTTGTGATGTTTTAAGAGAAATGAATGAGATGCCACCACTGCATCCTTGGTGCCTGTGACAGAGTATTCAACAAATACCTCTCGAGCAAATTTTAAAATATGTATCCTCTACGGGGTTTTGATCATTTAAATTCCTCATGGAAGGCCAACGGTAAAATTGGCCGCGAGGCAAATCACACCCCTACGTAGCACAGAATTTGACTTGTTCGACATCAAGAAAATTACTCCCACATCCAATGTTGACTCCATCCCATTTGATGGAGCCAAAGTGCACTTAACATTAGCTCTAAAGCAAACACTCTATCGAAATTTAGGTATCAATTTTAACATTTCCAAAGTGTTTATACAAATTATTCCAGATTTCTGGCTAAAGCCCGTTTAAAGGGCTATTTGCTTTTACAGTTTTCTTCTATTCTGGTTGATTTAAAGATTTTCCTCCAAAACAGCCATTCCAGACTGTTTAACAATCCCAGGGATGATAAATCTTAACATATTCTACTTATATCCATTAATGTCTTAACAAAACTGAGGTGGTTTAAAGGTAATCTGCCCTTCAAGGCAAGCTGGGTGGACTAAATAAATTCCAAACCCTCTCTTCATAAGATGGGCTGACCTACCATAAGACGATAAGCTGATCAAAACAGTGAACTTTCCCAGATAGATGAAAGCTAAAAGATTTTGTATCCTTAAAATACAAAAATAGCTCTGGATGACAGAAACATACAGGAAGAATGAAGAAAACGAAAGGAAAAAGAAACTCTACTTCCTAGTTCTGTCCTGGAAGAAAACAAGTCATAACAAAATAAGTGTTTGGGGTTTTATTCTTTAATAAAACAGATCAGTCCAACAGTTCCAAGGTACAAACTTAACCAGTTTTGAACTAATCAAGGACAACGGCACAGAACTCAGTCCTTCCGCAGAGGCACAGTCTCCTCCCTGATGCCCTCCTTGGTCACGATGCAGATCCTGAGTGCGTCCCCAGTGTACACGTCCCTCTCGGCAGCAGAAATGAAGACGTCTTTCACAAGCCGCATGGCTCTGTCCAAGGACAGTGGGACATGCTCCACATTCTGCATGTTCTTAAAACCAACCTGGTAGGACAGAAACCTCGGATGAGGCATCATGTGACCACACAAAGGCAGTCCAGTCTCCCCCAAAGCTTTCACACGTCTCAGGGTTCAAAACGAGTACCTCACACAAACTTCAAATGTCCCTCAACTGAAATATTTCCAGACCTGGCTGAATTACACGTACCTAACACCTGACCAATATCCACCGAGACAAAGCCCCTGCTCTTGAGAAGCACACAGCAGAGGCGCGAACATATGTAAGCAAACTATCGTTACAGAATCTACTGAAACTAAGAAGAAAATAGAGCCAGGAGAACCCCAAGCTGTCCTAACTAAATCTCCTGGGAGAAGAAAAGAAAGGCTTCAGCAGAAAATACATCTAAGTAGAGGAGTGCTAAAGGATAAATGAGTTCAAGGATGGAGTAACATTCCAGATGGAGGCTGTGGTATCTCCAAAGGGATGGAGATGGGAAGGCACATCACTTCAAGGATCTGAGTGGAATATGGAGCGACAGGAGATGAGGCAGATAAGCGATAAGCAGAAGTAACTACATACTACGCAACGAATTTTAGACAAGCAAGGAGGATGAAATAGGGAAGTAAGCTTGGAGGCAAAAAGGATGTTAGGAAATAAACACAGTGATCCAGGCAAGATGCCATGCAAGCCTGAATGTAGCCAGCAGTAACAGAAAAGGGGGCAAATTAAAAATATACTTGGAAATTAGAATACAAAACGAGGTGACATAGAAACGGTGAGATTGGGGGAGAAATGCATTTTCATGATTTCAGGTAAAAATGGCAAGAGGAGAACCAAAAACACAGACCAACCATTGTAGACAGAAGCGCCTTCAAAGCCGTGAGAACAGGGAAGAAGCTGGAGCCGTGGAAGGGAGGGGCGGCAGGAGAACCAGTGGAACAGAGACAAGAAGGCTGGGTGGGGCAAATCAGCCCAGCAAACTCAGCAGCGAGTTACAAGAAAGCGTTGACTCCCGCACTCCCCCAGGCTGGTGAAGAGAACGCAGAGGAGGGACTTCGTGCTAATGCCACCGCCCCCTGGACGCAGTCTTATTACCTGGTTGTCAAGCAGGGGCTGCAGCATGGCACTGGCTGAGCCTCCAGCCTTGAAGGAGTCTCTCTGGTAAGAACCCACGGGATCAAAACTGTACACAGCTCCCTTCCCTTGAAGAAGAAAACAGTCTCCATAAGGATGCATCTTGACCACATTCCCAAATCGTGGTAAAAATAAATCTACTCAAAATGTGATACAAAATGACTATCAACTTGGCTAAAATTTCAGAATTAGTGCAGTCTGCCCTTCCCCTCCCCTCCCCTCAGAATGCACTCGGAGGCCCACCTGCCCACTCCTGTCCACTAAGGCGTTTGCCACCAGGAGCGTCATGCTCTCTTCAAGCTACCGTCACCGATTACCACGCCGTGGCTCCCACTATGTATGTGGTCTCAACAGGTTCACTAGTTAACAATCACAGGTCCTGCTCTAAGTTCTGCACCAAACTCCTCACAACATTCCTAAAACTCTAACTGGTGTAGTTGCAGTATAGACACAAGTGTAAGATTTCCCTGGTGCTAAACGTGAGAAGCATGAAAAACTTACTGTGTACTTTTAAACTAATAGTAAGCACACTCTTTAGCATCAGCACCATAAAAAAGCAATTTAATTAAGAAGCAATTCCAGGGACTTCCCTGGAATTCTCTGGCGCAATGGTTAAGAATCTGCCTGCCAATGCAGGGGACATGGGTTCAATCCCTGCTCCGGGAAGATCCCACATGCCACAGAGCAACTAAGCCTGAGCACCACAACTACTGAGCCTGCGCACTAGAGCCTGCGAGCCACAATTACTGAAGCCCACGTGCCTAGAGCCCGTGCTCCGCCACAAGAGAAGCCACCGCAATGAGAAGCCCGCGCACCGCAACAAAGAGTAGCCCCCGCTCGCCGCAACTAGAGAAAAAGTACGTACCCTATGACCCAGTAATAATTTCACTTACAGAATTAAGATTTACCTACAAGTAATGCTTACATAAACACACAAAGCAATATGTACAAGATCATTTCTGTATCTCTTACAGAGCAAAAATTTACAAGCAACCAAATCCATTAGCAGAAAATGGTATGTCAACATAGCAATGTGCAGACTAGGAAGAGGAGGACAGGTCTGTGGGACACATCCATAGGACAATGTAAAATAAAGAGCTCTGTGCTATGTAGAGTACAGTCCTATTTTTGTTTAAAGGCATTGAGTAAACTACACACATTTATATATACACACAAAAACATATGGAAAGATGAATAAGTGAACTGTAGTTATTCATCTTTGTGGGATTACAGACAAGAAAAGAAGGGAATCACTTTATATGCTCTGGTATTGAGTTTATTACAAAGAATACATGTCACTAACTTTTAAAAAGGCCTTTTAAAACAACTGTGTTCTGAGTGTGAGAAATCACGGATCATTTATAAGGTATGACTTAAAAGTGATACAACTGATTTTTAAAACACAGTATGCCATAACTGAAACACTCCAGTAGTTACCCTGGGAGATGTGAGATAAGGACAATCTTACTACCATGGACAACTGCCAACGTTAGCTGTGTGTATTTTTCCCACCACAGAATTACGGAGATATAACCGTAACCCTAACCCGGCTGAGGAGGCAGCACCTGAAAGAGCCTGGGGAAGTGCTCTCCTGGGAGCAGGCTTAGAACAAGAAACAAGGTCACAGTAAGCAAGGCCACTAACTTCAACACATAAAGGAGCGCTATGAGGTATAAAGCCAAAAGAACCACCGTATCGCTCATGAGGCCAATAGGCCACAAGTAAAATGAGGCTCAAAAGATTTACCCAAGGGTAAACCAATCTCAGAAAACCACACACACCAGCTTTGAGGAAAACAAAAGAGTGGAATATACCCAAGACCACAGCTTCAAAGACTCCCTTAGAAAAAGCAAGAGACATCTGTAACATGAGTGCAGAAGGCATGAATCTTGGCTGTAAGTATAAAGGGATTTTCCTCATCAAAATAATTCTTGGGGCTTCCCTGGTGGCACAGCAGTTGAGAGTCCGCCTGCCAGTGCAGGGGACACGGGTTCATGCCCCGGTCCGCGAGGATCCCACATGCCGCGGAGCGGCTGGGCCCGTGAGCCATGGCTGCTGAGCTTGCGTGTCCGGAGCCTGTGCTCCGCAACGGGAGAGGCCACAACAGTGAGAGGCCCGTGTACCGCTAAAAAAAAAAAAAAAAAAAAAAATTCTTAAAAAGTGCGATGATTTCAAAGTAAAAAATAAAATAAAACCAGACAAGTCTTAGAAAAAAACACAGGTAAACCTTTGATGGGGAAGGCGTTTCTAACAAAGATAAGACACTCAATACCATAAAGAAAAGACTGACAGATTTGTATGAAAGTCAGGAACTTCTGTATAGCTCAAGACACATCCCAAAAGGTCAGAGACCAAGAACGCTTGTGCACGGCATCTGCCACACACGTTACACAGGGTTAACACAGTTGTTCTTATAAATCAGTAAGAAAAAGACTGACCTGCGAATAAGGGAATAAGCAAAGATTAAGACATGGGTCAGTCTCCAAAGAAATGCAAAGGGCAATAAACACGAAGACACCCAACCTCTACAAACAAAAAATACATATAAATTAAAACAACAAAGTATTTACTAGGCAAAGACCTAGAATGTGTTAAAATTCTAAGACTGGTTAGGATGCGAAAACAGAACCAAAAAAACCCAAAACAAAAGAAGGTACTCACACCCCTGCTGGTGGAGTGCAGGAGGACTGTTTCTGAAGGGCACGCCCATGGTGTCAGCAGGATGAAAACATAGATATTCTCTGACCCAGAAGCTCGACTTCTAGGAATTTTTTCCAGGGAGATAAGCTGGGTCGGAGAAATACACAAAATTGTATGTACAGGAGTTGTCATATTGTTTATATTAAGAAAACTGGAAACAACCTAAATAATCCTCAGAGGACTGGTGGGGAAACTATGGTGCCGCCCTATCCCATGTCAGCCTGGAATCAGTATGCATGCCTTTATCCACCAGCATAAAGCTACCTCAGTGATAATACATCCACTGGACAGTCTCAGAAGAACGTATAAACTACATCCTACTTATGTAGTGTACAAGCACGTATGCACACCAAGATATCTAAAAGCATGTTCACTAGAAGTTGAATAGTAATTATCTCTAGGGACAGGCTTTGGGGGATTACTACTTTTATCTTTGTATCTTCCAGTACTATTTGACTTCTATAAGCATTATTGTTTTCATTACAGAAAAACTAAAGCCCTCATTAACTTGGGGAAAATTTTTTACAAGAGGGCATGATTGCAACTGGAGAAGTAAGGGCACAGAGGTCAAAGTAGATAGCTGTCGACTGTGTGCTAAAGTCAGCTGTTGACCCAGTGTCCTGAGGGTCTCCATAGGAACAGAGCCCCACTTCCACCAACACAAAAGACAGGAAATAAAATCTCAAAACAGGGACTTTCCAGGTGGCTCAGTGGTTAAGAATCCGCCTGCCAATGCAGGGGACACGGGTTCAAGCCCTGGTCCGGGAAGATCCCACATGCCGTGGAGCAACTAAGCCTGTGTGCCACAACTACTGAACCTGCGCTCTAGAGCCCACAAGCCACAGCTACTGAAGCCCGCGCACCTACAGCCCATGCTCCGCCACAAGAGAAGACAACGCAATGAGAAGCCTGCGCACCGCAACCAAGAGTAGCCCCTGCTCCTTGCGCACAACAATGAAGACCCAAGGCAGCCAAAAAAAAAAAAGTCTCAAAACTTCAGCAGAGGCTCTGGACTTGGAGGCACCAGGCTTAAGCATAGACAGGGTAAAAGGCAGGTACAAAAACAGAAGTGTTAAATGGAGAGCTGATGTGCTCCTTCAGTGCAGACCTTTATGACCAAATTTTGATTATCAATCTTTAGTACAAATGGACGGCCAAAATTCAAAAGAAATTTGAAGGAAGCCTCCAATGTAGAAGGCAGCAGCCAAAAATAAACAAGATGAAGAAAGCAATCTGAGGGCTTCCCTGGTGGCACAGTAAAGAATCTGCCTGCCAATGAAGGGGACAGGGGTTCAATCCCTGGCCCGGGAAGATCTCTTCCCACATGCCGTGGAGCAACTAAACCCGTGCGCCACCACTACTGAGCCTGTGCTCTAGAGCCCGCGAGCCACAACTACTGAGCCCGAGTGCTACAGCTACTGAAGCCTGCACGCCTAGAGCTCGTGCTCCACAACAAGAGAAGCCACAACAATGAGAAGCCCACGCACCACAATGAAGAGCAGGCCCCCACTCGCTGCAACTAGAGAAAGCCCACGCTCAGCAGCGAAGACCCAATGCAGCCAAAAATAAAAACAAATAAATAAAATTTTAAAAAAGGAATAAATTGTCTCAGTGGGTGTATACATATTCCAAACTTATCAAATTATGCATTAAAAAAAAGCAATTGGGGGGCTTCCCTGGTGGCGCAGTGGTTGAGAGTCCGCCTGCCGATGCAGGGGACACGGGTTCGTGCCCCGGTCTGGGAAGATCCCACATGCCGCGGAGCGGCTGGGCCCGTGAGCCATGGCCGCTGAGCCTGCGCGTCCGGAGCCTGTCCTCCGCAACGGGAGAGGCCACAACAGTGAGAGGCCCGCGTAACGCATAAAAAAAAAAAAAAAAAAAAAAAAAAAAAAAAAAAAAAAAAAAAAAAGCAATTGGGGCTTCCCTGGTGGCACAGTGGTTGAGAGTCCGCCTGCCGATGCAGGGGGACACAGGTTCGTGACTCGGTCTGGGAAGATCCCACATGCCGCGGAGCGGCTGGGCCCGTGAGCCATGGTTGCTGAGCCTGTGCGTCCGGAGCCTGTGCTCCGCAACGGGAGAGGCCACAACAATGAGAGGCCGGCGCACGGCAAAAAAAAAAAAAAAGCAGTTGGAGAAAATGCAGAGAACACAAGAAAATTTCAAAGAAGTACAAAAAAAAAATCTAGCAGTAACAGGACACTAAAAATAAAGGAGCTAACAAATAAAGAAAAAGCTCTTGGAAATTAATGATGGCAAAAATAGAAAGCTCAGTAAAGAATGAGGCATTGAAGTTGAGGAAATCTTCAGAGCAGAACAAAAAAATAAACAGGTGGACAACATGCAGGGGAAAAAATGAGAAACTATGGATCATAACCCAGGTGGCTGTGGAGAAGGCAGGGTTGGGAGAGGAGGAGGAAAGTAGAGGAGACAAAATAAATGAGCCAAGACTCTGGGCGAGGAGCCTCGCTGGAACCTTTCAGAACACCAGGATAAAGAAGACTCAAAAAACACGGACTCAAAAAGGTCTCCTGATTCCTTTCTTCAGAAATTTCTCTAGAGATGCACACCACCAAACAAGGAAATAAACCAAGAAAGAGGAAAGCACGGGTGAAAGAGCTGAAGGCTGTCCTGGGAAACAGAAAAAGGCGGCAAAGGACTGCTTTACTACACACATAAATTCCTCTAAGGAATCAAATCAAATCAAACCAGACAAGATTAGAAGGGGGAAAAAAAGGTTAGAAATGCCTGAGAATACCACCAAAACAAGCGAGTGTAATCTCCTGGAAATCAAAGAAGAGGGCTGTGAAGTCAAGCAAATCCAAGCCTTAGCTCTGCCGTTCAGCACACACGAGGTTTCTCCAATCAGTCTGATGCTCAGAAAAACTCAAAGGACGTTGTCTGGGCTGCTGAAATTCAATGGTAGCTATTATTAATATTGTTAAAATCTGAATTTATTAACCTGACATTCAAGTCAGACATAACTGAAGTCAAAAAAGGCACCAGAAGTGTCCAGCATGCTGGGTAAGGCAAGCTAACCTGTGGCTAGAATTTAATTACCCAGGTTAAGTGTAATTAATTTCTATGCACCATTTCTGTGCTTTATATTTTCTCTTCGTTTTCAAGCAAGTTTGAAAGCCTGAAAAAACTGTGTCAACCTAATTTGTCTACATATAAACCATGGTAGGTAAAATGATCGGAATGCTCCCAGAGGTCACATACAGGGGCAGAGGTGAGAGAGAGAGAGGGAGAACAAAGAAAAAACCCACGGAACAGGAATGGACAGGAGTAAAAACGAGAGAGGAGATGAGAAGAACCTGACTCCATCCTACCCAGAAACCTTCCCTCTCAGAAAGATAGACTCGTTTCAATGATACCCAAGACATTTCTGTAACTCCTTTTTACACTGGACTACTCTAAAAGGCAGCGCAGACCTGTCCTGGGGACTGTACTTGATTTCTGGAAGCAACTACAAGTCAATTCAAATCAGACCTGGTGAAAAACACTGCTGCCCTTGGATCAATGCTTTGGATCAAAAACAGCATGGAAATGTCAAGTAATGATGCTGATTTTCACTGGCCCTCCTGGTATGACTCTGACAGAAAATCCAAGAGGGATTTTTAAAATTATCCAAAAATACTGGTGGAAATGCACTTCTTTAACACATTACTTTCATAAAAACCTTTTGAAGTATGTTTGTCTTACTTAGAATCATACTTAGGTCAAGCTTCTCGAAGTCAGGTTTCTTTCTGTAAGATTAAAATGCTAAATATACTATCAAATTCATGCAAGATCTTGAGAAAATAGTAAAACAACTGACTGCCCAACATTCACTTAATACACCACTTCCTGTGTGTCTCTGGATAATCATTTATTTCCCTTTTAGCTTCAGTTTCTTTCTTTCTTTCTTTTGCAGTACGCGGGCCTCTCACTGTTGTGGCCTCTCCCGTTGCGGAGCACAGGCTCCGGACGTGCAGGCTCAGCGGCCATGGCTCACGGGCCCAGCCGCTCTGCGGCATGTGGGATCTTCCCAGACCGGGGCATGAACCCGTGTCCCCTGCATCGGCAGGCGGACTCTCAACCACTGCGCCACCAGGGAAGCCCTAGCTTCAGTTTCTTCACTGCTTTAATTATGAGAAAATGAAGTTGCTGGGCAAGAGGGTATCCGGTTCTTTTCAACTCTGGTTTGAAACACACACACATCTAAGAAATGCCACCCCATTCATCACCCAGAAAGAAAACATCCTACCTTCTTCATCGAGTCCCCCGATGATGTTGTACACATAGTAGGGAAAAAAGCGCCTAGAATACAGGATTGTAGACAGCATTGCAGCAATCGCCCCTGTCGTCATGGCCTTATTATTGGAATGTTTGTACATCTGCAATTATTAACAAAAATAACAGGCATGTAGAGGCAGAATATATTAAAGACTAGAACAATGAACAGTAAATTGAAAAGAATGAAAGCCTATCTTGGTGAAATGGGAAAGGATACCTGTTTCTTTCATGATCAAACAACATAATACTACTAAAATAAAATACTTTATTATGTCCTATCATTTTTGGGGGCTACAAACACTTCTATCGGAAAGAATGCTAAGTTTGCCCTCAGCTCTTTGGTTTAAAGACTACTTTCCATGCCATCCTTATCCCAGGCACTGCTAACTCAAGAGCAAATATATACAAACAGAGCATATGAGGCGACCTGGAGAGGATGTTCCAAATCCAGCTCTCCACTCTGCAAACAGACAGTGGTCAGGAAAGTCCATGGGCCAAATTCAGACCACCACTTGTTTCTATAAAGTTTTATTGGAACACAGTCTCGTTCATTCATTACATATTGTCTGTCTGCTTTTGCACAAGGGCAGAGTTGAACAGTTGCCACAGAAACCAAATGGCTCATAAAGCTGAAGATATCTGCTATGCTAACTCCTGATCAGACTCAGACGTAAGTCCGTCTCTTTGCAGAGTAGGTACCTGTGAGGTGCGAGGGCAGCGGCCTTACTGTGTGGGAATACAGCACAGTGGTCTTGACCCTTAGAGCATCTACCATGGAGAACAGAAGTACCCCAAACAGCATCTTATACAGTGATTGCCAATCTCAGATTTACTACATCCTTAGGAATCCCAAATTATCCAATAAAATAAATTTAAGTTCACCAATTTGTCAGCTACATAGCAAACATCTCTAAAGAGAAACCTAAGAAGTACTATAAAATCAAACAATGACAAATACTGAAGAAAGATGAGAAATGAGCTACTTGGATAAATCAGTGTATAGAAACATTTTTTCCACGGTTATAAAGAAAATTCTTCATTTCATTTCATTTCAAAACCGAGCACCAACATTTAATCACCTAACCATTTACACAATAATATATGAAAGAAAAATTTCAAGGACTGTACACTGAGTTGAACTCACTGTTGCTTGTTTTATTTTATTAACAACTCTCCATGTCATGTTTATTTTTGTCCTCTAAATGCCATTTATAAAATATGCATTAGGAATCATACAAATACATCAACAAATATAAGTCACTAAAGCTTTCAATATAAATAGGTTTTAAATAAATGTTAGCAATTGATAAATAGTAAATGAAATCATTTCTACACATTCAAAAAGCAAGTATCAGTTAAACAAATTCATTACATACTCCAGTGACATCACACATAATCTTAAAGGTTATTCACAAATAGGCAAAACAGAACGCGACCAACCCGGCTCACTTTTTCATGTACCAGCTGGACTTAACCAACTACTAAATTAAAAATTATGACACGTAGCCTACAAAATTAAATAAGAAAATTAACAGCATATAATATTGACACTGTAAATATCAGCAGTTTAAAAAATGTCAGCAGGCTGCAACTGATTAAGAGACAGAGCTACATTTCTGAATACTGACATATGGTGACTGAGAATCCTACTCCAACCCTATACTGTTATCAACTAAGAAGAGAGTAGTTACTGGTTATTATTACAGATAAAATCCATTTTAGTACAGTCCAAATTACACCTATCCTATTCTCCCTGAAACTACTTGCAGCAAACACTGCTAATACACACAGGCGATGATCAAAATCCAGACGGGCCTCTGCTTTCATCAAGTCAGCATTCCTTTGTTCTTTATGCCTCCCCAGCTCCCACAAAAGACATGCAGGCAATGTCAGCCCTTTAAAAACTGTAAAACAGGTTAGTCTGTCTCGTTCTCTTACTTCTTCCGAATACCACCCTTTTCGTCTCTTCCACCCTCATCCACCTTGCATCAAATCTCCTTCCTCAGCTAGCTGTCAACTAAAGCCTGTTGAGGGGCAGGTGACAATGGCGCAGGTTGTGCCTCTGGTCCAAACAGCTGGTTTGTTCCTTCTTCTCCTGCTCTTGCTAACAGTGCAGTGCTATAAAGAGAGCACGTCAGCTGGCGGTGCTCCAGACCAAGCTTCGGTCTAAAAGCTTGCCTCCTCTGCAGAAATTGATTTGTTTCATTTCTGAGGGAAGAGTGTCTTCAGAAGAAACCCCTCCCAGTCTGCCTCAAAAAAGGTAGATAATCCTTTATTTTATACTGTACATATATTTTAACAAAAGGAACTTGCTGTAGTTTCATACTGTGCTACTTTGATGATGCTGCATTAACACTATCATTTCACTTCCAGGATAGGTGAGTTTCACCTGCTAGACGTCTAGCTCTTCTGCAGCTATTCTGAGCAAGTCATGATGTATATGCTTAAAAGAACCTAAAGGACTGTTATTAGCTTTCAATAGTGCAGACATATACAAAGGCATCTACCTTTAGTCTTGCTTCAATAATCTTTGTCAGGGTAAGACAGTCTCCATGAAAACCGCTACATCCAATGACTGTTTTGTCTGTTCTGTAAAAAAAACCACATTTCAGGAAACTGAGTTGGTTTGGAAACTGAGTTGGTTTGACAGTAGAGGAAGACATGTCTTGGGTAATTTTAAATTGAAAACTCCCATTCCCATTATTCACCAAATGGTAATGGGACAACTATTTAGTTAGCTCTTTTTGGGGGGAGGCGGGGGGGGGGGGTTGGGAGGTCCTGTATCCCAACATCTCACTCAAAAGAATAAATGAAACTATGAATGGACTAAGGAAAATATGACTGAATTTTTTTACAACCTTAGGTTGAGTTGTGAGCAGCTAGTTTAGCTCACAACTCAAGCCAATTTACATATGATACAACCCAATGTCCACACAGAAAAGCTTTATAAATTTTATTACATAAAAAATTAAAACTTCTATAAAAATACAATGAACAAAGTTTTAAAAAAGAACCAAGAGCGCCGTTGCCCAGGTTCAATCCCTGGTCGGGGAACTGAGATCCCATAAGCCACTCGGCATAGCCAAAAAGAAAAAAAAAAAGAACTAAGGAAATATATTTGTAGTACATACAACCAAAGTCTAATTTTAATTTCCTTATTCTACAAAGGGTTCCTAAAAATATGGAAAGCATTAACAGCACAATGGCTCATGGGGATGTAATACACAGCATAGTGACTACAGTTAATAAGCCTGTGTTGCGTATTTAAAAGTTGCTAAGAGAGTAGATCTTAGAAGTTCTCACCACAAGGAAACAAATGTCGTAACTATGTGTGGTAACAGATATTAACCAGACTAATTGTGATCATTTTGCAATATATACAAATACAGAATCATTATGTTGTATACCTGAAACTATTATATGTCAATTATACCTCAATTAAAAAAAAAACACAATGGAAAGATGGGTAACTTATATGAAAGTCACATAAAAAGAGACACAAGTCACCATAAACATATAAAAGAACCTCCACGCCAATCAGAAATTCAAATCTAAATAAGAGATGATTTCAATCTATTAGACTAATAATGCCTAATGCTGGTGACGTTGTGGAAAATGTGTACTCTCAGATACTGGCAAAGACGATACACTGATGCAAGTTTTTAGAAGGCTCGTTTGACAGTATCTAGTAGAAATTTAAATGCACACCATTTTCACTCAATAATTCCACTGCCAGAAATTCATCCAGTCAATATACTTATGCAAGTTTGCAAAGATATACTCTGGGTTCACTTGTGTGTAAGTATACGTATTATTTTAATGGCTCTCCAAAACAAAACAAACAAAAACAACCCAAATGCCCACCAGAGGGAAACTGGTAAAATTTTGGTACATCTATGTCTCAAAAATTAATTCCCAAGTCTTGACATGTATAAGGAAACACAAACCAATCTCATCAAGAGATAATCAGCAGAGGCCACACGATACCCTTCCTTTCAGAAATATAAGAATGACTCATACAAAACATACGTGTCCAGCTGGGGAGACCACTGGCACCTCCAGGGGCACCACCAGCATTTCCTGATCCACCCCTATACCCAACCTCACTGCACTGAGCCTAAGACCCCCAGTACACCATAAGGCTTCACTGCCTATACTACTAAAAAGAGTTGACAGTACCAAGAGGGTAGGACAAAATCTGAGCTTCAAAATGCTTTTGCCAAATATCCAGGTACATAAATGAAGAGGCGTTTTTATGCAAAGAATAAAGAGGAAATGTAAGTCTCAAACAGGTGGGGAAGAGGCAGACTTGGCTCTAGGTCAGCCCCAAAGGGCATGGGATCAGAGGCACACAGGCAATTCAACTGCATGTATTGTCTAGTGCAAAACATGCGTGACAGGAACACATTAATGTTCTGTCTCTATATACCTGAAGAATTTCATTAAAAAAAAATGGGTATTCATTTAGGCAGCACACAAACTAAAACAGAACATTACAAAGATGAGCAGAATCTTGCACAAGGATAATATATATAAAATTACGTATTTAAATTTTATTTATGACGTTACTACTTTCAAATTATAAAAGTTACAACTTAGAAGAAAAAATTATAGCATGGGTACAGTACAAATCAAAGAAGAGAAAGGGGTATCAAAAGACAGAAGAGGACAGAAAGGGAACTGGGAAGATGAAGACAAGGTTACTGTTCTTTAGGTTAAGATGTGGGCTAGCTCATGCCCTGCAGCACCGCAAGGCCCACCCAAAGGACCCGAACCTCATCAGTCCACTCCTGCTACAATTCAAGGTTAAGACCATCTTGTGGACTAACGTAGGCGTAACCACCACTTTTAACTGTGTCTAAAAATGTTAAATACAAACCACTGCTAACATGCAAGATGCATTTAGGTAATTTATGCACTTTCTTCCCCTGTACACATGACTTTATTTTCTTATGTTTTAGAAAAAATATAAGCACCCCATTAAAACTGTGAACCATGGATACAACTGCTTACGATATGGTTAAATTGAATGTTTCAGGTTATTTTCTTTTTTAAGGTGCAGATTAAAAAAAAATTCAACGTATTAATGGATGCATAGAAGGATGAAAGTACGTATGATAAAGTAATAATAAAATACTGATAAGATCTAGGTGATAGTATGAGTGTTCACTACAAAATTATCCTACCTTTGTCGTATATTTGAAATTTTTCATAACATGTTGAAGTAAAAAATATTTAAGTTACCAAAAACACTGTTGGTACCCAGATATGGCAAATATCATGAAGACTACATACTGAATTATTAGAAAACAATTTCCTAACAAAAATGCAAGCTAAGCTCCAAACAGGCAATTTAAAAATTCATGAAACAAGTCATTTAGAAGTTAAATCTCCTGCAGCATTAAATCATCACAAGATGCTGAGAATATGCCCTTAGAAATATTTACTTACAATTTGTAACATTTGGGGCTGTCCCGTGTGTGAATTGAAAACCCCTCACTCAATCGGGTGTCAGAAGCAACAATTGAAAAATCTTCTCCAGCAATTGCCAATACAGTACTGAGGGGAAAAGAAAGACAAAAGAGAAAATTAATGAATTCTTCTGGATGGTAATAACACCTTTCCCAAAATGAGAATGCTCCACAGCATATAGTGGGATAAAATATACTAGATGTAAGCAAGTGCAGGATTCAGATGGCAGAGGAAAGATAAGGGGAAAGGATCTCTGGCTACAAGTCACCTGGGAAAAAATATTAAGTACTTCATAAAAAACACAAGCCTCAATCAGAGCAAAGGTTCCTTAGCAGAAGGTAACAGAAACAAATCACTAAATTATCACCATCATCAAAAAATTAACATCTACCGATACTATACTATAAAACAGCCAAAGGCCATGGCCCTGCCCGCGGGGGGGGGGGGGGGGGGCAGTTACGTGTAGATAGTGGCGCTACAACACCAGCTATCTGAGCTCAGAGAAGAGAGGATTAGTGTTTTTCTTTTCTTTTTAAAAATTTATTCTTTTTTCTGTTTTTTAAAAATTTCTATTCTCTTGCACATAAAAGTCATAAGCACATATGTATAAATAAATATATATTTGCTCATTTTAAGAACCTATCCCACTGTTTATTTTTTAAATTTATTTTTTTATACAGCAGGTTCTTATCAGTCAACCATTTTATACACATCAGTGTATACATGTCAATCCCAATCTCCCAATTCATCACACCACCACCCCCCACCCCCGTAAAATTATTTTTGTATTTTGTATTTTTTGGCCACGCCAAGCGGCATGTGGGATCTTAGTTCCCTTGCCAGGGAACTAAGATGGAACCCCTGCCCCCTGCATTGGAAGTACACAGTCTTAACCACTGGACCTCCAGGGAAGTCCAAAGGCTTAATGTTTTTCATTTCTTTATATCCAAGTCTTTATATTATGTCTTGCACTCAGGAAGACACCCAAATATCTGTTGGAAAATGGACCAACAAAGAACAGACTTTTCCCTTTGTGGCTGTGTGGCTCATGCTAGCAGTTTAGTGGAGGTCTAGAGCATGAGCCCTAAAAGCAGACCGTCTGGGTTCTAAGTCTGGCTCTCCTGCTTAGCAGGTAATGAGATGGTGGGTAAGTTGCTTAACTTCTCAAGGCCTCAATGTCCTCATATGCGTATCAGAGATCATAACAGTAGCTACCTTATTTGGGTGTTAAGAGGATTAAATGAGTTAATAATTGTTAACCCCTCATACCAGTGCCTGACACATAACTGGTCCTCCAGTAAAGTGTTAGCTATGATCCTTGTGGCGTAAGCATGAGGCAGCAGAGTATGATCACTGAGAACCTGGGCTCTGGAGTTACCCGAAACCCGTCCCTGCCACTGAACAGCTCTGTGACCTTGGACAAATCATCCAAGTTCAAGGTGATGATATCAGCAGCTGCTGTGTTAAAGGGTGGCTGTGAGAATTAGACGACATGACCCACATAAAACACCTGCACTGTGCCTCACAGAACATAAGCGCTCAGAAAACTTAGGCCATTATTCTTACCGAGGTGGGATGGCACTAAAACTCTGAAGTACAAAAGGATGGCATTGCACACAACATGAACACTGAAGAAAGGAAAACTGGTATAATTCAAATAAAACATTCAAACAACTTATTCAGGAGTCCCTTTTTGTGTATACAAGTGAAGTGGCATAAGGCTTATGTGATGGACAGATCCAACAGCAGAAAATCTCACATGGAAAAGCACAGATATAGGAATTTTTGTGAGGAATCAAAGGTTATACGAGCAGAATGAGAAAAGTTCCTTTTGCAAAGTGGAGTTTTAAGAAGACTACTGTGATAATAACACTATATGTGAAATTAGGATGGAAACTCTTTCAATAAGACTAATGCAGTAGGAAGGTAGCAACGTGAACAGGAAGAAACAGGTATATCCAAAAAACATAAACACACGAACTGTACAGGTTTTTGTAACTACCAAAATGTGTTAGACGCTGGAAGAGCCAATTTTGACATCCAAGATTTTAAACTCTGACAAGCAACATGATGGCCTAATTATAAGCAGTGTAAATGAGAAGTGATTGAGAGGAATAATTAGTTTGCTTTTTGCTTTCTTTTTTACGGTACGCGGGCCTCTCACTACCGTGGCCTCTCCCGTTGTGGAGCACAGGCTCCGGAAGCGCAGGCCCAGCGGCCATGGCTCACGGGCCCAGCCACTCCGCGGCATGTGGGATCCTCCCGGACTGGGGCATGAACCCGTGTCCCCTGCATCGGCAGGCGGACTCTCAACCACTGCACCACCAGGAAAGCCCTGCTTTTTGTTTTAATATCTTAAGTTATGGTGAGAGCAGAAAATCCAGGTGGAAAGTTGAATTTAAGAAGCCAGAATCGAGGGGCTCATGAAAGGCAGAACTGGAGAAACAGATCTGGGAATATCTTCCCATAAATGAAACACGTGAGAGTACTCAGTGACAAATGTGAAGGCTAATCAATTGGGGTTTAACCACATTTAGTCAGAATAGAAAAAGACATAGGACTAAGTCTTATTTTGTAGAAGCAAAGGGTGCCCAAGAGCCAGCAGGAGTAAATATTAAAGAAAAAGAACGAAGACTGAGAAAAGGTAATTCAATAATGAGAAAAGCCATAGCAACTAACTTTAGGGCAGTAACTGGATTACAAAGGTTAAAAAATGGGTAATGAACACTGAATACCGTATTAAGTCTTATATAGAATCTGCAACTGCCTCATGAAATGGGTCTATTAACGCATTTTGTGGTATAACTACTTCATTAGTTGTCATAGGAAATATTTAGAAGTGCAATAATAAAAGCATACATAAACTCCAGGGCAACACAGCTATGGATTCAAATCCTGGGGCTCAACTTCACACCAGCTCTGTGACAAAAAGAAATTTAACTTCTGGGCTTCCCTGATGGCGCAGTGGTTGAGAATCTGCCTGCCGATGCAGGGGACATGGGTTCGAGCCCTGGTCTGGGAAGATCCCACATGCCGCGGAGCAACTGGGCCCATGAGCCACAACTACTGAGCCTGTGCGTCTGGAGCCTGTGCTCCGCAACAAGAGAGGCCGCAACAGTGAGAGGCCCGCACACCGGAATGAAGAGTGGTCCCCACTCGCCACAACTGGAGAAAGCCCTCGCACAGAAACGAAGACCCAACACAGCCATAAATAAATTAATTAATTAATTTAAAAAAAAAAACACACAAAAAATTAACTTCTAAGGGCCCAGGCTCATTTGTAAAATTGAGGCATATACCATCTAACACTCAGTCATCATAAGGATTAAAAAAGATAACTGCTTTCAATTTACAAGATGCTTCTCTTTTGATTCTCCCCTCGCCAAAATATGAGTAGCTAAGAAAGACAAGGAAATCTGGGTTCAAGAAGTTGAGGGGTACCCAAAGACCACAATGCTCTTTAGTGGCAGAAACAAGGCTAAAATCATAGCCTTCCACCCTGTTTGCAACATACCGCGAAAATCTGCATTAAAATTTCAAATCCATAAGGACCTGATTAATTAATCTGGTTGCCTTAAAGGACCATCTGTTTGTTCCAATTGGGTGGGGATATTTTAAAGTACAAAGTTTGGTCGGTAAACTATAATCAGTGCTTAAATATACAGCTCTTCATTGTTAGGAGTCCTCAACAGAGTGTTTTTCCATAACCCTGATTCTTTTAGTGTACTATCAAGGAAAAGTATTATTTAAGATAAAGATGGTAACTAAAAAAAAAAGACAACTTGAATGCAACACGCAAGAATACAATATTCAAAGGTCCCCCTTCTGAGTATTTTTTTCCCTTAACGCTAACCCTTAAAAATAAACACTCATCTATGAAACTAAGTCTGGCCGACTAATCCTACCCGCTATTTAAAATAACAGAAAAATGATGAAGTAGTTTCATTTAGCTACAGACACAACTACATCTAACGACACAGCCAATCAAGCCTAACTCTTTCATCTCAGTTGCTCAACCTGCCCCTTGCCTGCTGGCGCGAGAAACACGTTCAGATAGTAACGAACGGTTAGGTACATTTTTAAAGCTCTTCCAAAGCACAGCCCAGATATCAATTTCTACCTCCTGTCCACGCAAACCTGCCCGTCCACATCGAGACCCAGTGACCGGCCTGTACGGTGAAGCCTTGAGGAACAAGATCGAACCGAGCAACCACGAAGAGGGAGGCCTGCGGCTGGCGGGGCAAAGCCGGGTAGCCATGCCGACAGCCTTAGGCAGGGACACGGGGGGAGAAAGAGGAAGCGGCGGCTCTCTGGGCTTTACCCTCCGTTGAAAGCGTAGGGCGAAAAGCGAAGCTGCAAAGGGCCCACGGCGCTGTGAGGCTCCATGTCCGGGTCTCTGCCCGGGCCCGAGTACGCGGCTACCGAGGACAACATCGCGCTGCTCCGCTTCTGCTGTCTCACGGCGAGATGGCGGCCCCCACCGGAAATGGCGCCACTTCCGGCTTCGCGGCGCTGCCTCCGGCCGCTCAGTCTCACGCCGGTCATTGGTCCTAGAGGCAAGCGCCGTAACCTTCCGGTGAGTAGCCGGCGCCCGCTCTTCCAAGAGAGCTGACAGCGAGGTAAAGGCTTTCTCTCCCAAGGAAACACTCGAAATCACTCTTGATGGATAAAAGTTTTAAGGTGTGACCTTACAAAGAAATTGGCAAAACTATAGAGCAACGGAAGCTCGAAGACTCTACTGGAGCGTAAATTGGTACAGCCATATTTCGAACAGGGATTGGCATTACTCGGCATAGTTGAAAATACACACGCATCATGACCCAGCAGTGTCACGCCGAGGTATGTACCCTGGCCAGAAAGACATGTAAGAATGTTCATAAAACATTGTTCTTAATGGCCCCAAAGTAGAAATGAGCTAAATGTCCATAAACTGCAGGATGGATAAAGCAACTGAGGGATGTGCCACAGCAAAAAAATTAACCTACTTCAGCTAGAGCGAAGGCACGTCAACATGGATGAGTCTTCTAACGTTGAGCAAAAGAATACATACTATATACTTTAGGAGTACACAGTGAGTAGGAAGGGCCTGTGTGGCTGGGGCCGGGTCGTGGTGCTGGCAGTACTGGTTGTCTTTACTTGATTTAATACCGTCTGTTAATCTGTACATGGGTTTATGTACTTCTGTATATGAATATTATATTTTACAATTTAAAAATGTTATGTAAGAAAGCAGACAAGCAGCTGGCTAATATAGAATGGACTGTCTGATATATACATGCAATTCTGGAAGCAGAGAAGATTTTTGAAAAGTACTTTTTTAGTTAAAACTTTCCCCATACTTTACTTAAACAAAGGATTTTCTTTGATGGTTATGGACAGAGAAGTATTGTACTTATTCAGGTACTGGCCTGGATACAAAAATTCTGTAAAACATTTCCTATCCTTAAGGAGCTCACAACCTCATTGATTATATGAAGTACAAAGGAAGCAAATTAACAAGCATTACAACATGTAATTATGCCTAAATGAGCCATAGGAGAGGTACTCTGGGGTCCAACTACCTATAGTCTCTTTGTGACCAATGTGAAAATACTGCATAAGATGGTAGCAGCAGAATTAAAATATAATCGAATTTGTAAACCAGGTGTGTTTTTTTTTGTTTGTTTTATCATTCTACATGTTTGAGAATAGCTAACATGCTTACCATGTGCCAGGCACTGTTCATGCATTTCCTTAATCCATCTCACAGTCCTTAGAGGACACGTGCTATTATTACTCCATCCTACAGACGAAGAAACTGAGGCGGAGAGGTCTGGTAACTTGCTAAATGTCACACCGCTAGTCGATTTAAACAGTCAACATTTAAAAATCAGTCTCGCCTACTACATTCAGCAACAACCAATCGTAAAATACTCTGACAGGGTGGCCTCGCCGGAAGGCAGAAGAGCTCCGCCCCGCCCCTTGTTTCCCTTAAGCCGAATACCCCGCAAATCACAGGAAGTGATGCAACACCCACACTTCCCATGGCCCGCGCTCCACGGTGGGCAGCCGTCCGAAGCCGAGGGCGGAACTGGCGGAAGTGACGTTAACAACGCGCGCCAGGAGTTCTGTAGGGTCGGGAACGGTCGCCGTAGCGGGCGCCTGGGCCGTTTGCGGCTTAACGTCGTTTTCGCCGACTGTTAGTTGTCACTGCAGTGACTCCAGGTAACAGCCCTTTGAGCTTTTCTCTGAGGTTTCGTGTAGAGGTGACCGCTGCAGCGGGGCCCTGGGGTGATGGTGGGAGGAGGCGCGGAATGGACGGGGACACCGCGCGGGGGCTGTTCCTCCCGCTCGTGCTGCCGCAGCTTCGGCCTGTACCGGCTGCCTATCCCACCGAGTGCCTTCCTCTGCCGTAGTTCGAAAGCGGCTTCCCATTGTACGAGCGTGTGGTGCAGGGTGCTGGGCGGGGCCTGAGACAGGACAGTCCCGCGCATCCAAGACGCGGAGTCTTTATGTCCTGCCATCCGTTAATTCCTCTCGATATTGAAAGGGAGATTCATCCTGGCCTGTGCCCACCTGTTTTGCTACCAGCAGTGGTGGTTTTATAATAAAGTTGCGCTTGAGACTTTTTAACGTTTTGTCAGAGGCCGGAGAGTTCAGGCACGCTAGAGCGTTAAGATACAAATACACACCACTTTCCTTACGAGGTCTCCCTCCCTAGGCCCTGGACTGTGTGGTTTTCTCGTTTAAAACTCCAGGTAGGCGTCTCTGAAAAGATTATGCTTGATTTACATATGCAGTCACTAGAAGGCTATGCAGAATTAATTGAGTCTTTTCCCTTATCAGTGATTATTTCCAAAAAATATCGAATTTGATCAAAACATGAGATTCTGCAAACAACTCTCTTGTGAGGATACAGTAGTGCGGTAATAGTTGTGCGGTTTTAAAGACACAGGGGAGGAAAGATGGTCAGTTCCATCACTGGGAGTGAGAGATGAGCTCTGAAAATGGTTACATGAGGCCTCAACATAGTTCCACAGATTCTTCTCTAGACTTAGTTTGTAAAAAGGGGTCTGGAGCCACCAGTTTCTGGATAATCTGTAGTCATATTAATGAGTGGTTTAAATCCTGCCCTCATTAGCTCTTGCCTGAACCACAGCAGTGAGTTTTAAACCGAACTTCCAGCCTCCAGTTTTATCTATTGGAATTCATCCACACTCTTGCCAAAGTAGATCTACTCATGGTGCACTTCAGAATCTTGTCACTGCTCATATTGCTTATGTAATAATGACTTAGAATCCTGATAATGTGACCTCACTTATATTTGCTGTCTCATCCCCTGCAGGAACGTTCCATGCAGTCATGCTAAATTTGTTGCTTGCATACTGCGTGCTCTTTCAGTGTTTGTCTCTTTCTGCTTCATCTTTCTTCTGCCTGAAATGCTGAATGTAAATTCCTTCTCACCTTGCTAGACCCAAGTCATATGGTCCCTGCTTTATGAATATACTCTTCAAAACACTTGGCAGTTATATTGTCTTCTTTTGTGTAGCATGTATGCTTTCATTCATGATCACATACTATATGCCAGGCCCTGTACTAAGTACAGAGATTACAAAGACATATATTGCTGATTTCTTCACTCAAGGGGCTTAGCATAGTGTATATCTGCTATTACAGCACTTAAGTTTTGCAGTGATTATTTACAAATCCTTCAAATTGAACTCTTTGATGCCAGGGATCAAATGCCTCTTCATTTTTATATTTGCAGCACTTCTGTTGTTGTAAGAGGATAACAATGTCTGAAAGAGCATAATTTTCTTATATGTCTGATGTTTTCTGAAG